>NW_024498795.1:9000728-10200728 GCF_017590055.1 Onychostruthus taczanowskii
TTTTTTTTTTTTTTTTTTTTTTTTTTTTTTTTTTTTTTTTTTTTTTTTTTTGGTGTTTTTTTTTGTAATGACCTATAAAACACTGGTTAAAATAATAGTAGGGGAAGAGTTACTAAGTTGATACTATAACAGTTTCTGAGATGCAATTTGAACAATGAATGCCCTAAATAAGCTATTAAGTAAAAAAGATGAATGGAATTGCACCATTCTCTAGAAAGTAGTACCATTTTCTAGAAAAATCTCTGTCTGTTGCTGTGTGCTCATCTGAACACACAGCAAGGAAACATGACTTGCTCAAAGTGTCAGTGCAGTTGCATGTGTTATTTTAGATTTACCAGGAATATGTGTCTATGTGAAAATGGTTTTACACTGTAGAAAACAGAAGCAGCAACCCTTACAACAACCTTATTCTTAGCTATCAGTTTGTGTACCTTTACTGCATGGAAAGAAATACAACAGTTTAATTAAATTTCTTAAGGTCAGTGAAATGCCATTGTTTTGGCAATCAGCTGTGCTCACATAAACCTTGGGGTCCAGATGGCTGGCTGTTTAATGGCAACACTGCATTGACAAATTCACCAATTAGATAGACATTAATATTACATCCTTTCAGATTCTGAGCACAGCCTGACCTCGCTGAAGTGGGCTGGTGTCTTGCTTAATCCCTTGTGCATGCTCGCAGAGTGTTATCGTGCTGCTATAGTGGGTTCATCCATCAAAACTGCCCTGGCTTCTCAGCATGCTGAGCATTATTGGGTTTGTAAAAACAGATGTCATAACACACTGCTGGCACAGTGGTGCTCTCTGGAGGGACAGCAAAAGGAACCACCCCCTCCTCACACACGCTCACAGACACACATGCTGGGGGCACTGGTGTATTGTGAGAATCCTCCCCTGGCTGCTCGGGGCCTGAAAGGGAAGGGAAGATGCCTAATTTATGGGCCTTCAGAAGCCTGCATGCCTTGGTGCAGACAACTGCCCTTCTTGCCAGACATGCTGTACTCCTTGCATCAAATTTGCTCTTTTTTCTTTAATGGCCACGTTAGGAATACAGAATTACAACCTGCATTAAACTGCAGTGGTGTTGTCTTGCATGGAGCAATTCTTCTGCATTACAATGAGTTCCTGGGGACAGAACCCACTTTCCCCTTCACCAGCTCTACAGCCAGCTGTGCCTCTGGAAATGTCAGAATCCCAAGATCTGATGGTTTGACTGGAACAGAGGAAGAGGTAATGACACCTGCCAATGCTCATTTGTTTCAAATTACCTTCCCTCACCACATTTTTTTAGGACTCAAGACTTAAAAAAGTCTGTTGTTTTTAATTAGATTTCATTACTCTCCACTGTCTTCCCCAGGGCAGTGGTGGCAATGATAATACACCTACAACAACAATTACAGCCTTTTCTTATATGAGAGCAACCTCAAACAAGAAAGAGCAGTTTCCCTAATGCAGCCTTCCACCAGGCCATCTCTCATTTCTGCATTTCTCCTGTGGAATAATCTTTTCCAGTTTCCCACCTGGAATACATGTCCAGGGTACAAGAGATATGGACAATAAGAAAGTGGTGTAGTGCATGTAGGTACTACTACCTCCTCAATTATATGATGATTACTCTTTGAAATCTTTCCTTTGAGAATGTGCTAGTCCGTCCTATTTTCTGCAGTTAAAATGAAGAATGCCACTGGATTTGGCAGGTTCTCAGAACTAAGTTTCTCAAGTTTCTCAGAATATGATATTAAGAGGACCATAATTTGCATTTTTTAAAATAATTTTGAATTGTCAGGAGGGCATTGCCTCAGGAGTGTTAGGCTTAATGACAACTGAAAATACATGCTCTATTAAATGACCACAACAGCAGAAAGAATAATCCATTAATACTGTGAACACTGAAAACTAACATCCCTCATGTGTGATCAAAGTGTGCCCTGCAAATTTACACATTCTGTCAGAATAACCAATTTCCATACAGAATTTAACTAGCAGGTATATTTTCGGCTTTGTCACTGCTCTTATTCATTCAAGACTATCCTGAACTGGTTTCTATCTGTGATGCTCAAAATTACTTTCTTTTAAGTTGCCTGATATCAGTGAAGATGGGCAGAAAGACATCTTTAATTGAAAACAATTGAAGTAATTTTCAGAAAAGACTACTCAACATTATTTTGAAGGACGGAGTGACTTTGTATTGAATTGAAAACCCTAGAGCAAATAGGGATATTAAATATCACTTTCACTGCAGTGGGGTTTTCCTTACTGAAGAGTAGAACTTCACTAAAGTATACATTAATTTAAATTTAGAGTAAATTTCAATTTAGATTAATACTTGTACATCTTCGGTAAATATACACCTATGCATGTATGTATTTATTTATTTAGAAAAGAGAGATAGTCAAACAATCCATGAAATAAGTTGTTTTGCTGATAAATACACAGTCCCATTATGTAATGTAGTAATTGGCCACTTTCTTTCTAGTCCCAAAAATATTTGCAAATCTTGAAAAGCCTGTAATTTTTTTCCGATAATTTGCACTAGGAGTGTGCTCTTCACTTAACTTACTGTGATTTAAATGAACACTTAGAGGCTGTGTGGAGTAAATGGGCTGAGTGAAGGATCTGAGAACAACTTGCAGAAAGTATTCAGCAATGACTTTCACAAAGCACTGACTCATAGCTGGATTTAAAAAAAAAATAGAGGTGTTTAGTTCCCTTCAAAATTAATGAGATCTATGGGATGCTTTTTTAGAAAGTCTTTTATAGTCTAGAAACTGATTTTTTTCCCTGATGTCACAGATGATGACTGCTATACTTAAACATATTTTATAGTATAACTTTAATTTTAAAGAGCCTGAAAGTAGCACAATATCTCTACCAGGCAAGGCTAATTATGTGCTTGTGCCTCTGTGTCGAAATATTGGAATGGGATCTGTATACATTACAGAAGGAAAGTGTTATTTAACATAAATTCATTGTTTAATGATAGAAAACAATAGGTACTATAATAGTTTTGCATTTCAAGAAGAATTCAAAACCATAAAGTTAGTCCTGTGAATTTTTAATGTTTATAGAAAATGACAAGTTAGTTATGAGAAATCGATAACTTTAAAGTTTTTGAGATAATTACATGATTTTGTTATGTTTCTTTTTATTTCTTGCACATAGCAAACTTAATTCTGGGTGGGGTCATAAAGTACATAGAGAGAAAGACACAGTAAAGCAGATGCAATTTAAATTTTAAATTATTCATGAGTTCAGGCTTCCAATGAGTTTACAGCCAAAAGAGAATACAAAAAACTTGATTTCTTCTGCAAATAGAAAGAACAAAACTCACACTCTTTTAGATGCATACCCAAGTTCTGCTTAAAAAAAAAAAAAAAAAAAAAATCAAAAAACCTTCCTAACCTCAAAATACCAAAGTTAGCTGCATACGTGTGAGGTATCTGTGTCTGAACCTCTCTGATAATGGTCAGAGGTGAATTGGATGGAAGGGCAGTTTTCTATCACGCCTCAGCAATCTTACAGGCAGAACTGATTACCACATATTTAGACTCTCGTTGACCTCCAGGGCAATGAATCACCGTGACTTCTGAAACCCGTTTTTCTGGAGATGCTCTTCGGGTTTTGAGTGATCAGTCACAACTTTGTCCATCCATTAATCACAGCAGATTATTTTTAGCTGTACCCGTTCTGCTTTGCAAGTCTAGTTTCACATTCCACTTCCCACAAACTATAAGCATGGGTTGCAGCAATGCCATGACTAAACAGTCTTAAAAGTCTCTCAGATACACTCTTCGCTTTCCAAACTATAAAGTCATAACTTAGACTGCCAGCAACGAAGAAGACACCATAGATATTTTCTTTTTGTTGTTAAAGTGAAGAAGACAAATATCCCAGTCATTCATCCTCAAAAGACATCATGTTGCAAATACCTCTATTTGCAAATAAGTTGTTAATGGAAATTTTTATGCAAGCAGGTAGCATAACAAGAGAATTACTGTTTCTCTGCAGGATAGCTCAGCATAAGGAAATGGACAAACCTACCTTATTTTTGATGTGACTCTGCTCTTCTCTTCTGCCAAACTCCTGAAGCTGTAGCTCCTCTGTAGGAAAGAGGAAGAAAGAAGAAAGAAACAGGCAGCAAAATCAGAACAAAAAAGGAGATATTTCCTTAGAGAAAGGCACTGAAATAGGTTGTCCAGAGAAGTTGTGCATGCCTCATCCATAGAAGTTCAAGACCCAGTTGGATGCGGCCCTGAGCAACCTGATCTAGTGGCATCCCTGTCTATGGCAGGGGAGTTAGAACTAGATGATCTTTGAGGTCTCTTCCAGTCCAAACCATTCTATGATTCTGTGAATCTGTGATATTTATCCACTCACTGGGCAGTGAAACCATGAAACTCATTTTTACAAGGATGTTGCACAGGCACTCTGGAAGCAGTTACTTAAATTAATGGATGAAAAATGCATCAGTGACAAAACCCCACAAGTCCAAACCTTTGTTCACTGAAACACAGATTGATGGAAAATGAAATGATTCCTTAGGGGCCATGTCAGTGTGCGCTTTGATTGTATATTCTTCATACGGTGCATGCTGCAGGTGATGGGGGAGGATAAAGGCTGGAAGGAGCTCTGACCTCATGCGCTCGCTCTCACATTCTTATACTGTGTAGGGTCTGTCACACAGATCATGAAGGAGATGTGGACTTTGGGGGTATATAGAAGAGGGACAGGACAAGAAGAACTCAGTTCACTTTGCTCTTACTCTGAGTAATTCATCCATTTCAGATGGATGAAAACCTTTCTGCACAAAAACTCAGCTTGTGTCACTGAATCCATCCTCTCATGCTGTTTCTGGTTGTCTGTTTCAACCATGAAGTGAGTTGCAGACTAGAAATACCTTTTTATCTGTTAAGGAAGTGAAACATTGAAGCAAGCTCCCTGCAGAAGATGCTAAACCTCCTGCCCCTAGAATTTTTAAACCAGGTCAGAAAAATGTCTTCCAGGGAGGAACAGAGCACATTTTGTCCTGGAGCGGAGGGACTGAGTAGCCTCCCACATTTCATTGTACTTGCTTTGCCCCAGAGCCCCTGTTTCTTTTTAAGTCAAGAATTTTTAAGGAAAATGTTGCCCTCTCTCTTTTTTTCAACTCAGCCCTCACTTGCTAAGGCTGAAGAAGCCAGTGTAATCCATAGTTTATACATTGCCCTGTTTTATGCACGGTTTAAAGGGGCTGCAGTTCACTCTAAGTTATTCTTAGATTTCGCACATTGTTGTATCTTTAGTTTATACACAAGTACATAAAGGATAGATAATTAGACAATTAATTGAGATCTGATTATAATTCCTTGGAGTCTCAGAGATGGAATTTGTTAAGGATATGTAAAGATTCATCACATCATGCTCTGCTGCATTCAGAGAGCAGCAGTCTGAGTGCTACCTGCTTTGCGAGGTCCCTCACTCCATAGGAACCCCATCAGAAGACAGGTGCAAAGTCTGTGCTCCCCTCAGCAGTCACACAGACAAGTACTCAGTGCTTTCTCTGCCTGCTGTCAGCCAGGAAGGTTTGCTACTCTTAAAGAACAGCTGTAAAAGCCAAAGCACTTTGCTAGCAAAGAAAAGTCTTTGCTGGAGTTTATAGCTGAACTCTGAAGGCAAACAGATGTTTTGTATCTGTGATTTGGGGTCTGTGCAAAGTTCTTCAAATAAGGGATCACGCTTTCTCTTACACAACCAAGAGCGAGTAGGTAAATAAATGCAGCTTTATCACCTAACAGCCCCCATAAAGGTCAAGCTGTTCTTGGCTGTTCTCTCTTACTCTGCAAGGGGAGTCTATTGCTATTTCAAGGTGTGATGATATTCTTCTTGGAAAACATCCTGTCTCCCTTGGAAACAAGTTCACATGTAGTCCTGGGCACTGCTGATGCAAATACCTCGCTGCTATCAAAGTTACTCTCTCAAAATACATTTTTGCCTGTGTACAAAGTCCTTTCCCCCCCCCGCCCCCCGTTAGGTCCTTAAAGAACAGAAACCCATGTAAGTATGTATCTCACTGTCCAAAATTAATCCAATAAATACATCTGTGGAATTTTTCCCTAAAAACAACCTCAAAATTTCGTTCAAAATCCTTATCAGTAGATATGTCTCTCTCATTTCTTCTCATTCCTGATAAGAACAACACTTTCTGTGTATTTCATTAATGTTGCTAGCACTTTGTTGAAAATTAGTATCATAAAACTGCTACATAATTTATCTTATTTGGGCAAACAGTTCTTCCGTATCCCTTGTATTCATAACCCTAATACATTGTGGTATGCAGTCATATTCTTTCAAAAAGCCAAGCTTCTGTATTTGAAGGGAGATTCTCTTCCCTATGTCCATTTTTGTAAATATTTCTGCACGTTTTCTAGTTTGGATTCACCTTTTCTGTGCAGAATGCTCGTGGTTTTTTTTTTTTTTTTTTTTTTTTTTTTTTCCTGGCAAATCAGATATTGGACAGATGAGAGCTGGAAAATTTACTCAAATGGAAACCCTATTATTCCCATGGTGAATATTTTGATTTTCTGTGTCGCTTGATATCTAGTGATTCAAAAAGGGTCTCCTTATTAGTTATAGAACATCAAGCAAAATTAAAGAGTATTGTATTCTCTTAATCAAGCAAGAAAACCGCTAGGAAAACAGTTGGTCTTGTATCCTCAGATTAAAAGAGACTGGCTTTTCACAACTTTTAAAAATAAACAAGAACTGCTACAATTATATAGGTGGTGGCCAAATACAGAGCAGACTATGGCTTTTCCTTCTTTTGCCGGTGAAGAAACTACTTGTCTGCCTTCCTGAGATAAGGTCCTGATTTACAGACTGACTGTGCCAGCTGACTTATTGTCTTAACTGGAATACTTCTGGCTCAAACTTACATGGAGGACCATGTTGAACACCTGGGGATCCAGACAGGGTGTGTATGCAGCTGTTCTGACTTTACCAAGACCAGTCTCTGGCATGGCATTGCTGCTTCTCACTAGCAGTTGCACAGACTCCCAAAGGTACTTTCTTGCAAGAAGAAGAGCAGAAAGGCTCTGAGGGGAAAAGCATTTTTTTCTTTCTCTTATAGTTATAGAAATTCTCACAGAAGTGGGAAATACAAATTACTCTCCTGCAACTAAGTGTTGTGGAGCTTACCTACTTTCCTCCTGCCTGAAGAATCACTGTTTAATCTTTTCCTGCACCTAAAGTTTTCAGCATTTTTACCATTTCTATGGCCTTTCCCTGTACTGTTCTTGATGGTTATGTACATTTTATTTTGAGGATAAACAGAAGGAATTTTGGCTCTGACCTGACACTCAGCCAGAAAAAGGAAAGCCTGCTGACAAAACTATTTCTGTACTTTACCTGCTGATTATTTAATAGAAAATATGTCACTGGAGTGATCACATACTGAATTTTGCCTGGATCAGAATTTCATCTGCATATTACAAGGTACAGGGAAGAGATGGCTGGTAAACAAATATAAAAGATGAAATTTTTGCTTGATCTACACTAAGAAATATTTACAATGAAAAAAAT
Source organism: Onychostruthus taczanowskii (assembly GCF_017590055.1). Classification (NCBI taxonomy): domain Eukaryota; kingdom Metazoa; phylum Chordata; class Aves; order Passeriformes; family Passeridae; genus Onychostruthus; species Onychostruthus taczanowskii. The sequence continues at coordinate 9,008,286 of NW_024498795.1, forward strand.
TAGATTTGCATAGTAAGAAAAAAACCTTTACCTTTATTTGGGAATTTTGTTAAGATCCATATTGACAAAAAAACTAAGGATGCCTGGTTTTGCCAGCTATTTCTTCCTTAATGCTACCATGAATTAGGAACTTGCAGAATGTTCTCAATGTTGCAAGTATTCCATGTAAAACTTTACAGAACACAATTGGTTATATATCACTTTTGTGGTGTAATCCATGAAGATTTTAGAAGTAAACTGAAAGAAAGCTTGTACAAGTCACTTATTTTAATTTTAGTCAAACATTATCAATATAGTTGAAATAGACATGATGCAAATCCCTAAAACATTATTAGTAATAACAATTTTAATTTTAGAATTTATATACCTGGGTCAAAAGAATAAGAGAATTGATACAAGAAAACTTTATTTCACTAACTTTTTTAGTGTGCGGATTGCTGTTACCTGATATGTGTATAGCATCCTCTCTTTGACAGATTGTTTTTTAAGATATCAATAAAGGCATCTTGTACTTACCATAAAACCTCATACTCCAGGAAGAGCAATAAGCAAGTCCCCAAATGACAATAACCTCCTAGCAAATACCTGAGTGTAAATAGCATGGAATAAGCACCAACAGGCTCTCCTTTTGAGGCAATATTTGATTGTTTGGTCTGTATGCAGCCATTTTTTGAGATAAATGGTGTATAACAGATGTAGAGCATTGCCCAGGACACTGGAGGCTGCTGTGGAAACAGAAGAAAAACATGTATATTCTAGGAAACCAATAGCTGTACAAAGAACACAAGGTCTGTTACCCATTTTGAAGAATGACAGGTCCTGAGTATTAGGGCCAAAGGGTTACAGCCACAATAATGAAATAGCTAAACTGAGAGAAATGTTTCACATTGTGTTCCCAAAAAAAATAATTAGAATCTCTTGATGGAAATCATATGCAACAGCATAATATGGGACTTTGTGCATGGATTGTGGCACCAGTAGAGGGAAATAATGACGGTGCTGTGATGTGGTGGCAGAGATCAGCTCAGAAGGGACAGAAAGCCTGGAGTGAGGACATGATGGCTGCGAGGAAAAGAGGCTGGTGGGAGGAGGAAGGAAGTCATGAGTTTGCTGGGAATGTAAAAACTGGCCACAAAGCCAGGGCAGAGCCAGTACCACTGGGGCTTGGCTTCTGGGTTTGCAATATTCAGCATCCCTGGATGATGACAGTCCATGGGTCATGGGTGACAATGTGTCACACTAGTGACAGGATCCTGCGGTCATCAGTGCTTGGACCCAGCAGGGACGTTTTGGTCCCCCCAATGTGCCGAGGAAAGCAAAACCCAGATAATTTTTTAGATAGGTTTATTAAAGAAATGAGTCAGAGCTAAGTGCTGTTGTACCACGTGGCTTATTTGTCTTGTTTTCTTTTGTAGAAAAAACCACATTTTGTTGTTGTCTTTTTGTTAATAAAGCTTTAGGAGTTTGAATTTTTCTCTGCATTTTAATCTGAAGTCACTGGTTCATGTCACTGGTTGCTGCAAAGTCTGGTTGTTTAGTGAGTTTTGGGGGAGAAATGGAGCTGAAGATGACTGATATTTATATCAGGAATGGAATATTGCTTAGCTTAATTTTTAATGTGTTGATTACTGTTCAATGGGGAGCAGCTGCTGGTTTTCTTCTTATTTCATTGCATTTTTAAGTTCAGGAAAGGTACTTGAAGTCACATTGGTCTTCATTGGGTTATAAATCTGAAAGGAAAATCACTGGACAGAACAAAATATTAATTACAATGACTGTTTCATGAATCATTCTCAATTAATTGATCTACTGTCCGCTCTTTGATGCGGACCTTAAACCAAAGAATGTAAACAGGAGATATGGTCTATGTCTATTACCTGTGGTGGAAAAGGATAGGGCACAGGGATGGATGTCCTGTTCTTAACACAGGCTAGCATGCAACTCCAACCCATAAAATGTCTGAAAAATATTCTTAGGAGTGTCAGACTAAATCATATTTGCTTACTTATTTCTGTATCTGTCAGCATAGCAGAAATAGCAATGATGCTTTAAAGAAAAATTCCTACTATAAACTATCAAGATATTATTGTCATTTTTGTTGTTGTAGTTGTATTTTGTCATGAGATTTAAGTTTTAGAGTTTGATTTGTACTTTTAATGTCCATATGCATAGGATGTGAATTTAATACATGAAGGTTTTGTAAAAGCAAAATCTTAATCATGCTAAAGATTAAGTGAGATCTGAACTGTACCCCTTTCACCTAATGCACACATTACACAACAGTAGACTTACTGAATTCAGCAGACTGCTATGAAATTATGGTATTCATAGAAAACAAATTATAATATACAAATCAGAATAGTGGGACCTGATTCCCAGCATCCCCTCCCCGCCCCCAGCCTCCCTTTATCATAATTTATGAATATTTCAGATTCCCTTGGCAGAATTTGGGTTTAACCTATAACTTAAGTTTGCTCATCTGTTATTATATATTGACTGTATAGTTTGTCCAGATATATCTGAATTTACAGATCCTAACTCTCTCACCCTTCCTCTCCACAAAAAGCCATTTCTGGTTTTCAGCTATACCTGTTGATACATAGCTGTATATAATTATATGTATACAGGTATGTACATGTATTTCTGTGCATATATATATGTGAATACTGATAGTTGACGCATAAAGGAAAAAGCTTATAGCTAATGCAGGTAAAAAAGAGTAAAAAGAAACAGAATGAGTGCTTGATGAGAGGGAAACATCTGAATGGTTGCAACAAGAATAAATTCATTAAGAAAATGAGAAAATGTGCTGTTTCAAACAGTCAAGGTGGGAGCTGTGGTGGCTGGAAGTCTACGCAGCAAGTGCGTTGTGACACAGAACTCTGCAGTGTCACAGGAGGGAGAGGGATGAGCAAAAAGCCTTTCACTCCAATAACTATTCCCATCTGCCTTTCTAAAGTCACCGGCTCACATTTTTAGCATTACTGTAGATGAGATGCCTGATAATAAATTCTGATTTGTAAGACAATAACTGAGAAGAAAATTAAGTCAGATAAAACAGGCATAAAAGATTTTGTTTTCTGGCAACACAGAAAGGTGTTCCCAGCAGGCTCTAGCAGATGAAGATAAGTTTATGAAACAACCTACTTTTTCTTTTCTCCTTAGTGCATTTAAAGACTTTGAATTAGGCAGATGAGATCTTCCAGGTAATAATGACAGAGCTAAATTTGGGAGTTAAGTGCATTCTTTCAGTTTACCTCATTTTTGTGCTCACCTATGACTTCACAATCAGATTGCTTTTTAGTCATAAGCAAATTCTGAAGGGTTTTGGGATGGAAAGCTGGTGACTACTATTCACTGCATCCCTCATATACCTAATTGCATCTCTCTAAATATGAAATAATGTTGATGAAAGCATGTTGAGCTTAATTTGTGTTTATGTGTTTCATTCTCATTGTTCCAGAGATCATTTTCTTCATGGTGATCAAGGGTAATTTTTTTTCACAGTGGCTAGCAAAGGGATGAATAACACAGAGATGTTTTTTGCCTTTTTTGCTTCTCTCTATAGCTGAGCAGGGCTTATGGAAAGCCAAGGCCTTTTCTGGCAAGGAAGGTGGGAGTGCCTGGGAATTTGAGAGGAGACACAGCTGGGACAGGTGACCCAAACTGACCAAAGGGATATTCCAGACCATATGACACCATCCTCAGCATATAAAATGGAGGCAAGAAGGAGAAAGGGGTTTTTTTGGAGTGATGGCTTTTGTCTTCCCAAGTCACTGTTATGCATGATGGGTCCTGCTCTCCTGGAGAGGGCTGAACACCTACCCACACGTGGGAAACAGTGAATTTTTTTTTTTTTTTTATTTGCCTGTGTGGATTTTGCTTATCCTATGAAACTGTCTTTCTCTCAAACCATGAATTTTCCAGCTGTTATCCTTTCAATTCTCTCCCCAGTCCTACTGGCTGGGGAGTGAGTGATCAGTTGCATAGGGCACAGTTGATTGCTGGGATTAAAACATGACACCCTGACAGAACCATCACACCCAGTTGTCCCTGCTTCCCAGGAGGTTGTCTTTGGACAGCTTTTTTAAGCATTGAAAATGTATACATCTTCTTATTCTTCTAGAAATAATAGTAATATTAAATGCATCATTATCATGATGATCATCCATATTTCACAACAGGCTTAAAAAGAGCTATCAAATTTATAAAGTGAAATCATCCATAATAAGACACTATCCATCACAGAGGCAACAGCCTCTGAGATCCTTTGCTCTGCTGTTTTGTTGAGGGTTGGTTACTGACTTTCAACCCCTTTACTGAAAAAAGCCAAGTTTTTGATAGACATCCTTGATAGAAATTCGTTTTTCCAAAAACCAGCTTCTATACTTAAAAAGGCCATTCCAAAATAGTGGTATTCACAAACCCAACTGTTCTTGATGAACAGAAAGAGTCAATAACATTTCCAGAATGATTTCAATAATTTGTGGGTACTAGATTTGATTTAATATTCATATTTTTAGTTAAAAATAATTATATTTAAATCTGATAGAGAAAAACAATAACTATTTTCATATTTTCTTCTTTCTATTTTCTTCATTGGATTACCAAGAAGTGAGATTACCAAGAGTGACTGTATTGGTAAAAGGGGAAAACTGGCTGCTGATCCTGTTGACCCAGGCTGACTATGAAGCAAAAAGAAATCCCAGCCATTTACAGGATAAATTTTCTCCTAAACATAGCATGAACTCACTGTTTTTCTCCTAAGGAAGATGCTGGAAGCCTGCTGAATTGTGAACTGCCTGCTCAAGTATTAGCTTCAAAGAGTTAATTTAATTTCATGTTTCAGAAGACCTACTGAAGATTTTATTTCATTTTTATTTATTACCATGTTAGTGTCATAGTTTAGTTGAATGAAATAAATGATACTAATTAATTGTTTCCCCAGAAAAAATTCACGAAGGTGATTAGCATTGAACTTTTCCCACACTAAAACACAGTAAATATCACTTCCAAATTACTTAATGCCTATTCATCAATTTAACTTATTTTTTGCCAAATTTTCCTAACCCTTGAAAAATTGAAAATTTTGTTACCTTTCATACTTTTTTAATGTTACAACAGTGATTTTTAAACTTTAAATTTGAAGAGTTCACCTTCCATACACAATATTTTTTTTCTAAATAAATGTGAAAATGGAACAATTCTACAGCTATTGTAGCATTCAGCCCAAGACAATAATTTATCTTACCTTTGTTCACTATAATTCAAAATCTAAAACAAATTTTGTTCTCTTTTTGTACCAATAATTTTGGCTGATATATTTCTATCCAGTTCTTAGAATTATACTGAAACGACACAGTTTGTTAGAAATGTTGGGACTTTTTTTAGGAATGGGAAATATTGAGCTTTTAATTTTTTTTTAAAAAAAGGAAATGTAAAAAGAAACAAGGAAAAAAAAAGGTCAATATGTTAAAATGCTGCCATTAACTTTGAGATTTCTAGTGTCTCTGCTTTGTGCTCCTCTGTTTAGTTTGTTTGGTTGTTTTTTAGGGGGGAGGCGTGTGTGTGTATAGCTCAGTCTTACAAAATGAAAAGCATCTCTTCTATAACACCTCCCTCCCCAAAAATTTTAGCGTAATCCCACTCAAGCTGTCTTGGGCAATGTAGCACAGTGGAAGGCTCTGGTGAGTTCAAGTGAGAGCAAAAAAAAAGCACAAAAGTCTCCAAAACGTAATTCCCAGCAGGTACTAATGAAGCTCTTATGAACAGTCCTGCGCAAGTTTACTTTTGAGACAAGCACAAAACAGTTTCTCTTGACGAACTTTTCAGTAGGGGGAATTCCAAGTCTGATTGTACCAAGAGCCAGATGCTGTAGTACATTGACAGGCACAGGCCACAAACAGACACCTATGATCAAAGTTTATAAATAAAGGCCAGAGAGGGATTGACTGCAATTCAGTTACGTGACCGGCATGGCATTTGTTGACAGGTTCAGCTATGTATGAAAGCCATTTTAAATGCATCTACACTTTGGAGACACCTACCCTAAAAACATCAGTGTGCAGGAGAACTCTCTTCCCTTCACCAATGGATACAACACAGCAGGAGGAGTGATGCTGGGAGGAGAAGATGTCTGTCCATAACTGCCAGTGGACTGTGCTTGGTATGGAAGCAGGAATAAAAAATACAGGGCAGGGGAGATGGGATATGCTTTGAGTTTCAGTGTTGAGATGTAATATGGTTTCTTAGAACTGCCACAGCTGTGGGGAGATGCCTGCTATCTGTGCCTATACAAGAAGGACAGAGAGGAAAAGGAGAAATTTTATAGGAGGTTCATGACATATCAGGCTGGGACTGGGCTACCAGGACCCATAAAGCAAAAATGCATTAAAAGCAAACAGTCAAAAGGACTCCACTGCACCAGTATTATATATTATGCATAGACTTCTGTATGATATAATATGTATATATTATACATAGACTTCTTCCTTATCTACTGGGACAAATTTAGGACCATGTTTAATTCCTAAAATGTACCACAGATGTTGTAAGTGCAGATCTTAACATGGACTTTAGTGCAGTACCATATAATGCTTTTAAATGAGCTACAAGGCATTTCAAGTTTGAAATGCTACCCCTGGAAAAAAAACACTTCCTTACTGTAGTGTCAGGGAGGGTTAAATAACCACTGGATTATCCTACAATTCAGATTACTGTTTAGATTTTGCATGTATGGTATTGTTTTATTGATTTTTCACATTGTTGCCACTAGAGCTTGCTACAATGCAATCAGATAGACTTTAATATATCCATTTCAAATCACTGAGCAATGTAGATATCAAATTTCCAACACTTCACCTTTTAATCTTCAAATTAAAAGAAGGATTTACATGCGTAAGGAAGGTAAATTTCAAAGTGGCCACCAGATAATTACACAGGGTTGTTGTTAGTTGCTTCTCAGTATTTGCTTTGAGAATCCTATTAGTCTGGACTTACGAGACAAGCTGAGAGAGAGACTTAGACACAAGCATATTCTATCATATTATGTCACTCTGTTAAAATCCAATTATTTAATGAAATAAGGCATTTTTAGCTGGGCTTTAATTTTAAAAGAGCAAGGACAAAGTTTCAACACTGTCAAAGTAACTAAATTTGACATGTTTGATGAAGGTTTTTCAGTTTTTGCTTGATCAAACTGTTTTCACTTCAAAATTCTGGGTTTTTTTCATAACAAATTAACATTTTAAAGTTGAACATTAAAGTAAAATTGTTTCAATCACTAGAAAAACATATCTTTTTCTGCTCAACACTCCTGGACTTTTTGTTTCAGATGTAAATTTTAATAGTTCAGTCTCCTTTCCATTGAACTAGACAGTATTTCAAAATCCATGAATTATTGGCAAACTGAAGTACTCTATCATTCACACCAGTCTTTCTGTGATAAAATTTATTAAGTCATTAAATAAGAGTGGGCAAAAAACAAGACTATATTCTCATCAAAACTGAAGATCTGCATTCCAAATCTCAACACAATGTTGTCTGAAGTTATACACCAGTTTGGAAGAGAAAGCCTTGGTGAAATCCAAGATAGAAAGAGATGATTATAACAGTCTCCTTCTATTTTTAGGAACTCTATTTTCCATTGATATGTTCACTCTTGTTTTCAGTGGTCAAAACTATGGATCATTCAGTCAGATGGTTATTTCAGGTCCTGGTACAGCTTAATGACTGAAGCAACAGCTCTTTCTTACTCTCATCTCCTGCAGGAATCACAGCACAACCCAGCACACCTCCCATTTCAGCAGTGTTAGAAGGAATCTTATGTGCAAGAGGAAACATAAAATGGAAGCTTGTTCCAAATGAGAACATGGTAGAACTCCATTTTGGCTCTTGTTTTGAAAACAGCAGCATGAAAAAGGTGAACAAAGTTGAAAGATATGAAAATGACAGTGGAACAGCAAGGTTTTGTTCTTTGTCAAATGAACTGCTGTTAGAGAAACTGACCTAATCAAAATCAGGAGAAAATAAAATTGCTCAAGATCCCAGAGAAAGGAGGACCCTGTTAGGGGAGGTACATGGAGGACTTACCACAGGGGACTGCTTTCTTCTGCTTTCTCTCACAAGGTCTCTTCCCAGCCTTTGCTGCACTGTTCAATTCATGTACATGGACTTAATGTTTGCTTTAATTATTGCTCACAATGCAGGGGAGACAAACAAGCTCTTGGTTCATTAGCCAGTGTTTTTGTGGTACTTCACAGTCATCAGGAGCTTCCACAGTGCTTCAAGCAGGGATCATAGCAGCAGGGCCCTCCCCAAGATATACAGAACCACATTGCTCCTCAATTGCATGTTCCTTAAAGAGTACCTCCATGCCCCGCTGTACTCATGAGCTTTTTTTCAGTCTTAATATTTTCTACGTGTCTCCTTACCACTGAAACACTCCATTAAAAGAAATTAAATACTTTTTGTTTTCCTTAGATTCCACTGGACCTAGAATGATGTTCTTTTCAAATAAGACCTTCTATTCTGAGAAAACTACCTGTTTTATTCTTTTAATACTGCTAGTTCTATCTTTCTACTTGCTTTTTTTACTGCTTCACACTCCTCTTGTCAGGGACCTTTATGTGGTATTGACTTCAGGTTCTAGTGAGGCACAGGGTTTATTTTTCTTCTGATTCTTAGCAGAGAAGATAATCTAAAATAAAACAAGGTTAATTACTCTTCATTATTTTGGTAATTTTATGAATGTGCTTGCAGTACTTTACACCATTATTTCAGAAGCAATATAATTAAGCTCATGGAGCGTTAGCTGGAAGGATACATTTTTTCATAGGAACAGGAGGAAAATGTTTACTTCCAAAATCCAGAATCCTGCTGGCTCTCCTAAGGCTTATGTTTGGATGTCCTTTCCTATTCTAAAGATCACCTTAATGTATGTGTGAAAGCACTCTAAAATCTGTGACAATAGATGCATACATCAGCAATGCAGTAATTAGTTTTTTTACAGTCATCAGACTTAAAATGATGCAATGTTACTTTTTTTCCTTTTTTTCCTTTTTCAAGCATCTTCCAAATCAGGCACTGTATATGCTATTTGTGATCCAGCAAGGATGTACAGAAAAAGAGACACCAACAAGAGTTGTCAATGAGTGTATTTAGCATTACTTAAAAATAACTGCTTCCTTTGCATGCTCTTGTTTTTATGATTTACAGGCTTATAAAAGGAAATATGACTAGAAAAACATATCACATGGGTGAAAGAATCTCTTTACTCATTCAGGAAATGTAGAATGATGAAAGTGCTGGGCTATATTTATAAGACTTATTCACTTAGATCATACAAAATAGTCCCCAGTCCTCATGAATATCCTCCAGTCATCCTAACTCTGTACATGCAAGGCTGAACACGGGCAGAACTAAATGGATCATCTCGTATGATTTTTTCCACCATACTTGCTGTTCATTATAGCTTGCGCCAGTATGCTCTCAAGCAAGTTGGAGTTTGGACAGATGCACTTTACAATGCAGAAACACATTTCTAATTAGTCCTATGTAAATAAAAGACCACTTAGAGAGGGGACCATTGGATTTTAGAGTACTATGTATTAAATGAAAGACTCATAAAATGTTTTTTACTGAGACTGAAATGCATTAATCCATTGATTTTTACTTTGATCACTAAAAATCAATGGCACCACTGGTCTGTTTTCTGTATACACATTCTAGCCATATCTGATTTTACCCATTTCATTAAGGCAGAAGGTTCTTTTATGTGATGTCTCAGTATTTCTGAGATACATCTTGTATTTTGGGGGGGAGCGTATAATGAATGTAATGATGTAGAATATTTTCATTGGAAATAGACTACAGCACAATTATTTTACAAGGGTTTTTCTGCTCCCTCAGATGGGTTCCATTCTCTACTGAAAAAAGTCACCCTCAGAAGTGTGAGCATTATGCTCCCTGACCTTCACAGAGCATCTTTCTGTCTTTCTATTTCAGTGTGCCATCTGTGGAACTAATTTTGGTTATGCAAGGATGTTCCACTAGGAGTATTCTGGACCTCTACTTCATGACATAGGATGCAATCTGATCTGTAAAAAAACAGGCCATGGCTGATTCATATTATTTCATTTGCATGTGGAACCAAACTGTTTGGTGACAGATGAGAGCTATATTTATATGGTGATATTTCAATGTCTGATCATGAGGTTTTTTTAAAAAATTTTGAGGGTTTTTTTTGTTTTAAGGAATTCTTGCTTAGAAATACAAAGATAATAAATTATATTTTGTTTATTATTATTATAATAAAATACTCAAGTTGATTTGGTGTAATTTTTTGTCTTTGATTTTTTTTGTTTCTACTCAGCTTGAATTCTTATTAAAATTTCAAAATGCTTCATTACGCTGAAAGCTATTTTCATACCAGTTCTAGGATCAAATTTATGCTGTGGCCATCAACTGTGATTCATATACATTTTCTTGTATTTAATAAATATTTTATTATTTGAAAATTCAATAATAAAACTATCTGTACTCTTTCCCCCCCAATATTTCCTGTTTTATTTCATGAAAACCAAGCTGTTTTTTTTCCTAGCTGATTCTATTGGGTTGATATCTTCTTTTCAGTCTCTTCTGTGCCTATTTGTACTATTTCTGTCTATGAGCTCCATTCACCTTCCTCTTCACAGTATTGAACTTGGTAATGAGCTACCAAATTTTATCTTCTCCCTTAATAATGCAGAGAAAGTATAGAGAGAATGCTGATGTTTTAGGGCAACCTTCATTGGGCATTCCCAGATTGCTTATTTTACTTCTAGCAACTGAGAACAACATGCAATTTTCCCACAGATTTAAAGGAAGACAACTAGAGTAGGACAAGTTTTCATCTTGATATTCAGTATGAATTACATGAAACTGCTCTGTCCTGGAAGCAAGGGAGTGTCTTAATTCATCCCACATATTTTTCTTCTGGAAAAGAGTAAGTCATTGCAGCCTCCTGACAAGGCAGCTCAGTACTCCTTATTAAAGGACTGACTGTTTTTTTGTCCATTTCTTTTTAATTTTTTTTTCCTGGGGAAAAAGGAAGTTTCTGAAAGGGGAGGACTAACAACTGTAATTCACGCGAAACAAATACAAGGATATTGGCAAACTTTCACAACACTGCTTCAGTGTGCTGTCTTCTGCCCTTACAGAATTCCTGTTCTAATTGCATCTAATTTTGGCATAATATTTGGTGGTATTAGGACATAGCGTGACACACATGCATGCTCTGTTGACTTATTGATGTCCATCTTCAACATTTCCCAACATAATGTCTCTTGGCAACAGAACAGTCTCACATATTCAGAACGAAAATAATCATCCTAAACCCTGGGCAGAGTAGATGTAGCAACATGACTTCAACTACAGATAAGGCATTGTTGATTTCTACATAAAACCCCCAAAACCTTTACCTTATGTTCCTATGGTATCCCAATTTATGATTCAAAATATTTGCTGCTGAACAAAATGCTGATTATAAAGCTCCCTAAAGACTCCCTGATTGTCTACTTTTAGATTGGTTTTCTTAAGTATTTAAAGTTTTGCATTTTCTTGAAGAAAGATGCAATATTTTACTCTGTCCTTTGATCAGTGGCATTGGGGTAACTTCTTCATGTGTTGCAACTTCTTGGCTGCCTTCCCAGGCACGGGCCCTGTGTTTATAGAAGAGACCCTCTTGGTGATGGAGCTGCTGCAGTTTGAAGGGGGCACTGTTTTCCTGCTGCCATGATCCTCTCCATCCTTCTGTAGACTGGGACCTGAGTGTTTTACAATGGATGCTAATTAGGCTTGACTATACTTAATTTCATTTCCCTTTGTTCCTCTGAGGTTTTTTTGTGTTTTTGTACCTCTGCACATGAGGCATCCCCTTATATGTATATGTAACAAACAAGCATTTACTTCCAAATTGATTGCAGGATAACCTGCTTTACTTAAAATTATAAAGCTCATCTCTTTGGCTCTCTTCTGTCTCTGAATCAGAAGATGTAGCAGAGTCATCATCTGCTCTTAGATTTGCATGTCCTCCCCAGTGATTTGCATTGAACATGACTGTATATTCACTAAAACAGGGCTTTTGTTTTCCTGACTGGTGTTACTTTGAACTTGAACTTGATGGCTGCAGGACACATGCAGTTGAAGTTGCAGACTTTCTGATCCTCTGGTTGAAGCTTCAGCTTGTTTCTTCTCTCCTAGGGGTTCTTGAAGAGGTTTGGGGAGCAGAATCTCGAGACTGCCCAAGCAGACACTCAGGATACGGTAATGAGAAAGTGAACTACAAGGCTGGAATCCTAAATCAGGAGTTGAGTACAGCATTCTGACCATGAACAATTTGGATAGCTCAATATGACACAGAAGTTATATTTTAAATAAGATTTTGGTGGTAATATGCTCCCACAAAAGATATTATTCTTCCTTTTTCTTTATTTCTACTGGAAAGAAGAAAAATGGCAACATTAGTCAGATTCTACAGACTATTATATTCAAAGCTCCTTTTTCTTTGGGGAAGGCAAAGGACTTTGGAATGATTTTTGATTAGCCTCATTTATAATTTTTGCATTTGGTGTCACTGATGCAAAAGCAGGAGCTTTGCATCCTTAGCATAACACACACATCTTGAAAATGTGAAAATAAAATCAGGCAAACAGAATATATCACTGAATGGGGGGGTGTGGGGGGATGGGATGGAGCACCAATGCTGACATCACAGAGAGAAAGAGATTGAGAGATACCACACATATTTTTCAATTACAGAGCTGTTCAGGCAACTTCTGCTTCAAGGGGTGTTATGCCCCTATGTGAAAGGGTAAATATTTTAAAAGTCTTGTCTGCCATAGATCTGGAAACTACATTGCTTTATTTTAAAATCTAAATCTTTTAATGAGCTTATTTTATCTAAATGTTGACTAAAAGTATTCTGGTGTATTTTCAGACAGGAATATCTAGTTTCTGTTTATATTCCCACTAGTATTTCTTTGCATTTATTGTCTAACAAGTCTTTAAAGGAGTGGTTGAGAGTTTAGCAGACAAGACTAAGGCTCTGCCTACTAGGGCCAGAATGTCATCTGCAATGTCATGTTAAACCAAAGTCTTAGAAACAACTTTCTGTCACTTGATACATTTAAAAATTTATTCCTGACTAGGGTAAAAATTATGTAATTAATTGCTTCAAATTTGATTTTTTTTGTTCTAGATTTTTAGACTATTAAAAGTCATTCATGTTAACTCTATGAAAATTTTCCTATAATACCAGGAAGGGGATAACTAAGACAACTTTGACTCCTATGGGACCTTTTAAAAACAAATGACATTTTAACATCACAAAACATTAGTGCACCACAGAGAAAGTGGCCAGTGTATATTTTACATAAAAATAATAGGAAAAAATCTGTAATTAAGATGCACTTCTATTATAACTCTATTAAGAACTAGACTGCTTGAATTAAGCCACAGTCCATGACAGCTGTCAGTTCTTTTAAAAAAACTTTCAGGAAGCTGTGCAGATCAGCCAAAGTTTTTCCTAGAAAGTATCCTAGATAGCAGGTACTGATCTTAGATATGGGGTCTGAGTCTATTCCAAAGAGAATTTTGGTGTCTAAGACAATAAATGTTCAAAGACATGGATTGTGGCTCCTAACCAATTCCAATAAATGAAATAAGCCATGAAAGGGAGTGCCAGACTACTGGAGCAAGGATTCCTGAGCTGCCCCTGGCTTAAAAGGTAGCTCAAGGTTTTCACATGAGATTGTCATACATCAGTTTAGCCTGTGGATTTGTCCTTGTTTCATCTGGGATAGGGTTAATTTTCATCTTAGTTGTTGGTACAGTGCTGTGTTTTGGATTTAGTATAAGAATAAAAATAACACACTGGTGGTTTAGTCCTTGCTAAACAGCTCTTACTCTAAGTCAGGGACTTTTCAGTTTCCAATGCTCTGCCAGCGAGAAGCTGCACAAGACACTGGGGGGTAACACAGCTTGGACAGCTGACAGAACCAGCCAAAGGGATATTCCATGTCATAGAACTCAGTATAAAAACTGGGGGACTTGGCCAGGAGCTGCTGATTGCTGATCAGGGATGGGCTAATAGTTTCACTTGGGTTTTATTCATCGCTTTCTCTCTCCTCTTCATTACAATTATTATTTTATTTTATTTTATTTTATTTTATTTTATTTTATTTTATTTTAATCATTAAATGGTTCTGATATCAAACCAAGAGTTTTACCTTTTTTTCCAATTGTCGTCCCTACCAGGGGGGCAAGGAGGGGAATGAATGAGTGGCTGCCTGGTGCTTGCTTGCTGGTTGGGGTTAAGCCATGACAGGGTTATACTGTGCTGTGTGACTGTTTCAGCAACATAATGCAGTCTCTCCAGCAGCACTGAAAACTAAAGGGGAAACTCTTTTGTGCCTGATACAGTTCAGGCCATGTCACGTGGATTGACCTCATGCCTTCTGGAGCAAAGTTCTTTCCACTTCACTGTCCTTCCAGCATGTGAGGGAGCATGGCAGCCCATAGATCCAGCCAGCTGGAAAGCAACTATCTCATTCCTGCTGTAGGCAATTACCTGGGAAATGTGACATGGAAGGACAAGATGCAATAACTTCAATGAATTGTTTCTCAGACTCTTCTGAAAGGTTCTCAGGCCAGAAGTGATACTTACGATAATCTATTTTGAAATTCTGCAAAGCACAGGACACAGTATTTCATCCAGAGACTCCTACAGTAAGACCAGTACTTCACAACAGCTTCAACAAAATGTCAAAATTTAGAATTTTAAAGGATATTCAACCCTATAAGTTCTAAATAAGCACATGTAAGGTCCTCAAAGTGTGTTGTTATATTTTAGCAACAGACTTTCCTTTCATGTTCTAATTGAAGCTGGCATATGCTGCTGGCATTTTGAATAGCATTGCCTTCCATATCATTCAAGTCTGGCATGGGAAAATGCCATTCTCTTCCCCCTCATTTCAGTCAGATTTTAGGCGTTTTTTTCCTTACAATAGACTATAAATAATATGCATTAATTTAATAAGAATTATGTCCTGAACAGGTGTACAAAAGAGCTAATTAAAACCATCATTTTGTTATTCTCAGTAGTTGAATCAGTACTCACCCACATGAGGTCCAGAAGAAAGTAGAGGTGAACTTTCATATTTCTGACAGGGAGTTAGCACACTTTGTTAATGTAAAGTCTGGACAAAGGGAAAAATTAATACTTGTTATTTACAAGTTTTTTATGATATTTACTTTTTAAAAGGCAAGTTTCACTGATGTCTTTTGTTCCAGTTCCAGAGATTTGTATTACTTCTCTCATTTGACAAATAAGATTCTTTGTCTGGGTTTGAATCCTTCCATTCCCTGAGTCATGATTGCCTTCAATCTCTGGAAGAGTTGCTTTGAGTTGAAGTTGACACTGAAGTCATTTGTCTTTACATACATAAGAGACCCTTTATTCCTCTTCCATAAAGTGTCTGACCAGAGAGCATTTGCTGTTTGGGTTTTGTCAGTAGGATATCACATAAGTGCAGTTAATTGGCTGCTTTTGTCAAAAGAAGAGTATTTAATCATGAAGGCAAAAGGCTTTTGTTCTTCACAAAGAGCAAGTCATATTAAATGAAGCAGCTGTTTCCTTTACCACATCATATACTAGTTTAAGATATGTCTTTCCTTATTAATAGAATAGTAATTAGAGTGAGACATTTTGAATATTAGAATTCTCTAGTAGTGTACTGCATTATGCAACATTTGCTCTCTTACATATGTCATCCTCATTATCATCTCTAATGATTTGCCCTTCCCCAGATCTCTCAAATTACCTACACCACAGTTTATGTTCTCTGAATCTCTCTGTTCTTTTTACTACTCTTATCCTAAATCTGTCACATAACTGTTCTGTTAACTCAAAGAACTCTATTGCCCTTTCAATCCTTATCCTTTTTCCTACCATGTTAGCCTTGAATATCTTCCTTCTTCACATTTACCTTATGCCCTTATGGTCTTTTAAATTCTTCTCTTTAAATACAACATTATTTTTTCCTTAAATGTAAGTTTTAATTTTCTTTTGAAAACTTAATATTCAGTTTTTACTGGTGAAATTCTTGTAAAATAATTTTTTATTTAACACATTTTTACTGTTGCATTTAGACATTTTATTTACGTTGTATGATGAACTAGACTCTCAAAATATGTATATGCTTACTTCTCAGAAAAAAAAATCTGAACAGTGCAACCTCATATTCAGAAGTGCTAAGCATCTGCACCTTACTCTGCTCCCAGTGACAGTTCTGGGCTTCAGATACTGAGCTGTAGTATTTATACACTGAAAATAAGATTCATCTCGCCATGGATTAAGATTGTCTAACCTTCATCTGTGGTCATTAAAGGCAGAAGATAACTACTCCATCCTATATGTATTGCAACTGAAGGATATTGTGCTTTATTTCTTCCAATGAAGGAAAAGGTTTCTAATCCAAAGGTGTGGTCCTTAGCTGAAATGAGCCATTTACTTCCTAGTAAACTAAATTAGGTGAAAGGAATCCCATTGCTACAGCAGCAAAAAAAGAAAGGGAAAAAGGAAACATTTCACTTAATTATAATTATTAACCTACGCCAACACTGTTTTGTCTTCAGGATTTCTTCTCGTCTACCAGGGCATATCCAAATCAATATTAATGTTAGTACTTCAGTTTCTCCATACATAGCAAACATTTATATTAAATTAACAGAACTGTTTCATAACTTGACAGGTTTCTTTTGCTCCATACACATAACCAGTAATGCAAGTTTAAGAGCACTTTTCTACCTTCATAGAAAAAAAAATGTCCTTGGCATACCTTCTGCCTCACCCAAGAATTCAAGAGCATCCTTTTCTATAGCTTGAGCATTCTTGAATGTTCATAAACAAATCCTCTGTGTAAAAATCCATTATAGACTTTGCAAAGTAGAATGTGTATGTGAAAGTGGGCCCAGGTTTTTAACATTGAGGAGTTATTGAAACCCTGTCCAATATACATGGTTTTGTCAATTTCTGAAAGAGCAAAACATCCATAGGTTTTTCTGTTATGAATCACTGAAGAATAATCTGAGCACAAAATTTCTGTGAATATTTGTATAATGAGAGGGAGTATACCGCAGGTTATTTGAACATAAGAAACTGTTAGTGAAATCTGATATTTAAGGGTTAAATTCAAAGGTGCTTTGCATTGTTTTCCACATGTGGTGCTTGCAGAATTTTGATTTTGCTGCTGAAAAGACTGCATTTGAAATGCATGAAAGACAGCTGCAATACCTTCTGTATTACAGACAATCCTGATAAACATGCTTCTCACCTGATAGACACAGAGATAAACAGCATAAGCAGGTAAGATGATAACTTTGAACCATAGTAACTTCTTTTTATCTAAAAAATCCCAATTACAATATTTGATATTCATAACTTCATGGGTTTATAATGGAAATACGAGACAAGATCTACAATTAAAAGGGAGGTAGAATAGTCAGAGATACAATGCCAAAAACAAACCATCTTTAAAGTTTCTCAGTCTTTTGAGAAGCTGGCATTTAACTTTGATTTCTAGAAACAATACAAGAGAAATTTGCACTTCTATTCACAATTGGCTAGGAGTATTTTATATTTAAAAGTGATGCAGCCAGAAGCAGGGACACAAGGAGAGTTAAAATCCTTCCATTAAAGTGACTTACATTGGAGATACCCTAGTGTACCCTGGGAGATGGGCAGTGCCTGTGCCTCAGTGCCCATTGGGGTTTGAAGGGCAAAGTTTGAGGGAGTCCCACAGCTCCCTGTAGCTCAGCATTGACCTGAGCTCCTGGGTTGGGCAAGAAAGTTGGGTTCAAAGCTGCTCTTGCCGGGGCAGGTTCAGGGTCCAGAGGTGCACTTGACAAAATGCCTGTGCTTAACACCTCAGTCCGGAAACATCAAAAACTATGCATGGAAAAGTAAATAAAACCACTGTTTTACCCAGCTCTGTATAGCTTCACTGATGCAGCTGAGGCAAATGGCTGGAATAGAAATGCTGCAGGACTGGGGTTTTTGTTAAATACATCTAAGAAAGACAAAAGAGTTAGCTGGAAAGAATAAGTGCTCAGAGAAAAAAATAGGGCATGTTGTATAGAGAGCAATCACAAGCTGTTTTACTTTGGTCTGAAACACAAGGAACATTTTGAAGTTTCCCAGCTTTTAGGGATCTGTCTATTACACAAAATATTTCAGCTAAAGAAGTGTTGGATTTGATGGCACATGCTCGGTGATACCCCATGGAACACCTATTTTGGCCAACAGCTTCAACTTTGAAGATTAAATAATGCTGATCACCTCACCAGAGTGATTTGACAATTTATCTGAGTTAATTGGGCTTCAGTTAAGGTTGAGGGATTCAGCTTGGCCTATGGCCCATCTGGATCAGAGGAGCCAACAAAATATAATTTAAAAATAAATGTACAGACTCCAATTAACTTTTCTGGAGGTCACACATGATTTGTTTTGGCTTAGCTTTAGTTTCTTATAATTTTGTTCAAAGAAATGATACAATAATAACATTCAAACTTTCACAGAGAAACTTTTAAAAGAGACATCTAGACATTCTCTGTTAGTTTTGGGGCATGATTAGAAGGTTTGGAAATTTTTATTAATAAAATAAATAAAATAGCACTTTCTTCCAAAGGTGCTTCAAAGCAAATTTTACGTTTGCATACTTTAAAAAATTTTCCTACATTAATATATCCTTAAAATTATGTTTTAATCCAAACTCTCCTTTCTTTCCACTTCTTTACAATACTTACCCTGCTGTCTCACAACATGAACAATGAAAACAAAAGTGACAATTAATTTGCTTGGCCACTTCCTTTTATTCTTTCAATGGTGATATTTAGAGTCTCTGAGCAAATTAAGATGTAGATTAATGTTTTCCAAGATGATCTGCAGAATCCCATAGATTATACAGGATTTCCAGCTGAGAGTTTGATAACAGAAGTGAAAGATAATCTGCAGGAGTTTTTGAGCAATGACAGTGAATATAATAAAGACATTTGGGAAGGAATGTTTGGGAAAATATTTTATGACTGGTCAATTTTTTTCTTTGAAAATGTTTTTGCAATGGAAAATGGGTTTTGGAAATGACCAGAATCTATGCCTCCTGCAGGAAATTACAGCTTTGCCCTGTGGGACCTGAGCCTTTGCAGCTTTGTCCAGGTTCCTCTGCCAGACCTCATATCCTCTTCAGGTATTATCAGGCTCCACTTATTGCCTCGGCAATGCTGCAGCAGAGGTATCATGGCCAAAAGAAAAATCACAATTTCCAAGTCAATGTAAAAACCTTTTTAAACTCAGGGTAAGAGTGTCCTTCTGTGACACTGATCTGAGGCACTTTTGGCCTTCTGCTGAGGAAAGCTGGCTGTCCGTGCATTAAAGCACGGCTGACTGGATCACTGGGGGTTCAGAAGCTCTGAAAAACATCCTCTCTCAGATAGGACCTGTAGAAAAACAGGTCATATCTGGAAGGAGCTGAAGGTTAAATATTTAAAGCTAAAAGTACTTAAAATGTTCTTATCATGGTCTTTCAAACGTTGCATTGACTGTCAAATTCTTATTTAGGTAGTGACATGAATGCTTTCATTTTCAGAGCTCTTTCTTTGACCTATAGTGCATCTGCTTATTTAGACCCCTATTTAGACCATAAGGGTAGTTTTAAGACCCCAGGTTATTATCTTCTTTCTGGGATCATCTTATTAAAATAATTGCCAGATGTAGTGCTGAAAATGTTCACCTCATCTTTGGAACAAGGGTACAAGTGCTCTTTTCAGAGGGAGATTAAATAATTTTAAAAATTGAAGCTGAGAGATTATACTATAGGATCATGCATTAACCTTGGTGGTTTTCTGTATATCTGTCAGAGAAAAAAGACAAATATACAGATTGGAAAAAAAAAAAGTGCTTTCTTTGAGAACTTAAGAGATTTAGAGAGTGAAGAACAGTGTGTCCGGGTTTTCCTGCTGCAGCTGAAATCTCAGTGCTCTTGGCTTCCTAGCAACAGTGCTTTCCTAACTCATGACTGGAGACAGTAGACACAAATCAGTCTATCTTTAGGCATATAATTGATCAATGTATTGACACTCCTTAGAACTGTTCTATATCTTCTAGCAAAGATATACAATGGCAAGAGTGAGTACCAGCTCCATGCAAACAATATGGAAAACGACATTTTTTGTTGTGATTGGCATATCCTGTCCTGTTTTCTCTTTCTCCCACCACCAGAATATCTTGAATGATTCAGAAACTATGGGTGTCAAAAAGCATCCTTCCCCTGAAAGAATAAACGCAAAGGCAAAAGCCGTCTTCCAGCGCACTGCTGTCCTCCTCACCTTCTTGGGATATTTCACTGTATCAGCCCCTGGTAGTAATGCAGGACTCTGTGCTCTCACCCTTACACACAACACCTCAGAATCCCACTACTCCACCCACACCATGTGTTACTTACTAATATCCTCTCTGTCTCCTTTAAATTTCCCTACACGGGCAAGCAATTAGTGATGGCTTGGATTCCAGAATAGCTCTTCAGGTGCAGATTTGGTGGGAGGAAATTTCATTTTACCTTTCTCTTTACTGGTGCGACTCTGAACACTCCCATGACCCCATATAGCTGGGATATTGTATTCTCTCTGATTTTTGAATATAGGAAGGAGATTTGAGCTGTTTTCTTATCTCTCTGATCACCTTCACAGTTGCACTCTCCAGTGCTCCTGTAGTCCCATCAGGGGGAAATTTACAGTTAATAATTTAAAATTTAATTTTAACTTTTAACAGGATTAGTTCATTGAGGGGAATCTTAACAGGAAGGAATTTAATACACAATAGACTGATGAATTGATGATAAACTGGATCACAGAGATAGTGTCCTAAATTGTGTGTTTGTACAAGCTTGGGTGGTCAATTGATATATTTTTCAGTCCATTTTTTTAAATTAAAGCAAAAAAAATATTATTGTTAAATTCACCTTACTTTCCATGGATCAGATTTTAAGTCAGCCTAGCCTTGCATTTAGCTTCCTTGCCAACCCTGACTGCCCTTGAGAGTTATTATTTTTTTATTTTCCTTTCCTCTGACTGTAAGATTTTTGAGAATCTTTTCCTCATATGTTTTTGCTTCTCGATACAAAAACGTTGACATTTGTAAAGCCATCTCTATTTCCTTTCAGATTTATGCACAATTCAGATAGCTCACACAGCTGAGCATAAACAAAACAAACCAAAGCTAAACAGCCCTCCCAAAACCAAGCAACCAACCAAACTGAACAAAAAAACACCCCAAACCAAAACCCACAAAGAAACAAGAAGATATGGGGATAAGGCTGGTATTTTTCTTCTTGGGAGCATTTTTAGCAGCTACCAGCACAGGTTTAGTTTATAAAAGCCTCTTCTAACTTTGAGAAGTGGCAAATCCTTTTGGCTGTTGTTGGGGATATTAGAGATATATTCGAAAGTGGTCAGGCAAAGAATAACATATGGTGTAGCTTAATGTCTTCTCAGGGAAGCTGGTTTAGAATATCAGTCCTATAAGTTATTTTACATTCTCTGTTCTCATTCAACATCCTCAGTTCCATTCTCAATTCTCAAGAGTGGTAAGAAAATTTCCACTCTGCTTTTCAGCTCCATGCTAAACAATGCCTTTAAGGTCTATACATCAGGCTGTGTAGGAATGTAATGTATCCACGGCCAGGCTTTTGATAACATATTTACGTAAGACGAATATTTTTAGCTTTGCTTTGCACCAGTTGAGGAATTTTAAAGTCCCTGGGCTTTCGTTTTTAGAACTACTTGCCAGATGACTTCACAACAGATACGCTGTGAAGTCATCTATGACTTCAGCTGAATTCATCATCTATGTTCAATGCTCATGCCTGAGTCTCTGTACTTTTAACTATTTTGTCTTCACATAGGGGACACAGTTCAACTGCACGTACATAACTTTCAGATACATATCTCACGCTAACAGTGGTTGGAAATACCACTGTTATTTTGGGATGGTTGGGGAAAATCTGGAAGATGAACATCTCTAGCTAATCTGCAAACACCAAAGAAACAGGGTTTAAAGCTGAATGGCAGAAGTGGCTGTCAGATTACAGAGTGCCCAGAGCCCAATTTGGAGGGAAATCCACATGAACTGACATTGATTAATGACATGTCTTGTCTTTCAAGATACTGTGTTCATGAGATCTTACTGCTTTAAGAAAAATGTGTTTTTGAAGAGTTGTAATGGGAGTTGTAATGGAACTTTCAATTCATGAGAGTTAAAAAGGTAGCTACAAGTAGGTCTTACTGAAGCCATGGAGACAGCTTGCACTAAGGAGTCTCCCCAGAAGGAGTTAATACTCTATATCTAGTTCGTGAATGGATAATTCCAAAAGCTGAATAAATATCCTGCAGTTTACGTCTCAGCTTTTCTGTATTATTCTAATACTGTCCATGATGCTGCAGCTTTCATCCCAGAATTCTAATGACACTTAGAACTTTCTTCTTTAGAAAACAGAATCCTGTTGGTATGAATGAAGGTCCAGAATAATTTATTCCTTCTGATTTTATTGATTTTAGAGTGACATTTATGACCTTGGATTTTACTTTGTCATTTCTGTTGTTGTTGTTGGTTTTTTTTTTTTTTTGGTTGTTTTTTGTGGTTGTTTTTTTTTTTTTTTTTCCCAGTGAAAAAGCTGTATGTATGAAAGAGTAAACTCCTCAAAATGTCAAAAAAGTTTTCTCAAGCTATCAGTCATGGAAAATGTACAGCAAACTAAATTTTTTACAATGCAGTAATGTCAAAACAGAATTCAGTTTATTTACAATTTAAATACATTACATGAATTTAGAGTTCCATCAGACAAATTAATTGTTGTTTTCATTAAAGTAGCAGTGCAAAAAGTCCAATGATTTGACGTCAAGCCTGGAGACTATGCAATGCTCTAAAGAAATACGAAAACAACCTGTCTAGCTGCAAAGCTTACTATTTATTGCAGAGATGACCTCCACAAGGTCATCTGTGAAAATCTGACATAAGATAGGAAGGAAAAGGGTCAACATTTCAAATTGTAGCACTTCTACAACTTCTTTTTACTCCCGAGAAATATTTTGAAGGGATTTTAAAATTAATTTTAAGATTTCTACTTTGTCTTTAATCCTAACATGGTACCTTCTTGATCAAGGCATTATTCTAGGATGAATGTAGCAACTGATTGCAGTTGTAGTGGGGTCTGGGTGCAGCAATAACTATACTAATAATGGTACTGTACTCAGATAAAAGAACAGACTGACATTCCCTCATTCTCTTCTGCTTTTTATCTTGATGCCTGAAATTTTTCACATCTTTCCAGATTTTTTTAAACTGGATTTGAAGTACTGCACCCAGATTTGGGACACCAAATATGGAAAAGCTATCAGTGAACTGTAGCAAGTTCAGTGGAGGCACAGCAGTTCAGTCAGGGCTTGAGCAGTTGCTCTATAAGGGGAGGTTGTGTGTTCCAGGACTGGCTTTGCCTGGAGACAAGATGCCTTTGGGAGCATCCAACAGCAGACCCTGGTACCTGCAGTGGGGTTATGGAGCTGGGTCTTCAGTGGTGTGTGGTGGCAGGATGAGGCACAGCAGGCACAAGCTGGAATGGGAGAAGTTTTGACTGGATAGACCAACTCAATAGCTAACTGGATAAAAGGAATGCCATTTTTAATGTTTAAAATAATTCCAATTGGTTCTCTTTTTTCTCAATCAAATTTGGATGAGTAAAGTTAAAATCATCAAACATGCAATGTTGCAGTTAGCAGAGTCTATGCCTCTGTGCTATGACAGAACCATAGTTCATCCTAAAACTAGGCAGTCTAAAACTCTATTCCATCACAAATCAAAAGGATTTGGCCACCCATATCTGGACTGTCTTCATATGACCTGATGTCTGTAAATGTGCCTCAAAAATCTGTTTTAGAAAAAGCACAAGTAAATCATATACAGTCTGACCACTGAAAACAAACAAAACTCCCTCTACTCATACATTTGAAGGCAAGCTTCAGTTTGAAAAGGATCTAGTTTAACAGCAGAACTAAAAAGGAGGTGTTTAAGTTGAGAGTAAGAAAAGCTATAAGGTCTAACATGTCTGGAATAAACATTTTTTATCAAACTGCAGTCTCATTATTGTTTGTTTATAAGTCTCCAGTAGATCCATTTTTTCCAAATATTTCCAGAACAGAAAGAACTTGTAATTTGGTAATTCGAAAATTAAAATGCAGTTATGAGATAGGACATTACCTACTCCCCCAAAACAAAACAGAAAAAAGCCCCACAAAAAACTGAGAGTTTGGAAGAAGAATAGATGTAGCAAAGCTGATTTGGAGATTGACAGCACAAATTTAAATGTTTTTATTAAAAGCATTGGAAATGCAAGCTGGTAGAAGGAACTCAAACTTATTCTTTTAATAGAATTAAAGAGCCATACTATTCTAAATCAGTGTTATTCCTTTATCTAGGAAGTGTCATAAGATGTCTTATCACATACTCCATTTTACTGAATCCAAAAGGAGACTATCCTATATCACCAAATGGCCATCTTGTGGTGGGCAGGGGATGAAAAAGAAATTGGAAAATTTACAATTTGAATTGAACTTCTCTGAATTTAACCATGTAAGAACAAGTCCAAAAACTCTTTACTGATACAGTACTTATATGCAAAGACCAGGGTGAACTTTCCTCTGTGCTGCTTAGCCTCTGCTATGTTATGTTCTTTAAGGCCATGCACACTCCTAGAGCTTCTGCCCACCAAGAAAAATTGACCCACTTACGTGAACAGCTTCTTGTCTTGCAGAAATTAAAGGATAAGGGAAAAGCAGTGGTAGCTGTCATAGAGCAGCAGGTTGCTAAAACAGATGGTCTAAGGAAAGATGATGACAACCACCATGTCTGGCAAGAATGCTGGCCAGTGAATTCTATTCAATTATATTTCACTGAAGTGAGTGAATAAGTTCAGGGAATCTTAGACAGCTTTAGAAGGGACTTGGATCACCAATCTTGGAAGAGCTGTCCAGACCTTAGAAAAGTGGAGGATTTTACCCTTATATATACTCAGATTCTGTGAAATATGAATATTGGTGCTCTTTTTCTGAATCCAGGTCCACCTGTGAATGTTTCAACTTTACCCTTCTTACTTTACATTGCTCTTCTCCAGGCAGAGTGAAACAACAGTACATCATCTTTGGCAAATTGTATACGGGGCTTGTAATTAGAAGAAAACTTCTGAAGTCAAGATTGCTTCAAACCTCTCAAGCATTTTATGAGGTACTTAAAATGAGATTACAGTAATCATCATCAATATGACATTTTAATCTCTAAGAAAAATGGTCATGTAGTCAGTTTGATAACTACTTCAGTTTTTTGAGACTGCTCAGATTTAAATATATCCTTAGGAGGCACAAACTCCTGCATATTTAAATGCAGGTCTTCCTTATCAAGGAAACACCATTATTGTGACTTATAACAAACTGATGACTATTTGCAATATGTTTTATCCTCAAGAAGTGTAATACCAGCACGATTTTCTTACTGATGAACAATAAGGAGCCATAGGGAAAATTTGAATTTGATTGTTTCTAAACTTTTGCGGGAGAAACTAACACCCGTTAATTTTCTACCTAGAATATGTGGGTAGATATGTGGAGTCAAAAATCTATACTATTTCCCCACTTAATTGAATCCATATAATTCCAAATCACTCCCACTACATATTACTAATGGGATTAGAGATGTTCCAGGCAAGATCAGGAGCTGGTCAAGCTAGGGATCATATGGCTACACAGGAAATCTGGTTACTGCCACAGACATGTCAATACAGAGGTCAGCTGTATCCCTGGAAAGAGCCTTGGTTCAGCTGTCAGTTCTCGGAAGGGTTGCATGGCTGTGATTTTGCTGGATGGCAATAACACTTAACCATCTGCTGCTGAATCTGTCTTCTCTGAAGTGGAGACATTTCCCTTGAGGACAGATTGTGGACGAGGTTGTGAAACTAATAAATTTCATATATGAGTCCAAGATGATGGATAAAAAGGAAAAGGTCTTGACTGAGACAAAGGTAATACCTCATGGAAAGTCTTAACCTTAAATAGATCTATTAGTAAGACACTGTCAATGGACACTGATCATTTCAACTAAGGTTTCACAGGAAGCTTCCTAATAACTCTTTGTGAAAGATGCTTGAAAGACCAAATAACAATCTGACTCCCCACTCCCACTCTGCCGAAGGAAGAGGACACTCTGCATTTGCTGTATTTGGCAAGAGTCAAGCATAACTTGCTCTCAGTAGACTTATCAAGCTGATTTATGAAACTTGAAATGAGATAGTGCAATCTTGATGGTGTTCCAATCAAACAGCATCAAGAACTTGGCCCAGCTCCCCTCCAGCAATCCTTATGGGCTGCTTTAGACCCAGGGCACTCTTTTCTTTGGCAGAGAATTTCATACTGTCTTGCACCACAAATCGGAAATGCCACAAGATACTAAAATTCTTTGTGAATCTACCATTCTCTGTCCAGTGCTGCTTTCTGCTCTGTGTACACTGGCTGACAGCCAGTAAGAGATTTCCTTAGATTGAAAAATCCTTTGCCAGCTGGATTCACTAGCTCCATGGTTTCCTTGTACTATTAGAGTGGCACAGCAGGCCTCCAAGGCTGGTGAGAAAACTGGCCTCAAATCTCCAAACAAAACAGCTTCTCTGCAGGACTTCTTTTTTTTATTTTTGTTTTAACAGATGGTGATAAAAGTCAGAACTTGCCCACTGACAGTTATTGCCATCTATTTTTATCAGAAAGGAACTTCTGAGGGCCAGATAATTTTAGAAAGATCATATTTGAATACAACTGTGAAAGTAATTCCTGGAGCCATGGTATCAGAGAAGAAATGGTGGCCAAGGCTACAAAACTCTCCTTTTTTTGCCTCTTCTGTTCTCTTTAGGACTATGCAAAGCTGAATCCAGGCACGGCCTGGACGAGTGGCTGTATGACTGGACATGCTACCACACCTGCCAATGCCATAGCTATAGATCACCTGGCAGTCCTGCTAATTACCTATTCTTGAAGCTCCACTGTAGAATGATTTTAACTGAACACACCAAGCACTTCAATTAACACTCTCTGTCAACAAACAAGTGTTTTGCAAGCAATTTCCCAAAAGTGTCATTGCCACATTGTTCATTAACTATCCATATAGTCACTTCTGCCACAGGACACATCCCATGTCTCAAATGTAGCCTATTTTCATAAGTAACTTCAGAGATCAGCAGGTTCAAAAAAACTAACTGAAGATCTGAAGTTTAGAATATATGGCTATCCTATCACTGCCAAGTTTTCTTATTTTGTTCACTCATATACAAATTCTAACTAGAATGGAAAGCACACTGAAATCATGTGGGAGAAAATCTGATTGCACCATACCTGTATCTCCAGAGAAATAGAGAAGACTCTACAGAAAGGAAGGGAAGGAGAAGAAAGTACTTAAACTTCACCTCAGTTCTGTAGACTCCAAAGACCGAAATTCAAGTCTTTGGTACCAGCACTCTGGAAAAGTCTTGTTCATTAGACAGACATTGAAAGCTTGAATACCAAAGAAGAAAGAAAAATAAAGGAAGAAAGCACCTAACAGTGCTCTGTAGGGTCCTTTAAATTACTCTCTATTCTTCAGAATGCAACATAGGTATCTAAGTTACTGATTTAAATTAAAAATTAACAACAAACAACAAACAAACAAACAGAGAAGGAGGTCTGTGAACAGCTGATTTGTATAGATCCAGGACACTCACACTACCTGTACAAGTGCAAATTAAACATATCTAGCACATACTTGAAGCCAATTCCTATGGCAGGAATTAGCCATGAAATGTGGTCCTTTTCTGGTCCTACAAGACGGACTGAAAGTGTTTAGCCAGTAATTTTAGTAATTTAGTAATTTTACCAAGCCAAATACTGTTTAGGCAAACAGGAGCTGAGAAACCCATACAGTGGTTCTTTGCCTGGTATTATTTTCTCGTCTACAGTGACTTGTGAATATTCTCAGTTCAGTAGAAGAAAGAACAGAGACAATTTCTCCCAGGTTAAGCCTGGGAATCTTAGATGAAAGAATTCAAACAATTATTATCGCTCTTTCTGTAACCATTGTTTATAGTTATGGTTCTCCACAGAGTGCTATTCATAGTCACCAATAATGTGAGATGTTTCTACTTTGAGACCAATCAGGTCCCACTTAGCGAGTGAGACTATAAAGCTTGCTACTTCTTGCTAATAAAGATTATTCTTGAGCCTTCTGATCCACCTGAGGACTGGAGTCTTTCTTTCTGTCCCTGACTCAACAGCGTCAACTTGTCATCAAGGACTTCCTGAGCTAGAAGTAAAACTTTTGTGCCCAAGGCAGAGGCGATGCCTCTTCTGACCGATGCCCTTAGTAAGGGAATCATTACATACACAGTGCCTCTGTGTCCTAAACATAGCTTTTGAGGTTATTTGGTGCTCTGAAAAATTACATAATTAGAATAAATGTAGAAATTTTCCTTACTTTTTATAATTCAAGGTTGAAGTGGTGGCTATTCCACAAAGGGTCTACTTTCAGAGTGAAATGAAACACTGTTTTGGGGAGAAAAGAAACTATGCATTGAATTACTCCAGTAGGAACTATTATGTGGGTGTGGCATGAGGGGTGGGAACTTGTAGCAAATCTGAAGGAGCATTCTAGAATTTCTGTTTCCATTCTTGTCTTTCAACACTGCAAAAAGTTCATTTAATGTCCTCATTTTATAGAGGATGATGGGATTATGTGAGAAGTAGAGAACTATAATCTTATTTTAAGGAATATTCTGACATTTTCTATTTCCGTTCTTGCCTTTCAACAATGAAAAATGTTATTTTAATGTTATTCTTCTGTGGAGATCAAACCTTGCTGGAGAAACACTGTTCATCAATTTTCACTATTGTATTGAGCCTACTGTGGTACAAGGAACACTGTGCTTCAGTAAACATCCTTATCTCAACCTATGAGTAATTTTCCATCTTTTTTTCTCTCCCCTGTACAATTTGGGGAGGGGACAGATAGAGCTCCATGGTGGGCATGTGACGCCCACCCACCACAGACCTCTGGTCAAGTTCATGATTTGCATTGTTCAAGTTTTGTCATGATTTTAAATGAGAAGTTTTTAAACATTCAGTTTTCCTATTAAGTCATGGCTTATAAAGGTAACTTTCAATAGCTATAATTATTAAAAATTACATAACACAAAGAAATATTGAGTTGAAAGCTCTGCATACAAACCTGATTGACTTCCAGTGAGTTATCCCAAAGAGATGACAGCAGAGAAAACTCAAAGAAATTTGCACCATTTTTTCTTGTATTTACTGATGTCTATCCAACAGCTTTAAGGAAGACCAAAATCATAATCAACTCCATAATGCATATTTCAGAAGGTTTCTTGTGCCCCTTGGCACAGAAGACCAATGTACAGAAGATTGATGTAATTTCTTTTATTGAATACAGCTCCAGGTGTTCTCATATAGTTAAGTGGGATATGCTGAGATACTTATTGCATATTCTGTCTTAAATCTTACTGTTTTAATGCTTTCAGAGCTTGTCTTGTTAGACCTGCTTTCACAAATTATTAATGTCATTCAAAAATAATAAGCAATTGAATTCATGCTGTAAAATATGAATCAGGTAGAAGTAGGCAGGAGTTCTAATATCAGTGCAACTCCTTTGTCATCAGACACATTACCATTGTTATCTTTTCATATGGGTTATGGAAGTGATTTATAAAGCAATATGATAGCAATGAAGGAAGAACTGGTCATCCTGGGTACCTCCAATTCTCAGTGTTTTACACAGCCATCATCTTTAAATTCTGCAATACAATGGAATTATTCTCTTGTGCGAAAGTGTTTACAGAACATCCATAATAAAAGTGTGTAGACATGGAAACTAAAGAAGACAATAATTATTAGACTCTTTGTCAAAATGATGTTCAGATATTAGTTATTTCTTCATGTGATTTTACAATGTAGCTTTAAGACATCAGAAAACTAAGAGAAGCAATATCATCCCTGAGAGGAAACAAAGAAGGAAGTAGATTTCATTTACAAAAGAATATGCAAAACAGAAGTTCAGAGCAGGAAATGAACAAATTTATTTTTTGATCTCATGTAAGGTCATGTAAGGTCAACTGACCTATGGTAGGAATAGATCCCGACTAATAAGGACTGAAATAATGCATGTTTATCTAAAAGAAGGGAATATTCTTCCACTCTTTGGAAAGAACAGGAAAGAATAACATTTGTGGAAGCTGATTCAGTCCACTCTGATCTACTGAAAAATTACAGGTGAAGAAGGGAATAAATGCACAGACACACAAAGTGTAACAAGTTAGCAGAATTTACAGAGGTTTCCTATAAGCACACATCAACCTAGGTGGAGGGATATTCAGATGTGAACTTCTGTTCTTGTTTGGCTCCAGCCTGACCACCAGCATGCACAGAGGCAAGTCAGAGCCCAGTGTTCCCAAGCTGAGAGAAAATTTCCTCAGCAGGTTAATTATTTGCACAGCAGCCCAATTGTTTTCCAGTCCAGTTTCTTTATGTTGCAGAACTAGAGCCCAAGTCTGAGTAAAGAAAAAGGGAGGAATGAACCTTGCAATAGGAACACTGGCATTTGTACCTTAGGATGTGTTTAACAGCTTTATTCTTCTCTCCACTGCAAAGTATTAGCTGCTAACTTTATGAGGTTACTCTAGTACAGAGGCCAAGTGAGAGAACAACAGGCTGACCATTATGTCTGCATCATTGGTATGTATTACTTTAATTTAATTCTGCTTTTTACTGTTCCCTCGGGTTGGTTCTTAGCCTACTCATTTACAGTCTGTCTTCACTTTTTCCTTTTCTCATTTCTCCTTTCTCCTAGAATTCCTTTCTCAAAGTTCAGTTACCTCCCCTAAGTTCTCACTCTTTTTGCCCACTTTTGTTCCTTTTTTGTCCTCCCTCTTTCTTTGAAGGCAACCTCCCTCTCTTGTCTCCACCCTCTCTAATATGAAATTCAAATTGCTACCCCTTTCCACCACATCTAAAAGGGAAATAACACCATCATCATCACCACCACAGGCTTTGAAATTATCAAAATACACTGCACTTAGACAAACTTGGATTTGATCCAACTGTAACTTAATATGTAATTCAGCGACTAACTTACATTAACATGAGTCAGAAAAGAAAATCATGCAGTAAAACATTACGTTGAATGAGAAATGATTCAGTGAAAACATTATTCAGAGTAGGCAATTACTGAGTGAAACTATTATCCACAGCAGACAGTTACTCAGTAAAAATGTTATACAGTGCAGGCAAATATTCAAGAAAACATTTGACAAGGACAGCAATTATTCAATAAACAATCATAATTGCACCCAATGGAGTACACTTGCCATGAACAGTACAAATAATTAGCAGATTCAAAGGATGTTACTGTGACTGCCCAAATTTTAACTAATTTACATGGTAGTTAAATTCTACAGGACAATCAGAATCTGAGGGGACAACTTGTTTTTTTCATTGTTTCTTCAGTTCTAGGAAGTAATGCCACAGTTCTGTCAACTTTATTGAAGAAGCAAGGGTAGTTTGATCTATTTTCTGGAGTTAATTAGCCTTTTCCAAGAATGAGCCTTACTCACACGATTCCCTTCTTCAGTTGCTTCTTCTGACATACTTTCTATCCTTTTCTCACCTTATCAAAAGCTTTTTTCCACTGCTTTTTCCCCCGGTTTATTCTTCAAATTTCTCCAGTTTTTTGTTTCAAAGTAGAAATTAATTTCTGTTTCTTTTTGCCCAAAGAGCTGTCACACGAATTCTATTTTTATTTGTAGTAAAGTTCCCACATCTGCTCTCTTTCAGTGGCTCCCAGCAGGAGACAGCTTTCATTCTCCCTAAGTCCAGAACTATCAGTTCTCCTTTTGCTTCGGTAACTTGATCAATTATTCTTTTCCTGCTGTCCATCTTATGCATATCTACTTCCTTTTTCAGACATTCTCAAACTGTATTTCAACTGTTTTCCTTTGACTTAATCCATATATTCATTATTTACCTTCACCAGCATCCACTGCAACTTTACAAAACCACTTATTTTTTGAAAATATTAGTAATTTTTATTATTGCTGTGAATGCATACATTTGTATCTCATCTTACTTCATTGTTTAATGAGAGGTTTTTAAGCAAACCATCTGACTGAAGTATGGATTATTCTGCTACTGAGTTATTTTAATCCATGAAGATGCTAATTACTTTCAGCACAGTTTGGTTTTCTAAGCATCTATATTTAAACATACATAACAAAAATGACTTATAAAAATAAAGGAAGTAACAGGAGAGTTGTTTGGATCCTGCATGTAGAGTGGCTTCATTAGTTTCATTATACTGATTTCTGTATAGATTTCTGTACAGATTTTAGAGTAGTACAAGTGATACCAAAATCAGGGTTCCCCAGAGTAACTGCATCACCAAAAAAGGTAGAAGTACTTTAGTCTCATTTTTAAGGACAGATTGGCAGCAGAGCTCCAGAGGTATTATTGTATTGGAACAGCAAGACCAGCAGAATTTCAGTATTACTCAGTAAAGTGTAGAACTATACTGAAAAAAGCACTGGTACTCATACAGAAAGTGCCTGCATAGGGATTTACATCACCATCGCAACACAATATGCTTTCCCCACTAGAGTTCTGCTGGCCAATTTCCTTATGAAGACAGTCGTTATATGATGTAACATTAAAAGTGCCATGGGAGTGGTCCTCAAAGTGATAAAATTCTTCCCTTATTAAAATTTAAAACTATTAAAGTCTCGGGAAAATTCATGCATTGGAAGTAGACATTTTTCACCTGAATACACTGAGTATTTTCTATCCGTCCCTGAGCTTGAAGTCACAAAATCTCAGCCAAGCAAGGGCACAAAATTATCTTCTGTCTTTGATTATAATTAGATTCAAACTATTTTAATCAAGAAGAATAATTAACCATTTTATTAATTATCTTAGTACATTTCTGGTCTTAAAATGGCAGAAATGCCAGATAACAATTAAAGTCACCCTATATTTCCCTTACTCTTTCTACCATTCTTCTTTCAGCCATGCTTTCTCAAATATTTGCTTGAATCCTTTTACCAAAGTACCTTCAATAAGGGGGGGGAGTTTTTCTCTACCTGATTGGGAAATCACAGCCAAATTAATGCGAAAGAAGGAAAACACTTAGCAAAAATGATGAGCCAACATAAATGAGAACAATGTAAAATACAGAATCTGCAATTTGTACACTCTACCCCAGCCACAAACACAGGTTTCAATTAACTAATTGTCTGAATCATCCTTTTCCTCATCCTTGTCTTTCTTCAAAATTTCTTGGAACTGCTCATATTTCTGCTTGCCTGAGATCAAACACAGGTTTCAATTAACTAATTGTCTGAATCATCCTTTTCCTCATCCTTGTCTTTCTTCAAAATTTCTTGGAACTGCTCATATTTCTGCTTGCCTGAGATCCTTGTCAGTTAATTTGTTACAGGTCTTTATTCATATAACTCAATTGGCTTTAATTCATTTACTGTTCTGTAATGCTAGATTTGATCCTAACAATCATTTTCAGAAGCGACTTCTGCACTGATCATTTTTCTGACCCTCTTCTAGTGGTGAGGAACAAAGGAAATTTTGTTAAGAAACCTCACTCACTAGTTTTCATGTGAACTAAACCAGAAGCCTGCTCTGAGACACTTCTACCAAGGAGAATCTTCACACACCATTAGAGAGCTACTAGTTGTACCATATGCTTCTGACCGCTGATTCACACACTCCATTCATTGGCAAGTGATATCTCTTCTTTTTTTTTTTCCCCCACTTGGGAAACAGACATAATTTTAAACCTTTGGGAGATGGGAATAATGTGCAAATGATTATAAAATATAGTTGTTCAATCTTATATTACGTCCCAGCTGATGACTCACAATAAAATATCTCAAAATGTAAGCCAAAAGAGGAACGACTTGTCCTATGCTACAAGATAAGCTGTCACTAAACTGCCTACAAATGTGTGCTGATCTCACTCTGAAAGTATAGATTCTAGACATTATGAGATGGTTCTTCACAGCTCAAGCAGTTAATGCTTATCTGAATACATTTTCACTCTTTTTTTTTATGCCCATGGCTTGCCATGGGTACCTGCAGGTACTTCTTGGGCATGGTGAGATCATAACTGTGCATTTGGCATAACTGCCTGGACTGGAGCTCTAGACTGAGACCAAGAGACAGTTTTTACAGCTACAGTTTAATAGAAAATTTTCATTCTCACTTTGAACTGATCACATAGGAGTAATGTCAGGGAAACTCACTTTTGTCACAGGGAACTAACAAAGCCCCTAATTTGAAAGACATTTGTGTTCAGAAGAGATAAGCTCAAATGGGAATAGGAGGCAGTCCTCAAGGTGAATAAGGTCAGTCTTTTGAGAAAAGCCTGAAAAGAAATTGGACTGTTTAGCCAGCTAAAAGATAGACAGTGTGGGATCTTTACCTGTGTGCATACACACAAAGAACTGAGAGTACAGGAGCAGAACGAAATTAGGAAAAAGGAAAAGCTGTTAATGCTAAATAACAAATGTAATACAAGATCAATTGATCTGAACTAATAATGCCTACAGTTAAGCTAATAGCAGGTCGCAAAAGCGGACAGAAGAAAGTTTGCTTTCTCTTAGGAGCTCTATGTGGAAAAACCCAAAAGCCAGGATAAAAATTATGGTTATTTGTGGCAGCCCAGACCAGGATTTGATTGTGCAGGGTTTTGTCTATGTGAACTTGTTTAAAAAAAATGTAAACAAATACACACATATAAATGTCAGACCATTGTTTTTCTCTTTTTTTAATTTTTTCTGAACTAAAGAATAGCAACAAGAATCTCTGAGCTTTCTTGTTTATTGTTTTCTGTATTAGCCTCAAAGTTCCCCTAATTTCTCACTACCCTGCCAATCTTTCGTGCTTTTTCTTTACTCATATTTGCATGGGTGACAGTTGCCCTCTTCAGCTGGTATTGTCCTTTCAGTGTGTCTGTCCTGTCCTTGTGATAATCTGACTTTTTTTATGTCTCAGTTTCTGTCATGTTGTAATTTGTGCTCTTTCCCCTTAAATGACAAATGCCTGCAGTGCTCAAATTGCATCCCTGACCTCCCCTCTAGGTACAAAACCTTGTTATTTAGGAAATCTAAGAGTTTGTCCAACAGAAAAGAGGAGAATATGGAGTAAGGATGTGTGCTGACATTTCAACTGCTCAGAGCTTTCCTGAAATTCACAGTGACAACAAACACCTGCAGCTCTCCAGCAGGCTGATCTCTCTTTTCATTGGCAACTAGGGAATGCCTCCGGCACCTGTGGGCTGACTGCAATCAGATTGCCTCTGCAATCTAGACTTAACTTTGCTGTCTTCATTGAAACCTGGTTAAATTAGCCACCAGCCCAAACTGGTGCTTGAAACTACAGTCAGAACTGAAGAGACATGAAAATGAGCTTTAGAGCCCATTGCAGAGAATTGCCCCAAAATGGAGAATTTGGCCA
Source organism: Onychostruthus taczanowskii (assembly GCF_017590055.1). Lineage (NCBI taxonomy): Eukaryota > Metazoa > Chordata > Aves > Passeriformes > Passeridae > Onychostruthus > Onychostruthus taczanowskii. The sequence continues at coordinate 9,043,968 of NW_024498795.1, forward strand.
TGACAGTCTCTCCTGTGCTATGGTCCCCTCTGTACTGAATGGACCATGATGTGGTCATGGTACTGTCCCAGTCTGTCCTCTCTTTGGCCATCACAAATGCCGAGAAGTGTCAGGATCACAGGGAACCTGGGGCAGGTTTGGGATGCCAATTACAGTCAGGATGGAAGGATTTGGCCCATTACAACTAGTGTGAACCCCTGACTTCCCTTTAAATCAGGATTTTGCTTTCTGCTTGGTGCTAATACTTTGTTATCACATGCCAAGAGCTCAAGACCTTTTAGCTTTCTAAATCTTCCCCATAAGATTCAAATATTTAACTGTGTCTAGGTATGAAAACTATTTCGTTTTGCACTTAGATTGCTGGTCAAACCACTTCAGGTTGCTTGTGAAAAATGCCAGCTTGTCTTCCTTAAAAAAAGACACAGACAAATCAATAAAGTGTGGTATGTCATCTTGCCCAGCATAATGGGAAAGTAAATTAATCAATAATAGGATCATCTAGGTAAGTCATTCTAACTCAGTTTGTTTCACACAACCTTTTGGGATAAGTGTACTTAATATCTTTATGTGGAATGCCTACAATTTGTTATAATTTTATACTCTTTTCTCTCTAAGGGCAACAGAATCTCAGCAATGCTTTGGAAATGGGATTAGAAGAGAGGCTTGAAAGGTTTAAAAATCTTTTTCACAGTAAAGCACTATAAAGCTGTCATCAGAGTAAATTTCTATAAAGGAATTTCCCTAGATTTTTACTGCTGTAAATGAAAAGTGTAGCCCAGTGAATGAGAGTCCGGGGTTTGGTTTGATGTGGGTAATCTATAATCTTACAGAAGTTGGCAAATGTGAGCTGTTCTCAGTAAGCAAATGTTTTCACAATTGAGAAAATGCATGTGTCATAGGAGATATTTCTTCACAAGAACAAGAAGACTTTTATCGCTCATTTACATCTAACTTGCACAAAATGTTTCAAAAACATCTTGCTAGAAAATGTAAATATATAAAAACACAGAGTTTAAATATTGTGTGTTAGTTTTGTCTTGACTATAGTTTTTGGTGAGACATTTGTTGGTGGCACAGCTGATATTATGTATATTAGGTTTTTTAGTGAAAACAAGTATGAAGTGGTAAACATCCCTGTGCATGATAATGCAAACAAGACACATAATTTTGTAGCTGACAATTTGTGCAAGCAGAGTTGAGTCACACAGGGTTCTGTTCAGCTGAAGAGCATACTCCCACCTCACTCAAATAAAAAAAAGCTTGCAGAGGTTTCGAAAGAGAGTTTCACTCAGTGAGCTACTTCATTAAAAAATTTTAAAATAAATTGTTGTAATACATTATTTTACTCTGCTGTACATTACTAAACAAAATTCAACAGTGTAAAAAACCTGTTTGGAGGCACTGTTGCTTTTGAATAGCTGTGTGGATTAATGGAAAAAAAACCCCCACTATGTTGATGTTTGAGCTATGGAGTACTCCAAGAAAAGCTGGATTATAGCAGTTAGGTTTTACTTTGAATGTTGATTTTGCCAAGGACATGTAGTACGTCAACATCTAAACCTTGGTGATCTACGTTTATTTCTTTTCATTGTGACAGTGAAGTCTGTCACATGCCCAGAAGCTAGTGTGATGACCCTTAAAAACAGCTTAGCTCCCTAAAAACTCAATGTTATGAAAGGCTGAGGAAAATTGACTTTGTAAGAATGGCTTACAAGAAAACTTTGTTCATTTTTTTAAACTGTATCTCTACATTATGACAAAACAATCTGCATTTCATCACTTTTTTTTTCCAGTGTTAGCTTCCCTGGGTTGTGAGATGCAGGGGGGATGCAACTCATATTCCTCTCTCTTTTATCCAGATTGCTATCCTGCTACTATTGACGTACAAAATTGTATTTTCATGGTTAGGATCATGAATCAAATTTACATAGTTGGGGATGAAGTCAATAAGTAAGAATATTTATGACACCGAGAATTCATTGTATTATCTATCTTAATTTATCTTAATTATATTGCCAGTTCTTTGGGCAGGAATTGGTCTTACCTTTGTTCTGTGGTGCCCAGCTTGAATGTGTGTGTCTGCACATATAAACTCTCGTGTTTTGTGCATTCTGACTTCACCAAGATCTCGACCATAGTGATGAAATATAAGAAACCTGTCAAGCATCTCTATGATATATCTATCCATAGAGCAAGGAAAATAGCTCAGTGTTCAAAGCCTACATTAATTTAAATTTCCATTACCAAACCCTCATCCATACTCTGCAGGATTGTGTTGCTAGACATTAATAATATTGAACTGTGCACAGCCTCAGTTGAGTACTATTTCACTCTTACTTCAGAAAGAAACTTCTCAGGCATCTGTCCTCCAATGGGCAGTCATGGTACACCGAGTCATCCAAAAATACTCCCTAGTTCTAATGAAAAAATCATCTCAGCTGTGTAAATGTTTAACTTCACTAGAAAGTCTACAGTGTGCATTGCTTAATGCAAATTGTAAATAATTGGATATCCCATTCTGTTTTCAATCAGGCTGAATATGTTCATGATTTCTTCTGGCATCCCAGGATTTCATTTGTTTTTTCCACAAGATTATTTTGGAGACAAAATAAGACCACTTCATAGTATGCTGAAATAATCCTGGGAGAAGGAATGAACCTGGTTGTGTAATGTGATTAGAGACATGTGGAATTAGGTAAAATATCATCAAAAATAAAATTAAAATCCAAACATTTTATTAAAGCAATTTTACATTTTTCTAAATAATCATTTGTTATCACATCTTATCTAAAACTATTAAAGAAAATAAAATATGCTCAATTTGAATTACAATTTAATGTATCAAAGCTGAAATATTCCCTACTGACTCAGTACAAGATTTCAAGCAGTTAATTACATTCTTTTAAACAGTTTTTCAATTCAACAACTTTTAGCAGTGTGTGGAATAGTCCCTATTTTCTTTAATTACCCATCACAGAGGAAAGATATAAGTAACTTAGGCCTTCAAATAACAAACTAATATTTCTCTTGTATTGAGAAAGTTAGAAGAAGTTTCCCTGCGAGGCACAGGGCAAGAGTAGGTATTTCTAAAACAGAAGTGTAACATCTATCAAAGAAATCTGCTTTTACATTATGAGGAGGAAATTACTCTCTTGAACTTTTTGGTAAGGTTGGATGACAAGCAACATACCTCGAATACCGTAGAAGTCTCACCACTACAGACGTGTAGGCTCTCAAGCAGGAGCCACCTGGTCAACATCTCCACTCTTTTCTGTGATTTTTTTTTAATATGTGAAGCCTCAGTACTCTCAGGAACACGGGAATGGTGCTGTGCAGGATCTGGACTCTGATCCTTGTGGGTCCCTTCCAACTCAGCATATTCTGTTATTCTGTGATCCCTGAACTTGCATTAAAACATTCCTTCAGTTAGTGCTTAGACTGCCATAGAGTTTATCACACTAAAAAAACCCCAAAGCTTCAGGAAGTTAATGATTTCTGTGGGCTGTCTATGATTTCTGTGGTCTTGACTGGTCTCTTCAACCATCACAGAATGGCAGAATGATTACTAGTGAGCTGGACTGCAGGACATAGGAGTTTTTTCAGCCACTCACACATCTTACTCTGCTGGGAGTAGCAAGAACTGATGACCAAAAACTTCAGCAGGACTTGAATCAGGCACTTCAGAGCAGTTACATTTTTTTAAATGCTTATATCACATGGTTGGTATTTCTGGTTTTAGCAGGCAATTTTAAATTTATCTCCAATTTGCATCTAGTAGCATTAAAAGATAAAACTATCTTAAAAACTTGTTTTCATGAGCACCAGGCTAAAATAATACATAAAACTGGAGTACTTTTTTTCAGGTGTAAGAGCTTAGGGCTGAAAACTTTAAAAATTAAAATGTTGCATGAAGACACAGGTCAAAGATCTTTGTGTTGTGTGATTGCTTTGCTGTTCTGGGGTCCACTAGTCTGTAAGCAAGTAGGTTGTTTGATCTCTGCCTGTTCCATTCCTTAATTACTCACTCTTAAATCAAAGTCAATTTTCACACTGTCTTTGATGAAATAGCCCTTAATAGACTGTTGGCTTGCAGTTTTGTTGACATTCATTTGTAAAAGCCACCTGAGACAGTAGCATAACATGTGAAACACAGAGCTGCTTGAGAAAAGTAAGTTATTATGATTCTGCTTCTCAAATTTTATTTCTACAAGTATCAGGAATCATTCAGACTAATTAGTCAAAAGACAAAGTAAGTAGGAATAGAAGAACCTTCCATCCTAATCTTTTTAAGATCAGCTGCTTAAATTTTCAGTCAATATATAGAGGCTGGATATAGTTGGTTTGTAAGGCAGAAACAGCAACAACAACAACAAAAATCTCCCCTTGGCAAACAAATTGTTTATAACCAGGTTTTTAGTGTCTTCTCAATTTTCAGTTTACAATAAGAATCCCCTTTTCACATTACCTAGGAAAACTGATGCTATTCACAGCTCTATTCCACATAGATATACCCCAAACAAATTTTCATTTTAATTTCCCAGATAGCTGCCACATTATGTATACTTGATAAAAACCAAAATCAAAGTTATTTAGTCAGATTAATAATATCTTTAGGATTTGATTATTAAGATATCTAAAAGAATATGTACTCTTCTCAAAATTTCCTAGAGTGTCAATTACACAATGCAAAGATTCAATTCAAATGCAGATAAAGTTGCTCTACTATGATTGAAAAAAATTTAATTTCAAAGTATTTTATTGTTAAGAAAAATACTAAATAGAAATTTGTGATTGTAGTAAAATTAATAGGTTGAGAAATATATTTAATTTTCCTTTAATTTCTGTGCCAAAATGAAGAAATTACCTGAGGTGATCTAAGTAATTTTGTTGTGTAATATTATTTAAAACTTTATCAGCTGTCTCTACAATAATTTCTATGATGAAAATCTTGTAGTAAGCTTTCACTGAGACAGATAAACATTAAAGAATTTTTAAATTAGCCCAGCTTGTCAGCAGTTATTCACAAGAAGAGCATTCTCATTAAGCAAAGTAGAATATCAGTTTTAGGGAAATAAATTGGCTTTTGACATTGAAAGATACAGATACATCTCAATTTGTGTCAATATGAACTTTCATCTGAATTTAATAAATAGCTCATGTTATGCAAAACATTTATGTCTAATGAGTGCTTCATATTAAAGGATAAAATATTCCCTTCTGATTTCTTCTTTAACATAATTTTCTACTATCTTCTCCGGTGCAGAGATATTCATATGGTTTTCCAGCCCTGAACATGAAGGAATTGAAGGGTCTCAGTGTGATTAAAATTACAGAATCATTGAGTCATAGAATATCCTAAGTTGGAAGGGACCCACAAGAATCACCAAAGTCCAGCTGCTGGCCCTGCACAGGACGGCTCCAATAGTCACACCATGTGCCTGAGAGCATTGTCCAAATGTTTCTTGAACTCAGGCAGGCTTGGTGCTGTGATGAATGCCCTAAACATTTAGCCTTGCAGTTTCACTGAGTTACAGACCTTCAGCACTGCTGTAGGGGTTTTGTACTTACTGTCAGAAGGATGTCAAATATAGACCTTTATTCACATGAATTCTATACTGAAGCTAGGCATAAAAGAACAAACTATGATTTTCAAGAATTCTTGTTGCATGGCATTGTTGCAAACTTCATGGAACAGCAAAAGACCCCAAACCAACAAAACCAACCAACCAATCAAAAAACCCCCAAAGAACAACAACAAACCCCCCCCCCCAAAAAAAAAAAAAACACCAAACCAAAAACAACCAACCAAACAAAAAACCCCCAAACAAACAAACAAACAAACACATAAAGAGATTAATTTCAAAATACCAGGCTCTTCCACCATAATCAACAGACCCTAAGGAGAGTGAAAGGCATTACACAAACAGTAACTACCTCCTGGTTAAATCCTTGATGGATATTTTCACAACCTATTACAATGCTGGAATACAGCAAGGCTGAAGAATTAAAATCACACAGCATAAAGGACTTCCATCATGCTGATGATGCTGGACTTGGATGATAGATTAATTAATCTAGGAAAAGACATAATCATATTAAAGCTGCCACGGGGGGGGAGATCTCTTGTGAGCGATACTGAATATGAACATATTGTACAGTTGCTTTATGAAATACTTTTGGCAAAATGTCAGTAGCAAAATCTTAATAATGAACAGGAAAAAGCAATATTGAGAAATACCTGTAGGTTTTAAAAATATATTAACTGAACTAAAAATGGATGGAATGGGACTGATATGAGAACTCATACTGCCGGCTGCAACACCAGTGCTCTGGAGATAATTGGAAGCTTCCTTTATCATCCTTAGAGTATTTGCTTTTTGAATTTTGCATGGAAACTGCCTCTGTAGTGATGACATTCTTTCTCTGATGTTGAAAACTACCTGGCATCCAGAAGACTGATCTGGAGGTTTGCCTACAGCTTTTATTCCACTTAAGAATGCCCTTCTGCAGTGTGTTGTAGCTGACTGTCCCCACTCACCATGCTGTGGCTCATAGCATGGTGTTTTCTAAGGTGTCATGAATTGGGTTCATTCCAGATGCTTTCCAGGAGCACACCTGTCACCAAGGCACATTCTTTCCCTGAGACCACACTAGATCTTGCCCAATGTTAAAAAACAGCTAAACAAAACCTCCCACCTTCCCATCCTGAAATCAGTACTGCTTCCTATTGTAATATATTCTCCATTTTCTGTGTAATGGGGTCACCTCAGAAAAGATTCATGGAAGTATGGTGTGTACTGGATGCAACTTTGAATTAAGCTCATGAGGCCTTTTCATATGCTGGATAATGGACTAGACATAAGACAGCAGAAATGAAGAAGAGAAATCAGCTTTCCCTGCTCTTCCCACTGATTCAGTTTCTGAGCTTTCATACTTAACGTAATATCTTTGGACAAGCTGAGGGCAAGAACTTAGAACCCAGTTCATCAATAGAAGCTCTCCAAACCCAAAATCACACAAAACTTTGTTGTCTTTACTGTTGCTGATATGGGCACCAAGCCTTGCCCTGATATTAAGGTTGGTAAAGACCTCCAAGATAATTGAGTCCAAATATTAAGCACTGCCATGTCCACCACATCCAAAAGCCTTTCAAACATGTCCAAGGATGGTCAACTCAATCACTTCCTTGACCACTCGTCCTGTGAAAAAATTTTCCTGTTATCTGATCTTCCCTTGGTGCAAATTGAGGGCATTTCCACTGGTCCAGTCACTTGTCACTTGGAAGAAGAGGCCAACCCCATATTGCTGCAGACTCCTTTCAGGTATTTGTAGAGAGCAGTAAGGTCTCTTCTCAGCTTCCTTTTCTCCAGGCTAAACAAGCCTAGCTCCCTCAACTGCACATCATAAGATGTTCTCCAGACCATGTTGTCCTTCTCTGTTGTCCTTCTCTGTCCTGCTCCAGAACCTCAATGTCTTTCTTGAGCTGAGGGGCTGAAAACTGAGGATTAAAGCTGCAGCTTCACTGGGGCTGAGTATAGGGGAAAAACACTGGAGAATGTGGCCATAGATCCTGCTACCTCTCTCATGCAAAATAAATGCTCTACGATTTGAGAAAATTCCCTCTTATTCTTAGATCAGGACTTTGTCTGTGACTGCTGACAACTTACAAACAAAAGTCAATCCTGTTATCTATGTCCATAGTTGTTATCTTCTTCAGGTACAGTCATGATGCTAAGATGACTGCCGAGACTTTTCATCCCACGTGGGAGAATTTAACATCCACACTCTCTTAAAAGATCTTTCTATTTAATTGCAAAGGTGATATTATTGAAAAATAAAGTGTACGCTGAGTGATCCACAGCACTTAATAAGCGTAAAGATCCCACCGCTGTCCATATTTACACTTCGGGTGATACTCCTGAAGAGTCCCTTCTTCACAGGAACGTTATAATAGCTCATAAAACATGTTTGTCAGGTGTCAGCCTATTATACAGTCACTTGATGGCTCTTCTCTCCTACCTAGACCTGTCATATTCTTTAATATTGTGTCTCCACAAGGTGGTAGAAGTGGGTAATTAATTCCACAGCATGTAGCATTCATAGTTTGATTGCTTTCCCTTTTACACTGGTGATGAAAAGATAGCTTAGTCCTTTATTTTATGGATTTTTAAAAATATGCCAAATTTTCTGTCTCTTGTCATATTTTGTTGTAAACAGTTTTTTCTTTAATTAATCTCATCACTTTTTCCTCAGCTCCCTTTAATGTTGACTTTTCTAAGGTTCTTTTATTTGCTGTTCAATTGTGCTGGTAAAGCATGATATGTAATGGCTTGAAGCCAAGGTCAGGTAGCTGGGAATGCATGAATCAAACTCTTTATGGGTAAATCTTCAATGAAATACTGAGTGGTGAAGCCATCAAAAGGGAGTCCAGGCCAAAACTGTCAACGGGAATGACTGATTCTATAATGTACACTTCCGAATATTCCATGCTGTTGCAAACTGTCACAGTAAAGTAGCGGAAGAAAAACACTTCTTGTTGTTTCCTTTGTGCTGCTGAGATTTAATGGGCATCTGAATCCTAGCTCTAGTGGGAGGACATCTTTCACTCCATGTGTTCCAGCTTTCTCACTCATGAGCTTTATCATTGCTCTCCATAAATGCGTAGACTCTATTTTTGTATACCATTACCATATATTTTCAGTCTGTTTAGATAAACTTTTGATATAAATACAGACATCACTATTTTAGGATTTAATTAAATGAAAATAAAATACTTATGTGGATGTCAGTGCAACATTTGTAATTACTCATATCAATTTTAATCTATTTTAAGTCTCTCATTTTCTCTGGAGTTATGATTTATATGCTTGAGAAGGGTAGAATACAGTATATTTTTACAGATGAAATATTCATTTTTTTGGCTGCATATCAAATCTGGCTATTTAATTTAAGATTTACACATTCAGGGCTTGCCATCAAAATAAGTTTTTTTATTATGTGACTTCTAAAACTAAAATTTTGTTATATACCTAAAGTTTTTAAATAAATAAGGCTGAATTAAATAAATAGGACTTTGAGTTTACAGTTTTGGAAAATTTGAGCAATTTTGCACTTGTAAACTAAAGAAATATGAATCCAGATTGCCAGTACTCTTGAAGCCTAACCTATGATCAGATACCAATCTTGCCCAATCTGTCTGCTTTATCTTTTGAGAAAACTAATTAATGAATAGAAAGAAGGTATTTCAAGTACTGCTGAACAAAGTGTTTCTAAGTTGAAGCAACTTTTTGTAATAACCTTCACATGACATTCAGCAAAACCACCATAATCAGTTAAAGATTCTTACCTTTTCTGAAGTGTGAAAAAACCCCTCATAGTCTACAGAGCCATAGAACATTAGCTTCATGAAAATAATTAAAATAATACTATTTTCCTTTCAAAACAGGTGTTTTTAAGTGCAGGTTACAAGTATGTACAGCTTTGTGACTCAATAACTGATGATTTGAAAGGTCGAGCATATCTGCCAAGTTGCAAACACTGTCTAGGCTCTTTTTCATGCAAACTGTCTCAGAAATCTTGAATGAAAAAGGTTTTTTAACTGTGGAAAAAGGATCACAGTTAAAAGGAATAATTTTCTACACCTCTTAGTCCCTCTTCAAATTGAAAGGAAAACCATTTAATCTGGAAGAGAATACAAATCTCTAATGAAGATGCCAGTGGAACGAATGAGCATTCAATGAAGCAAGTTCTGTTCATCTAAATTTTTTAAACATCATTCCTAAATATGCAGCCTCTTGCAGAAGGACCTGTTGAATGAAGTTAATGGTTTTGTGTGGATCACAGGTTCTTATTTATCTATCTTTCTGGTCTGTATCTTGATGTACATACTCAGGCAATGGGAACTGAAACTTCTGCATCTTCTTCTGCTCTGTTGGCCATAATCAGTGTCTGAGGTACTGTCTTCGATATTTTAAATTTTGCTGGAGATTTGTACATCCAAAGTTTTATTTGACATATCCAAATAAATGTACAGAATAAATGCAAATCTATTCCATAAGCACATTAAACAATATTAAAAAAATCACTCTAAATTCCAGGTGAGTAATGCTCATAATGGCCAACAAATAATTTCATCTTGGAGGCTGTAAGAAAGGAAAGATCACAGGCTGCTTTGTTATAAATAGCAAGGAAGAATTAGAAACATGTATCTTGAGTACTGCACGTATAGAATCCTAACAGTAACATTTGCAAAGACAATGAAATACTGTTCATTTGCAGTAAGGGATTTAATTAGTACTTCATACTGTGATTGAAGAATAGTCTTTCCCATCTAGTGAACTTGTTTTATATTTTAGAAAACTTACAAATTGAATAATGAGAAGATTGCACAATAACGTAATTAATTTAATCCCACAGAGATGCTTTTTAAGTTACTGTGTGGGCTACAGGAGAGCTGAAATTGTTCTTTGGGTAGATGATGGAATGAAATAAGTGTTTTGTAAAGGGAGTAACATGACAAACTCGTGATAGTATCATGTGAAAACTCATATTCAAGTACATCTGTGTTGTATGCTGATGTAAATTTTTTACTGTCTTCATCAGTCTCGCAGTCAAAAACTTGTCAGTCAAAATGTCCCCATAGAATGCCTTGTCAGAAAATTACACTCAGGTTAGATGGATTAGTGTTCTGGTTTTGATTTGGACAGAGTTCATTTTCTTCTTAGTATCTTGTACAGTGCTGTGGTTTGGTTTTAGTATGAGAATGATGTTGAAAATATCTGAATGTTTCAGCTCTTGCCTAGAGCTTGCCTGAAGTCAAAGATTTTTCAGTGTTCCATGAACTTCCAGTGAGGAGCTGCATAAAAAGTGACGAGGAAGCATGGCCAGGGCACATGGCCAGAACTGGCTAAAGGAATTTTCCATACCACGGAATGTTGTGCCAAATTTATAAGTTGGAGGGGTTACCTGGCAGAGGGTTGAAGAGGGGATAGGCTGGATATTGGTCAGTGGGTGGTGAGCAGTTTTGTGCATCACTTGTTCCTCTTGGGTTCTGTTATTCTCTCTCTCTCTGCTTGCAATTACAATTATTATTATTAATATTAGAAAATACACAGCAACAACCACAATGACAATAATAATAGCAATAATTTGTTTCTATTATTAAATTGTTCTTATCTCAACTGACAAGGATTACCCTTTACTTTCTGATTGTTCACACCCCAAGTGTGCTGGGATGGGGGAATGAGTGAGCAGCTGCCTGGTTCTTAATTGCCAGCTGGGATTAAACCACAGCAATTACTTAGGGCAAAGAGTTTTGAGGAATGTTTGTTCTTGTGGAAGAGAAATGTCCTTAATTTCCGATTTCTATTCTTATGGGATGTTTAGCAGCTTTTAATCTGAGTTATATTAAACCATGGCTAATTTTCCATTCCAAAGAACTATCACCAAATAAAATCAGCTGATCACAAAAAGAAGTTTTGGTGAGCTTTTATGAGCTACAGGCATGAATCTCCTTCATCAGTGTCTTACCATTATGTTTATTCACACACTGCTCTGAAGACAGTATATTTTTTGACCACAGAAACTGTAAAAATTGAAAAAAAATTTTTTTATACCAAAGACAACGCAAGATGGTAAAAAGGAGGAATATAAGTATAAAATGCTAATAAGAACTTCCATTCTCATCTCAAATATTTTTCGCATTTAGTGGCATAAAAATAAAGAATTAAATATTAGAGAATGTTTTATTAAAAATATCTCAAATGGTCCCATTCTTAGTGGTAGTTGAATGTACTCATAGTTTGCAGAGGTGCAGACATGTTTTGCAGAGGGCTGTTTGTTAGCTCTTGGCTACTGCACATACTCAGCGTGCATTGTTGCCTCCCAGTTTGAACTGGGAGTCCTGCAATATGTTGTGTACAGAATGAGGAAGAAGCTGGTTGCTGGAGAATTCAATTTATCTCCATTAACACTGGTATAGTGCCTGCCATAAAGGTGTTTCCTCACTTGAATATAGTTGGAGAAGGCAAACAAATAAGTAAAATTCTTGGGTGTTCCTCACCTCTGTGGTCAATCTGGACTTCCAGGCAAAAAGTGTGAGCACCAGTGGAGATCAAACAGTGCAGCACCTGCTTCATGGCAGCAGTGATTTCTCCAGCTTCAGAGTTCTTATCAGTTTTCAGAGGTCAAAAATTTTTTTGATGGGAACAAGCGGACCTTTAAGTTACAAAATATTCATTTATTTGATAAGGAATTTTAAAACCTGTGCTTTTTTTTACTGCTAAGGATTGTGACCTGCCATTAGTGATGCCCTTACTAAAGGTCATTAGGAAATGACAATAATTACAGGCCAAAGAAAATCATCAGCCTGCCTTTAAGAACATTCCCTTCAAGATACTAAGAAACCAAGTTATTCACAAGGACTCTGTGTGAAGACATTCTTGTATTGAAATGTCACCTAATAATTTAAATATGAGTGATAACATTTTGTTTACTACATTGGGTCAAAAGCCTTTGGTCAATGATAAATTGATCAGTCCTACACACAGGGAAAATATCTCACACTTTAAACTAAGCTATACCGAGCATGTGGCAAATCTATGGGTTTACAATATCAATAATAGTGAAAATGTCATCATTTTCTCATCGGGTTTTCTCTGTTTTCTGCACTTTAAAAATCTATTCTGACACACTGAAAGCTATCTGGTAGCTGAATCCAATAAACTATTCTATCTTTTTTTTTTACTTCAACACCCTGACTCTGGGAAGAAAAGCCTGAGAAATCTAATTGAAATTGTCACCGGTTTTATTGAAGAGCAAAACCTCCTGTTTCTCTGATGTCTAATAATGGCTTGCATGAGTCTGTATTTTTAATAAATTTTGGACTATAAAGAAAAACTCACATGAATACTTGAGGAAATATTGGAGCCAAAACTGAGCAAAACTTTTCATTATATACATGCTTAAAAATCACCAAGCAAAATGTCTTTTGCATTTCAGCTGATAAAAACAGTATTTTTTTCAGTTTTTTCCTCTTCCAAAACTTTGGGTACTGTCTGAAATTGTTAAGAAACATTTCCTAACCTTTTCTGTAGCATTCACTGTCAGTGATTCAAAGTAGCTCTATTTTTGTTGTTTGAGGTTTCTGGTATCCATATATGATGCTTTATCTGCAGTCAATTTCAACTGTGAGAATACGTCCTCAGTATTCTCAGGAAAGAAAGTGTAATGTAAAACTACCAATTCTTAATTGGAATCATAGAATGTCCACAAGGATCACTGAATTCTATGTCCTGGCCCTGCACAAGACAACCCCATGAGTCACAGCACAAGCCAGAGAGCATTGTCCAAATACTCCTTGTGTTTTTCAGGCTTGGTGCTCTGACCCCTTCCCTGAGGAGCCTGTTTCAGCGCCCAGCCACCCTCAATGCACTTGCCTATTTACCATACAACCTAAAACATGCCAAATATAATTGTCATATTAACAATAGCCTTATGGTAATTAGGCTATTGTATTTCTAGGGTTACAATTATGTTTTCAAAAGGATAAAGAAACTGGAAGTTCTCCTGCATGATGTGGAGGAAGGGAAGGGGACAATTTCCCTTTGCATCACTTTCCTGAAGTCAGAGTACTGACTTTAAATACCCATGCATTGAGACACTATACCTGATCTAACCTTCTCCTCTCAGCTCAAAACCCTCTCTTTGCCTCACAGATGTCTCAAGAACCCTCAGCCTTGCATGCAGCAGAAAATCACTCTTACTTTCCACCAAACAAGGCCTAATTTACATTAGGCCTTGTTGAAAAAGGTGTTAGGATATGGCCTTTAGCTATCCCCAAAGGACAAGACAGTAACAAGAGAGGATCACCTCAAGCTTAAGTGACGCATGTACAAATCAACGTTAAATAACGGTAAGCCTTTCAACAAGTGAAACTAGTTGCAGTGTAGCTATGACCCAGTGCCATATCAGAGATGCTGGTAGAGTACAACATATCCTGCAGGGTGCTGATGGAATCTGAAGAAAATCACTGAGATTATGAAGCCACAGAGAGATATTGGGGATGAGAAGTTAGCCACACAGCTCAAAAGAAAGAGATCTGCATCATCTGTGCTGAAGTCCCTAAAGCAACTGAAATACTAGGAACAGAACAACCATTTTAGTTACTGTCCCAGTTGCCAGGATTACACTGTATGTCCATATCAGCTCCTGGATGCCAGCCAGTTCTGTGTGGGAATGAATTAAACAAAGGAAAAAATGCAGATGGAAATATTTGGGTAACCCATCTGGGCCACCAAGGTCAAAAAAAGGCATCATGACATACCAAATCTGTTTTGCTGTGCTTAGAGGACTGCTATGTGATACATGTAGTGCCAGCATATGCCATCCACCCACAAACACTTCTGCTGCCATGACTGTCACAACAGACTGCTGGAAAATGAGTGGTGAGGAGATTTGCAGTAGGGCAGGTGTACAAAAATACATGTATAACAACCTATGGGCAAGGTGCTAGATGGAAAGCAGTGTCTTCCACAAAAGACCTAATCTCAACTCCTGTTCTCAACAGCACTGAGAATGATAAATGAGGTTGCAAGTAACTAGATAATTGTAACTATATGAATAAAGCCACATTTGTAATGAGTAAATTTACTTGGACAAATTCTCATATTAGTGGCATTAACAATCAGTTCAGATATTAGATCTGGAGGATGTCTCAATCTGTATCTATAGTTTCCGAAACAGCAACACATGGAACTAATCTGTATGGGTATTTGTGGGCATGTCAACAGAACAAAAAGTGGAAGTGTAGCAGTTCACACAGGTTAGGTCCTGTTGACATACTATTACCATACGGACTTGAGTTAACTCAACAGAATAAGGGAGTAACTTACTTTTAAGGACAGAAGAGAGTAAGGAACCTAATGCTTGCAGTGTAGTCTTTGAGGCAAGCAGAGCACCAAGCAATGGTGACAGTTTTTGGGCATTGCACAAATTTCAATGAGACAACCAAGAATTTGATTTTGTCTATCAAATCAGATAACTGATGGTCATCAGGTTACTATCAGGAGAGGACCCTAAGAACTCCAAGCCTGGACATGGTCTGTGCATAAAATGGCTAGAATCTAGCCTAACTCAGCCAACTTTTCTTCGGAACAATGAGCAGAGAAGTACAATAATTTGTAAAATTGAATTTATTAGCCATTAAATTGTTTTTGTATCCAATTCCAGTTAGACACTGCTTTATTATTTGGTTTTAAACCACAAAAAGAGGATTCCACATTTCTATGGTTGCACCTGCTCACCAATCCATCCAACATCTAACCTTTTATCTCAGGCCTGTCAGGATTATGCCTGTATCTCTCCTAAGACAACTGTAGTCTGTACATTTTATGGCTTTGGTAGCAGTTGTCATTGTGTATTAGGGACATAATAAAACTGGCTAGCAGGAAAACAAAGGCTTTTCACATTGTTGCCTCTTAGAGATTTCTTATCCTCTATTTCATTCTGATTTTAGGCTTGTCCTGACAAGAGATGCTTCATTCAATTCCAAATCCCTTCCTTTGTAAGCCCTCCATTATCCTGGAGAGCTCAACGTCTGCTGCTCTGAAGCTCGGTCTTAGACTCCTTGCAAGCCTTATCCAAATCTCCATGTCTTTATTTGACTTGCCTGGTCACCCAACAACTTTGAGTTCGCTGTTTTTCGGCAGTCCTTCAGTCCTCATTTTCATTCTTCACACTATGTCCTGATTCGGCATGGTCCTTGTCTGTCTGTTCTTGTTCAGTCTATCCAAAAATCACTCCTCTGTTCTCCCTGGGTGTCTGCATCTCTTTAGCTTGGCCTCTGCAGCCTAGTGACACTCTCCATCCTTCTGCCTCTTCCTATCGGCTCTAACAATGGATCCAGATCTGACTGCTATTTAAAACACTAAATGTAGCCATCATGTAATTCAAATCTACCTACGTCTACTTTATTGTCTGGAAAAAAAT
The DNA here is from genome assembly GCF_017590055.1 of Onychostruthus taczanowskii. Classification (NCBI taxonomy): domain Eukaryota; kingdom Metazoa; phylum Chordata; class Aves; order Passeriformes; family Passeridae; genus Onychostruthus; species Onychostruthus taczanowskii. Next base: position 9,059,955 of record NW_024498795.1, read on the forward strand.
GACTTTGATGAAGAAGAAGAAATTAAAAAGGAAAAACTAAAAAAGGAAAAGTAAGTTAAACAATATACAAACAGTCGGTTTATATTTTCACAGGAGCTATTGAAACACTGCTTTGCGTTCTAGCTTTAGAAGAAGCACAGTGCTTATAAAGTTATTGTAGCATCCCTGTGCAAGAACAAGGACAAGCCTGTGCCCCCCAGAAAACTGTGGCTGATAGAAATCAAGTTTGTATTTTAATAGATAGCACTGAGAAATAATACAAAGTTCTTTCTGTTCATGGTGTATGCTTCGAATTTAAGGTTTCAGTTCACATAGGCTTGAACTGAAGGAAAATAACTAACGGAGTTTCTTTGGGCTCCTTTCCTTCAAAGGATAAAGGAAAAAAGTGAATTGAATGGAAATTTGGTCTTTGAAAGAGCTGTGTTTCTTTCAGAAGAATTAGAAACTTTTGACCAGTATGTTAATCTGACCTATCAGTGGTAGGTGCTCAGGAATACATAAAACTAATCTCTTGACTCAAAGTCTTTCTAAGTTGAAAATGGAGAATAGTAACTAAGTCCCCATAGAACTGCTTTTATTAACTGTAACTAATAATTTTGATTAAGGATTTGGCAGGAAATGCCTGCTTTAAGAATGAATATTGCTTACTTGGTGACACTCAGTAGATTTGTCAATGCAGTATTTTATTCCAGGACAATTGAGTCATCCACCACATAGCCAATATATTTGCTAAGAGTTACACAAGTGGCCTTGGAAAAAAATGGAATATCTAGGCCTTATGCATCTCAATGAAGGAAGCAGATTGTCATAACAACTTTGAAAATGCCATTCTTTTTCAGTCACAATTAATTTTAGCCCAGCACAGGCACTTCACAGAACTGAAAACCAGAAATTCAACAATAAAACTGAAGGCGATTGCTAAAAGGTGCAGGTTATGGACTCTTTCTACCTCTAACATGCTGCAACAGTCCTCACTCACAGCATGAAAGAACAAAAGCCAGAGAAGACAGAAAATTAAGCCCATGAAAGAGTCTTATTCATTCTACACTGTGGAGAATTTAAATAGAGTATCTTCAAAGGTAAGCTGTCAATGTTACAGGAGGGTCTCAATTAATTAACAACAATTAATGGATTTAAAGCACATACTCAAGTGCTTTGCTGAATTGAAGCCTAAATAATGGTAATAAAATAATCCTCTGTATGTACTGCTTTCTTCTTTTTGAGTGAACAATTTCTTTTGCATCATTCAGAGACCTTATCACAGTAAATAGTGCTTGGCTTTTGTGTAGCTTTCCCTAAGCAGCAAGGGTAGAGAGACCAGCCTATGGCCTAAAGACCTTACAGACTAATACTTTCTCCATTTTAGAAGTGGACAATCAAGATCTCTTTTAACAAAGTGTGGATCAGTGTTAGTTTCTTTACATAAAAATTTATTTAATGTATATGTGTTACTTACAAAGCAGACAGCTTGCATGATTGCAAATATACAAGTAATACAAAAAATCCTTTGTATTAAAAAAAAGTTGTTTCTCCTTTTCCTTCTTTATCATCTACTGTTTCATTGTCTTGCCCTCATCCATATCATCTCAGTCTATAGCCAAGTAATATTCCTTAAGCGAGAATAGGAGATTCTGCCAAGAATTTCTCCATGTAAAATCCCTTTCAATATTGTCAAGACTCATGGCAAATCATTTTTTCCTCAGTTGGAGTGTTATCTGCTTTGGCTGAGGAGTGAGTTTTGAAAAAATAAGGTGTGAAAAAATGTCGCTCTTTGTTTTGTCCAGGCTAGTATCATCTGTCATATGTATTGCTATTATTTATTTAGCTGGACTGAGCAGCAGTTTGTTTTTATTTGATCTCTTTGACTTTTGACTTTGCTTCTCCAGAAGTCCTTTTGTCTCCCCTCTCCATCAGCTTTGTCCTGTGTGAATGGACTGTCAGCATCTGTGGATATCATGGTCTACCTTGTTTTTGTTTTGGTTCTTACAGGCTCAAAAAGGGAAGATGAAACAAGGGAAGGGAGAAAGACTTTCTGTTCCGGACTTGTAAGAAGGCAGGTCTTGAAAGTTTCTTTAATTTTCAAGAATATTGCTGGATAGAAAGAATATTATTCTTTCTGAATAATAAACTCTCTGCTTATTACAGAATACATTTTTTCAGAAGATCACAAAATCCATCTCAAACCAAATTAAAATCATTACCTTATTTTCATGAAATCCTGATTATTGGAGTGATTTATCTGCAGTGACTCAGCAGGTTTGAGGAACTGTAACTGAGACCAAGATATTTTTGAAAGATGAGTCTGACCGTTAAAGAATATTAATCCTTTAAAAGATGCTTCAAATGTTTTACTTTTTGAAAAATTACTCTTGGTTTCCTTATCATCACTGAGAGACCTTCACAGTCAGAGTGAAAGGTAAGGCTGGTGTACTGTACTATGGACAGGCCCACCCCTGACATCACCAAATAAAAACTTTGTAGAAATATGGTGGGGCTATGGGAAAGGGGGTGTGGATAAAGTTCCTGTTGCTAAATATGGGCTAGTCATGCTTGTCTTCAAATGCATATTCTGTCCCTGTGAGGTGGTCTCACAACGATGTGTAATCCTTCCATCTGGCTGTACTACAAAAGGACTTCAGGTAGTGTTTGCCACCACTTTTCTGTGAATTCTGTGCACTTGTACCACATGCGTGCTTCTACCTGAATCATTCCTCCACAAATTAACCTTTACCTTAAAATACATTTTCTCAAAATACTGATCAAGTTGATGTAAGTTATATGTTTTAGGATAGTTATAGAACCAAATGTGAAGTAACAGAAGAGAAAATAACAAATAAGGATAGTCTATCATGTAATAATTTGCTCCTATTTGTACATTTATCAAGATATTCAGTGTGTTGACTGTTGATTTCATAGGGAAACAGTGTCTTTTGTAGGTAAACAGTAATATTTATCATGTCATATTCCTGGAGCAGGATGATTAATACTTGTACAAGGCAGATACTTTTGCATAGGTGAATATTATTGTCTTTATATGTGCAACAAAAAATAATTAGAGAATTAAGTTCTTTAGTATAAGAAGTGGATCTTAACTGGCTTAAATCAGTTTATTGTGAAACTCTGGGAAACAGAGCAAGCAAACAATGACACACCTTCATACAAGACACAAGCTTAGTTCAATGTATAAACATGGGATTTTTATGGGATATGTGATATTTTCTGGTAATGAGCAGTTGAAGACAATCAGGTAGCAGGCTGTGTTGGAGCTATCCTAGGACTGCTGAGGCGTTTCATTTCATGTTCTCAATTACAGCAAAAGACTCCAGGACCAAACTAACACTGAAACTTTTCTTCTTTTTTTTTTTTTTTTTTGCCCTCTAGTATAGAATTATCCACCTTACATTTCATAGCAAATGAAACAGTTGCTGTCTCACTATTGCACTTCAGTGCTCTCAGATTCACAGAGAAGATGCACAAGATTATTAAATAAAATGTTCTGTTGTCTGCTAGCTTACTTCCTTGGAACTAAAATACGAAGTGACTCTCCAAGGAATTTCTTTGGAATACGATGTTTTATTCCATCTCCCAAATAAAATTGTTTTATTTTAATGCTGAATGTCTATGGAAACTATTCTTCCAGCTGTGGCACACTGAAATGTCTGTGGCTTAGAGGCTTGCTCCAAGACCTCTATCAGCAACACTTTCATAAATGCATGTGTTCAGGAAAATATGGCAAAATATTGGTGTGAATCTTTTACACTGTCTTTGAAAACAATCAGCAAGTCATAGTCATTAATTTTTTCACATGAAAGCCTGTAGGTTCATGCACTATATGTGTGTGTATGTATGTAGAAATTAAAATGCATGTATGTAGATGCACACATACATAATAAAAAGCACAGACTGCAGTTTCTGGACACCTGCCACTGGCTTGTAGAAAATAATAAACATGATTGACTCCTGAAAAATGTAACCCTAAAAAAAGTGGATTTAAATCACCTGTCTGTTTGGATATAATATCAGTTTTGGATTTTAGTTTTCTTGAAATGAAGCCCCCCAAACCTCTAGGGTAAAAATATCGAGAATGATATATGATTGCTGTATAAATTATGTTTTCCAAAGATAATCACAATGGGATTATTAATAACATATTTAATGTTGATTCCTTCATTTTAGTTTCAAGAGTTATCAGACTTAAAAGCAGAAAATATGCAGAGAAAGTATTACTGAATATCAAGTGCATCCTTCTGTATGGAGTAGAATACGGAAGTCTGCCTTGCTAAATGAGGATTACCTAAATCTTATGAAAATCTTAAACCTAAATCTTATTGAATTGTCATTCTATGTATTTTAGAAAGACAGGACAGCAATAATCAGTTCAAACCACACAAATAAAATATAAGAAAATTCTATGAATCTTAATGCAGGAAGTGTGTTCCTATATGTCACTGTCTGTCTTACACCAGTGAAATCAAGTAAAGGAGACATTTCAGTTTTTCCTAGTTCCATAGCAACAGAAGACCAGACATGTTGCTATCTACCATCAACAATATATTCACTTTTAAAAGATATTTAAACCTCTTTTAAGTTAAGTTCTTTAAGACTTTTTAAGCTACCTTCCTTGGGAAAGACAGTGTTGCGTTGCCTCAGAGGCTTAGAAATTCTTTTCATGAAGAGGAAATTATTCCTGGTTTTTTGTTGGAATCTGTGGCCATAAAATAAATGAGATTTCATCTCATAGCTATAACAGTTTGAAAAATGTTGCTGTAATGGGGTGAGATCCAATCTCTTCTGGCTACATGTGGGTAACTGATATTGATAGGAGGGAATTTTTTGCATGCAGATGCCAAGGAAAATAAACAAGGGACATGCAACTGGCATCACAATGCAAGCAAAATAAGTATTGATATCCAGCTGGAACTTTACAGGGGGGGTTCTATACGGGTATAGGCAATTTACATTTCCGTGGAGCTGAAATGAGAAATGCTCCTTACATTAAATACTCTTATACACCTCTTAGGGATGAAGAATAGAGCCTTCCAGTAATATAGTTGAAGTTCAAGGTTATTTCCCTACACTGAGAATGCATTCATATATCATAGCTAATATGCTTAGAAATACTTCAGAAATGGTTCAAACACATCAAACACATAAAAGTATTGGTTATGTGAGATTGTATTTCTATACAAGGATACAAACCACTCTGTATTTTGGGGCACCTCACAAAGAAGAAATCACCAAGAGTCTCTTCTCTGAACAAGATTACTTTACACTGTGGTCACTCTGATTCCTTTCACTTTGATAAAAACTCCCATAAATGTGAATATGAGGCATGATAGCAAAAGCACACAGGGCTGAAAAGCCATTAAGAAGGGAGCATGAATTCAGTAAACTTCCAGCCTTGAAATGATGAGGTTATTATAGGTCATATCCTTGAAATACCAAGGTGAAGGGAGAAACCTCACGTGTCCTTACAACTGCACTGTTTTGTCATTGGTGTATTATTCACATGCAGAAGAGGGCTAGTTATGAACAGATGCTCCCAACTGCTATTCTATTCCACAGGCTTTCAACACACAAGAGCAAACGTAAAGAATGAAATAATTTCAAGCATTGCTTAGAACTTAGTAGAATTAAAGAAATTCAGGGTCATCAAATAGCTCATTGAGTCTCATTGTCCCCTCAGCATCTCCAGTGGTATCCTGGAGCTATAGATTTATTTATTATATTCTAGAAGCATGTTTTTCATAACAGTTATGAATGTTTTGATTTTTCCTATCACCATTTATTCCCAGTCTTTTCCCTATGCAAATTTATTTTCTGATTGCAAAATGTCAGGATTTTTATGTTGTGCCCTGGATGACCCTGGAAGGAATCCTTCTGGAACTCAGAAATTACATTACTGCATGGAGTGGTAAAATTAGCCAAAGCATTGCTGGTGCACTCTACAGAATGGTGGTGCCTCAACAGCCTTTCCTAACTCAACACTGATATTCACCACTTGCCTCCCATTGCCCTTTTGCGTAAGTAGAAAAACGTTGCCATCTTGTTGCAAGGGTTTCATACCTTCTTGGTGATGTCTCATGGGCAGCTCCTCACAGCACTCCTTCTTCTCAGCACAGCCAACAAACTCAGCCTTACATCTCAATCAGCCAACCTAGTCTTTTACAATACCCATCCTAACTGGATCCAGTTGTGGCCTATTAAGGGCAGGCTTGATCTTAATTCTTGATAATTAGCACAGCTGTCACTCCTTAGGGGTGAGATTACCTTCACCACTATTTCTATTCTCCTACATTCTATCTATCCACAGAAAAATGATTGGAGTGTTAGCCTAATCCTGGAAAAAACAAGACATTCTTTGGTGGGGGAAACAAACAAATTAGTCTTTATTCTACTGTAATCAGACCAATCATCTGAATATGCTTTTATCCTTAAAAAAACCCAAATTCATTCTTACAGGGTAGTTTTTCTATTGACAATTTAAGCCGCATGGTTAAAGGAGCTTCCACCTTCTTCCTATGTCTTCTCAATATTCAAATGCATGAAACAGTTCTCTGCCTTTGCATGAAATTTCCCATGCTACAGACTTTGGATTATAGAGGCAAAATGCATTAGATGTGTCTTTAAACCTGTTTAGGAACTGTCTTCAGAGTTTGGTGCATGCTTTCATACAACCATCTCCTTTAATCATGGTAACAAAGTATCATTTTATTCTTCTAGAGAGAGCTCAAATGTCTTTCAAAATTTATATCCTTAAATGACAGTAACTTATAAAAAAGCTAAGTTTAACCCTTTCAAAAGCTGTACATTTCAACAGATAGTTCTGCCACTGCCTCTCAGTGTAGATTTACATTGTTTTGTCAAAATAGTGAGAAAACGAAAATAGTGCAACTGCAAATCAGAATGGTGTGAAAAAAGTGGAATTGATTAGAAAATTAATAGATAGTTTTGAGGTAGAGGATTATCTTACAAGAAAGTACTGTTCCTAAGAATGAGACTGTAACTACAAACTGTCATGATAATTTGTGATTTTAATATCACTAACATTGATAGATTAACAGATAATGAACAGAAATATCAATGACATCAATATTACTTCAAACACAGACTAAATATTTCATGTATAAATTGAAAAATAAATGTAAAAGTAAAATTTCCTAAGCTAAAGACAAAGTGTGTTAAATGGATCTGAATGACAGAGATTGGTTAACTCCCTAATTGGAAGAACACACAAGTGAAACTAACCACATAAGTCAAAAAATAAATGAAACAAAGGCTGTCACAAAGATTAAAGATTTATACAGCTGTTTCATCCATCTGGTGTTTAACCAAGCAAAGGCTGGTGGAGAGCATATGACTCAGATGCCTATATTGCAGGATAACTGACTGATTAAATGAATTTGTACATCCATCAAAGACCATAAGTCTTAAAATTAGACATACCAAAAAAAGCGACACAAAATGTTTTGAGAGCACAGAATTTGTAAATGAGTTGGCACTGATTTTTTAAAGGCAGTTTTGGAAGACCACAGAACAAGATACCTGGAAACCAAAGGGGTTTTGGAGCTGCAGCATACATTAAGTGCATAATTATTGAAATCTATAGCTTTGATGCATTGGCCAAAAATACTGCACATAAAGAAAACGGGTGACTTTTGAAATTTAAAACTGAAGCATGCAGTTGTGAGTTAGACTTACAAATATGAAGCCATGGAGAAAATTTTTTTCCCACTGGTTTTTAACAGGTTATGCATAAAATTCCCCATGAATTTTATTCAAGTGAAGAAAAAATAAACTGATGTTAGTACTGCCACTTGTCAAATCAGCCTTACAATCTGCTTAACTATGCACCCAAAATCTCAAGGAAAGCTGTTGACTTAATTGAGATGTTTTTCATATTGCCAAAACATTCGGATGTGCTGGTATGTGAGAAGAAAATCAGTTTCCCACTCCTAAACCTTTTAATGAAAAGTCCTGGTGATCTGCAGTGCATAGGTCAGCAAGGAATAGTTCTTTGTTTCAAGGTGAGCACTTTTAAACATGTTTTATGCCCAGCAGAGCATACAAAATCTTGGAAAAAGAAACATTCAGTCCATCTTCTTACAGTAGTGAGATTGTTTTAATTTAGCTGTTGTAAATATCATGTGCATAAATGATCTTGAGATGTTTGCCTCTTGTATTCTCTCCCATACATGTACTAATGGGGAACCTTGCACAACGAAACATGCAGTGCCTGGAACAACAGGCAGAACAACTTGATGAACGTGATGAAAGGCAGAGGGAGGATCAAGGTTAACATGTTGGACATTCTCATAACAGAGCTGTCTAAATTTGCCATGAGAGAAGATGCAGCAAAAAAATTCAAGTTAGATATCAAAAAAAGACATGTAAATTTTTCAAGTTTTCTGTAAAATCTCTGTAAATTTTTTCCCTGTCACACACTGGTATACTGCAGCAAAGAACACGCAAAAAAAAAAAAATCTAAACATGCCACCTAAGAGAACAGTGGCTTAGGTTTTTCCCACAGGCTTTCTCTTTGCCTCTTCCTAATAACTATTTTTTTTAATTTGTCACAACTTTTTATATCACACAATACCAAAAGGCACAACTTACAAAATGTTAAGCATGTTTAACTTGATACTATGTGTGTTATTTACTAAATTAACTGTGGACTATGTTGGTCTATATAAAACACTGAGTGCATAAAACATGTCAACCTGTAGAAATACTAGAGCTCAGCTTATGTACAGGCAGGTCACTTGCAATAGTTTAATTGTGCTTGCTTTTACAGAGCTCCTAAAGCACAAATCCTGCAAAAATTTAGGGCAAAAACTTGAATCCCTCCTTTACTACAGGTAAGTCCACTTTGTAAAATAGACAGGGCATATAGGTACAGCTACCTCCAGGCTGTGTGAGCTTTCTTCACTTATACATTGGCAGACATTTAAGTCCAAGTCAATCACCTTCACTAAGAAGACACAGGGAACTCAAGAAGGTGATCTGTCTTAAAGGTACCCAGTTTATTTTCATATTAATAGTACTTTAGAAGTGGTTATTTCTTTCTGGGGATGTTGAAGGAAATATTGGCAGACTGACTGCCTCTAAGTGTAGATGTAAAACTTTTGGATATCTGATTTAAGATCCTTTGCCTTTTCCATGGTTGCACTTGCCTGTTGCCTAACACCAAAGGTGTTGAACTGTTTCTTTTACCATCATGTCTTTGTATAGGGTCAGCACAAAGCCACCTATGGGACACGATGTACAGCTTCTCTCTGCCTGGTATTAAACTCTTGTGCAGGTCATTGCATGATAATGGAAAGCAGCAGAGCAAGATGCGTGCAGACACTCACAAAGCAGTTCCTGACTGTCAGACATGGTGAGTGCTAAAAATGCCCCATGGTCTTCTGAAGAAAACAGACACAATTTTGATTTCTCCCCTTGTGGGGAAAGTGCTGCTGCTCACTAGGTGACCTGTCATACCAACCATGCTGGTTCATCCATCACCTCTGGATGATGGACAAGGAAGCCTTGAAGAGGAAATGGGGGACACTTAGCTGAACATCACTGTTCCCCTTTTGTCTTAAATTACCTTGAATTTTGTACTAATAAGGGAAAGGGTTAATATGGATAGGGATTTAGAGTATTTCAAAGATGGAAGTAAATTTGCAAGTGAGAAAAAAAATTGAAACTATACAGATTAAACTGTGTATAAAACTTTGGAATTCACAGATTTACTTGCAGTGTTTCTCTGTGTATCTTTCCCACAGTCTTGCTTTGTCCCAAAAGACAAGTAACAATATCTACCAATGGCATCATCTATTTCAGACACCTTTTTTCTGACAAGACAGATGGCAACCTTTTGCAGAATATATCCAAAATACCCTATAGAGAGCACTCTAGAGATAAACATGAAAAGATATTTGAGCACAGGGTGCACAAGATACATTTGTAAACACACATACATATAAAAGTAAGATAATTACTGATTTTTCAAAAGTGTAGGGAAAATGGTCTACAGAGATATTGTTTTTCTAATAAGCAGAGGTAAACTCTAGAAGGCATAGTTTAATTGGGGAAGTTTTTAACCAGATTTTGGAATGAAGAAGATACCAAAAAAATTATGGGATGATTGTTACCCTTTTGCTCTTCTCTATGCCTGATAAGAAGGCAGTAAGTCACACTTCAAATGACCCAGATTTTAGAATTCCTGAAATGAATGTGTTGACAAAATAATGGTAGAAATGGTTAGTTCAAGGAAGGTGGAAACCATAGTTAGAGAGCACGTGGAGGGTATTGTAGGGTTGGTTTTGAGCAGATCAATCTTTCTTTCCTTAAGAAACTTCTGGGACACAACTCTTTTTGCAATATTTTCAAGGATGTATTAATATAAGTCAAACTTTCAGCAGGATCAAGATCTTTCAAGAGAATGTTTTCATGACACTGATGACCACTCTCACTAGAGACCAGCATCTCATACACAACCCCTGCCTTTTTCATTTAAAAAATTTGCCCAGCTGTTATCAGGGTGTCTTTGCTTCCAGGGAAAGAATGCAAAATGACAGCACCTAGGAAAATTGCCTTATTCTTTCTATCCCGTTCAACTTAGAATTAATCAAGGGTGTTTTTTAAATTTTTAAAGGTGTTTTTTTCTCTTTCCCACTGGATTTAGACAGTCAGAAGAAAATTAAACAAAAGGAGGAAGATGATGAATCAGCCTCAGAATGTGAATAATTTGGGGACCAAGGAGCTCCAGACAAAAGAAAACACAATTTTCATTTTCACAGTTCATCTTTTATTTTTGAATACTCATCATCATCTACTGCCAAGATGCCAAGATTAAAATCTGTTTCTTCATTTGTCATCTCTTACTTCAAGTGAGTTCAAAGGGATCACTGGTCCCAGACTGAAAGTGCATCACTCAGAGAATGAAAAACAACATAAGAGTTTGCAGGGAAGATCAGCATGAAGTCATTTGTGAAATTGTGTTTTTCTCACAGTAAAGAACAAGGAAGGAGAGGAAAAGTATCCTTTCCTCAGGGTCTTTTCAAGTCTTCTTTCTGTTTCGTCTGTTCTGGAATCCTTTTTTTCTCAGTTTCATCCCTTTCCTTTTCTATTATAAAGGCAAAAATATATTGCTACTGCAAAGAGTAATCAAACACTGGGGTAGTCAGAATCTGGATCCTATTTCTCCCATATTTCATGGATGATCTCACAAGTTCTCATAGGCCATCTTTTCCATGGTTGCACACTTGTGATAAGAGTTATCTTGTCTACAGGGTTTGCAAGGCTACTCTCTCACTTTGTGTTGCTACCATTACATCCAGCCTCCCAAAGCACCCTATCTCTCTGGACATTCTGTGTTCTAGGCTGTAGAAATGGTGCCACCTTTCTTCTGCAATATCTCAGGAAATCTTGACCTCATGTGTAATATCTACACAGAAAAACTTCCTGTATCATGGATACAATGACCTCAATATCAATTACTTGACACTACAAGGAGCAGAGAATTTTGCACCCAAGTGGCATAGAAAAGCCCAGGAACACAGAAATTTTCTACACAGACTGACCAATGGCATGGAAGCAGAAGGAGGAAAGTGAATACAGCACTGGTGCATAGCAGGATGGGGGCTGTATTGTCAGCAATCCCTCAAACCAGTGTGAGTAGCCAGAGTTGTCAGAAAAATAAAATAAGAGCAATCCCCAGTTTCTTTGGCCAGCTTTACTACCCCAACTCTATTGTCTCTTTTCAAAGTGGCTAACTGGTTCTAAAATCCCTGAGTCCTGGTGGTGAACCATTTCAGGGAGTTGAATCCAAGCCTTTGTATTTGGAGCTCCAGCAAGTCCCTGGATTTTGTCCATCCATCTGATCTAGGATGGGATCTCCCATCCCATCCATCTGTCCAGATCCTCCTTGCCCTGGAACTGACATGGTGCTGAAGGCATGGATCTGAGAGCATGCCCAATAAACTCAACTGGGATTGTCAGTGTGAAGCCACATTTAACACTACCAAAAGATTCTGTCAATGCACACACTTTCACAGAATCACAGAATCATAGGATGGGTTGGGTTGGAAGGGTCATTTCAATCTCCCTGCTATAGATAGTAATACCTTCCACTAGATCAGGTTGCTCAAAATTCCATCCAAAATTCCATCTTGAATACTTTCAAGGATGAGGAATCCACAGCCTCTTTGGGCAACCTGTTCCATCGCCTCACCATCCTCACAGTAAAAAATTTCTTCCTGCTATCTAACCTAAACCTACTCTCAGCTTAAAGCCATTTCTCCTTGTCCTATCACTACATGCCCTTGTAAAAAGTCCCTCTCCAGCTCTCTTGCAGACCCCTTTTAGGTACTGGAAGGTGCTGTAAGGTGTCCCCAGAGCCTTCTCTAGGCTGAAAAACCCCAGCTCTCTCATTCTGTTCCCATAGAAGCGGTGCTCCATTCCTTTCATCATCAGCATCTGTTTAATACTGAATTTACATTCTGAAATTCTTGTTCAGCAGTGAGGTTTTACAGGAAAGGATATTTGTGTCTTAAATTGTTTTAATAGCTACATCTTGCTTATTGTCTTTTTTACCATCATTAAAGAAAAATATAGCTTTAGGGTTTTGCATCTTGGTTGAAGGTCTAATTACATAAACATACTTGTGTGTACACAGGGCAGTTTCCAAGTATACGTATCTATTATAAATGTAAAAGAATTAATGTAGGTGAGCACATATCTATGTGCTCACCTAGTATTATCCTAACTGTGGCAGATGTACACATATGTTCACAAATGCATGTTTGTGTGCACAATACAGAGTGGACTAATGCTTCCTATCCTACTCAAAGGATAACTATTGATATATATAAAAACTCACAACAGAAATACTTGCAACAAAGTAAAAATCCAGTGTATTTCAGATTAATAGAGTTGCTGCAAGAAACACTTATAACCATCAAACATTGTTTTTGATTTATTGTTCTCCTCTACCTGTAAAGACAAAAGGAAAAGGGTAAATTTTATTTTATTTAACATATTTTAGCCTGTACACCAAGTTACCCTGCAACTTTCCTGTAATTCTGTGTGTGTGAAAAGTGCCGGTATTTTATTTTTATTTTGAAAGATACCAACCATTATTATGGAAAATGCATTAAACAAAGAGCAGCCATTTCTCCTTATTTATTTTGTTTTTCTTTAAAAATATGCTTTTCAGCCTGGAAAACATTCTAACAATAAAAATATGAATAAAATACAAGTAATTTCAAGATGTTCTGGGACTATGGGGAACAGAAAAATGAACATTTATAATTAAAGACTACATAATAATGCTCTTGAAGAGAACTGATTGAAGCATTTTTCATGTGATTTCACTGCACTGAGGCCAAAACAGTTTGCAGAATAACAGTATAAGTGTTGAAAAGCATGCTTTTAACATGAAATTTTTTAGTCTGGATTCTCAACTCAGAAATGACCAGAGCAAGAGACTCACATTTTTAGTCCTTCAGTCATTGTAAGTTGAGGTTTTACCTTCACTCTGTCCATTTCAGAAAGAACTACCTGGAGATGCTCAGCCCTAAAAGAAGAGGGCAAAGGCTCCCAGCCAGGGTCATCAGAATTTACTTGACATTCTAATCACTTTGAAAACTCACAAGACAAAAGGGTTTCAAGTCTCATATGTATTTTCCAGATGTTTTTGAAGAACACATTTGGATCTCAGGATAGTCCAGCACAATTCTGCCTCCATAAACCAACTACAAATGTTCAACTCTAGAAGGAAAAGAGGATCTGGAAAATCAAATATTGTCATGGAAAGGATCTGGGAACTAAACTGTCATGGAAAAAAACTTTTACCTTCTTTCAGCTTTGAAGCTAAAGGTGTTACAATCTTTTAAATTTTAAACATAACTTGTAATCTAAATTCTCTTGTAATGAAGCATATTCTTTCATTCTCTCCATGTTTAGTTATCAGTAGTCATTATACTGAAATAGGCATCTTCTTTCTGGAGTTTTACGAGGATTGCTGACTTTTCCTGAAATTTGATGTCCTGATGTTTTTAGAATTTTTTCCTTGATTCTCTCTATGGAAGTAAGAAATCAGGAATTCCTAATTCCGATAAGGAATAAGTGCTTAATTGCCATTGTCTAGGAAATTCTGCAACTCCTCTCTTTGAAACTGTCGCAGGGTACCTCAGATATATTCTTAATAAGAGGATCAGACTAATGTGCCCACGTTGGAGACTATTACAAAAATAAAAAAATTAATGGCCCAAAACCCTGACAATATAAATTAATTCCAGGAGCAGCTATCTATCCTTAAGTCACAAATGGAATAAAGAAAACTGAAAGAATATTAAAATGCACAAAAACTTATTCAAGCCTTCATAAACCTAAGAAAAAAATACATCCCCTATTTATCTCAATTAAGAACTCCAAAGACTATAGCAGCTGTTGTGGAGATACTCTCCTGCACTGAAAAAGTGGTATTTACATAAGGAAAACAAGCACTTCCTCTTGAATTTATAAGAAGAAGATCTGTACAGAGCTTTGTGACAAACCAGAAGACCATCCCAGACAGTAAAGAGGTAAGGAATGCATTTTATGCTCTCATTTACCAAAACATTTCAGATACTTTGCTTAAAGGAGAAATTTTGTAAACATGAATTCCTGGGAAAGGATAATTCAATCACAGCATGGCAAGAAGAATGGATGACCTAGCAATGTACCAAGGACAAGAGACTTTTTTTTCTGCAAAGTAGGAGAATGGCACACCACGGACTCATTGGAAAGACAAGTTATTGAAGACAGGATTACCTGTGTGCTGATGTTCCACAGTTGCCATCCAGGATGCAGCTTCAGAGGCAAGCCAGTAATAACACCTACCTTGGACAGCTTGCTGATGCTTTGTGTTCATCTGAAACGTTAGAACAAGATAAAATATCCTAAGCACAGCAAGTGGACAAGCTAATGCCCCTAGAGATCACAAAGTCAAATCACATTTAAGCTGATATTGATCTGGGGGAGATGACCCTGTTAGAAGAGGACTATCAGTGGAAATTAAAGAAATTGCTTTGCAGGCAAACTTGACAGGTAGCCCAATTTTTGTGATTAAATGTTGGGTTATTAGTCATAATTCATCGAAGACTGTTCCAAAGTAGAGGCACTACTTTTCATATTAACTGTCATAATATTGAAGAAAAAGGGGGCAGAGGCCAGAAGTGCACACAGCAGCCATATTTCTGGGTGTGGAATACCAAGAAACTTCCAGAGAGGTAGAACAAAACAGCTGGCAAGCTAAAACAAGCAGACTGGGACATGCATGTAGACAAAAACAAAGTTGGCAAGCAGGAGAGTCATAATATAATTGCCTATATTTTCCAAAGCTCTCAAGTGGGAAAAATGAATCCTATTTATGACTTCTGGCTTAATGGGCAGAAGCAGAGACTGGCGGGAGACTGCTTTGCCTTAAACCATGTTCAGAGGAGGAGCTGGATCAATAGCAAGCAGTGCCAGTGCAGGGGTGAGGACAAGCCAGGTGCAGAAGTCAATCTGGTCATTCAGAGGAGCTCATCATTCAAAGCTGAGCAAGTCATTACTGTGTTTATCAGGAGAGAGAAGAGCATATCCTCATGTCCAGACGCCTGTGCACTTTGTTCACACTTTACTGAACACTGTCTACTATATAATATGACAGTGTGTGGTGGTCTGTGGCTCATGCAAGTTTTTGTCCCTGTTAACATATTTGGGAATGTACAATCTATCAGATCATCTTAGTAGGGAATTTGTGCTAAGGTTAGTACAATACTGAACAATTTATTTCTCTCTCTCCTCTCTTTCTCTCTCTCTCTCTCTTTTCCTCCACTGTCACCTTCACTGCTCTTTCTTAATTTTTCTCACTCATTAGAGTGCCATTTTGTTACTTCAAAGGCATTTGTGAATATATGGCCTAAATGGTGACCTGAAAACAGCAATATTAGACAAATCCTGCATGGGCAGGAGCGTCTTCACTCACAAAAGTCTACTCCCTCTGGGCTTCAGTTTGGTCTCCTGAGACCTCTCCTCTTGGCTCTCTTGGTGTCATTATCTCTTCAGAGCAGTTTCTCTCTGACCGACCTTTTAGGCAAGGGCCAGGATTTTTAATTGCTTTCTGAAACAAAGGATGCAGATCTACACTGAATCTGTCTCTCTGTTCAACAGGCAGGCTGGATGTACTGGATTTTCTGTGCAGTTTGCATGCCCTTGCAGACCTTTCCTGCCAAAAAACTTAACACCAGACTTTGCTTGATCATGAGGGCTCATAAGCACTGTTGCAGATTTTCTACTGTTTGTAGTTGCCTTATTTGCCTGGGAAAACATGTATTAAATGCCTGTACTAATTACTGTAAGACAGTTTCAGCAGCTGATTTGTCAAACCTATGCAAATATTGCAGCCTGATGAAAATGAGATGTGTCTGAAAGTCATTTAATTTGGGGAGAAAAGGTAATATAGAATTTTAAATTATTACCTTTTAACCAATAATGTCAATCATATTGATAATAGACATCTTCAAAAAGCTCTTTAGTGAAGGAGTATTTTTAATTTATTTTTCTAGCTTCCTAACAAACGGAAAGGTTTTCCGCAAGATTTTGCCACACAGTGTGCTGGCTGCACTACTAATTAAAAGCTGGTAGTTTCTAAATTAACCTGTGAGTACCTACAGGGATGGAAATTGCCTCCTTAACATTATTATTTACTGACAAAGCAGGTGATGACCTGCTTGTATCTCCAAAACAACCTCATTAGCTTGTCCTAATGGCTACTGCAGATAAACACTGATATTTCACTATCATGCTGCCTATAGAAAAACGAACTGCTGACATAAAAACAAGGAGAAAAGGAAAATAAAAGAAAATAAGAAAATAAAAGAAAATAAGAAAAGAAAAGAAAATAAGGTTTGGGTTTTGTTTGGTTTTTTAACACTGGAGTCTAGCTAACTGGGCCTTCTAGTAGGGCCAGTGTGACTCATTCTTGGTCAATAGATGCATACCTGACAGCTGCCATTAATAACTATTAAAGTGCTGCTTGAGCTGCAGGGTGAGACATGCTTCAATGTTCTAAAAATAAGATATTACCATTCTGCAAGAGTAATAGTTTAGGCAGCAGTGGTTTCAACCCTCTTGGTCTGACTCTTCAAACTGACATCATTTAATCTAAATGTTCTGTCCTGCCAGGTCTCCTTTTGGGCACACAGTATGATGAAAGAGCTCAGAAGTCATTAATACAAATGTTTCTGTAGAAAGTATTGGTCAGGTCTATCTAGAAATGACTGTCTCATACATTACCTGCTGAGAAGACAAACATAAATCCTGGGCCAGCAAACTCATCAACACTCCTCATGTTACCAAAAGGCTGGATGACAACACTAGTGCACTGGGAAACTGAGAATCACCACTAAATTGGAAGGAGATGAATTCACCTATTTCTGAATGCTGCTGCATTCTCTGGTAAACAGAAATTACTTTAGAGGAATTTCAAACACAATTTCTGAGAATCCTCTTCAAGTTGGTTTTGGGGTTTTTTTTGGTTGGATTTTTTTTGTTTGTTTGGGTTTTGTTTGGTTTTTTATTGTTTGTTTGGTTGGTTTTTTGTTTGTTTGTTTCACTGGAATTTACAAGTATAGATTGATGACTGAGACTCTCCAAAAGACCTTCCTGCATTGTGTCCTTGGTTTGGTTTACGTAAGCTGATGCTGGATAGTATTTCTTTACAAATGATTTAATTTTAGAGACAGCCAAACTTCCACTCTCCAATCAATTACAGTGGCCATTTATATGTACAGAGAAATTGGCTTAGAACCTTTTGAGTCTAATGCATTTAGGACAAATTTAGTTGCCAAAAGATATGGACCTTGTCTATGATTCTGTTTAAAGCAAGGCTTTATATTAGATGGGAAGATTAAAAGATTTCACAAAGTTCTTCTCTGTCTTTAAAATCAACATATTTTCCCAGATGTTGGGTCCCTATCTATTTCTAGAGAGGGATATATTTTTTTGTGTCAATCCCCATGTTAAAATATTTGAACAATGAACAGTGAGTAGTGCAGGAAATTAAGCCAGTTCACACCACTTCTAGTGGTGATATTTCACTGAAGAGTTGAAGTATTTCTTCCTGAGTTGAAAAGAGAGGTAATACTGGGAAGTATTTTGTATAAATTATCTTCATCTAAAGCTTCTCTAGTGAGGTTTTGAAGGCTCTGTTAGTAAAACTATTTTCAAAACCATTAACCTAAGTAACATGATTTGCAACTGATTATGTAACTGGAAAAATCTTATGACTTCTTGGCATAATGCTTCCTCAGACACCAAATTATCCCCCTTTATTTAGCTTGCTTCCTCCTTCTGTTATTTCCATTTTGGTGCTAAAGAATTGCCTACACAGCACTCTGCAATGCTGTGTCATCATACCTGAAGGAGGTCAGCTCTGCAAGCACAGGATTCTCCAGGGTCTTGTGAATTGCTTTTAAACCAATGGAAAGAGGATCTGTTTGCAGAACTTTAACTTTTTCCCTTTGCTTCTGCTCAGTGCCTTGCATTTGTTGAATCACAGTTTTTCTGGTAGTCTCCAGGCCACAAGTTAAGAAATTCTGGGTCTTGAAGTCTCAGGGTACATCTGGAACAAAATACGCACAGCTGTACTTTGAGGTGCTGCACGGAGATTCAGCCACACTGGTGCCTAGATCAGAGAACTGGGGTGCCAAAGCTCCTTTCTAACATATTCACTGGATTCTTATTGCTATGACTGAAAGAAGACAGGAAAGCCAGAGCTGAGTCACACCCACTGTGTGCATTTGAACCCAGGTTAGAATAACTCTCGAGACAGCTCAGTTGTGCCCTGAGGTGTCCTGCCTTCTACACAAAGCTGGTACCTTCATGTGGCAGGATGAGGAAAGAAGTTTACACACTGTGCATAAATGGCCACAATGAAAAGATCAGACTGCCAGTCTGCCACTTCTTCATCCAAGGCTCAGAAATCCACATCTTTAACAATTTTCAGCAGGTTGGGTGGGGGTTTTGTTGCTTTGTTTGGGTTTTTTGCTTTGTTTGTTTCCTAGGTTTTATTGTTGTTTTTAATTTGGTTTGGGTTTTTGTTTGTTTTATTTTTAATTTTATTTTAGGCTTGCATTCTTTCTGCTGGCTGAAATATGCATCACTTCTTTCCAAGACAAGCTACTTTGAATTGCTGATCAGTGATCTTTATTTTGCTGCTGAGGGCAGATTTTCTGCTGGGTCTGTGCCACTCTCTGCAGTAAAGCATTTGCCCTCCATAGCCCAGAGAGTCTTGTGGAGAAGCCATGGAGAATGAGAATCTTCAGTATATCTCTATACAGACTACTGCTCACAAGGGAAGTTTCTAAGTTATGATTTTATTATTTTCTGTGGTTTAACATGACATGAGAACAGAGGTGGACTGTTCTTCTTGTCCCATGTGTGCAGGATGATATTGCTGTCTTTATTACTTTGGAACTTTAGGGATTAAAGCTATTTGGCATATAAGAAGAAGCAACAATTGACTCTTTAATTAATCCCTGGTTATCACAACAGCTGATAGACACAGAGGGAACATTATGTTCTCATACAGAAAACGAAAACAAAAAATCTTTATCTCCTCATACCGTGGAGACTAAAGAAG
Source organism: Onychostruthus taczanowskii (assembly GCF_017590055.1). Taxonomy (NCBI): domain Eukaryota; kingdom Metazoa; phylum Chordata; class Aves; order Passeriformes; family Passeridae; genus Onychostruthus; species Onychostruthus taczanowskii. Next base: position 9,079,612 of record NW_024498795.1, read on the forward strand.
AGTTAAAACCACTGTGAAATTACTGCAATGAAAGAAAGCTCTGATTGTCTCTAGTGCTGATTTACAGCCTTTGCAAGACTCTAATCAAGAATGAAATTAACAGTGCAACAATAAGACAATGTTCTTTGTATTTTTGGACATGCCAGCTCACCAGGGTGTATGTTATCTGCAAGCACAAAGGAGACAGAAAACCCTGCTCAGCTATTTAGGCCACACGTGTGGCAGACAGGAGTTCAACGAGCTCCTGTAAGAGCAAATCTCATCATTTCCATGTTTGCCTTTCCAAGATCTGAACTACTGAGGAAGCACACTGGAGAAAGGTTCCTTTGAAGCTGGATAAGGGTTTATAAAGCATCATGTTAAAATTTTGAGATACAATTAGTTACTCATATGTCTGAGATATATGAAAAAATGTTAAAGTATGTGTGGTCTGAATTAGATGTTTGGTGTTCTTTGAATTTTATTTATTTAAAATTAGATTGCTCATTTTTACGCTTTTTCTTATGAGTCCTCATAAGGCCTATGTTTAATCTGAAGAAACATCAACCTCATTGTATGGAAGGAGATTAAACAAGGATTGTAAAACACAGCTCTCCTTGTATCTGTAATTCCCTCTACCTCACTAAATAAGTCACCAATACCAAAACAAAGTGTATTATACTACACTTCCAAACTGTTTGTCAGAGAAGGTGACAAGGCGACAATGGCAGAACTCAGAGGGCTGGGAAGGAGAAGGAAGAGACGAATTTATTTGCAGAATAGTGCTCTAAGGTAAGAAGACAAAAGAATCCTGAACTTTTGAAGTTTTAACAAGCTCAGCTTTCAGTTTTGTTCAGGAGAAACACATGCAAGTATTTTTCTCCAGCTAAAAACCAAAGAGAGCATTCTGAAAATAGAAAATTGTACTAGAAAATATTAAGACAAAAACCATTTTTTTTAAAGTCTTGGTCTTGATATGTTCCTGATGGAATGATGAAGCTAGATTCTCCATAAAAATCCCAAACCCAAAGAAACAACCAAACAAAAATGCCCACTTCTGTTCATATAGTGTAGTTAAGTAAATTATGATGGACACTAAGACAAGTTAAAATGATGATGAGAAATAGACAGGATCTGTCTGAGGGCAACTATTAGAATAAATAAATAAATGTGGGATAACAGTACTTCTGCTGATGCCAACTTTATGAACTTTGTTTAGTAACAAAAACCTTAGAGAAACTTTAATAGAAATATTTAGAGTTCCAGATGTAATTGACTGTATCATGTTCCATTGCAGGACAGTGTTGGGTAAACAGTACAAAAAAAAGGCATTTAAATTTTTTTTTAATTGACTGAAAACTGAGGCTTGTGGGGACACTGATTCTAACATCAGTAAAGGTAGTTTAGTAGACCATTACTTCCAGAATAAAACTATGTCCCCTCAGGGAACAGAGTAGAGATATGCAGTTCCTTTCTTGCATTTATTTAAGAGTCCAATTTGATATATCTGGAAATTCAGATCTTTCTAATAATTTTCCCCATGAAATCCTGTAGTTTCACCACAGAGGATTCAGAATAAGGATGACCAAAACTCAGACACAAAAAAATTTCACTTTGAGAAAACTTTAAATAAAAGAACTTTCTTCTTTAATTGCAAAATGTTATTTACTTGGCAAAGTTAAATACCCCTTCGGTTTAAAAATCATCTCACTCAATTTCATGTAAAATACTTACCACAACCTGACATTTTTTTCCTTCAAAACATGCAAAGAACCTGTTAGGTTTTTTGCTGCCTTAGCCCACTTCAACTTACCTTGCTTTGCGTTTATTTCAATACCACATAATATTAATTTATTAATTATAATAAATAATAATAATTCTTATAAATAATAATAATAATAATTTATTTTATAAATTGTCTCCTGTAGACAGATGCTTGCTATAAAAAAGCAATTTCTGTGTAACTCTGTCAGTCTGTCTTACTCCTAATTCTGCCCTGTCTGTTTCCAGCCCTTTGGCTTCTTTCAGCCGCACTTGTCAGCATGAAAGCAGCAGGGAAGATCTTCAAGCACCTCGCTGAAAACAAGGTGTGCTCAGGCCTTGGTGGGGACTCTTACAGGCAGCTATGAGAGCATGATGCCTCACTTTTTTAGGCACCAGCATTTCATGTGGAACCAAAGTATTTATGGAAGCCCTGAATACTGAAAAATGGTTTGTGTAAAGCTTGGGAGCTTCTGGGTAAGGCTGTGAAGAAAGGCTGTCTCTCCACTGGGGATTGCAAGGTTCTGAGCTGTGAGCTGTACCCTGGCTCCCTGGTGGTGGCATGCCAGTGTCTGCCGTGCCATTTAGCATTTAGCCAGAGAAGGTTAGAGGAGGTCAGGCATCCTTCAGAAGTCAGACAGGTCTGTATACTTGGTACAATATTGACACTTTTCCTGGCAGATAAGGCCATGGCTTTTCAGAGTCTGTACTCTCCACCCAGCCAAACCACCCAGGTCCTGTTGGTGCAGTGGGAAGTAACTCTTTTGGATGGGGACAGAGGGATGGCTCAAGAATATTCAGCAGCAGCAGCAACTGGTTTGGCACTAATTTGTTTGGTGCTAATTCAAAAATAAAGAAAGCATTGTTTATAAGGTACATGCAGCTTTTTTAAAAGAGCAGTCTTAATACTGAACTTTCCAAATTAAGTAGAAAAGCTTCAAGTTGGCAAGAGGACTGAGTCATGCTGCATGCAAACAGGAAACAACAGGAGGCTGATCCCTAAGAAACTGTCTCAAAATATCAGTTCAAATAAACAGCCTGACTAGGCAGTGGAGTCTAAAATTTCATTATATAATCCTATTTTTCAACATTTTTAAACAACAAACATATGGGCTAAACAGTAGGTCATTACCTTAGTGAGAATTTAACTTCTGATATTTGCAAAATCTGCAGCCTGAAAAACATTCACTTTTCTTTTCTGGTCCCACAATGTTCTAGAAAAGTTCTAAAGATAACTTGACATTTACTTTTGTATTTGGGTATCACAGGATTCGGATTTCAAAATCAATGCAAAAGAACCATATAGAGAGATAAATAATCTACCAAGAAATCTTCCTGCTTTTTTTTTCCCCAGATCCTGTTTAGATGACAATAAATTACAAAAAACATGGAAGACTTTATTTTTTAGCTATGTTGCTGAAAAATATTTAGATTAATATATTTCCACCAGGTGAACTCTGACTTGAATATCACTAACTGGGTGTTATTCCAAGACAAGCAACTTATAGTAGTTGCTCATAAAAAACCTCAGTTCACTTCTTACCAAGGAAGAGGCATCTTACATCAGATAGGACCTAACCATGGAGTTAAGCTGTAAAGGAGACTGCACAACACCTAGAAATTATATCCCAGTTTACCTGGAACGTTTTGATGATGCAAAAACAAAATGCATGAAAATCTGTAAGTGAACAATTAAGGGACAGGATAATTTCATTCATTCATCGTTTTCTTCTCCCTTGGCAAGCGAATTACCATGAGATGATTGGCAAAGTATCCTTTGAATAAGAAATTGATTTTATAGTTTTGTAATTTGTTATCTTGACCTTTACATGTATTTTGCAAATTTTATTGGAGGCAGTGTTAAGGTTCAGCAGTTTATGTAAATGATATTGAGGTTAATGAGGCGTGAGGGATTATATGGCAGTGAAGAGCTGCCTGGTTCCTTTAATGGTTCGTCTCTAGTCTTTCTACTGTTTGCAGTAACAAAATGGCATATTTCAGGGGAGGCTGAAAGAAATTTCATCGTGTGTCACTTAACTGTGTACTTTTTAACATACGTTCTGTCTTTTTTGAAAGCATCCTTTAAATGAATAGTAAATGATAATTGTAATAAGGACAAGATAGTCAACTAAAGTAAATAAGTATTTCTCAGTCGAACTGAGATCAGAGAGGATTTACTTTTCTCTCTAAAATCTTTTCTTCAATATGCCACAAATTTTATGCATTTAAAATTCAATTCAGTTACAATATTCTTACATGAAAACAGCGGTTTAGGTCACAGCCCTATGCAAACTCAAGTTTCCTCTGCAGTACATGGCCATATGTGCCCCTGTTTCCACTGTTTTGTAATGTTCCCTTTATCTGCCCCTTTTCAAGCCATCTTTCTCCACCCTGGGAAAAAAAAAAAAAAGCTTTCTGAGATCCAATGCTATTCAATGCTAAATCTGAGATCCACCTGGATTTTAAAGAAAATTAATCTGGGACAAATATTGAATTATGTCTTTTACTGGAGTCAGGGGGGCAGCCTGAATTATCCCAGAGATTGACTCACTCTTATTTTGATTTTCCTAACCCCACTAGAAAATTTCAGCACCAGCAGGAGCTGACACAGACATTCTGGAAAACCATCTCCCTATGAGTGTGAAAATCAGGCATTCAATAAAAGGAAAACTTCATTCTTAACCATAAATTAATTATCACAACACATAAGAAAAACATAAAACAAGATAGTTATGAGATTAAGCCAGTTTTGATGATGCCGGTTTCAATACAATGTCAAAGTGACTAAAAATAATAAATACCTGTGCAATTACATTAAAAAAATTCTAAAAGAAGTCTCTAGTTCTGATGAAAGAGCTTATCTTTTTTGATCTATCCATCACAACTTTGCAATAGGGTTTGTTATTGTTACACGTTTTATTTTCTCTGTGAGAGCTGACTTTTGCCAAAACCAGACCTGATCCTGGACTCAAGACCATCTTCTCTGAATGTTACAGTCATCTGGACCCCAACACATGTGCAGGTGCAACCTGCTGCTGAGCTCTGAAGCTGCCTCATAGGGAAAGAACAAACACACTTGGAAAATCAGCACAGGGCCAAGACCTTTTTGCCACCCAGACAGCAAGATCTGTCTAGATAAGGGATCTCTGTATTTCAGGGCTCAGGTGATTTATACTGGTCTTCTCAGAGATGCTGTGCAGATGAATTTTCTCTGAGCTACAAAATACTAGAAGAAAAATTATAAGGCATGGCATTTGTCATAAGAAAACAAATACTTGGGCCCATACTTAGCTACCACAAGACACTTGGCCAACAGGAGGAAAACAGGAGTTTTACTACACAAGTCCTCATTGGTAACAAATTTAATGTACTGCACCTCTCAAAAGGAGCTACTTAAACTGACCACCAAGATTCGCTGCCTTTGTGAATACAGGCTCAATCAAACTTTTCCTTTAAAGAATGATGGATCACTCCTTTGGAAGTAAATCCCCATGTTTCCTGTGTTTCCAAGTAAAATGTTGGGTATGGCAAGTTAAGAGAGATGGAAATGAGTTGAAAATATTGCCTGGGCTTTACAACAGTTTTGGTAGTGTAGCTCACTAGGGGCTGTTGCGGAAACAAAATATGTGGTGACAGGCAAAGTTCTGTCCAAAGAGGAAACTGGGAAGATGGTAAGCAAAGGTACCTTGCTGTCCATGCATCAGTGAGTGGCACTGAGATGGTGTTAACCAAAAGGTGTTAGCCAGTGGCACTGGCTAGGAAAAATGGCCAACTTTGTAGGTGAAGATGTTGTTGCCAGCCAAAACCATGAGGATGCTGAATTAATATGAAGCGATAAAACAAAGCCAGAGAATTTGGTAAACATGACAGCAGATGACACTGACAGGATAAAAGCATGGTAATGGACACTGGGACCAGTAATTCTCAGTACTCAAATTTGTCAACGGTATTAAATTAACTGCGACAATACAGGACAAATACAGATATGACAATGGGCAGCTGAGTGGAATCATCTGCTTCAAATTAAAGGGCCTCAGTTTCTTTCAGGGCAAGGAAAAACATCGCAGGAGCTGTTTGTGAAACAGTTACTTGGGTCTACTTTGTGCATTGCGGCATTGCTGGTTTAATCACCTCAGAGTCTCATTTGACATATGGTGTAGGCATGTGAGGAAATGTGTGGAGGGAGAAGGTGCTCAGGGTATAGCTGTCTGCAGTAAGATTTGCAGTCAGTCGTAGCTTTTACCAGCTTGTTTCTTCCCACTGGCAGCTCCAGATCCCACAGCTCAACTAAGTCTTTCACAGTGTCATTGTGGTGCTAATGTCTGTGAGAATTTGTGACTGTATTGAAACAATCATGCTGGCTTCCTGTCACAGCAGATCTTGACATCTGGAGGAAATATTAGTAGCTAAAGGCACAGGCAAAGCTACAGCAACATCTGTAACAAACTATGAGTCACAGTCCTCTTGCAATATTTCTAGTATAACATGAAATAATAAAAAACCAATAGTGTTCATGCTGTCACTCAAATGAGGTTCTGTAACACAATCTGGGTACTTTTCCAGTATGAGGAGGTGTTTGTATGGAGACTAAGATGCAGATGTGCAAATCTGTTGTTCATTGATATCTTCCTCCCCAAATTGACCCTTCACACCACACATCAGGTAACATTTTGGGAACCCACTATCATAACCTGTTGGAGGGGAAAAAAAGGGAATGAAAAAGCATAGTAAATCATAGTGGGTGTGTCAGTGGGGTTGGCTTTCATTCACTTGTTCAAATTTCACATAATGCTTAAAGGTTTCCAGAAGGGAAAAGGAAAGGAGAAAGCAAGAATCATTCTGTAGATTTTTTTAAGTTTCAAAACTGTTCCTTCTCAAAATAAAGATGAGACATACTAATCTGAAGAAAATTGTGTACACAAGGAAGATTTAACAATATTTTTTTTTCATTGGGGAACTTTTAAACATTTTCAAAACATGCTCTTTTAATTATCTGATATAAAAAGTTGTTAAACTGTCTTTAGAATATATATTAGTTTGTTTTTATGGTTTCAAGCCTAGCTGGAAATTAAGAACCACGCAGCTGCTTACTCAACTCCCCACTCTCCCCCACCCCACCCTGGTGGAATGGGGAGGAGAATAAAAGTAAAATTTGTCTGTTGAGAGAACAACAGTTTAATAATTGAAAAAAGTAAAATGCAATAATAACAATAAAAAAGAAAATATGCACAATGAACAATGCAATTGCTCACCAGCTGATGACCTGCTGATCCTCCTTCCTGAGCCCAGACTGGCCAGGACACTTACATATGAAAACTAGTTCTGTCACAGAAAAAAAAAAAAACACCCTACTGTTTAAAAATATAATTAAACAGGATGAATAGCAGCCACAAAAGATATTTTAAACTGGAGTAGACATACAGGAGTCACCTGTATCTCTTACAGAAAGCTTTTATAAGGTGTCACTGCATTCTGAGGTTAAAACAAGTACTTGCTAAAATTTCCTAGATAGATCTAGGAAGAAGATGCTGCCAACAGGCATCTTCAGGCATTCAGGTTTACATGACCACAAAAAACTTGAGACCCTGTGCCCAAAAGCTGATGTTCTCAACTTCATCTTTCACTGACCAGCTCCAGAAACATCAGCTCTTTCCCTGGCTCCTAATGCTCAGTCCTATCTCTTGTGATAGCCCTGGTGCTGAGTGATGAAGATTTTGGTGAAATACTTCATGGCTCCATAATGACTTCCCAGTTGGATGGGTTAGCTGCCAAGAGTAAAAATGCTCTGGTAGAACATACTTGGTCTTGCTGTATGAACAGAGAGGAGGGGACCAGACTTGTGAGTTTCAAAGAATTAAAGACTTACATCAAACATATGCAAGACTTGTTTCAGTCACCACATACCAGTAACTGTGCTAGGGAGGGTTTGACACAATATCACTGTAAATCCCACAAAGTAGGGTTTCTCCCTTCTCAGCCAGGCTGGATGAGATACAAACATCCTTACCATGGTGCTATGTACAGAATAAGTGCATTTATTTCAGCCTGAGAAAATAAAACGTTATTTAATCTAATAGAAATTAGTTTGTATACTGCATATGAAAATACAGATTGTTTTAGATATTGTTCAGATTCATAACTTAAAAAGAGATTTCTTCTGTTGAAAATGATGCTACACTGATCTGCTGCTATATGCTAAATGTCTGGGGGTAGGAGACACTTTTCAATCACTGTTCTGGTGCCAGTTTTTTTTGGTTTTCATTATTGGCACATTCAATTCACAGGATGATCAAAAAAAAGAGAAACTTATGGAACTCCGCCAAAATTATGTTACTGGGTTTGATTCCTCCTGATTATGATTAGGAATTGAAATTAATATTCATGCTGTATTTGATTTGTTATTCCAACTTTTCACATTTAATGCATTTTAAATCAGCTATGCTGGCATCATCTGTGTGAAATAGTTGCACAAATGGCCAGGATTCTCTAGTCATCTTAGTCATGCAAAACATAGTCTCTTTAAAGGGACAATGTTTTTTTCTTCCATTGGCAGAGCAAAGTTGTCCATCTCTTCTGGGATGTGAATGTGACTAGCAATGGAAAGTGGTAGTTAATTTTAAACTGTCTCATTCAGAAAACCTGAGATGTTGAGATATCCTCAGATTTTTTGCATTGCATCAGATGGCTTACAAGCAGCACATTCTTAATGACATATATTTTAAAAAGAAACTGCTTGAGACAACTTGTCAGAAGTTTCAGTGCAAATTGAAGATAAGGCATAAATTAATGTAAAACATTTTCTAAAATCACAGAATCATTCTGATTGGAAGGAAAATCTTGAGATCATCTGGTGCAACCTTCTGCTGAAGCAGAGTTAGAGTGGGTTTCCCAGGTCTGTGTCCAGGCAGTTATTGAGTATCTCCAAAGATGGAAACTCCACAACTTCTCTGCACTCTTTTAGTGTTTGACCACTTCCAGAATACAAAAAGGGCCTTCATGTATTCAGATTTATTTAAATTTTTTTAAAAATTTTGCACCCATTGTTTTTTGTCCTGTCACTGGGCACAAGTGAGGAAATCTCAGCTCCCTCATCTTCATTCCCTGCCATCAGGTATTTAAATATGTTGATGGGGTACTCCTGAACCTTTTCTTCTCCAGGCTGAAACACTCCCAGCTCTATCACTCTCATATAAAAGATGCTCTAGTCCCAAAAACACCTTTGCGGAAAACAGAAACACCTTCACAGGACAAGAGGAAATATCCTCAAGTTACTACAGGAGCAGTTTGAATTAGACATTAGGATCCAGTCTTTCAAAGAGAGGGTTGTAAAACATTTGAACAGACTGCCCAAGGAAGTGGTGTAGTCACCACTCCTGGAAGCATTCAGAAAACTTGAGGACCTGGTTTATTGGTGAACATGGTAGTATCACTAGGTTTGCACTGAGACTTGATGATCCTAAACATTTTTTCCAACCTTACAAATCCTGTGATTGTAAGTCCCTTTGTTGGACTCAAACCAGCATGTCCATGTCTCTCTTCTGCTGGAGAGCTCAAAGCTGGACCCAGCACTTCAGGTGTATATCCCCAGGGCTGAGCAGAGGGAAAGGATCACATCCCTCCATGGTCTGGTGACTCTCTTTTCCTCTGAGGATACTACTGGCTGCCTTTGAAGGAACAGTGCTGGCTCACAGTTCCCGTTACTTTATGTTAATATTATTGTGGCTTGCCATTCAATTCACTGCTTCCATGGAGTAATACATGGCCTGACTTAATTAAAAAGGATAGAGACATATTTAAAACATTTTTTAAGGTACGGATAAGTGAGGTTTAACTGAAAAAAAACAATCTATCACTTACCTAAAATAAATTTTTTGTTCTCTCATTTGGACAAAACCCACTCTGGTTTCATTCATATAAGGAGAGTTTTGGAAATGTAACATTCAATGCTTTGAAATTACAAACAAGAAATCATGCCAGGGTTGATAATATTGCTGAAATTTTTCCTAGAACTCAAAGAGTGTTCTTATAGTTTGCAGGCATCTCTAGGAAATTAAAGAACTATCAGAAGGATAATAGCTTTTAAAATCTTACTTTGAAATTCATTATTTGTGAAATTAAGTACTTGGGGCTTGTCTTGAGAAAACAGTTATTAAGGCCTGCCATTGAACTCCTCTGTAACTTTACCTTGGTTTTTTCTCATAGGCAGAGTTAGGGAACCTCACATGAGCACCTACCCTAATCTGATGTATGTTATAAAGCGTGTATCAGGTTAAGTCCTCTGAATATATTTTGCTTGAAAATGTGCAATACAATAGAATTATCTTTACAATCCAATGGTCCTCAAAATGTAGATATTCTCAGTAACCACAAGGCTTCCCCTATTTCTCTCCCAGGGCCCTGATTCAGAAGAACTTGTGATAGTCCCCCATTTCTTCCTTTTGAGTCAAACTAATGTACTATACTAAAGAAAAATGTCAAATTCCTATGGAGGTGCTTAACTTTGGAGGACACTGGAGCAACAGTGTCATTAATGGGAGGAACAACTCCAGAGTTATGGTGTTGGTGTCTCCGACATTTGTCGCTGGTAGTCTGAGAAATTTCTTCATTAATGTGAAAACATAAAATCAGAGAGATGGCACCATTCATACCCTGATCATGTACTCAGTCTCTTCACAGAGACATTTAAAGTAGAAAAGTTCTCAAGTGTGCGAATTATGTAAATTAGGTGTAGGTAAGAATCCCAAGTAAAATGTGAAGCTAAGTCATAAACCCAAGCCATTACAACTTTTCCACATAAATATAATTTTTGCCTTGAAGGTCTGCCTGGTATCAACTTAAGTCTGGGAAAAATGCTTGAATAGCATGGTCACAAACCCAGAACAAACATTTCTAGTCAGTCATATTTTCCCCTGCTTCTCAGTTTTAATAGTAAGGGTCTAAGAAACACATTAATTCCTTTCTCTTCATTAACCATCATCAAAATAAGACAATTTTTTTCTCTTTTCTTTGTTCACCTCCCTGTCCTTGTCTGCATTTAGCTGAATGAAAGAATCCAGGATTTTAATTTACACACAGGATATATTTCCTCAAGAAAAAGAAAAAGAAGTGGAAAGAAAAAATAAGAGAGAAAGAAATGACAAATATGGACCATTTGGGGCACAGCCTACACTTTAGTGAAGGAGAAAGTGCATTGGCTGCACATTATCTGAAATACTCTCTAGGACACCCTAAGGTAACAGATCCTACAGGTGCTCCAGCCATGGAGTAGACCCATCAGTCAAATCTACTAATCCACTTTAGAAACATTCTCTACCAGATGGGAAGCATTAGCATAAGCTCATTACTTTCAGATGTTGTGTTATGGAAGTTCACTGGTCAATCTCTTAACTCAGCAATGAGATTTCTCAAAGAGGGACTATGAAAGCATGCACAATATTGCTCAAAGTAGCTTTGCTCTGCAGTCAAGGGCTGTCTCCACAGTTATAAGAGGTAAACCTGGAGACACTAAAATATTTTCTACTGTCATATCTGACTTCAGCATCCACAGATTAATTGCTCCCTGAATACTCTGATTCCCTGGTTAGTAAGGTAATTGAGAACATTCAGCAGACAGTATTTATGGTTATGATGTCTCCCATTAAATATTCTAGTATGACAGTAGACCTTTTCAGAAAACAAATCAATGCAACAACTAAATTGCATGACATTGAATAGGAAAAAAAGTCCTTTTTTACCTGCTTTCTTTGACTTGCTAATCCTAATAGTATAAAGTTATGTATAAATGAGATCAAGAATAGGACTACCCTCAGACAACTGCAGATTCACAGTGCACAGCTTTATTCAGTACATATTTTCATCCTGTTTTCTTTCTTGTTATGCTCCCTCCATTCCCTGTTCTGATTTCTGCAGGAGTGTGTCCTGTCCAGTGAAATTCTAGAATCCTCTTATTTGGGTTGACTCATATGTAGAATCTTCAGGGTAGTAAAACCTGGGGTCTTGACTTCCCTCCTCTCTGCCTCTGTGGAGACAAAAGGATAGATAAATAAACTCAGAAGACACCTTTCCATGACTCAGTTAATGGGGTTAGATTAATCGCTTAGTTTTCATCATCACTCAGAGATCATGACAAAGGGTGATTGTCCCTGGCTCCTTTCCTTCTGCTAGAGGAAAGACGGGCTCCAGTGCTATCCACACTGGACTGCATAGCACAGAGGACCGACAACATATCACTTGTGATGGATAACCATCCCCTTCATCATTCAGACACATGAATAACCCATGTTCACAGATTTAAAGATTAGGTGAAATGAAAACTTTGCTGCTGTAGGCTTCAGTATTTTTCTTGCTGGACTGGATGATGGTGATGCTTCTCTGAGTGGTGAGTCCATGGAGCAGGCTAGTGTGTGAAGCTTGGCCTTATATATAATGAAGTTCAAATAGCTGAGGCAAAGAATAACTTTTAATTTGCTACATCAAGAGCCAGGAGATTCTTCTTTTTTTAGTTCACAGCAAATGATCACACAGAAGTGTCTATTATGGTGTGACAGGGATCCCCAAACCATCTCTAAATGAACCAATACAACTCTAAGGAGAAAGTAGAGCTGAACAGATATACTGGTTTGGAGTTCAAGTGGAAGAGCTGTGGTAATGTGGCATAGAGTCCAGGCACTTATTAACTCCTGTCTCCACGTCTCTCTCACCATTATTAGCTTAAGTGTTTTATTACACAGAAGTGCATGTTTATCCTTCAGGGAATTTCTGCTCTGCTGGGGGCACGCATATGAGTAATTCCTTTCTATTCAGTACAAATGGGCTGGCAAGAAGCTGCAGAAAACTGCAAGAGTTTAATTAGCTGGTTCAATTATGTTATTTTCAAAATTTTTTCCTCAGGGCACATAGTTCTGTATTGCCTGCTGAAGCCTCATCTTTGGCCCCTGAGTATAAAGTACCATGGATTCAGTTTGATGCGATCTTGCAAGAATGGCATCAATGAGACTTTGATGAACACTTGTACTCACACTTAGATGAAAGCCCCACTAAAGAAAAGGGGAGCTTTTCTTTACTTTTGGCTGGCTTTGGATAAAGCCTTAGCATTGTCAAAAGCTGTGAGCTATCTCACTTTAAAAATAAATTTTGAAAATATGTCAGACACAGTCAGTAAACATACTGATAATATAATAAATAAATTTGGTTGTTATAAACCATACTGGGATTCAAACAGCTAAACTTTATGAAAACAGTATAATGGTGAATAAATCTTCACTGACAAGTGTAATTTGAGGCAGCAAAAATGATTGTAGCTTTTCTTTCATCTCAAAGCACTGGCTATCACCAGAGATTTCCACTATCACTACTATATTTTATACTATAAATTACCTTTAAAATGGTTATTATATGTTATTATGAACATATAAATATAATAATAACAATTCTGATAATCAACAGATTATGCAAGAGTAAGATATCACTCACTGGGAACATGCGTAATAGAAGCGTCTGTCCTGAAGTTTGTGCTTTATCTTTATTGGCTGAATATTTAATTTGCTTTCTATCATGGGAGGAATAAATTATTTAAAAAAAATAAAGGAAAGGAAACATAACCTCAAAAACACTTATAAAAAAGGAAGAACCAGCCAGAAAATTGCCATATATTTCTACCTATATTTCATTGAGCATATATTATTTGTGGACTGTGACTTGGACATAGTGTGTATTCACAATGCTAAAGGGAGGCAGAAATTCTCACATCTCTTTTGTGGCCATCTGGATATGAGCAGGGTGCTAAAGGATCTTTGAAATACATCTCTTACGCCCCAAAATCCACAAACCAGAAGGCCAAAAGGATGCTGGTGGAGAGTGGAGAAGAAGACTGGGGTGGTGTTGGGCTTTGTCCTCCACAAATGCGCTGCACAAGACAGCTGGGCTAGTTCAAGGGATTTCTAATTTACTTTTGGGATAGGCTAATCAAACAGCTACATGCTTTCCACCTACAATGAGAGACATCTGCTGCAAAGGTTTCTGGCTGGTGCATGTTGTACTCCATCTCATGATCAGCACTCAGCCTGTACAAACACCTACATAAATATTATTAGAGTTACTATCAACCAATTTGTATCACAGTAACGCCATTGATTTTCGCTGGAAATATACTGGCTATACATCAGCTGAAGAACTGGCTTGCAAATTGAATTTCTTTGCTGAGGCATAAGTATTTAGGGACAGGCTTCAGGAGAACAAATGTGAAGAAGTAACGTATTAGAGGAATTTGATAAAGGCTTTATCAGCTTCTGAGACTGAAAGACACCACTGTAGGGAACAATTTTATGAAGGACAATGCTGTCTGCAAGGCATATTGTTCTTGTGAACATCAGATACTAAACTCTTTTTCTTTCTTTTTTAAATGTAGTAATTGGCAACTCCTCCTCCAATTACACTTACAAATGGTGTAACTCCAATGGAACACAAACAACATATTTAGCCCCTGAAAAGGTAGAGAAATTTGGGAAAAAAATTACATCTCTTAGGCCACTCCAGATGAGTCTGTTTGACTATAGTCTGTGTGACATTAATTGCTGCATACATTTTCCCAAAGTAGGTGCAGGTACCTTACAGGGACATCTAGAAACTACTTTTGCTGTAAAATAGGACAACTGACAACAAACTATCCCTCTATTAAAACACAATTCTACTTTTTTGTTCTTGCTCCTTGCCTTAAGATAGAATCCAATTTTATCAACTTAAATGGGAAAGATCCTCCTGATCTTGGTGCCTTCGAATCAGATCTATTAGGGCTGGGTCAATTCCAATTGACAAATTTTTTCTCCATTATGCTCATGAAGTTTTGCTCCAGCAAACCTTGTGTCTCCTTGAGCACTTCATTCCCTGCCTCCAAGTATTCTGTTCACCTTCTCCAACAGTGTGTCTTTTTAACATGAATTGTTTTCACATTCATTTTTCTCTTGAGCACTGCAGATAGAACAGGGTGCCGCAGCTAGATGACGTATGGAGTCCCTGTTGACTCCAGATTGCTTACAGATTTCTGCTAGGTCCTGCGGTTTGCTTCATGAATCATGCCAGCCTAATCTTTGATGCTATGAAAGAGCTCTGTGCCCTGGGGATGGCTTAGGAATAAAACAAAAGCAAGACCTAGTGAATAGGATTGATATGGTAGAAGAGTATGACCTGCAAAAAAAAAGTATATATAATCCAGAATTAATTCACTTTAAGAAACTATTTCTATTTGTTATACTGAATCATATTCTTATGTAATTTAAAGAGTCTGTAATATAGCTTTCCTCGGGCCTACTGAAACCTGTTTACAAAGTGAACTTCAGCTAAACTTCAGCTGGAACTGACCAGGAAACGGGCAGGCTAAGCATAGTATTCTTGGGCTTTCTTCCCACAGCAGTGTATTGTGGGGTGACATCATTCTGATTTGCTACAATGGATTTTTTCTGAAGAAAAGACAAAATAGAAAAGGGTAGGGAGGCAAGAGGAAGGGATGCCTGAATATAAGAGTGGCTATCTTAGGCCAGCCTTAGACTAGTCTAGACTAGAGGGTGGTAGGAAAGGAATTAAAAATAACAAGCATATAATTTTATTTTTCTATGTATAACCCTTTCAGCTTTGGATATTTGCCGACCAAGATGCTTCTTAATCCACAGTTTCTAATTGTATCTTTATATTCAAAATTAAAAAAGAAGGAAGGCAGTAACGAGAGTGAAATAATAGCAAAGGTGTTGCACAAATAATAGCTTGAAAATTCACATAGCGCTCAGGAAACAAGGCTATGATGACCTTGTTTTCTATTCTTATCTGGCCTAATCAGAACACTTTTAGGGCTAAAAATTTAAAGTCAGAGCAGTGTGCTAGAAAATCATTGCAAACTGCTCTAGTTGAAGAGGTATGATATTTTGAATATGTAAAACCTCTTATTAGGTTATAAATGGTGTCCCTCTGCACTTTGCATGCTCACCCTCCACCCCTCTCTTCTGGTTTTGGCTGGAGTAGAATCAATTTTCTTCACAGTGGCAAGTGTGGCAGGAGGAAGGTGTGGGTTTGTGCTAAACACAAGTTTGATAATACAGAGATGTTTTAGTCAATCCTGAGCAAAGCACAGAATACAACTTTTTCTGCATCTCATACCACCCCACCAGTGAGGAGCCTGGGGGTGCACAAGAAATATGCACCTGGGGGAGCACAGCTATATCTAAATGTAACGTTCTTTTGAAAAGGAGATGAAGGCAAACAGCACAGCCGAGGTCTTCAAAATTACAGCTTCCCCTAAACTTACACCTCAAGCCCAGAGGAATGCTGGGGGACCTCAGCCATGGGACACTGCCCTTTTCACACTGCTTCTGCAGCAGCTCTCTTCTCTGGAAGGTGCTCTGGCTGCATGATACACCTCCAGGAAATGAAACATAGAAAGACAACCCTACAGATGCGTATGGGGCAAAGACAACACTATAGTCTGCACTATGGAACAGCTCGGGCCAGAATTTCCTCCCCTTGAAGCTCATCCAAATGATAACTTTACCTCAGCATATAGTGTGGACATGTGTCATCTTCCAGCACAAGCAGAAATGATGGCTTGCTTGTGCTAAGGTGCAGCACAGAGATGGTGCACACTGAGAATGTGTGCACACAGAGAATGGGTACACAAGCATGGCTACAAGATTTTGCAAAGGGGTGGGTTTTACCTCATGTGTCTATGACAGCATTAAGCCTTTCCTCTTATGTTCTATGTAAAAACGAAATTTTGTCTTGACTGTGCTGAAATTACGCTTTAAATATGAAGCTACATGCTGTAAAGTTTCATTAAAATGCATGCCAATATGCATTTGCTAAAGGAATGGCACATTCCTCCAAAACATGAAGCAGGATTTCCCTTTAATTAGGTTTACACAAAGAAACTGATTATTTTCCTGCCATTTTTTCCCCCTGTTTTTTTAAGCTTTTGCTAAGAGAAGCACTTGTGAAATCCTCTTTCCTATCAAAGAAGTAGTCAATTGTCTTTATTTCCAGGAAGGCAACACTATCTCTGGGTAATAACATCGGGTAATCAGCAGCTTACAGCTTACTTTGGAATTTGGCACAAATTAGAAAATCACTATATTATAAAAGATATAATGAAATAGCTCTTTATAACTGCTTATTATTCTGAGCAGAGCTTTCCTTTTCTTCTATGGCATTTGTACATTAAAAAACCCCACCAAAACATTAAAAAAAAAACCAGTTAATTTTTATGTATTTATATGATACATTTGCAGGAATCAGAGCAAACTATGAAAGCCGTGATATGAGTGTGGATTGAAAGGAAGTAGCACAGAAGGGTGACATTTATTAATTTACAGATGGCATTACTTTAGCTGCCTGAAACCATAGTGATCTGGTAACAGACATGGAACTCCAAATGCCTGAAGCAACCCCAGATGTCACAGCATACACTCCAGGGAATATAATGTAATAATAATTTATATGGTAAGTATAACACTTGTGAAATATGTCATTCAGCACCATCACTGTGCACATTCCCTGGGGAGTAATTTAAGAACATATAATATTTCAGAGCTTTGAATCAGGAAAGAGATGATAATTAGATTCCTGCTTTAAATCAGGTATAAGAAGGGGAAAGTTAATCAACTCAAAAAGATAATTTAGCAGCTTTGGATTCTCTAATGACACTTCTTATTAGAATTAGGGCATAATTTGGGACACATATAAAGTTGCTAATTATTATGACAATATTTTCAAACATGCTGCAGGCTCAAAGGTGAAAAAAGTTTATGCAAATCTTGACAATAAAACCTGTCAGATGCTCCATAGCTTGGTATAAGTATCTGGTCTGAGCAGCTATGGGCTTCATGTTAAAAACTGTAATTGGAAAATTTTCATTTGGACCACCTGGCTCCTGAATTGAATCCTACAGCTACTGGAGAGGTCTGTGGAATTTTTTTGAGAAGGAATCCATTCTCTTTTTGACTGTGTTCTTCTGCTTGTGGTCCCTACAGTCTGTTAATCATCAGGAATTGCAACACTTTCCCTAGCAAAAAGATTGAGGCAGAAATGTCTTCTCTTCCTAGCACTGCTCAGTGTGCTCCAGGTCAGTGGAAAGAACTGTATGACTGCAGCAGGGCTTAGAAAGCACTTTTTAAATCATCCAGAAGAAAAACAAATACGTTTAAAAAAGGTCTTAAAAGGAGGACAATATTTTTCAAAGTGAATATTCTAATCACTAGATTAAAGCATGCACCCTGCAGTGCATCTCAGCTTCTCCAGAGGAGGTAGGTTTGTTTGGTGAGCAATAATAAACTGAGGAAAATGCATCAACACTCTAATAAAGAAAAGGGCTTGATCTGAATTTGTGAAAGAGAAGTTTGAGTTATGCCCATGTTAATACTGAATGCACTGTAGCAAGAGAAGTGGCTTTGCATTGTGTTTCTGTCTCTAGAAGGCTTTCAGACTCCCAGATCCTCATTTAGACAATATAGCATTAAAGCTTGTTGAATTGTTCAAGCACATGAAGGATCTACTGCTGCTGATTTTAAAATGCTTTGGATATCCCTCACCTCATGTCCATCTCACTTTAGGCACCTAGAAGTTACATCAACTAGTCCATCTCCTAGGCTTTCTCTGAAGTGAGTGGAAAGAGCTGAGGATTTTCAGGGGACAATTTATCCTCCTTTTCTAGACACCAAGGACAACATGAGTCACACATCTAAAGGTGCTTGCCTTTCACCGTTGACTACAGAGAAAGTCAAGACGTTTAACTTTTTGTCAGTTAATGAGATAAATTCCACCCACTGTGTCTGCATTAGGCATTGTGATTTAAAGAAAATTTATACAATCTGGGATCTTTGCATAGTCTTGTTTAAGGTACAGAAGAGGAAATGTTTCTACTGTACCTCATTAAATCTCATCTCTATATTCTTCTTTTGCATCTAAGAAAAAAGGAAGGTATTTAAAAAAACAGTGTAAAGCCAAAATGTGCACTGTTGCCAAATAGCAGGAGTACTTTTTCAAGGGTATTTTTATAAAGTGGAAAGTTTGCGCCATCATTCAGTGAGGCACTGATGGAAAAGCTCAATGCCAACCTTTTTCCCAGGAGTTTTATATTCATGAATCAGTGTTCAAGCTAAGGGTCAAGGTGGTCTTCTTGCTCTTTGAAAAGTTACATTACTGACAAATACCAGAAGAGTGTCCCATTGTATAGCAAGTGAGTTGCAGAGACCG
The DNA here is from genome assembly GCF_017590055.1 of Onychostruthus taczanowskii. Classification (NCBI taxonomy): domain Eukaryota; kingdom Metazoa; phylum Chordata; class Aves; order Passeriformes; family Passeridae; genus Onychostruthus; species Onychostruthus taczanowskii. Next base: position 9,098,584 of record NW_024498795.1, read on the forward strand.
GCTAGGATTGCATTCATTCCAGTGAAGTTTCATAAACAGGTTTTCTTGAAATAATCTTTAACACACTTCAAATGCTACTGAACTGAGTAACCAGGAGAAGATAAACTTCCAGAAAAAGAGAAAATCCAGCTGGACAAAGGACCAAGTCCAAATCTTAAAGCACATGAAACCACCTCATGAAAAAAAAAATTCTGTTGACTTCACCTTGATCATGTAGAAATGCCAGGGTATTCTTTTCATGCTAATGGCAAGTATGAAAATGATTTATTGCAAAATGAGAGTTTTATAGTTTGCTTCTCATACAACAGACCTTCTGACTATGTACATCCTTTGACAAAACCACTTTTTTCCAAGCTTTTATTCCCTGTTTGTCACCATATTTTCTGGAAAAAATCCCTTTGCCAGGATTTCTCTCCTGGGAAGATGAGAAGCTTCAGAGAAAAAGGAAAACAATATTATCTCATCTGCTCTCCTGTGCTTTGCTGCTTTGGAATGTGGTTTGGACATTGTTTACCAACAGGTGATTGCTTCATTGGTTTCATATGAATTGTTTTTACTTATTGGCCAATCATGGTCAAGCTGTGTTGGACTCTGGAGAGAGAGTCACAAGTTTTTTATTAGTATCTTTTAGCCTCTGTCTGTATCCTTTCTGTATTCTTTTGTATTCTTTATTATAATTTAGTATAGTTTTCTTTAATATAATAGAGATCATAAAATAATAAATTAGCCTTCTAAGAGGCTGGAGTCAGATTCATCATTCCTTTCTTTATCTGGGAACCCCGCAAATACAAGACCTGCTATGGTTTAGCTTAGCTTTATTTGTATCGAGAGAAAGTGTCTTACATACCTAAAGTTGTATTTTGAGAAACAGGAAAACCTCTGCTGGTGCAGTATTTCAAAGGATGTACATTCATGTGCAAGATTGCTGTTATAAAATAAGGCATAGCATGGCCATGACTGTTGCTGTCCCCTTCTGTGGACAAAAGAAATAGACGAGTAACTCAGGAGCATTCAGTATACCAGGAAAATCTCTGCTGGACATGCAGACCAATTTTGTATTTGCTAAGTCAAATAATGTTCTTCTGAACAGTGAATGAAAATCCAAACTTAAAGTTTTGCCACGCCTTGTTTAAAGGATTGGACTAAGTAGGGAATTGGAAGCGGTGAAACATGGCTTGCATCAATGCCATTAGGGAAATAGGTTGACACATGGGTGAAGAGAAATATCTCCATGGGGTGCTGGAGACTGATCTCTTATGGGGGGGTAAAGCAGTCTAGACTCAGCTTTTTAGTCTTTTAATTTGGATGTTGTAGGTACATTTTATGTTTGTTACTGTGGTTTGCCTTATAATGATGAACTACTTTGCCATTAGGGCTATGTTCTCTGTGAGAAAAACCTCTTTGATATATTCAAAACTACTGAAGATGAGAGCCCATTTGTGGTTGTCAGAATTAGTTTTGTTCTTTCTTTGCATCTGAGTGCTGAGATAATGATGTTTTTTCTGAGGCAGGAAAACCACAAGGTTAATTACATAAAAGCAGAAAATATTCAAAATAAAATTTGTTAGAGTTTAGTTTGACAGTTTTAGACCTTAAATACTATTTACTTCCAATCTTAAAGTAACAATAATTTAATCAAATAATATATATTGTTAGAATATTTTGCTTCCTTCATATCTTTTTAAATCCCAACAACACATGTAGATTTCATCACAGCAAATTAAGTACCAAGCAATAGAAAGTTTTAGAGACAATTTCTTCATCATTATCTAGAGGATCATTATGAAAAAGAACATAAAGTTGGTTTCAAGTATCGATTTTGAAAGTCAAACGATGAAGCCGATACATTTGAGACAAAAACTACCTAATATCCCCTTTTATTAAATCGGAAGGCTATTAGACTCTGCAGAATGACTTGCTAATGTTTCTTTACAGTATCAAGTCTCTGTAATAAGAAATAATTTATTACTCAAATGTTTGATGCTTTTAGCTGAAATGCAGATCTGTTTTGTTTTCATGCATAAGTATGTATTTTGAAAAATCAAAATTATAGTAAAATAGTACCTCAGAATACGTATCTAGTATATATTTACATATACAGTGTAATGCCTGCCAATATGTAAAGCATTCATTTTATCATGGCTTTAAATCAAATCTAGTCCAAACAACAACTTTATCCATGAACCATATCTAAACCCAAGCTATTATTCTGGACCTTTTAACCAAAATCCCCAGCACTGGTGATTTCCTGCACAAGATGACGGTTCAACTACAGCATTTCTGGGAAGTACTTCAAAACAACCCCATTTGATCATAATTAGCGTACTCCCAATGCACATTGAGTTTACCCTCATCCAAAAGGCATCCCATGTGTATGCTACAAGACTGCTCATCAATCTGACCAAAACTCCATAAATGGGAGGGAGATTTATTTCCAGAGCTGCATTTCTGACTCAATGAAGGACTCAGTAGTGGATGGCAATGTGGGCAGCCCCTACAAGCCTTATACAAACTCATTCAGCTTCAACCTATGTTTGATTTTAGGCTGGAACTTAGAGGTCTGAGGAAACCAAAGCTACTCTTCTGTTCCATTTTAAATTTTAGCCCTTTCCTTCTCCCCAAGCAGAACACTGTTACCTCTAATATTTAGGGACTAGAGTAAACCTATAGGTTTCCTCTAGTTTTTCTGTTACAGGTATGAGCACTTGAGAGTGGTACTGGTCTGGGAAAACCACTGGGGTTTCAGCATTGGACTAGAAAATGGTTTAACTATCCTTCTTTCCGGAAGGTCTCCACTCCACAATCACTTCTGATATAACATTTTATTTATCGCAAGATTTATCTGAATCAGAAATTAAGCTAAAACTGGTTATTTAACTCTTATTGTAAAATGTGTGTTTTAGTTCACATATCTTGTTTTTATTTTACTTAATTTCATTTTATTTTATTGATGTTTTCTAATTAACATACACAACATTATTTCCTCAATTATGTTATATATGACTGATTTACTTAGTGCAGCAAACAGATTTGCCTCAGCACTGATTTCACAGTTTTGTTCTACTGAATAATATTTTTATAGTCAAAAAGGTGGAATGGAGCCACAAATCCCTGAGATATGAGTACAATCAATCTTGTTAACTGCTGCTTTAGCCAGTGATCTTTATTAGGCACACATCTTCTATTGAATACTCACTGAACTCAAAGCTCTGGTACCTGAACACTGATCTGCCACTGCTTCCAACACAAGGGGCTTGTGCTCAGCTTGCTAAGTCCTGTTTTGTTTGGTTTATGACTAAAAGTTCACCCTCGGAGAAAGCAAAAAATCCACCAAGCACTCAAGAACAGTCCTGCAAAATGTTCCCTTGCACTCACACATTCTCAGTTTACAGGATCTGAAGCTTCCCTTCAACTAACAATACCTAGTTCCAGAAAATGTTGATTTCAGGTCAGTTTTCTTAAACATGGGTCAGCCACAATCTGTAGTCTTCTGCTCTTTCCCAGAGACAAGAATAGTTTAAAATTATTTAGTCCTGCACTCGAGGAAAAAATCTCCGTCATATAACTACAATGAAAAATGCAGTAGTAAAAAGAGCAAAATACACCCACTTCTAATATTTAGGAGAATTATATGTCTGGCACAATGCCATTCCAGGGACATAAGGCCACAAAGAACCCAACAATAAATACTAGATGAGAAGAGCATGTTTTTTTCTCTGCTGTTAAGTCAACTTGATTCCAGCCTTTTAGATTTCCTCTTTCATGAGTGAGAAAAGATTGCACTTCTGCTTTGCAGGAGTCTTACATATACACACAAAAAAACCCCTCCAAAAAACAAAACCAAAACAGCAACAACAACAACAACTACAACAACAAAACTCAAAAAATCCCACAAACAAACAAACAAGCAAAAGTACATTTGGAGTTGCTTCTTAATTGCTTCTCCCTAAAGACATCTGCGTTGCTCTGACTTCACAAAGCTAAGATCAGCAGTGAAATTAAGAGAAGGAAAGATAGGTACAGTTTTTCTGTGCATTCTTTGTTTAGGCTTTGAGTCAGATCTATTAATGAAAACTGAAACTGAACTTCCAGCAAAATGAGGTGACTAATAAATTAGGAAATTGCAAGTTCTTCAGTAACCAGTTGCCGCCAAAGTTACAAATCTGACTGGTGAGAAGCATTAACTACAAGCATTCCACCTTCTAACAGGCAAGAGGGTCCAAAGCAGCAGAGAAAGCAGCCTTAGAAAGTCCTCAGACAAGTACAGGCCATCCTTTCATGCTGAAGGGAATCCAGTGCATGCTGCAGCACACTTACTTGTAAAGTTGGAGGTTCCCGAGTTCAAAGCTAACCTTCCAAAACTTGACTCATTTAAATGTGTGGAAAAATAGAATCCTATTACTGTGATATTAAATATTTATGGGCACTTTCAAAGACTGAAAATTTTTAGTTGAAGCAAATACATGACTCACCCTTTTGCTTGAGCTTTCTTAATAGTTTTCTGCTGCTTTCAAGTATACAACATATTACAGACAATCTCTGGGCACTCCTGTGGATAAATATACATGATATTCACAGGAAATATTCATAATACGGAAATATTTATTTCTTGATCTGGTTAGCTTCAATTCTTTGCAAGATGTTGCTGTTTCTGGAAATTTTTTAGCAGCATTTCCTCCTTTGTGCATCTTTCTGATAACAGCTGAGTAAATGGTCATACTCTTTGTTGAGACATGAACTAACTGTTATGATTTCTCCATGACATTTATTTTCACTTTAAAATATTGTTTCTCCAGAAAGTTAAAGTCATCCCCTCCTGACTTGACAGAATACCCCAGAAGGCTTCTACATGGAGCTAAGAAATCGGAGTATTTCTAAAATACAGAGGGAACCTTGCCAATTCTTACCCCCTGACTCTGTCACAAACATATTTAACTTTTGTTTAAACATAAACCTCTTGCTTGTAATACTGCAAAATATTATTCCAGAAGGTTCTCCTTTCTTATCTGAATTCAATTGTATAGTTTAATAATTAGTTTTCAAAAAAATTGGCAAAACAAAGTACCATATATGTATAATTTTATCTGGTTATGCATGACTTTAAAATATACCTTTAAACATTTTTCATAAACAAGAAACATTTTTCATAGACAAGAAACATCTTTCTAAGATACTGAAGACAGAATTGCAGTGCTTCAGATATTATAAAATTCATCCTCAGATATTATACAATTCATCCAGAGGGACTATCTATTATCTTAAAAATGGCTGGTACTGAAAACCTCTCCTGTATGGAACATTTGCCTAAATTTGTTCCAGGGCTTAACTGTTCTTTAAATTAGAAAAGTATCTTATTTTAAATAAGCCTATTGCTTCTTACCCTGTTCCCCATGGATAATGAAGAATGGGTTGTTTCTCTTTTTGCAGCATCCATTTATAGATTTAAAGACTACAGTATGTTCTACCTTAATCATGTTCTGAATTGTTTAAGATTTTTGGGTCTTTTTCTTTGGTAAGTTGTAACACTTTAGATCATTCTCCTTTGAAGTGTCTGTACTATATTGTAATTATCTTGAATGACAGAACTGAAAATCAGACAAGGATACAGCTGAGAGATGACCCTTATGCAAGAATTCAAATATCCAATATGTGGCACTTCCATTTACTCACCAAAATATATATTATTTTTTTTTTCCAGTCACGCTTTGGGCTCCATTTCTTCTGCTCTGCCACCATCCTTTCCTTGAAGTTCTGGCTGAGGTCTCAGGAGCTGTTTCAGGCTGTTGCAGTAGACCCACACTGGGAGTTATGGAAAAGTAGAAACTGCCCAAACATAACAGGCAGCTTTCTTTTAGGCTTCTCACCCAGTGAATAGTATCTGGGGAAAGGGCCTTGAAGGTCATTGCTACACACTAACAATGAAGTTTTTTCTTCCAAGGATATAATCACAAAATATTTAATTGAGATTCTTTTTAAACTTGGTTTGTGTAACAAAAAATCAAGTCAAAAATAAAATAATATTTAAAATTACGTTAGCCTGCCCAATCTACTAACATATCCTTACCCATGAACATGAATGGAATGTCATCTTGAATAATTTTTCATACATTATGAAGAAAATAATTGCATTAATTGTTTGAATTTTTTCAAAAAAGAGTTAAAGTCAACATCATTATGGGTATCCAGTTTTTGGAATGCGGTTTAACTTTTCTTCTACTGAGCCTCTGAGTCATTCTCTTCATAAAGCACCTGCAGACATTTCATCTTGTCTTAATTTGCAAACTATTTTCTGCAGTTCGGTGTAGAACTTTTTTCATTTTTTTCATATGCTTCTATAATTAGGTTAAATTTGGATGATTCATGACGTTAAATGATTCTCAAGGCCATGCTTGCAAATTCTTCAATAGTACTTCACTAACTGCAAACCAATAAAATGCAACAGCTATTATGCATAAACTATCTCAAGGTCTTCTGATTCTTCCTGTACATCCTAGCACAACACTGGCTTGGCTAGCCAGCTCTGTCTCCTCAGTTTGTATGTAACATACTAAAAAAAACCTCTTTACCTACAAATAAAAAATTAAGAGCACAAAGGAGACAGCAGAGGACTGAAAACACACACAAGCAGTAAAGCATAAAAAAAGACATGAGTTATAGAAAGTTGGGTTTCCATCCTCCACTTTTGGACCAGCTGCTGGGCTGGAATCATGTTTATATTACCTGTTTGTGTGCAAGATTCTATCAAAAACAGAAGTAAGAATTTGTCTATGGAGCCATGTCACACAGCCATGAACATTCAAGCTGTATTTTTTGACAGTTGCAAAGCTATATTATAGAGCCCAATAGTCTGTATGAAGTCCAGGAAGGCATTATCATCCACTGCACAAGGAAAATGAAATACTTTCACATGACAGCATTCTCCAGCATAGTGCAAATCCATGATATCCATATCAGAAGGCACAACAGGCTGGGCTGTAGCAGAGGAGTCCAAGCTGCCTTTAACAGGGTATGTGACCAGAGGGTTCTGTGCTCCAGAGCATGCCTGTAGTATTGCTCTGTTTTCATTGGGGTGGTTTGTGGTTCAGATGAACACAGGTGAAAGTCTCTAGAAAAGAGCCTGCAGCACCTCTTCCCCAGGATGTCCTCATCTGACAGTGACATGACAAAGGAGAAAGGGGAGCAGGGACTGTGTGACAGCATCTCTGTGAACAAACTTTCCACTGCTGCATATAGATATCAATCTTGTTCTTTTCACAGCATGGAAGACAAAACACTGTCAATCCTCATGGCCACGCCCCTGTAAATTCAGCTTTACCTCCTTTCAAAATATGGTCTGCATACTTTTCAGGGCCTATATTGTGCTTGTAATCTGATGGCAGCAACTGTAAATATGCACTTTTTATTCACCATCTCACAGCAGGAGCAATGCTGGTTTTTCCTGTGGGATGGACTTATTTCAAAACAGCCCATGAACACATACATTAATATCTCTACAGCCACTTTTCTGTGCCCTCTCCTGTGAATGAAGAAGAATCATGAACCCATCAGCCTGCAAATTTATTTTCCCCTTCCCGATGAGTTACTTCCAATGATGTGGAAGAGCTCTGGCGACGTCCCTGGGCTTGTGAAGGCTTTCAGGGCACTGTTACAGAGACTCACCAAAAGAGTACCATACTCTCCATCTTCCTAATCACAATCCACAACCACTGGAACACAAAAAAGCTCTACTGTTTATTTATTGCACTGTGTGTTGCAGTACTTGAAGGGAAAACATGGAAAAGTTTTTCTTCAAGATACACAGAATCTATTTCCACTTACCCTTTTATCTGTTAAGCAGGTGTCCTGAAATACAGATGTAGTAGAATCCCCACTCTTGGCACTGCAAAAGAAAAGGAAAGAGATTCAGAAAATACGAGTTGCAGAATATCATTCTGGTTTTGTTTTCCCTCAGCCCAATACGGAGACCCAAATTTTGCTTCCCAAGACAGCTGAGTACAATTGCAATGTGTCATGTACAGCAAACACTTGTTTAGTGCACGCACATGGATCACTGGGCTGACGTGGGAGGTTGCCACTTGCTCTTCAGTGAGCTGGCTGAGGTCTAATGTACCTTTCCAACAAACTAAATTACACTGCTCTACTAGTGATTCCAATGTAACTTCAGCCTCAAATGCACTCTTTTCTAAACCATCCACAAAACTGAAATTTGTGCACTCTGCTGGCTCACTTTTCAGTCATGGAAATGTACTTGCCTTGCCTTGACAAATGTAAGCTGATCTCACGGTTATCCATTTAGAACATGGCTGGAAACAATACCTTTACAATCCACTCCACTGACCATGCCTTCTCCTACTTTTTAACTTTCTCCTGCTTGTCAGGGATATTCCTTCTGGCTTCTGCTGCCATTTGGCACCTAAATCCACCTGATGTAGAAAAGGAAATAGAGTCTTTTACATCAGTTAGCAACAGATGCTCTCAGCCATATCTGTGCATTCTTCTTGCTTTTTAGCATCTCATAAGCAACTGCTTTCCCAGGCAGGACCAGTGCCATGGGGTGAAGCTCCCTGATGGTGCTCCTCTCTGCTCTGGGATGCGTGACAGCTGTCACCACCTGCTAACACTGACAAGTGAGGAAGCAAAGGCCACCCCGGAGAGTCACAGCACCAACTCACTTAAGGTTTTGTGTGCTTGATTCACTGGGGGTGTACCAGCATTTCCATGATTACTTTTAAAAGGTTATAAAATCAACTCAGAAACTTCTTAATGGTGACATGTTATAGCCAAGAAGCAATTTTTTTTTCCCAAGTGAATTTTTTTTTAGTGCATATTTTAAGTGACATAAAAGTAAGATCAATTACTGTGCTATATTGGCCTTGGACACATTTTCAAATTTCTAATGGCTTTAAACTAAACTTCACTTGTCTTTGGCAAGTGATTAATTAATTATATTTGAAAATTAAATCTGTCAAGAAAATGAAGTTCAAACTTAACTGCAGAACATAAAGAATGTTTTTCTTTCTATGAAATTTTCATAATATTTAAAATTCTGGATGATAGAATAATTCCAGAACATGGTCTAAGTTCCAAGTGAGCTATTTTCCTTAAATTAAAAAAAAAATAGAATTTTTTACATAGTTAAACCACCATCCAAGATGGTCTGACTAGAGAACTGTTGAGTGCTAACCCTAAGAAGGTGGCTAAGCCACACAAAACCGCTTACCTTTTCCTCTACAACAGAATGGGGGAGAGAATCTGAGGTGTAAAAGTGAGAAAACTTGTGGGTTGAGATAAGGTCAGTTTGACAGGTAAAGCAATGCATGCAGAAGCAAAGTAAAACAAGAATTCCTTCAGTACTCCCCATACATAGCTGGATGTTCAGTCATTTGCAGGAAAACCAAGCTCCATCATGCATTAACAGTGCCTTGGGAAGACAAACACCACCAGCCTGACTTTTCCATCTTCCTCCTCTTTCTCCCAGCTTCTGTTGCTGAGTACAGCATCATATGGCACGGGATACCCCTCTGGTCACTTGATGTCCCTTGTCTCATCAATGTCCTCTCCCAACCTCTTGTGCATTCCCAGCCTGCTGGTTGGTGGGATGGAGTGAGAAACAGAGAAACCCTTGATGCAGAGTAAGCACTGCTCAGCAACAGCTAAAACATCAATACTGGTCACCAGTATTTTGGTCACCAGTCCAAAATATAATACTGTACATAAACTACTATGAATAGAGTTGTCTTATCCAAAAGCTGTACAAACATTAAAGGTTTCTGTAAATCTCAATAAAAATAAAAGAATAAGAAAAAGGGAAGCCTGATGACTAAGTAAAATTTCTTTTCTTCTTCTTCTTGTTAGGCATATATCCCAGTGTCTTCCATTGCTGTGTGGCATCTTTCACCTAAAAGAACTTGGATGCACACAAGTAGTGTTCATGTCTAGCAATAGAATACAAGTCAGTCATGATTTTTATGTGCATATCTCTCCCCCCAGATTACAGCAGAGTGAAGGAAGTAATTAACAAAAAACTTCTAGATGACTTGCTAAGGTTGTCTGCTCCAGCTGCTCTGGTGTATGTCTCACTAAATATTCCCTGATAATATTTTTAATGAAAATGCTTTAGTTCTTGGATTAATTTCAGCTTGTTATCTTTTTTATATAACCTTCAAAAATAGAAATACATATTTCCTAGTGGATTTTCCTCTGTCTCCATGTAATGTACCACCATTTTATTTATTTACTTCTGTATCTTTGCTGCTATCAGTCTTCCCTAATATTGCCCAAAATGACAGAAACCAGTGAATAAAGAGTAGTACTGTTGGATATCTATGTGTCTTAGAAGAGAGAGATCTAGAACTAACAGCCAACCTTTTCCTATTACTTACTAAGCTGAGAGGAACATCTTAAATTCGGACATCTGAAATTCAGAAATTCAAACTGTGTCACGAGAGTCAGAAAACTTTAACAAAGCCTGATGTGTACCTGATTTGAATCTTTCCTATCCAGGCAGAAAGAGAAATCAAGGGACAATTATCTCAGAATGTCTTTATTGTTTTGATGTGGGACAAAACAATTTGGCGATCTTTTTCTTACATTCAGCCTTCAAGAAACCACAAACAGAGGAACATATTTACTTAGCTTGTTTTGAGTGAAAAGAAGGAGCCATTTATTTCTAAGCAGTCTCTACAGAGATCAAGGATAGACTAATTAACTTTAGCTTAATCTGCAAATCACGCTGACAGTCAGTATCCCACAGAAAAACACTTCCCCACTCCAGTGGCAAATTGGTAAATAATCACCTCTCCGTACTCCTTTCATTTGCCACTGTCTTCTCTATTTTTGGGTAGGGATGAAGATAAACTGTCTGTTTCCCAGTAGAAAAGGGACACGTCAGTCAGAACTGATCAGGAGCACCATAGTTTTGGATACATAAGGAAGAAATTTGAACAGAGCCTTTTTGTCTGTCTGGAGTTACTGAGACTCCGGATGTAATAAAGAGTGCCAGCGTGATGGTGACTAACTGATGATGCTTTTCAATATAAGTTTCAGAAACAATGCAGTATTGTTTCTGTACTTTTAAAATGAAAACCCTTCTCTTGTTGAAATCAATGGAAGTCACACACTTAACATTCTGCTCAGATATCCTGTTCCCCTGAGTCATCTAATAAGACTGCTAAACATTTCACATTATGAATTCTTTATTCAAAGAAAAAACATATACTTGACAAGTATATGTTTCAATATATTTCATTAATAAATATTTATAGACATTTATAAAAAGTGTACGTTATCTGCCATATTTTTCAACATATTTAAAAGAATATGTATTTCAATATCTTACAAATACATTACCATATGTTTTATTTCTGCCAGTATTCAAATGCTCTTCCTACAGAATAGATTCCTTTTGCAAGTAGAGTCATAAGAAAATTCTTCTTTTTAATAACTATGATTCTTTTTCTTTCTGCTATCTATTTCTTTATACTTGTCATCCTCCCCTATTACTTATTAACTTGATATAAACCAACCAAAGCTTTGAAAAATGCTCAAAACTTGGAATTGCATCCAACATTTTTTGAACACAAAAATGTATTTATCTCTGTGGAACTTACATAGCTGTATTAATGTCTAACACCCTATACATTTCAACATATATAGGGCCATTATTATAAAAGCAGACATATCTGCCATAATTCATACAGAAAACATTACAAAGCAGCTTCCATTTTAAATCTCATTTCCATTTTAAAGACTTTTACTTACCGGGAACCCTCTGAAAAATATTAATTCAATGGAGACCAAAGGTGGTACCTGTTCATAAAAATTTACTTTAATACCATTTTATTGTTGGGATTCAAGAGTACTCTACACAGGAACGTGGTACTCGAGATAAATCCTAATGAAGTATTCTTGTCTCACTGGAGCAGAAGTTATGAAGATTATGCCAAACATCCTTTGGCAACTATCAGAAAAATCCAAGACTTCCAAGTACTCCAAGTACTGCTTTTAATACTTTGCATATGTAAAGTTGATAGGATCATCTCTTATCCAAGGTACAACAGGTATTCAGAGTAGTCTGGATACAATAAAACTGTCACATCTGTGCACCCTCAAGTTTCAGTAGACCCCATCATGTTTGTCATGAATCAAAACATCTTCTAGTCCATAGAATTTCAGAGAAGAATTTCATTATCTTCTGAAGTATCTTTATTTTCTTCCAAGTTACAGTTTTCCATGCTCCATCATTTCAGAATAAAATATTATTAAAATAGCTTATTTTCTGAAGGCATGTCTGTAGTACAAAACCAAGGATGACCATGTGCAGGAAAGCAAAAAAAAGATTATAGAAATTCATCCCAAGTGGTCAGTCAACACTTTTGTTAGTGTTGATGTTATGAAGAGAAATCTCCCTGAAATTTTAAATTTTCCCATTCAGGAATCTAAGTGCCCTTTTGTCATGCAATGAACCCCCTGACAGCCAGTGTATGAATCATCCTGGTAATGAGTCTCACACTCCTTGCTATGAGGAGGAATGAGAAGACAGATGAAAATGTACAGTGGAGGTTCAAATCATTGACGTGATTCTGGGCTGTTTCTCTAATGAGCCGTGCAAGGGTTTACCTGTCACCTACCTCTGAAGAACCTGGGGAGCCCATGGGTTCCCTCATGTCTCACCCTCATATCTCAATGTCCAGAGTAAATGGACACTATTTACCCCCTCAGGCTCACACATGTCCTTATGAAATGTGTGAGAAGGATGTGGGATCAAGGGACATGCTCCTCGCCTCTTCAGATGTAAACCTGTTGTGTGCTTGTTCCTTTATTGATTCAATCACTGCCTTCACACTGCTTTGATTAAGGATCTAATCTAATCTCTTTCTAAAGTAAGTGTCTTAGTCATGCCCAGTCAGTGAGCTATTGAGGTTAGACTACTCCAAGAAGGTGTTTGTTCTTTTAAAGTAGAAGAAACATTTTCTTCTGGTTGTAAGTATCTGTGAAGAAGGTTGATGGTGTTGCTTTTTTTATTAGCTTTAAGTTAATCATGGACCAAATAAGAAGCATTAAAGATGTAATATCTCAAGTGTCTGGATAAAACAAATGTCACACTTATGAGGAGAGAGAAAAATTGATCAGTTCTGATTAGACCAAGGGAAGCGTACATGGTATGACGCAGTCTGATACATTGAATTCTTCAGGGATGTGCAAATAATTGACTGTTCTGTTCAAAAAGAAGTGGCAGCAAACAGATTGTTGTCTCTTGTATTAGGCATAGGAATTTCAGGCTGAAATACCTCTTACCTGTATCTCATCCTGGCAGTTATTAAATGGGGCAATAGGAACAGAACATTTACTTGTTTTAATGCAGAGGCACAGAAAATCGGAAAGCATTCCCAACTCTCATTTTAGGTGCCCTTTGACTAATTCCAAGCCTGCAAGCATGCAGCAGATCAGTTCTTTCAGTCAGTAATCAGTAAGCAGTTTACCAATACTCAGAAGTAATAAGTCAGCAAAATATGGTAAGTCAGAAAAATATGTCTCCCATCAAAACGCTTTCCACTTCGTCATTGTTAGGATTAAAGAAGGGGGCGCTTGGGATAAAAATTCATGTCTACAACTTTCAGTAGGGGTATTCAGAGCATAATATGAGGTGCCTCTTTTTCTGCATCTGATGGGATACAGGTCAGATAGCCTACTTCTAATTTGATGTAGGTCTAGGATATGTTTATAGATATTGTTTCAATGGGACAACTTAGCAATTACCAATACTCAACTATCTGTAAAATATTCTACAGCAGTGCTGCACACCTTTTGTCCATTTCCTTCATATTTTTTGTAAGTCACTGGATCAGAGCTCTTTGCAAACTTCTTGTATCATGCTGAGGATACATGCAAAGAATTATATTCATCAGGAATGCTTTCTTGTGATCTATCTATATTATAATCTATGGACACATGCATTGCTTCATCATTACTGCATATGTTAATACATAATAATAATACATAATAATGCAATATTATACAATGCCTTGCTAGTTTTGAAGCTATACAATAATCTTCTGTGTTCACATTATGAGGACAAACAGCTGGACATAGTATACGGTTCCAAGCTTTCCAGTTGTGGAACAAGAACCTCTGCAAAAAACCAACATTTTTTTCTGTCAACACTTATATCTAGGTTGATACAAGATTAAAAAAAAATTAAAATATTTTCTCTGCTGTATAGGTTTATAGAGATGATGTGGCAACAGAAAATGGGGTTAGTTCCTCCTGAGTACTACACAGCAAACAAGTAGAGATATAAATTGAATGTGTTAGTACAAAAGAAGTGAGATGAGCATTGACACACCCCTTTCTGCTGAACACTTTTTATATCATCAACCCCTTTCTGTTCTTTTATTCCCATTCTATTTTTCTCTTTACCCTTCATGCCATCTGGCAGAATGGATAGTAAATACCTTAAAGAAGGGACAGGAGTTTTTTTAAAAAACTGCATATGTACCTCAGCTCTGAGTTGATATTCTTAGGCACTATCACAAACACTTAATAATGACAACATTTATCAAAGAACTGATGCAAAGTTGACCTATTTTAAAATAAATATTTTTCTAGAATGTATTCACCCTGGAGGTTTGTCCCCTTGTATCTTTTTGCTGTTCTCTTATCGTGATTTCTATATGCTATGTATTCTCTTTTTACTGCTGAAGCATTTAAGATTAAGAAAAAAAAATAACTTCCACTACATTAGTTGGGTTTTTTTACTACAAAATTTATAATTATAGAAATACACATAAGAGATTGCAATGTTTATTAGCTAGGAATAGAGATGAGCACATAAGTATTTTTCCTGTCCTATGTAAGTAACATTCAAATAACCTGTTATGCATATTCTCATAAATAAATAATCTTATTTAATTTAATTGCATTTAATTCAAAATTTCTATTAGTTTATCAGTGATGTATTTCATGTTTCCAAGATTTTTTGGAATCCTTCTTGTAGTGAACTGTTAGGTTTGCAGTTGGACTCAGTGACCTTGAAGGGTTTTTTTTCAACAAAAATGATTCTATGATTCTATAATTTCTTTAAGTTCTTAAGACTTCACTAATTTTCGGTTCTAGTGACATGCTGGTAGTCTAACTAAGCGCATTGCCCTTACAGATATCTGTGTAGATAACTGATCTTTCATAAAATCACTGAATTATAGCCGTGTTTAAAAACAACTCACTGGTGTGAACAGAAATGATTGGGCTTTGAATCAAAACCAGTTTGCTCTTGATTCAAGTCCATCCAATAATCCATTTGATTAATTCTTAGAAATTTTCAAAGTCAATAGGCTATTAAGAGCTTGATTTCTTACTGGGAATAAAACTTTCCTTAAAAGTCTGAACCTAGTACTTAGAAAAAAAATGTTCATGACATTATGTTGTGCAGAGCCAGACTGAAAAGAAATATCTTCTGATCAGTTTGCAGTCCCTCTAACTGAAAGTGACCAAAGGATAAAAGCAGGATTTCTTAAATGTCCCTGGATATGGCACTTAGCCAAATTGATAACTGAACAAATTGGAAAATACTAAGAGAAAGAAAATCTATTATCTTCTGATTTGTTGTATAAATTAAAGATTTAGTTTTGTGGTTTTGATAAAGACTTTCCTATAAAAACACTACACATGAGAATAAGCTTCCTTTGAGAAACCATGACCACCAGTGCCAAGAGTCTGAGAAGGTGGACAGTGCAGCAGCTTCTTCTCAGATTTGGTGTTCAAAAATGTTTTCATTTTAGAGAAATACAGAATTTTAAAATGTTGCTTGCAGTAGGACACAGAATGAATCCTTTTCCTTGGGGATGTTAGAGTGGGGAAGCCAGAAATCAGCCTCCACATCCTTCCTGTGTATCTTCTTTCTCTTCCACTCCACGCTGCTCTCTCCCCATCTGCTCCATCTCAAGTTGCCTCCATGTCTCAAGAATAATTTCCTGATATTCTAGCAAGGAGAATGTTTTTAAAATATCATCCTTCCACACATATCATGTGTACCTCACATGATCCATCCTACTTCAAAAGTACTCTTCCATGATTACCCTGGACCTGCACAGAACCAACACTGGGAGCAAAAATAAAGAACCATTGAGACAGGGGTCTAATACAGGAGCAGGATACATGAGCAGGACATTTATTATAACAGTGTTGTTGGTACAGTAAAAAGCCTGTGCTTGCTTATACTGGGCTAGAGTTTCCTGCTCAGGTGTCTAATTCACTCTACAATTAAATTCCTTTCTTTTTTTTTTTATAGATAATAATAAATTATAATAGTGACTAGTCTGTATTTTAATGCTTTTATTAAAATGATTGCATAGAAACAGAATATGGAACAGGAAGCAATCAAGGAGAGCAATGAAAACACTGGTGAATAAGAAGAGCAAATTCTTTCCAAGAACTGAAAGTTTCCATGAAAACACAGGGTGACATGTCTCTGAGGCCATCACCTGAGACACTAACCTAAAAACTAGATCACTGTGATAGAGACCTTGGCTCATCTAATGTGAGAAACATACAAACTCATCTATGATACTTTTCTGTCTGTTGGAATCCCTCATATGAATTATCCTCCTTTCAGGAGGAAAGCAGAAAACATAGAAGGTTTATTTGTGCCAGGTTGCTATTGCACTCCAAAATTTATCAGGTGCTCATCTATTCTTCACTGTGAGCAAAACAAATAACAATATCAAATTAAATTTGCTATTAAATTGAATTAAAATAAAAAAAGAAATAAAACACTTAAAAAAATCTGTGGTCAGTGTTAACAATCTACTTTCCTCTTCTTAATTAATTTTAATTTGCATATTCATAGTGGAAATATGATGTTGCTAGCCAGTCTACTTGATCATAATATTCCCTTAATATTTTTATTTATTTTTCTCTTCTTAATCTTGATGCTCTTGATAACTGTGTAACATCCAGCATGCTAAATTGATATGAGACATGAAAAATATGAAAGTCCTTGTAGCCTCAGACACTGAAGCTGAGAACTAAGTCAAGTATTTCAGTAAATGCTGTGTCTAGATTAAATAATAGACATCAAAAAATTCATGTACATCCAAACTATATTGATCTAAGGTTTCTGATAGTCCCTAATTAAGTAGACCACTCCTACACATATTCTTGAAATAGTCTTCTCAAGGTGCTAATTAATAAGCACAAATCTCCTCTGACATATGTAGAAGCACTTAAAAAAATATGTTTCTAGCTTCCCATGAGAGCTGAGCATTATGGCCAACTGGTTTCACCCAAAAAAAAAGACAATTTAATATAGATCTGAAAGAAGCATTTTCCATTATCAAGATATTGTTAGCAAGAGCTGGGTTAGATTCTGATATACTTACTTGTGTAACAGAGACAATGTATATAATTTATGCTGTATCTGAAAAAAAAACCCATTCTGAATTCAAACAAAACCCACTGGTGGATAAAAGTATCTCTATCAGAGTTAAAACATCAGATTCTTATATTTACTAAGGCTGATATGACGGCAGCTTGATACTCTGAGCATGTTTGTAAACACAGGCTCACAATTCACTGATGTGCTAAATTAACAAACTCCACCTGGAAACACCAGGCTCCATTCTGCTCCCTGCGTCACCAGCTGATGGCCAGAGGGAAGGGGAGTGCATTATTCACACTGAGCCTTCAGGCGGGGGTCATATCTGCAGTGCCTGGGCTGAGAAGGATGCAAACCTTGCTTCACGTGTCATCTGAGTAGGTTCAGGTGGAGCCCACAAGAACAGCATCAAATAATTTCCAGCATCAACGAGACACAAGATGGGGGCCACCAACAACTCACTGGTACTCCAAAGGGTGAGGATGCCACAAGCACAGGTCTGTGATGCATGTGTGCAGGGGAAAACTGTTCCGTACTTGCTAAGCCCAGTCCCAGTGCAGCCATGACACCTCATCTCTGGCAGAAGCCGATCTGTGGGTCATAATGTGTCCCGGACTTTGTCTACCTTGGCTTTTGCTTTAATAATAACAATAGGAACAATACAGCAATAACTCACCATTAATAACAATATAAAAATAGTTAAAAATAGTACTATTCCCTGTTCACATAAAAATGTCTGCACTGACTCAGACCAAAGGTTCTCTTACCCTCATGCTGTCTCCTGACACTGGTCTGGGCACATGCTTGGAACTGTATAATCACTAGGACACATGCAGTAGATGTAAAGTTCACTAGGACCTACTCCAGCTTATTCCAGCTGGGAATTGGCCCACTACTGCTGAGCAGCCCACTGCAAACCTCCATGCTCTCTACATGAAATCTCACCACCTAGTGAGCGTGTGCTATTTACATCTGGATCTAAACATGCAATTTAATATTGCATACAAATTTCAGTGGAAAGCAACATCCAGAATTAATATGTTTCTGACAACTAGGTAGCCTTTTAAATTTTTCTTCCCATGCAACTTCTAACTTTGTGCCATCTAGTTTGAGGATATGATGTCTGTAAAATAGACTGCCTTTAAAACAACAAAGAGCTTTTTCTTATACTAAGTTTACGTGCAAGTGTAAGATGTTGAGTGTTGTGCAAGTTTTTACAGGGCTCAAACATCAAATCTGCTCACCAGCAAGCATTACACCTGTTTTACAAAAGCCAGTGTTGAGAATAATAATCATAACCTCAGCCAGGAGAATTGATTAGTGCAGGATAGCACCACACAAAACTGTTTAGCACATTACTGCAGGCAGAAATGTTTCTTTAGCCTTTGTAAGGAAATACTTGCTCAAACAATTCACAGGTAATGTCCTAGATATCAAAAGAAGGTGTTGTAGTACTGACATTTATTCTTACATATGACTATGAATATTTCATGATCAAGCAGATTAAAACCTGTCTCAAGTAATTATTCTGATCTGCTTACTACTAAATTCCCTGCTGAGTCAAAGCTGCATTTTCCATATTATTTTGGTACAGAATATAGTAAATGTATCTAAATCCACCAAATCAGGACATATATAGCATGTGTTCAACTAAACTATTTAACATTAGTGAGAAAAAGTAGTAGTTGTGTGGAATTAATATAATGAGTTGTTGTTGCTAACTATTAAAATAGCTGCAAACAAATTTTCCAGCATTTCTTTCATGCTCAGAAAAACAAGCTGAGTTTGAGAACAAGAAAAAATTCATTATTTTTGAAAGTCTCGTAAAAGTTAACTCAAGCACCACCCCCTCCCCACCCCCCAATTCAAACACAGGTTTGTCCTCACCTCACCTCTGAATCATCTGTTCAATCTGCCCTTTCTCCATCATGCTGTGCTGAACTCATTGCTTCAGTCATATGAAAAGGGAAGCTGGGAGACAGAAATGTTTTTGCGCAATACCGTGGCCGGCTCCCATTCAGAAACAGTAAAATGAAAATGATACAAAAGGACGTCAGCCGCTCGATTACACATAGAGGGACTTGTCCTTTCAACGAGCTAGGCTTGCAAGTAAGAACCAAAGACTTGGCATTTGGAAGAAAAAATGTATTTTTTAATGGTGCAGGGTCTTGATTCAACAGAAACAGCCGAATACTCCATGTGTTCTTCATGTTATGCTTGCTTTTGAGTAAGAGGTGAGCTGGAGTCTCTGCACGCACAGCATCCATTAGGGAGAGCTTTTGTGCACCTGCAGCATTTTCATGCTCATTTATAAAGAGCTGCTTTACCTTGTTGCAAACTTCCAAGAAGAACCCGTGGAACGCAGCGGGAGGTAGGCAGTGCTAGGAAGAAAGGGATGAGCCTGTCTCCCAGCAGGGTGTCTCCCAGGCCACTGAGCAGCTCTTCCGTAAGTAAAACAGATTAAAAAACCCTGCCGCCATACCAACTGTGGCTATCCCCTAAATCCAAATATTTCAGGAAGTATATAATTTGCATTTGTCCTTCATAGATCTTGACATGACAAAGACCTAGTTATGAGTTTCAGTTAGACTTGCACTTTGTGGCAGCTTTAACTTCTTTTCCAGGAAATGGAAGAGTGATTCTTCCTCCCAGCTGGGGATTTAATGATTTTGATAATGAACTTGGGTTCATTGCATTCCTTCAAGTATTTTGCATTCTTTAGTTCTAGATAATTGTTCATCAGGGCAATTAGAGAAAACAGCAGAGCCTGGACCCCCAAAGTAGTGAAAACGCAACATTTTAAATTAAATCCACACCAACTGAGAGGCTTCGGCTCCATGAAAATTAAAATCACAGCTCCTTCTTTCATGTTGTTTTTATCAAATCATCATTTAGGGACTGAAATAATTTTTTATACTAGTATATTTGACTTTGAGGGTGGAATTGCCAACTGTTGAAGCAAGTGATTCCTAACCCAGAGCAATTTCTCTTCAAAGCAGGATTTTAAAAAAAATATTTTCATTGATAGATTCCTACTTATGCCAAATGTGAGCATTTCATGATGTTGAGAAAACTCCTAGAGCACAAAAGCAAACAAGAGAGATGGGCTTATGTAATCTGCTTGCCGTTCAGGAGAAAAAAAAAAAAATCCACTAATGATTGTGAATTTGATATCTGTTAAAGCATTACAATATTTTTCTTTTTTCTCACAAAATTAAGCAATAGGTTCTACACCACAGAAGCAAATATAGGTACAGAACAACAAGTGTTGAGATCCCATGCAGGATAAGTACTAGTCACTGGTTCTCAAATGGAATATTATGGCTACTGATGAATATTAGTAGAAAAATCAGAAGAATTATTAATTTTTTTTTTTCTTTTTACTATCACATTATAAGAAAAACAAATCCTATTATATAAGAAATTCCCTTCTGGACAAAAAATTTGATGTTAATAACAGTTCATGCAGCGAAAGATCTAAAATTCATTATGAAGTATAAATGACAGTACTAAGCTGCAATTGCTATATTAACTTGCTTTTATGACTTCACACTGGCTCAAATACAGATAATTTCAATGTACTATGACAGAAAAATGAAAACAATGATCATTTTATACTCTATGTCACATGGTCTGATTCTTGTGGCTGTCCTGCCAGGTACAGGAGCTGGACTTTGATGATCTCTGTGGGTCCCTTCCTACTCAGGATATTTCTACAATTCTTCATTTTCCAAAACATGGTATTAGAATCTCTATGTTATCAAAAAGTAATTAGCCTGCAAAAAATTCTATTTTTTTCTTCATCACAAATAGAAATAAAGTACCCATAGCATATATGTCTGGTGCAGTGCAAGCTTTTTTCTGACCTAAACAGCTGGCTGCAAGATTAGATAGATGGATAGATAGATAGATAGATAGATAGATAGATAGATAGAGAGAAAATCACAGAAACACATTATTAGTTCCACTCCACTAACCAAAACTTCTAAATGGATTGTCAGGAACATGGTTTCTACTCATAGTTTTGTTATTTGGAGAGCTGTTTGATGGTAACAGGTAGTGGTTTCTGATCTATAGTATTCCAGGCCAATAAGGAAAAAGATCAGCACCACCACCAAAAAACAAAAAAAAATATGGAGCTCAAAATTAAAGTAAAATTTAAAATAATTCCATGTGTTGTAGAAAGTGTACATTTACACGCAAAGTAATTTAGTTGTTCAATTTAAGACTTGGATATAGGCATCACTTATGGAGTCTATGGACAAAAAATGAAAAGAAGCTGAATTTTTGTTACCTTTGTTCCAGAATGTTTGTTCCAAAGCATTCCAGAACGCTTTGGTGCAGTGATCGAAAGCAGGTGCGCATGAACATCACAGTGCATCATTTGACCTTTGATTATCACATTGTTTATTGCTCTTTTAAATGACACTCCTCTGTTAAATCAGATTTATCCTCCTGTTCCATGTGGGTTAGCTGGACCACTTTCTAAAACTTCAATGTTATTACTGAAAACAGAGTAAATAATAAGAAAAATGGAATGTTGCGTGCCGGTCCCCTTGACAAGAGTGAGGAATGCAGGCTTGCAGGGCTTAACTGGCCCTGTTGCAGATTGTCCCTGTGAAGGGAGGAGCCTGGGGTCAGAGGATGTGTCTGCAGGGCACAGCAGGGAAAGCAGCCAATATTGCTTGAATGAGAGAAGTGCTGTAAGTTACTCTTCAATATTTGTCGGTAGCAATGCTGTAAACGTGGCCTTCCAGTTGCCATGGTTACAAGCAGACTTTCATACAGACTGGTAACAAAAAAGTGCCCTCCAGTTATTTGTTGCCTGTTTCACACATTCTCCACTTTTCATAATGATTTATTCCAATTGCCTAGCACTTCTCATAGAAATATTCATCACCGTCTGGGGCTCAGTTTTTCATTCTTCTTCAGCTTCCACTAATAATTCAGGATGTTGAAGAACTGGAACAAATAGAAATGCTTTAACTTTTTTTTATTTTATTTTTTTTTTAATACAGTAATTGCCTGGGTTTTAACAGGTTAATTTTGTATAAAATTTAGGGTTTAATACAGCATTTCAGCCATACATGACTTTTTTTCTTTTTCCCCCATACATAAATATTAGCAAATTAATCTCCTCCTGTAGCTTTTCACAACTATTTGTCAGCCTCTCTGCTGACTGCAGAGCACACAGACAAGACTGAAAACTAAAGCGAGGGCTGACTTAACTATTTATAGTTCACAAAATTTAAAAATTTCAAAAACATAAACGAGGAAAAGTAATTGACACTTTAGTTTTTCCTAGAGCTGTTGTAATGATCTACCATATATTCTATAACCAGGAAAAGTCCCACAAGGTCTGTATCATAATTTTAAGCATATAGGAAGGCTATAAGCTTTTTCAGATAAGTGGATTTTGTTCCCTAACTTGGTCCCTGGACTGAACATTCACCCTGTACAGAAGAAATTCTGTGACTCTAGGATTGCTCTCTGTGGTGCCCCCATTGGTATAGCTTGAGAAAGAAAAGGTGCAGCCTGACAGTCAAGATTCATATTTTTGGCGGGAATTCAATGCACTGAGTGACTAAAGCTACAGAAACCATTCAGGTAACATCTGGTCAACTTCAAGCCATGACCACCTCATGAGCAAACTGTGTGTCTTCCCATGAGTGTAACATGTCCCAGGGGAGGGTGACTGGGTAAGGTACTTCCTCTCTGTTCCTTCAAATGCAATGCAGATTTGTCAAAAAGGGGCTTCTGGCACAGAGAGAGCCAGGGAGAGCTATTTAAAGTCCTCAACGTGTATCTTCACTGACAACCCTTCAGTACCACTCAGCATGCAATCTACTATCTGTAATTGTCTCTTGACTTCAGCAGTTGAACATCTGTCTGCTGGGGATAATAGCATTTTTAAAGTTAATCTGTATTTGCACAGGCTCTACAGAAGCTGTTTATCAAAGCTTATTAGATGCTTGAATTGCTGAATCTGTCATATGGCTTTTATTTTTCTTTAATTATTAACAATACAGCAAGTAATTTCCTTAGCAGAAAGAAGTCCCCTCTGTATTATTATAATTTTATAATAGATGCAATAGCAAGTCTTGGTAATTTGGCAGTGTCCTTCTACATGTTTTAAACACTTCCTTCACAGCAGGTTTTTGTTTTTATGAAACACAGTCTTTCCCACTCCATTCTTTCCTGAAACTCTTTCCAGTGCAGATAATACTTGGTGGTGTGGAAAAACACAGTATACTGAAGTTATCACACTCATCCCCTGGGCAGAGTTGAAGGTGATTCAATCAGCAGATCACTTTTTTGGGGGGAAACAAGAGGAGCTCCATTCAACGCAGCACCCATTGCATATGCCAGTGCCTGTGGGGAAACAGTGGCACAAGGTCAGAATGGGAAGGGGATTTGATACAGTCCTTCGAGGACTAAATCATCACTACAGGGGATAAACATGAAGCCAGGTCCTTCCAGTCACACATGAAAGCAAATCATCCAAAGGGAAAGCTTTAGTTTGGACTTGTTCTGTATAAGTTCACACCAGTAATTAGTCACTGGTGCATTTTGTAGAGGTCTGGGTTGTCACACAGTATTTTGAATTCCTTTCTCATTTTCTTACCATCCTATTTTCCTCTCAACATAGCCTCAACTTCCATACCAAATAAAGTTCCTTGATATCATCACTTCTGTAAGGGTTTGTGACTGTTTTGGCAAGTTTTATGTCATTATTTGAATTCAAAAGAAAATTATTATTATTATTGTTACTTTGTTATTATTATTATTATTATTATTATTATTATTATTATCCCTGAAAAGAGAAAAAGAGAATTGGCTTTAGTATTGCCAAGGATGGCTGGGAATGTAAATTTCAGGAAGCTGACAGGACTCCTATGAAATCTCAGCTAGATTTTAAAGATGCTATTTTTGTAGGGAGCAGTGTGTATTGCTGCCTGTTTCATCCAAGGAACAAGTTTCGCTGCTGGAACAGATGACAGCAGGCAGGCAAATGACAATTGTGTGATGCCCTGTATTGCAAAAATCAAATATCCTGTTTGCCACATAGATTTTGAGGTAGGTCCAGAAAACTAGACTTTATTTTTGAGGATTTCTGTTTTTTTTCATTTTGGACATCTATGGCTTCAAATGCCTTTCTTGATCTATTTTTCAACCAGTATTTAGCACCTTCTGAAGAGAGGGCTGGTTAGCTGATTTTTAAAATATTGACCAAAGAAACCTTTGACCAAGTCAGACAGGCAGTGTACTATTAACACAGAAAGATGTTTATTCTCAGTCTTTCAGACCGGGTCCATAGTTCCTTTTCCAAGAGCTGTGTGATTTAAGAGGTCTTCTCACTTTTGTCCAAACTGACAAAATGGCAGTGTCTACTCAATCCTGTATTACCAGAGGGGAGGAGTTATGAAGACATTCTTTGAACACAGATAGAATAACAAATTATCAGGAGAAAAACTGAGTTGTGAAGTTGCTGTCACAGTTCTCCAGTAGATACTGGTAAACTAATGGCTACTCTCCCTTAATGAAGGATGTGCAGAGTGCCTTTCATTTACCACAAGTGTGTAAAATTTTCACAGGATACACATGAACTTATCAGGAAGTCTTATGCGATTGCAAGTTCACATTTGATTCAATTTCTTGATTGTGGTAGCTGGACCCACATGAAAATTTAATATTGCTTTCCCAAGGAAAACAACTGTCAATGTGATGCTGTCCCTGTATTTCATGTCACTTAATGCTTTTATCTTCTGATAGCTAAATGATTAACTCCTGTCATTGGTATGCTGCTTGTATGTGCTGGCTGACCTTTAAAACAGCAACGAGAATTTTAAACCCACTCCTTATTAATACAACTCACACTTCAACTAGAAATGAGCTGAAGCAATTTATACTTATGACAGAAGGTGACATACATGCTCCTGCTGCAGAATTTCCAAAATATTTCAGAGACATCTGTGGGGGTTTTCTATATCATTTCCCTGCATATTTTTCCTGTCTTGGTGCTAATCAACACACCTTTCAGTATGCAAGGAACAGCAGAAAGCAAAGATAGATGGAAACAGGAAAAAACAAAGAAAAATAACAATATTTATTAACAATAATGGAGAAATTGCAGCTGTAGTTGGGAAGAGGACATCAGATTTTACAAGAATTTGAAGTTTTTCTTTGGTAAGTTAGGTGGTTGCGTATCTGAAAAGCTGGGAAAAAATCTAAAATGAGGGAAGGCTGAAAGGAAATGTTGGGAATTACAGAGAAGAAAATAATATATGTCAAGTTTTGGACAACTTAATGACTTTTATTTTCAGTCACTCTTAAATCTTAAATAAAAATAACGGAATGTTAGTACAATGGTTTTCTATTCATCATGCATAATAAACAGAATCATTTAAGATTCAGGTATCTCAGGTTTGCAAATTAGGTCTCATGGTGAGTCAGAAGGCAGTGACCAAAGCAAAATTATCATGTGAACCAATGCAAGAATGTGGTAAATCCTTCATGATGCTCATAAATCACAGGGATTATTGCTGTGCCTATTTCCCTGAACTTTTGTTCTTTCAAGTAATTTGATTCATCTCAGTCACCCTGCAGCTATTTCACCGGTAAAAAAGTACCTGAAACTTCAGGGATTTTTTATTCTGTGTCTGTGCTTGGGAGCTACACACATGTACATAAGTGTGTACGTGGAGATTTCTTACAGCAATCCCCACTGCTCATCACTCAGTCCCTTGGTATTTTGGAGTTTAGACAACCACAGGCCAAACAAAAGATAACTCTGTGATCAAAAAGTGGAAATCCTTGCTCAATACAAGCAAGGAACAACACAAGCAATGTCAACAAGTCATTTCACATAGAGAAAAAGAGTGTTTGTGTCCCCCAATACATCACCAGTCACTCCTGATCAAGTCTAATCTCATTCCATCTTCTTTCCCTGTGATTAGTAATCTGTGAGCAAGAAATTCTATGCTCCAGGCAAACAGAACATAGCAGGGGTATGGATGCAGAGTAAGGGTTTAAAAGAGGGGAAAATTAATTAATCCTGGGGTCAATTTGCTAAATCTGAAAGTATGCAATCTAAAAAGTGGATTTTATGGAAAAGAAGCTATTTGAGACCAAGCTTTCCAATGCAGATGAATATTTTGAATCTATAAGCAAGAAACAGAACTTAAAGTGTGCACACTCAAAACTAAGCATATTTACTCTTCTTTGAATTTGGATTTTAGTATTTTGTAATAATGTATCTCCTAATAAGTGCCTAGGGAGGAAAAAAATTTCTCCAAATACCACTGCTTCCAGTGCTATTAATGATGAGGATTTTTAATGTAGATAATGAATATGGAAATCTTTGTTGTAAATATTTCCATGCAAGAAAAAAATATATTGAGCTTTCTCTTTGGTTTTGAATTCTGATCCCAAACTAATAGATCCCAAAATTCTGATCCCAAAATAACTAGATACAACTTTCCTTTTCTTTCTCCTCAATTTTTCCCTTCTGACCTCATATGAGAACAAGATATAGAAAAGGTATCAAGAGCCAGTAAAGGAATACAGAGTGGTAAGCCACCAGCCATCCAACCTGAAAAATGAAGTAATCCAAAGTTGAAGGTTATTTGTTTACAATCTCTGTTTAAAAAGAAGAAAATGTACAAGTCTTCCCTTCTTCCACTGCCCACACTAGCAAAACCTTGATTTATATAATAAATATTTTCCTCGTTTTTGTAACCCTTCATTCCTTTGCACATTATAAATATTCACAAATTTTTCACAAATTTATCACAAACTTTTTCATTAAAACAAGTAATCACAGTAGGATGTCATGTGGTGTTTGATATTCATCCATGATCAGTGGAACCAGCATGTGCCTTTTCAATGATTTCAATCAGCCCTCCATCAAAGCCCGGTGTCTGAATTGCTACTGCTTTCATTTATACACTTTGTGATAAAAATTAAGCTAAACTTACATCTTAATAATGGTATGAATAAAACAGATTACAAAACCCTGCAGAGGCAGTCTGTCAGTTTTAGAGATCCTTTGATGGCTACATTAGTTACACCTTTGTTTCTGATCTGACAGCATGCTTAAACAATCATGGCTTATCCACATTCACTGCAAGTAACCCAAGGTAAGACCTTAAGTCTTTGGAAAAATCCATATGGGAACAGCACTCCCCAAAGCTGAAACGAATAAATCAAGCACTTTTTAAAATAGTGTTGAGATACACTTGAGAATTGAATTTGTTAGTTCTCAAAAAATCAATTCCAAAGTCTTTATGAAAAATACATTGGTTTTAATTAGTTATGTAACTTCTTCATTATATCCCTGTGTATCAGAACAACATGAAAGGAACGGGAGAAAGGAGCTCACAGAATAATAAGAGGTGCTGGGACTGCAATACACTTTTGAATAATTTGGCAGGTCTCTTTGCTTGGTAATGACAAACACAGGAACAGACATTATCCAGCCAGCTGCAGCAATATGGCAAGTTACTTTATGAAGGTAAGTTTCATATGAGCAAAACCAGAGCAACAACCCAGAGTATTATTTTAACCCACTAATCCAGGAACAAGGAAATGCTTTAAACAAGTTCATATTTCTGCATTTTTTCAAATAATCACTGCTTTCAGGAAGAAATTTCAAAATCCTTGCACTTAATTGGAAACAATGTACCCATCATGTCTTCCTTTGGTAGGGTTTCTTATACCTTTCACTATTTTAGTGTTTCTTCTCTCCCCCTTTTTTTTTTTTTTTTTTTTTTTTTTTTTTGTTCTTAATTTGTTTTGATTTTGTTTTTGTTAATTTCTTTGGGTATTTTGTTTGATTTGTTGGGGTTTGTTTGGGTTTGCTTTTCACTTTTTCTCTGGAAAGAAGGGAACAATCTAGCCCCAAGTACTGCAGATGAAAGAAAAACACATGGGTATGGGGGGATCCATTTTCACTGCTCTTTTTCACAGTAAGGCTGCTGTGCCCTTATTCTGAATATTTCACATTGGTGGGAGGTGTACTGTGGTACAGGCATCTTTACAGCAGGGGTGAAACAGGGGTTGTGCTGGCAACATTGAAAAGGGAAATGGACAGTCTACTCTGAAGGAGTAAGCATGGTGGTCACAGAAGCAGAGGGAATAGCACCTATCCCCATCACCTCTAAATATCATTAATTCAAACTGTGAGTGCCACAGGGAATTGCTGCCTGTCTATATTCTTGGTGCCTACCAGGTGGGTGATGAACACACTGCTCATAGGCCCTACCTACTCAGCTCTGCTCAGTCTTTGGAAATACCAATATACAGTCTCATCCTTTCAGTGCAGACTTTGGAGTTATATGATTTAAGTAATAACCAATGCTCATGACCCTGAGAATAACCAGACTCTGCCCACTAGGGAGCTTCTGTGTGACTGATTTTCTATTCAGCATCCCAACCAAAATGGGAAGGATATAATTTAGAGAAGTCCGCTGTGTTTTTTTTTTTTTTTTAATGCCAGTGATGTTTTGTCCTTTTTTTTTTTTTTATGAATAATCATAAAGAAACTAGTGAGTTCCAAATTGAAAAAAATCAGTGAAAATTCAGAGTACTGTATGCTGTACATTTCCAAATGAAACACTCATAAAAAGTATTTCCTTAATTTCTCCTTCTGAACCAAAACTTCATGCCAGTTTTGGCCAGCCTCACTAAATTGGAAAATTATCCTAGTTCTGCCATTTTTTTTTTCCTCTTGTAAACCTGCAATTCATTAAAATATTTGGCACAGCTGCAACTATAGTTTAATTTCACAGAACTAGGAG
The DNA here is from genome assembly GCF_017590055.1 of Onychostruthus taczanowskii. Lineage (NCBI taxonomy): Eukaryota > Metazoa > Chordata > Aves > Passeriformes > Passeridae > Onychostruthus > Onychostruthus taczanowskii. The sequence continues at coordinate 9,127,753 of NW_024498795.1, forward strand.
AAGAGACATAAATGCCCAGAGGTTGTAGTTTAATCAGTTTCAGAAAAGGACATTTCCATGTAAGGTCTTTGTTCTCACTGCTGGAAGCTGGAAGAAGGGTTACACAGAAGTAACAATGAGTCAATAGGGAAGAGATATGACTGTCTGTACCTGGGAGTTTTTATACAGCAAAAAAGCTGAAAGAAAGAGCTCTTTTTTCAGATATTTTAGTTGTTACGCAGTATTTTTAAATATATGTAAAGGAAATTTTGAGGCAGATGTTACTCTTTGGTTTGTAATTGCAAGTATTGTTTGAGAACAATAGCGCTTGTCAGCACTCTCACCCAGTAAAGCATGGTACTGAAAACAGCTCCACAAAACAAGCACATGGGATAGATTGTAATAGATTGCAGGGCCCTCAGCTTAGCCTAAATTAGGCAATGGAATTTAGGCAACATTTTTCATTCAAGTCAGACAATTGTCATGTTTATTGAATGCAGAAATTACTTAAAATTCTTCCTAGAAATCTGAAGGGGTTCTTGCACTCAGAAATTTTAGATGACAGTATCATTTTTCTTAAATCTCACAGGCCTTTGGTAATTGCTTACTTTCACTCTGAAGAGAAAAATAGCTTTCTGGCTAGAGTTACTCTTCACATTGCTGATAAATTGCAAACTGATTTGACAATTACTCTGAATTAAAGATAGACATGTCAAACAGATCACTTAGAAGCTGATCAAGAGCAAGTTAAAGTGTCAGGATGTAAAATAGAATTAATTAAAACTAGGAAATGGCTGTAGATTTTTTTCCTATGAATAATTGTGACTCTGACTAAACAAGAATAAAAAAGGCCTCAGTACCTCAAATAGTTTATATCTTCATTTTTAAAAAACAATACTATTTAGAGGGCTAAGAATACTTTTCAAACAAATGATTTTGTGCAAGTTCCTCATTGTGCATCTCTCTTCATGAATCCTCATTTACCTTGAAAATTCTCCAAAGTCCTCCAACTGGCAATCTGTTAAACTCAGGAGCTAACCCACAATCCTTGCAGGATCTAGGAAAGCTAATAGTTATCCTCCTGACTTAACAGATTTGTTCAGGCTCTGGCACTTGCTTTTCGATTGGCTTAAGGAGTTCTGTTGTCCTGGGATGGGGTTTGAAAGTTGCCACCTTGGTACAGTGTTTTTATTAAAACTCTTGGAAGATGAGTATCAACAGGGTACAGAAACTTAATTATGCTTTCTAAGCTAAAGCTGGTCCCCATGGAGACCCTTTTGCTGCAACAACTTTACCAACACATATTAGATGGATAAATACAGCTAATGGAGCAGTCAGTCTACTGCTTTGTGAAGGATCTGTATTCAGATAAAGTAGTTGTTTTGAATAGTTTATTAATAATATATGATTGTATAGCTGCACACACACATTTTTCTATATGTTAATTGTATTAATATAATGTGATTAAATATTCAGACATTCCCTTGCACTGTTTGTGGGCTGAGGTGTAAGGATTTAGTTTTGGGAATTAACTTGATCAAAGCCATATTCATAATAGTTTTGTTTATAATTTAGAAGATTCCACATTGTGTTAGAAAACGATTAAAAATTGGAAGGAAACACAGAGCTGTGACAATTGAGACATTATGGTTAACCTCTGTCGATATCTGTTTTCATGTTGTTGATTACTGAAGGAAAAGGTTGACCCTTTCTCCAAGACCAATGCTGTACTGTAATCAATCCCAAAGACAATTTTGGTGGGCTTTGTTCTAACAAAAACTCCCCAGAACTTCTTCTATTAAGGATAAGCATTTCAGCCACAGCAATTGCAAAAGGTTTTCTCAGGATGGCTTTCTGGCATGACAGCCACACCTTTCCCATCAAGCACAAGGAGATGGTATAGAAGAAGTGTAGCCAATTAAATATTGCTGAGTTGATCCTTCAGAACACATGATGGAAAAGCAGCCAAAATGTGCAACATATGATCTCTGTGCTACTCATAATGCCTCTTTCAAAAAGTTCAATTCATAGCAATGCAACATAGAATGAAAATAGGGTTTGACATTTGTTTGAATAGAATGGATATTTCCAATCCATGAACCAATTTAACATGCCACTATTTGACAGAAAGCACTAAAAAAAAGATTACAAACCTTTGTTTGGATAAAACTCACATTGAACTTAAAATTTATGGACAACCTTTAATTTATTTCTGCAAACAGCCATTGAACTGTGTTTCTGTGTGCAGTATTTTGAAAAATAAAATCAACATTTACTTGTACAAGCATTGGTGCCTTTTTGTCTGGTTCTCCTGATGATTCTCTTAGGACAGAGTCAGGGAGCAAAAATTCCATGATTTAGGTGACAAAGTCCCCTAATTAAGATTGAACTGACTCATTCCACCAGCTGCAACAGAGACCTATCAGTCCAAAGCATGAAATAAGTACTTGGAGGATCCACTTGACAATTTTTAGTATGAATGAATATGACATGTTACCACCAAAACTGGAGAAGAATAACAATACTTTGAAACTTGGTGTCTTCATATAACCACACTGCAGAAAAAGAAAAGCTGCTTATGCTCCAGAAGTTGCCTTCATGAAATCAGTCATTTCTTCTCCCATCACAGCTCTTTTGGTGAGTTTAATGCATCTCACCATGGCAGACCACTGCTTTGCAAGTCAGTTCATCATACTTCTAATAGTGTTGTATTTGATTTATAATATTTGTCTAGCATAAGTAAATCTGGCAGAAGGCAATTAAAATAAAGTTCTCTGAGTTTACAAGGGTTTCAAACCTAGAGAAAGCTTAATTAAAGTCAATCATGGAAAAAAGCACTTAGCCTGCAGCCCTACACATTTGTCAGACATCTGAATCATGAGAAAGGTTAATTAGAGTCAAATGAGGAAAAAGTAAACACTAAAAGTGCTTTCTGGGGTTCATTAAGTTTAAATAAATCAAAATATGAGATATTCAACTTCGTAAAAATGATTCACAAACATCTCTTTCTGCTTTTCTACAATCACGCATTTTCCAAACTTACTGAATTAGCTTACCTGGAAAGCCCAACTCAGTTACACCAGGCCTCCATGGCTGCATTTTGACAATGGAAAGGAAGAAGATGAAACCTTTATGCCCTGCTACATTGAGATTAAAGCAACTTGTGTATACATATTCATTTCAAAAGCAGAATATTGTTGACAGGTTTTTTATTATTTCTTAGTCCCTCTTCTCTGTATCTTTGCTCTGTAGGATGAAGCAAAGGAAGTAAACTTTAGGAATCCTACTATAGCTCTCTAAAGTAAACCTTCTAAGTGAAGGCAAGCTGAGGCCTTGGATCAATAAAAATCCCAACAATTAGTGCCTATAGATTCAGCTAAACAAATGAGAAATAAGTGGAGCTTCCTGAATGAAGAACACGAGTGCTTGTGGTCTCATGCTTGCACAAGTCTTTGGGAAGAGAAGATCCTGAGAATAAAACCCATGTGAGGCAGGGAATCTCACATACTCTTTTCTTGAGGAGGAAAGGAGTTTATAAAATTAACAGCACAAGTCAAAAAAAAAAAAAAAGGAATTGTTTTGAAAGACATTGTTAGAGAAATATATCCACTGTATGTCTTGAAGGAGGCAGAAAGGGAGCGTCCAAATTTTTGGGTTTCTGAACCTCATATATTCTCAAGGATTTTAAGTCCCTGTTGTCCACTGGAAATTAGTATCTCATCACACTGTTTCTTAACATGTCAGCTCTTTGTCTCCCTTACACCAACTAGATTTTTATTGAAGTAAAATAGTTTAAAATTTTCCTGCCTATCAGTTAGCATGGCTGACAGCTCCAGATGCAGTGACAGGCAAGCAAAGTACATATGTACCACTTAGAGAATGATTTGCTGTAAAGCAAATAGTTTTCATTTTTATTCATCACGTCAACAAGCATTCTGTGAAACACTAGGTAGCCTTCTAGACACTAAAACAATAAAAACACTAGGTAGTCTTCTTCTTTCCTCTTAATTTCTTTATAACCACTTTTTTTGTTCTTCTTTTGCAGTACTCACAGTGATTACAAATCAGTCAGAACAACTTCATTTAAAAAAAACCACCAAAAATAAGTTTCTGTTTCACTTTACAGGTCCAAGTATCACCCATTTTTAGAGAATTTGGCAGACCCACAGATACAAATGCTACAAATGTGTCTACAAGAAAGTAGAAAGAAAGAAAGAAAGAAAGAAAGAAAGAAAGAAAGAAAGAAAGAAAGAAAGAAAGAGAAAGCTAGATCAAGGGGCTGCCCTTCACCTACTAGAGGACCTCAGCCTCCTTTGCCTTTCACAGAGAGAGAGATTTGTTGTGCTTCCATGCCATCAGCACAGGACTGTCATCTGCACAGAGCAGTACAAAGTCCTGAAGGTTTTGTCTCACAAATTATAAAGCTGGAAAGCTCCACTGCTGTCTCCTCCTCCACAGTGCAATAGGAACTTGAGTGTTCTATGGAGACACTCATTGAGCCTTGACCACACTATTTTTGCTGATGAAGAACATACCACAGCTTCAATTAAATGGTTGAAATGCTTAAATACCATAATTCTTAGCAAACAACTAGTTCAACTTTTCCTACATTAATAACTGTATCATCCACATGCCACCCTTATGTGGTAGACTGACAGTAGCTGATAAAATATTCCATACGCCAGCATGAACAAATACAGCCTTTCATTAATTTATAGATGATTGCTACATCTAAATATGGTAATCACAACCAGAAAGGTGAAGAGAAGATTAAAATGAAGAGCCTAAAATATGATCAGAGAACTTGAAAATCAGCCTTATTGGGATTGTGAAGTTGTTGAAGTAGTTGGTTATATTCTGTACCTTAAACAAGTTGAGATACTTCATCAATCTGGTGGTGGTACAGGATGCAAATGTTGGACAAGAAGTGTTTAGTAATATTGCCATTATTCTTATTGCACAGACCAGTGTCCAGCAGTAGAAATAAAAAAAGAAAATAAATCAACTCTATGATGAAGTGGAAAGGCTTATAAAAAAACAGATTTGGACTTTACAGGCTATATTTTTTAAAATGCACTTATGCAACCTCACAGAGACATTTTTGGCTCCAGGACAGCATGTCTGCGTACTTGTTCTTTCTAACTGTCAATAAATCCAAATTTCATCCTTTTCTTTATGAACTGTGAAATCTCATCCCATTTCTGTCTGTTTATTCTATATCTTTTTTGCGATCTGACTTCAGAATCCTTTCTATTATCTCTATACTCTTCTCATAATGCTTAAGTTTTAATGTAATTATGTTAATCAGAGCTTATAGTTTTCAATTAACTACTTACAGAGGGTCAGAAAAAAACTTCCTGCTGGTTTTGTTTATTTGTTTTCTCATCTCCCTCTGAAGCATCAGCAGCAGGCAACATAAAAGTAGAACATTTAATCCACTACTCTGAAGAAAACTTTTGTCATTGGTGTGTCTGCTGGCATACTCAAGTCTGACAAGTTGGACAGCACTTTCTCTCCTTGTCATGATGATGGAGCATAAGATTAATTTATTCCATTTCTTGGCTTTCTGGTGCACTAGAAGATACATCTCATCCATTGGAATCATCTTGGTTTAATTTATCTGATCATTTAATAAGATCACATAATCATAAAATCATAGGATGGTTTAGGTTGCAAGGGACTAGAAGATCATATATTTCCAGCTCCCCTGCCAGGGATACAGATGCCACTCATTAGATCAGGTTTCTCAGAGCCCCCTCCAACCTGGCCTTGAACACTTACTGGGATAGGGCAGCCTGCCCACTTCTCTGGGCAAGTGCCCACTTCTCTGGGCACTGTGCCTCATCACCCCTGAGTAAAGAATTTCTTCCCAACATCTAATCTAAGCCAGCCCTCCTTTAGTATAAAACCATTCCCCCTTGCTGCCCTTTTTATATGTGCCCATATAAAAAGACCTTCCCAGAACCTTCTCTTTTCCAGGCTGAACCGCTCCAGCTCTCATCCTGTCTTTGAAGGAGTGGTGCTCTAGCCCTCTGATAATTTTTGTGGCCCTCATCAGGACTCACTCCAACATGTCCATGTCTTTCTTGTGCTGAGGACCCCAGAGCTGGATACAACACTCCAGGTGGGAGTGAACTCACCAGAGCAAAGCAGAGGGGCAGAATCATGTTCCTTGATCTGCTGGCCACGCTGCTTCTGATGCAGCCCAAGACATGATTGGTTTTCTGAGCTGCAAACATTCACTGTGGACTCATGTCCAGGTTTTTATCCTCAAGAACCCCTAAAGCCCTTCTCCACAGGACTGCTGTCAGTGAATTCTTCCCTCAGTCTGAACTTAACTTCTAGGAGTGTCCCAACCAAGGTACAACACCTTGCACTTGGACATGTTGAATTTCATGAGGTTCTCCTGGGCCCTGTCTCTAAGTCTGTCCAGGTCCCTCTGATTGGCATCCCCTCCTTCAGACGCGTCAACTGCACCACTCACCTTCCTTGCCACTGCAGACACATTGCTCAGAAACTGTACTCATCTATTCACTGTCTCTAACACATTTTTGAAGACTGAATTATCTGGCTTAGCTAGAAAAAGGCTTTGGGCTTCATTTAAGGACATTGGGCAACTTGAATATCTTCTGATTTATAGATCAAATAATCTGAGTTAATTGCACCTGGTGGGCCTGTGTTCAGTATATATCCCCAGCTTTCTTCCTTGTGTATGCAAATTGAATACCTCACACCATTCTCTACAAGGCATGGTTTCCAGACTTTTATTTGTTCTTACAGCTTTTATCTACATCTCCTGCAACTTTTTAACAACCCTGTTGAATCACTGACACCAAATTTGGCACAGTATCTTTTTAATGTTTTCACTTCTTTCTGTATCTGCAAGTTAATGTCTTTGCTGGTAGTTTACAGTCTAGGTGCTACTGAGAAAAAAAACCCCAAACCATTAAGCATTTTCTAACAGGCAGATGCCATGGAAGGGAAGGTTTATACAATCTTCATCGGGGAGAAAATCACAGTTCATTACCTACTAGAAGTCAGTACATGAAAATACCCAGCATAGATAGATAATAAATTTGAAGAGAAAAAACTAGGAAGAAATTGAGAGTGTACACCTCCCTGACAGGAACACTCTTTATCAACAAGAAACTAGGGACAATGAGTGTGTTTAATACAGAGAGGAAAACTTGCTGTTTACATTTTAAGAGAAGCGCTAAGTAAAGTCTGGTAAATAACATGCGTATAATGAGAGACCTCATAAAAAGGGACCAGAACCGAGTGATTTTTGGGAAGTGTCAATGCATGGAATCAAAATAGAATGCCAAATCTGAAATGCAGCAGGTTGAGAGTTATGGATATGTGATAAGTAAGAGATGATAATGTGCTGGTAAGACTGGCCAGGGTTGCAAAGTGGTTCAAGCAGTTCAAAGGAAATGATCTTTTTGTATATAATGACAGGTTTTAGTCTGTAATCAAACTTAACAGAAAATTAATATTGTTGCAATTCTGGGTAGTCTTGGAGGTAAACTGAATGAAGGAAAGAGGATGGTATAAGATGGTAATTCAATTGGTTTATAGCTAATTTCCTCTTTTCCCAAAGGTCTAAAAAATGTGATAAGTCAATTCCTTCTGGGCAGCCTGATTCCTGCAGCATCTCTGAAATTCTGAAAGCAAATTACTTCCAGTCCTTCTGAATAAATGCACTTCTGTGTTTTGGGACATTTTCATTCCTGTGAGCAATACTTCCAGAAAATACTGGTATCAAAAAGAATACAACACAACTTTATGGCACTTTCATTCTCCAGCAGTGGGTGTTTACAGAGACCTAACTGCAGTGGCTAATTTAACTTTCTGTAAAAAGCCTGCACAACAATATAATCATATCTTTGCGGAATAGTAAAAAGCCAGCTGTACCTGCCAGCCTACAGAAGAGCATGACACTGCCCAGAAGACAAAGGGACTCTAGTATCTCCCAAGCTGAAGCCATACCTGTAACATTCACTTCTTTGAATAGCTTTGGGCAGACAAACTACTCTTTCTGTCTTTCAACTGCATTCACCTGAAGCAGTTCACACCAGGAAAAAAATTACACAATCCAGCACTACTCCAGTGTATTACAGTAAGTGAGAAAGTTGAAGATAATGGTTTTTATTTGCTCCACCTCTGTCCCTGCTTGGTCCTCACTGCAGTCACACAGTAGAACTATAGCATGGGGAGAGAAAGGAATACTTGTGCTGCTGCTACAGATAGTAATGAGGAGGGACAGATGGAACAAATTATATTGAGTTTTCATATCTGTGTAATGTCAGATATTGAAATCAACAGGGAGCTTGTTCCATGGTTGTAAACATGGCTCTTTGAACCTTCTTTGGCAGTACTTGTTCCTGAGAGTGAAGCATGACCATGCCCTGCAGCACTTCAGATCTTGATCTCATTCCACTGCTAAATAAACTCATCAGAACTATCTTTGTGTGCCTGTGCTCCAGCCCAGCACTGTGTTTGTGGAGTGTCTCCACACATCCATTGGCATAAGGAATCAGAGTACTGGTCCAGAACTACAGAGAAACAGAATTAAACAGGAAGGTCTTGCTGACCTAATGATTCAACTCACTCTAGGGCAGCCCCTACAATAGTCAACACAAATAAAAACACTTTTCAGACTAACTACACTTAGCAGGTGCAGTCCTTCATGAAGTGTGTCATCAGAATAGTCCCACATAGCAATGGCAAAAGACCATCAGAAAGGACATATTTTATTCTACAAACCTATTTGCAATTAAAACATTGGCCCAAAGGCAACACACCCTCTTAATTTTTCCTTTCTTCCAAGACAAAAGTAATGTTCTGTCAGGCAAAAAAGGATCTTTTTCCCTCTATTTTTGCTTTACAGTGATTATTAAAGCCAAAGAAATAGGCTTTCCACTTGAATTCAGAACTTTAATAAATGTGAGGAAATATTTAAAAATATTTGGCTATAACAATTCAATGATCTTCACGTCTGAATTCTTTCTAACCATCTCAAAATGTGCTACCTTAGTAGCTTTCAAGGATTAAATATGAGAAGGCATCTGTTTGTATATATATGGATATAAATGCATCATTAATTACAAAAACTCTTAGCTGAAAAATTAATAATATCTATTCTCTAAAGTCCATTATATATAAACAAAAGTAACAAGTAGCTGGTTTTTATAGCAGATTGGGGATTCTAGTGTAATATAAATCATAAAAGCAAAGACAAAAGTTTGTTTCCAATATTAACTCAGTGTACAATTAGAAAAATACATCAGGATCAGAAAATTCAGTGATCTGCTTTCTTGGATGTGTCACTTTGTTTTAGATGCCTAGGCATATATTTCCTAGAGGAAAGAAAATGCAGGTTTGTAATAGATAAATATTGAAAGAGATTGTAGTGTTGCACCAATTCTTGAAAGGAAAATTACTAAGAATATTCTGGAGGCCTGTGACCAATCAGCTGGTTTTGTCACTCTTCTTTCCCCTTGTTTTCACCCATTAATTACATCAAATTTGAACAGTACCAATCAAGACAGCTGAAATGGGCTGGTATGCACCAGATTAAATTCAAATTATTTTGTAGTCTTCCGTTTTTTTAATGAACAATTGCTGCATTTGTTGCAGGAATACCTTAACGCCCAAGAAAATTTCACATGTTTTTGTTTCAAAAAGTGATACAAACAGTGAGGAATTTAAATGATGCAAAAAAATTCCATGGCCTGTTTTCATGAGAATCAAAAAACTTGTCCAGATTTTGAAAGGGTTCCCAGAAGAAAAAGACTGAGCTACTATCTATTGAATACACAGGATTTCATGAAAATTCACCATATATTTCTGCAGCCTCATGGATGTCATTGGCACTGGAAAATTACACCTGAGAATGTACATTCCTTTCAACATGTTCATGCAGTGAACTAATTTATTGAAGGCAACATATCCCAAACTACATGACACCTGCTTCAAATTGATTGCCTATCTAAAGACAAATACTATCTTAACAAGAGCCTCTGGTTTATGAAAATTCTAATCTGCCTTCGCGTGTCAGCCCTAAGAGAATCCATGCCTTTGCTGGTGGCTGGATTCCTTAGGGTGGTGCAGTCCCCAGACACCCTGTCCTCTTTCATGCAGAATAATTCTGCTTAGGCTAATGCCAAAAAGTACTTTGATGTGATACTATAAATAGTGGTCACACATAAGAAAAAAAAAAAAAAACCTGCTATTAAAAATAATTTGTGCCCAAACTTTAAATTAAGAAGTCATAGGTTTTTAAGAGGCCACACACCAGGCTGAAGGAGAGCCAAGCTCTCCATTGTCTCCTAGCTGGACTCTCTCTTCATTTGCCACAGTACCTAGGCTCTGAACCACACAGTAGAAAGGATTTACATGTCACCTCTCCAGGTGTTTCACTCAGCAAGTTTTCTAAACACTGGAAAGAAAATAGAGCTGCCTTACAAGGGCAAAGTGAAGAATATAATTGTGCTTGTGCAGACTGTTGGATTCTTGTTGAAACCCTGCAGTCCTGGGCCCAGTCCCAGATACAAGTCTCAGGAAAAGCTTTGTTGGAAGGAAGCCTCTAGAACAGCTGCTGTCCCTGACAGATGTATCAACACAGCAACCAGAGAGTCAGTTTCCATAGTGATTGCAAACTTTGTTCATGTTCTTCCTCCATCCATGCCAATAAGCAGGCACTGACTTGCTCCATATCAATGCTACATGCATATAGCCTTTCACAAACTGCAGTCTATGGATATAAGCACAGGACCTGAACTGACACCTGCAGCACCCCATCTGTGTCAGGTCTCCTCAGGGAAGAAAAAAAGTTATTTCATGTTATCTCTTTCTCAATATACAGTTATTTTAAGAATCATACTATTATTGGTTTTTTTAATTATTTCAGACATCTAAGGATACTCAACACTTTCAAAAGTTGCAAAATAAGGTGAAATTCATGTTAAGTGGCACGAACAGCAGCAATAGAAAAATATGTTGAGAATCGAAATACCATTGTGCATTTAGATAATTAAATTGCAGTTGATCCAAAGCTGTTACTACAATATTTTGCAAGTTACTGCAAGACCTTACAGTACTCATTGATTGTGTGTGGTTCATCCAGTGCACATTTATTTTTCTGCAATGCTCACTAAATGTTATCAGATCTGTCTTGATCTTTAGACCTCCTCTCTCTTTCCTCTTTATCTTCAATATCCCTTCCCCTTTTTTCTCTTTTTAATTTACACACACATGCTTATATGTGTGCTATATCAAATAACTTACCAAAAGGCTAAAGTCAGGGTCACGCATATCAACAGGATTCTTTGGAGCTGGAAGAATGATCCACAGTGAATGCTCTTCTCACCCTAATGTGTGGCATAGGTGTTAGAGTGCAGAAATATAAAATGTGGCAAGTGATGTTGCAAGGTGGCAAAATGCAGACGTTATAAATAATAAGGGAGATTGTTTGCAAAATGTTCATAATCTGAAACTGAAAATACCTATGGTGTTGCCTAATTCTATTTGAATTGATAGGAAACGTGGATGGCTTCCTTGTGTTGAGTATCTGACGACAATTTGTAGATTTAATAATCAGCTTTGTTTTGAAGAAAATCACAGTATCTTTTATTTCGGTCCTGTTGATCTGTGTTTGATAACTGTATCAAGACTCATTAGGTTTCTGTTCCATTCCAATTTCAGAGAAAGACTTTTGAATTTCAAGAAGGTTTAAGCAAGAGATAGATTATCTGATTCTGGTGTTTGAGTTGCGAAGTATGGAAAATCAAGAACTTCAGATGTTCCCAGGTTACATACGAGTAAGGTGACATGTAGACAACTACTGCACATCAGCAATGTACCAAGAGCTTCACCGTTGGTGTTTGAAAGGAAAGTAGCTGCTCATAGTGCCAACATCTCCTCCAGACCCTGCCCTCCATGGAAAACACAAAAAGTCCTCTCCTAGTTACTTCTTGATCACTTCTGAAGGACGGTGGTAGGAACAGTGTGACCTCAAATTTGCCCGCTTCCTGGCATTACCAGGAATGTACAATCTGTGTTCCAAAATATCCTCAGGACACCCCACAGGAAGCCATCTGGGAACTCCAGTGGGTTAATTGGATGACCCTGGAGAGGTTCTGCATGTTGTCCTTGAGAGGTCACTTTCCAATTCCCTACCTGGGCAGGCGGTGAATCTGATTTTGACAGATACAAAGCTGCATTGAGGAAGAAGATACTGAAAGGGACTGGACATCAACCAGGTCAGAAAGAAGCTGAGAAAAAAAGTTCACAGCCATGAATCACAGAAACCTCAATTTCTTTTAATCCTTCTTCCAATGTCTAGTTGAGGTACAGGTATTTGCACTTGCAAACTGGAAAGTTTTGCTACAAGTTGGGAAGTCACCCATTGGAAGTAAAAGTGGAAGAACAAAAAATGTCTGAACAGATTTGTAGATGATAGAATAACTCTGAGCCCTGCTCTGGGGCTCTGAAAACAACCCCCAAAAATTGCAATCTGAAGGTGAGAAGTAAAGTGTTTTCCAGAGTAAAAGAGAAAAACAATGTTTTAGTGTAAATTGTTTGTAAAGCCTCATTTATGACAAGCCTTATTCACCTAGAAAAATTTTCTCCATCTGCAGCAGGTGCATGGAGAGGCTGTGAAGATAGAAAGCGGCGTTAAAAGCTATCCTATGCAAGAGAAAGGAAGTACTTAACTTTTTTCACATAAAAAATGAAGGCTGAGAGGAGATACTATTGCAGTCAATAAATATTTCAGGAGGCAAATATTAAGGAGAGAGAGGAGGTTAGTGTTAACACAAAATTATATGACTATGAATTATTATCTTGCTAGTAGTATCTTGCTACTTTACAAAGTAAAATATAAACCAGAGAATATGTCTTTGTTGGTCTGGGTAAATTTTTTTTCATTATGTGAAAAGCTCTGTGACAGCTTTGTGTTGTTATCATGTGAGAGAGCCCTGCTGCTATATAAGATTTTCTTTTGCAGTCCTTCAAAAAAGCAGTTTTTGACCCTTTATCTCTGGTGCTAGTGTCAGCCTGGTGAATTAAACGTGTTCAATTGAAATAAAATTCTGGTTAGAAATCAGTAACCTTATTCAGGATTCAAGTTCATTAAGCATTTCTACATAGGAGTTACCATCCTATGTAATTATCATTACCAATGGTCTAGACTTGAAATCCTTTGTACAACAAAGTGTCTTCTAACCTGTAATCAAGAGTAGGAGCCCTCTTGATTTCATTCTTTATTTGAGTAATCATGTTTTGGTTCATAGACCAGTGCTCATTTGTTCAAATGTCATCCTTTCCAGTTCATAATTTCTTCAGAGTATCTCTTACTTTTTCTCATTGTAATAAAAACCCCCAGGTATTATGTCAATTCATCACCAGTGTCAAATGAAGGCCTTTACTTATTCATCGCATCCAATTCTATGTTGTATAAAAATATTTTGTATATATGTTGCATGGCTGGCTGCTTCCTTTTGCACTATAGATTAGTATTGTTCTGATCTTTAGCTCAGTTGGTATTTAATGTGTTGGCTGATGTTAAGGACAAAACCAATAATAAATTAATCTGTGGAGCTATTTTACCAATTCATCACACAATAACTTATTAATTTCATTAATGATTTACTTACTCATTTGGAAACTTTCCTTTTACAATAGAAAGGCCAAATCTAAAACATTAATTCATAAAGGCATTTATAATTTTTTTGCAGCCAGTACCCATAAAAAAAAAAACAACAACAAAAAAAAAAAAAACACACAAGAAAAAGAGTAAGAAGCCCCACCCAAAACAAATAAAAAAACCTCCACTCAAATCCCCAAACTTCACCCTACTTAGTCCTTTCAGATCTTGCAATTCAGCTGGGAAAGGATCGTTTTGGCTTTCTCCATGCCTGTGACTTGGGATGCACCTGTGAGCAGTGATGAAAAGCACCCTCAGGATACTAATCTCATTTCAGTAACCAGAAAAGTCCTTCTTCATCCTGAGGCTGTTCACCAGCTTGCACACAGAACAGCTTTTAACTACATAAGTCAGATGTATTTTTTACTTTAATACTGGGTTGATATTCTGGCATTGCAGAACTCCAGGAGTGAACTGTAGCATATATACAACAGAAATATTCCTCTTTCCAAAGCACATGCAGATATTGCCAGATGTTATTGTGAGGTGGATTTATTAATGAAAACTGTTGTGGTGTTAATTTGAAGGAAATTTGCACTTGACAGTCTGGAAATTCTTCCAAATTCCAGGCATAGGTTAAGAGGCATACGAATACTGAAGAGTTCCTTTTACCTGTAAGACTGCCTGTCTAGTTCAGCTGTCTCAGCCTTGTAAAAGCTGGTACGAAAACCAGTGCACACAACTACCATAGCCTTCATTTAGTCCAACATACTAACAATTTCTCAGTCTCACTGACAGAAAATTTTGCAAAAATTTTTGCAAATAAGGAAATAGGAGCATTGAGAAGTAGATGCTGTTTTCCCTGCAGTCTTGGACTTCCACGCTGTTCTGAAGAATCTCTGAATTGTAAATAAAACATTAGTGGATTCAGGTTCCTCAAATTTGTCATATTGTACTCAGAAATATTTCAGTGTGCAAATTCTTCTAGTTAAAATGAAGAAGAACATTACAGTATTATTGCTAGGTATAATAACACATGTACAAAGATGAAGTTATGTACCTCAAAATGTAGTAATTAAAAATGCTCAGCATATAAAAATTGTAAGACAGTGATAAATCCAAAGTTTGAAAGGCCAATTAATTAATGGAAATTAATAATAAACACAGGATTAAATTACATTATTATTATTTTACATTATTATTATTATTTGATAGGAATTTGTTCAGAAAACAGGAAAACTGGTAACATCTAGGCTTGAAAGAAAACAGGTTTCATTTTCAACATTTTAAAATACATAACAAGACTAAGCATAAATTTGCTTCTGAATGCACTACTAAAGAAATAGTTCATTATTATTTTTAAAGGCTATAAAAATTTACATCTGAGTATCATTAAGGAATAATGATAGAAAGAAAACCAACACTGAAATGGTCCTATGAAAATATCCTCAGTCATCATAGAGGAATACACAAGAGCGTCCACTGTCCAGTGGTATATTGTTATTAAATTGGTTTTTCAAACAGAACAGTCAACTGCTCTGACAATGCCTGCTCTTTCTCTCCTTTTTTTCCTATGATAAAAAGCCCCACCCAAAATCAAGAGACAATTTTCTGCCTTATTTTTACTTTTACCGCAACCATTGTTGCCTCCTTAGGATCACACTAAAGAGCTCTCCTGTCATCCATCCCCTAATGCAGACTTAGCGACCTCTTTGTCAGGGTTGCCAAACTCACAGTAATGATGCCCTCGGCTCCTTCCAGCCTGGAAGAGAGATTCCTGTATATCACAATTTAAGAGCACAAACCTGGCAGTACAGCATGCTAAGGCTCCATGTGCAATTGGCCACTGCTCACTTTTGCACAAGAGTAATAATGGTGGCAAGCATCAGCATCCCACTTCAGTTTGAAGACAGGAAGGAGCTAAAGAGGTGGGCTGTGTAATGCTGTGGGCAGAGGGAAATTGTCCTGCTTTTTGTGACTTCAGGCAGCTCAGAAATATGGCTTGATCAGTCCCATCCTGCAATGAATGAGCATTTCAACAACAGCCTGCTGCATTCCCAAAAAGTAGTTCTAAACAGGCAGATTTGCCTACACACTGTCTAAGATGTAGTAGGTGAATGGAGCTCTGAGATGGCAAAAAAGTAAACAGCTTGCTGAAGGAAAAACAGAAGATGGATACTCTCCAAAAGAAACAGATCATACCAAAGAGTTCCAACATTTTCTGGATCAAAATCCAAAATTTGGCAGATTTCCCTACTATAAATGCCTCTAAAAGCATTGCAAAAATTCCTGTGTGGAAGTTCTAGTAAAACAGACTTGACATTCTCTATTGGTGTCGGCTTTTCCTTTATATTTTCCTATTTCATCCCATGTGCAGACTCACACTTTCAAAAGTTACTTTAAATATTTATTACCACAATTATTGTTGTTTATCTAAACTTTCAAAAAGACAAGCAGTCATCATGAATTTTTGTCATGTATATGGCAAAACTGCAAATTTTCCCAGTGCTGAATATCATGCTAGTAACATCTGCCATGACTACCATGCTGTTCTTTTCTGGAAAGATAAGTTATCATGCAGAAAGACAGAACATCTTGTAGGATGAATAAAGACAGGGCATGCTTACACTAATGTAATACTCAATCCTTTTTCTTTGAAAATCCTTAGGGAAGATGTAAATAGTAGCAAGAAGCTCTATTATCTGTTCTTGGAACAAGACCCTTTAACTAGTAGATTTGCCACCAACCTAAAGAACAATGGTTAAACAAAAGTGTTTGCAAAGTCAACAGCTAAAAAAGGTCAGGCTTTTACAAGATAATTTTGAAAGGTTGTGAGGTGTTTGTGAAATGCTTAAAATGTATATGTTGCTCAGCAGGCTGCAGAGTAAGAAGAGTTTTAAAAAATAGTTTAAAAGAAGAGTTCCGGTCCTTTAAGATGTGAGACAGAAGTCTTTTATTTATTCCTCAGAAAAAAAGCTTTGTAGCTATGGTGAATGCCAGATCACACAGCATGATTCAAGGAGTAAAGTGTCTGACAGGACAGGAAAAATTAATCTAGGCTTTTTACAGCACTAAAACGCTCTTTCTGCACTGACTGGAAAGATACTCTGGCTTGTAAAACAAATTGCACTTTTTTGCATGGCATTCAGGTTCACCAAACAGGACACAAGTAGGTCCTTTCTAATAACCCTAAAGTTTACTGCAGCTTTTTCAAAGAATAAAAGCTTTTGCAGTAAGCTAGCAAAGGTGTTTTTGTTCACCATGCTGTTGCTAAGTGATCTTTCTCGCCCCTTCTGCACTCTCTTCCAGCTTTTACCTGGCAAAAAAAAATATTTTCTTAATAATAATATTAAAAAAAAAATTTTTACCTCTGTCTTCCCAAGAAAGAGCACTGAAAAATCCACATATTTGTCTTGTCCATAAGAAGTGTAGATTAGAATGTAAGGAGATCAGCTTCAGTGATGAGCATAATGACCCCATTACTCCCCATCCTCCCTTCAAAGTCTGTCATATTTTAGGTTACCTATAGCTGTGTTTATGCTACTCAAACTTTGCAGTGTAAATAGACTGAAAGCACTGAGTTATTTCACATAAATCTCTACATCTTATCATCATATGTCATACTAAAATTTATGAGTAGAGCCAAGCAGAATGAACAGACTCTTCATAAAAATATATTAATTTATGTGAGGGAAAGAAATGGCATAATATTACATTAATATATTGCATTTACATATTGATAGTGTCTGAAACATGAACAAACTGAGTTCCACTATAAAAAACACTGTATGAACTCACAGTATGTGAGATTCACAATCAGTTTTCAGTAGCCAGATCTCTCACTGTTGTAAAGAAGGGGAAAATAAAGTTGCAAAACCCACCCAAAATTGGTGGCAAATGAATCCAAGGATAATGTAAGAAACATAAGAAGCCTCGTATTGTACTTATTCAACTTGATCTCAGTACAAGAGTGTTTTGAGGTACTGATAAACTATTCACATTGTACAATTACAATGTTTAATTTCCCAGAGGAGTAAAGCTGTATGGGGCTCTGTTGTGTATATCTTACTCCATATAGGGACAGTTTCTACAGGAGATCATTAGTTCTGCATAAACTTTGTTATAGTTCCACCTGAAGCTCTTTAAAATCCTTCATGATTGAAAGATTAATTAAGTTGGATGGCCCTGGAAATGTAATTCTTTTTAAATGCCTCCCTAAGGCCTCTAACTCCTCTTCAACCAAGACTTTCTTTCTGTTATTTTCAAGCCACACAAACTTCATTTTCCCACTTATCACTTCAATCTAAAGAAATATCATATATTTGTCTGTTGTTCTTCCTCATTCAGAGATAGGTAGAGAGCCCTTGGGACTTACAGGATCATTATGTTCTCTTTGGCTAGGAGAGAGATTTCATGAAAACCTTTAATGTCTGCCTCGTAAGGTAGGAAACAATGTTCTTCACCACCAAGATTTAATTTGCAGTATTGTGGTCATCCTTAACAGCACAAACTTTTTCACCACAAGTGACAACTAGCGTTACTTCCAGACTGCTGTTTAAAGGTCTCCAGCTCTGTTTTTCTCACAGACATAGCTCCATCTCAGAAATGAGAGATGGATAAATCAAATCAAATATCGTTTCCCTGGTTTTGAGTTCCATTTGTCACTATATTTTCTTCACCAAAGTGTGTGTAAGGCACTGATTGCTGTTAAATCCTTTTCATAGCACTTAGTTTGTGTCACAAATCTTAAAAAAACCAGCACCAAACAAAGCATCTGGAGTATACCTATAAATTAGGCGAATTCAATTTTCACAATGTCATGGGAAAGAGATACTTAATGAGTGAGGTAATGTACTTCGGAGTTAATCCTCTGAAGTCTGTTATAAATAGTGAAGGCTTCTCCTTTTCCACTCCACACCTATCTTCCTGAAATGCTTGTCTTCATGATTTTTCTTAAGAATTATATAAAAATATATACATAAACAGCAAAAAAATTATCTACATTTTCAAGCACACAATCTTGCTTTGTCTCAATTACTCCAAGCTTTTGTTGTATGCAAACTGAAACCAGGTATCTGGCATTAGGCCTCTGCCACCAGAAAATATCAGGCTGCATTAAAATGTTCATTTTTTGTTTAATGACATCTTTAAGTGATATTTTATCTACTTTAACATCTTATTAAAAATTAAAAGATACATATATTGCCATTAATTTATGCATTACCAGAAACAAAATGTAAGGAGATAAATTCAGGTAAAAGTATGTGAGTATAGACCTTAATCACAGTAATGTCTCTCTCTCTCCCAAAAGCCGGGAGCCTGAAATAGGAACTAATCCAAAGACTGAAGGGTACTATTGCTTCTTAAATGTCTTCATCAAACTAATTCTGATATCTTTAAACTGAACAAAATCAAAGCAGTCTTTTGGAGGACTTGAAAGTACTTATTCAAATACAGAAGTAAAGATGTAACCCTGCTACAAGGAGAAGGAATCCCCTCTGGGAAGTATTTGGCAGATAGACCTATCTGATGTGGTGAGTCCCCATCTGTTAGGCTGGTCGTGATGAAGAGGCAGTCAGGAAACTGTGGTGAATCCATTGGCAAGTTACCCAGCAAAGTCCAAAATCAGTGCATTTTTGCAAAAACTGGGAGAAAGGAAGAGAATTGCAAGATGACACAATTTGCCATTGACTTGACATTCAAAAAAGAGGAATAGAACAAGAATAAAGACAGAAAAACTGGCAGCTTCAGCCCAGGTGGATGGGGAAATGCAGTTTATGTTCAACGATGGAAATTAATATATGTGAGCATAACTAATGTCCCCTGCTCCAGCACCTGCTTGTGAAATTGAGAATATTGCTAAATGAAAAAGTCTGGAGTCAGCGGGAAGCAGGTGATGGCAAGGTGATATTCTGGTCCAGAGCATTAGGTTTGCATCAGCAGAATAAATAATGTCAGAAAAGCAGCCATCCTGCCTCTGCTCCGTACCATAAAAGAAAGACAACATCACAGCAACCAGTTTGAGGAGAACCTTGCTACAGATTTTCCTAGTCTATCCTTAATTTTCACACAGTTGCACCAAGGCTCCAGCTGCCCATCCCAGCCCTGCAGGCAGAGTGGTGGCTGCCTGGTCCCTGGTGCTGTGCAGAGGGCTGGGTGGCTGCTGGCCAAGTCCCTGTGGGCAGCTCATCAGGCACAAATGGTAACGGGAAGAAATGTGTTCTCCTCCAACACACAGGGACCACACATTTTGCTCCTCACAATGCCACAGACACTGCCCCCTCCAAAAGTTGATAAACTACAAATGGAACTGGTCCATCTCGTGTCCACCCTGCTGTATCAAACTCCTCCCCTCTGTTGCTTGAGTCTGTTTCTTATATATACGTTTATATCTTACTTACAGAAACACTTTTTGCAGAAAGTTCCTGGTGTAAAGGGGAATTGATGCAGATGGCAACAACATGGCCTTGTTAAACTTTATAACCTGGAAAGGTATGAAGCAGCAGTAAATGTTTTCCCTGACTGTGATTTGGGGCAGCTATATTTTACATAGGTTTTCAGTTCATCTTGACCCGACAAAGAATCAAATGTGGATCTCAAGGATAAATCATTAAAAAAAAAAAAAAAAAAGAAAAAAAAAAAAAGAAACTTTTCTTTAAACTATTATGCAATTCATGAAACAGCATGAAGTCTGTAATAAGCTGTGTCTTGCAATTCAGGAATTCATGATACCATGAAACCCAGTTCAACATCCTGAACTATAGGACAGAGTATCTGCAGTGACATAGTAATTTATTGCATTTTAATATATAAATAATTGTTGAGTAAAAACCATTAAAAGTAATTTGAAAAAGTAAAAACTTGTATGCACCACACTCAATTTAATTTAATTTTTCTGTATTTCCCTTTTGTCATGAGTATTTCAAGAAGCTAGGCTGTGTAGTTTATATATTTACTGGGACAGAAGCACCACAAAATTGTTTCAATTGATGTGAACACTTAATATTCTCCTTTGGTTACATCTGTGATAGAATTGCTTTTACCTAGTTACTTTTGATAGTGGCAAAAAAAAAAAAAAGAAGCAAAGAAAATAGAGTTTAAGAGAAATCTAACACTCAACTGTGTTCTTGAAGTCTTGGTAATAAGTAGAAAAAAAGAACTCTGTTCATTTTCTGGAGGTCCTTTTTTTCTGGTAGAAGCAAATTCTCCCCTTGAAGCTTCATTGCTTATATTTAAAAAGAAGGAATAAAGTAGATATTCTGTAAGCTACAAACAAATGTAACTTAGACTGTCTGAACTCCATGAACTTTTGCCTATTTCCTGAAGGAAAAGGGTTTTATCCATCTTTGTAAATGTTTATCTTCGGATGTCTGTGGGTTAGAAAAGCTAGACCTCTCCATGATATAAGAGAATACATGGAGCTTTTTTCCTCTTGGCATTCTCTGTGGACTCAACTTTGTTAGGGGAAGTAATCCAGTGACAGCAATAGTCCATTACAGTTTGATTAATACTCAGTTCTTGATTTTTCCAAAATATTTTTGGTTGTCTATATTTTGCTCACTAGTCTGTGTTGTTTGGGGACCATCAGAAATCTTTCTGATGTTGTTTAGCATCTACTTTTGCATTTGTACTTCTGTCTTTGTGCTACATGAGAGAATAAATAAACAAATAAATAAATAATGCTGCCATTTGTCTAGTCATCTCAACAATGTGCTCTAAGATGAATGGTCAGAATGAAATAAAGCTGTCTCATCAAATGTGGGTTTTATACATCTTTCAGGTAATTAAAAAAGCTAAATATGAGCCCCAGTGCTCAAGGACTCTGTGATATGTGATTCTGAGTCCATAAGAAAACAAAAGATTTAATGTGAAATATAAATACTGAGAACCACAGGACTCACTTTAGCCATTAGAAAATTAACATTATTTGATACTATTCTCAGTGCAAAATGCTTAACTTCTCATTCTGTTTCTGCCAATATCTCTGGTGCATTCTGAGGAACAGCTTCATAAGCAGAGTGATACACCTGGAGAAATGTAAGGTGTTGTCTCAAACTGCAATGCTCTTTAATTCTTTCTCCTCTTCTGTTTCTGTTTTATTTATATTTATCAAGATATTCCCAACTCAGCTGCATCTGATGACTATTACTGTGATTGTGTTATTATAAAATAGAGAGGCTGCTTCCCATTTAAATCTTTGCTATCAAAGCCAAAATATTAAATTTCCCCTCCCTGCCCCACCAGTTCCCCCTTAACTCCCAAACCAAAAAAAAAGCCCACAAAAAACAGGCAAAAACAATTTGTTATATGCTTGAGTTAGGTATACTAGTAAAATTGTTTGCTCTGTAAGGGAGTTTTGCTTTCTTGAGGTAATTAGGTCCCAAGCTGATTTGCTCTGTTCTCTTTTATAGAATGTATTGCATTATTACCACTTGGAAGACAGAAAAGCCCTATGCAAAAGGCACCTTTCTCTAGCAAATGAATAAGCTTGGATTTTTTGGGATAAAGACAATGAAGAGAGCTTGCATTGACAGCACCAGAAATTGCATTATAGCTTAGGAATTGATAGGATATAACACCTCACCCTTGTTAGGAGGAACTCTGATTTTGCACCCTAACTTTTTATAATGTCTTTAATAATGCCTTTCCATCAGAACAGGGAAGAAATAAGTAACCCTGAAACAAAATGAGACACCTATTTAGGAAGGAGTCTCCACATCCTTTTTAGATGGGGACAGTTCTTCACAGCTAACTTCAGTACACCAGTGTGATTTCTCAGATCTCAGTGGGGCAGAGGCCTCATCCCTGTGGCAGTGATGCCTCAGAGGACGGAGAGAGGTTTGATATCCCTTTCTTCCTGACATCCTCATTGCCTAGCTGAAGGCAGCCCCTAATCGGGTTGCATATTGCATTGCAGGAGCACCAAACTCTTGAGGAGAGGAGGAGGCAGAGGAGCTCCCACAGGTTGTCTGAATCACGCTGCTTTTCCAGCCTGGAGATGCCTAAGTATGTGCTCTAGTGATGAACAGATAGGGGAACCACTGAGTCAATGAAAATTGACTGAGGCTCTTTTTTTCTCTTTTGCTCAAGAAGGATGTTAAGACCAGAAAACAATTTACAGGTCTAATGTAGATTCACATCATACCTCTTTGGGCAGTTTACTGTAGTAATTAATAACTGTAGTGAGAAAAATCTGATGAATCCCATCATGTGAAAGAAGAAGAAGGGAAATCTTCCTGGATCCTCCAACCATCCTGATCACAGCAGACACATGGAAAGGTGGCTCTCCTTACAAAGGTGGATCTCCCAAGACACATGGAGACATACTAAGAACAGAACAGAATTAAAATAAAATTAGAATGATAGAATCATTTAGGTTGGAAAAGACCTCTGAGATCATTGAGTCCAAGCGTTAACCCAACACTGACCCACCATTAAACCATGTTCATAAGCACCACATCTACACATCTTTTAAATATCTCCAAGGCTGGTTACTCAACCACTTCCCTGGGCAAGCCTGACTGTGAAGTAATTTTTCCTGATGCCAATCTAAACCTTCCCCTGTGCAATTTGAGGCCATTTTCTGGTCTTACCTCTTGCTACTTCGGAGAAGAGGCCAACCTCCATCTTACCACAACTTCTTGTCACTGTGTTTCCCCCCAACCCAATAAAGGATGGAAATTCTCCTCAACCCTCCATCTGTTGCTAATGCATTTACAGGAAAAATAATATTGTTTTTTACTGCACTTCTTTAATTGGATGAGGAAGAAAATCAATAAACATATGAAAGGTGTATACACCATGCATTTTTTTTTCTGTCTTAAAGATCATAAAGAATAATGCCAGGCTACGATTCTTCTGCTAGCAGTTTTGCAAACTATGCCTTGTTGCTCAGTAAAACCCATTAGGTTATTTTTTACAGTTATTATTTTTTAATGTGAGAGACTCAATATGCTGGAACTGAAACAGGACATGGCTTTGTAACCAGCTCAGAGAACAATGTGTTTTAGTTCATCTGCATTATCTTTATGAAGAGGTTGAGTAACATTTAATCATTTTGGCCCACAAGTCAAGTCAGCTTCCAGATTCCATTAATACATTTTTCTACCTCTTTCTTGTATCTTGCTGTCCCTTAAATGATTCTTTATTGGCACAAAAGGGTGTAGACTTAAATTGGTTAGGTAAAAGTTGAATTTTCTTCCTAAAAAAGTTTAAGTACAAACGAAGAACAGAAAATCATTAGAGAGCAAACTGACTTTCACCAAGGTGAATTAGATGTGTTATGCCCACAGATTCACCAAGCAGAGTGATATAAATTTCATCGAGTTTTCTGTTCCCTTCAGTATGAACAATCAAGACCAAGCAAAATCCTCTGGTAAAAAGCTCATTCAATTGCTCAGGTAAAAAGCTCATTCATTACAAGAATTTTGCAAATTAAATAAAACCTTTCTTGTACTTGTGTGGAAAGCTTTTTTTTCTTCTTTTTGTACCTCTTTGGGCATTTGAGAAGTAGGGACTCTGTCTTACTTGTGCTTAAAAGATTTCCTGTGTTGTTTTTCCCTTTCTTCCAGTCTTTTGAGACTGTTTCACAAGACCTTTTGTGGGACAAGATGTTGCAAATAAATATTCTCCAAGGTATCTGTACCTGGGCAATTTCTTTGTGCTAATTAGACCCGTGTGCCTTCTTGCTGCTGTTGTGGAGTGCACACATACTGCAGCCCTTGTGAAGTCAAGCTGCAGTGCTCACAGGATTAATCACATCTAACGTTCACTAGTCCAGGACAGAAATTATTGCAACAAATGCCTGTTAATATGCAAATGAGGCTTCTCTTGCTTCAAGCATCATCCTGTAATTACTCAGCTGTTTCTCAAGTGTGATTTATTGAATCAGCAATTTATGAAGATAGAATGGCATAACTTAATTTACTTGTGTAGCTTCATTAATGGTTAAGGGGTAGAAATATGCATTGTGTCACTAGTCACAAATAGTATTTATTTAGCACTAGAAGTTGATATGGGTCATTTAATTTGTCTATGCAAATTCACTTACAGTGTGTTCTGAAATCAACAGCCCCTCAACAAGCTTGCCTCTCAAATGCTTCCTGCAGCATTCCCACTCATGGCTTGAGCATCTAAGCTTAAAGACAAGTTCTGAGAAAACAGCAACAGCTGGTGCTAAACAAAAATGAAATAGTTAGATTCATTGAGTAATACCAATATTTGGTAAGTAGTGAGGAACTGACTGCATGCCTCGGTATTGTGTCACTGCTGAAAGCAAAGTTAAATGAAAACTGTATGTATTTTACAGGTTGAAACAACATATGTAACCATCAAAATAAATGTGTGCTATTATTTAATTCATGACTAATAATATGTTAGGAATCTGAGTGCTGAAGATAATAATTGATAACGTTAATCACTAAAGGAGGCATAATACATACAGGTTTAATTCTTTTCCTTCAGTTGCTTTGCACTGCTGAATATCTCAGCTATATAAGAATGCTGGGGAATGCAAATTGAACTGAAAAGTCATGTTCTAGAAACACTTATGTTTTATATCACAAATATTGTATTTTAATTAGATTATTCTTTGTCATGAGATTATTATCTGTGTTTTATGTGTTTCATTCTGTGTCATGAGATTATCTGTGTTTCATGAGATTATTCTGTATTTGAATCACACTGCAGTGTCCTCATTTCTGCTCCAGATCTCAGCAAAAATTACTTTTTATATAGTTTCTCTGTTTACCACTTTCTTCAATTTTTTTAAGAAATTTTGGCAACATTATCTTGGTTTTTTGCGGTGAGAATTTGGCAAGTGTGTCTGTAAATTAAACTCTTCAGGTAAAGTGAAGGACAGCCTCAGAGTATTCTCTTGTGGTATTGATAACCCCTTTGCACAGGAAAGTCAGATCTTCTAGAGGCAATATATGGGTGTGTTGTGTTTTTCTGCCCAATATTTTTGGAACAAATGCCTTCAAGTTTGTCTGAAAGTGACAGGACACAGCAAGCAGAACAATTTCCTTGACCTTAAAGGAATTTTTCATTGTAAAATTGCAAAACCTACATATACAGGATTAAGCTCTGAAAAAAAAAAATTCTTCATGATTTCCCCATCACTTACTTCTTAATTCCAAGAACTGGGCCTTTGATTTATATAATATCGATAGAGCTTTGAAGGTTATTCAACAGAAAAAAAAAAAAGAAAAGGTAGAATCAGGCCTTAATTTAATTATAAACAATTTAAATATATTTTAAGAAGGTATAAAGAAAAGTGAGCTTGGTAATTCATCCCTGTTCTTGCTAAAGACATTATGGAGTTATAAAAAGATACTTGAAATCCAGAGAACTAAGTAACAACCAACATTTCAGATCTCAGATCAGGGGAATGATTATTCCTTCCTTTCTGGTAAAGTCTTTTAAACCTCTGACTTTGTACTGGCAGTAGAAACACTCATTATTACATATGACAAAGAACTCTTTCTTTCAAAACATCTTATTAAGTCGCCAGCTGAGTTTGGTACCAGGTTTTGGAGTGTGGGAATAATGACAGCCAACTGCTCAGCCATGTGCAGTGGGTGCTATCCCCATGAGAAAGGTCAGGGGAAGATGGCAGGATGCCAGTTAGTAATACACATCTGAAGCAATGATCCTCACAGGACCATCAAAACCACAGTGATCTGTGGACAATTTTGTTTTGTCTTTTAAACTGAGCACTGGCACTCAGGTTTGTATCATCACAAAAGAGTAATACGAGATGGCATCAGAAAGAGAGGTCTTCTGTTTTGCTTCTTTTAATTACTGTCCAAGGAGAAATGGCCTTTACTGATGTCTTAAATAATAAGTGTTCTGGTTTTCATAAAGGGTGACAGTGAAAAATGAGGGACAAGGAATTTGCTCAGAATTTTTTTCCCTTAGAAGGACTTTTTCCTTGATTGGAATGAATGTGGAGCTCTAACAACCACAGCTATACATATCTCTTTATTACATGATGCTTTGTAGTAGCACTATAATATTTTTATTGTCAGCACTGAGGAAGGTGGGAAGTAAAAGAGAAATAGAAATGTGCTGGGGAAGCTGGAAAATTGTGTAATGGGCCACAGAGTCTTGGGGATATATGAAGTGCTGATTTGAGACTGAAATTGAGATAGGAAATCACCCAATATGTTCTTAAAAACTTTCACTCCCCTCTTTTCTTTATTCCTCCTTCCCATCACGCCTTTGAGCATTTTCTTCTGTCCCTTCCTGATGACTAGGACAATGTTAGATCAGATTTTAGATATCAAGGAATGCAGATCCCTAGCAAGCTTCTTACATCTCACCACATTCTCTACTTATTGCACGGCTGACGCTGTGCCAAGTATAGTGCCAGCAAGAGTGAAAGTTCTGGCCTACCTGATCTTGATTCCTTGAAAGTTTACCAGACCAGACCTAAAAGTAGAGATGTGTCAGCTGAGCCATTATAATTCCCCTCACAAGGGGTCAGTGGGCAGGAGAGGGCTGGCAATAAATGAAGTTGCATTTTGTTCAGTCTTTTCTCATTCTGGTTACCACAAAAATTTGATTTTGTTGGGTATCTGTACTGACCTCTGAGGGATTTTCTTTTGGGTGGAAACCATCAGAGAGCAAATTGGTGCTGAAATCTCCACCAGTTCCAATATTTCCTGTTTAGCTGCCTCCTTCTCCCATCTGTAAAATGGGATCCACCAACACTCACTTGTGCAAGCACCTGGACCCCGTTTCAGCACCGGCAGGGGGAGGGAAACAGCACAGATTGCAAGGACAGGGTTCAAGACACTCCTTCAGCCATCCTCCTGCACCACTGCCTGGACACCCTAGGAGCTGTAGGACCACAGCCATGGAGCTCACATTTCTATATCTTGCTGTGCATAGTGTCACCATCTAATAATTTCGTCATCCTGAAGTACAGTGGACAATTCAAATTGTGATATTCCTAGAATTCTTACAATACCATTGTCTATTATTATGCTGCTTCTAGCTTATGCATTGCTTGCCTGGGGAAAATTACACAATCTTTATGCTTCATTTTCCTCCATCAGGAAGCTAATATAATTGTAGAATTACATTACATTACAGTGCAGTGGGGACATAATATGTCAAGTCTTGAAGCAGAACACCTGCCTCTGAGCAGAATAGTGCTACATATCATAATCTCTTTCTCTTAATGTTTACTGCCTCGGACATATTGCTCCTCCCACATAGCTTCTCTGCTACAGGACATACCAAGCTAGCTTGGATGACTCTTTCCCTGCGGTCATCAGACTTCCAACAGTTTTCATGGAATCACAGAATGTTCTGAGCTGGAAGGGACCCACAAGGATCATGGACTCCAACTCTAAAGCAAATGACTCATACAGGGATCTAGCCTGTGACCATGGATGACAATGTTAGACCCATCCTTTAACTGGCTGAGCTAATTTTGATTTCCAAGCAGATCGAATTGAGTGTTCATTTATGCAGAGATTGTTGGGCACTAAGAGTCACAAGACTATACTCAGGAACAACAGAAGGCATCCAGACCTGCAATTCTCTCTTTCCAGGTCAGTGTACTCACACAAAACTACACATAACAGCAGTGTTATGTTACAATCAAAAGAAGGCTTTATTGAAGATAAACAGACAACAACTAACCTGTGACCATAGGATATTGATATCCATTGCTGAGATTATAACATCCAGGTCAACACAGTTTCTGCTTGCATTGTAGTCTCACCTCCCTCTCCTTTAAACCTCCATCTCAGCTTTTTCACAAACTCAATTCTGTTAGCGCAAATGTGCTACCTTGACCTACACAGAAAGATAGTATGTTCATCTCATCATCTTCACAATAGAGGTGAGATGTTAGATTTCTTAAAGCTGCCTCATCAGAATGCCAACAGCACAATGCTGGACAATACCAATTTTACCATAATGTCTCCAAATGTCCTATATGTAAAACTGAGATATCCTTGCTTTCCAGTCTTCTAAAAAATGTAGCAAATGTACCACAGGCATGAGGGCAGCTATCTCTTTAGGAAACCAGTGGTAAAAGAATTTGTCTTTCACCATAATATCTGTGGGCTGCTTATCCTTATGAAATAATCTGAATGGGTCTCAAGTTATCCTAAACAATTTGGTTGTAACTTGGGACTACTTCAAATACACAAAAATCTGTTTGTTGACAGCTGAAAACTTTACTCAGAAGGCTCCTTTTGCATTGTATTGGGTTTGCATGGCCAGGTTTTGGTAGCGGGGGGGCTACAGAAGTGACTTCTGTAAAAAGCTACTTGAAGCTTATTCCATGTCCAGCAGGGCCAATGTCCAAGGCAGCTCCAAGACAGACATGCCACTGGCCAAGGCTGGGCCAATCAGAAATGCTGGCAACACCTCTCTGATAACGTATTTAAGGAAATAAAAAGGTTACTGTGCAGATGAAATACTGGCCAGAGCAGGGAGAGAATATGAGAGAAGAACAACTTTGCTGACACCAAAGTCAGTGGAGATGGAGGGGGAAGAGATGTTCCAGGCGACAGAGCTGAGGCTCCCCTGCAGCCTGTTGTGCAGACCATGGTGAGGCATCTGTGCCTCTGCAGCCCATGGAGGAGCACAGGAATGCAGAGATCCACCTCCCTGTGGAGGAGATCCACTCCAGAGCACGTAGATGCCTGAGAGGAGGCTATGAACCCATGGGAAAACCATGCTGGAGAGCCTCCTATCAGGACCTGCGGACCTGTGGTGAGAGGAGCCCACACTGGAGCAGGTTTCCTGGTAGGACTAGTGACCCCATGGGGAGCTCACATTGGAGCAGGCTGTGCCTGAAGGACTGCACTCCATATGAGTGACCCACGTTCCAGCAGTCTGTGGAGGACTGTTGCCTCTAGAATGGACTCACATTAGAGAAGTTCATGGAGGACTGTCTCCTTTGGGAGGGACCTCACATTGGAGCACGGGAAGGATTCCTCTTCCTGAGCAGTGGGAGAAAAAACTGGTGATGAACTGATCATAACTCACACTCCCTGTCTCCCTTTGTTGCTGGCAGGGAGTAGATAGAACTGGGAGGGAGGGAGGGAGAAGTGGGGAGAGGTGCTTTTAAATTCTGTTTTTATTCTTCATTTTCCTCATATTGTCAGTAATAAATTCAACTAATGTCCCCAGTTTGAGTCTGTTTTGCCTATGATGCTATTTGGTGAGTGTTATCTCCCAGTCCTTATCTCAAGCCACGAACTCTTCATTATGTTTTCTTCCCATTGTTGAGTTGTAGACAGAAGTGATAGAGAGGCTTTGGTGGGTGCCTGATGTCCAGCCAGCATACACCCACTATGGACCCAACTCTGATTTTGGCCACAGACAGTAAAAATCTGAAGATGCATCACTGGTGTCACTCTAGGGATATAGCCTCATACTTCCTTGCAACTAAGAAATGTTTTGGTTTTGTGTTCTGTTCACTCAGATATCTCATATCCTATTATTCTGCTATCAGTAGGCAGGAAAAATTAGTGAAGTAAAAGAATATCTGTGAATTCATCATTCCTGAGGGAAACACTTTTAGTTTTATTTTAGATATTATTCAGGTCTGCCATGGGATCAATGTCCTGTACAGATGGACTGTGCTAGTATGATACTGAACATATATTGAAAAATCTCTGGTAAAGAGAGCTCTTAAATCCTCCAAATTAGACTCAGATATGCAGCCTGCCACAAATGGCAAATTAAGAAAAAAAAATGTAATACAACATCCAACTAATGAGAGCCCTAGAGTAGTGAGTACAACCAATTTAAACCAAGGGGTCAATGGCAGTCACAACTTTAATAATTCTAGAGACATTTAATACTGCACAGGGATAGAAAACATCTTCAGGAACTTGTCTTTTATCAAAAAGAAAACTAAAAACCCAACATAACTCCCAGAAACAGTGAAAGCTAAAGAAAAAGACTAGTTTTCCCAGTAACAAGGAGAAGTAGTGAGAACCCATTCCACTTCTAAAACTAATATAATTAGTTAGAAATTTGATAACTTCACTTCAGAAACAGGGTATTACAGAAAATTGTGCTACATTACATCATCACACATGAACCACGGCCAAAATTATAACCTAGAGAAAAAATAGAGAATGTTCTTCTTAAACAGTCTCAGAAATGATTCCTTGTCTTTCCAAGGTCAGCTTTGAGGAATGAAAGCAGAACAGGGAAAAGAAAAAGCAGAACCTGGAAATCTTCCACATGCCCCACACCATGTCCATCCCTTGCAGGTATGTGGAGTACCTGGAAGATGCTACTACTTTGACTCAGCATCTTGCAACCCTACTAGGCTGAATATCAAACTGTGCAATAGAGGATCAAGTTCTCAGAGGATCCTCCTCTCAAGAAGATCTCTTGCCAGATCCAGAATTATTAGTACGTTATTAGTTACTATATAAGTAGTAATCACAAGATACCAAATACATAAGTAAAGGAAACTGAAATTGAAACCGTTGATGGGTCCCATTTTACCATCCTCTTTTTTTTTTTCTTATTATCATATTTCAAACTGTATAAATTTTTGATTGTTGTGATATAAATAAAACACACCTTTATGCCAGAGATAATTCTAGTGCTGACTTCAAGTTCCCCCCTTCAGAGATCTAGTACTATCTCTGAAAGATAACAGAATTGTAGAAGTTGAAATCTTAAACTTTAGTTTCACTTGAACATCAGATTCGAAACAAACAGCAGGATTAAAGAAAAAAATTGCCATATGTTTCCTTAAACATCCAAGTACTCCCTTTTGCTAATTTCAAATCTTGGTTGTTTAGAATCAAGCAGCAAAAGTGAAGTGCCTTCAGATTTTTTTTTAAGTTTTGACAGCCTGCTATCTCCAGGTGAGCACATTTCACAAAAACAAAACCCTGAATTATTATCCATCCATTGAGTATAAATAGTTTACATGAAGTTAATATAATATATAATAATTATAATATAATTAATATATCACCCTATTTTCTGCAGGCTTTTTTTTCCCCTGGTTTATTATTCTGTCTAAAGCTGATCCTTAAATCAGCTGTGTTTAATTTGTTTCCTGTCTTCATTAGCTGTCTAGAGTTTTGACAGTGTGTGAAATTCTGGAGTTATAAATTTAAGTTACATATTTGCCTGAGACAAAATTGCCCTTCTGCTTTCTGGGGGAAAGAAATAGAAGTTTCTAGTTTAACTAGCCTGAGATTTTTTTACTGTTGTTAATCAAACTGAGTGCATGGTTTCCTACAGAGCTAAACTGAGTCAGTCTACCTGAGCTTTGTCCTCACAAAAAAGCCTCTCTATTCATGTGAATCACTGAAGGAGTGACGTAAAGAACTTTTCTTTGTCATTCTATACAGTTTTCAGAACATCCTGTTGGTAGCTGAAAATGAGCTGTTTAAAACAAAATCACAATTTAGTCTCTATTATACCACTGTCATAAAATCGTCTAAGTATTATACACTTACGTAAAAACCTACATAATTCTCCTTCTTTGCCAAATGTTCCAGGATTAAAGCAAAGATTTAAAACTAGATGTTTTCAAGATTAATTTGTAAAATAACAAGAAATTTATTTTCAAATAAATTTATTTTTCAAATAAAAATCTTTCAGTTAGGACAATATTACAAATCTATCCCCTCCTAATTAGATTTTTTAATTGATTGCTCTGTACTAAAGTACTGTAATCCAAGAATCAAGAGGATTTAACCTTCAAGAAAGTAACTTACATGTTTCTACATTTTTGATGCACAACCTGAAGCAGCAGAAAGTAAAGCTTGTTGGTGTTTGCTACCACTCTTGAGGACACTTTAGGAACATTCCTTCAGCTAATCCAGACTTTTTGCAACTTTTACATGAACAGATGAGGATATTCAGAATATTAAGTACATCTCTAGTTACATAATATTGTAGATGTGAGTTACTCATATTTGGCCCAAGGCCACTATTCATATTTTATATTTGACAGGAAGAGGATTGTTAGCAGAGGTGGTGAATCAAGCACTTTGCTTAAATGCAGTAGGAAAAAGAATGGCATGATTCTTTTGTTATTGTAGCCATGGTCCTTTTGAAGCTTACGCCAAAAATTACTAAAATTAAAGTTAATCCATGTTGTCCTAGTGTTTGAAGCACCAAAGCACCATATTTGCATTTTTTCATGATAACCATACTATTTATCCTATTCACTTCTCTATGCTTGTTTCAAGTGCACTCAATCATCTGCCTTTGAAGGTCCTCTGTAGACTTCCTAGAAGATCCCTCCATTAACCACTTCCCTTAATTTAGTAAAGTAATTGTTACCTACCAGTAGAAGTTTCTAAAGAGTGAGTTAGAGATAAAAACATAATTGAAAATTATGTTCCCATAACACAGAAAAAATTCCTTTGAGCTCAAGACCTCCCTTTGACAGATATGGTTACTGCTCTTCACGGCCTACACAGAGATTTTACCTGAAAACATTGTATATGTAACAGGGATATAAAAAAATGACACAAGACAAAATCACCGTGCTTGCTCCTCTTGTTTCCCTGCAAGCAAGCATGTCTTTCCCCATTTCAACCCAAAAGTAGGCCTGATTCCTCAGATGTCCCTACTTGCCAGGGCTGTGTAAGGAACTTGCAGAGGGCAGAGGGCTGTGATGACCTCAACATGCAAAATCTAAAAACTCTTTTCAGGTTTACCCAGAATGAGCCTAGGTGTGATCACAGCTACCATCCTTTCCTCGGGAGGAGGGAAATGGGAAGGGGAGGCTGATACCTACCTGGGGCTTGCTCCAGCAAAAAGTTGGGGGTTGCTGCTTCAGGCATCACCCCTGTAAGCCCAAATGTGACAAAATGGGCTGACAGTGTCCCTTCTTTGTCCCTTGCTTTCTCTTCCTCACATACATTATGTGTGCTTGCAAATAAGATCC
Organism: Onychostruthus taczanowskii; assembly: GCF_017590055.1. Classification (NCBI taxonomy): domain Eukaryota; kingdom Metazoa; phylum Chordata; class Aves; order Passeriformes; family Passeridae; genus Onychostruthus; species Onychostruthus taczanowskii. Next base: position 9,161,283 of record NW_024498795.1, read on the forward strand.
TAAGAGTTGACAGTCTGGCATTTGCAATGATCACTGAGGGAGCTTATTCATTCCTGTGCATGTCACATTCCCTTATAATGGGTCATAAAAATACCACATTTATAGTTTATAAAACTTCTTTAGGCAGGGTCTAGCCCTGTTCCTCCAAGAGTAAAATATTAATTAAATTAGACTTTTTACTTGATGTGTCATCATTGCCGATAAGGAAAAATTAAAAATAATCATTAAAGTTAAAAGTGTATTTAATTTTTAAGTATTTCAAGTATTTTTCAATTTTTTTATATTCAAGTATTTTGTATTTTAAAAGTGCATTTCCTTGCTTAAATCTGTTATGAACATTTAACCCCACTGATATATATTGACATCTGACAATTTTATCCTTATTTCTGTGATAAATAATAAAATATATTTAAAATATAATTTTATTTAATGGTTTGGGTTTGTTCAGATGCTTTAAATGGCAGTCTATCTTAAGCATAGAGAGAAAATACAGACCATGTACTTGAAGGACAAAACTGAATTGGTGTTTTTGCTGGCAACTTTACAGGAGGAGAGAAAGTCCAGACTCTTTAATTGTTATGGACAGGTTTTCATATTTTCTATGCAGAGTGCAAGCATGTGGGAAGATAAAGGCGTTCTCAGAAAGAAATTTTCATTAAAACCAAAAAGGGAAATTATTGACATTTGTAACCAAAAGGCATTCTCTGATGACATTTCCACTGTAACTGAGGTCTGCTCTGATGTTTTCTTCCGGTGTTGTTCTTGTTGTGCTAATATTGAGTGTCAGAGGGAAACTGGTATGGCTTTGGCTATGTAAAAAGAGGGCACCAGAACTTATATAATGTTCTTCTCTCTCCCCCACAACATATCACGAAGGATGTAAGATGTGTGAGAAGCAAAGAGCCTGAAGCATCCTTTATGTAAAATTATTGAAAGAAAGGTGCAATAAAGAAAAAACCCTGCCATTATCTCCTAGTAAAAAGATGCTGATATTAACAATTTAGAGCAAGTGATTACAATAAGAACTTCATTATTATCCTGTGCTTAATAAATCATCCTTTCATCTCCCTGTACGATATGGCACCAGTACTATTGCAGCAAATTATAAGACATATGAATGCAGATGAGAACCACAGCAGCAGTGAAGGGCGAGTTTCTTGATGTTTCCACATCAAGGTGTTTGTGAATTACAGCACAGGTACGCATAGAGCCCACAAGTCCTCCTTCAGTGCTCATTCCTGATATCTCACACTTTGCTTTTCTCCCTGCTAAGTTATTTCATTTCCAGTCTGGGTAAGCCTCTGTTTTTTACGCAGTCACACACAGAGATGGTGGGACTGCTGTCTGATTTGGATTGGAGACGGCTGAGCTGGACACAGATATTTGGGAGTTGCAGTATTCTGCTCCTATTCCTCCTATTAACCCTACAGTCTTATTTTTCACCACAAACATGTTTCTTGTCCTGTGTGTTTCTTCCTGTGATCATCTGTGCTGTTGAAAACTGGGATCAGAGGTGAATTCAGAAAGCTGGGCCTGACAAACTGCTGTCAATCTCAGCTGTACACCTATGGTTCAAATGGCATGAGGCTGGATCACCCTTTCTGCAACTAGCATCCTTCTCAGATTTGAGTGACACCTTCTGAGTGACACTCCTTCTGCTTCACTCTTCCTTCACAAGCTCATTCCACTTCAGCAGCCACAGTATTTTCTTCTGGTGAAAATTTAAAACCTCTTGTCTCTGAATTCCAGGTCACGATTCTACCCCTTTCAGCTATTGTTCCTGTATTCATGTATTGATTACACATATAGTCATCACATTCATATATCCAGTGTAAAACCTAGTAGTTATCAAGGTTTTCTCCTACCAGAGAAAATTATTTTAATTTTTTTTTAATATTCTAAGTCAAGCACCACAGGAACCACTGGCATCCTGTGATAACTTTGCAGGTTTGGAGGTGTTTCGCCTGAACAGTGCTGGGATACTTTGGTTTTATGGGTGGTAATTGCTAAAATAGTAATGTTGGCTGGCAGTGACTGAGATATGAATCTGCAGTAAATGAAATATGTGGTTTTAATTTGTGGTGCATATTCTCATCTGTTTTACAAAATGTATGAGTCATTAATAACTTGCGAATGCAAACAAAAATGATAGTACAGAAGCATCATTTTTGTACACATAAAAGCCAAGAAAAACAAAGTATTTTACAAAATTAATGACAGAATATGTAAAATTTCTAACCTCCCTACAATGTATAGGTGATGAATATGATCACCAAAATAAGTCAGAAAATTCTACATAAAGTTTATGTATTGTAGGCATGTAAGTCATGGACCAAATTCACGTATTTTGCCTCAGCTATTCAGGTGGGGAATTTGCTGCCTGTTCTGTAAGGACGGTAGGACAAATAAAGCTCTCCCTTTACAAAATATCATTGCTTCTTACACAGATACTAATTAAGTCATTAAGTGGATTCCCTTTTTCAGCGGGTTTGGGGTGTTTTTGCAAGGAGTCAGCATTCTGACATTTTGAAATACACTGACAAGATAATTGTAAATCCTAAGCCTGAAAGAGAATACTGAATGTGAGCCCAGCATTAAATCACTGTATATCCTAGGCTGCTAACAAGCTCTATAGCATCGTGACAAGTATAGATGAAACATGCAACACCTAATTCATCGCTTCAGTACTTACAATAAATATGCCTGTAATTTTAAACTGTTTGTAGCTAACACATAATGTGACAAATAATGCTATAAACTTTTATCTCCTGGGAGGATACAGATTTCAGACAAAATTCGCAAAGAAAATCCATGTATTAAAACATATTTTGTAGAAAAGACACTAATCACATAACAGAAAAGAAAATACAAGAAAAGAAAAGAAAAAAAAGTGATGTTATTTGGTATTTGGTGATGTTATTTCTAAATACTTATATATTGTCAAAGAACCCAACATGAAGTTTCATATTTGTTTAGAGCCCCAGTGAAGTCAATGGAGATGTTCATGTACCCGTAATGTCCATGCATGCGCCCTTAAGGTCCAGGCAAAATCCTAGAGCTATGCAAATTGAAGAATTAATGTTTATGGATTAGTCTCTGGGAGAGACTGAAATTTTGTGCTTAATGGCTTAAACATGGTTAAAATCACCGAAGGACTTTTGCCCACTGTAGCAAACTGTGCAAAGAAGCAGCTGTGACCAGTGACCAAAGCCCACCCCTCCTGAGTATGCTTCCTGAGGGGAGCTGGGCTGTGAGTTAAGCTGCCTGATGGGAACTTGAGATACCATAAAATAAAGGTGGCACTATTGACCAAATATCTCAGGTCTAAGGAGAAGTAAGTAAGCCTGGGGAAAGTAGAATGTATCCACAAAGGAAACCATTCTCAGCAGATGTGCTGAAAATCAGCTCTAGCTGGGGGGAGGCCACAGCCCACAGACCATTTGCTGGGGCCAGGTTTGAACCCCCAGGAGGAGGTGAGCGTTTGAGTGTGTAGTGGCAAACCTCTGCCCTGAGGAGTGGACTGTCACCACCTGGAGGCTACAAGCCAGAGACTGAGGTCAATGGAGGCAAATTCTGCAGGGTGGGCTGGTGCTTTTCATCACGGTAATTGTCCTTCCTTACACAACTCACTCAGGTGTAAAACTCCCCCTCTTTCCCCCTGGGAAGGTTGGATGGGGCATAACTGGCTCAACTGTGCTGGCATCAGAGGAAGCTCTCTTGTCTTAGAGGTGTCCAAAACCATCAAATACCCCCAAAGTGCCCCCAGACTCATTTCTGAGGCCTTCCACCAAAGGACTGAAAGACACGCACACACACACACGCACATGCGATGTATCAAAAAGTTCCCACCTGAGCCTTAGCACATTTTAACCCATCAGACCTTGTGTTTTGTGGGCTTTTTTCCCCACCCCAGGGAGATAAAGATGGCAATCATCACTTCAACCCATGGACACCCAAACTGCAACAATCAAGTCTCATGGTTGGTGATCCATGTATCATTCTATTCTTATCCTTTCTTTTTCTTTCTTTCTTTTTCTTACTCGTTTTCTTAAGTAATGCATTTATGCTTTCATATTGCCGTATTATTATATATAATTATAATAAAAATGGCTGCATACCTGCTTTGCATTGCAACCAAATTGTTCTGAAATGAACCCTTCATATGCATATTCACTAACACCCATCATTCAGTGTCATCTCACTCTAATCTGCCCCAAGAGATCTATTAACAAGAGCCTGAGTTGCTCTTGCTGTTGTGGGGGCGGGTCGTAACAGTCTTCACTTCCACATATTACTGACATTGTTATATTTTATAGGTAGACATGAAACATTTGTTTGGATGCTACTAGGCATCCTTTCATAGATTAACAAGTTTATCTGCATGAATAGTAAAATGACATGTAGAAAAAAACCCAAGAAATGAAATGTCATGCATAATTGCATTTTAGTTTATTCATTTTAACTTAGAGATAGTATACAGTAATATGCAGATGTTTTCTGCTATTATCTGTCTTTTGGAATGGAAAAAAATTCTCTTTTATAACTTTCTGGTGTTCCTTACTTATGTGTTTGAAATTATCCTAGTAATTAAATGGATTAAATGAAACAATGCAGTTAAGGGAAAAGAGATGCAATAGAACGAGGTCTCCTTAAGGGAACACAGTGAGGGAGGATTCATTGATGGATTTTTTTTAATTTTTTTTTTCCTGGCTTTACTCAAGCTGACAGGAGACCCTGGGATCAAAGGCAATACTAAATATTAATGAATGCAGAAGCCTCAAAAAAGGAGGTAAGAGAAACTGATTGTCAGAAGCTAAAGACAGAAATGAATTCAAAAGGGAGTTGATGACATGAACACAACAGCAGACTAGCCTTTTTTCAAGCCCAGAAAGAAAAGGAAACAGGGATGATGGGAGTGGACCAGAACTTGCAAATAAGGGTAAGCTTTAAGACAGTTGTGAATATATACACTTTTAAATCATTTTTCTATGTGTAAAATATACTTTTGAATTAACAAAAATTATAGGAAGACATTGACAATGGTGTGAATAAACACACGTGAGTGAATAAGACAAAACTTCATTTTGAAAAAGCCAGAGAGATGCAGGTAATAGAGACTCAAATCATGGTTTGTCCTATAATCTGGAAAAGGAAACTGGAGTTGAAGCTGAAGGACCATTTAACCAAAAAGGAAAAGCCTAAAAGAGAAAGATATGTTTATAAGAGGCTAAATAAAAATGAAAATAAAGACTTCAGCAGAAAGAAAGCAGCAGAATTGAAGAATTTGGCTTCCCAAAAGTTTCAGGAATTACAATAAGGGCAAACTAAAATAAGGAAAAGAAATTGGTTAGTAAGTAAAGCTAGCAGATGAAAATAGCAACCAGTTGTAGGTAGCCCTGCTTGAGCAGGGGGATTTGCTTGGATGACCTCCAGAGAACCTTTGGATGACCTCCAGAGAACGCTTTCAACCTCAACCATTCTGAATTTCTGTGATATGGTCAGCATAACCCATACTGCATGGAATCAAACTTCCATTCTCAAAACCCTTCCACATTTGGAAACATAAGAAGAAATCTGAACAGCACAGTGGCTCACAAGAATGGAGGTTGCTGGGGAAAGTTGTTTCCAAGGCCAAGAGCAGGAATGACAGCCTTTTACTATGCAACATTTCCACAAGGATTTCACAATCAGCTTTAGTGCCTTTCTTGGGGTAGACATACCAGTGCAGCCTAAAACCTTCCACACAGGTCTGTGGATATAAAGAGGCATTTAACACACAGCAGCTGAAATTTGCTAACCTTATGGTGTTTGAAACGTGTTTGTCATAAGAATCAGGGCCAGTTAACTTCAAAACCAGGTTAGTTTTGCTGGGCCAAAATCAGTATCCTGACAGTAGTACTGGAAACATGGAATGCTAGGTGCACTCCCAGGTGCAACTGCATTCATTGGCAGTTGTAGGACATGCTTTATTTCACTTTCTGGCTTTGCAGAGGTTCACTTCAGGAATGACATCTCCAAAGTAAACACAATGCCCAGAATACAAGTTTTAGCCCAGCAGCCCACCAGCACCCACCTTTTTTCCCGGTCCGTGCCGGATAGATCTGTTACACACCCAGCGAACAGCACATCATGCTGCCAAGCCTGTTTGATGTATATGTGAAGGTCTGAGGTACCTCCAGCACACTGGAGGCACTGCATTGTGTCACCTACGCTGACGTTTGCCACACAGCTGGTGTGTGTTCATGCACACACAGGAGACAGCTGGGGGCTGAATCACAAGTACCCTCCAGCCATGGATAGCTCGGTGCAGCAATTAAGCCAGGAGTTTATTTATGTGGTTCTGAGATCATCAGCCTTAATCTGCCGTACCTGACAGTAATCACAGATCCCATGACTAATGTTGCCTAAGTACAACTCTGTAAACAAAGTTACAAATAAGGCTTCAATTCTCATTAACTTGTTTTTCTCAGAAAGAATTTCTTAATTTCTGATTCCCTCAGATAATACATACAAACTCTAACCAGATTTTGTGAATAGATGCATAATTTACAACTAAATTATAGTTAAGGGAGTTAGGACTCATCTGACAAGAACGAATTTACAGAAATGAAAATATAATTTTATCAAGTATACACAGTCACAAAGCCTCTTCCAGTTACCCATATGAGTCAGATGTTGACACAGATTATATTTTCATTCATTACTATTACACCTTCTTTCTCTCTTGAATCCCTTTGTCTGGTTCCTAAGCAACCACAAAAAAGGCTCCTCTTCAGAGAGAACCTATAGTCATGACCCCAGAACGGGATTCCTTTAGGTAGACCGGCAACGGTCCTAGGAATTTCAAATGCCTGCCACGGAATCCCACAAGGAATGAAATACCTTGTATTAAAAACAAAAACCAGAGACACCAACACTCAGAAAGAAACTAAATTCAGAGCCCTTTCCTAAATTATCCAGCTGAAATAACTGGATAGGTTGCTATCTCAAGTACTTTGTGATCTTCCAGACTAAAAATGTCAACTCATTTCTTTGTCATTTGCTTGCTAGATGTGATCAGCAAGTGGCTGTTCAATTGAAGGCTAGCTATAGAGAAAGATAATTATTTCAGTGATTGTTGGGAAGGCAAATTATTGAAGATTATTAAAATCTTTATCTAAAGTTGTCAATGGCCTCCAGTTATGATTTGGAATAGTTACTTTCATCCCTCATGGCTCAGTTTGCTATCTAAAAGTAAAATACAACATTTTCCTGCCTCATAAGGATTTTATTAATAGCTGTCCTTAAAATTCTTGAAGTTTCCTATACAAAGAACAAGATGCATATGAAAACCTACAAATGAGAAATGTTAGTGATATGACAACATTTGGTCTTTTTTTCTTTTCATTGAACACACAGATCTCATGTTAAGCAAGACAGCCTAATTTAGTCTTCTTTCTCTAACAATGAAATGAAATTAATTTTGTTTTGAAAGTTGGTAAATAAAGTATTATTGACCATGATGAGAGAAGGCCAAGCCTAGCCTTCATACCCTTTTTTCCTTCAAAAGTGTTCTATAGACTAAATGCCAAAATCAGTGTCAGCACCTGTAAATCAGTAAGTGATTACTGATTGTAGGTTCTTCCTTCCTTCTGGAATCAGAAGAGTTGTCACAATTCCACTTTGAAAGGGGAAAAACATCCTCTCTTTCCAAGCATATTACCGAAACCTATAGCTGATGTCTTCAGAAATAGCTCATGCTACTGAGGTCCTGCACCATGATTAGTTATGTCACTGTGCATTCCTGCTAAATTTGTCTGACCATAATGAATCTTCTAAGGTTTCAATAGTTTCACAAAGAGAAAAACATTGCTAAGATTTTAACAAACCTCCTGTAGCAGAATCCTAGAATAACATTTGGTCTTAGCAACCAGCACTGTTCAGCAACATGGTCTCAGACAAACAAGGAACTTGCCATGATAAAGAAGACATTTCAAATTTTGGAAAGAATGAACTTATCAATCTTACAAATGGCATTTCAGGGAAAAAAAAATAACAAACCACATAGTGGATTTCTCTTTTCCCTGCTTTTCCTGGAATGAGATACTCCATGCGATTTTGGACTGAGTAGTGGTAGCAAATGTAATTTTATCTAATGAGTGTCACTGTAGCCCTTTAGAATAACAAAGCAATAAGTAGAAAGTGTTTGTCATCTTTATATTACAATAAGGTTTCTTGATGCTTTGCTGTCAGTCTGGCTTTCAGATTGGTGGTGGGTGAATAATTACTGAAATATTACATTACATTATATTTCTATAATATTAGCTTAAAGAGAGATAGAAAGGTCTTTTTTAGCTCTGAAGTTTCAATTTAAAGTAATTTTCCTCCTTTTGTCTGTCCTCAATCTGTGCATTGAATCATTTTTTCTTTCATTTTTTTCATTTCAGAGCCCTGATTGGTTTGGTTTTTTAATACTAGCAATCATAATGGATAATATTTCACATTACTAATGGGGCTTCCAGTTTGGGCCCTCATCCAAATTTCTCTTTCTCTTATTCCCAGATTTGATATTTCCTTTATTAGTCAGCTGAGGTTGATGCTCCTGTAAATTGAAGTCTATAGAGCTTTCTGTGGCTAGACAAACCAGCATATTTCCTTTTTGTAACCAATATTTTACCATTGCAGCTAGGAGAAGTTTTGCTGTTGTTTACATAAGAAACAGCTTTCAGACATTTACTTTTATTTCAGAGTCATCTATGTCCACTCATATTTTAATATTGTATGTGGGGTAGGAGAACCTTGAATCCAAATGCATCACCTTGTAAGAGACTTCAAAATCATAATTGTCTTAAACACTCTTAGGATCACCAAAGGAAGACCAGAGGAAGAGGACCAATGGGATGCCATCAGAATTCATGGAGTGGTGATATCTTTCTATTCAGTCAGTCTCTCTCACTCTTTTTCTCTCCCTTACCTCTCTTTTCTATTTCTTTCCCTCTCTCTAGCTCACATTTACTGTTAAACAAAATCTATACTATTGACTTCAGCATATGGTTTTGATTATACCTTAATTCACGTAGAGGCATCTCTCTAATAAACATAATAACTGGATCTTAGCACACCTCTGATTTTCTGTGACACCTACCTTATTGACTTACTTTTGTTTTGATAATGGCTTTCTTTATTTCCTTGGTATTTTGCATCTCCTGAAATATCCAAATCTGTTTAGCAGTGGATCATCTGCTTTTGAGGTATTTGGCTACCACATTGGAGGAGTTAAGATTGGTCCTATCACATATGCTTCTTTATGCTTATTATTCTTCACATCACAGTGAGCTGTCTAAGGAGAAATGTGAATCAATCTATATGCAGTACCAAGCAAAACCAGCAAGATTGGTTCAGCAAGCCAAGCTATTTATGAAATCCCTACACAACATTATATTATATCCACACTGACATTTCCCACATATCCAAATGCAACAAAAGAGCCCTTTTCTTGAGACCGTGCTTGAATCAAACCCAAGACATGTCCAAAAATGAAATCATTCCAAGGGATCCAGATCCCATGAACTTACAGATTATATACAGAACCTCCCTTTGAACCTCAGGAACTAAAATGCATATTCAAACACCTTTATCCTTATATCCATGCACTGGCTTCAGCTGGGATAGAGTTAATTTTCTGTCTGGCAGCTGGAAAAGAGATGTATTTGAGATTTGGCATGACAGCAATGTTCATAATGTTTTAGTTGTTGCTGACCTGTCCCTACACTAAGTCAAGGACTTTTCAGCTTCTCATGCTGACCCATCAGCGAGGATGTTGGGGTGCACAAAGAGTTGGGATGGGCAGAGATGAAGCATCTGACTCTAAGCAGCAAAGGGGATGTTCCATACCATATAGTGATTAGCTGCTTGCTGGGTTAAACCACAGCAGGTCACCACCAAGACTCCTTGAGCTATTTTATCTCTATACTTATGTGTCTCTTCTATGAATATTTAATGTTATTTATTTATTTTACAAAAAAAGGTTACCTTTTATTATAGTGTTCACACCCCAAGAGATTTGACAGCTCTGGTATTATTTAATTTGTTTGTTATGCTCCAGAAAATGTCACAATAGACTTCAAAATTACCTAGACTAAGACAGTACCCGAAAGATGGGAAATTTGAAATCCAGGTGCTGAATTGTTTTAAATACTCAGCTCTCCTGAATCATGCTCCTTTCTTTAGCTATGCTACTATTGTAAGCATAACCATGCACTATCAGTATTTGGTTAGTTAGAACAAATTCAGCTTTCATACAGACAGCAAAGGAGGGACTGTCAAGAAAAGATTTTTCTAAGGGCACAAGGCTGGGCAGTGATACTAGATTTTGTGACGACCAGGCATGTCACCTTGTAACTAAAATAGAATATAAAGATGTAAAAGAAGTTATGCAATGCATGCTTATTGGAGAAAATCCTGGCGTATTCAATTATCATGCAGCCTACCAAATTAGCTAAAGTTCATGTTGGAGTTTCCAGGATTTTCCACTACAACAGACATCCATGGCATGGTTGAACTCCATTGCACTTCCCAGTTTCCACTGGTTACTGGAAAATGTAAAACACATGGCAAATTTTAGTGAAATTTTCCCTGGTTTTAGCAGGTTGTTATGTCTACATGTAAAGGAGTGATCAAAGTCATACCTTGCTGATAAATACATATCATGATCCTAACCATGATATTCTGAGATCCCTGTAAGGACCTCTTAGCTGATGTGAAATGACTGTTCCAAGTGAATTCAATGGCATTTCCCATATTGTCTATACCTCACATAGAGGAGATGCATACATATTTACTTCTAAAAATGCAACTCCAGAAAAAGTGTTCAAGATATATCATTTTGCAAATATGATTGTAATTTCATAACCTCGTTGCCCCAGAGAAGTAGAAAACAAATTTTAAATTAAAACAATGCCTTCTTCCAAATAGGGAAAAATAATATATATTATGTTATTTATTATTTATTTACCAAAATTACAATTTCCATTTTTGGAGGACTGGGAGAGTAAAACATTTATGAAAATAATTTTCTATTGGGATTATAGCAGCCAAGTTAAGATCTGTTCATTTTTATGGAGTTTGAAATTAGATGAATTTCAGTTTATAAATGTAGGAGTCTAACAATGCCTACACCTGAGAAGGAAATTGAGGTTTAAAAACCTAATCAATCCCAGACTGTATTTTTACTTACTAGTACAAAACCAGTCCTAGCTCCTCAGAAGCTCAGATTTTGTTATATCAGACATACAATACCTTTTTTAACTGTCTAGAGAGGAGAAACAGTGTGACTTGGCTTGTTTTACTACTTCTCTTTATTAGCAGTTTGTCTCCTCCCACACTGCCAGCACAATACATTTTCTCCCTTTGTTTCATTGCTTGAAACAAGTGGAAAATTTACTTTGTCCAAGCATGAACTAACTGACTACCATGTTTTGCTTTTTACAAAGTGCAACTTCTTACAAAATTCCCATAACTATTCAGCAAAACAATCCTTAAATGTATGGATTTCTTATAAGCACTAAGATCACCCTTAATTTCTTCAGTCAGATCTAAAAAACCCCGGCTGGAAGAAATGAACAGATATTTTTCTTTTTATTCTCTTCCCCAATAAATAAAAAGTATTAAAATCCATAAAAATGATTGTTTTAAAATGTAGAAACACTCACCCCCCGGTGTTCTCAAATTTCCTAGAAACAGCTGGATTTCTTCTCATTTAACTTGGAATTCCAACTGTGTAGCTTCACTGAATTTAGCAGACTTATGCTACCTGTCAGAGAAAAATTATTCAAAACCAGGGTTTTTTGTGTGATGTACGCAAATAACACTAACAGTGCAGATTTGTAAATATAAATCTCATTCTTTCCAAAATTCTTTTGTACAAATAAGAATATGGAAATAATTGTCTCAAGGATAAGAAAAAAACATTCAGAAGAGGTCACAGAAAATTCTTGGATTTTCATTTTTCAAAGAAAAATCCAGGCAGACATTTTCACAGAAATATTTTTCCTAGTATTTGCTGTGCCAGCAATCTCTGCTTTGAAATCTGACCACAATAATTTGCACTGAAGTGTGCACTGTGCAGGTTTGGTAAACATTGTTGCTGGCTTTCTGACTTAACTAGGAAATAAAAGGATTGTATAGTCTTGGAGAAATACATCTTTGTTATCATGAAAAATCTAACTAGTTTAAAATTACCAGTGTCTCCTTAGTAGTAATTTCTAGATGGCTGGTACAATCTGCAGAGGTTTTGAGAGACATTACTGGAAGCTTAATGACTGACAGGAAATCAATGAGAGTTAAGAACAAACAGAATTGGGCAAAGAAAATGAGTGTGTGCTGGGAGAGGGAGAGGTTGCACTGTTGACAACTCCAGGAACAGGAACAGGACAATCACGACTTATTGAAAAAAAATTTCTTTGCTTGATCTTTTATATTATTTAGTGCATTTACAAAAGTTTTTATTTTTTGCGTAAAAATCTATTTTTTTGTTGTTGTTGTTGCTGTTGAGGCATTGCCAAGCTCTGTCCTCAGCACACTTAAAAACTAGAGAGTTTATGTGCCTTCTGTTTAAGATCTGATTATGTGATCTTAATAGCGTTTAAGGCAATTGTGGTGTTTAAGTCTCCTACACCTTCAGAAGCCCAAACACATAATCGCAACGCAGGAAGTGACTCCAAAGGCCAGACCTGAGAAGATTCAGAACAAGGCAAAGCTTGCAACATATGGGATACATGTTTTGCCTTCACCCTGGGAGCAATAAAGGCTGATCCCAGCCTGGATGGTTGCTTGCATTTGCTGCACAGGGCTGATAAGTTAGTATATGTTCCCAAAAGTTCAGCAAGATATTTGTGGCTTGCTAAGTGACTGTGGGATGAAATACCTTGATTTGTGCTGTGCAAGACACCAGACTAGAGGATCACAATGATTGCTTCTGGTCTTAAAATCTGAAAAATTTTAACAAAGTAATTTAGATAAATGAGAGACAAGGGAAAATCTTTCTGTCTGACTTAGCTTAATGACTCTATTGTCTTAACTACTTGAGGGAAATTAAGTGGAATGCAGCAACTAAAACAAATCAGTGACGCAACTTTTACAATATCTATATAGAAAACAATGTACACTTGCAGTTCTGCTACTGTTTGAAGGCATCAGTAGGAATGGATGCACATCTTCATGCACTCATTTGTTTTTTTCATAAAATAATTTTAAGAAAGAAAAGCAGATAGTTAAAAATATCGTTGAAACCTCATTAAAATTTGAAAAAAAGTGCTTAACACTGAACATTTTTCCTTGACTATTCTACAGTGCAAAAGATCAAATTCTATATTGTGTATGTTATTTCAAGGAGGTGATATGGCAGTTGCCACGGCAACAAGACTTTTTAAAAAGCTAAAATAAAGGATGTTGCTGACATGACCCATTGTAACAATAACTCACATGACCATGAGATTCAGGAAGATAAGATAACCGAGGGGGAAAAAAAAAGAAAAGAAGAAAACCCTAGAATTGTATCTTACCTTTTACAATTTTTCTCTCTTTTCCATAAATACAAATAAGCACATTTTGCAAACACCTCCCAGATTTGGAAGCAGATACATATGTCTGAAACTCTTATTTTCATGATAATAAGTAACCAAACACCATGACATGTTCATTCAGTTTGGGTGGGGATCCGTCCTATATTCACAGCAGAGTGGAATTTTTTGTTCAGGAGCAAAGTTTGATAGATGAGCAAAGCCCTGTGTGGGAATATGGATGTGCAAGGGTGTGTGTGCCTTGATAACAGGAGCCTGCCATGTGCTGCAAGACAAGGGAGAGCTTTTGGTGCATGGGGCTACAACAATGGCACCAAGCTCTGCGGCTAAGCAGAGAGTACTCACCTTTGAGCGTGAGGCCCTGGTGCACAGGAGCACAAACATCCTTCCTCCATGCCCAGCCCCCAGCCTGAGGGCTGTGTTTGGTGCTGGAGAAACAGGGGCGCTGACCTCTGCTGCTGGTGGGCGATTGATCTTATTTCCTGCTCTTTCTTCTGCAGCTGAACTTTTACCTGGAGGCCTGTTCTGCCACTGCATACGAAGAATTTACAACCTGTGAGTAAGCAACCTGGAGCTGTTGCAAAAAAACTATAGTCAAAAGAGTACATCATGAAATACAGCAAAAAGCACAATCCAGTCATCAATAGAAAGTTATGAAGCCCACATATCTACAGATGACCTATGATAACAAGCAGCAGTTGTACGAAGCATTCATACTGATCCACAGGAATAATATCAAAGTTCCATAAGCCTGTTATGGATGCACAGATTGGGTAACAGATTGGGTCTGTCTATGCTCAGACAGCAAACAAGCTGACCCTCACCCCTCAGCCTCACCAGGACAGCCTGCATCCCTTTGCTCTGACCCAGGCACCTCTCCTTTGCTGCAGGAACCATCAACAGGGTTTGTTAGCAATCCCAAAAGTTTTGCTGCCTTGATGAGAGGCTAAGCAGAGTTTTCTTCCAAGTTTCTTTCTCTCTGATTCATTTTAATGAGGGCAATTTCTTCACAATTAACATTTCAGACCACTTTTGACGTATGATGGCAGTGGAGTTCTTAAATATGCATATATATTTATATGCAGATATGTACACACACACACACACAAATATTTATATACAAGTATGCATCAAGAGACAATTTTTTCATTCATTCATTCATTCATTCATTCATTCATTCATTCATTCATTTTCATATTATAAGAAAGGGATCTGTGATCTGTCAAATAGAGGTTTCTTAAACACCCTTCCAATATTGTAAAATTTGATACATATTTTCCCTGTTATTGCGACTGGATGGTAAAAAGAAAAATGGATGATCACATTAATTTTAATGCTTTGTACTTTAATGCTGAAGGTTTTTTTTTTTTTCAAAACAAATTAATCACGGTTTATAATTTATTGAACATTAAGCAATTTAAATCCCTAGATAAGCCAGCTGCCCATTACAAAAAATATATTTGACATATGTTTGACTCAGTTCATAGAATATCCTGAGCTGGAAGGAATTCACAAGGATCATCAAGTCTAACTCCTGGCCCAGCACAGGCCAGCCCCAACAATCACACCATATGCCTGAGAGAATTATCCAAATGCTTCTTGAACTCTGGCAGGCTGGTGCTGTGCCCACTTCCCTGAGGAGCCTGTTCCAGTTATTAAAATTAATTTAACTAAAACAACAATGCAATTAAAGAAGAGGCAGTCTGTAGTTCACATAAAAAGAAGAATCAAAAGCTTAGATACCTTGAAAAAAGTTGTGACATGCTAGGATTTTCATACTATACATGTCAAGACGTACTACGGTTTTCATACCATAAGTACAAAAATATAAAACTGAATCTCATATTCAGAAGGAGACTGGGATGCTGAGAGACATTTCTCATGAGAGCAAGGTTTTGGAGCAAGTGACCACAGCCAGGTGCTCAGCTATTGAACCTTTACAAATGTCTCTCTTCCCCTTCAAGTGTGAGGAGAGCCATGATGGAGCCTGTGTTTCCTTTCTGCTGATGAAGTTAGTGCAGAATCTGCATAAGGATGAGACTTTGTTTAAGCATCTAATTGGCACATTTGTTTTGAGTCTGCCCATTTGGGACTGAAAAAAGAAATCGAGCCAGAAATAACCAGAACTCTCAGTAGAGGATATTCATGTCATAGTCCCTAAGAGCAATTACAGATTATTTCCAGCCTAGACTACACAGATTTATCCTTTTAATGAAATTTTGCTGTAAATTCTTCTTTCCAGGTACCCAAACTGTAAGTTCTTCTTTACACTTGCTGTTATTTTTGCAAGCATTTCTATTTTTGTTGGAAAGGATCAAGAGGGTGAAATATTAAAATTTTATTTTACAACTTTGGAGTCTTTAGAACTAAAAAAATAAAAAGAATACATGAAAACCCAAAAGCCTTCAAGAAATACGTAATTTCTCTAACTCAAACTAAACCCAAAAAACAAAGTAACAAAATGACACCAAAAAAGTCAACAAAAGTAGTTTTTCCTTGATTTTGAGAAAAAGCTGTCTGACATTAAAAGGTTGCATGAGGCTTACCTTATATTCTCTGATATTGTTTTGTTCTTACTATCACCTTATTTTTTGTCACTGAGGTCAACTGACTTATTGTACGGCAAACATTATGTGATGCCAAATGTAGGTCTCTGGCTTGAAATACAGATAATATCTTGTTCCAGCTATCATCCTCTCCTCACTAACACACGAAGAAATTCTGTATACTCAGGAGAGCAGGTTAGTTATTGCCATAACGAAATACTTTAAATACTTTGCTGAAAATAAAAAGAAATGTTGATATTCATTGAATTATTAAATCATTCTGAATTAATAAATACTACTAAAGGAATGATGCAAATAATGAGAAAACATAAGGGAGTTTGTTGCCACTAATCTGTGGTAGAAGGTAACACCAGCCAAGGAATAAAAATATTTTTTCTATATTAATTGTTTCAGTTAGAATGATAGAAAATGGAGATGAAATATTTAGGTTGTCTCTTCTGATTAAGATCTTACAGAGAACTGTGGCAAAAACTGATCATGCAGTTCTATAGCTGAAAAAAATATTAAATAGTGGTTTTCTTATTTAAATTTACTGAAATATAATTTCCACATTTGTTTTACATTTTATTTATAAATATTTCTGAATTTTAAAATTTCCCATAGTTAATCTCTGTAAACACTTTAAGAAAAAAAACCCCAAAACAATGAAAACACTTTTTGTTATAACATTATTTTGGAAAAATACTATTATAGAATTTTAATTGTTTCACATTCTACATTCAAGTTCATTTTATCTTATTCATAATGCAAGTTTGGTGCTCACTGGCATGTTGGCTTAGTGTCTTCAGTGTGCTTTCATGGAAACAAATTATAAAGTCAAACAACTTCATCTGACTGAATGTCAAACACTGCCAGAAAGTTGGTTAATTTCAGCCAGAAGAAGGAACTAACTGAAAACTATGGGTTTAATTATAAGCAAGAAGACTGATCACCAAGAAATAACAACCTACAGAAACCAGAGCTGGGAAAATCTGAAAAATTCTGAAAATATAAAAACCTAGGGACGGTAATGAGGACTGTCCCCTGACACTGAGGTGAGTATAAAGAAGGGATGAAAACATGAAACCAAATTTCCCCAGAAGTGCCTCCCGGTCTTCAGTGGTTCTTGGTTGAGCCATAGGGGGTTATTTAAGTAGGAGAAGTTCAAAGAGGTTTTTGTTCACACTAATTTCTCTGCTTCCTTTTATGTCAACCATATCATGCAGCAGAGAGTCCCAAGCTTACCTGTGAGCTGTGCCACAGGCCACATCCATCTGTTGGTTTCGAACATATCATATAAGTGATTCTCTCTCATTTTCATACAGAGAGGGCAGTAAACTGTTTTGCTCCTTGTCTCACCCTCTGTGATACAGGTTCCATAAATGTGCATTACATTTCTTTTCATCTCTTTTTCTGACTGGCAAAGTCCCTTTTGGTTAACTCTTCATGAATGCCATCTCATACCTCTTACCAGCCTTGCCCCTCTTTTAAACATCTCCCAGGCCTACCATATATTTATTGAGGTGGAGGTGCAGGACTGTGTGCATCATTTCAGAAGCTGATGTGCCATGGACGCAATTGATGGATTAACAATGCAATCATGTTTCTCCGTGCTCCTTTCAAGGTTCTTATATTAGATTAATATGATGAAAGGATGGCACTACACAACAGATGTCTCTCCCAGTTTTAATTCAATGAAAGGAGAGCAGCCACTAGAATGTAAATCCTACTCATTGCATTTACAAAAATCATGGTGGCCAACACATTGCCCTATTTCCTTCTGATTCACAAACACTGGCTTCATTTCATCATTTTGGGCACAGATCCTGGTTAGCTTAATTAATACTTCCCATAAACAAGTCAGCAGAAAGACCTGAGATCAGGATGGCTGATGGAGTCAACAAAGCTATGACATAGTGCATTTTACCAGAAAAAATGCATTTGATTATATCTATCAACAACTCTGAGATAACTTCTTAATTCTGAGTTTTACCCTTTCTGTGCAAAGGAAACCATATGGGAGGAGAAATATTGCAGTTACTCAAAGTTTGCTTAATGTATTTGTCTTCATATATCTACTGAAAGGAAAGAAAAAGGCTCATTTCCCACAAGCTTTACTCGTTTCTTTGATGGTGATTAATATATTCCTCTTACTGGAATAAGAACCAAATGAATGCAGTCTATTATCTGTCCAGTAATTTTAAACAAATATATTCCTTTATTCTTTCTCCCTGCATGTGCTGCAATCTGCCTTCGTGGTTCTGGAAATCATTTCTACTGCATCTCTCCTCAAACTTTTTGAAGTTCTGGACTTTTCTGAGCTCAGAGAATTTTAATCTGTGGACAGTTCGAAGGAAAACATAGAGTCACAAGGAGATGAAAAGGAAAAAGAAATTCTTAGAAAGAAATAAACGCTGCTTTCGGGTTTTTTGAGAAATTCTGTTTCTCACATAAAAAACCCATCAAAGCTGTAGACCACAGTTTTTAGAAATATAAGTAAATGTGGAAATGGAAATATAGCTTTTTAAAATTAAAGTAAATGTGGACCTAATGTTCCATGTTCTAGAGAAAGTCCTATCAGTCTGTTCAGACTCTAACAATAACAAACTAAAGAAGCTGTATGAATATTAAACTCTTGAACAATTGCCCACAGGCGATATTTGCTGATGGTGAAATTGAGACAGGAGTAGGTGGAAAAGGAGTAGGTGTAAAAGATTTAAGAGGAATAGAAAGAAAACAGAACAGCGGACACAGTGGAGGATGGAGAATTGACAGCAATATTCAGGGTCTAAATTCGCTATTAGCGTGCAAGGAAATGAAGTAATACCATTTAAATTTAGCAAGGTGGGTTGCTGAGATACATGCAGAAAATAGAGACTTCAAGAATTTTCAAAGAAAACACAAATTATATTTTGATGATCGATCTGTCCCACAGTCTTCCCATTCTCTTAGTGAGCAGAGCTGGCTGCATGAATGAAGAGCCACAGATAAGTACACAGCTTTAAATTCAACTATGTTTTCTTCTCTTTTGGGCATAAAATGATTATTTTGCAAAAAAGCACAAGCTCTTATGACCTTGCTCAACTATTTTTGTGTTCAAATTCCAGCTGGGATCTGGAGGCTAGTATTTTTCTGAGTATTTTACAAACCTTCAAAAATGGTAGCCCACCCATTCATGTGCTACCTGAGCCTCAGGGAGCTGAAAAGAATACTCCAGCAGTGGATGGTTCTGAATTTGAATTATCATCAATCAGTGCTTTGGTGTGATAACTTTTCATAAGCACAGAGATTCTGAAAGCACCTATGTGTGCTTACACTAGCTCATGAAACAGACTTGATTTTTTTGCATTCAGCTATCCCCTTTTGTGAGCCTTCCAGTTCTGTTTGTCAGTACTTTCTAAATCAGACTGAAAAGATAAGGAAATTTCCATAGACAATGAAAATGTGACATGGCAGAACACAACAGCCTATGAAAAATTTTGCAAAAATTACAGTAAACCACAAAGGTGATGTATATAGATTTTGACCTTTTTTTGTTTTATATTCAAAGAATAAAATCACAACAAAGCATTCATTTTCTTTTAAAGGGGGGGGGAAATGTTAGTATTTTAAAATTAATATTGTGACTTTCAAGAAAGTGTAATTCTCAGTAAATATAATGTAATCAACATGTGCATTTTCAGATAGGCACTGACATTGTGAGTTGAGGCTGTGTGACCCAGGAATCAGTTGCTCCATGCACAGTCTCTTCCCTTTCCCGAGTGACCTTCAGGGCTAGAGAGCAGTGACAGACTGGGAATACAGATTTCTTTAAACTGATTTACCCAGTGCCCAAAAACTTGGTGATAATTCCTTGTGAAATTTTGCTGATGCTTTAGCAGATACATAGGTAGATAAATTGGGCCATTTATGATAATGTTTTGCTTTCCTGGTTTTTTTTTTTCGCCAAGATGAAATGGCAGGGTTTATTTTCTTCAAGGGACTGTATTAGCTTTCCTCTTCCAAGTAACACAATAATGTGAAAAAGGCAGGAGGCTCCATTGGAGCAAACCTGAAGCTGCAACAGTTAGGCATCAAGGAAATCTGAAAATGTAGCATAGTGGTAATTTTTTCCAATTGCTTCTGAAAATTGAAAAGCTATCAAAATACAGACAGGCATGAGCTGCCCAATATAAACTTGAGCAGCAAGGTTATTTCAATCATTTGGAAGGAAGTCTGACATCCTTAAAATATATCTTTCCTTCTGCACATGCTTTGAAGAGAGTGGGATAGAATTATTCCTCCACTAAAAAAATTTGCCTGAGAGAATTATTTTCAGAGTTTCAGAGTTTTCTGACTTTTGATACAAAAAGTAAAATAAAATACTTCACTCCTAGACACCAAAAGAAATGTGATTTTAAATGACATGGGTATTTTTAATAGAATTTTATATTTTATCAGCAGATATTTTATTTTGGAACTAGTGAAAAAATTTATTTCTGATGGTTAACTATCCTGTTGAATGGAGCTAAGCTCTTATATAAAGAATATTATGGTCTACTCTTTAACTGCAAGGCTCAAAAAGTGCAGAATCTGTCTAATTAAAATACCTTCAAATCAATCAGTAGCCATTTCTCAAATCCCACTGACAGAAATCATATGTATACTGGATCAGATAGTTATCTGCAGGAATTATCTATTGTTTGTCTATAATCTGTAAAGAAACAGGAACTGATTTAAACTGTATGTACAAACATACATGCAAAATACACTTAAAACCAAGCAAATATTGAGGATATAAAATCTGACCCCTGGAAAAAACACTGTGCCTAAAGAGCATTTCTAGTGGATCTGCAGAGAGGGTCCCTGTGTAATTTTGACTGCAGGAAATTTTATAGTAACAGATTTTCTTTAACTCCAAATGGAAATAAAAATAAAAATAAAGATGGAAAACCTGGTGTGCTTAAAATCATTCCAGTTATCAGGGCAGAGAGAAACATTGAGTGGAAGGTTTCTGTCTCTCTCTTCTTCCAGACGTCTGTAGAGGTTGTTGGCACCTCCACTTCACTGGTCCCAAGCATCCAGAAAGAAGGGTAAAAGTCCTGTGAAAAATGTGACTTCATGGAGGAGGTCAGGAAACAATTCAGTTGCCACTGCAGGGTTCTTTAACAGCATCAGGTACAAGGCTGTTCCTCCCTTCCCAGCAGCCATTCACTAAACTGTCTAGCTCCTCAGATGAATGGAGTAGGTGCATTACCAGCGAGTCTCATTCATTACACCAGTCTGACTCACTCCAGGGAAAAAAAGAAAACAGATCACTGAACAAGACAGATTTCTATGGGAAAAACTATGTGGTTGTACATTACAGTAAAACTTTCACTGGATATGTTTTCCTTTCTTATATGTAAACTAAAGAGGGGAAAGCACTCAAATAAGGATCACTGGGCACATTTAAATACCCAGGTTGTACAAACAGGAATATTTAAACATCTCAAATTTTTCCAGTAAATTTAAAAAAAAAAAAAAAGTCTTAATTAGAAGACTGCTTAGTCATTTTTGGTGCTTTGAGCACTCTGGAGAATAGAGAAAATAACTTAATAAGAGGGAAAGAAGAAGCAGAAAACTTTCCAGCCATGAAGAGACATCCTGTGAGCCATAGGACATGAAATCTACACAGATTGTATATTCTCCTCCTCCAAAGGCATTTTAGAAAGAGGTTTTGCATGCATAGGTCAGAAAAACTGCAGAGATACTTGGTCAACCTGAAATACAGGCTAAAGAATAATTTCCTATCTCTTCCAGGATCAGGTTTCCATCTCCAATTTATTAGTGAAAGCACCTATGATACATTTGAAAGCATTATACCATCTGTTTTTGTAAGACAAAGTAGGTCCCCTAAAGTCAGTAGTGATCATTCGATTTCTGACACATGAAGAATTGATTGTAAGAATCTCTACCTAGTACCAAAATCCCAAACAAAGAAAAAAACAACCCAACACAATTATGTTTAAAAACCAAAACCAAATAAAAAAGTATTTCTGAGTGACCGTCAAAGAGCACAAAACAACTATTCAACTGAGGCAAAAGAAGAGATACAACAGAAGAGCTCTGTTTCAAAGGCTGCCTATGGGATTCCTGGCAGCACAGAGGAAATATTCTAAGAAAAAATCCAAATTGCACCACAGACGGCAAGGGCAACTATCCATAAGTATTTTCTTTTGACATGATTTATACTTGCAGTAGTATCTTCTTAGAAAGACATGTTATCTAAGTACAAATTCACTCAAAAACACTGAAGCCTCGAACGTCTTGAATGTATGTAACATTTTTGGACCTCAGCAAAGCCTTCCATACTGTGTAACACGGTGTCCTTCTGTACAAAATGTCCAGCATTCAGCTGGATAAACAGCTCATGCCACTGGCTCAGGGGTTGGGCACAAAGAGTTACAGTGAATGGAGTGACATCAAGCTGGCCACCTGTCACTAGTGGGGCTCCAACCTCAGCCCCACACTCTTCAACATCTTTCTTAATGAGCTTTGTTAATGGCACAGCACAGAAATCAATACTAAGTTTGCCAGTGCCACTAAACTGGGAGGAGCTGTTGATTCCCTCAAAGACAGGGAGGCCCTGTAGAGAGACATCAGCAAATTAGAGACATGGGGAATGACCAACCGTGTGAAGCTGAACAAGGGCAGGTGCCAGAATCTGCACCTGCAAGTAGCAGGGACAGCTCTGGATGTGTGTATAAACTGAGGAATGAGAGGCTGGAGAGCAGAGCTCAGGGAAGGGACCTGGGGGTCCTGGTCGATAGCAAGTCGGGTCTGAGTCAGGAGTGTCCTGGCAGCCAGGGGAGCCAGCTGTGTCCTGGGGGCATCAGGAACAGCCTCTCCAGGTAGGAAGTCCTGCACAGAGCCAGGAGCTGGACTTGATGACCCCAGTGGGTCCCCTCCAGCTCAAGATATTCTATGAAGTTCCATTTTAGGGGAATGTTCAAATACATAATGCCTGCAAACAATTATTTTATAGCCCAATTCCTGAACACAATTACCTCTTATTTCTCTCTTACGCAACTGAAAATCTTTACCATAAAAATAATTTTTAAAATTCTCTCATCTTTCCTTTTCAGAATGAAAAATTACTGTGTGAGGTGCTAGATTGTGTAAATGCATCCCAGGATTTTTTTAAATTACTTTCTTTGGATTGGATGCTTTTTACCTTCTCATTTTCTTCTGGAATCTAAATGTGAAGTTCTTATGAAAGTGATGTCAAGCTGCTCATGTAATATAGTTATTTTCCTACCATCACTGCACTTCTCATTAATTTTTTTTTCAGTCTAACAATGCCCAAGAGGCCATAAAAATTTAAATAAGCTGCAGGTTATTAATCAAAGACTTTTATAGAAATCAACACAAATTGAAAGCCATAGCTGTTTTTAAGAACCGCAGTAATTAATGAGGGAAATAATGCAGGTCAATATAGCAAGATAACTATTGGAAATTAGGCATTGGAAAACATGGTATTACAGGAAATCTGGGTCTGACACAATTTTTAATAAACAATGGCTAAAAAATGCAGATTATCTATTTGAAAAAAGATAAAAGATTACCACTAACATTTTTAGAACAGGGATAATTTTAACATTGAGCTTGTAACCAGAAGACAGAAAGCTGTGAAAAGATTTTCAGTCAGCTTCTGAATTTGTTGGGCTGGGCCCAGCTTTGCTTTTATAGACATGCATGGCAGAAGATGTCTGGGATATAAAATAGAATAAAGAAAAGAAGAAGGCCAGACTTGGAGCCTGAGTTCATTTGCATGTGGAGCTCACTCATTTTCATTAGTGGGTTGCTCAAACATAGATGTTGTTTGCACCCCAAAGTATCTGCTTTAGTGGATAAGTGGCCAACCAATTCAGTATTGTATTTACCTTGTATTCTCTTTAAGAGCTTTAGCCCAAGAAATTCAGAAACAAAAAATAATAGGGGGAAAGAGTGTTCAAGTTAACTGAAAGTATAGTCTAGACACATAATCTGTTAAAAAATGGCACAAATAGGGAGCTCTTTAATGTAAATTTTGGGGGGGAAACAGTGTAAGTTAAAACAATGTAAATCAGGAAATCAGAGTGAGTCACTACTTAAAAGGACATAAGAAAGGCATGACTTGCTCTAAAAATATACAGAAAAAAAAAAGAAACAAATGCAACTATTGAAAGTTTTATTTACAGGATAAATTGTTACTTAAAAATGGCAAGAATGAGATGAGTACTTATGGCTTATCTTGCTCCACTCCTTAAAGGCACAAATATATTCCTGCCCTGTGGTAATAATGTACTTACAATAATAGCCAAGGAAGGTGGTGAGCCAGAGACCAGAATAGAAACCTAAATGGAGTATGGAAAATTGGGTCTAAAATTTGCTTTTCGGCTCAATTATTAACAATTTGTGTTGAATGTACTACCTGAAAAAAGGTCATGTTTAAAGATGAAGGCAGCCAGGGAAGCACTGCTCAGTACAGTTTATTACAGCTAAGCAGGAAGCTCCTGGCAGAACACAACAGAGACTGACTGAGCTGCTGCACACCCTGCCCAGCCAGTGGGGAGGCTGAAATGAATGCCAGCAGAGAAAATCAAACCTAATGGGATTACACATGGACAGTGTCACCAGGAAAAAAGTGGTGGACTCTGACGAGCTCCTGCTCTTCTGTTGTGCCCCTCCTGTGGCACGCAGGCCATAGTTCTTGCAAAGCAAGGACAACTTCTTATCTGCTTTTCCAGAATTTCCCTGGCAGAAAGCATACAGAGTCTGTGATGTGTTTGGCTTTGAGCTCGTATCTTTCTTCTCTCCTGAAAGTAATGAGAGAGCAGAATCCTCTCAGCTAACCACCCTGCCACCTCTAGAGACTGGCTGCTCATGCAGTGCCCCTCACTTCCTGCAAACTTTAGGATCCTGGTATATCCATCACAGAATGAACAAGGATTGATCTATTGCCTTTTACCCTTTTGTGTGTAGAAGTCTGGGAGAAGCTTGCTAGCAGAAGCTAATGAGGAAATTCAGTTAAAAGGTGATTCAACACTGGTTGGAAGAAAACCGGGAAGCAGGAAGAATGGAGCCACTTCGAAGAAGAAAAGAAGCATAAATGTCAGTAATGCAGAAAGAGACTGCCAGTGAGAGCAAAACTGGGGAACTACGAGAGAAACAACTGTAGGGCACTTTAGTATCATGCTGTTAATGAGTAGCGTCCAGAGTGAACATAGAGAGCAAGGAATTTTACCTTTTTATAGCAAATAACTCCATCTGTTATGTCTTTTTCTCAGTGTAACACTTAGTGTGTCCACTGTCTGGAGAGGACAGCATGGCCTACCCGGGCTGTGTGACCTGAGTGTATTGAAACAGTGAGAGAAATTTTTGATAAAAGCAAAAAATCCTCCTCTTCTCCGAGCAGACTGTTTTCACAAACCATGGTTTATAGAGTAGTTCATCCTGTAAGACGAGCTTGGATTTTAGGTGGTTGTTTAACTTTCCCTGTGGTCATTGCACAGGCTTCTATGAGATGGCAGTGACCATTTGGGGACCTTGTCCATCCAAAGGGAGTGAACATTAGTTGCAATTCAAATACAACTGTGCAATGTTTTGAGAGAGAAGGAAAATATAAAGGTACAGACAGAACAAGTTCAGGTGAAGGTAAGACCCAGGTATTCCTGGCTTTTGAGCACTGATGGATTTTGTTCCCTAAATAGGCACTGAAACAATAGGAAGGGATATTGCTGTGCAACCAGAGAATGACAAATTTAGTAGCTATATTTAAGAATAGGCAATGTTTCAGACAACCATAAGCCCATTAGTCTGACCCCTGTCTTACACAGGGCTCTAGATCAAACTGTGAGGGAAAGAGTAAAGAATGGAAAGGAAAGGTGAAAAAGCATAAACTGTGGCAGACTAAATGAGGTCAATTTCATATCTATACAGAACAGGTAATTAAAAATCCAGAGTAAGCAGGTAGAACTACCTCATCTGTGTGAACTTCAATGAGATATTTAAAGCAGAACACACTGGAGAAGAGAGGAGCTATTTAAATCACAGGGAAAATAAAGAACTGGCTAATGCAAAGGAGTGTCATGTGACGTGTATTTTGAGGCATTGCCAATACCTGAGGAAGATCAGAATATTTTATGGGAATAACTGAATGATCACAAGGCTTGGAAAAATAGAAATAGCTTAAATTTAAGAGTGCAATGTGCAAAAGTGCAAATCATGCCTCAGTAAAAAGATAGCAAAAACGACTGCTCCAAGCTGACTCATCATCAGCTGAGAGCTAAAAATGATAAAAATGTCTGAGCAAAGCAAAGCATTGTTAGGAGAGCTACAGTCTACCAATGTGTTGCAACAGAGAAATTAAATATAACAAAAAAAAAAAAAAAAACTCCAAGAATTTATCAGTTCCACCATTTTCAGAGGAGATAAAGGTATGTTGATGCACTTTAGAAAGCATTGTGGAAATTCCAACCATAAATGAATGCATAATTCCAATCACTCACACTCAAAAAAGACAAAGTCAGACTGGAATGGAGGAAAGGAATAATGAGACTGAAACAGCCTTCTCTGCTTAGCTTAGTAAAATGAAGCTTGAAACTGAACACATTTTTGTAAACAAAGGGTAAACACCATGAGAAAAACCTGCTACAGTAGTAGCAGAGTCAGGGGTATGAAAAGAAAACAAATGTACAAATGCCAAATGCTTTTAAACAGCAGATAGGGACTAGTTATGTCATAAAATGAATAAAGAGGCTAATGGAAAGTAAAAGAATGAGATAATGAAATTTCCTGAAGACACAAAATTTGAGGCAAGTCAATAAAATGGAGTGTTGGAATAGACTTCTGAAATTAGGTTACGGCAATAAAAAGGATCAAAATTAAAACCCCTGATATATTTAAAATATAATTGCATGGGTTCTAGAAAGAAATATCGATACATTTAACTGAGCTTGCAGGAGACTGGACTGGCTGACCCTTGTAGTTAAACATTCTCACTTTACTTCTTCAGAAATACGTAACCTTATGTTAGAGCCTTCAAAAAGCCATGAGCTGCATCAAATTTTTAGAAACACCTGACCATCCCAGATGTTTCTTTTCTAAAGAAAGCAACTAAGTCCTCAAAGCTCACAGACAAATTTAGAAACCACTCCATTGTGAGCAAATATATCCATCTTTTAACAGTTATGAAACAGAGCTAAGGATGAAAACTAACCTCTTAGCCATTCTCCACTGTTGACATGTAGACCACAAGAAATTAGATAATCTCCCTTCTCATTGTTAAGTGCCCAACACAGCCCTGTGTTTTGTGCCCTTTAACGGGGGGTTCTACAATAAAGGCCATTATGTGCACTTAACATGCAATTAATGCATGTTTCAAATGATGGGTTTTATTATTAATGCTCTGCTGTTGTGCTTATCTGATGTTTCCTTATATGAAACAATGAAACAAAATACATGAACACTAGTTCAGCAGGAGCTGTCAAATTAGAAACGGTTACAAAGTAATAATTAGGGAAAATGGATCACAGTGTTCAGGCTTCAGCAATGATTGTCCCTCTGTGGGCCATTAACAAAAAAATCTCGTCATTGGATCTGCATGAAATTTTAATGAAGCCACAAGTAAACAAACTGCAAAACGTTGTGGGCAGCAGTTCCCTTGCTTTATAAGGAAGATTTTCATATGATACTGGGCTTCTTGTCCCTCTTTTCCCACCTTTTCCTCCCCATGCCAGTGACTTCGGTTAGGGAGGATTAATTTAAGATCCTCTCACACTGTGGTATTTGAAAAATGGTGGTGTCTTTCGACCCCTATAGTATAGGTCAGCTGCAATTTTATCAGTGGGATTTTATTGATTTTATTGATTTATTTACTCAGCAAAACGCAGGAATCACAGGCACGATCTGGAGATGCTGTCACAAGCCCCCAGCTGAAGCTCAGGGCTCTGGAGCGGGGCAGTTCGGCCCCGAACACCAGCGAGGGCGCAGCTCCGCCGAGTCACCCTTGTGGAAAGGTTTGCACCGATTCCTTCTCTCCCGACTGGCGCACAAGAAGAAACCGCAGCTCTCTCACCTTCCGGAGCCTGCAGGAGGAGGGAAGCAGCGAGCGGGTTTTTGAAGGAAGGTTTAGAAGGAAGCAGGCTTTTGAAGGGCGCTCCCGCAGCCCGGCTGACCCGGAGAGGCCCAGCCCGGCCCGGGCGGGCAGCGGGGCCTCGCTGCCCCATCTGGCGGCCACGGCGGGACGAGAGAGGCCGAGGGAAGGAGCGGAGGATGGCCGGGAGCGGTGGGAACAGTCTCCCGGGACCGCTTGTTGTTTTAACACTTCTCCCCCAGATTGGTTTATATGAGGTCAAAGGGGCTTCGGTGCTTTCCTTGCATTCGGCTGGTCTTGATAGCGCTGGAGAGGGCTGATGGAACTAGTGATGATATTTATTAGGTTCATTTATTTTCTTGTAAGCATCTAAAAAGAGAGATGAAGCCTCTGGTTTCTTAAACAGCAATACCATTGCTTTCGATATCTCTGACACTCCTTCATTTGAAGATTCATAAACTGTTTCTGTCTTTTCCAAAAAATTCCCTTTGGGGACTCTGCTGACAGATGTAAACTGGCTTCTCCATTCAGCCTGGAGAGTCCCACCGCTTCAGATTCGTTCATGAAATGTCTGAAATTGAAAAGTGTGCTCTGGAAAATATTTTTATAGGTTACAAACGAAAGGAATTTGAGTCCTAAAAATATTTAACATACAAAGAACTTTGAGGAAGATGTTCCAGTTACCAGGTCTCCTGTCCATCAGTCATTTTTGGCAATGAGTGAGCTGCAGAGGTCACTCAGCAGCTCCAGTGTTTCCTCCCTGGGGCATCCTCAAGCCACTACCGAGTTTGCAAAGCTGTCACAGACAGGGCCAGGCATGCATTCTGTGCCCTCTGGGGAGGCTGCCATGCAGACAGCTCACTTCCCCCTGGATACATTCAACAAGGTCTGCAAGGGTACCAGTGGCTGAAATTAGGTAACCCAGGGGTCACGTGCAGAGAAACCTATTCATTATCACTGCTCTGATCGGCCTATAAATACCTGCAAAGGCAATGAGCCAGGCAGAGGGGCCATTGCAATGAGAGGGACGCTGCTGTGGAATTGCAGGGATGTGGAGACTTTTTTCCAGTTGCAATGATCCATCTCTGGGATGCTGCAATGCGTATTGGCGACTCACAGCTGCCCCAGCAGAGCAGAGATTTGCAAAGCCCTGGAGGTATTGTCATAGGAAATAACTGGGAATGGGTTGACTTTTGAGTCCCACACTGCTAGAGCAGGTATTATTGCAAGGCATGTAGTAAATACTGAAGTTTGAGGGGTATGATCACTGGCACTTGCCCTAAGCCAGCCAGTTTGTGAAGTTACTCAATTCCCTCTTTTTGTTTTCTGTTTTCTTCAGATGTTTTTGAAAAGTTTTTGTCTGAGGCACTGTCACCTATAGATATGCTGGATGAAAAGTATATTCTCTTGTGTCAGGTGTCTAAGTCTTGGGAGGCAAATGCCTGATGAGAAAAGAAATGCTTCACCTCTGCTTGTTTGTATTTCCACAATATTTACCTGGGAAAATGGCATACAGAGCTCAAACTCATGTTGTTCTGGCTACTGCATGTACATCATTCACCTGTAAAGCCCAGCTGCACTTCAGCCCATATCCCCAAAGCCTCCAGATCCAGCAACACATTTACATCTATTTCCCTGGATCCCTCTGGATGTTCTCTCATGCCACATAACATGGCCAGTGCTGGTGGCTGATCACTATTTGGATGAGGTGTCTCAAAATCAGATTTGATAAACTATGACAAGAAAAAGCATGACTGCACCAAAACAGGCTCAATCTAAAATTCCATAATCGAATTCAAACTATGAAACTGACAGATAGTTGAAAGTTTGTCAGTGAATTCTCCACACATAGCACAAAATTACTTTTATTGATTTATTTCCTCCAACCTCAGATTAAGCTATTTCTCCTTATTTTGGAAGTCTGGAGTTATTTTCTTGTCCTTTCCTGCTGACTGGTTATTCAGTTTTTGGTTTTTTGGGGTTTTTTTTTTTTTTTTTTTTTTTTTTTTTAAATAATTCTGTTCTGAGATAAACCTGAAGATCTCAATGCCAGGTTGATCCCAGAGCAATGAAGCAGTTTCACAGAAACTTAGTTGATCCAATCCTCCTGAAAGTTTCTTGTACCAAAATAAAAAATGTACAAGCATTGAGAAAGACATAGGCTTTGCCAAGAAGATGTAGATATCAAAAAATCCAAGAGGGAAATGAAAATTACATTCTTCTTCCCTTACTTTTCTCTTTACTGCCTGTCAAGAGCTTAGGTTAATGGAAAACATCTCAGTGCTTTTTAAAGGCTTTTTTCCCTGCATTTCAACATTAACCAAACTGCCTAAAATGAAAGGATAGAATGATGTGATTCATTAAAATAGATTCTATTCCCAAATAATCATAAAGATATACAGTAAACTCTATCACTGCTTCTCAAATCTAGATGATTCCAAGCTTTGGGGCAAGTTCTCTCCTCATCCTAACCATGCATAGAGACCTGGCTCTGCACCAGGACACTCAGTGCCTCTCTTTCCTTCTTTTTTGCACCTAGTCAGAAGGAGTTTGGCCAGGGGAGATAAGAGATCTAACCAGCTCCAGTTGCAGACTGTGGGCTTGTAGCAAGCTGCTGTGCCCTGCCAGCTAGTACTGCCCTACATGCTTGTACAGCCTCCAGGTTCTGCTTCAGGATCAAAAGCACTCAGCCCTGTCCAGAGATAGGATGTGAATTCCCTGCCAGACCACTTGCTTCATGAGAAGAAATATAAAAGCACATCTTGCTTTATTTCAGTATCACTTGGTGATTTAATTCCCACCATAAGGCAAGCAGTGGTCTTCTGCTGGTGAAGATAGTTTTCAGTATGCTATCAGTACTGTATTTTCTAGAATAAACTGATTTAAGAAGTCAAGTAAGTGTGTCTGCACCTGGCATCACACACAGGAAACTTGTGCATATTCTTATTAAATTCTCTTTAACCATCAGGGATCTCTGCATGTATAGAGACAGACTAGCTGCTGAAAGCAAATGGAAAAACCTCATCACCTTTCAGCTTCCACTTCTAGTATGCTACGTGACCTACCATAAAAGACAAAGAATGAAAAGATTCAGCAGTCCCTATGTCAGCTCTGTGAACAACTTCTCTCTTTTGCCATAACTTTGCTATTTTCTCACTGACCATTACTAGTAGATAAAAAGATGTTGCTTCTAAACATATTTTCCTTCATTTTTAAAGGAAAACAAGCTGGAAAGATTCCTATGTCATGGGCCTGTACTGATTCATTCACTGAAGGTTTGTTTTGTATTGTTGGACTGCTGTGACAAAACAAGCATAAGGAAAGGCAGCATGGCACAAATTCTGGTTCCTTTTTCGAATCTACTTTGCCTTTGTCTATAATCCACAGTCTCTGGTGGCTACACAAGCCACTGCTCCCTGCAGGAAATGTAGAAAAAAAGCAAAGGTCTTGAATAAAATATTCCATGGTATTTTTCTCTGTTGCTTCCTAGTGGAGATAACTCTGTGCTTTCCAAGTAATATGAAAGCAAACTCCTCTTAAATATGTCACTGTAGGCTGCCTGTTTGTTTCCACTAAGAATTCTATTCTTGTAATTGACAACTAAATAAACCATTTGATATCACTGTTACCTTAAAGTCTTCTGAGGATCACCTAGTAAGAAAAAAGTCAAATTCTACTTGCTTGGGTTTTTTAAGTGAGAATTTCCAGCTACAGTACTTTGTGCAATCCTCATTTGGCAACATATACCCACAGACCACCAGCTTAGATACCAGTTTTTCTGCTATTAGTTAACTCTTTCTTGGGCGACATTATTTGTAGAGTATTGTGTTTAAATGGACTTCATTTGTGAATGAATTCCCACTAAAATGGAAGAATACAGGATATGAAAAGTGAGATTAATATATGACACACAGAGAATTTGCTGACAACCTGATGGATGACTTGATTGCTGCTATGGAGGAAATAACGTTATAAGACTAAATTCAGAATGTAAGTAAGCCCGGAGGCTGTCTAATTTACTGTGGCTTGCATCAATTCTAAGTAAAGACTGGAGGTACTGTGCATATGTCAAACACATCTAGATCTTCCAAAAACTGACTGTTCTTAGTTTCCTTTAACTCTACCTGAAATTTCCTTAGAGGCGAGGGCTATGTGCACTTACCTTTTTCTAAATTTACTGAATTACCTAATTTCTTGTCCCAATGGGGAGGCAAATTTACGAAGGCTTATAAACCAAACCCAGTGGGAAGAATTACACAGGGAATTGTAAGAATTACAAAATTGTTATTGTTAATAAATGCATTTTAATGAATTTTCTAATTATAATTACAAACAATTATAGAAGAAGGAACAGTCAGATCAGAAACTCTTGATCTGAAAAAGGGAGCTGTATCAGAACAGATGCTCTACAAAAAGAAGCACAGAGATTTGGCTACACTGGTCATGAAGCTGTTGGTCTTTTGCAAAATTTGACAAGTCTGAAACCTTGGTAAATGGCAGGTCATCATGGTATTATATGGCTTAAAACTTCCCAAGGCTCAAGCACCATCTATGCATGGATTTGTGAAATGCAGTGCATTGAGATGCTGGGTTGGTCTTCCCCAGAGCAGACAGACAAACTCTGTACTTGCACAGCAGAAAATATCCTCCCTTTCTCTCCCTTTGCAAAAGCTTGGAATTGCACACTCTGCCCTCACAGAGAGCTTAAGAACAGGAGTTAAGAGGAAGAGTGTTTTTGTCTGAGGCAAAATCCCAAATCTTAATATTTGGACATCTAAACACAATTACCCTATCCTCAAGGTTAATGAAAGTCAATCCTCAGAGCAAATTCTCCTCCATGCAAACCAGACTTCTGTAACCATAAAACCCTGAATTATGTCCCTGAAACCCAAGGTCTGAGTCATCTGTGCTCTTATCCATTCAGGAACAGAAAAAAGAAAATGTTCCTTAAAAAATATTCATCACCCCCAATGAATTGGTGTGTTTGCGTTGCCAAGCAACTGTGCTGCATCTCTGCACCTCTGAGACCCACGGGTCAAAACCCAATGTCAACATAAAAGTTTGAGAGTCCAGTCAGGATTATGGCATATAAATATTGATGAGGAAAAAGGCAGAAGAGGGTGATATCTGCAGCTCTGTTTTTAGAAGTAATGTGGTTCCCAATTATGCTCCCAGTATAACAGTCAGGTTTTTCAAAATCACAAGACAAGTGGTGTTCATCCTGCAAAGACTTGGTTATTCAAGAAGATATTTTGTAAGGATGTAGAAACACTATGGGAACCCCAAAAAGTTGGGTGTTGGCCCTCACTGACTGATTTCAGATGGAAGCAGAGCTGATTTTCACCAGTAAGGGCAGATATATTCCATTGCCTTCCCATGTAAATGCATTTTCTTCATTTCTTCTTGCTGAATGTTGTAGTGGCATGGATGGACTGATACATTTCATCGGAGTATCAATATGTTTATTGATACACACCAGTGATTTAGCAAAGTTTGATAATAAATCTTACAGTGGTTTTACAGCGTTCCATGGCATGGTCCTACACAGCAGAAAAGGTCAGCCAAACCTTTTAGGGAGACCCTCCTGTTGAGCCATGAGATTCTGAAATCCCTTGCATTCTAAACATCTCAGAGAGGAATTGAAGTACCTCTGGATCCAGACGTAGTCCCAGACATGGTTTATGTCTAAAGGACTATATGCATAAGCAATACTTTATAGCACTTAGTTAAGATTTTAAAGCTTAGCACACTGATAATTACTTACCAAGAATCTGTTGCAGCAAGGAATCTCTCAGCCTCAAGGAATAACCTTGAGAGGCATCCCTCCTCAAAGGGGGATTCTGGCATGCAGACCACTGCCATGCAAGAAGCACAATGGACCGTGTATTTTCCACTATTTAAGGAGGTAGATAATTGACTCATAGGTATATATGCATATCCTATCCAGATGGTGGTTTCTTCCAAAATTGCCTTGAGCAGCATTATCTTTAAGCAAGAACATTGCCCAAATAATTCCTGGGCTGTTTTCTTGTTTGCCTCCCCTGAGTCTACTATGAGTCAGATGCAGCCATCACAACCAGACACACCCACTATGACCAGCCCTGGGGGTCAACACTTGAGGGTTCCAGGAAAAAAAGATCAGGTTGGGAAAGGGAGAATATGTTACATTTGGTTAGGGCCGTGTTGTCCTAGAATGTCAATTATTTCTGAGAAGAGATAGCCCGGAGTGAATTGCACAATTTCTCTGCACCTTTCTTGGATGGCACTCAGATCCGAGGCTGAGCAAAAGTGAAAGAAGGGATAGATAGAGATGGGCTTGCCTGCTGAGCCATGCCTCTGCCATGGCATTCATCAGAGAAGCAGTGGCAGCCTGGAGAAATGCCAATGGCCAATGGT
The DNA here is from genome assembly GCF_017590055.1 of Onychostruthus taczanowskii. Taxonomy (NCBI): domain Eukaryota; kingdom Metazoa; phylum Chordata; class Aves; order Passeriformes; family Passeridae; genus Onychostruthus; species Onychostruthus taczanowskii. Next base: position 9,195,881 of record NW_024498795.1, read on the forward strand.
TATGGTAAGGGGGTATAAACCTGGTACCATTTCAATAACCGCTTTAATTGCCTGTCTTCCAGAGCAGGCTTTGAAGGGGTTAAAGGGAAATAAGGACTGCACTGAGAAAACCATGTGAAAACAGGGAATCTCTAGCTAATAATTAAACACAAGGAGATTAGAAAGTCGGATCATTTAAGAGAAGAGTGAGGGGAAAGTAGACTATCATATTCCTGCACTAAAACTCGTGATGTTTGTTCATCACCCTTAGGAGCAGCATTCTGAACTTCACCAAGTAAAAGAATCACAGTGGCTTATCAGGCAGATCTGGTGCATTTTTTGCATAATCTCACCAGCAAGACAGAAGTACATGAGCGATAGAGCAGTCAGACAGCACAGCAACATCATCTCTGTCAGCAGCAGAGCAGGATTAACCAGAGGGGTGAAGATTTGTAGCAGAGATCACCATGGGGCTGGTACAGCGTTTGCTGTGAATGCAGAGCAGAAGCAATGTGGAAGCCAGCAGAATTGTTCAAAGAATGACGTGACCAATGCTCACAGATCTCTGAAATAACAAAAAGAGAGGGCAAGATGAAAGTCATGCAGAAGGTAGAGACAATTCTTGAGGTGGAGATAACCAACACAGAGGAAAAGGTGTTAGTCTCAGGATCAAAGAGATAGATGTTGCATTTCATTTTGCAAATTATACATAAAATCTGTTATCAAGAAATGAAGTAAAGCTTTTAAATAGTATGTTTGCAAGTTCAAGCATGATCAAACACATCTTTGGTTAAAATCTAAATTACTAAAAAGGTGATTTGAAATAATCATGCAAGCACGAGAAGGCTATTAAGTCCTTGATAGCTCTGACAAAGAGGGCAAAAAGGGCATATCCAATTCGTATTACAAACAGTGAGAACCATTCTATTTTCAACTGCATTATGCATTGCCCATGGAGTGATTTATTTCACTGAGGGGTTGTAGCAAGTGAGATTGTAGCAATAAAGGGGATCACTCTCCAGAAAAGGCTGTTGCTCTGGTTTTTCATATTTCTTGTGCTTCCTCATCAATAACTTATTGTGTAATTAACCAAAAGTGGTGAGGCATGTGCTCAAATTAGACAGCTTCAAAGGCAAAAACATTTGCTTTGGTTAGTGGTTCCTAGCAGTGATCTCTCCAGTGAAGGGAAAGAACTCAACAGCTGAGGCAGCAGCTGAAAAGTGGTGTCATGGCTGCTTCCCCATAGCCAAATCCACAAGCTCTTGACTTTAACTTTAGTGAAAGGCCATCCAAACAGGCATGCTTCACACACTGCAGTTTTGAGACTTTTCATTTCCTAATTCTCATTCTCCCCCAGATTCTTCTGCCTGAGCAGGGGACCCCAGGATGCAGTCAGGCAACATCGTCTTGCACACCAGGTTATGCTTGGCAAGGATCCTCCTTGGATAGGGGCTCAGAAGGAAATTAATTCTGCTCCAGCATTTGACTAGATTGTTGGCTAGAGAGCACCTGGTTTTGTCTGCTTTTCCTCCGTCCCTGGCACACACGTGCTCCATCCTGCTTGCTGCTGAAGAAGGACCCCCCAGTTTGCTGGCAGAGTTTGGCAAATAGGTTGGTACATTTGGGGGTCTGTATGATCTTTGAAGATCTGGCAGGCAGTGAAGTTTGGAAACTCATTGATTTGTGGAAAGATAGAAAAATCAGAAAGTCATCACATTTATACTCAGCTTGCCTGAAAAGGCATGCAATGATTCCCATGTGGATTTCACATAGCCATTTCATCCCCTGGAGACTGACGAGCAATAAAATTACATTTTATTAAATGCTTGGAGATGAGGGAGGAAAATGAACAGCAGCAAGGTACCAGGACATTACCTGTGGCTGCAAGTAATGGTCAGGTGATTTGTCCATGTCCTGGACAGCGAGGCACTATCCAGCTCTCACCTAATGGAGAGTCACTGTGATCTCACTGTCATGAGCTGGCTATGGGGCATTACAACTACGGAGGTGCAGCAGAAGCTGCTCATGCAACTTGTTCTTCCCCCCCCGCCCCGATAGCTGGGCACAGCTTTCTCCCATCCAAGAGCAGCAGCCAAATTCCCAGCAGGAGCCCCTTCATGGTGAAACTGTGGCAGAGAACCACAAGCATCTGGTTAACTTCCCTGTGCAGCTCCAAAAATCACAGATTAACTGATGGGGAAGACACAGAGGCTGCCCTGTGCAAGAGTCCACCTGCTCTCCAAAGGACCCCTTTAGAAATTTCAGAAAATTTAATAGCTTTTTTCACTGGATTGACATATATTGGGCCTCAAGAATGTCAAATGTGGCACAGCTGCAGCAGCAAGCACGTCCAGTACAAAGCCGAGCTTACTCACAAGTATGTGATTTTGTTTTTCATTTCCATTTCTGTTATAAATTGCAGAAAGAGTGGGTTGTATATAGCTGTAGGGAGCAAGGTCAGCACCAAGGGAATAGACATCAAATATTCAAAATCATGTGGATATGAAATGTGCCAGCTTGGAATGGAAATTTCTATTTTGGGACTATATTGGAAGTAACTCAAAGGCTTTCTGTTTCACCTCTTATGATCCACATATGCTGCCTTTCTTGACATTTTTCCTACAGTCTGGCATCCCCTGGAGAGCTGGTTGGGTTTGCTAGATACAATAGGTCAAGCCTGAAAACATGTTGGGAAAGATGGGGTTTTCTGCACCTCCTCCTAGAAGCAAGGAGGTGGGAATAGGAGAAATCCTCAATTCACTTACAGAGAAGCTGATTTTCAGCAAGGCAAGGCAAATCTTGCAAAATATTTTGTCTGAATATTACGACAAATGTTCAAATTATTTACCTCCAACATACTGTCTCTTTTATCTGTTCCCCTTCTGGAAATATTCATAAAACAGAGTTTTTCTGGTACAGCTATTTACAAGAAGAGAATATCAATATAACAAGGATGAATATTCACATAGTGATAAAATTCTACATTTACAAGCACCAGTATGTAGACCAACACATTTATTAAGCCATGTGCAAAAATACTGCCTGGTGACTTATCTGGCCAATTGCAAACAGCTATTGCATCTTAAGTACTGAATGTTTGAAAGGCACTGCAAGTGAGCAGTCCAAAGAGACAAATCCATTAACATTTGTAGAATGCACGGACTAATGCACAATTTTAATGAAATGGAATTGTGAAGTTATTTTTATTAATGACATTTATGAATTAGAGTGCTTCTGCAAATCCTGTAGCAGTAAAGAAGGCTGCTATCCCACATGCAGAGTTTGTAGTGATGGAATAAATTCCTATGTAATACTATCTGTATTTTCACTTTGTAGTAGCACCTGTGATTAAATCCTTTCCAATTGTCAATGTTTCTTGTCTTCCAAAAACATAAGTTCCTTCAATCTCATAAAATATCATAAACCTCTGGTGTTGTCTTAATGTGAAGGCTGGTTTTCTTTTTAAGATTTTTTTAAAGACATTAAAGTGTCTTCACCTTAATCATTACAATATTTTTCTATAGTAAAAATTTTAAAGATGCAAGCAGGAAAAATATTTTTAGCACTTTATCCTCAAAATGCATGTTTCCTTGGAGCAGGACACACAAAGACCACTGCCTGAGAGTGATAAAGAGCTCAGCACTAAGGATGCTGTGATGGGTAAGGAGATTCTAAAGCAATTTTATATACAACTCTGCTTTCATCCCTTTATTCCTTGATGGCAGCTTAATTCTCATCTGAAGTGTGAGTAATAGCTCTATCTAATAAGGACTTGTAGGGAAGTATTGCAGAGGTAAAGCTCTAAGGTATTGCTTGCAAAAGACCAGGTTTTTGGATGAAAAGTTTTCAGCTGTTTTTTGATGGAAAATTTAGATAGAGGTTCATATAAGGTGAATATATATGAAACCTAAAAGACTTCTGCATATATATTCGAGATAACAAACAGTATTTGGAATACTGTCAATAGTTTTTTTAAATGCTCCAAGAGAGTAAACCTGATTATTCTTTATGCAAACACTCAAAAAATCCCACCTAATATAAATGCTTACTTGCCAGTTAATAGCTAGTCTCCCTTTAACCAAAGCAAAACTAAATTTGACTTGTAACATGCTGTGGTTTCCCTCCCTGCCCATTTTCGTCCATTAGTTTTCATGCTTCTCTCTCCTGAGCAATTGACTGTTTTTCCCAATCCTCAAACCTCTTCACTGAGAGCAAGCTTTGTCTGGGATTGCTCTTCCCTTGGCAATCAAAACATACATTCCTTTGAGCTTCATTCAGTAGTCCATGCTGCTGTACAATATTTTTAACTGCAATAATGCTGCATTGGGATGGCGAAGAGAATTAAAAGAGAAAATATGAGAAAACTCATGGCCTGAGATAACAACAGATTCATAGGTAAACCAGAAGCCACTCACACAAGTGAAGAAAAACAAAGAATTCACTTACTACTTCCCATAGGCAGACAGGTGCTCAGCCATCTCCAGGAAAGCTAGGCTCCATTTTGTGTAGTAGTTACACATGATTACAAATGCCATCAGTCCAATCATCCCACACTTTCTTCTTCTTCCTCCATCTCTATATACCAAGCACATTGCGGAATGTTGTGGAATGTCCCTTTCCTGAGATGGGATCAGCTGTCCTGGCTGTGTCCTCTCCCAGCTTCATATGCACCTCCAGCCCCTTCACTGGTGGGGTGGGGTGAGAGGGAGAAAAGGCCTTCAGTCACTGCTCATCAGTGACTAAAACATCCCAGTGTTGTTCACTGTTTTCAGCAAAAATCCAAAAACAGAGCGCCATACTAACCACTTTGAAGAAAATCAAGTCTATACTAGAGAAACCAGCAGGATAAGGAAGAGAGGAAAGGATTTTCCAGTAGTTCAACCTTTAAAGAAACTTACTGTATGATTTTATATCCAGTTAATTTTTTTTTTTCTTAATGTCTCAATTCAGGCAACACAATTAGTATGCTTCTTTTCTTCAGATCAGGTCTCAGTCACACAGAGTTTTATCAGCATAGTTGTATTTTAAACTTTGGGATAGCTTTGTAACTTCTAAAGAGAACAGCTGGTAGGCAACTAACTTACCACCTTTTAGACTGAAAAATACAGAATTCCCAGGATCCAAGTTTGTCAAAGAAATACAGATGCCCATATCATCTGGTCCTCTTTTAGGATTATTTGGAGGAGTTTTTATGTTTAGCTCAGGGACTAGAATGGTACAGAACAAAGCCAATCTTGTATCATGTTGAGAGTGCAAGGAAACATACCATTGTGTCCCACCTGAGTTCAGATACTATTTCAGGAGCATCACATTGAGCATGCTTTAATTTTTAATTGAGATTTTGAGTTCTGAGGGATCAAATCTCTCATATAAGTGAGGTCCCCATGATGTCTATAAACAATTACTTCATCAATATTTGCTTTGCCAAAGTTTTACATGTCTCTTAATTTATTTACAATCCTCTGAAAAGTGTCTATAACCTTAAACACTTAGATCCCTGGAGCATGGTGAAAGCAAATTCAATTGGGTAGAACTAAGGCTGTTTGCCAGGGCTCTGTAGAATGGTCTACTGAGGTTATATATTTTGCTATCCTTAGTCTGTCTGTGATTTAATTTATTCCTGGCTTGTGTGTCCAATATTGTAACAGCGTCTAGCTCCCTGTAATAAATGCAGGATCTCACAGTGCTGCCAAACTTTGTGGCTCACACAATGGTGATGAGGGGCTCATATGATGGACAGAATGGAATTTCACAACCAAGGTGTCAGTCTGTGCTGTCTCCTACATTTTGTTCAAGTCGCTTGTGATGTGTAGACTGGGCAGGAGATTTGCTAAATTTGCTCCTTGCACAGGACTGGTTTTTGGAGAACACAGACTTGCAATGACTCTCACAGCGCTTCTTTCGGCTCTGATGGCAGATTGTAGCACCAGCCACTGCCTTGGTATGGATGTTTGTCTGCCAGATGTGGGGGCTTGATGCTATGTAAAAAATATAATGAAATGTAATGAAAGGCTCATTGGTCGAGGCAAGGAAAAGGAGACATCCCTCAGCAATTACCATCATAGGCAAAATTGCTGTGACTTGGGAAAAATTAATTTTTTACCAATTAAATCAAGGTAGGGTAATGAGAAATAAAAGCAAATCTTCAAATACCTCCCTGCCAGCCTCCCTTCTTCCCAGGCATAATTTCAGCCCTGATTTTCTCTTACTTCTTTCCCTGCAGCAGTGCAGAGGGATGGGGAATGAGGGCTGTGGTTAATTTTTAAGTTTTTTTCTGCTGGGAGAGGACTCCTCACACTCTTCACCTGGTGCAGTGTGTGACCCTTCCATAGGATGTAGCTCTTCAGGGACAAACAGTTCCAGCCTGGCTTCCTCCCTCAGTGGGTCCACAGGTCCTGGCAGGAGGCTGATCCAGCATGGACTTCCTGTGGGTCACAGCCCCCTTCAAGCAATCAGCTGTTTCAGCATGAGGTCCACCATGGGCTACAGGTGGATCTCTGCTCCCCAAGGGTCCTCCATGGGCTGCAGAGGCACAGCTGCCTCATCATGGTCTGCCCCAGCCTGCAGGGGACTCTCTCTTCCTGAGCCTAGAGCATCTCCTTCACCTCCTTCTTCACCCACCTGCATGACTCAACTCAACAGCTGAGAAAGAACTCAAGAGCTCTTTCTCTTACATATCTCACTCTTCTCTTCTACCTGACATTCTGCAGCAATTTTCCCCCACCCCTTCTTAATTATGTTATCCCCAGGGCACTACCACCATCAATGATGGGCTAAGCTTTGGACAGCCTTGGAATTGGCTGGCATGGGAGAAGCCTCCAGCAGTTTCTCACCAAAGCCACCCATGTGACTCCCCCAATACCAAAACCTTGCCATGCAAGCCAAATACACCATGACAGAATGAGACACACAATGGAACCCTCTGAATGAAAACTAGCTTTTAAAACTACTGCTAGTTAGCTTTTTAAACTAATCCTACTGCTACAAAGATTTATAATTTTTTTTTATCACAGTTTTGGGCCTTCTGGCCAATTTTTTATGTACATGATGCATAGGCAATATTTCTTGTATGCCGAGCTGAAAGAAGGTTTCTCAGAATAGTCTGAAACTTGTTTGTGCACAAGAAAGAAAAATACATTGTTTTTCTCCTTCATAAGATCTGAAACAAGGAAAACAATGGATTCCACAATTCAATAACACATTACAGTTTCAGGAAAAAGGAATTCTAGTTGTCTCTTGCTCTTCTTTTCTTACAGTATTCCTATTTCTTCCTTACTTCTAAGAAAAAAAAAAAAAAAAAAACAACACGTAACATGAGACATTTAGTGATTTTCTTACCATGTACAGCACCTTTTTCTTTTGGTTTGGGTTTGATTTTTTTTTTTTCATCTTTTTATTTTTTTCTTTGAAGACTGACTGATCTGCTTTCTTTATTCCTTCATTGTCTCTAAGAAACAATTTCAGTTTCAGAACAATTTCCGGACCTGGTCTTTCCAGGAGTACTGTCCTGTATGTCTTTGTATACTCAGTGACATATAGTATTTTGGTCCTATTCTCTTGCACACAATGAAGTATCAGATGACTTCTGTTCCTAAACAGTCTCTCAGAACATGCCAGATCCTGTTAGCATTATCTTATTCCTAGCCACAAAGTGAGATATGTTTCTGGAAAACTTAAGGAAAATTCTTGATCTCATGGAGGGTAAAATATTAGCATCAAAACCCATTACCACTGTTGCTCCACACACATTTCTTCCTGTCCCTGGTGTAGTGAATATCAAGAAGTTATCCTGTCACTTGACATGAATCTCATTGCGGACTGTCACTGTTACATCAACTTCAATTCAGCAATGACAAATTGTCCAAAGACCCTGTAAAACCTGACTTCTCTCTCTGCACTGTCTTACTGACTGTGATGAATTTGAATAAAATACAGATTCCCTTTCTGTAAACTTTTCCATTAAAAACTGAAATCAGACTAAATGGGGGAAAAAACCCAAAAACCCCAAAGTACAAGGTGTGTATTTCTTTGTAGCTTTCCCTTCTCATTTGACTGCAACCTTATCCTTCCATTCACATCCTTTTCTGAGCTGTAGTTTCCTAGGGGAGTAGATTAGAGACACACTTGGCACAATCTCAGTACTGTAATATATTTATCTTGACAAAACCCATGTGAGGTCAGGAAATACCTCCTATTCTCCTGGCAGATGCAGGATTGAGACATGGAGAGACTAAATGCTTTTTCTCAGATAACAAGAAATGTGGTAGAGTGGGATACAGATCCCTAGATTAATGCCCTTCCCAGTGAAGTGCGTTTAATGGGTGCCATTCAAGTAGGTAGTGAACCCTTATTTCTAAAATATGTTGATGACATAAAAATTATTTCCATCTGTCACTCATACTGCTGAAAAAGAGAATGGATATTCATGCTGCAGGTGTAAAAAGTTTGCAATGACAGTGAGCATCACCTGGAGAGCCAGGATGTTGTCATGGCATGTCTGTCAGCCTCGTTCCAGAGAGGGCACTCAGGAGGGCAGATTTACAGCTATTTGGACAGGTCAGCAAAGAATTATCTTGCCTGTGGACACAGGCAAGTATTGAGACATATACAAATTCAATTCTTAAAAATGAATATGAAGAGAAATGAAAAGCATCAATGGAAATACTGTGGAAAGTACACTGAAATCTGTAATTTCTGTGGTAGCTGATATTTGTTATTAAAGTGCCCCCACAAGTCATGTTATATATTGGTAAAAAGTAACAGTTTTGTTCTTCTGTGACATCAGCTGAAAATGAGGAAAATAATGGTCTCTGAATTTAGGCTACAAATATATTTATGAGGATGAGGGATTTTCTTTTGCTACTTCAAATTCTATTTAAAAAATAAAAAAGAGGCCAGTTTAGTACCTGAGGTTTTCTTCAGCATAGTTATGATGTTTAGTACATTCCTTAGATAAGCTGGGAGAGGAATACAGTGCTATAGTGGCTTGCCCAAGGCCACAAAATAAATCAGTGAATCAAACTGGATTAGGATTTAGGGACTTTTTGATTTCTAATTTATCATACCATTGCCCACAGGAGCACTGTTGTATTTTTGGTGAGATATTGGGAACATCTTTAGATTAGCTATCATCAGTTTTTAAAACCCCTTGAAAATACTGTGCCAGACTAGCACATTAGCATTGTGGTTACTAGAATTTCTTGCTAGACCTCTTCCAATAATTTTTGTAGATTAAAGAATTTTTTAAAAATTTCTTCAGTATTTTTAAGTCTATGAGGAGAAATAGGAGTTCTCATGCCCTATCCTCCCACTAATATGAGGCAAATATTTAAACACAAAATTTGAACTCTGTGTTTTAAAAAGAAAAATACTACATTTTTGAAATCCAACTTTCATATTTACCAATGGACACTCAGAACAATGACGCCATCAGTCTTTAGTGGATTTATAAAAGATTATTGGCATTGCAAAACCGGGTGTCTTAAGCTCTTCTTGGCTGCAGTTGAAGTAAAAGCACTTAGGCTAGTCCAGCAAAGACACCTGGAGGTTTTGTGAAAATCACAAGATATTAGTGTCAATGCTCTCTTTTTTTCCTTAAAGTGAATAGGAGGGTACTAACTTTCAGAATGAGTGTAACATTTCTGGCACTTAAATTGTATGTATCTATCTCATATATTGCATGTTTTTACAATGCTGAGTGGTTTCAAGACACCATTAGACAGACATGTAGTTCTCTCTGATAGCTCTCTCTGCAGTAATGTAGTAATATAAAAGTAATTTCAAAAGCATGTTCAGCAGCATTGTGCATCAAAAATATATTGTGGCAATGCCTAACACTTTCTTAGTAATAAAACCTGAAACTCTATTTTTCAATAACAATAACTTTGTTATAATTATAGCAATAATCTATATATTTTATGTGTTCTGTTCAGAAACATTCTTTTTTTCAACTTTTCTTTAGTCAAGAACTCACAAAAATGAGGGGATCTTAATTTCCCGTGTTTTCTCCTACTTATCACAGGAAAAATTAGGGAAAGGAAATAGTGAAACTGTAGATGAAGTTCTAAAATACTCACAGAATAGACATCCTACTTTTCAAAACCTAAAAATATAATTTCTGCTTTCTAAAATATTTTTGCATGCTACCCATCCCATATTATTGTAACTTACATCTTATTTTTGATGTAAAGCTCTTTTTTTCTTTATTTCAGAATTTTATTTGTTCTTTCAAGGTCAATAAATAAAAAAAGCAATGAAATCAATTATGAGACAACAATTGCTTATTCAATCCAGAAAATAATAACTAGAGACAGGATGAGAGGACATAGTCTCAAGCTGCACCAGGGGAGGTTTAGGTTGGACATTAGGTGTAATTTCTTCACAGAAAGGGTTTTTAAGCATTGGAATGGGCTGCCCAGGGAGGTGGCTGAGTCACCATCCCTGGAGGTATTTAAGGAAAGACTGGACATAGCCCTCTGTGCCCTGGTCTAGTTGACGTGGTGGTGTTCAGTCAAAGGTTGGACTCAACAGTGGCAGAGGCCTTTTCCCACCTAGTTGAGTGTGATTCTGTGAACTACTGGAGGAAAAACCCAAAACACCTCTAGCAGGAATTTTAAGACAGACCTGACTAGAGGGCACTGCAATCTTTCTTATATTATCAATTACAGGCTGTCCTGGTGACTTTACCATGCCCCGTGCAGTGGAATGGGCCATTCAGAGGGTGGGTTGTTAAGCAGTGTTGAACCTTGCACTCGTTGCAATATCTGCTGGAAAACCCCAGCAAGAAATGTGCTCTGTCAATGGGAGAAAAAACCCTCCATAAAATTGGCAGCAAGTCCTTTTTTCCATTGCCCCACAGAGATGGAATGATCAGATCATACCCCTGCACATCCCCGCTGAAGATTTAAATTGGGTAGGGTCCGAGAATGGGCATTGCCTAAATGTTGATGACCCACTTCTTGCTGTTGGGTGTTGCAGCATTTCCCATAGTAAAAGCATTTCCTGGAGCAAACCAATTCTGTTCCTATTTTAAGAGGCACACTGCTACCCTCTAAGCCTTGTTGGATCCAAGGTGGAAGGACAAAGTAAAATCTTTCTAGCTTTACAAGGTGTCACGCATGGCTGATGAATGAGATTTAACATCCAACATCCCTCTTGTGTTTGATCTACTGCAGGTACAGCCCAGCTAGCTGATCCATCATTTTCTGAGTCATAAGTGGTTGTTGGCTCATGCAGCTCGTGCTTGAAGGAAGGATTCCCAGTGAGTGCTGACACTTGCTGAGCTCATGTCTGGGGAGATGCTGAAGGCAACAGTTTGAGACTGACATTTAATAATGAGCTGCAAATCACAGGTGAGGGAAGACCACCCATTTAGGTGATCCGTCACTGAAAATGCTGTTTACCACTGAAGGCTGAAGGTGCTCTTTTTTTCTATCTCAGTTTTCAAGAAAAAAGGGTTATTTTCTGTTCTCTCTCTAACAGGGGCTTTGTCCTGCTATATATAAGGTAAAAAGCCACTCTTTTTCTTTTGTTTTCACTGTTCCATTGTCTTATGATGATATTCAATAATAGAGGCTACCAGGAGCTTTTTTTGTACAAGCCCTGCTTTGATTTATAGCACAAGAATATGTCCAAAGGCAGCTGAGGGTAAGTCAATCTCTAAGCACAGCAATTCTGGAGGAAAGCAACATGAGTAACTTGAGAAGGCTGAAATCTTTTTGATACCAACATAATTGACAACACCTCAAAAAGAGAAAATGGAAACATTTTGCACAACCTATTTTGGGAAATCTGTCCTTTCCCTCCCTCCATGCTCACACTAGGTTTATTTTTAAATCTGCAGTCACAGTAGTGCAATTTTCATCACTGTGATAGTCAGTGGCTGTGGAATGGCAATTTTCACCACACTGGTATTTTCTCAGAAGCAAACACAAGTCTCCTTTACAAGGAATTTGTTCAATTATCAAGCTCATATTTAATAACTTCCCTGCCTATATTAACCTGTGTATTTAAGATTTAATGTAATTTCTGTTGCAGTACAACCTATGCAGAGTCATTTAATTTACAACCAGACTGGATACATAAATTACAGAAATCTTAGAAGCATTAATTTTCAACTCCAAACACCATGTTTAGAGAGCACCTTAAGGGCTTTCTTTTAAAGCAGATCTCAGAAACAACAAGGTGCATGCAAAGATTCAACAGGAGTTGTGCCTTCAGTAATAATTTTATTTCCTCTATTCTTTACAATTTCACTGTAAAGCCTAATATAATAGACACATTTCTTTCTTACAACCTTGAGATGAAAAAGGGATTCTGACCTCTGAGGTCATCCCTATGTGATCCAGACTAATAGACGAAGGCTATTACCATGGATACTTGATCCTTGGTGATTGGGGAAAGAGAACAACAGTCAACAGCCACATTTAAAGCCAATTTTAAAGGAATGTGGAAACCAAGGAAATCTGCTGCAAGTAAGGATTCACTACTTTTGAGCAGACCTTTTTATGATAAGGAAGGGGAAGAATGGCCAAGACAGCTTGCTGACCTATGCACCAGGCTCCCCAGATATAAGGAAAGTGTCCTGGCAGGTGTTTGTTTGTAGTGTCCCTGTTCAGCCAGATGCTGCCCTGCTAATGAGCATCAACACTGGCACGTCGGTATCCAGCACATCAGCACAACCAGGTGAAAGTCAGCCAGAGGAAAGCAGTCAGTGCCAAGCTCCACTCAGGCACCGTCGCTGTAACAGGAACAGAGCAAAACTGAATGAATCAGCCTGAAGTAGATGCAAAACTGTGGGGGAAATCAAATCCATTTTTCAAAACAATTTTTCTCTGCCATGTTGCCTTCACTCACCAATCACAATGGCTTTGTTATTCTAGGTTTAAACCTTCACTCTTTATACTGCATTTATTTTTTAAAAAGCCAACAAACTAAAAGAAAAACAACAAAAAACCTGAACAAAACAACTGAAAAACCTACACCCCCCCTCCCAGCTGTTCTATAGGAATACATAAAATCTTTGTGGGAAACCATAGTGTGTTCCACCACCTTCCCTCCTTCTCTTTGTGGTAGGACAACACACATGGGTGGTTAGTTCTATTCACATAGCAAAATATCATGAAAATCTTAACACTTTACAAATGATCTGTAAGATGCTGCAACCATCACTGTAAAAAATTGCCTGTGTTCTAGCAATACTGACATTGTCTCACAAAAGATCACCAATATTTTTATCTGTAAAATGTGTATATAAGAAAGTGGGGGCAGGGAGAAGAAGGCAAACCTTTTTGAATGAATACATGTAAGGAGACCAATAATGATGAAAAGTTACTTCCAAGAAGATTTGTTTGATGTGAGAGTGTGGTGCTCTGCTACTGAGATAAAAGTAAGATGATCATCTGGGTAAAAATGTATGTGAAAAATGTATGAAGGTCTTACATTAAATTAGTGAACTACACCAAAGTACAGAAACAGCACTTTCAGGACACTATCAAAGTCAGTAGGGAGGATTTAAATCAAGGCCAAAATCCTGTTGCCTTCAGCTTTCACCCTGCCATCAAAAGAGGACACCTGTGGTTCACTTTCAAGGGAAACACACAGCAATGTTGTGCTTTTTGTTACTTTTTTGTTCCTTTACAGTAACATTAAAAATAATGTTTATTATAAAGAATGAAGCTGGAAGTCCTGAGCGACACTTTGAATAGGATTGTTAATTGTAATTAGTGGACCAAATTCTTATTTACTCTTGAGCATTTACTAATGCTCTAGCAATACAAAGGGGTTGACACCTTGGTTTAATGCACATTTACAATCACTTTCATCCTCTGCTTTCCATAGGGAAAAAGTCCTTGGAATGAATGGTAGGGGTCCTAATCTACTTTAAATAAGCTTCCAACGATGAGTGGTTCTTGAATTGAACATGCCATTGAAAAAATACCAGTTATAATAAACGACATTAAAAACCTCTGAGTCTCAACTTCCACATGTGCACACACAAAAAAATGCCCCCAAAGCCAACCTTGAAAATAAGGGAGATTAACTTCAAAGTTAAGCTAAATGCTAAAAGTTCAACTAATATTGATCATTTAAATAAATACACTTTGGCAGTGCAGAGCAGAAATGCTCCTGAATTTTTACTACTTTTAGGGTTACATTTTGGTGGGGTTTGGAAATTTTGGATGTTTTGTTTTGTTTGTTTGTCAGGTTGTTTTTTAAAATAAGAAGTATGGAGATAAAATCTTTGCTGTGAGCATGAAACCTTGAGTTTTGGTGATAAAGGGGTAACAAGCCCCACAGGAAAAGAGTGTGTACATACTTGTGTAGAATTATACAAATCACTCAATTTTCATTAAAAAAAACCCAACCACTGAACATCTGAGGATATTCTAAAGCCAAAGATGATGTCTGCTGCAGTGTGCTTCTGCAGCTTCCTCTGTGTAGAGCAGCCATGTAGCTTTCAATCCAGAATAGAGCTCTCTCTTCCCGTCTTGCCAATGATCCTTAGGCCATGCCACTTATTATTTTTTCATTACTGATGAAATAACAAGTGCTTGTAACCAAGAAGCCATCAAAGATGTAACACGCTCCACCATCATGAGAGCACGTACAACATCACTTTCCTCCTTTTCCTGTTTCTGTGTGGTGTAGATGACGGCTATAGATAGAGTTTCCTATTTTGCGACATAGTGTCTGAAATTAATTAAAGGTTTGGCACTTTTCATGTGTTATGCAGATATATTTCCCCTGTTACTACATTCTTCACCACACATTAGGTGTTAGAATGCACAGCACATTGCAGGCGAGATGGATGTTGTTTCTACAGGAATAAAAACTGTGAAATGGAGATTTTTTAATGATTTAGAACAAAGCATATTTTTGGATCATACAGCTAATCTATGAGACTCTCTTAAAAATAAAAAAAGCAACAAGTTATGCCTTATTTTTCTACTTATGCTGTAATGATTTAAATTTCTCAAAGCATATGGTGAGAATCAGAATTATCCCTTCTCCACCTACTACACACAATTTCTTGCCTACTGACTTCAGCACCTAATCTATGGTGCTAAAACCAATTAGTGATACATCAAAGGTTTTTGCAGTTGTAAGTTTTGGACCACTACAGAACATTAGCACATGAGCTTCTCATTATAGGCAAAGATATATGTGATCTTTGATCATGTGATAAAAGATACATTCAAAATATATTTTCTTTGGCAAACTTACAATCTCCTAATTGAGGAAAAAAAGCTAATTATATGGTTCTTTGAAAGGCTGGAATCTGCTGTTATAAGGATTGTACACAAAAATCAAGTTGTAAATGAGAAAGGCTAATTTCACTTTTTTCTTTTTCTGAAATTTTTTGCTTTCAAAAGTCGTAGAAGGTTGGTTTTCACAAGTCATATGCTCTGGAGAGTGGTTTGAGGTTTCAAGGGTGTTTCTGGATTAATATTCTGATGAAATCTTAGTCTCACAGATGTGCTTAAATTTTGGCACAGAGCAGCCTGATCCAAGTCAATGAAACTACATCATGCATGCTAAAATTAAGTATCAAAGAATAAATTAATAAATGTCATGTTCTCCTGGTGGCTGGCTCCCAGTGTGCCTCTCCTGTTTGAATGAAGTGTGTGGACCCAGAGCAAGTGACGAAATCGATGGTGAAGCAGCACATTGCTTTAGAGCTCAGACTACTTGACAGGCTATTCATTTTCTCCTGCCATTCCCCATCCCTCCACAAAGTCCTCCAATTGTCAGATTTGAAAATAACAAATGGAACCTTGCCATTTGATATTAGATCCCCAGGAACACTTATTTATAGTTCTTTTGTTCCCCGGAGAGGTATTTTTCCAAGCTTTGGAAACTGTGCCCAAGCCTAGCACATATCAGCTGTGTTACGTTTGGCAGAGCATCAGAAGAGGAATAAAAACTGCTTGGAGCTACAGGGAAGATGGGACGGACTGGGCACATTTAGTGTGAGCTGTGGCAACCACACTCCAAAGTAAGCTGAGAGGGATGGGGAGGCTGACAGGTCTGACCTTTGCTTCTTCCCTTTGCTTTGGACAAATTGGGTTTGTCTTAAGACATAGAAAAAACCAAAAAAAGGTGAAGGGAGAGAAAGGGAGGGACAAGTGAGAGGAGGAAGGAAAAGGAAAGAAATAAGGAGAGAGGGAGGGAGGCAGAGATGAGGAGAAAATTTTCTTTTCTTTTGCCCGTGAAATCTCCTAGTCTCAGACCAAGCCACTTAGATTGGCCACTGAGATAAATATTTCAATTTCATGGTCATGGAATCACACTGGAATTTCCAGTATAAGTAAAGGAATATCCAATATTAAAATATTCAGAGAAGGAAACAAAAGCCCTTTTGCTAAAACTATGGCACTTTGCTGCAAGAATTACAGAAATTTGTTGGACAATGTTTCACTCTTGAGAAAAATTTTCTAAACACTATTTACAGGAGGTTACTCCCTATACTTCAGTTTCTTTGGGATGTACAGTGCAGAGACTTGTCTGAACAGGTCAACTGGGATTCTCATTTTTAAAATTGTTTATTTCACTGAGGAAGGAACAACAGAAAAAAAAAAAAAGGATCAATTTTAAATGTACTGAAAATTTTTCTGAGGTTGTGCTCTCATGAGGTTAATTCCCTTTTTCAGGTTTCAAACTATAGTAGTACTCTTGAAAGTAGTTTTTGAGATACCTCAACTTTAGGTCTTTCACAAAGTCTTTGGGTATTTCACACCTCCTTTTCCTAACTACATCTCCCACACTTACAATATTTAGCAACACAGGATGCCTTTCACATAGCCTAATTTATGTACTAGGGTTCTTCAGGTCTCAGTAATTTCCAGAAAAGACTCTCCCTGCTATAATGAGGGTCACCACACTTTGAACATCACTGGTATATGCTGGTGAAGACTGCAAGTGAGTCAATATTGGGATCTTTTTTCTGGATTTTTTCTTCGTATCTATTGAAACCCCATCACATGACTTCTGAAATATCTGCACTAAAGCACAATTAAATAATCTAATCTTTTCCTCCATCTCTACTCCTGAATGGCAGAAAATAAATCTAATTCAAAAATTATTTCTATGGTTCAGAGGCAGACACACATTTTTATATTCCTCCTCCTTTTTCAAGACACCCACTTCCTTAAGATTTCATTTACTATCCATGCAATAAGAAAAAATGAAATAACACAGGGGTTTTTTTTAATTTAACTCCTTTTGTTCTTGCTGTACTTATACGACTTGACAGTGAATAACAGCACATGCCAAGAAAACAATTACATAGCACCTCTGTATTGATTTGCCTAATTATATCTCTTTACTCAAAGCAAAGTTGTTTGCTCTGACATGGCTGACAAACCAGAGTGGTTTGTGCATTTGTTTTACCTTTCACTTCTATGTAGTAAATTATGTCTTAGTTGAGAGCAGGCTGAAGGGTATCCACAGAGCACACATGTATGTTCCTCATATGCAGGAAGGTGCCCTCTTGGAGTGGGTTCCACAAACTGAACTGACCTGGAACTTGGCTGCAAACCTAGACAGCCAAGTGCAGCTGAGCACCCAAAGAGCAGCATGCTGGCTGGCTGCTGTAGCTGAGGAAAAGGTAAAAAACAATACAGCATTTCCCTTTACATAAGAGAACTGGAGTCCAAATCTCTTTCAACCCCAAAACTCTGCTATAAAATGTGTGGTTTGGTTTTCTACTGTTGAAGGAGGCTAGTTTCCATCACTAATGTATGAGGCAAGACCATTTTGGCACCTATAATTGTCCAGTGGGGCAAACAAGCAGAATAATTGTATAGCCAGTGTGGGCACAGCATCCTGATCCATGGGGGAACTTTACACAGCAGATATGGATCCTACTAGAGCACAGTAGGGTAATCTCCCATCCAAAGGGAACCATGAGTTCCAGCTTGTTTAACAACAAAAATGCTTTCCACTACAGAATTTGCTGTGTGGGGCACGGGTGGAGGGAGCATGTGACAGATGAGCTTGGGCACTGCGGCCAAGGCTGCGCCTCTTGGGTGAATGACCCTGGGTGGCACCTTCAACAAAAGCAAACCACTTCACATCTACTGTTTGGATTTACAACTCCAAAAAGGCCAAGAGGCAAAAAAAGCCATTTGTGGGAATCTGACCTGTTGCTGTCAGCTGGAATTTTCAAAGCCACAGTGAAAAGCAGTGACAGATCAGGATACTCAGGTGTTTCCATTTTTCCCTCAGTCACTCTCCACTGCCCGGTAGCAGCTCATGCTTCTAACGAAAGGGATGTTGCTGCTGTTTGCCTGGGGACCTTTTAGGATGACATGACCCAACACAGCAGATAGTAGTTACACTACCATGTTATTTAACTTCTTTATTTGGCAAATAGTGCAATGTTGCTGTCAGATGAACTCCTTGCCATGAAAACAACTAAAAAATGGGACCTTGAAGGCTCAAAATCACTTCTAAATTGAAGTGTTTGTCTCCTTTTAAACCATCTGCTTCATATATTCAGATTCAGTTTGCTCAGTCTTATAGGAGGAAAAGGAAGGAAATTTAATGACATGAACCACTCATGACCACTGTAATGAGGCAGAGTTTAACCAGATCATAAAGTTGAATACAGCATAGCTGCACTGAAATTCACTATAAAGCTATAGTTTGCTAACTTGGAATGTATCCAGACTAGCCTTATGTCCTCACGTAAGAAATTGAAATGAACCTGTAACACACACACCTCCAAGAAGGATATTCTTCACACAAAACTTATTCTAAATGTATCTTGTTGATACTGGTTAGACAAAAAACATTAAAATTTTGAAAGAAAAACATTAAAATTTTCTGGTGTTATTTATTACATCTCTTAATTTCTAACAGATTTCTAACACAACATTTTCCTGCTATTAGGATATACTTATATATAGATTTCCTCCTCCTGTACAAATTGCCTCTTTGCATTCCATTGGTTTTCATGTGATAGCAATTGTCTTTATGTGGATCTTATACATTACTTTTTCCTGGTTTAATGACAGAGACTTTGTAGGCAGATATTGGATATTAATTAGTTTTCATTAAATAAATGGGGGGAAAACAGGCTAAATATATTCAAATCATAAGCATGGCAAATCCATAATCTTGGCAGCTAAAATTAAAGATAACTCTCAACTCAATAAAAACAAAAAAACCCCTGAAGTTTGGTTACACTGAAAGGAGATTTACACTTGTGCAAAAGACAAGAAATAAGCCAAGCTTTTTATTTCGGGAAACAATGCATTCAGCCCAGTTACAAGAACAGGTCTCTTCATTTTCATACAGATTATCACAGCACACTTTTTTTTAAACTACAGACTTCTTTCTATGCTGCCATACCAAGGCTTTTCTTTTGTTTGCTTTTTGAATCAGGTGCAGATGAGCCTATTTAAACTCAATCATGTCCACAGAAAAATCTAGAAACACCCCATGGTTTTTGCAGCTAGGAGACTGTTTGACCTGTCATTTGAAGATCCCACCTGGAATACCTGCTGGGGTTTAATCTCCTCAGTGTGCACTCTGTGACACTCTGGCTCAGCCAGGACCACGGGGCAGAGCCAGACTTGCAGCTATGTCACCTGGAGTGTGAGGACGTGGGGGCATCAAAGGGATGCTGGCCACCTCAGCCCCCTGCTGGGACCTGAACTCTCTTGTCCTTATTCTCCTCCTTCACAGATTAGATACCACTGTCATTTCCCTCTCTAGGAGGAGTTGTTTCTGATTTCCCCTGGTGTAAGAGAGCCATCAGTCCCTATGCCTGCTGTGGCAAGGACAATTTATTATGATGGACATTTCAACGCTCTCAGCAATGTTTCTCAGAATTTTCCAGGGTGCCTTTAAAATAGGATGCAGCTAGGCTTCCCACCAGCAATAGAAGCTTCATTTAATAAATATTTTTATTTATTTAATAAAGCTGAACATATTAATTACAGCCAGGACAAAGAAAAGCAAGAAAATTTTATATCCATTAACATCTTTCCCTGATCCCAAATTTTCCCAAATTTACTGTTATTTAAAATTCCTCAATATGTCATTTCTGTAAACATACCAGCCTGTAATTTGCACAGGCAAGACTTGTTCTATTTTTTATGATTCTTCTTATTATTTGTATTCACAATTTACTATCTGTGTGGTGGGTCTGATCCTCGAAATCACACGGCTGTCCTTCTGCTCGAGACTCCCTGACTTGCAGCAGGGTTTTCAGATCATCACAGAACGGTGTTGCCACCCATGTTTATGTAAATATATGTTCTCACATTTTTTGCACTACTCCTTCAATGAACATATTTAGAAAAAAAGTCATGTAAATGGTTACAATAAGATACTAGGAGAAGGTCACGAGTGTTGCTAATTAAGGGGGGGAAAATATACAGTGGGAAAAGCAGAAATTTACAAACTTTACAGAATTTACAGAAATTTACAGAATTTACGGAAATTTACAGAATTCCAAAAATTTACAGAATTCCTCCAGAAATTGTAGAGGGTTGGGAGACCTCAAATGGCCCACTTCGGGTTATGAACCCCATCTTTTTCCCTTTTCCTTTCTCTGCTTGCCAAGGAGGCTCCCCAGCATGCCGCGTGTGCCTCTTAGAGGCTGCAGGTCTTGTGAAAGCCATGGCTCAGCGAGGACCAGGGACCTGTGGAGCAGCAGCTCCCATCCCACCCTTGCCAGCTGTGTGCCATCCGGATGGGAAGAGCCGGGCGGCTGCAGAGCAGCTGGGTTTGGTCGGAAGTGCTGAGCCCGGGGGCAGAGGATGTGCCGTGGCCGCGCCAAGAGCTGAAGGAGAGCTTCAGAGGAGAAGGCTGCTCTGGAAATGGTTTCTCCCCCCAGCTGTAGCCGCAAGCAGCCTGCGCTCGAGTCCGGAGCTGTTTACCTTGTGTGCCTGCTTCTGGCAGGCTCCTGCCGCGCTCCATCCGCTGCTCCGGGGACTCGGGGACGGCTCCCGGGCCGGGCTCCGCTCGCTCGCGCCGCTAGAGGGCTGGGGCGGGCGCCCGGAAAGCGGGAAAAGCGGCGGAATTCCTCCCCTGGCTTTCACCTACACATGTACCAACACAAAGCGAGACTTAAGAGGCACTGCTAGGTTTTCTTCTCTTCCTTATGAGTTTGCCTGGATATTTTTTTTTTTTCAGTACAGTCGGCATATCAACCCCATATAAGAGACGTAGACCCGAATTCTGCGTCTTCAAAGAGACCTGTCAGACCAATACCCACAGAAGTATTACATCCGTGATTATCATTGGGATTTGGGAGGTTTTGTGGGTTTATCATTCCTGCTATACTTTATAAGATTAAGAAGTCTTGCTTAAGTTGGCTCACTCCTGGAGAAAGAAAAAAATATGATATAAAAATAAAGGCAATCCATAATCGGAAACTAATTCTCCTACTGCATGTGCACAGAACCACAAGGACAATGAGTTCACCCCCCTCAGTTAAATTTGGTGCTAATATTGCCAAACAGGTGGAACTGTGGTTGTACCTGTCTCACATATTAACCACCTAAGCAAGGGCTTCAGTCCCACTGTTTTATAACCACAAGGTTTCTTCTCCTGAAGTATCTTCACACTCAAAACAGAAGTGACCATTATCAAATGGATTAAAAAAAAAAAAAAGACAAAAATATTTAAATATCTTAATACATATGCTAAGGGACTATTTTCTTCACACAGCAGTTAGGGAGTTAATGTTGCTTACAGCATCATTCCAATTCAAAGAAAAAACCCTGAAGTTTGGTTGCACTGAAAGGGGATTTACACTTGTGCAAAAGAGAAGAAATAAGCCAAGCTCATTATTTCAGGAAACAATGCATTCAGCTCAGTTACAAGAACAGTATCCACATACAGATATCCATCCATACCCAGAAAATTGGGACATTTAGTGACAACAAGAAAGTGGTCTAGGAGGAAATGAGGCACAGTGCAAAGGACCAAAACATGCCAAAAGTAACCTCACAGATGTTGCAAAATCAGGGGAAAAATCAAGGAGGAAGACACAACTTTGAGGGGAAGAAAGGAGAGACATGGCATGGATACTGAAATAAGCATAAATTCTAATAAAGGATGAAAGTGACAAAAGCAAGACTGGCAGTTAAGGGCTTAAATCAAAAACTGAAGCAAGGTAAAATCTATTTGTGACTCCCTTTTTGACCACAGCTTCTGTCAGGTATTTATTTCTGTGTCCTTCACACTCAGACTCCTCCAATCCCCGCAGCTACAATTTTATTCTCTTTTATCCCAAGCCCAGTTGGGACGCAGAAACCACCCAAGCTGTTCATCCTAGGCTGTCTGCTGGAGCACTGGCAGCCTCTGTCTTCTCCCTTCATCCTAATTTTCTAGCACATTAATATGGCTTCATAGCCACTTCCACCATGTAGAGGGGCAGCCCCCGAGTCCCTCTCTTAGACTGATCTGCTCAGCCCGTAAGTCTTCCCTGCCCCAAAGTCACAGTGCTCAGCATCCTAGCAAACCTTTCAATCTTTAGCTCTTTGTGGCTATCTCAAAATCCCCATATCCGTAGGTCTTGGGGTCCTTTCCCCTCCAAATCCTTTAAAACAGATTATTAGAAACTTCTCCTCCCCCAACATCCACCTCCCCCAAGCCTAGAATTGTTAGTTTTCTTCTTTTCTACCTTGTCCTGCTGTGGGGACATCTTTTTGCTGTCTAAATTCTGGGTACCAATGGAAGAGCCCTAGACTGTGCAAAAAAATCTCCCAGTCCTGGCTCTAATCATTATGAGTTGGGGGCTGAAAATGAAAAATTACTTACAGATTTTTTCACTTTGTTAAAGATGAACAGATTTTTAATAGAATGGCAAAGTGTACAAGACTAACAAATATCTTGCAAAGAGAGCACGGAAGGTCTCCTGCTTCTCAAGAGCAAATACACAGGATTTTAATGAGGAAAAATGATCCTTGTTTTTGCCTTGTGTTTGGAAAGGCTGATCAATCCGGCTATTATTTCTAATTAGACAAGCCAACTTACTAAGAAACAATCCAGCCAGTTTCTCCAGAAATGTAGATGTTCAAGGTTATGTATGCATGCCTGTGCAATAGTCTGCTCAGAGATGAGTATTTTTTTGTACACTGCTTCTGATGTCCAGGCTCTGCCTTTTCATCACCCTTTATGTCCTTCTCCTCCACGGCAACAGTTTTGCTTTGCTGTTTTGTTTCCCTCTTCCTCAAACAGGTCATTTCATGACACAGGTGACAGTCTGCCAGTCCTGTCAGGCATTCTTACTTTCTCCTTTCAAGCTGCTACTCTTCTTTCACCTTCCTGTCCAATGCAGGTTTCTATGGCTCCTGGTTTGCAGCCCCCTCTTCCCTTTCCTCAAAGGATACAAGTAACCACGATTTTCCCAAAGCAGAGTATCCTGCACAGAACTGTAGCAGTCCAGCAGAGTGAGAGTGTCGGATTGTGAGCTCTTGAGAACAAGGACTATACTTATGTTTCTCAGATATATTGAAATTACTTTGCCACCTACATAATGGTTAATAAAATGAGCAGCGGTGTCAATACACCTTCTCTTTGCTCCCCTTTCTGAAAGCTATTTTTGCTTATATTACATTGCTAACATCGAGTTTACAGCACCATTCCGGTCTTTATTGGATTGAGACTCATGACTTTTTCAACACTATTTATATAAATGTTGTTATAAAACCAGAAGAATAAAAACTCTTCAGTTCCATGAAGGAGATACAGTGTGCAAAACACTTTTATTCCAGTCATGTTGATTTCAATTACGTCTGTAACAAGACTGTTACCTGACATATAATACAGCCAAAATGAGAATTTAGAGCTCACCTGCAATATTTTGACTTTCCTTTGCTTGTATAAATAACTATTTAGGTAAGTTTGCTAAGTTTTAACACCTATGGATGATGATCTAATGCAGGACATACAGACTAGATGAAGTTTCAGAATAAATTACATATTATAAGGCATTTTCAGCATTACTAAATTAAAGCTATATATATCTTGAGTAGATATGCATGCAGAAAATACTGTTTGTGGAAGTGAAAGACATGTAATGGTTGGATTCAGACTTCTTCATTTGGGATAGTTCAGATAGTTCCTATTTACAACTTGAAGACTTTCTGAAAAGTGTTTTTGATTAAGAGAATTTTATTTTCTGGTTTTTATGTAGATCTTACCTCCTCTCTTAATTCTTTGTAATCCACTGATTTGATCTTTATCTTAATTCTCCTCATGATTCTTGAGTATGAGAATTAGCAAGTTAAAATGTATTTCCCTGCCAGAAGAAAAATTGCTGAAAAATTGCCTTGTCTCCTAAATTTCCTACAGGTTATGAAATCTTCCCAAGGAAAATGCTACATACTTTTATATTTTGTTATAGGCAGGGCTCTGTTCACTCTTGCAAAACTGTGGAATTTAACAAGTTTTCTCCTTGTAGAAGGTTATCATCTTCAAAAAAAAAATTAAAATTCAAAAATAAAGTTAGCAATATGCCTGAAACCATAACATAAACAATTGGTAAATTCCAGTTTTTGCTCCCACTGATGATTAATTAATGTCAGACTTCTCTAATGTCAGTAATGGCAGGTTTAGCAAGACATATGCAATTCATGTGCTGATTCCATTAAAAGCTTCCCGCACTTGATAACTGATGAAGTGCCCTTATCTCTGTTGCCAAAACTTTCACCTTTCTCCTTCCTCCAGCAGCTTATGAGAAGTTAACTTTAGTAATACAGACTTTTAAAATACAATGAAGGGTAAATTGAATGTAATATGAAAATTCCAAACTTAGGAAATATTGTGCTATGCTATTATTTGTAAATTTTTAATAGTAGAAATTTCCATTCTCATTGATTTGCAACTGAGCTGAAAATGCAAGAGAAAATATAGATTTAAAACTCAGCTTGCTGCAGAGCACATAACTGTTTATATCTGTCAAATAAAATGTGTTCATAGGCTTGTTGTAGCATCAAAAGGGGAGGGAGCAATAAATAGTAGGAACTGGTCAAAAAATTGGGATCAGCAGACAGAATAAGCAGACTTCAGTAAGGTTTGTGACGCTGTCCCCCATAAGATTCTCACAGTTTGTGCTGGATGAGCAGACAGTGAGGTGACAAATGCCAAAACATGTGAGCCCAGAGAGTGGTGATCAGTGGCATGAAGTCTTGGCAGAGGCCAGTGGCTAGCAGTGTATCCCTGGGATCCAGTCCCAGTAAGCACCTTCACTATTGAAGAGCATTACCAGCAGGTCAGGTGAGCTGCCTTCCCCTCTGTTCAGCACTGGAGAGGCCACATTTGGAGTATTTGGTCCAGTTCCAGTCTTCCCAGTACATGAAAGACAAGGACATGCTGAAGAGTGTCCAGCAAAGGGCCACAAGGATGATGAAGTGACTGGACCATTTGTCCCATAAGGAAAGGCTGAGAGCTGAGGCTTAACAGCCTGGAGGAGAGAAGGCTCAGGGAGAAATAGTTAATGCACAGGAGCAGCTGAAGGGAAGGTGCAGAGGAGATAGAGCCAGGCACTTTCCAGTGGTGGCCAGTGACAGAACAAAAGGCGCTGATTAAAACAAAGTATGTTCCCTCTTAATATCAGGAAGCTTTTTTATTTTTTACTGTGAGGGTGAGAGAGCATTGGCCCAAGTTGTCCAGGGAGGTTGTGCATTCTCCGTCCTTGTATACATGCAAAATCCATTGGTATGCAGCGCTGAGCAACTTCTTCATGTGGCCCTGCCTGTGCAGGTGTTGGACCACGTGCCCTCCAGAGAACCCCTTCGGCCTTAGCCTTTCTGTGATCCTTTGAGCCTCTGAAAATTTCAAATTAACCTCCTAAAGCTGATTTAATATAATGACAAGGACATAAAACAGAGGATAAAAGTACCTGCTACTGGTGTCAACCATAATACCTGTTGCTTAGTAGCAGGGTTATTACTGTCTTAATTTGAACTGTTTATCTTGCACTTCTGCTATAGCATTGTGTTTTGGATCTTCAGACAATTACTGTAAATCAGTATATCCTTTTGTTTGTTTCCTTTAAATCTGTATGATCTATGAGGCTATCTAGACAATGTATTTTCCTCATCTGAGTGGCTTCAAAAGGGAAAAATATTAGTTTCTATTTTTTTCTTACCCCAGATTTACAGGGTTGGTCTCTAGAGAGGTAACTGGAACAAGTGAGAGTGGCACTTAAAGAACTGAGTCTTTCTGACAAAGTTTCAGAAAAGCCAAATCAAAGATTAAAAAATACTCTAGCAGCTTGAGAGACAAACCAGCTGGCAAGCAACGTAGGAAAACTGAAAATATTCCCATTAACTCTAGCAGATTGAGAGATAAACCAGCGGCAAGCAACGTAGGAAAACTGAAAATATTCCCATTCTTAACAACCAAACTAGAAAATCCACTGAGGAAAACCCATGTTCCTTTTCATTTTTCTTTTCTACTTGGATCATCAGTTTTCATGATCTCTGGGTGAGGCAAGAGGCTGTCATGACTATTGTCAGGAGACAGAGCTTTAACACAACATATTAGAAATTCTAGAATAGGACTGCAGTGTCAAAACAGACAGGCCCTAGTAAACCCCTTAAGCTGTGCTAGAACAGACAAGCACACACAAACAGCAGTGCATGAGGCTCATGTCGTTCTGAAATTGCACTTCTGATCTTACAGGCTTATTAAGAAGTGCCCAACAATTCATTCTCTCACTTTCAAATGGACTTTTATCCTGCAGCTATGATGAATCCACTAGAGAATTTAGGCCGTGCCATAATGTTTTTTTTTT
Source organism: Onychostruthus taczanowskii (assembly GCF_017590055.1). Classification (NCBI taxonomy): domain Eukaryota; kingdom Metazoa; phylum Chordata; class Aves; order Passeriformes; family Passeridae; genus Onychostruthus; species Onychostruthus taczanowskii. Next base: position 9,222,621 of record NW_024498795.1, read on the forward strand.
TTAACAAAGAAGAAAACAGCTGTTCATAAATAGAAAATTTTAAGTTCACTCACTTAAAACTTATTCAGTATGCAAAATAATTTTAACAAAACTTTGCAGTAATTGTCTAGCAGTCCCGTGATCTTATACTAGAAAATGTTACATAGATGTTTTTCATTATAAATTTTAGACTACTGAGTTTTGCAAACCTATTCTAGTCTAAAATTTTTGTCTACTGACTTATACAAACATATATGCATGTAAGCCTATGGAAATCAAATGTCCAGACAAAGACTTTCACAGAATTTAGATAATTTGCCTTGTTCATCTTTAAAATTCTTCATAACAAAGATAACTGTCAGAGAACTTCCTGAAAAATTGTAAAAACTAGAACTCATTTTTATTAAGGGCCATTCAGTCAGTTCCAGTGTCACTTAGCAGCTTGGTGGAACTTTGCAACATACAAATTGTCCTTCAAATGCCCCACACTGGTACAGATTCCATGTGAAATGACTCATGTGAGATCAACACCCAGGGACAAGTGCAGGGCAGAAGATGTGCAGTACAGACCTAAGAGACAGCTCTGCTGCTCTGTATCTATATCTTACTCAATATGCAAGAAGATGGTGATGGCAATCAGTTCCAACAAGATCCTTTCAATTATAATGGTGGCCTCACATCCTTTTGCCAAACCAGAAACTCCCCTGTGAGCAGATGGCAAACAGAAACTCCAGATTTCTAGCAGTTCAGGTGTGCCAAACTAGGAAGCAGAATAATAATATTTTGCTTTTTTCTAGTGTCTTGCAGCCTAAGCCAGGTGTGAAGCCTTAGCCTGCCACAGATTCACTACTGGGTTATTGGAAACATTTGTACACAAATTTAGAGAGCCACAGTCCCAGTTTTGGCTTGTGCTGCCAACCCAGTGTTTGCTTCCAAGATAAGGTTTGGACATTGTGGGGAAATTTTAAAAAATCCAAGATGCTTTAATTGTCCTAACTGTGTGTTTTACACTTTGCATTAATTACCCACTCTTTCAGGGCATCCAGATATATTGGCTCTAGGGTTGCTCTACTTTTTCTAAGTGCATGAAGAATCTTAGTTCCTTCATGAGTTGCTCAGGGTGGAATATTTATCCTCCTTACACTCCACCTTATCATAAATCATGGTAATGGCAGTGGAAATAGTCCCTGCAGGGTGCCTTGAGGTGTAGCTGACTCATGACAGAACATTACTTTGAAGTCTTACAGTTGTATTTTATTTCTCAGGGAGTAAATAGTGCAACTGCAGGAGAAATAACACTTTTGAAAATAAGTGCAGTAAAAAGGGCCAAATGCATGTGATGTGCAAATAAAACAAGAAATTAAAAAGCTGGCTTATGACTTCTGGGTACATCTTGTTGCCATGGTGCTTCTAGAAACCTCTTCCTATCTGCTATCTGCCTAGTTTTCCCAGTACCATTAATTGCTCAGGCCTTAGGAAACTGGAATTGTCACTCAGAGTTGGGCTGTGGGATACACAAATTATGATATGCTGTGCTCTGCATTCTGAATGGGAGCCTGCTTCATTTAAAATTCACTAAAAGGCATTACTTTAAGAATATTTTTCAAAATAAGATAATAAATTCAGATTGTGCTGCTGGTTTTTATAATCTAATGATGGACTTTTTACCTTTCAAAGTCTGCATTGTTTTGTGTCAAGAAATCACTTTCTTAAATATGTGCAACGTGATATGAAGCAATTAATTTAGTTACTCAGACCTGAACTTCCTCTTTTAATCTTGGACTACCGTCAAAAACATGAGAGAAAGGCCTTTCCATGAAGAAATCTATAATGAACAATTAGGCATTGCTCCATCTGAGGGGAACTTGGACAGATGGGGCGAGTTACAAGAAAATTAATAAAAATTTCATACAGGCACTGTACTTGTCATCCCTTCCTTAACACTGATATTGGTAAAGGCTCGCCCAGACAAATTTATCCATTCATTCCACATGACAAAAGCAGAAATACAGAGGTACAGTTACAACAAACCCTGAAAATAATCCAACTGGAAGAACGGCAAGTTTTACAGAAAGAAGCCCAAAAAGCCTTTACACCTCAAACAATAGAAGATGCTGAATACCACAGGCACATTGCTTTTTTAGTCAGTTTTTTTCCACATTTCTGGGTACAAGAAACTGATGAAGTAGAGAAATATCGAGGCAGAAGTACATAAAAAAATTCCAGAGGTGTGAAGTGATAAAAGGTGTGAAAGACCAAAGGTGTGAAACAGAAATAGGAAAGATCTCCCAAAAGAAGAGAGGAAAGAAAGCTCAACCATCAAGCATTGATGGAGAGGCTCTGTTTCATTAAAGGCTACATGCAAGGTAGCTTTACTTGAAGAGAACATGGGAACAAGAAGAGAATAATTTAATTTGAGATTAATAAATTGAAAATTATGTTTCATCTCCCCTTAAATTATGCAGAAGTTATGATCAGAAGCAGTTAGCATTTGGGAAATAATTTGAAAGGGGACAGTGGTGCAGACTGACTGTGCTGAGCCGTGTTGTCCACCTTTCCTTGAGCAGTGGGGGGTCAGGACACACACCCAGGACAGGGTGGGATGCCTTCTCCTGGTACATTTGAGACAAAACTGGTGTGCTCCACATGTTTGGTTCATTAATCATTATTGCACAGCACTGATTTTGGTCTTGAAGACACTGCATTTATCTATCTGAAGTTACACTGCTACTACTATTTTGATGTTTTACATGTACCAGGAAATAAAAGTTACTCTTGACATCAAAAGGCTCATTATGACAAACAAAATTATATTTTTTCAAGTATTTATGTTGCAGTAATTACACTGTCACTAACCTGCTTCTCTCCACATTTTTTCACAGAAAAATCAATTATTTTCACAGCTTAATTAGCAAGAAATATGTCAGGATAAAGTGCTTGAATCATTGTAAATTACTGTATTCATTCTTATCAGGGTTTTATTTGTCCTTAAAATTAAAAGAGGATTTTAGCTTTGTAGCACTTCCATAAGCAGGCTGACAAGTTTGCATTCATAAAGATGCATTTCATGTTCTCAGTGCCAGAGCTGCTTTTCATTTGCAGATAACTCTACAATACTTGAAAAGTCTGAACTGAAATTTTGAAGCATAGGAATATATTTCAAAATAATTGTTCATACGTGCCTTCACACACAGCTTTCAGACACACCCAGCTACTGTTACAGCTGAATATTTTAGATCTTTCAGGAAAAAAAAAAAGTGGGACTGTGACAAGAAACTACCTATTTTTTTTTCCAGCATAAAGCATGCTGAAAATCTTGCCTTGAAAAGAATACTCCTTTACACTTTGGACTTTGCACTTAATCATTATAAAGTGGTATCTTTCATGCTAAATATATTGCTTTTAACTTCTGCAAAGTCCTAGCTGAGTATGACTTATTTTTAGGAAAGAAACCTTGTCTCACACATGTAGCAGAGAGTCATTCTAAATCGTTTCTTCTATTCACTCCATGAAAACATCTTGTTCTGGGCTAAGTAGGACATTTCCCCACTCTGGATCATGTTGGGGTGCACTAGGTTTGGGGTAGGTACATGGAATCCATCCCCTTCTGCCCAAGTCTGTGGGTTGACATTGTCACATTGTACTGCCTGATCACACCCTGCTTCTCCCCTGCTTCACTTATTGCACCTGACAGGGCATTACTGGGGGCTGAGAAGGAAAGTGCCAGCTGCAGGATCCTGCCTTTTGCATGCAAAGTCAAGGAGGCAAGGGAGAAACAGGGCAGGAGACAGCTTGTGGAGAATGGACAGCTTCCTTGCATATCAACTGCACCTTACTCCTAAAAACCAGCTTTTTGCATTGCCTCAGATATGATACTAAGGAAAGGTACTTTAATTTAAGAAGCTCATTATCTGAGGGAACCAACTTGGGGTCCTGGTGCCTGATGTTCTGAAGAGCACGGACAGATATGTCAGCTGGTAATGCACTCTAAATGTCTAAAGTGAGGGTTTTGGTTGCTATCCTCTGGAAAGTTTGAAATTAGATGTCCGAGGGAGGTGAGTTGGTTTTATATTCATTTCCCTGGCTCCCAAGCAATAAAGGTGAGATAATACCTCACAAGTGTTGTGAAAATTAGGAGATTAATTATTAATATGTTACAAGATATGTGGATTAGTTACTGGGGCAATACAGTGACAAATGCCATTGAGAAGCATGTAAGGAAAGGAGAAATTCTGTCTGTACACCAATGCACAAATAGCATTTGGTACATTAGATGTGAGGAGGAAGAGAATATTGAAGACTAGGGGAAAAGAGAGGTTTTTTTGAATAAATTATTCTGATCTGAGGATCACTGTTGCCAGCTACTAAATAAGGCAGGGCAACTATGGAAAGAATTAAATGTGCTTCTGTCTTCAGAGTGTAGGGCTAAATTAAGATCAGGTAGGTTGGTTTAATTTCAACATTTCCTAACTTATTAGTGTTTGTTTTTTGAAATTTGATCAGTATCCTTAGCTCATGTTTCTCTCCCAAAAATGTTAAACCTCATGTTAATGATAAAAGTGTCCTCCTCTCAGCAGTACTGTGGGTATTGAGGTAAAGAGATCTAAATCCTTCTTAAATTTTTCCGTTATATCAAACTCATAGTACTTCACGATGTGTGGTAGTCCAATAGTTGCAGTGCATCCTAAACACTTTCAATAGTCAGTGTCACTGAAATCTATGCAAAATGGGCAGCTCAGGAGCTTAAGAGCAATTAAAACTACTGATAACCTAATCAGGAAGTTGGATAAAAATTACCAAAATGCAATGGATTAATTTCAGAGGAATACCAGGATAATATTCAGAAATAGTCTTGATTTTGTCTGCATGAATTTCCATCTCTTCAGAATTACAAATAGGACTATACAAAACACTTTTTAAAATCTCTAATTGCTCTTATGCATTCTACTCCAATTATAATTTAATTTTAAGCACCTTGCTTGAAATCTTCTGAGATTTACAGTTACATCTGGCTGAAAAAATGGAATAAAATTCTCAAAAATGCTGATAGTATTCCCTTACCTTTTTTGTCCACCTGAAATAAAATGAATGGTATCTAGAGTGCTGTTCATAAGCTTTCCTCTTTTTCCTTTATTGTTTTTATCACTTTGCCAGTTTCCAAAACTTTTTTAATAGTTGAAAAATGTCAGGATAAAGATTTACATTACTTCCTTTATTAACAGGGCTGTTGGGTTTACTTCAGAAATCAGATGGTTTTCAAGAGTTGCAGAGTGGCAAATGGAAACATGAAAGCCTTTTCTCTGTGAAATTCTTACCAACTGGTTTAATGTACTGACAAAGGGAAAAAGTACTAATATTCATGCCCTTTAAACCTTTAAAACATTTTTTTAAAAGTGTATTTTCTCAAGACAATTTATTTCACTCTCTTAAAATAATGGGGCAAAAGAAGCAGGGCTGTTTGATTATTGTCTAGAGCAAGCTGGAATACAATATTTTCACAAGCTACACATCCATTCTCAAGAATAGTCTCTTTCTATGATATTTCTTGAATTCTGGCTGTAGTAGGAACAATTATAAGGAAAACTGAATAATGAGACAGAAACAAGTATGTTCAATTTAAAGTACCAGGAAGTATTTGAGTCCCAGTGATTTTGTTGAAGGCTGGTCACAGTTTCCTTGAATTTCCACACTTATCTAATGTGCTATTTTTATTTCATTTTTTAATTGCAACAATATATTTCATTTAAAAAAAATATAATGGAAGATTAATTAGGAAAAGCAGGTAAATGGAGATGAAGTAAGAGTAGTTGGGTTATGCATCCTACAGGGGAGCACAGGCTGACTCTAAAAGATAAATCATCTTGAGGACAAAGTATGTTCCCTGCTGGGAAGTCCCAGGAACCTATATCCTGCACACTGGCACCGGATTCTTCCTTACCAACATAAATTCTCACAAGTTTTGTTGTTGTTTTGTTGTCTTGTTTATAATCAAGACAAAGTGATAGGAACAGAAAGCATAAGCACTAAGTAAGCTGAAATTCCAGTACTATACTCGTTTTCTGTTCTTTGTGAAACATACTTTTCACAGAAATATATGTTTGATGAAGAAAAGGGGACAGAGTATCAACAAAACACTCACCTTGAGCAAGTGAACTCACCTGGCCAGATATTTCTTATGCTTAGTACATTTCCTAGGGAAAAAAAAAAAAAAAAAACAAAAAACCTCATCTGTTTGATAGATCCTCCTAGCAACTTTTGTGCATGAGCACCTTATATGTCTGTTTTTCCTTGAAAAACCTGTTGCATAAAAGCCAAAATGTTATTCAATTACTGACCCTCATAAAAAAATTAAATCCTTGATGTACTAAGGAATGTGTTTAATGGAGGAAAAAAATGTATATGTTTCTCAGGGGTAGGAACAAAAGCATTGTGCTGTAAAGACAGTTTGTGTGTTTATACCCACATGCAGGAGTCTCCACATGTTGAAAAACATGCCAGCTTGTAAATGCATATTTCATTATCTGATGTAGGTTTTTGCTTACGTTGTTAATTAAGTCAGCTGGGAACCTCAAAAGCACAGAAAATTAAGAAGTAAGTAATTCTACTGTGTAAAATTCAGCAAAAAAAAAAAAAAGTCTTAAATTCTCAACAGCTCAGTTATTACACAGACATTTGGTAAGACACTGGACAGGCAAATCATTGTGGAAGTCTGTAAATGCACTAAAGCCACGCCAAAACCCTGTGAGTCAGGATCAGGCTTCACACGTGTAACTACAGCAGCAAATCATGAGCACTGGGCAATTCCAGTTGTGCAAAAACTAAAACTTTGGGACCAAACTAAACTAAATTTTGGGATCATTCTGCATTTAATGGCCATCAGATGCTCTAAAATAATATAGAGTTCAATGAAGCCATAAGGAGGGAACTTTAAACTTGAAATTTAAAGGCAGAAATAACATCAAAATACATATTAACTTTTTTTTTTTTTTTTTTTTTTTAAGTTAATGTTTATTTTGTGAGTACTTAACTAGAGTCTCTTTTTCCCTCCCTTCCCTTAGCATCTCTGTGCTCTCTCCTTCTTTCAGGAGGACACTTCTTTCAAGCTGCATGTCTTATTCATTAATAATCACAAACCAAAGTATTTTAAAAATACTTCATAAAATCTTGATGCATTTTTTAATGCCCACCATAGACAAAATGCTAATTGTTTGCCAGCAAGTGGTCACCAAAAAACACATCCCGAGAAGAGCTGCAAAAGCTTTCTGGAACAATATGAAAGAGGAAAAGAAAAAAGAGTGTGCACCAAGTGCAGGGAAATGTACAGAGCTGTACAACTGGATGAGTAGAGGAGAATAGCTCAGCAGCCATTATTCCCAAGCAGGGAAATTCTGTGCTTACAGGGAGGTACAGAAACATTCTGTGCTTACAGGGAGGTACAGAAACATCTTTGAGTGGTGCTGCTTTTTAAAAACAAGTGTTGTTTAGAGTGTCAAGGTAAAATGAAGATGAGTTGTCTCTTACTTTGTGCTGAAACCCCAAGTGCAGTCATATAACCACTAAAATGCCTGGAGAATGAGCCTTAAGCTTTCCTGCTTGCCATAGAGAAGGAGCAAACAATGCAAGTTCCACACAGGTGGGTTCTCATGCATCATACAGGTGTTGTGCCTGTAGGCAGCCCTGGTGCCTTAAGCACAGTGAAATCTTTTTGAAGAAAAGCGAGCTTGAATCCTTTGGGAATACATGTGGGAGCAAGGAAACACAAGCTCCAACAGAGACAGGAGCACTCAGAATTTTATATAGCCTCAGCTATGACAAGCATCCAGCTCCAGTTGATGTTAATGCAGTTGATGCAGTTCTTGCAGCTAAGCAAGTGTTGTTTATTGGAAAACACATCAAAAAATATGAAATACCAAAGTGCTGTCTTGAATCATCAGTTCTCCAACCTCTTCTTCTACTTGCCTGCACAAGATAGCTCTCCTATTAGTTTAACATGGCAAAAAATGCACTCAGGCAATGCTCAAACCTTGCAGGTTAATTTGTTGTTGATGCTGGTTTTTCCTTCCTCAGTTTTCTCTTCCTTTTAACTGCGAGATGCTGGATCCCATGGTGGCAGTAAAATCTTACTTCACTTAGAGTCACAATGAAAGATCTCTTCTTCCAAGTATTGCCATATTCTAGCTCTAAGGAATAAAGAAAGTTTCACCATGAACAGGGAGGGAAGGCCAGAAGCTCACTGAATCCCTCATGCACCTTCTCATCATTATCTGCTTCTCTTGGAAAGCACTCAGATATTATTGTGGCAAATCTGCAGATGACAAATATTTTAAAGTAGCCATACTTCCAAAAACGCACTAGTGTTGCTTTTCCCATGTGTGTCATCCACATGATGTGTTATTTTTCACAATTGCTGCAGGTTTATATCTGTTTTGCAACATTTAAAACTAACATGTTTCAATTTAAAGACTTCTCAAAAAAAAAAGCTGCCCCATTTTCTGTGCTAAATCTCTGGAACAGGGATCTATGACAGAGGGGTGTATTGACATCATTTCTACAGGAAATTAATTTTGGTTGTTTCCCACAAGTTCAAAAAACTGTATTTAGCGATCTGCATTTACTTTTATTAAACCAGGAACAAATCCTATAATAAAAATAATCTTTTTATAACTATAATTTTTCATTTTTTGGGTAAAATTATCAACAGAAATAACAAGTTTCCAAACTATTTGGCTCTTGATAAAATTAGATTTAGATGTGAATTTAAATTAGAATTGGATTTAGATGCTACGGTGAAATGAACCTTATTGAAATGCAAATTGAACATGAACCAGCGGAATAAATTGCCTTGTAGGTTTCTGTTTGCCTCTAATGATCCATATTACACCATTTTCCTCTTTCAGTTTTAGCTCTTATCATTTAGGTAGGTACAGAAACACAAGAACAAAAACACTATGAGAAAATTTGTTAAGTTATAGATTACGGGTAAAACATTAAATAAATCACAGGTAGAGCAGATCCAGGATCTGAAGATTTGTAGATTCTCACACTTATAAAGACTTGTTGAAGAGTACTACTGCCTCTTTCATTGCTTTTCAAAAAATGATTAATTACTTGGGGAAAAGTTGTCAAGATGGCCACTGTTTATGTCCCTTGAAGTTTCTTTATCCCTATTTTAGATGCATGCCTTGAGGCATAGTTTTCATACTAAATTCTACAAGATGGTAAAGTGGCAATACAGAAATGCAAAAAATTTACAAATAAGAGAGTAGCCAAGTTCAGTTTTAGGATGAATTTTGTAGATCTTAGCTAGGCGATAGGAGAATTCATTTTCTTCAGATCTGCACATATAGAAACCAAGTAGGAGGTTAGAAAGGGAAAAATTCAAATTCAAACCCTAGGATTTTGTTTTGATTTATATATTCTCTTCTCCTTTCTAAGAATGTCTTCAATAAGGGAAGATTTAAAACTGTTTTTTACTCTTTCTACAGAAAACTAGGGGTTTTGTTAAAATATTTCTGATTTTGTGTTTAGATTTGTTTTAATTTAGAAACAGTTAAGAGCTGCACTCATGGCAGAAGTATGTATAACTATTATGAGGAACGTATTTTCCCTGCAAATATTTAGGCTGCAAAAACTGGTAATCCTTTTCTCTCCATGTTATCTAAATGCTAACAACCTTTCCCTCCTTTCATTGTGTTAAATATTAAGAGTTAAGAGGAACAGAATTCTAGATAAGAAAGCAAGAGCCATAGTTTGTCTACAGAGGACCATCAGATGTGATAGACTCATGGGAAGGATTTACCAGTTCTAATTCAGTTTCTAAATATGTTCCATACTAAATGAGGCTTGTATCTATAAGAGATATCTATAATCTTCTAGTCCTTCTGAAGATAAATCCACAAATATAGTCATTGTTACCTGTCAGTACAATGAGTTTCTTTGCCATTATCCCTTTCTGAGGTGGGGCAGGTAAGATGTTCATGGAGACACAGCACACAGAGAAATTTATATACATAAAGAGTGAAGAAAAAGAAAATGGAGTATGATTATGGTTCTTTTTTATTTTTTTTTTTCTGTTTGCAAAGACAGCAAGGATGAAGGCATCTGTGCCTGTCTAAATTCAGCCAAAACCATCTGCCAACAAGTTGCAGCTAAAGGGTAGAAAATCTAATTGTGACTCAGAGGAGTTAGAAGGGAACGTGGGAGAGAGGGCCCAGGCAATAAGCTGTGGAGATGTGTAACAGTTGGCTGAAAAGGGATGTGAAGTAGCAAAATGAATGGGGACCATCTATTCTTACCACACTTACACTACATGAACCTGATAATTAAATGAACAGTTATAGCGTAACGTACTGCAACACAGAGAGAGGCTTTTCAGATTCCAGCACAATTCCTGTGCTCTTCCTCCCATTTATACTGTCCTCCTCCACAGCTCCAAACCAGCAGAATTAAGAAACTCACTTCCCAGTAAATTTGTAGTTCTGTATGGTTATACTTACTTGAAATCAATGCTGGCTCCAAGTTATAGTGGCATCATAAACTATTTGATTGCCTTAACGGAATTGCTTATCATTGCAATTATTTATCATTTATCACATTACCTCAAGTTATTCCTTGCTATTGATTGTACCATCCTGTGCAATTTAATTTTAATTTATGATGTCTTCTGGATTAGAAACACATGAGGGAAAAATTGGCAGATTGGTATGTTTTTCTCTGCAACAGTGAATGTTTTGGGAGACAGAGCAACAAACAAGAGCATAATGGTTAAAGCCTGCTTAAACCAAAAAGTATGGTCATTATCTGAGCTATCACAAGATGACTTCTGCTCTTGTTTCCAGTTGCCTGCGATAATATTGATCTCTCCACAATGAAGTTTATAATTTTCATTGCAACCTTTAATGGGAACACTATTAAACACAATGGGAACACTATTAAGCACAACTATCAAGAAGATGCATAAAACCCAATAACTGAGCCTGGGCTGTTTTCTATAGTGGAGCATTTCTATAGTGGAGGATTCTGAAGATTTCAGAATTATTATATATATATATATATATATATATATATATATATATATATATGCATATCTACTCACACACATATATGTGTATATGTAATAATTATGGATATATATTACATATATATGTATATATATATATATATGGTGACAACATGTATATAGTTGAATACAGTGTGTTAGGTGCTCATTTAGGATTCAAGAAATCAGGAATTCTTTTTTAGCAAAGATAGTCCTTAAATACAAGGAATACCACAGCATGAAGAAGTCTTGTGGCATCACTTGGTCTCAGAATTTTCATCTAAGAGATATTTTTCCCCGCTTCCTTTCCAAGAGTCACCATCCTGGAAAGTTCCCTGTTCCCAGAGTTACGGCAGACACACAGCTGAGAAGGCTGATGACATGATGCAAACTTTCATCCCAGCTCAGGGCTTGCACCTTCTGCATTGAGCTGAGTCACTGTTAAACGTAATTTATCTCTTGCATTTTTAAAAAGGTCTAATCTAGAAGGAAAATCACCTTGGCTACTTATGCCTCTGCTTCCCTGTCTCCTCCCTATATTGACGGCTCAGTGTTCAAGCTGTATGGAGGTGATCATCTGCAGAGTGTCTGGTACAGTGGGAAGTGAAGGGCTGCTGCAATATGATAGAGTGATAATGATAAACTTCACTTTACGATAATTTATTGGGTGTGTATCTGAAATCATTCAGCAAGAAGAGAGAAGGTTGACTTTTAAACTGAGAACATTGTCCCTTTCAGTCTTTTGCATTGATCTAATTATAGGGAAGCTATCATTCTACCAGAAGCTTTAAATATCAGAAATGACTAACACTTCATAAGGTTACTGTGCTGGAACAGAACTTTGGAAGTCCTTTGCAGAAGAAGGTTACATAAAGCCAAAAAGTTCAAACAGGAACTTAGATTTGAAAATAACTAGGAAATACATACAGAGAAACTTATTTACTATAAATTTCTCATGGATTGTTTCTGAAGAAGACTTTGAGGATCATTATGTTATTCTATATTCTCTTCAACTACACTCCTGTTTCAATGGGGTGTTTTTATCACAGAAGCTGCAATTTCTCAGGAATGACATTCCAACACACTCCAAAGATAGATGTGTCTAGACCCACTGATACATTTCATTAGATGTTCTTTCCTCATTAGATGCTGTTCATGAAAGTTTCATTATGGAGTGAGAAATCCTGATGAAAATCTGCAGAATTAATTTTATTTTCTATTTCCATACGTCTATTGACGTGTCCTGTATGATGGCAGGTATAAATGCAATTCTGATGTTCCAAAAGCCATTTCACTTCCACATGCCTCTTTGGAACAGGGGACCACCAGCTTTAAACCAATAAAAAGGTCTATGTCAATACTTAAGGGATTCTAAACATAATAACCCTCTTTAAATTTTGTTATTCCTTTTTACCTGCTGAACAGAAACATTTAGAGGCAAAGCAGATACTGCTTTCATATAAATTAAAAATCTCAAACCACAATTTTTCACAGCTAAATCAATCAAACGAAAGTAAAAATCATTTAGGCACAACAAAATATACTAATGTATTGTAATAAGCTATTGAACTTTACAAATTGGAGTGATTCATTTGTCTAGTTACAGAAATGACACATCAATCATCTAGTCTGTTTTCCTTCAACTGCTAAAACAACAGTTGAGTCCATCTTGAAAGATGCACTTGTTCTCTGATGCCAGGCTTTCACACTACTACTCCTCTAAGGAAATTAAATATGTGCACAAACCAGCTTACATTACTCTATAATATTATTCTATTATAATTGTCACAGCTTGATTAGTTGAAATTATTGTTATTATAGAGGCAAATATTTTGGAAATTATTTAATAATTAATTATATAGGCAATTTTGGAATAATTTAATTTTAAACCATTTTTGAAATATTTTTAAATAATTTTGAAATAATTTAATAATGGACTACTAATGAAATATACCCTACAATTCCAAGGCAAAATAGCATTGATGCTCCCTAGGTTATGTGATAGAAGTGAAGATTTAAGTAGCAAATACTGCGTAAATTTGAATAATACCTGATCTTTCAGCTGCTGTAGGCAGCAGAAGAATATTTATTTCGGTGACAAGGAGCTGAAGGAGATTTTAAGCAGAAGGGGCCAAAAAATAAATACACAGACAGGAAGCACTATTGAGACATTCTGCTTTTAGTATGTAATATTTCATTTTCAAACACACAGCTTCAGTGATATTAGCACCATGCTCTAACAAACTTAGCTAATGATTTACATTCACTGAATAGATAACTTGCCAGCCTGTTCATCAGGAAAAAGGCTAAGCTTCTCAAGTAACAAGAGCCATAAAACATACACTCTAATTGCAAACTTGTTTAAAAATTATTGACTTCAGCATGGGCTCAAGAGTCTTTATGAATCCATGCCTGAAGTAAGAACCTGAATTATGTTTTCTGAAGGATTTAGCCTGTGTAGCCCTAGAACACCTCAGCTATTTTGGCATTTTGTGTGTTTTGAATACCACTGCCACAAACCTGCCACTCTTCCAGAAAAAGCATCATTTTTTTTTGTCAGATTTCTTGACAATGTCTAAAATCTCCCTTTCCACCTTTAAATTGACAAGGTGTCTATTACAGCCAGCAGAATCCTTCCTGGCCTGATTGTCCGTCCTGAAACTAAGTGTCTGAGTAGTATGAGCTCTGGAATTTCCTTCCCACTACAAAAGCTTTTCAAAAGTGCCATGCCACTCTAAAGCATGAGATAAATGGAAACAGCTGTGATAGTTCACTGGCTTTTGCCTGACTTCCTAGATTTCAACACAGCTTTTTTTGCAAATATGAATTTATATATTTTTCTCTTCATTCTTGCAAGCAAACAGGCACTTTGTGGTTGTTTCATGAGATGCTCTGGAAACCTTGCAGGTGTCTCCCATATCAAATATAAGCCCTGGATTTTACCTTCAAGGACATTAGACTTATTATTTAGGATCCTGCCCAGTAGGATCTTAATTAGGATCTCTTGTCTGTTAGCAAGACCTAGTCTCCTGCATCTGCTCAGTCACCGCTTCAATGGTGTTGGCCCACTAGGTTTCTGAAAGGCATCATCATGCCTTTGGCCAAGATCTTGCATTTCTAAGCAGCCCTGTAACACCAGAAATCAACCCTCATAATTCTCTGAAATAATAATAATAATTTTCCTCGTAATTGTCTGAAAACCTGGGTCTCAGAAACGCCAGAGCACACAAAGATTTGGTGGCTGGTCTCCTTGCTGACTAACCTTTCTTCTTCCTACTCTGATATTTCTGTCTTCCTGTCTTTATCCATCACACCAAAGAGATCATTCTCCTTCCTCTCACTCCAGTTTAGAGGTGAACCACTAAGCAGGCACTGGACTAAAAGCAGAAGGAATACCATAATTTCCTCTTTGTGTGATAGCACTATGAAAGACTTACTGACCTCCAATTTTGTTTGAAAAGAAAGAGCAAAGGCAGCACAATCCAGAAGATGTTTCAAGACAATGCACCTTGAGATGAAGGACATATTTTTTCTTGAGATCCACACAAAGATATCTCTGTCCTGCAGTAAAACAGTAATTAAGGTGCAATCCTGACCTCAGTTCATCCTAGTGTTTAGCTTCAAGAGATCTAATCCAGAATGCTGGCTGACATTAACTGGACTATTTTTTTCAGCAACCATGAAATTAGCATGCATGTGAAATTAAAATGGAAATTCAAGAAAAGTGACACCTTGAGAAAATATCAAGTGGTCATGGACAATTAAAAATAAACAAAAAAAAAGCCAAAAAAGAAAAAAAACACAGGACAATGTAGAAATTATAGGGTTTTTTTTAATTTTAACTGATTATTAATTTATTGCTTTAATGTACAATTTTTAAAGCATTATTATTTTCTTCCTGAAATTTTCATTTTCACTTTAATATTACTACATCTTTAATGGGCTAAAAAGGCACAAAAAACATATTTAGGTAAATACTGACAGATTATGTCTTTTATTTAATCTCAAAGGGAGAAATTGAAGTTTCATTACAATGGAGACTTTTATTGAAACTCTCCAAAGTTTCTGCTCTGACCTAATTTATTTCCCAGTTCAACCTACCAAGCTAAAAATCCATTTCTGATCCAACTTAATGGTCAGTCCAAGTCTGAGACATCTATCTCTTCCTAACTGTTCCAGTGAGCCTTTGCAACTAATGTTTTACCTCAGATCTTACCCTTTCTCTGCTGAGAACAACTATAATTTAGAGTAGACATTGTGAGCATAGCCCAACTTTTGGGAAAGTTTAGCAGTACACTTTAATCACCAGGTTTGGGATAAGTGGATCGATTTTAACAAGGCGTAAGATTTATGAAGGGATAAATATAGATTCTTAGGAAGAAAATATAAAAGTATGAAAGGCTATTAAACTTACAATGAAAGATCTAGGAGTAAGAGACATGGCAAGTGATTCATCCTACAGCTAAGCAGCATACTTTTTGTCTAGCACTGATTATGTCTACATCTCTTGGGAGGCAGAACTTGTACCAAAAAAAAAAAAAAGAGGGTTTTTGCATTTTCAAAAGATACTTCTCCATAATATTTGAGAACTACCTTGGAAGCATTTATATATATTTTAATTGATGGAAAAAGTTTCAATGCCTAGGAGCCCATAAACATTTTAGAGAGCAAATCAAGAAATGGAAACCTGTTTCAAAGAAACAGGACTCTCAAGAGCCTGCCAGGAAAACAGGTATATTACAGTATAAGTTATTTTATCGGGCTAAAGAGAGAGATAAGTAAAAACATGAAGTCGAGAAAAGTGGAATCACTTTGGTGTTTCTGGTTTGCCACCCATTTTATCGTCATTAGATAGGATGTTGAAGGTGAAGTATATTTTAGAAGGCTACTTACTCAGAAGTGGAATGCTTTGTGACTGGAAATGAGAGTACTGCCACAAAAAGGATAGGGTAGAATAGCAAATGTTCCATTAGATCAAAAAGATATTTATACTCTCAACTACTATTGGAGATGTAAAAATGTAGTCCCTTAAACAGGCAAATGACAGAATCAAGTAGTATGGAATAAAGCTTTTGCAAAATGATAGCCTGCATTTCCTGTCTACTTCAAACACCCCTTAATGACAAATGCTGTGACAGTCCTTACAACAAGTAAAGATTTGATGGATTTTTTTCATTACAACTGCCTTATCTTGTGAAGAGTCCTTACAAGAAACATTGAAATCCTACTGAGTAGCTTAGTGGAGGTTCTGAGAACCTGAGACACCACATTTTGCACAGCTTCTCAGTGGCCCAGGGGCACTGGAGTGATGCCACCAGAATTTAAGAAGCTGAGAATCAGATGAGAACAGTGTGAGTCACACCACTAATTAGTAAAATTATCTTTTGTGAATGAAAATGCAGCAAATGAGGAATGTCCTCAACATAGCATGAAAGTATTTTGTGTGGAAAAAAAAAAGGTCTTTTCCTAGTTCCACATAACAGAATAAAGAAGAATGTAAATTAATTTCCCTTTAACTAACACACACAGACAAACAGATCCATATATAAGGCTATTTTGCCCTGAGCAAAATTTTTCCCCAACATTTTCATATGATATATACATATTATTACATACAGCAGAGGATCTACCATTGCTCTCTCAGTCACTTTCAATCTGCCCTGGCCTGAACTGTGAGACTTTATAGAACCTCCTTTCTTGGGAATTCTTTAAAAGTAAGCTGTGAGCTGCATTGATTTTTTGTTGTCAGTGTTAGCATGCACTTGGCTCTTGTCTTTCCTGGGAAAACCTGTCCAGCTGGGTGATGGAATGTACCAATGAACACGACTCACGTCAAAACAATCCTGAAAAAATCAAAGCTACTAGTGTCCATTAACTGGGTGGTTGCCAGCAACAGGAGAGTTCATTGCATGCACGGTCTGCTCCCTGCACTCATCCAAAGTGTGGTTAGGAAAGAGGGAAATGGAGAGTGGACAGCAAGAATCAGAAATAGATCCTGTTTCTCGTTTAGGCTTGGCCTCTAACCCAGCTCCTCAGAGGGAAGTTTCTGCCTAACAAAATCATGCATAATAAATAAAAAGGTCAGCTGGATACCCAGTACTCTTTACTGTTTGGTTGACATAAAGAACAATTATTACATTACTTATTCATAGTGTAAAGGCTTAATCCAAACACTGTCATTAACTTTCTTAGTGATTAGAAAGCAAAATTTCTCCTGAATGTACATGATAGAGTTTTCATTGCAGTATTCTGCAGTAAAAATTCAAGTGAGGATATTAACCACACTATAAGGTATCACACATTATATTATGCATAACATAACATTATATAATTTAGAAGCCTTTACAACCAACAAAAATTTTAAAAAGTCTAACATGCCAATATGAAACATATTCTACGTGTGATAACATGAAAGAAAGTCCTAGCCAACACTTAACCAGAATTACAATACCTAGAAAGAAGTCTTTTTTGGCCTCACACAACCCTTCAAGTCTTACTCCTTCTCCTGGAAACAGCAACAGAGAACAAAAGTAAAGGACAAATTCACCCTCCTCTCTGTTTTTGTCTTGTTCCTTGCTTTTTATTTCTTAGAAAAGAGTGCACATTCTTAAAAACAGAAAGCCATTCACATCAAGCAAAGGGCAATGAGCCTGGGAATAGAATTGACAGTGCCTTTATAAGACAGGTAGCTGTAAGATCTCACTGGCGAGTTGAGGAAAAGCAAAGGAAACCTTAGAAATTAATGAGGTTGAAAAGCAGTAGGAATCTGAGCGTCCCAAAGTTTAGAACAACTATCTCCTGAGTTACACCCATGAGGCCCTGCCCTTCAATATAAAACTTGTAAATACTACCTGTGCTCTCTGAATCAATAAAGATTGATGCAGGAAAAGATATTACTTTCTGCAAAGGAAAAACTAAATGAGAGAAAAGATGTACCATTAAACTGTAATTTTTTACTTTATGAAAATACTCATAGCCTTGAAAGCTGGTCCCTCTCCGTGTACATATTTAGTGACTTTACAGATAATATATAGAGTTATTTGTACAGCCAAATGAAAATGGCATAAGTTTACACTAAAAAAAATTGCATTAATAAGAAACATATTTGGCTAAAAGTAAAGCTATGTATATAACAGAAACTATACCTAGAAGCTATCTATTAGCTTGTAGGTCTACTTCATTCACAAAAAGGACCCCTTTGTTTTCTATTAGTGATCTTTGTCTGGACTTAAAATAAATTGGGAAGACCTGCTTTGTTCCTGAGAAGCACATGCTAGAAGGTAGACCTGAATCTAACAATTATATTCATGTAAAACAATGATGCTGCATTGAAGCAATATTACTGTGGTAGGGATGCTTTGAATCTGTACTCACAGGTCAAGTCAGATGCTGAAGGAGTACACATCTGCATCTTCTTACTACAACTGACACATCAAAGACACCATGAAAGATTAAAAGTCCTCAAATTTTGAGATTGTCTATAAACCATCTGATTTCATCAGGCATTATTAAAAAAAAAAAAAAACCAAAAAAAAAAAACAACAAACCAACCAGAACACCACAACACACCACAACATAAATCTCAAAAGTTCTCTAATGGAGAGATTTTTGAAGGGATGAGGACTAATACCTTACTGGAAGCATCAACTTAATAATTCTTAGAAAGTGTAGCACCCAATTGAAGAAAAACAAAATGTTGTGACTTGCAATATTCCTGATTGTACAAGCTTTTATGTTTTCATATGTGCCATCATCCATGATTCTCTTCAGATGGAATGCTACAACAAACCCTAAAGTCCCCACTGGGAGATATAAAGTAATTTTAAAATAAGAGAACAGAATTTAATATAAGCTATTGATGCTTACTGCTTAGGGTCTTTGAAAATTATAAGCACATTAAACTGTTGGTCTAGTGTTATTAAACTAATATTTCATTTTTATTTTACAGTCCATGTTTTAGAAAAGCTTTATGAACTCTCAAAAAAGGACACTCCCCTACCTCTTCCTCCACATTTTCCCTGACCAACCAACCCATCCCTTTTATACCCTTTACCAGAATTACCCACAGCTGCAACCCATTAAGGCCAAGTCATTTTATAATTGCATATTAAACATAAACTTGGCACATGTGCTATACAGTAGATTTGCTCACTGTGAGACCATCTGATTTATTGGGGTTGAAGTCAGTCAGTCGTGTGAGTTTGACATATTTTGTTACAAAAAATCCAAGATTGTCTAGACAAAGACAATTTTTGGCTCAAAATCAGTATTTGCCTCCAGATCCTTGAGGTGCAGCAGAATAGTCTGGTACTACATCAGTGTATGTTTGTGTCTAAGCATGTGTCAGCACTGCCCTGGCATACTGGCCTGTGTTAACAAAACTGCAGCCAATTGGCAAAGGAAAATGATTACTCGCCTTTATCTGATATTCATTAGGTCACATTTTGAATACTCACAGTTTTGGTTCCCAGTACAAGACGTTGGTCAGCTGGAGTGAGTTGAGTGAAGGCCAAGAGAATGGTCAGGGCTGGCACACCTGCCCTGTGAGCAGAAGCTGCAAGAGAGGCTGTTCAACGTAAGACAAGACAGCTTTGGGAACACCTTACAGCAGTCTGCCCATATCCACAGGGAAGTTAGCAAGAATGCAAATTCCTCTTATGTTGGGGCATGGTAGATGAATGAGAAACAACAGCCCCAGACTAAAAGAGGAGAAGTTCCAACTTCTGGAACAAATTGTCCAAGGATCACTGTGAGGACAGCAAAACAATGGGACAGGCTGCCCAGGTGTTGTGGAGTTTTTGCCATGGAGGCTTTAAAGACCTGACCCAACAAAGCCCTGAGCAACCTGGTCTAAACGTTGAATTCACTCTTAACTCTGAGCAGGATGTTAGAGCAGATGCCTGTCTGAGATCACTTCCAACCTGAGAGATCCCATGGAAAACCATCTTCCAAATTCCCTCAGGATTATCTTTGGGTTATGCAAGCCACTGAATATATTCCCATTTTCTTAAGGAAGACCTAAGTGCAGAACTCATCCACCAAAAGTATTATAAATTATAATGTGGGGAAAAAATGCAACAATTCTGACTGCTAAATTATAATTGTGGATGGAATTGGTAACAGGATGTCTTGATTGCTAGCAGAATACTTAAGACCATAACTTTCAGAAAATCTCTAGCTCTTTTGACAGTTAAATCACATTTTCTTTAGGAGCCAGTGTTGGTTAAGAATCAATCAGGAATGGTCCAAGTCCTACAGTTTTGGTGTTCAGTTCATGTAGTTCATATTTTCATTTTAAAGGGTTGTATCTGATTAGCCCATTATGCATTTTTCTGTATTCTCACATGTTTAATAATAAATGATGGAGGAAGCTGCAGGTCAGATTAATTAATCTTTTTGACTCTGTGTGTGCACTAACATTACTGAATGACCTGTTACTGCTTAATTAAGCCCACAATATAATTCTTTGCATTGATTAGGTACCATGCAGGTGCCCCAAGTTCAGCTATTCAAAGTTGTGGCAGACATCTAAGTCAGATGTTACTGCTGCTGCTCCTACATGTTACAAAATGCCCCAAATAAAACAGACCGGGATTTTTCCAATTAAATAAAATAGGCATGAGAGGTTTTCCTGGAAAACTACCATACACTTGATGAAATTCATCAGGCTAAATACTCTTTCTTATTTGCCTTGAAACATAGCAGGAAGCCTTTCTCCATAGGGCATTGGTTGGCACACAACAAACCTACTGAAGTGACAGAAGTCACGACTGTAGGCAACGTGATTACATGGACTCCCTCACTGAAGGACAGACCTCTGCTGGAAGGACAGGCACCCATAGCTTCCATTTCACCCAGAATCCAATTCGTGTTGATAGATTGTGTACATTTTCCACAAACACTGGAAGTGGGTTTCATCTCAAGTAGCTTTAGACACTTAACAACATGCATGGGATATATCAGAGCTGCTCTGTTAGATTCCCTTTATTGTCAGCAGGGAGAAGTAGGTACCAAGAAAAATGATTCATCTGACCTGCCTTAGAAATCTGCTGAAGGACGAGATGACTCATACTTGAGCAAATTGTATTACCTTCCATTGATAGGAAAAGAAGTTCAGACAAGTAGCCTGACTGCAAGTAAATCCAACACAAGAAAGCAAATCTGATCCATAAATCTGGGACCAACAGAAGTTTTGTAATAAAAGGGACAAACAGCCTCATTCCTACAGAAGAGCCACATTTTCAGTGTACCTGCTTCAGACATTATTAAAACAAACCCAAATTAAAAACTATTACATTGCTATGATCAAAACTACAAGTCAGACAAGTCTGAGAATCAAACTTTTTGATATATTGAAGGTTTTTTACATTGACAAAACCATGGGAGATGAGAATGATAGTTTCTTTTTCAGAATCTTTATCTATCTGAAGCATATTTTATTAGCTTTATGTATCTGAACCTTTATTTGGCCACCAGCCAGTACAGTTCCTTCTGAGTATCATTAAGTGTAACTTGCAGTAAGTAGCAAAAAATAAAAACTTCCTTGGAACTCCCCTTGTTTCTCTCTGGGAGGGAAAAGTTTCTCCCAGTCTAAAATCTATAGGGTACCACTCTAACCAACAAAGAGTTCACAATCAGCTCACCACAAGTCTTTCTGTTCCTATTATTTCATCATTATAGATAAAAACTTCCTAGAACCTTCTTTGAGGAATTATGTAATTTGTTGAACATATGCCTAAATCTACCTCCTTTTGGGTTTTTGGTTTTTTTTTTCCAAATGGAAAAAAAAAAAAATCTCAGTTTTTTTCTCAGATGACTGCAGAAGAAAGTTAAAAAACTTGACTGGGAGAAAGTGCTCAGCCAGAATCAAAAAAAAAAAACCACAGACAAAAGTCCCAGATCTGCCCTGGTGGCCTGTAAGGCTGCCAGGCAGTCTCCCAACCTCAGAGCTCAGCATCACGCCTTGCCTGAGCCCTCTGTCCTCCCCCCTGTAGTGCTCAGCTCTGCTGCAATTCCAGCTGCCCAGAGTGACTCTCTGAGTCATCACAGTTTCAGCACCACATAATCCTGAAAGGGATGTGAACAGAATAAGTTGAGGCTGCAGGGGGAAATGCACAAATGCCAAAAGAAAAGGGAAGCCAAAATGGTAAGGACATGGTAAGTGTGGTCACCAAATGAAAACATGACACCCCCAGAAAGTTGAGGAAAGGAAAAATTGTCATGGGTGCCTCCACAGTAGCAGTGCAGAGCCCTGTGTGTGACAGGCAGTACAACTTTTGCATGGAGAGGTCATCACCTTCCCCACCATGGAGAAGAGTAACCAGAGAGGACAAACTTTCACTGAAAAGGAGGTGAAAGCTTCTGGCAGGTGATGATGATGATGGACATTCAGCAAACTGCAGGCTCATTTAGAAAAACTGCAGGAAGTTTTTCAATAATTTCTGCTGGATCTTCTTAATAAAGAGAAGTGAAGCTTATTTTTGATCATAATCACAGAGAAACCATGAAGAGTCCCCTTCTTTCTCAAGAATCAAGTAAAGGAGAAAAACCTGTGGTGCTGTTTTCTCACAATTTAGCACACGGGCACCAAAATAACAAAGCATCTCCGAAGGTAATTACCCTTTCTGACCTGAGTGGCTGATCACCATATTGAGGCTGTGGTCACACGTCCTGATCTTCCTGCAGCAGAGCCAAGTGAAGACACTGCCAGCCCTGCCTTGTTCCCAGTTGTTTATCTGCGCTGTTTGCCGGGGCTACTGACTTGTGGACCTGCTGGCATAACTACTCAGTGCTCTCTGCTTCAAGAAAAGCAAGTCAGATGAGCTGATATGTCATAAATATAAGGTCTTCTCTAGGCTGAGATGTTGCAGCTCTCTGAGTCCTGAGGTGATCAATCACCTAAGCAGTCACCAGCACTGCCAGGGATCTTGAACCTCAGCTACCTCTGGCCAAGGACTGTTTCTTAATGGAGAATGGAGACCAACTCTTTGCCCCTCATGCTGCTGAATTCTAACATCTCTGTGCTTTTTCCCTGACAGCTCTCTCCATACAAACTCAACCAGTTTGAGTCATGTGCAGACTTTGAGTCAACTCAGACTTAAGTCATGCTAAACATTTTTCTCTGATTTTTCTGCTGCCTTGGCTATCACCTTCCTTAGTGTTTCTGCTGTCTTCAGCCTGCCTCCTTCCCTGGTAGTTTGTCCCACAATATCCAATCTCCCTCCAGCAGAGGCCTGCTCCCATCTTGTCCAGATCCCGCAGTTGCTGTGCATTTTGACTCATAGTTCCCAGTGCTTTGGTTGTCTGCTCAGTAAAGGAGCTTGTATCCTTTTTGGCAGGGTAGCAAAGTGCATGGGTTCTTCAGGAAAACAGTAAATCAGCTGGTCCTTGCTGTGCATTGAAACTAGGCACGAAGAATTGCAATAAGATGGAAATTTCAGTAACTTTCCTGTTCAGGAGGTATGGTGGCCTGGGTTTCAGAAAAGGACACTGAGAAATGTGCGTAAGGCATCCCTATCTTCTCTATGGACTCATCCCCCAGTGACTGATGGGTGATCTGAAGGAAAACAGACTATCTTTGCTCTCTGGTATGAGCTGCCCTTTCCTTATGTCTGAAGTAAATCTGGGTGGCTGACAGGCCAAGCCTTGCTGGCACCGTTCAGCGTGAGCCTGCTGCTGTGGGAGCAGCCTTAACAGGGTACCTACCTTCAGCTCCCAGCACTACAGTGTGTGCCTTTAATGTGAGTCTCTGGCTCATGATTTCACTTTTAAAAGAGATACGTGGTCAAACTTGAAGTGGCAGAGAGATATATGTCCTCACAGAGGTGCATGTTATTAAATATTACAGCTGATTTCTCCCCAGAATATTCTTACACTGCTATGTTGCTACACATATCTTGGTTGGTATGGTTTAACTAAGAAAACACGCTTGTAAATGCAGCAGAAATCATCAATAATTTGCTTTTCTTCCCATTTTCCAACATGTATCTCATTACCTCAGTTCCTGTCTAATGTAAGAGGGTCCACAATTGTATTGCTTTTGTATGGAAAGGGTTTGATAATGGGGGGCTACAGGGACAGCTTCTGTGAGAAGTTGCTGGAAGCTTCTCCAATTCTGGGGAAGAGTTTGATTGGTAATAAACTAAAATAATTTCCCCAAGCCAAGTCTGTTTCACCCATGATGGTAACTGGTGAGTAATCTCTCTCCATGTCTTTGTCTCCACCCACAATCCTTTTGCTGTATTTTTGTTCCGCTGTCCAGCTGATGAGGGGAGTGATAAAGTGGCTTTGGTGGGCACCTGGTGTCCAGCCAGGGTCAGCCCACCACAGCAATGTCTCAGGCAGGGTCACAGGCAGGGAGCACTGTCCCCGTCAGGACTGAATCCCCTGCCATGAGAATTCTCACCCAGTGTTTCAAGTTCATATAGAGGCTGAGCTGTTACCTGAACTTTTGTGTTTTCCCAGAACTGGAATGAAATGTCTCAGGCTTCTGCAGTGCAGTTATCATTGCTCTTTGTCATTGTGTAATCCCTCTTTGCTGAATGCAGCACTATAAAGACGTTCACCTCTTGTTCTCATTTGTTTTTATAAAACCTATTTTCTTGAAAGGCTTCTTTGTATTGACAGCATATAACATTTTCTCCCTGAGATCTCTTTCTTCTGACCTGAAAACTTAGTACTCATTTTTTAATATTTCAAAGTGTACCAACAGAACATCCTTCCTTGCTTTCCTTAGGAAATTTTGTAACTACTTGGCTTTGATCTTTCTGTGATTTTTGTAAAGTCAGGTCCACAAAACCTTCAAATAACATACAGTGGTTTGAAACAGAGCTAAATTAGAACTGTATTTTTAAACACAAAAATTGTGTGAATTTCAATGAATTTGCTTCTTTGTTTACCTTTTTTATTATAATAATCAAATAATGAAAAATTTTACTGAGCAGAGGTAAATAGCTAAACTGTTTATCAGTCAGGTGTAAAAATAAAAAATCAATAGGATCACCTTCTTCCTATTCTCTCTTGAAAACACAGATTCATTAAACATAGTGGAAAATACAACAAACAGCATCAAATGTATGGCTGAGAGGCAAGCAGCACATGAGTTGTTTTATTCTCTCAACTTTTGCTATCCCAAGTCTGCTACAAGAAGCAATTGTTCCTCCAGGAACTGCCCTAAACCATGGAAAATGAGTGGCCATATTGATAAGGCTGCAACAGTTTCTTCTAAAGAGACTCTATTCCTGTTTGAAAAAGAAAAAAAAAATAGTGCTGCTTTTCAGTCTGAAAGGGAGAGCTGGTGTAAAAGGGCAGCTGGCGCTGACAGCTCTAGCAATTCATTTCTGATGGAAATCTGCAAAGATACAGCCATGCCTGATGAAGTGTGGCATCAGCATGCTCAGTCCTTCAGCATGTACACTGTCCTGAGGTAGATCCCTATGGGACAGAGTGGGCTGTGTAACCCACGCCCCCAGTGTGCTGCTGGTCTTAGTGTTTCTAGTATTTCTCAGTCTATAGAAGAAGCCTTGTTAAGAGTCAGCATTAGATTGTATAGAGCCCTTGAACACTGGCCAAGTCTACTATTTGTTTCTTTCCTGATAGGTGAAATCCTCCTCCCATCTTCCACCCGCCCTCATCTTGGAAGGGTATCATCATTACAAGCTTCATGTTAATAAATTCACTTTTGTAACACATCTGGTTTTCCTTCCCACACTACCCTCTAGTGAAATGTCTCTCACATGGACTTTCTCTGGCCTTAACCTGATAGCAAGAAATCCAGATAAGCACATAACAACTTGGCATGCTTTAGATCAGCTTTCAACCTCTAAATTCAGCTAGAAATCTTTATCTACTGTGTGAATCTCTTCTGGGGACATTAATCTTGCGAACACAGTCACAGGGCATAAAAGTTAACATCTGCACCGACATAGTCTTGTGTTGGCTTAGCTCGCCCTCTAAAGTGTTCACAGTGCCTGGTCTGCTGCCGATGCACATGCCAGTCCAGCAGAGCAGGAAGCTCCATGCTTGAAAAATCCCAGGCTGGAATCTTACAGGAACAAGTCGTTGGATACATGTGTGTCTTTTGCTAGTTCTACCTGACTGCTGATTTGAAAGTGCCTTTTGATAAGTGTAAAGCAGAATGCAAGCAAGAGGCACAGACCTTCTGCGTGCTGCTAATCTTTTAGCAGCCTGAAAGATCAGTATTGGATGTGTGCTGAATAGGGAAAATTAGCATCACCACACACTGGGCACTTTAAACACCATGCAGCACCTACTCTGAAGAGTGTATATCACTCATGAGAAACATACCATTTCATACAAGCTCTAGATGTGATTTATATAACTGGCAAGGACACTTCCTTCCAGGACTCAAGTTACTGTTATAGATCTTGACATGGAAATGTAAAGTAATATAATGTTAGTATCAAGATCTTGACAAGATTTAAAAAAAAAAAAAAAAAAAAAAAATTGAGCATCAACTATATTACTGCTGTAAATTGTTAGTAAAAGCTCTTAAACTATTTTGTTCTCCATTACATAACGCACAATACTAAGATAATGCTCCTCTTTTATTTGTTTGTACCCAACAGACAGGAGCCTGAGCTACCTTTGCTGGCAGAATTGAGGTCCAGCAAAGACAATTAGTCAGACTCTAGTCAGTTCAGGCTCACTGCCCCCTCCTAGGCAGAAACTGCAAGAGCTGGGAGCAGGTGGATGACCATTTTTCCCACCATGGCTAGAGAGTGCTGGGTGTGATAGATGAAGTTTTAACTGAGTGTTTATGAACTCAACATGGCAGTCCTAGTCCAGCAGCATTCCATGTGCTTTTCTCCTATTCTGTATGGTATGACATACCCATTTACATTCTTGGAAAGACATAGGACAATAGCAACATACATCTTCTGAATGGTCTTGTTATGGGGTTTTTATCTCACACTTTTGTGTCACAATATTCAATTTTTTTCTGAGCTCACAGTGTCATGAGATAAAAATGAAAAATAAAGTCCTACAGATTGAAGGGAAAATTTGCTTTGAAGGCTCAAAACCTTGGATTAGAACAGATATTGTTTTATTATTGCAAAGATTCACTATTTTTAACACAACCTGAGATCAGGAGATCTTGACAGGCCACACATGAAAAATTTTACAGGACTTAGATTTGACAGAATTGTTATTCCTCTTTTTACAATGACCTAGGGGACTGGCACCCAGAAAACCTCTTAAAATCCCAGGAAAGAAAATTGTCCTGTAGAAGCGATAACCATAGCAGAAAGAATTACCATTTGTCCTGATGCTTTTGTCTTCCTGACAAGCTCATCAGTCTCATCTACAGAGCAGCACTAAAGCTTCCTTCTAAGGCTTCCTTCAAACTTTTACCCGACTGAAATTGCAACTGTCTTTTGACCATATGCTGGAATGCAGGAGACTTTTAATTCAAGGCCAAATCACAATACAAATAATAGACAATAATGGAAAAATAATTCTTTATGATCAAATATGATATTGACCTGTAAGTTTTATATGACTGATTAAATTTAGGAAAATAAATAAAATCCTGGTCTTCATGCAGGATCACTTGCATACTATCTCTTATGCCATTCCACTGCTTCCTTATCACAGAAATATCTAGGATCCAAAATTAGATAATTTTTAATATAAAAACTCAATGTTTAGAAGGATATACATGAAAAAATTCTACATCTCTGCAGGGATTTTTAATATACAGAGACTGTAATCTGGATTCTTTCAGTACAAATGAGTATATTATTCAGTGACTGTTGAAAATTCTAGAGAACAAAGACATGATTTGGAAATTGCCAAGGTAAATCATGATATGTCTTTAATCCAGGGACTCATATCTTCTGCTCCCAAGAGAATATTAAAAATATAAAATCTATCATTCAGTGTGATGTAATGTAGTGAGATGTAGTGCTTCCTCTACTTAGGGGAACCAGTAGCTGGAAAACCACCTGATTCCTCACAATAATTTAGTTGGCAGCTGTGTGCAGAGCTCCATGGGAGTAACATTTGTTTGGGCTAGTGATACAAGAGGGATTCAGAAAGCGAGTTCATACACAGCATGAATCCACATGCCAGAACCCTCCCTTTGGAAGGGAGAAACCAAAACAATAAAGCTCACCCATTAGCAGTGCAGTGTGACTAACAGCAACTGTCCTCAGGTAAACAACATTTGCACAATGGAAAAGGAACCAGCCAAAAAACACTGCTTGACTATGCACAAAGACACTTTGTTTAGTCTCTCTTCATCTCCCAACAAGCCTGGGAGGAAGGGCTGTGTATCATGAGCTGGTTTAGTAATTTGTACACAGGCTAAAAGGAAACTGATGAGAGATACTGAATGGTTTGGTTGGTTGACACACTGTCATGTCTCAGCTACATTCTGGACCGAATCTGGGGTGATTTGGTAAAGCAGAGACTTCAAGTTTTGATCATATATGCCTTATTATCATGGGACAATGGAGATTATCTGTTATAATAATTCTGCATGACTGTGGTGAATTCCTGCCTTTTAAAAGCGTTGGACACTCTTTCTCAAATGAAAAACCAAAGAAAATCATGTGTACTGTAGCTGCTGAAAGAAAGGTTATTGCTAATAAAAATATAATTACTGGGGCCATGTGAGCAAATATGGGAACAAATGCACACCCATATGGAAATGCAGCACTAGAGCTGAAAGCTTATGAAAACACCTGCATCTAGATTTTGACCTCAGACTTTTCTCCTTGTTTTATTTCCCTAGGCTTAGCCAAAATCTGCAAATAAACAATCTAATCAAACTGCAGGATTTCTCCAGGAATTCACTGTGTCCATCTGTTTGTGAGTCAGTCACAGGCAGAATCAAGTAAACAATAAATACATGAAGATACAAATAATAAAACTTCACTGGAGAAAAAAAAATCACTTCTCATGCCAGGATTGTGGTATGTATTCTAAAACTGGCAATATTTTTTACATTTATTCTGGAATAAGGAAAAAAAAAAGCATCAACTCAGCAGGCTTTCTATGATCTCTTTACAGACACTTCATCATTTATTGTTTATTCCCTTCATATTTCTTCCATAGAGCAAAATTTATGTAAGTGTTCTTTATGTTATTATAATGTCCTCCTAGTTTGAATGTTTGCAGTGAGAAAGGTCCCATGGAGCTTAAAAGAAAATTTTTAATTTGATCTGAAATGTGACTAGTTATTAGTATTAAAAGAAACATTTATGAGGAGACACTGAAAGAGTTTAGGGAGAGTTTTTAGGGTTGGAATTAAAAGATTAAAGGAAGAAAATGCTACAATTATGCACAAAGTCTCTACAGTGTAGATATGTGATTATCTCAGTACCACTGAGGATGGTACAAGGAAAAGTTTAAATTGAAGCAAAGGGGAAAATCTTGTTTCTCTATTTCTTCAAATTATTAATTTAAGAGCACTCAGGGTATCATTGCTGTTTTCTCTGCATAGCTGCTTTTATCCTGCTGCTCAAACCATCCTCAGGAAGAGCTCTCTTTCTGCAGTTCACCTGCTGCCAGGTTGCTTCTTTTTCCCCATGAACACCTAGAGATGTTCTTCATTTTCCAAGCAGCCCCAGCTATTCAGGTTATTCAAAAGGAGGTTAGCAGTATAGACAAACTGAAATATTTTATGGGGCATGAGACCAAAGCAGCTAAACTAGAAGGCAGTACAACTCAATATTTTCATGGTACCGAGAATGGGAAGGGCTATTGGAAAGGGATTGTCAAAATTGCTTTTGGATGGATGAATTTTTTGATGGGAGAAGGAAGCCTGGAGTTGTAAGCAATGGTCGGGATTAAGGAAATCAAAGGGCATTTTCAGGCTTTTGGGGTGATTTTGTGGGAGAGGGCCGAAGTTTTCTTCTCTAAGATGCTTTTAGTGGAGATACCTTCCTCTCCACATCCCCTCAGTCCTTCAGTATCACCTGTAGAAATTTTTCTTTCCAGGCACTGCAGAGATGCCACATTCCCAGTCTAGTCTTCCTTGAAGGTTCCCTAGCCATCCTCTCCTCTCAAATATTATTTCCTCAGTATCTTTACTTCTGCTACCACCTATGCCTCTTGAGGAAAGATTCCTCTCCACTGAGAAATCTATCTCCTTCCTGTATCATATATCCAGCCACAACATTGAGACCAGGATAAAATTTGCCATCATCAAATGTGAGATTATTGGGACACAATTACTCAACGTTGCAGCTGCGTCTCATTCCAGGTACTGTGAAGTTTTCCCAGCAATAGATACTTGTTGTGGTGCAGGAAACACAATTATTCAGCTACTGTCCTGCACATCCTGAGCCTAGACTCAGCTTTAGTAACGGGGGGCTCTAGATACACAAGCTGAGGACTGTGTGTTCAAATTAAGAAAATATGCTCTAGAGGAATCTAGCCCTAACTACACACTTAGTTGCTTCAAAATTGTGTTCAAAGAGTAATTAACAAATCTGGATCATTTCATAACTAGAAGGCTGTGTTGAAAGGATCTCTAGAGGGTCTTTTCTGACCATAATCCCATGTCAAAATCATGTCTGCCTTGAAAAAGAGAATAGCCTGGGGTTTTTTACTACATTTTCAAGTAATCCTGCCCAAATGAGGAGTGGATATAAGCTTTTCAATGAATTAAAATGATAGAGTAATTTTATAAAATAAATAGCAGCTCAGTGGTATTAGTAGGTTGATTGCATGAATATTGTCATGTATTATACAGGAGTAAAGAAACAATTGAAATGAGCAGATTAAGTGAAGGGCTATTTAGGTTTAATTTTTTTTTTTTTAATATCACTAAGGACTTTAATGCAAAAGAAACTTAAGAAAATATTTCCCAATGGAACTGTATTTAGCTGCTGCAATATGTATTTGGGGAGACTAGAATCTCTCCATCACTGGAAGTATTTGGCCATCATTTGCCCTTGTTTGCTAAGGAAAGAACGAGATAATATCTCAACACCCCTTCCAGCCCTAATGTCCACCATAACATGGTCACTGCATTAGCAGTAAGCACAGATTGCTGCTATTTGCAAAATGCATCTCTATTTCATAAAGCAGGACAGCTTAGGAGCAGCAGTGTTTAATTTAAATGCTCATGTTTTAATTTCATATTCTTATCAGAAATTCAGAGAGAAATTTTATCTTCCACAATCCAGCATAATGGCAATTTATCTGAATGTCAGTATAACATCCTTAATTGAAATCACTCAAATCCTTTCAATAGATACTTTTTTTTTTTTTTTAATAATCAAAAAATGCATTCTAAGGTAGTAGTTTCCATAAACAAATTTCAGACATGATTTACCAGTCAGTGTGGTCCAGGGACCATTCCCAACGGGCTTTATGCAACTCTCTGGATTGGAATTTGAGGTGGTTTTTTTAGACATAAACAATTACATGCCAGCAGATCTCAGTGCAAAGTAAAATAAACTGGCCTGTTATTATTCCTTGTATAAATGTCACCTGTGTCTTGGCATAGTCATAGACTTGGGTTGCAGCTGATGCCTGTAAGTGTAAATATAAAAAAATCAACAATGAAAAAACCAAAATATACAATGCAAAAAATAGTCGCATGTTCAGTTTCACTACAACGTCAAGTACAATAATCTCCAAGAAATATGTCTCATCATTTCTCCTACTGTAGTTCATAGTAAAGTCTTCACAGGTTTTTATTTTTTAAATCGCATAAATTCCACTCTAAGGAAGCATTACTCTCATGAAGAGATTATGAACAGACACCCATAAGCAAACTTCCTAAATTTGCCTTCAGATTGGAATGTTTTGGCCATGCATACATACCAGCTTTAAAGAACATAATTCAGCATCTTAATAGCTATTTTTAGAAAGACACGTCAACATAGACACCCACTGAAAGTATAAACAATAGCTGTGGGAGAAATGCATTTCAATACCCAGGCTCATGAAGGAAATGTCCGTCCTCACAAGCTGGCTAAATGTACCATGGTCTTTAGGAATACTGCACACAGCAGCTGGTGGAGCCAGGACTCATCTGAGGATCTATTGCAATAAGCCAGAGCAATTATCCACAACATGAGAAAGCATTCTTGAAGAGCTGAGGCTGTGAAAGGTGTCTTCCTCAGGGGAACAACCTGCAGATTGAAAGCTGCATTCCATGTAACGTTACTGTTCTCCACTTCGTAATACAAGAAATAGAAAGAGAAAAAATAAAATAAGAGGGCTATTTCATGATAGTGAAAGGTAGCAAAGAGCTATTTAATGGCCTTGAAAGGTAATAGGTTCAAAACTGGGGAATGCAAATGCTCTCTCATAGTTTGCAATTGCCTAATCAGACAGGACCTGCCATGGCAAACCTACCCAGATTCAAGAGGGAATGTGACACTCAGATTACCTTAAAATTTCTGGTTATTATACTCTATTAACTACAAAAATGGTATGAAACCACTTGCCTTGAGATTTACATATATCTATTTCTAGTCAAGCTCAGAGTAAAGCTTAACACTGCAGGGCAAATTACCCCGTGTCTAGGTAATGTCTGGTACTTATATTTCCTTCTGAAATATTCATTCCTGGTCTCCATCACAATGTTGGACCAAACAGGTGTTTATCCAATCCAGAATGGACAAGCTTGATTTCTTGTCAGGGAGCATATTTATAAGTCCTGTCACAAATGAAGCAGTCAATGCATAATAATAGCACAAAAAATTTTGTGACACAGCAAGAAAATCTTCCAAATATGCTGTATAACATGTAATTCAGGTAGACATTACTAATTATTATGTTAGACACTGCAGTATAAATTCTGGCTTGCATACTGATATACTTACTACGTTTCTAATTCAATAAGATGTCTAACTATAATCAGTTTTGAAATATAGGCAAATCCAAGGATGTAACAAAAGCCTGTGCCTCCCTAGCACGTCCATCATGGGTTTTGTTGGCTGTAGACAAGACTATCCATGGAAATGCCAATATCATATTAACCTTCCATAGTCTGCTTTGATTACCACTACCAAGCATCTTGCAAACTTTCAGCCTAAAATGTCACTGTGTAGCTTTGGAGAAGAATAAAACATTTTTGTGATTCCTCCTATCACAGTGTATGAACAGCTCCCAGTTGCCAACAGAATGAAGAAAAAGGATTATTTCACCATTACTTAGAAGTGAAATATTTATTCCACTTCCGTTTATTTATTTATTTATTACATTTACTTTGATGAAAATTTGTGGTTGAAATCCTTGGAAAACAAAAGGCCATTACTCACTTGTACATGACAAAGCAAAATGTTATGGCTGGCTGCTTTCTCAGTAAGCCCCAAAGTCTAGGTGAGACTAGATGTGTATGGAAGAGACAGCAGAAAAAGTAGGGGGATGTGCCTTAAGTTGTAGATCAAAGCTTCATTCACTAACATATTGGAAATGTCTCCATAGGTGCCCCATAAATAAATGCAAAGAGGGTGACAGGAATTTACCCAGAAGGCTTTTTTTGCGATTGCACCCAAAACATGTAACTGCACAATGCAGATTACCATGAGGTGGGGGACTAGTCTCCTGATCAAGAAAGAGGCAAACACAAAAAAACTCACTTCTCATCCAATGGGCAGTCAGAACTTTACCTAACATGCAAGAGACAATGTCTTGCATGTTAGGTGGAAGTCTGGAAGACCTGCTTTTCTTGGAAACCTGGAATGCTAGTCAGCAAGACTAACAGCTATTCTTCGACTTCAGCTCCTTCTCCTGCACCCTGGCTACTCTCGCCTTTTCATCCATCACATTTCCTTATAGATATATTCCAGTATGGAATTACCTTGTTCCCAAAACCCCAGTCTCTTTAGTTACCCTTCCTGTAAAGTATCAATGTTGACATGAAACTCTTCTCTGGTTTGTTCACAGGTTTCTCACTAAAGAACCAGTTGAACCACACCAAACTGAGGCCAACAAGCAAGTTAACATGGAAAAAAAATCACTGAAATAGAACCTTAGATGAATGCAGAAACAAGGTGATAACATAGTTGAAGCCACAGATATGGGGATTTACTTAACTAACATTTTCTTGCTAAGTCTTGCATGCAATTTAGCCGCAAGACCTGCAGTAAGCTTGAATTTCTCACTTCCTAAGCTAAAATTTTGGTGTGCAATTCCTATTAGCCTGATTGTGCCTTAATAAAACCGAAAGAGATCAGAGGAAATTTGGGTTGATCCTCCCATTGTTCCAAAATGGCATTCGGTGAGTCCTCAGCAGATCCCAGTACCTTGTTAGAACATGTAGGAACTTCTGCAAACTTATCTTAAGAGAAGGTGAAATAGTGTAGAATGAGAGAATGAAAAGAGAAAAGAAGCTCAGCAGTGGCTGCCATAGTCAGTGGTGAAGCAGACTCTTAGAAGAACTACTGACATTATTCTACATTGTGTTTTTCCTCGTATATTTTTAAACTCTCCCTCCCTTACCCCCCTTTAGTTCTCCACAAGACAGGATGTAGGAAAAGACAGTTCAGAGAAGCCTGTTTTTTAAGAATATATATCTTTTAGACAGAAGGGAAAGAAGAATATGCAAAAACCCCTCAATTATTTATACCTTTGCAAAATCAGATGTGAGTGTACTGCCACATTTTTTTAAAATTATAATCTCCTTTATAAAACAATTCCTTTAATTGAAATACAGATCAAAATAGTTTTGTATCAGATGGGATCCTAAAAATAAATCTAATTTGTAGATATTTTGTAAATATTCAGAAACTAAAAAAAAAAAATAATTCAAATATAATGCACAGCATTTAAATTAAAACACCCTAAAAACTACTTGTGCTGTCATAAAATAAGTTCAGTGTGCATACCTGTGAATACCAAAGGGCATAATCTATCAAAGAAGAATAATCCCCTGTTGTGTTATAAACACAAATCAAGGGAGTCTAAAACTTATGTAATGTCACAGTTTTATATTGAAACTTAAATGTTAGCACCAGGATGGATTTTGCTTTCAAGACACAGATCTGTGTTGCATTGCCCCTGGGTGAGCTCATTACATGCCAGGTCGGCTCTGGTTTGGTTTGCAATGGATTTCAGCAAGCAGCTTTCTAACTGTATCAGGGTCATGATGTGTGCAGCTTGCTCTGGCATGAAACCTTTCAACAGCAGAAATTTCCTGGGTTGATAAAGACAGTAGCCCTCCTCAGGAAAATTGTGTGCTTGCTCAGCCTGCATGTCTTCCACTGGTAGAAAAATTTTCACAAAGCATAAAATTCTAGATGCTGTGATGTGAGTTACAGTTTGGAACAGGAATAAAGTGTATTAACCCAAACTGATCGAAGTCAGGGATCAAGGCTGAATCTCCTCTTTAGAATTTGAATTTTAAAAAGTTTTATCTTGATATAAGTCATCTATACTATTTGCAACTGTATAGCACATAGTAACATAGACATATAAGGAATGTGAAATAGCAATATCTACTTTAAGTAGATTTGGGTTCTGAAGTATTAAAGCTGACTTTCACCCTCTTTAGGAGAGATCAAAAATGTAGCAACAGCACAAAATTATTTATTAACTATCCCAAGCAATGTGTATATATTACAAAGATTAGGATCTCTTTAGATTCTAATCATCTACAATTCTGAAAGACCACTGTGCAGTCTTTTCTTTCTAGAAAAGGGTACCTAGTTGGAAGATGACTGGTCTAATTTTTCCAACATGAAATTTCCCTTCTGGGCTCAACTTGGCATCAACTTGGCATATAGATTCCTCTCCCTCAGGTTGTCAGGCTAGAAGGAAGGACAGGAAAAAAGACATGAGATGAGAAGCATTGAACTTTGCTCTGTCTGAAATAAATGGAACATTGTAAATCCTGACCCAACGTGATATGTAATATGCATAACAAGGAAACAGGTATTCTTATACTTAAAAAAAAAAAAAAAAAAAAAAAAAAAGTTGGCCTTTCCCACATTGTTATTTGTTATTGTTACATTATTCTTCTGGCTGAGGGAGAGGGAAAACAGCAAAAGTAAAGGCAATGGGAGGTAGAAAAAAGGGAAAAATATTATTAGGGGAAGAGAAGGCTGTCCTTCTGCGGCCAGTAGTTCTTTCAGTTGTTTCTGGCAGGGGTGTAAGGCACAGTCTGTTCTGGTAAAGGCCAAGGAAAGTAACCGAGGTGATGAAGAGAGGAGACCTTGCTGCACTTCCCTCTGTGAGTGTGCCTTGTGTCTGAGGATGTTTAGCCCCATCTTGGGGGAAGCCAGAACTCTCCTTTCACAAGAGGGCTCTGGAAAAGGTGGGGGGAAAGGTTCTGAGTATGGATTTGGAGCAAAAGTCTGCACCTTCACCAGGGTCTGCCTCAGTAAACTTCAGCATGGCAGGAAGAGCTAAGCTTGCTTGGCTGCAGCTGGATGCTGACAAAGGCTACAAAAGTGGTGGTGATGACAAGTTACAGAGGCTCTTCCCCTATAAATTTAATCCTCTGTAATGGACACTGCTGGAAAACTCATTTATAGCTTCTTGGGCCGGAGTAGCTGAAAACAGATAAAGATCAAAAGGTGTTAACAGTTCTGAAAAGGAGTAGACTGGGAAAACACATGCCCAGCAGGCAGGAAAACAAATCTGTATTGATGCTCAATAGTTATCTGCTGAGAATGAATGCAGTATTCTAGAATTAGCAAAATAATCAAACAATGTTGAAGGGTAGCAGAGGGACATCCAAGTCTGTGTGATTCACTTCCTACCAAATCAATCCATTTGGTTTAAATGTAAGCATTTTCCCGGTCATCACAGTTTCAGAGTATTACAGAGTTGGAGGGTTTTTTGCTCTTTTGTAACCAGCACATGCAGTATAGAAATGCATTGTGATCTTTACTTTGTTTTTTAATGGGAAAATTAATAAGTTTTCACAGATTCTTTTAGAATCAAGATTGCTTTCAAGGTTAAATGACTGCTCCATACACCCTTAAAAGGGGAAGAAGAGGGAGGTATTTTCTGTCATTGATATTAACATTTTGAAGTCCAAGGGCAAAATAAAGAATTACTGTAAGGTAAAGCATACACAGTTTGGAGAAAGCCTGTTGCTACTTTCCAAACTGAGTGGGAAACACATCAACAATCTTAATTGCCTTTAAACACTGCTGTCCAGTGCCGCTTACCCTCTTTACTAAGAGTTGCTCACATTTCTGGTCTGAAGATATTTTCTACCATTTGGCTCTCATTATGTGATTCTCTGTTACACATAATAAAAGCCTGTTATTAAAAGTTTATTCTACAAGGTAAATATTAGAAGGATAATCATGTAAGCCTGCTTTTCAATGTACTAATCCATTTGAGTTTCCTCAGCTTTTCTAACTAGCATGACTTTTCTGGACATCACATGATTCCTAAATACTGTCCCAAAGTCCATCACGCTTCTGAAGAAAATATGGAGGTTTTAACAAGCCAGTGCTCCAGAGGCAGTTGAATATTTTCTACAGAGTTAAATAATCTTTTCTATTCCAATTGAGTTGTCTCTACTTCTGTGTTCCAATATTACAATTGTCTTCTGGAATTCCACTTTGACCTGCCAGAACATGGTCTCTACCTCATAGAAAAACTAATTTTTAGGACCACTTCTTTGCCAGTGAAAGACCACAATATCATAAAATATTACATTCTGTCTTTATTCCAAAGAGTTAATATTCATCTTCATTAAAATTAGAAAGAGTAGATCCTCAGAATTCCTTCTTGTTGTGGCTATTATTTTGTTCTAATTTTCCATTTTCCATTTTTGGGGGTTTTTATATTAATTTAAGTGGAAAATAGCAGCTGCCCATAATAGAAATGCATAAATAGTACCACACCAAGTCATATTACTCTAATGACATAACTATTGTTGGACACTATTTATAGGTGATGTCTCAATATATCAAATTATTTAATTGCCAGAAAAAAAAGCCACTTTTATTTTTACTAGTAAAAAAAAAAATTAAACCTGTAATTTTCAGTGGAAATATATTTTAACCCCTCCTGTGGACTGCTGAGGCTTTACCAGTGGAATCTAAGTAGTGACATGAATTAACAGAAATTTTGTGATTCTTTAAACCCTTTTCTCTCTAAGCTGAGAATATAAGCCTGGATGTGTGACAGAAGTGCTGCACATGCATACTGCTTTAGCTGAAAATTTCAAAGAATGGTTGTTGCAAACACAGGACATAATTGACCAGCGATTTTACTGTCTGTGTTAGTGGAGGGTGAGATTTTCATAGCACAGTAGAATAAGTACAGAGGTTCTGGAGGATTTGTGCCAACTTCATATTGCATCCTTCACTTTAGTCTTACTCATGGGCAAAGCTAGGAAATTGTCTTTGCATGGAGAAGTCAACTGTTGCTTGCTCTGAAGAGCTAGAATTCTACCTGCTGGCAATTTCATCAGGATATTGGAAAACTCAAACCGCACGGTTGGATAAGAGATAGTGCACCATTATACCATGCATCTTTGCTAAGGACTGTCTGAGAGCAAGCATAAAATATGCCAAGTGAGCCAGTGCACCTGTTTCCAGGTTTATTACATTTAGCACAGGGGAAAGCAAGAGAAAATTCATAACAAAAGAAGTTCAAGTTTTGTCTTTAAATGGGCTTTGCTGAAGCAAGAGCTAAACACAGCTCCCCAGTCTTTCTCATGGGTAGTGAAAGCTCAGGTTAGATGACACTGAGGAGAATAAAGGGCTATGAAAACTCATATTAAGATGCCAAAGGCAAAGCCAATGCAAAATATTTGGTTCATTAATCATGGCATTATAAACTTGAAAAGAGCCTTACAGTTTGGCACTCTAACAGAGCTTATGAGCAGGTTATACCTACTCTGCACAATATTCTTAGAATGGAATAAAAACTTTTGAGTGTATTGTTAATTTCCTTTTAAAATAACTTTTTTCTTTTCACCTGAGGTAAAGCAAAATCCTTTCTTTAACCGAATGATTGTTTTGCTTTGCTTTCATTACCTCAATTCATTTCCTGTACTTTCAAAGTTGAAACAGCTGAATCATCTAATGAATTAATCCATAAATATAATTGCATTTTTTTCACCTTAGAAAATCATGGTTTCATAGTTGCAATTTTGCTAAAGATTTCTGTAAATCAAATATTTAACAGTAATATTTTAAAAAATATTAATAAAAATACCTTTATTTTCCCAAAGCACTTTGGGAAACAAATTCACGTTTTCTAACAATCATTTCTATCAGCTGTGAATCCACATTTTCAAGAGGACTTTGAAATTCAAAGATTTCAGGGGGTGTTTGAGTTAGAGAGAGAACGAGGTAAGAAAAAGTGTTTGAAATTTCTGTGCTTTTGTCAGTTCATTGGTTCAGCTCTAGAATACAGCCATACAACAGCAGGCAGCTTTTTGTCCAATTTTTGCAGTAAGTTTTCTTTATTTTGAAAACAGGTAAAGCTTTCAAAAGGTCATCTGTCACCCAGTTGGAGATAAAATTCAAGATTTCAAGTGAGATTACCCATGAGCCAAATACCAAAAGAGGAATCTGAGGAAGGCTGAAGCTAAAGCACATCACAGCACTGAGCAAGGACTAGGAGTGGATGAGAAGGGAGAGAGGGGCAAGCTGCCACTGAGCTGTGCAGAGGTAGAGGTGGAAGAAAGCATGCTGACCCTGCTCAGTAAATCCCCAGTACCCTGCAGATACTCTGACCTCCTAATGCAGGAGTGGCTTGGCACACAAGCTTGTTTCAGGCCTGGAAGAAACTAAAAGACAGTTCACCTCACTAGAGCAAATTTGGCACTTGTCCTTGTTTCTCTCTGCACCACCTCCCCTCTCCATCAGACTTTTGGTTGATTTTGGTTTTAAACACATGCTCAAGAGAGAAATTGTGTAATTTCAAATTGCTATTAAAGAAAAGTCATCCATTGTACATCTAAATACAGTTGTCTGCTCTTCCAGTCTGACACCCAGTTTCTGTTTTCAGTAATGCTCAATACTCAGAGCTCCGTTTATTTATATACATGATATAAGAGAGAGCTTTGTTTAGTTTACTTCTTGCCCACTATTTTTAGCCTAATGATAGTTGAAATTAACTGCTGTTCATTAATTTTCTGTCCTTTGAAATACTCGCATATACCAAAATCTCCAACAGAAAAG
The DNA here is from genome assembly GCF_017590055.1 of Onychostruthus taczanowskii. Lineage (NCBI taxonomy): Eukaryota > Metazoa > Chordata > Aves > Passeriformes > Passeridae > Onychostruthus > Onychostruthus taczanowskii. Next base: position 9,262,722 of record NW_024498795.1, read on the forward strand.
CATACAAAATTAAAGGCTGACAGTTCAATTGATCTTAGCCTCTAAATCATTCTGCATATGAATAATGACTTGTCCTTGTCCACCTTTCCAAAAAACAAAGAATTGTAAAGGAATAGCGCATTTATATCAACGCCTTCTTCTAAAGTATATTCTTCCTGAGAAACTCCATATGGTGGAAAACAAAACAAGCACAATGAAAACTAGTGTTATGCAACAGCTATTAAAAATCAGATGAGTCACCACAGAGAAAGTTGTCAGGCCTGAAAGAAGGCAAAAACCAGCTAGCTTCACTATAGCAAACTCCTGACATCTGAACGAATGTTTGTTATTTTGGAAAGCTATTCTTAATCATGGACTTGGCATTTGCCAAATCAACATTATAAAGACAGATCAAATTTCACTTTAATATACTTTTTCAGTATTTTCAGGGAGACAATTTTATATGCAGAGCTCCATTTAAATGTTGAAACAGTAAGAACATAAGGAGAAATGTGTATTTAGATATTAAATATAGCATTCACTGGGGAAGGCAAGATGAACAGGATTACTGTCTTCAGGATCAGTCTTGTGGGATATGTTAATTCTCACAAAGCAAATTACTACCAGACTAAAGGATTTTTTCTGCTGGAGTTAAGTTACTATAAATGAGCAGTTGCTATAACAGAGTCTGATTATATCAAAGCTAGGCCATGTGTCTAAAACTGGATTGAAAATATTCATGTAATTTTACAGTCAGTTTTGTTTCTCAAGAAAGGCTCATCTCTTTCTGGAATTTGGAATGGTTTATCTCCAGCTTAACTTTAAGGAGCCCCTGAGTTGGAAACCTTAAGTACCTCCTTTAGGGGATACTATGCATTATTCGTATTGTGCTTCTCCCAAGACCAAGGGAGGAAAAGGAAGTAGGGCAAGGAGAAATAAGAGGGCAAATAAACATTTTGTGTTGGTTAACCTGCAGGGTAAAGGAGGGATACTATCTCCAGCCTTCCCTACTCAACTAAAGGAATTGTTTTACATTCAGAATACTGAGTTTCTAAGAACTGCGCAAGTAGTTATATAATTTACATATAACATAAATTGCACAAAGTACTTACTTCTTTTGGGCTTCTGCTAACTTTCTTGGACTTTGTAAGGAGGCAGCAAAATACATGTGTTTGACTCAAAGCTTGCCTACACTGGAAAATGAAGAGCAGTGTTGACTATCCACATGAAGAGCTGTTCTGGGAAAGCAGCTGTAGTTCCTGTCAATTTCCCCAGGCAAATACAATCCTTTGACTGTTAATATTGATTTTGAACTGCAGCCAGTGAGAGCGCTAGGAGAACAATACAGTTAAATGACAAATTAGGCTTTCTGCCCCTCCCCTTTACAAGCAAAATTAGAATGTCAAATACAAGTCAAAACAGTGCATAGATATCTTGTATAGCTGCATTTTGCTGCATCAGAAAGAGGACTATAAGTGTGCCAGAAATGATCAGAAGCAGTTTATTCATGATGTTCCAGATCCAGCACTCTCTCCGGTCTTGATCAGTCCTGGAAGTACAACACCAAATAAAACGTTGTCATGCCCTGTTATCCTTTGAACAAGACAGTAAAATAGAGACTGCTATTGTCTTGAATTATAAATTATCTCCTTGAAAACACACTTACTGTAACTGATGGTCACCAAGGACTTTGTCAGTCCTTAAATTGCCTGATTTTCATTTCTTCTGCCACTCATCATTACCCTTTGTCATCTCATTTGTTCTAGCCAATTTAATTCATTGACATTGGTTGTAAAGGCTGTAAAACACTATGTGATTCTTAGTGAGTTTGAGTCAGCTCATACATAAGTAAGTGTAGACCAACAAATTGTCAGAGATGCAAGCTGCTCTGTCCTTTTGAAGCTGTAAGACATGAATTGGAAAAGAAAGCTACCAGAAGACTTTAAAAAATAATCTCAGAATGGAATTTTGCCCCTTGAAATGCAAGAAAGCATGCTTATTACTTCTTTAGTATCTATTAAAAATGAATTAAAAGGATGTGATAAAAAATAAAAGTTAATTCAAAAGAGAATAAACTTTTCAGTCCATTGAATATCCTCTTAAGATGTGAGCAGATCAGAACTTCTGTAAAGGACTTGCTATTACTTTAATATCTTTGTTATAGCACGCACTAAACGCCTGACATATCTACAGTAGCCCCACCACAAGTTTGAAAACTGCCAAAACTACTCTGCTTGCAAGATTTCCATAGGTATCTGAACCTCAGCCAAGGAGCATCACTTAGTTGAAGCTTGCCAAATTCGCAAGGAGGCTGGGAACTGATTTGTACTTGAACCTCAGAATTTCAAAGCACTGTTGTTAAAATGCTCATAAAAATTCTACAAAGTAGAAGTGCAGATCTCCATCTCCTGGACTGTCTTTGGGCAGGAGTAGGAGGCACTGGTACCCTTCATCTCCTGCCGACAGTGAATCTGTTTCTTCATTTGTGAGTGGACCCTGAGAACTCAAGGCAGAGCACCAGGAAGCATAAATCCCTCTTTAATATAAAGTGAGAGAAAGCATCTATATTAATTCCCCAGTCAAATCACACATCTGAGTCTTTCAGGGCTGTTTTGTTAGACTCATAGAGATAATTCTGTTATGGTGAGATTGATGGATCACTTATTCCAAGTAACTTTATTATAATGTACTGATTAATCAGTCTTGGAAACAGACATTAGAAAGAACTGCTAAGATTATGTATTGGGATATCTTCATTTGCTACGAATAAATATTTAGACCAGAAGTAGTCAAAGGGGGAACAAGGAAGGAACATATGAAGAAGAACCTTCTGAGAAATAGGTCAGAGGCCAAACTGTTTCTTAATTAAGTCTAACTCTGATAAGACACTGGAAAGTGATTTATTCAGCCAAAATAGAAGCAATGTACACTATGCCAAAGCTCTAATTTTCTTCTAAACTTTGCAGACAATATTTCCGTTTTAACTTGACTGAGTGAATTTTAGTACAGTAACAAGACAGAGTCATGACTGGAGCCTACCAGGTTCTGACTAGTGAATGGCAAATTAAATAGCCACCTTGTTATGAATCACACCCCAAAGATCTACACAGACCATGTCCCTGTCTCTAACAGGAGGCAGTAGATAAGGTAAAATGCCTAAAGAGTGTCAGAAGAGGATAAGCACAGCATCATACACCATTGAATTACTCTTCTAGTATCAAGGAATTGTATCTTCAAAAGGATTACTCTTCCATTCATTTGCTTACTTATTGCACTAAGCTTGCTGCCTAGTTTAAAACTCCATGGAGGACACACTGGTTTTTTGAGGTATGAAACACATTCAAAAAAGTATGAGAAAACACAAGACTCACAACAAACACCAGTTAAGGAGGCTGAAGCTGTTTATCCTGCAAGCCAAAGAGAAAGGGGAAACCAGCACACATTAAAAAAAGGACTTTGCTTCCCTGCCTTTTAAGCTCTTCTCTGAACTTCTGGGCTTTTTTCCTCATCTTTGTGTCACCCTGAAGGACCAGAAGCTTTCCCAGCAGCGTCCAAAGTTCAAAAAAGAGCCCAACTATCTTGCATCTGCTCAGGAACCAGTCAACCACTGCATTTCATTAGTCTTGATTATAGCAGCTGGTTATTGCAAGGCTGCAAAGAGGGGTTTAAGGATTTAAGATTGTTTAATTCTACAGAAGACTGAGAGAAGATATGCTAACAATTACAAAACATGTCATGAGGTACTACAGAGAAATAATATCTATTTTGCCTCTGTGTTGCATAGGAATAGAAACATTGAGTCTAATTTTCATTGTTTCCCAGTGGCAGTGAAATCTCTGGAGTACAATGTCCTGGGGAGCTGGGATATTACTCAGCATCTTTAAGGATGCATAAAATGGACATTTTTCATAAGTGACCCAGGTACAGCTGATCCTGAGTTAGGACATGGGTTGGGACTAGCTGACTTGAAGTCTGGTGATTTCTGTGATTAAGCGGTCTTCTGTCATGGTTGTCACACCCCAATCTTTGGTTTTGTTCAGAACCTCTCTGAAATACGATTTAAAAAACAAGCTGCTCTGGTGTGGTATCACAAGGAAGCCAGAATATTACCTCTGTCTCATCCTTCTACAGCTTCAGACTCTGCTACTTGAATGTGTAAATTTTTCTTGTTCTATATATAAATGTGAGAAGAAGAATTAAGCTATAGTCCAAAACAAATTGCAGACTCTTTTACTTCTGAGTGTTTCATACATCTTCTATGTATGAGGCCTGGAGCACTTGTTTCTGTCTTCTTTGCTCTCATGTTCTGAACTCTGAGTCTCTGGAACATTTTCCACCATGGGGCTTCCTTCTCTCCCACCACTTAAAAGGTTTTCAGAACCATGATTTATTTATTAATTCTTCACCAAAGGAAAAGCCATTTACATTGCATTCACAAACATGACCAGCAAAAAAGGGCAAAACCATACTGTTTAAATAGTTATTTATTTAGATCATAATTGACTTATGCTGCCTGTTTCCAGTCAGGTATTCAAATAAAAATGAGCTATAATAATACTCACTCTTAAACCATTAGTTAAGGAATTCCTCTCAAACAGATACATAAGTTGAACATGTTGATGGTCTTAAAAGCCTGAAGTCACCTCTGTCTTACTTGTGTGTTCTATTTTGCAGCTGGAGAGAAGTCAGCTGTAAATATCTTGGCTCACACATGAAAGACAACTTCCAGTCTCCCTATCTGTACGGCCATTACGTTTGATTTATGAGTACTAGTGAGACTACTATCATTCCATCAGACTACAAGTAAGTCTGAAAAGCTGCATGAATCAGTGTAACAATGAAAGGTGATCCTGAAATTGCAAAATTAATGATTTCCTGTTTCCTACTTATTAGGCTGTGAATTGAGAAGTGTCAGTCTTCTGCTGAAAAACAAGCAGTACTATTACATACAATTTACACACTGCAACTCTTTTTCTTAGACTACCCAAGCACTAAACATTTTCTTAAATTAATTTAAAAAAGAACAAATATCAAAAGTTCCATCAAAAAAAAAAAAAAACCAAGCACGAAACATTTTCTTAAATTAATTTTAAAAAGCACAAATATCAAAAGTCCCATCAAAAAAAAAAAATTAAGACAGTTCATTAATTGCAAATGAGCAGGAAAATGGACTGGAAAATCAATGGCTGTTATTCACAGAGAATTCCAATGCCTGCAACATGTAACTTGAATTAAAGCATCAAGGTTTGTGACACCAAAAAGAAAAAAGATATTGTGATGCTGGAGCAACATTTGAGATATCAAAAATTTGTGCAGCAAATCACTACACATAATTTTAAGCATACTAGTTTCTTTGGCTGCACAACTTCTACCACCTTCACTCTGAGAAGTAAATCACTGAAAAAGGAATACTGAGGCATACACTATTGACATCACAAGGCTAGTTAATGATAACCTGTTCACTGCTTTGATTTGCCGATGGAGGCAGAAGAATTTTTGGTGTTCAGCAGTACAAAAAGATTAATCCCACACTATGATCTGACAAAAAAAAAAAAAAAAAAAAAAAAAAAAAAAAAAAAAAAAGTCAAACTGAAAATCACCATATTGTGCAGAGGGTCCTATGCCACAATAACTGCTTTCTTCTCATTGGAGATGCAGGCAGTGCAATGAGACAGCATCGTGTTCACTGGTGTGGTGGCTGGGGAATCTCTGCAGGGATCCTTGTTCATCCCATCTGTGAGCGGATATATGGCTATGGATCCAAAGGCTGCACAGAGTGGTTTCTGTAAATATCTCTTCCTGAGCACCAAAGTCAACTTTATTTATAACTGCAGCACTGTAAAATACTGATTGCTTGACAGGGTCTAGGATGGGGAGAGGCTAAGTCCAGAGGGTTATCCAGCATCACAAATTCTTTGTTCCAGGGCTTTCATGAAAGCAATCAGTTTGGCATTATGTCTCTTTGAGACACTTGAATCAAATGTAAAGTCACTGGTATCCCTGTGTAAACATGTGTTTTAAGATAAGGATAGGGTGCTACTCAAATGCCAGTTTCACCTGAACTTACATAAATAAAAATCATGCCAAACACCTACATGAGAAATATCTGGTCTCGGTGACTCCTTTAGAGAGACAAACATTTTTGGATCAGTCAGGAATTTACAAATATGTTATCTAAGTATTTTTACAGTTTTCTGGGCTGCTGTGGTTAAAATACAAACATACAAGCCAGAGTGAAGTCAGAGAAAACTTGGTGTTGACTTTAGCCCATCATGCACTGCCTAAACCTGACTTTTAATAACTAAATGCTACCCACTGCAAATACTTCTTTATTAAACAAAACCTAACAGCATGCCACTAATGTCTACCACATAAATGAGCTGGTCATGTGGTCTGGAGGGTGTGTGGCCTTGACACACTGGCAACCTCACCAGCTGATCATACAAGTGTAATGTCACATACATTTGCAGTCAAGCAGAGAAAAGATGTGTGGACACAGGAGTCTGAATCTGCTTCCAAAAGCATAGGTGAACTGCAAATTTAATAACAGCTGCTTCCACCTAAAGGTCCCATTAGTTTCAATCCATATATCAGAGTGGTATTTTAATTTCCGATTAATTTTCAACATTACAAAGATGAAGATATGTGAACCTACATATATATATATATATATATATATATATACACACACACATAGATTTTCTGCAGTTGAAAACCTCAGTGTTTCATAATGGGGATTTAAAATATTTTTTTGAACAGTGATTCATTTCTCTATAAAAATAACAATTGCCAGAAATAACATATTTTAACTAAGTCTCTTGAAATAGCGGCTTCCTATGAAGGAAACTAAAGGTTAGCCAGTATAATCACTATATTTCAATCTTCTAGACAGTAACTAGAGCACTGTCTGTATTATATAATGGAATATTTCTGACAGATCCAGGAGAGATAATGGTAACAGTAGTCATATAACATCGGAATCATTTATCCAACATTATTTCATTCATTGTCTACCCCATCACTACAAATTGAGTGAGAAAATGTCTGTGCTATATAAAGATTGCTAAAACAAGAAAATTTGCTTACTGTATCTGCATTACTTTTGCAAAAATAAATCTCCTTGATTTATCATTCCAGCAATTTACCATGAGTGACATGTCAAAATCTTTAAGTTCCTTTTAAAATTTGACATCTCTTCTAGGCTACAGAAGGGAAAATGTCTGGGGACTCTGGAAGTTCAAAACCTTTTTATTAACTAAAATAATGACTTAATATATCTTGATTGAAAGAAATATTCCAGCTAAAGATATCAAAAGATCATCTTTATGGAGAAAACAAATTTATAGCACTGAATTACATTAGCAGCAAATGCGTTTCACAACTGAATTTGGGTGGGGTTTTTCTTTCTTTGTGGTTTTTTTTTTTTTTTTGTTTTGTTTTTCTTTTTTTTTTTTTTGTTTTTTTTTTTTATTAGGTTTTGCCTTTTTTTTTTAAGTGAAGTACTTTGCAAGTCTAATGTAGAAGACGGCACTGTACAGTATGGGCAGCACCATCATGCCTTTCTGTGCCAAGCTGTAAGGTTAGAATATTACAGAAATGTTCCAATGTGATTTAAAAGGAGTGCATTACCACTGATGTACAACCCTTTAAATAAATTACACTGAATATGCTGGCACTAAATTTACACTACAATTGCATTCCTTTTCCAGACAGGATTCTCCACATTTCTGTTCTTGAAAGAGACATGTAGGAAAATAAAAACAAATTGTGCTGGTAAAGATAGTTTTTTCTAGTAGGAACCACTGGAGAGATCTCACATAGTTTGGTTTCTGATGTTAAAAATGCTCAAGTTAATTACTAGCCTGCTATAGATAATTTTCTCATGAGTGTGCTTGCCAAGAAGTGTAACGACAGCTCCGCAACAACAAAATTTAGGACTGAATTTGTGCACTGAATTATGATTAGAGTTGCTACTACTGGCTTTCATGAGACTTAACATGCATCTACACTTTATAAATATATATTGCTGAGCCTAAGCTGTGTGATGGAATGCAGACAGCAAGGTAGATGCGTACTTCAAGAAAAAGCACTGAGGTTCCTGCAGACAAGAGAAGCAACGCTTAACACATGGCATTTCCTTCCTTGTCACAGCTATTCCCTAGTGTCTACATACCAGATACTTATTTTTGTTTGGTATTTGGATGTTCTCTACAATTCAGAAGCCAAAACTTGTCTCTTTCTTTTCAGCACCTGATCTCTAACTTCAAACACAGAAACATTAAGAACTTTGGGATAGTTCTGGCTTTCCAAAACATCAGCTGAGCAAGAACTCTTATAGAGAGTTGCAAAGAAAGAAGCCCATGGCAACTTCTCTGCTAGTCTCTTGCAGTCTCACTACTTTGGGACTCACTCAGGTAGGGGTGCAGAGGTTTATTCCACTCATATAAATACATTATTTGAAGCATGAACACAGATCATTCCCTGTTCTTTTCAGCTCAAATTTATTTGAGAGTATTCTGATTTTTTGTTTAGTTTTGAATCCATGTACTGAAGTATTCATCACTGAAGCATTTCACAAATACAAGACTTTCCAAAGTTTTAGGACCTAGGTAAGTGATTATTTTACAGTTGGCAGAAGTGACTAAACATTAAAACTTTGATAGCTATCCAAATCCTGGAACTATAAATTCAAATCATTTAGTGACTTGGAGCTTGTGTGATTAATCCAAAAAGTATTCAGTTTTTCATGATGATATGTGGATGAGAGCAGAAAAATCTTTTGCCCAGGTAAAGTGTTACTCATTCACCAAAATGTCATGTGACAGTTGTTATGTTGACAGTTGTCAGCTGTCAACTGTCTGGAGCTGACTGTCAGGAGTAACTGCAAAAAGGAAGGCAGGCTCGTATACTGGCTACACCATAGAACGAAAAGTTGCATCACCTTGACTTATTGTATTAAAATTCCAATATGGGAAAAAGGTTAATTTTCAATATTATAATGAAAGCGAGTGATAGGTTTCTAAATTTACTCATAAAATAAGCATAGAGCCAGAAAGATGCATTATAAGAAATTCAAAGGCTTCTCTAGTATAGAATACTTTCTGGTATATAGCTGTGAAAGACAGTCTTCACAATGCAAGCATCCCAGAATCAGCAATAACTTTAATTAAATAAAGGGTGTTTAAAATGAATTAATTGACAAACCCAGGGAAACTTGAAAGTACATGCTGAGGGCTGCCAAACTGCAAATAGAAGGATGCAGACTACATAAAACACGAGCAAATTATGGTTTACCAGTGAAAGGCTTACTGAAAGTTGGAAATGCAAAAAGCAACAGTTCCCAGGAGTCAGGATGTATGTAAGCTCTAAGGATATAAAGTTCATCTACAACTGCTGATAAAATGGTTTTTAAGATTTAATTGCAATTAATAATTATTGTCAGAGCAGTAAACATGAACTATTTAATTAGCTTGTCTCTTTCCAATTACTTACTTAAATGCACAGTTGTTTACTCTGTGATTAAAAAGACAATAGCAAGTATTCAACAAAAGTAAACCAATAAAATTCAATTTGTAATGAGGTTTACTCTTTCTCAGTGCAAGTCTTAGAACCAGAATCACATCATCAACTTTTTTCTACATTTTACCAATTAATCCAAGTTTACTTCCATTTCTTCCCTTGAGCTGGCTGGTACAATACCTTCCCTTGGCAGATGAAAGATGTTATCTGCATTTTATTGTATTCCCCGGCCCTCCAAATTTATCCCTGCCAGTGGTGGTTTTTCTGCCTGCACTTACCTCTTTGTTTTCCCACACTTTGCTGGGAATCATCACAGCTCTTTTCCTGAAACTTTCCCACCTCTAGATCCAGCTTAGTCTGAGCCAGTACAGGTCTTTTCTCCAGAAGTCAGTACGCTTCTTTATGCAATAAAAAGGCTTCTTTAAAAAAAAAAAAAAAAAAAAAAAACACTTTTTGGAAAAAACAAAATATTAGCAGAAAAGGAGGCAAAGAGTTTATGCACATCCTACTGGTTTTGAAGATGACCTAAGTAGACCTTCCTCTGGTACTTGAGGCAGTTTTGCTGCACCTGTTTGATATACCACAAGTGAAATATATTTTTGTAAAAAAATCCTTTTTATGTCTTACCAGAGGTTTTGTTTGCTGTTTTGCTCTAGTTTTGCATTTATTGTCCTCTGTGTCTTGACTTTGACTCTTTTTGGGCAAAAAACAATCCCACAGACTGTAAAAACCATCACAGCTAAAAAGCTCTGTCATTACTATAAAATAAAATTACCTGTTTGCTGGTTCATTTTAAACCTTCATTTGTTCTTGTTTTCATTTTTGCTAGACAACTACTTCCTGAGCTCAGTCACTGTGTTCACATACAATCAGTCTTGTTTCCCCAAGTTGCTCTGCTGCAGCTCCAGATCCACCACAGATATTTTAATCAGTCTCTATATATTTAGAGATATATGTCTGGTACATTTGGTCCAGAGGTCCAAACTTTTGCATCAAACCTCAAAAAGTAATTTACCAAACCCTTACCAAACTCTAGAGGGTCAGGTACCCAGTCAGCTACCAAAAGACTGAAAAACATTTTTCAAAACAAAATTACTGTCTACAGCAGTAAGACTATAATATGTGCTATGGCCACAATTGAAAGTAAAACATCACTTAATTCTTAAAGGAGCTGTAGTAGCAAAAGTAAGGTCAACAGTCCTTACCAGAAAAAAAATGGTAGTAGGAAAGGTAAGGTCCATTCTACATTAATGACTTTTCCTGTTTCAGCAGCCAAACCCCTGAAAATTCCATTTTTTCTACATGCTTTGGCTTTAGCAGGTAAATGTGACTGATTTATCTTGTTTCTTTCACACTTTGAAATAGTAAGTTTTGACAATGTGATAACAAAATCTTCTATTCAGCATTCATACTGAAAGAAGAAATTAGAAGAAAACCTCACTTGGGGCACTTTGAAGGGAATTAAAAAAAAAAATTGTAGAGAAGCTTGATTGCTTTGTTAAACCCCTGCAGGACCAATCATGTGGAATTTTGATCACATTTAAACTATCAAAAATTTGGAACCACTGATAACATTAAAAGAGCCCCATAAAGGTCTTCTGTTTCACAGACGTCCTTAGCCATGGGGACCCAGGCTGCTCTGAGGTGCCCTCACTCTCCAGCCACTCAAAGCTTTATGACCATGCAGGCAAGAAACAGACACTGCGCAGACCAAAGCACAGCAAGAACAGGCATGGCTCTGGAGTATGATCAGAACACTAAACTGTGTGGAAGAAGCATTTATTGATCCCAAAGAATTACTTAGGACCATTAGTCAACAGCTATCCCACATAAATGAAGTAAGAAGGTTCTAAAGCAAGGAACGGACTTTACCCACAGAGTTATATGGGCATGCTTCCTTTTCTTCCTTTCCAATTTCTGTTGAAGTCTTTTATGTACCCTGAGAGAGCTCAAGAAACCAGGGGAAAAAATGTTAATGTGACCAATACTTGAGACCTAAGCTGCAGCATTTTAGAGAGTAGATATAGTGTGGGATCACATCTTGTCTGCAGTTCACCTTTTTCTTAAACATTGGGGTTGTGAATAGGACACCTGCCTTTATTAAAACTAATTCTGATTCTGTCAGAAAATGCAATTAAATTATAATTTGTCTATTTTATTTTTAAAAAATTTCTTCTTAAAGCTCCAAAAACTTAATTTGTAACTGAAGCATGCATTTGACAGAAATAAATAATTAGAGCTATAGCAAAGCACTACACTTCCAATCTTCTGCTGCTTAAAAACTTGAGAAGAGTGTTAGAATCAGCAGTTAATATGAGAAAAAATATAGTCTCATTGGCATTTCTCTCTTAATGAATCACAGAATGTCCTGGTTGGAAGGGGACCTCAAGGATCATCTGGTCCAACCTTTCTTGGCAAAATCACAATCTAGACAAGATGGCCCAACACCCAGTAGTGCTGAATCTTGAAACTATTCAACACTGAGGAATTAATCACTTCCCTGAGGATATTATTCCAATGGCTGATTGTTCTTATTGTGAAAAAATTTCCTTTTTCTGTGTAATTGGAATGTCCCCAGGCATAACTTGTACCCATTTCCTCTCATGTTTTCCATGTGACTCCTTGTAAAAAGGGAGTCTCCATCTTCTTTGTAGTCATCCTTTAAATACGGGAACACAGTGATAAGGTCTTCCCTAAGCCTTCTTTTCTCTAGGCTGAACAAACACAGTTCTCTCAGTCTTTCTTCACATGGCAGGCAGGCTTCCCTGTCCTTTGGTCATCTTCGTGGCCTTTCTCTTGGCCCTCTCAAGCTGGTCTGCATCTTTTTTGTATAGCAGGAACCAAAACTGAACACAGGATTCCAGTTATGGTCTGACAAGAGCTGAGTAAAATGTAATAACACCTTCTTTCTCTCTGCTGTGGGGATGCCCCTGTTGATGAACTCAGCATCCTCTTCACTTCCTTTGCCACAGCAAAGGATCTGGGAAGGAAAAGTTTGGGACACCTTTATTTCCTGAGTTTGAAAATCACCTTCTTCCTCGTACACCTCTGATCCAATGACAGCTTTGCCCTGCTCACTTGTACTTAATTTGCTGTCCATCTGAACCTCCAGGTCCTTTTCCATGGAGCTGCTCCCCAGCCAAGTAGCTTCCAGTCTGTGTTGCACACCTGGACTATGTTTTCTGAGGTGCAAGACCTTACATTTGTCCTTGCTGAACTTCATAAGATTCTTACGCATCCAATTTTCCAGTCTATCCAAGTCTTGCTGTAGTGTGGCTCTCCCTTCTGTAACGTCCACTTTCCCAGTCAATTTGGCAGCAAACTGACTGGGAATATTTCCTCAGAGTACACTTGATCCCATCATCCAGATCACTTATGAAGATATTAAATAGAATTGGGCCCAATATCAATCCTTGGGGGACCACACTTTTGACAGGCTGCCAGTTTCAAAAGGAACTGTTTGCCATTCCCCTCTGGGCACCACCAGCCAGCCGGTTCCCCACCCACTGCACAGACCAAGCATCTGGACCACCACACATCAGGTACTGCAGGAAAAGGCTGTGAGAAAGTGTACCAAAAGCCTGAAATAACCCAGGCAATGTCCACTGCTTGCCCCACATCAACCAAGCAGATTGCTTTGTCATAGAAGGTGATCAGGTTTGTCAAGCACAATTTGCCCTTCCATGCTGGATTTTTCCACTCACGTGCTTTATCTGACTTATGATGAGACAAAATAACAGTGTGAAACCCTAGGGAGATAATTAAACTGTAGGCATTTCACTAGAAATCTTATAAATCCTCTATCCTTTCTGGTTTAAACTATCAAAATCAACATCCTCTACCAGAAAGCTAAGAAGCACAAATCGTTCCTGATGTGTTTTTTTCTAGTATGTCCCTGTAAAAAAATAGAAATTGACAGTGTTTGTCACCTTGCAAAACCAACAATTACTATAGAATTACTTAGGAGCTAACATTTGAGAAATTAATCTTATGTGCTAGGTATTCCTTTTACTTCAATCTCAATAGCACCTCTGGGGATGCCTGTAAGTCCATTCATGCATTGTCTCTTCTTAGGAAAATGCAAAAGTGAGAAAACAGATGTGCTGACACAAAGAAACAAAATTATTTACTTATTCCTTTCAAGTAACCAGGCAAGGTCTGTCTGTATTTTTCTCCAGTTTCCTAAAGCCTTCACTCTGAAAAAAATTTAAATAATTAATAAATCAAACTGAATTCAGGAGCTGTTTATAGATGAATAAAACACACAGAAAAATTAATTTAATGTATCTCATCTTGGGAATTATTCACTCTGATTTAGTGAAACCTTTCTTGAATCTAGAAAATCCAGTGGTCTTTCAGTGTCTTAATTCAGATATGCATTATTGTAACAACAAAACTGTGCCCTCAAGACATAGTCTAAGCCAGGCAGGTTTTAAAAAAATAAAATAAAACTAGTATCAAACTGGCATTTGTGCTGTCATATGTGTGCATTTGGACATACATTAATTCTAACAACATCTTATTTGTAGTATTTCTAAAAAGCATATCAAAAATAGTTTAATTTGTACAATCAGACTGCAGCAGAATACAAGGCAATGCCAGAGAAACAGAAAAAAAAATTTTGTGAAATATTATTAACACTATAATATTATGGATAGCATATTCATAAGACTGCTAAGAGGTACATATATTTAAGGCTTGAACTATGCTGGACTTTGATTTGATCTATTTCCAGCTGAACAAACGTTATTGTAAAGGCTGGTTTCGAAGTGATGCTGCTGCTCAGCCTCAAAGGCAGCTTGGAAAAAAATGGATTGCAACACAGAGCTTAAATGCAGAGCATGACCCAGCTCCCTGCCTGAAATGAACACAAAAATATTGCTCCAATCTGTGTATAATATTCGTGCAACTAAGGGCATTAAAGGGAAGTGAACTTATAATAAATATTTGAGGATTCTATAGGAAAAAAAATGTAAAAGTGATCCAGGACTTGATATCTCCTGGTCACAATATACAGTGGGTTTTAAGAAGAGGCCAGAGATACTGGGAAAAAAGAAAATGTAGCCTTACAGGGTTAGCTACAACACATGAGGAAAGTTCATTCACAACTTCATGTTAACTTTGCATGAAATATAAGTTAATAAGAAACAGCTATGGAAAAGACGAAAATGCTTTGCAGATTTTAATGGTTTCTGTTACTGAGAGAATTATTGTAATTGAGAGAAGGTGAGATCTAACTGGTGCAGGTTACAGTATCTCAGCAGCAGCCATGAAGGTCCAAGCCCAACTTTTGTAGCAAGACTTCTAAATCTAAAATCTTCTAATCTAAAATTTCATATTTTATTTAGCTGTCTGAAAAACACTGAGAGCATCAGGAGTGATTATGACAGACAGGCTTAAGACATTTAAATCAAGATACTCCAGTTGTGCAATTCAATTGGAAGAGTTTATGGAACGACAGGGATCCACAACAGCAGAGGAAGTGCCTTCTGAGGGTACACCCTGTCACATCTTTCTCCCAGTTTGCAGGTAACTGGGGAAAACCCTAAAATTTACAAATTTAAGCCTCTGAAGTCAGGTAGACTGGATAAATAGTCTTACAGAAAAAATTCTGTCTTGCTTGTGGGTTGCAAAGTACAATTATTGTCTAATTTTCTATCCTTCAATTACTTCTAAAGAGATTTCAGAAATGTTCAGCTCTGATGCAGTTCAGTTTTTTAGGTCTTTAGACCAGCAATTCTTTTCTTTACTGGTTTTGAGTTTTGGAGAGGCACTCCAATGACGTGAGGTCTGCTGCTCAGAGAGAGAATGTTCTGATGCTGGGCTGTGCACTGTATGTAGCAAATTACAGTACAATCCTTTCCAGACACACTTTTTTAAGAACTTTCAGATAATCTTCCTTCACAAATTTTTCAACTGTGTGAACAAGTCAAGCAGAAAAATTGAGGCAAGGGATCTGGGAAGGAAAAATTTGGGATATCTTTATTTCCTGAGTTTGAAAATCACCTTCTTCCTCCTACACTTCTGATCCAATGACAGCTCTTAAAATGAGTTGGATTTGTTTCCACACAAGCAATGATAACCCTGTTATATTGAAGTGTGAGGGGGTTTTATATACCAGTACTGATCTTGTAATATAATGCTGAAAAAATTAGTTACTACCAGAGAAGCTGGGATGACACTGTCAGATATCAGAAATGCACCTCAGTTTACTCATCTGAAAGGTTCAAATTAAAGGCTGAATCCATAGGATTAGTGGGTCTGTGGTCATCTTCAGTAGAGAAAGAGGGACTGTCCTGACCATAAGGAAGGCACATAGGATGGACACTGTAAGATGTACCTGCTGGCTCACAGCTTTTCATCCCCAGTCACTGGATGGTTATTTATTTTTAGTACAAGAGAATGCTCATAAGAAATACCTAGCTGAAGTCTAGCCAAACTATGAAGAAATTTTTTATCTTTGAGAAGTGCAAGACTGTAAATAAGAGAGTCTGGTGTCCCTGTTTTTGTAGAAAAGCAAGTAAAGACGACATCATTGGCACAGTATGTGAACAGAGCAGTCAGCTCTTCAGTAATGCAAAGTGACAGTCAAGAGAGCTTACAAGTATTTTATACGTTTATTCTTGGAATCATATCTAATCATGCTTTTATAGTATTCTGGCTAGGAAAGCAAAGATATTCATTAAATATATATGTTCTGCAAACAGAATTTCATTGGCAGTGATATTTTAACTAGCTGGAGAAACATGAAAATGCCTTTTACCACTCCCTCTTTCTAGTCAGAGTTTGCTTTTTCTGCTTTCATTATAATAACAACAATACTTAACATTCACAAATGGACTGTACCTATTGTAATATTTAAAAATTACATATCTATAGTGGTTCTTAAGATGCATCCACTGCTTGTTTGAGGTATGAGATAATCTCACAACTGAAGCCACCAAAGGGCTTAGAAATTGTAACTGAAGAGGACAAGTCAGAACCTGTTTGAAGCTTTATGCACACTGTGCCTTCCAAGGACTTTGGCCTGATGTGCTTGTGTCCCACTGGCCAGCTCAGAGTACTGAAATAATTTCCTTTTCCTGGGAAGCAGACTGAACTCAGCACAATATTTATATTGAACAGCTAATGGTGGCAGCCCAGTGGCTGAACACCTGTGTCTCTAACACAGAAAGCAACAGCAGATGCCAGAACTCAGTCTTCAGGCAGTTTCTGGGCTGCCCTCATTGGAAGCAGCTGCCAGATGAGCTCGTTTTCTGCGGTGATGTTCTGCTGTGGTTTGCCTCCCTTTAGTCCTGCAGCACTCCACAAAGCAGGCTGACCCCTCTCTCCCCTACTGTAGAAGGCTGCAAAAGCCTTCAGCTGCCACTGCTTAGGTATTAGAGCTTTACAATTTAATTTGGGAAGCAGTCCCATGTACCACTTCTTGTGAAACATGCCCAACATCCCTGCTTTAATGAACAGGGTCTTAAGCACAGCCTCCAGTCTTCAGACAGCTACCCACCCAAAGACCTTCTGAGCATTCAGGTTTTTTATATAAGAGAATTCATGGGCACAGGAATTTACTGGGGGAACTATCCTACATTCTCTGTGTAGATCTTTAAAAATATCATCTAAACAAACCTACAAGCAAATACAACCAGTTACAAAATGCAGCTACCTCTTCCCTTGGGCCTCCTCTGAAGTTACTATTTCCCATAATTCCTCCTCAGTATTAAACAAAAAACAACAAAACAACAACAACAAAGACAAAAACCAAACAAAAAAGCCCAAACAGAATGAAAAGAGGGAGTGATAATCATTGCCTGAATCCATAGTAGCAAACAGTCACAGGAAGGACTGCTTGGCCCAATGAACTTGCTATTCATTCCCTCTGAAATATCACTAAACTTGGGCTGAGAATCCTGTTTCTATTTTTAAGAAATGCAGCTTGTGAGTGGGAGGCAGAAGAACCAGATACAAATAAGAAAAAGAACATACGGGACAGCATGTTATGCTGGTAACAGGAGAACAAAAACAGTTGGATTGAGAGGCTGTCTTGGCTTAACTCCTGACTCTGAAAACCCACTATTTCCATAGTTTGACCACACTGCTGTGGGCAGTCTTTGCCCTCCCATCTACAACAGTTCTAGGTGCTATTTTTTTCTTCTAAATTTGAAAATGAAGCTCTTTTGATCAGCTACACTCTTTGTAACCCGTGAACTCTCTCCAATGGTAGCACAGACATAGGTCTAACTGTTGCAGCTGGGTCCTTCATTGTAATCACACTGAATCCCAGATCTAAATTTGGGATTTAGCTGAACCCAGTTCAGCTTCAGATAGACAGGATTTCAGTGCACTTTTCAGCAGTAGTTATTCACTCAGCACAAGCTGAGTAAGGCATACATAATTCAGTAGGTGCAATTGTGCCCTCCCAATTTTCCTCTGTCTGTCACCAGTTGCGTTGCTGAATCTGCAAACACATCTGTCCCACAGTCCAGAGCACTGGTGAGACCCCTCAGCCATGCATCCAGCTTCAACCCTGGAAGCAGTGCAGCATCTTTAACATGCCATTATAACCCAATTAATAAGCAGAGATCTGAGACACTGTCTTTTCTTGCTATAAACATTATGACTGCATTGTGTAGCATTAGGCCTTGTGAGAGATACGCCCAGGAGCAAGCTTAGGGCTGTTAAAGTGATGCTAAGTTGTTTTGCATCACTGGTAAATCCCACAAGCATAACAGTGAAACAAAAAATGGATACTTTAAGAATATTGCTGGGTTTGGTGCAGCTTGTCTTTCATTTCAATATTACAATTAAATTAAACCCAATACAATCACATACTTGATTCAGTCACACCAACAGGTACACTGATGCTGGTGAAAGCAAAGGAGATGCCTACCAAAACAACAAATGCACACACACAACTACACCCAGCCTTGGCAGAGTGCCAAAGCACTTGACTGTGACAAATAGCAACAGATCAGTCACGTAAATAACAGCTGAGGCTACAGCTCTGTCAGTTACTGGGAGATGTTGTTTCTGTCCCTTTGGCTGGGATGTGGAAGAAAAGAGACTGTTTCCCTTGGAAGGGTTGTACGATTATCTAGTCCAGCTGTCTGAGCATTACAGGGCTGGACAAGAGATAAAGAATGTTGTTAAGAGCATTGTACTAATGCCTTTCAACTACTGACAGGCTTGGGGCATCAACCACTTCCGCAGGAAGACTTTTACAGTGTTTGACCACCCCCTTGGTAAAGAAATGCTCCTAATGTCTAGTCTAAACTTTCCTGCACAACTTCGGGCCATTCCAAATGTTCTGTTCACTGCTTCCCTCTCCTCTTCCACTCCTCAGGAAGCTGCAGAGCAATGAGGTCTCCCCTCAGCCTCCTTCTCTCCAAGCTAAACAATCCAAGCTCTTCAGCTGCAGGATGTGCCTTTCACCTCTTTCACCACTCTTGCTACCTTCCTCTGGTTGCATTCAAGAGCCTTCACATCCTTCACAAACTGTCAGACCCCAAACTGCTCACAGCTCTTGAGGTGAGACCTCACCAGTGCTGAACACAGCAGGATAATCACCTCTTTGACCAGCTGGTGGTGCTGGGGTGGATGCATCCCAGGGTGGGGTTTGGCCTCTGCGCTGCCAGGGCACACACTGCTGGCTCCCACTGAGCCTGCTGCTGACCAACACCTCCAGGTCCCTCTCTGTGGGGCTTTCCAACCACTCCTCTCCCAGTTTGTATTTGTGCTCAGCATTGCTGTGTCCTAGGTGCAGAATCCAATATTTGGACTTACTTTCATGCCAGCACTACAAGACTCCAGAGGCAAACCATGAACTCCGACCTTCTATCACTCATTTCCTAGAAACCCCCCCACACACATGACTGCACACAGTAACCTTTGGTTTGAGGTGAAGTCACATGCAAGTGGCAAGCCGGAAGAGATGGTGACATGCCTAGGCTCTTCAAGAGGTAGTGCTGGAGGCAGCTCAATTCAGCTCCACAGAGATGGGTGTTGAAACTACCTCCAGCGTGTTCTGCTCCCTGATATCCCCCATCCTGCAGGGGTTCTAACCAAACCCAGACATTCTAACCTCACCTGACTGCTAGGCAGCCAGCATTCTCTATTGTTGTCCTGGTTGAGATTTAGTTTTCTTTTATTCCCTGCACTAAAGTGACAGAACATATACCTTCATAAAAAAAAAAAATTAAAAAAAAATCTGGAACTGAATATCTTCAGTGAACCTGGAAATATTTCCCTATAATTTTACTTGTCAAAAGTAAAAAAGCTGTACTTTATGGTACAGTTATGGTTAAAAGAGGGAAAGGAGTCATCCTTCCTGGTGATAGATGACAAGGGTAGAAATGCATCTTGCATCCTCCTGATGAGACACAGAGGAAATGTTCAGCTGGACAGGGCAGTGCACTTTTAAATAGATAGCCTTCTTGCTACATATTGCACATTGCGCTCAACTGAAAAAAAAAAAAAAGCTGTTTTCTCCCCTTTTTCTGAGCAGGACAAAGCTAGAATTTCATGAGACTTAACTTGTTCTCAATAGGGTTAAAAAACCACACAGTCAATAATCAAAACTGAAATTTAATAGAAATTATATCATCCATATCAGAAATTATTCATCACTAGCCCCAACTGAAATACAATGAAGAGACGGCATCATGCATTCATGGCATGTCTAAGCACCATCCCACTCCTCATGCACATCCACGAAGTCTGAGATGAATTTTGCCTTTAAATAGAACTTTAAATTATTTTTTACTAGATAGAGAAATGTCATTTTGAACGTGTGGCATTGAGTCGGAGCAATGATACTCTATAAAAGCTACAAGTGTGCACGCCAGGCACATTGGATATGTTCCCTGCATTACACATCAGCATCTTAGCCTAGAGATCTTTGGGTTCTGGCACTGCACAGACAGGTAATGAGTTAATTCTAAATCAAGCAGTGTACTTTTTTCTTTGTTTATTTCCATATTCACTGCAGCATTTGCCTTAGGCTTCTATAATAAGGTTAAAACCAGAAATGTATTGTAGCAAAGACCTCAAAATCTCTCTCTCAGTCCACCATGAAACTGAGACAGCTCCATCAAACATCAGGGCTCTCCGTGCACGGAACAGCAGGAGCAGAGAGCAATCAGTCAAACACACAGGAGCATAAGCAGTACAGTGATTACCATAACTGAATCTAAGAAGACAAATGAAAACCATCTTTCTGTACTAGTCATGCAACAATTTGTGTTTGATTATTAGAATTGATGCAACCAAAGAGAAAAACACTTTCTTGTATCCCGGCATCTCCACCTTCTGGAAGACCTTAATTTCTCCCAGGCCTGCTGAATTCTAGTCAAGCATTTTTTGTGCTTTCTTCAGCTTGTTTTTCAAGAGGTGGAAAGCCTTAACTGGTTTTATTTGAATAAGCTTGTTAGTATAAAAAATCACCAAAAAACAGATACAGGTGCTGTAATATCTGCTTACAGATTCCAGGATTAATTCTTATATATCCCTGGACTTTTCTTAAGACAGAAAGAATAATTGGCCAGAATATCAGGCCACATTCTCTATGAAAGGGTTCTTTCTTATTGGGATGACCTTGTTCTCACAGTAGAATAAACTCACTCCAAAGGAAGAAGCTGCACCTCTAATAATATACAACTAGTATGTCTATCTCAAATACTGGGGGAAAGAACTCCATAAAGAAAAATGTAAAGATTATGGTTCCTAATGCCACTTTGAAAATTTTTCATAGATCTTTCTTGAAGACCAGAGGTGCAACAGCAGCTATGTGGAAAATCTCTTACTTTACAAACTCAGGTCAAAGTGGTTTTGAATAACTGCTAATACACGACTGAATTCAATCTGTAATTGACAAGAAGTTTAGATATAGTAAGAACTTAGAAAAAGGATTCAAAAATAACAAAGATTTTAGTCAAAAACTGTTAATTTACTATATTTTCCTTCTCTAATCGACCACAAAGTTGATTTTTTGGGGGTTAGCCAACAGAAACCAACCAATTGCTATGGAATCAAGTTCTACTGAGATGCAGGCAAATGTTTCACTTTTGCAGCTCACACTGTCTCTATAACTCTAATAAAATCAATAAATAAGTCTGCAAGGGATGATGTATTAAGATGTACATAGAACCCCCCCTGAGATTTTAGCTAGATTTTGCCACCATAAATATGAACACTACTTTTCCGCCTCTGCTTCATCCAGAGCCATTCTTCACATACAGTAAATGTGTCCACAGAGCAAGTAATGAGGTCTAGGAAATATGCAGTAAATTCAAGATCTTTCTTTCTTGGTAGAGGCTTTACTGTGTAGTTAGACCATAGAATTAATTTCCGTGTTTTGGGTAATTTTAAGAAGATTTTCTGGAAGATCTCAGTGTCTTAATGTATAGGAAAGGTTTTATTGCTGTACATAATAGTGTCTCAAAGGACTCAGAAATCAAAAAGAAGAAAACCTACACTCACTGTTTAAAGACAGAACATTCTTTAACCTGTTGAACACCATTCCTGTTCAAAAGGATTTTTGTAGTATGATCACTGGAAATACTGAAGAAGCAGCATGGTTCTACAGAAGCAAATGTGCATGTAGAAACTTCAAAATATGATGACAGTCCTATTCTTAATGGGAAAATGATTAACTGTTTAAAAATAAATTTTAAAGTTTTTTCATCTGTCTAGGAAAATATACTTTACCTGTGCAGGGGAGCAAGTTCATAATTAAATAGTATGAATTATCACAGGCAAGTGCCCAAGCGTATATTCACCCAGTCTTGTTCACTTGTACAAATGAAGCCTAATTATCTATAGGATACCACTGACTAACAAGGCTATTGAATGGCAAGAAAATTACTTTTTTGTATTAGAATAAATATCTAATAAATAAAATGCAATTCTTCCGATGCCTGAAAATGTGTGCACTAATGTTCCATCTTTGCAGACATTACACTAAGCTCTGAACAAAGAGGAAACCTGAAAAAACCAACCACAGAAGCAAAAATACTGAAAAACAGAAGCAACTGAAAGACATCCTATTCAAAAGAAATAATTAAAAAGCCTTCATCTTTTGTTATTGCAGTATTTATCAGCTCAAATAAGACACTATCGACCTACAAAATTGAATAAGCTTTCCTAAATTCTAGCTGCTTTTGAGCAGAGCAGAATTAAGAGCTTCTACAGAGCTGAGCAGGGAGTAATAGAGGACAACCAATGCAACGCATAGCACAAAGACTGAGATGGGTCTGCTGGGTCTTGGAGTCCCTGCAGAAGAGGATTTTGGGTAACAAGCTGTATCTGTGACATTGCAAAACTTATATCACATGTGGTAATTCTGAATGTGGAAAATTACGACAAAAGCTTTTAGTTATCAAGCGGAAAAGAAAGGATGGGGAAAAAACCTACACAGATAAAAAGAAATTACATGCTGATATAGAGAGAAAAAACATGGTGATGACCTGATAAATTATTTATTAAATGCTAATAATTATGGTCATTACTTCTATGTAGACTCAGGCAAAAAACATTTTAAAAAGCTAAAAAGTAACAAAACAACTAACATACCAGACCAGACACAGACCAGAAGCATGTCACCATTAGGAAAACTTCATATTGGAGTAACAAAATAGGATAGAATTTATATACAGTAACAATGTCTCTTCATATGCACACATACGCATACATACACACACGCACACTCAGCAACTATGAACACACTGATCAGCACCTGCAGATCACATGAAACACATCTGTATCCAAATTGTTCTAATCACATGCAACATTAACATGTACACTCTATATCCACTTCCTCTGTGTATATTGCTCTAAATAGAAACTTTTGGGTTTGTTTTTTTTTTTGGCTGGAAAAAATGTATTGCTATTTCAGTTTTGCAAGAGCAGCTTCAGTAGCGCCAGCAATAGTCCTTAGTTGAGCCAGGCAGATGACAGTCTCTTCTCTAGTTTCAGCTGCATGAAATTTCCCCACCGTTTATTGTAATTTAAAATTTCTGCTCATTGTGCTATTAAATATGTAAAAAATAAATTCAAATAACTTTATTCAACTTTTTCCTTAATTGCTGTGCAAGTCACCTAACAGAGACCATTATTAACACGCATTCAATGGCAGCCCCATCCCAGAGATGCTAGTAATGTTTTCTATATGAGTAATTTGAGTGAAACTATTACACAATGACATACCTATGTAGTATTTTCAGGTTTGACCCCTAAATTCATTATTCCCCAGTTCAGATAATCCAAATTAACCAGATACCTTCTGCTCCAAAAGAAGTCTTTTTTTTCCTGAGTGTAGTCTCACCTCCCTCAGAAGCAGAAGTATCAGGTGTTCAAACCACATATATCAGCACTGAGACTTCTTTCATTTTGCATTCCTAAATTAACTCCAATTCAGAAACAAAATGAATAGCATAATCTAGTTTATTAATTTTGTTTTTTGCAATAAGACACAGAAGACCTCAATACCCACACTAAAGCTTCAGTGGAAAAAAAAATTACCCTACTTTTGATTTGAGATAAATACTAGGCATTTCACTCTATACTCATTCATACTTCCATCTTCAATTAATTATTAGCTACAAGATAAATTATCTGGATTTATATTACAAAGAATTTCAAACACACTCCCTGGGGCAAGTAGTGCAAAGCACAGGCAGGAGAAGAGGCCAATGTGATATTAAAGGATACTGAATGGGCAGGCATAGGTCATGAAATCGAGTTCATACACTTTATGAGGGATATAGTTCAGCCTGAAGCCTGCTTTTCATTTAATCTCAGAATTTCAGACCTTTTGTTACAGCTACAGCATTTATTTGTTTTCTTGTTTCTGCCAAGAGAGAGAATCACTAACTAAGATTGAAGAAGATGAACAAAATATTAAAGAACAAACTGCTGAAGGGTGCAACATCACACACTTATTGTCTAAAGAAAGAAGCCAAGATTGGAGTTTATCAAGCCAATACCACAGACACTTCCATGGACACAGATGTTGCAGGGAGGCCAAGGGGCTGCAGTTCTCATGCTGGTAAGGGAGCATTTTTCAAGTGTCTTGATGGGCTGCAAAAGGGAAGGAAAAGGGCAGACACACACCCTGAACCACTCCTGTTTCCCCCATTTACCGCCACAGCAGGAGCTATTTTCTGCTGCTAGGCAAGGATCTTGTTTTCTTACACATCCTTATGCTTTCTGTTGAATAAGGAGCTTGCTACTACCAGCACACACACATTTAGAGAGCCTAGGAAATGGGTGATTTCAGATTTTAATACTGTTCAGTTTCCCAATGCTTTTTTCTATTTTTTTTTTTTTTTTTCTTAAAACTACTCAGGCAACATTATTAGATTTGGGGGTCAAAGCATTTTTCAAAAGGACACCAAGTACCGCACAAGATTTATGTGGAGTTTTAGTAAAAACAGCAGAACAAAATTAAGCAGCCAACCTTTGTCCAGAGCAGCAAGCAGCCTCTGCCCTCGCAGCAGGCAAGGACTGAGCACGGCTTCTCTCTGGCATCCATCAGGGCACTCCACACGTCCTGCTTGCTTCCTGCTGCCTGCCGTGAGTCCCAGGGGATCGCTGCCGCGGGGCTTCTGATGCATTGCCCCTCTCAGCCTTCCCCGGCACAGGCTGGGGCCCCAGAGCCTCCCTTCCCGAGGCTGTGAGCGAGGGGATGCGCCCTGTGCCAGGGAAAGCCCGGCTGCTCCCCGCTCAGCACACACTCACAGTAGTTTTGCACCACTTCTGCCCCACAGCTCCCTTTTTCTTGGGGAATCCGTGTGCAAATTTTCTATGGTGTGTCCTGGACTTCGTTTCTTTCACCTTCGTTTCCAGCAGGTTTAGAAATAGCAAAGCCCTGCAGTATTGCTGCCCAAAAGAGTTTTAGAGCACATATCTATAAGAGACATGATCTGAAGAGCACCTAACAGTTTTCTGTGAAACTCAACTCATTTCAAACCATATGCTGGTATCAGACACTAGGGGCAACAGTACACTGAGTGCACTGCCTCGTGTTTACCCTGGGAGCCAGCACAGGGACACCATCTCAAGTGAGGATCAATTCCAAACCCCAGAGCAGCTCTGCAATTATCACAAATTATCATCACTGAAGCCAAAGAGCTCAGTCACCAGGCTGTGTAGCCACAGAAAAGCTTTTCCAGCTCCTGACGTTCCACTACAAGGTTCTGCTCTGAGATACCTGGCAGGAAAATCTGCCAAGCCCCACAAGACCCCAGGTATCCCCAACACATTTGAGCAACCAGATTTTGAGTCCCAGATCATTTAGGTGCCTTCAAAACTGTGACTTTAATTTCACGCAAATGACTACTTATCCACAGTTGCATGTTATATCCTGCATTTAAAAATATATATTTTTAAAGTGTCACTAGATATTTTTAATGTGTCCTCGATACTTAAGGAAAAGGATGTACTGAATAGACTTTCTATTTTGATATTTTCTGCTATGGTTAACATCAGAAGGATGGCATATTTTTGATTAATTTTCTCCAAAGGATTACCTCCCAGTAAGAATCCTTCTGTGAAAGAGCTCAAATTGTGGGTGTGAATGAAAATGAAGGCTCTAAGCTACCACTCATGCTCTGTTATATAACATTTTCTTGACTCTAATTTACCCTGTTTGCAAAGTTGCTATGTTTGGTATCTTATACAGCCTACACTCAGTTCCTCAGGCTCAATTCAGAACATCCACTACACATAGCAATTAGTGTCATTTTATTATTATTATTATGAATGGCACAAAATCTTGTTTGCAGCAGGAAGCAAAGTAATTTCAGGGAGAAAGAACAGGGA
The DNA here is from genome assembly GCF_017590055.1 of Onychostruthus taczanowskii. Taxonomy (NCBI): domain Eukaryota; kingdom Metazoa; phylum Chordata; class Aves; order Passeriformes; family Passeridae; genus Onychostruthus; species Onychostruthus taczanowskii. The sequence continues at coordinate 9,289,032 of NW_024498795.1, forward strand.
TGGGAGACAGGAAGCATCAACTTACTAGTATTTTTGAAGCCAGCCAGAGTTGCTGTTTTTTGCACTAGCAGCACACACAGATCCTCTAATGCCTGTCCTTTCTATTAAAACACAACTTCTGAAAATGTCAGAAACAGCATTAAAACTAAGCATTAAAAGACAGCCTTAAAAGGCAATCCAAAGTAAACCTCAACACCTTCCTATAGAAATGCCCAAATAATTTTGCATACAGTTATTTCATGGACAGATTTTAGCTGTTGTATACTTGTAGTACAACAATCAAGCCCTAAGGACTGCAAATATCCCTAAGCAGAATTAGTCCGTAAGCTTTCCTTCCTTTCCTTCCTTCCTTGCCCCCACAGATGATGGTGAGCAGCAGAATGGGGCATTAATTACCTACATTACAATCCTGATTACATCAGTTGCAACTCACTACGATTTTCTCATGCTTTGCATTTTGTTTCCCTTGTATAAAGCAGTTCATAGTATTAGTTTATGTGATATTGTTTATGGTTCTAAACAAAAGCAAACCAAAAAACAAGAAAATAAAGCCTACAAAAATAGGAATAGCTTTCACCTCAGCTTCTCTCATGTCATTATTAGCTGGGCACAATTGAAATTTTTAAAATCTCTTTGCCTGCCCACCTTACTTGTTACCAAAATGGCTGACTGTTTAAATGTCTTGACATATTTACTCCTGAAACATTTTTATAGGAAATATTTCTAACCTGCCTCCTTAGAGACATAAAATTTCTGCCCATGGTGACAACAGACATTCCTACCTCATATTGTGAACTACATTGTAAACAACTCTGAGTCAGAGCATCCCGTACTTATTTTCAAAATGGAAAGAGGCTGTTGGTAACCAAAGGAGGTGTCTCTTTCTTGCTGTCTCTGGCTGCTCAGGATGTTGCTGAGGAGTGCCTGATCATTGGTAGAACACTTTAGTCTGGTTTCAACTGAGCAGCATTCAGGTGCCATCTCTTTCTTTCCTACTTTCCTTGTATGTGCTTTTTAACACAAACAATATACGTATGACCCACTTGGTAAAGTGTGCCTTGCAGGTCATAGGCCTAAATCCTGAAACTGAAATAGTAGAAGCACATGAGGCCAGGTGCTGTGGGAGCTGCAAAGACAGTGTGTCCATGGAAGATCACAGAACTCCAGCTCCACAGAAGTTTGAAGACCAGACAGCCACCCCTGAAAAACAGCCACAAAATGGGCAGGTCCATATCACAGGAACATGATTCCTGACTCAGGTCCTCTCTTGGGATTTGATCTATTCCTCCTCATCATCTCTCCAATATCTCTTTGCTACAATCCTAACTGCTTCTGAACTCATTACCATGCACAATTTCAATGTCTAATTGGCTCCTTTCTCCCCACATTTTATTCCATTTCTTTCTCTGTTCTGGTTTTCCTCATGGAGGCTTTCAATTCTTCAATCCCCTTTTTTTTTCACCAAAAAAATCCCCAAAACCAAAAAAACAACAGCAGAAAATAAACCCATTTCTCTGAACCTAGCCAATTTCCAGCAAATTCTTGCCAAGTTGTTCCATGCAAATAACCTCCAGCAAAGGAATATTTGCCGTGTAAGCACGTATAAGCAAGACCTGATGATACAAAAACTAATGTCAGAAAAGCTTGCAAGATGGTTGAGCAGCCTTTGTTACCTAACACTGGTGCCAGGGCAGCATCCAGGGCCCACAAGTGGTGATCATATCAGCTTTCTTCTCAGTCGTGTGCTCAATGTTGAGTCTCCTCCTTCTTGGAAGAGTTTGCAACTCTTCTAAGCACAAAAAAAAAAAAAAAAAAAAAAAAAAAGCATGGGGGGAGGGTAAGGCCTGCCCTTTTCAAAGTCATGTTAACAAAAATTATGCCCATCTGCTCAGAAGGTATGCTTTAGAGCGTGATGTATAGAAGCAGTAGTGCTGTCATTGTACCAAAGCTTGTCCTTATTCCCTCTGATTCACAAAATAAAATCATCCTCATAAACATAAACTGTAATCTTCTAAAACAATCCTTTTAGCAGAGCTCTGAGACAAACCAATCTCTTGTAGAGCTACACTTACCGAACAAGGAATGGCTCTCGGTTCCTGTCAAGAGCTAGAAGCCCTTTCCTCTATGCAGCACTTCCCCTGTGATAGCAGTAACAGCAGCCTGACAAGACAGGAACATGTCAGGCTGGAAGTTCTTTGGTTAACTTCACCCCTTGGGTCAAAACACTGGTATGGAAAATTTAGATCAAGGAAAGAAAATCCACCTCAGTCCAATTTTTGTTCAAGTGGTATAGCTGAAGTGTCAGAGAAGTACTCACAGATATTGTCCCTATGCAAAGACATTCTGCTGACACAGATCTGATGACACTGGAGAGACAGGTTTGCAGCACAAGCAATGGCTGTATATTGGCAGAGTGACATTCAGAAAAACATAAGATTATGCATGTTGTGTATACCAGACCACACAAGATACAGGAAAAACATATTTCTTTGCAAAACTTTTACTATCTAAGGCCTTAGTCCTACAGTCTAATTTATTCATGCACACTGAGAATTCCTTTTAGTCATCATGTCAGTTTTCTTTGCTAACAGGGTGAACCAGTCCCAGATAATGTAGCAAAAGCAGACACTATTAAGGGTAGCAGATTTTTGTGCTCACACCTGGGACTTCATTCTTTAAGGACCTTGCCTTACATGAAAACAGAGCTTTCAGACATAGCCACCATTTGTTCAGGAACAGACTGTTTATGATACTTGAGAATGGCATGTCATTACTGTAGAAAACTGCAAGGTGTTCTCTCCAAGGAGTTAACAGTGTTTTTGGGAACAAAATGCTGGAGACAACACAGCATCTCACTCCATCACATTGGAGATTTAGCAACCATAGGAGTAGCAAGATCAAACAAAGCATCCAATTTAATTCTCCCATTCTTTTTCCCTGTATTTCAGGTACACTCCAGCGTCTAAGACATCTGTGAGGTTATGAATCAACGCAGATAATCCCATCTTTCATATGTACAGACACGTTCTCAGTAACAGAGTGGCAAATCAGTGCAAATGAATCCATTGATCCCTTTCACAATTCAGCCACAAATCAATTTAGTGCAAGATTTATGTGATGTTGAGAACAGCAGTTGCAGCTTGAGCAATGATATAATTAGGGATGCTCTAAATGTTTGGGGGAAAATGAAAGAGTAGTGTTTCTCTTAACAAACAGTAAAAGGCACCAATGGAGCAATAACGTTTTTATTGTCTGCATAGTTCCAGTGACCTAACTGTTTTAGCCATAAATGGTCTTTAAGTTCTAGTAGTTTGCAATAAAACAAATCATTACTGCAACGGGCCATGTCATCAGTAGAAACAGAGGAGCTCTTTTTCTCATTAAAATTGGCCACAGGCAAGCCTCTCCCACACATGGTGCTGTTTGAAATCTGTAACGTTATAGAGGCAAAAAAGTAAAGCAAAGTCAATCTAACCGTATTGTAAAAAGAGGTGATATATCCAAAAGGAACATCTCTCCAAGCAACCAAGCACACACTGCCATAAACGAGAGGTGACACCCTAGCAAACAGTTATGATATAAAAGGAAAATAAATTCTAATACTTGTTTGGTGACCTCATGAAACACCACCATGAGTACTGCAACCAGCTCCAGAGTCCCCAGAACAAGAAGGACATTGGCCTGAAGTAAGCCCAGAGTAGGGCCACAAAGATGATTAGAGGCATGGAGCATATCTTCTTCAAGAAAAATTTAAGAGAATTGGGATTGTTCAACCTGGAGTAGAGAAGGCTTTGGGTTGAGGTAATTGTGGACTTCCAGTACTAGTAGTGAGCCAACAAGAAAGAAGGAGAGGAATTTTTACAAGAACATGTAGTGCTAGGACAAGAACGTATGGCCTTGAAGTAAGAGTGGGTGTAGACTAGATATTTGGAAGAAATTCTTCACTGTGAGCATGGTGAGGCACTTGGAACAGATGACCCAGAGAAGGTGTGGATATACCATCCTTCCTAGGACATCTTAAAGGCCAGGTTGGATGGGCAACCTGACCTAGTGCAAGATGTCCCTGCCCCTCATTAGAGGGGTCAGAACCAGATGACCTTTAAGGTCCCTTCTAACCCAAGCCATTCTATGATCCAATGATTATCCATGCAGGTACACTTTCACTTGTCCTGCCACTTAGCTATGTAGAAATAAGGATAATTTCAATTATCCTGCACTCTTGGAAATTAATATATGAAAATACTTCCAGTGCAGTACAAAGGCACACAGCTCCTGCTTCTTTCTATTTGCCACCTTGGTAGTTCAAATCCTGCAGTTCCTTTGACAAGATCAGAATTTTTCAAAGCTCCACAAATCAGGACACACAGAGCACATCGACCTTTACACTCACAAGCACTCTCCATCCCCATCACCTCTCCAAAGCCAGCATAAAATGGCTGGGATTGACCTTCCACCCTTCCACATTACTAATGTGTTACAGAGGTTTTATCATTTACTGTATTGGAGTCAATGACTTGTGTTTATGGAGCGTGAGGAAACAGATCTAGACATCACATTGCCATGGCAAAATATTGCCTAGACAAAGAAGGCACTTCTACTCAGTAATTTCTGCACAGCCCTTTCAGAAGGCTTCTTACAAACTGGAAGGGTCAAAGTATCCCAGTAGTATCAAACATTTCATTCAGGACCTTGGATATTTTTAACCAGATTTTACTTGCAACTTTAAGCTCTTCTCTACTACACTTAGCGCTCTTAATATTTTAAAGATCCATTGGCCTGGTAAGAAATTAATTATTTTAGCGTTGTTTAAATCTGGGGTTTTTTGCTTTTTGGTTTGTTTGGTTTTGTTTTGGGTTTTTTTCCAGACCTTTCTGATACCTGTGTATTTATTATATGCTTGTAAAAATGGGGAAAGATATTTAAATAATTGGCCTTTCTAAGTAATCATATAAGAATGTAATAAAAAATATTGTGAGAGTTTTTTCTGTGCAAGACAAACTTTAGTTTTATATTTTATTTTTATGTGTTAGGTAAGGCCTGACATTGTTAAATAGCTTAGGAGCTCACAGATAGCTAAAGACTGTATTTTGGCTTGTCAGAAACATAATAAAAATCAGGGAAGAGCTCTGTGAAGTCTTATCTCTTTTTAAATCATGTTTCTCTTCATAGTGCACATACATATTTTTAAATTATATTCATCATCAGTTTTGTATTATATTCAATACAATATGTAGTAGTTAAAATCACAATAGTAATGTAAGATTATATATCATCAGTGATATGAAACATGAACTCTGCAAACATTCTGGAAAGCAGCTTGGCTGCCTTCTCATACAAGAATATCTGATGCAAAGACAGGCCAATTTCCTTGCTTACTACCCTGTGGCAAATCACTTTAACATGAAAATTAATTTTCTTTAGGTGAAGCCTGTAATCATAATTACAGTGAAGTAAACCATTAAGTGTTTAGTTCTATCTGACATTACAAAAACTCTTAGCCAGGTCTCTGCAAGAACATAAGTTTATTTTATAAAGACTTACTTAAAAGAGATCCACGGCATTAAGAACAAATAATAAAAGAGTTTACATACATAAAACCCAAGAAAATGGAAAGTCATATGAATTGTTCCCACAACGTGTATGCACGTCACAACAACCAGCATTTCTTTCAATTAAATGTTTGAAATCCCTAAATTCTCCCTGATTATACTCAAAAATGATACTTTGAGCAAAATGTACCACAGGAAACTTCTAAGACACTTTGACCATGTTTTGGAATGCAAAAACCCTTTTTGCATTTCTGACCAATGTTATCTTTATGTTTTCAAGATAATATAATTGTTTTTTTTTTTTAATTTTGAAAAATGGCACTCTCCTATCAATAGTTTGAAAGCTCAATTATTTTCTAGGAAGAACAAAAAAATAAGTGTAGGAGCTAAATCTGAATAGCTTTCAGCAAGCTGTGTGCCAGATTTCAAGGCAGTGGAACAGCTACATTTATAGACTCATCCTGCCTTAATGTGTATGAAGTTCATAAAAATAGAAAAATTACATCATATTCTGCTGCATCATTCTCTCACTGTTTTCTGTGTTTTCATATTTCCATGTCTATGAAAAATGGCATATGGATTATGAAAACATATTCATCTATTCACCATGAATCTTGTCAGGTTAAATACATACCTTTTTCTGCCAGCATTAGAGAAATAAGTCTTATAATTAGAAATACCTAGCAAAAAGAAAACTGACAGAACTTATTTTTGTCGTGATTGCAACCTTCCAGTAGCATCTGTAATACAATAATCCATCTGCTTACTCCTGGGAGTTTCCCATTACCTTTGCCCATTTTCTGGTGTCCTTTGGATAACATTTTAAACTCTGCAACTTCCTCATCAATCTCCATACAAGCCAAAGAGTTCCTACTAGAAACATATTATTTAGAGAGAGCTTTTAAAACTCTTATCCAGAATCGCAATATCTGTGATTATTTACCAAAAAAAAAAGATGCACCCAGCCTGAGAAAATTCCAGTCTCACTTGGAGACAAGATTTAATGCCCAAGTTGTCCAGTGCCATGAATTATCATTGGTGAGGTGGGGAATCCTGTCCAGAGCCATCACTGCTTCCTCACTGCTAATTTTCACATGCAGCCCCCATGTCTCACAGTAGCCCAAATGCTCCCCTGAGTTGGTGTCAGTGTCCTCAGGGCTGCAAGCCAGCCAGCCTCAATCTCATACAGCCCCAGCCCAGGGTGTGTGTCAGGACAACCTGAAAAGGGAAAGGAGCTGCAGCAGCGCTGGAGCAGGTGCTCCCTGAGGAAGCCTTTATTCTAGGGAGGTTCCTAGATAGCTGCTTCATTTCCCCTTCAGCCCCTGGCAGCAGGAAAAAAGGTTGGAGGCAATCAAATACCTCCTCATGAGGTGTGTTGGCTTCAGCAGTAACATCACAGCATTAAAGATGTTACTGGACATTTTCACACATATTTTTGATTTTCAGAATGTTTCAACAACTGGAATCATGAAGTTAATATACTCAAAGAAGCTACATGGCGTAACTTGTGCAAGTGTAAATCTTACTGTACTGTCAATCTTGATTAGGGTTTTTTAATAAAGCACACCAGTGTCTGTTTGACTGATGTGCACTGCATTAATTTTTAAAAAGATAATATCTAGACTATATTGTCTTGTAAAATCTATTCAACAAAACTTAAGCAAAATGCTTTTAAAAGTATCATTTTGCACACAATTCCATACTCTTATCAGAGATGATCACAAATTCATATATTATACCTGAATCTCTGGCAGAAGGATGAGGAAAAAAAACCTCTCATGTAACAAACTATCACTCACTAGGTGAATGATGGAAATGGCTCAGACAGATGAACACCTGCACAGGGATGCACGCTGGCTGAATTGCATTCCTATATATTTACATTTTTGGAAAAAGAATCTAGAACGGAGAACAGAGTTTACATTCCCACTAAAACCATTACTAACTGTAACATTGTTAACAGTTTGAAATTTGAGCAGCGTGTCAGAACTGACTGGAGTTTTATTCCCTCATGAAACAAGGGAATGATCCATTCAAAAGAATGATCTCTACCAAAAACGGCAAAATTAAGTATAAGAGGAAAAGTCAATCCTATATGAAAAAAATGCTAAGCTAGAGTAGTAGTAAACTACAACTTATTAGTGTTTGAAATAAACCATTATATGTATAATCATTAGATGTATATGTATGTATATACATATACATCTGTATGCATGTTTAATCTGACTTTCCTCTTGATGTGCTCTCTTTCCCAGGACAATGAATTACTTAGCTAATCTCTCAGAAAACACTGGTTTCCTCTGCTCTTCTCTCCTCAGTGGCTAGCACTGTCTGGTCTGTCCAAAATACAACAAACTTGTACTACACTTTTTCCTCTCTTTGTAGCCAGACTCTCTCTCTAACCCAGCTCCCACTGAAGTGGGGACAATGTAGCACAGCCTAGGTGCACAGTGCTATTAGCCAGGATTTGCCTGCTCCTGATCTTTCACATCAGGATGTTTTGCACAGGGAAATATAACTCAGCATAATTCTTAGGTCTACCATATCAAAAACTTTGGCTCTTGATGTGTGTGTGAGCAATTTTCCCAAAGACCCTAAAAAGACTTTTTTTCTTCATGACTGAATTACACTTTTAGATTCATGTTAATCTTAATTACGAGTTGTCTAATCTCACTGTCATTCATATGTGTGTGACTGTGCTTTTAACACATTGCTTGCTAACTTTCCTTTGAATTTGTATCAGAGGAGAATGACATGAGTTATACCTTTGACAGAGGTGTGTAAAAGCCACATGAGGTATGTTGCTGCTTCATAAAGCCTGAAGCATTTATTGATGCTTTATTTCACTCTACATTAAAAACCATATTTTTGTGGCTTTTGTGTCAAACCAGTGTACAGCTAACACTACATCACAATTTTCTTTTCAAAACTTAATAGCCTTTTAGCCAAAGAAGTGCAGTCCATGTGTTTAATGCAATGGTACTTCTCCTATGGTATGAGTGCTCAGCTAACACAGCTGTCAGGACTACTACTTTTTCAGTGCTGCTCTTGGGGCCAGGCATCTGGATCCTTTTCTTCATTTTTAATAGCTCACAGCCCAGAAATGTTTTTCACTGTGATGTAAAAATAGGATAAATACCCGTGTTTGTACAACAGTACTAAAAACCCACAGACTAGACCAAAGGTATCTGTTACTTTACCTCTGTAAGCAAAAACCTGAGAGGAAAGCAGAGTAGGTTTTTTTCACCAAAGTTCCATAAAACTGTCAATGCGAAACAAAACAGAGTTATCCCAATGACTTAAATGCATCCAAAATATCAGTAAATTCAAAGTGTTTTCAAGAACCCTCATTCTGCACTTGTACTCTTGCTTCTCTGAAGTAATTACCTGAATTTAGCACTGAGTTTAGCTGACTCAGACCCAAATGTCCACAACATACATGGCACTTGAGTCCTACCAGCGCCGTATTGCCACAGCAACACAACACTGCACATGGTGTTCCCATTTCTGAGGGTAGATACCAGGAACCTGAGTGAGCCACATAGGAATTGTTTTTGTATTCGATCATGAGACTGCTTCTCTGCCTTTTTGTGTCCTTGTGTGGGTGTGTTTCTAGCCTGCCAACACAACAAATTAAAACATTTCTGATTGCACAAGCTTTTCTTCTCTGTTGTGGCCACTGTTATGTATAACCTGCTAACTTTTCTATTAATAAAAGAATTAGAAAATAGAAATGCAAAACAAAACCTGTCAGAGAAGAAGTTCCCTGTTCCCATAGCTCAATGATAAGAGGACTGATCAAGACCATTATGCAGGATGGATAAAAAGGCGAAGCAGAAGATACAGATTGAGGTTCCTTTGAGGGACCTCAATCTGTATCTTCCTTGAGGTGGTTTGGCAATTCACTGTTTCTTCTTTAACATGAACTAGGAAGAGGCAAATGAGGTGAAGGATGAGAAAGAGAGGTGGTTCTTCATAAACTAGGTATAATCAGTTGGTAACTCCTTGTCACTGGTTGTTGTAGATGTTAAGATGCCATTGATCAAGAGGAGAACTGGGTCCAGGATCATGGAGAAGGGAACCTACGGAAGGTTATTGACTACAGAGGGACTGCCTCTGTAAGTCTAAGTTTCTTACATGTGTGTTGCCACAGGCACTGTATTTAGGCCAATAGGCCATATTCTGACCCACTACAGCCCTCTTCATACACTTGTATATGATTCGTTTTTAAAGAGAGGCAGCTTACAAGTAATGTTTTTCTATTATGTTTATTAAGGTCTAGGGTATGTGACATTATCATGGTAATTGAAACAAATTTTTGACTGGTTGGGCTCCTAAGTCTTCTCATTCCTGGCTAGTGCATGGAGAATTGGATACCTTTTTCTGGTAGGCAAGAGGAATTGCATGCCTATTTTCCATGTACACTGAAATGAAAATGTACTTCTTAGTGTTTGCATATACAGACATCCTGCCAAGTACATCAGCAGTTGCTTGAGTCACAGCATCTGCTGAGTTTCTGAATCATGCTCTTAACCTTGAATGTAGTAAGATGTTGGAAACAGCTCCTGATATGTACTTCAGCTATTATATATTTACATACCACTGGGAGTTGTGAGATATGCAACACTCATAGGTGTCTCATTAAAAGAATCAAACTCCTCTTCCCATCAAAACATCTGGACCAGGACTGAAAAGAGGCTGATGCCTTCACTGGTACCCCAGTGCAAAGGTGGTTTTAAAAACCCAGAGTATTCACATTTTCTTACCCCACGAAAACCATACCAGTATACATTTTCAGTTTATTCAGTAAAAGATTTCAAACATTTACCTAATGTAGCTGAGCTGGTGCCTTTGGTACATTGCAGTATTAGCTGTGATAGGCAGGGCTGATATGTAGAAGGACTCAGAGGGTTGAAGGAGTGAGCTGGCAGCTACATGGAGAAGTACACAAAGGCCAAGGCAATATCCTGCCCTGTGGAAGCAATCAGGCCATACAACAGTACAGACTGTGGATCAGTTGGCTGAAGAGCAGCTTCACAGAAAAGGACATGCAGGTCTCATGGAACACAAGCTGAACATGTCAGCAATGTGCTAAACATGTCAGCTAATTTGTCCAATTAAATATCAAGAGATTTTTACATTACAATGTTGGTCAAACATTATAATGTTGCCTGCAAAAGCTGTTATTATATTCAAAAGCTGAATCTCTGTCCTTCAATTTATTCAGAACACAGAGCACCTGCTCTATGCTGACCATGCTTTGAAGGGGGCAGGTTGATGTCCATACAGTTGATGTCCATACAGTTGATATCTAGAGTTTATTTCCAACCTGAATTAAAGGGTTATTCAGTTATTTCTCCCCAATGAAAATATGTTTTAATAACTTCTAAGTAATATCACATTGAAGACAAAACAGTTGTGCACCCTCCTTCCACTGCAAGACTACTAAAACACTACTAACAATAAAAAACAATCCTCTTAAAACTAAACTGTCTACAATTATAAACCAGATGTAGTACTCAGATCTCTGTGTTGTTAATCAAGGTCTGGAACAAAGAGAAGAGATTTTCACTGCTAACTCCAGCAGCAGCCAATAGCAGATGCTCAGGAAAATACCAAGCACTCAGTCTTGCATTTAACATTTGATCAAGCAAGTGGGTGGAAGGAGCCCCTTGTCATCACTGGACCTCTATACAGGAATGGCTCAAAGCTTAAGAAACAACTACATAAAAATTAAGTTAAATCTTCAGCAGCATCTCGTTCATTAAAACCAGCTAAGATACTGGGGGGAGTGGTTTCTGGAAGGACCAGACAACCATCTTTGGATTTCATCTTCCAGGAGGCATATTTCAGAGGCTTTTTTAAGTAAAAAAGAGTAACTTCCACTAAACACCTTCTTCACATCTGGAAATCAATCCTTAGAACTGATTGCTAGATGCGAAGAACCAGAAGTCACATCTGGATCACTGCATACCAAAAGGTAGCCAACACGTATTATTTTCTTTATTCTTGTTATTTTTTTAATACACTTGCTCTTACAGCTCCTAAAAAATTTCATATCAAAGAGTTCCACTGTTCAACTGTGCAGCAGGCAAAAAAAAAGTATCTTTTTCTTATTCCAGTGTTTTGGCTGAGGATTTTCTAGTGTGCTCTGTTTTGTACTCTGATGGCACAACACATGCAAAGAGCTACGTGATGACTCTCAGCTCTCTCTGTGTCTCTTGCTCCCTTCACAGCAGTGTCACACCCTCTCTCTCACCCATCATATTTCTAAAGACACATCTGAGTTCTTGGACTGAATAAGTTTGCTTTACTCCTTATCTGACCCAGTCTAAATGAACAAAAAATCCTCATGGGAATGGAAAGCGCTATAAGAAATATTGCTAGCTGGTATCACTGAGAAAGAACTGCTGCTATCTGCAACAACAGGTGTAAGGGGAAACCACAGAAAACTCATTTTGCACTCCAGCTGACTGCCTGAGGCATACCAAAATTGAACATGTGAATTCCCTATGTATAAAATATATTCATAAGTGTTATTTTGTTCTGAGAGTTGTCACTTCCTACCTGATGGGGTGAATGCAAACAGTTGAGCTGTGGCCAACAGTATAACCTGTAGCAAGTCAATAACCTCTAGCACAGAAGGCATCTTCCTTTTTAAATGTTTGACCTCTGTACTTGGGGAATTATATCCTTTAGCTTCACATTGTCTTTTAAAGTGTAAAAAGCTTGGAGCGCACACACAAAAATCTGACTACACAATATCTATGCAAGACATTAGATTTAGATACAGTCTTTGCAGGATTATAGACACCCTTTGGCTTAATCCCTGTGCCAAAAAGGATGATTTGTGAATTAGTGTGTCATTAAGATGTAATTAGGTCTGTAGCCCCTAGCAAAAAAACAGGCACTGTTGAACCAAGCATGTGCTTTCAGACCTTTCTATACGCTGAAGACTTTAGCCTGCAGAGTGGCTTCCCAATGATATTGCTCTGTTTATTCAGCCACTACTCAATATTCCTGATTTTACACCACCAGAGTGAAAGTAAACATATAAATTTCACACAAGCTCTCTTTGTTCAGATGCTTTTTTTTACCACATTATGGTGTCTTTTTTTAATGTAAAAAGGGCTATGCAATAATTCCATTTACCCATGTTCCCATTTTACAGACTCCTTCAGGAGTTGGTTCATTCAAGTAAAAAATTTGAGTCTGATCTTCCCATAATTGTGTTATGTTTGAACTATTTTCAAGAGGTTTACTTCCTTTATCTGCTATGAATAATTCCAGTGTTCAGAGACTTTGCAGCTGTTCAGACTGCAGCTCATCTTTGAGTATCTTTGCCAAAATTTAGACACACTTAAGCATGTGTGTGCATAAACACACAGACAAACTCTTGACAAGCAGAGTGGTAAAATATGTCAAATTTAATCAGTATGTAAAACTAGGGAGAAAATGCTTTGTCATGTTTGGCATGCCAAGTTAACAAATTTGGAATTTTAAAGAAATAATGAATCCAGTAGAAAAGAAAATCTGAGCACTTAAAGGTTAGCTCTGCTGGACTGGTTTCTACAGGACTTCCTGTCTATCAGCATCCTCCTTTCTGGTGTCTCCAAATCTAACTTGAATCAATGTTTCATCCACTAGTAATAGAGGCCATGGATAAACCCCATTTATATGGGTAAAGGAACAGAATGGGAAAGGCAGAAGCAAGCACACTTTCTAAAGAAGAGTTCAGCAGTTTAGAGGCAAATAACAGCAAAATGCCCCCATCCATAAGTCAAGCACTTCTGACTGGACTTTGCTTCTTTTACGAGAGTTTATTGCAGCTCATGCCTTTATTTTTCCTTTTCAGTCATTTCCAGCATAATTTTTTTTTCCAGTCTGTTCCTTACTATTCTTATTGGAAACAGCTTTTCATTCCTGATATCTCCCAAACTATCTTCCTGTCATCTGCACATAAATAATGCAACTGAACAGGGATGTAAAGCCTGACTAAATTAAATTTAAAATAACGAAGAGTGAAAACTCAGAAAGCTGAAATCTGAAAACCTGCCCAAAAGCAAAGTTCCACAATGGAATTCCAATGTAGCTTTTATTCCCTCTTACATTTGTTAGGAACTAAGCCTGATGTAACTTTTATTCCCTCTTACATTTGTTAGGAACTAAGCCTGGATACAGAGTGATGTTTCACGAACCTCTGACTGCAGAACAAGTTATCCCCGGCTCACAGTAGCTTAATGATACATGTGGGCAAAACATATGCAACTGTCTAATAAAAGTACTAATCCATTTATGATAATGTTGTGCTATCACTGTAAAACGACCAGATGGGGAGAAGCTGGAGTGTTTCACCAACTATTATTGGAAGCCTCAGCAGAGGAATGACTTCTAGTTTGTGAGCTGCAAGTTGAATCTGCAATCCTGACTTCTCTGTAATTAAGGAAGACACAAATAACTTGTAACTGCTTGCTACCATGTGCTGTTTGGAGCCTCATTAATATTTATTACTCAGAAATGTGTTTCACTCTTTACATTTTTAACTCAAATGTATATTGACAGGAAATGATCAATCACTCCCTTGCCATACACAATAGTTTTTTTTTCAAAAGAAAGTTAGAGAATAAACAGAATAAAAATATCCTTTTATTGGGTGACCTCATTGTCTTGTTCTACACAAAAACTCCTTCTAACCAAGTCTATATGGTGTCCAGCACAAAAAAATTCAAAGTCTGGCTGAAGCCTTTACATGCTTATCAGTGTTAATAGTAAACCACAATAATAGTAAAATAAGAAAATTAAGTTCTGTGTGATTCACTATTTGAAAAGAAATTTGTACCTTGAACTTTCATAAAGGAGAAATATTCAGTGCAAAAATCAATCTCTAGCCAGAGGGAAAGAAAGAGAAACTCATCAGAGAATCCTCACACTCAGGCTACAACTCATGAGTTTCTGAAATGGAGCTCCTTAAAAACAAGTTGTTTCGCCTGCACAGGGAAGGCAAGTCATTTAAATGCCACACTCTCATGCCACCATCTGTCACAAGGCCAGTAAAGAAGTGTCCAACTAAATTATGCTAACAATTTCTGAATGATCTGTAGCAGATGCATGCTTTGTGGAGTTGCTGAGGACAGAAATAATGGGCAAAATCCTGCTCCTCTTACTTTCATAAATAGCTCTATTTTAAGACCAAAGTGTTATTTACTTTGTATTACTGCCTTGGACTATGCAAATTGATTCTGTTCTGATGCCTTTCACAATCTTACACATATTTACATTCTGCAGAATTTTTAAAGCCATGTAAAGTGTGGTAGATAATACACATGACGTGGGGTTTTTACCTCTTAGAAGGCTACAGCTAGCTCTCTTTCATAGGTCACTGCCTTTGAATTCCATAAGGGTTCTGCAGAGTGACTGCCTTACATTAGATATTACAATAACACCTAGAAAAAAAATAAGATCTGAGCTGTTATAACAGGCAGCAAAATACAAAGTGTCTTGAAAACTAAGCATATTAAATATGCAGACCACAGAGGCCGCTCACCCAGCCATTTTAACAGCGTGACAACAGGGACCAGGATTATTATAGTATCATTCTGGTACACAGTGTTATCTTCAAGTGCACTTTTCTGACCCAGATATTTTCAATGTGCCTCTTAATGGGGAAAGCTCATGGAAACAACCAGAAGAGGTCCTCATTCATACAGTGATGTCATGTTAATTTTTGTGCTTTTCAAATTCAGATGCAGCTGACAGACAGCTTCTCGGGAGTTCAGGGAAGGAAGGTAGAGCAAAACAGCCTGTTTCCATATCAGGGGATATTCAGGAACCTTGAAAACCTTCCTGACAGGTAGTACTTGATAGGAAAGGACTGCATGGATGAGTGGAATTGGTCCACTACAGGGAACTGTCTTAATTGCTTCTTATTCTTGAACACTGAAGACTGCAGAGCACTGAAGATCTTTTGCCACAAGAGGTTGCCTCTCGTCTCCTTGCCACATTCACACAGCATCCTTATTGAGAGGGAGAGCCCACAAAGGAAAGGCTGGAGATCCCACTCAGGAGCAGAAAACACAAAGAAATTCACCCAGAGCAAAGCATCCTCAGCTCTGTGCAGCAAACAGGCTGTGAAGTTGTAATTGCTACATGTGAAAGAGCTTCAAGTCGGTGTGGATAAGAGGTGGGGGACAAAAATCAAACTTGGTGTTCTGCAGGGTGCACATTTGGCATCTTGAGGGTAATTCCTCTTATTCCATCTCAAAAAGCAGACAGCAAACTCCCACAACAGTAAGAAAAGGGCAACAAAAATTATCAGACATGAAGAAAACCATTTGTGTGAAGAGAGACAAAAATAATAGTCTTTAATTTAGAAACGAATCCAGATTGACAAAATCTACACAATAAAAAATAGTGAGAAATTATTCATTTGTACTTCCTATTAGGATTAAAATTTTTAAAAATATATTAAAAAAAGGGAAAAATCACTAACAATCACTTATTTTTAATTATTTTTTTAAACACACTGCATGTCAATCAGGTTTGGACCATAATAGTGCCACATTGAGGCCAAATTATAAAAGCGTGCTGAAAGACTTGTGGAAAATATATCCTTCAGGCTGTTTGATAATTATAATTTGAAACCAGTTCAAGTAGACCCTGACAGCTGTTTGCTGGAGCCTGAAAGGGACACAGTATTAGGTCCATATCTTCAACTCCTCAACAAACAACCTCACCAAAGTGTAGGATACAAGCCTAGACATGTTTTTGGTCTACCCCATGCAACAGTTTCTTGCCTATATAGAGCAACCCTCTTCCCCCTCTTATCTGTAGACAGAATAGGTAAATACCTATAAATCTGTTAGAACCTGAATGGAGAATCTCTGTCAGGTCCCATTACCTACAAAATAGTAAATGAAATGACAGAAAATAAACAGAGCATGAAGTACTGGGGTGGGTGAGGGGGAGAGAAAGGACAATAAAATGTAAATTTTTTGGAGATATTTTAGGTACTGATTTTGTTCAGCAAGTTTGGAGACTTGAAACCTTCTGCCAAATGAAATCTGACAGCAAGAGGAATAAAAACAGTGGTATTCTTCGGGGTTTTGCATGGATTTTTTATCATCCATATTTATCTGCACTAATGAATAGCTGATTATTCACACTGCTTCAAATCATAGTAAGAGAAGGAGTCCCATTATGATTTGAAAGGAAGAGTACTTATCCATTCACACTGCGTCAGGAGGGGGGAGGTCTGACTTCAAGCTTATTTCACAACATTCCTGGTGTTAATTAATAACATCTGAGCCCCCAAATAATGATCCATGCTGCCAGACACTTGCATCTGTTTATAAACATAACTGCTAGAATATATTCATGTATTGCACAGGGACATACTGTCTGAATACATTTTATAGTTCACTAACTAAGGAAAACATACTTAAAAAAAAAAAAAAGCTGAAAAGTGGTTGAAGCAGAAAAAACTTCACTTTTAAGTGCAACAATCCAATGGACCATCAGCTGGGAAAGACAAAACTTTCAAGGGTAACCTGAGACTTGTAACTGCCCTAGGTATGATACGTTTCCTAGTATCTAAATATACAAAACATTAATATTTTTCTGGTGATTATTTTTTTTAGATCCATTTTATAAAATCCACTCTGTTTTTCTGCCTTTACTGAAAATATATTAGTTCAAAACTGACCTATTTTAATTGGCTGGTTATTTGGGTTTTTTTCAATTGCTTACCCAAATTTTGCTTCAGTATATTGAGATAGAATCTAAAATAGGGATTTATAGATACTCTTTGGCTCATGTTGAGCTCCTTTTTTAATTATTCCAAGGAATTTTTCTCATCATTGAAAAGAAGTTCAGGTTTATCATTTTCCACATCTAACTCTCTGCTCAGTTTTTCACAAGACTCTGTTTATTTCTTACCCTTAACTTGCCACGAGATAGCGGACTCAGAAAAGATTTTTCTCATGAGTCACCTGCTACTCTCTTGCAAAAGTTTTATATGAAAATTGAGGGCAATTTCCTGCAGAGCTCCCCTGACAGGTGGGCTCATTTGAAACTTGAACTGTTAATGATTTCTTTCTATCAGCCACTCAACTCCTTATTCATTTAGGATTCTGTGAATCCTTCTAAGTGTTCAAGTGGGAGCATAAAGAGATTTTGTTCCTTATAAGAACTTATGAGAACTACAAACATTTCCTCTCAGGCTGGCAGGAAGATTTGGTATAGCTGTAACATGACAATACTTCTCTGAAATTCTGTAAAGTCATTTTTACAGACACAAGCAGATTTGATGTCAAGGAAAACAAAACAAAAAAGCCCCAACAAAATCAACCAATGAACCAACCAAAACAACAATTTCTGCCTAGTAGACAAAGACATTAATAAAATGTATGTATTATTTAAAGTGCAAAAGATTTTAAAAGTGTCTGGTAGATTAAATAAGTGTCAAAATTTCTTTTAAATTAATTAATTTACACTTCAGAAAATTATAAATTTAAGACTACCTGAATAACAGAAAGCAATTTCTGAAAGTATTCTGAAAAGAGAATGATACCCTGATGCAGGGAACAAAGAACTTGTGGAGATTTCTTTCAGACTGGAAAACTCAAGCTGCACATTACTTAAATGTTATAATTCATGTTGTGCATTACATAAATGAACAAACAAGCAATAATCTTGCTCTACATGGTTCCCTACCAGCTGCTTGCTCTTGTATTATTTTTGCTCTCCTGTAGGTCACTTTTTGACTAGCAGTTCACCTCGAAGTTTTGGTAGTGTGGAAGATATATTCCATACACACATTGGCTCATACACCTACATTTTAGTGACAAAATATCTGAAAAAAAATTTTGAATTTAGTAAAAACTGGAGAAAAGGCTCAGTTTGTAATCATGCAGATAATTTTACCTGTGCAACACAAAAAAGGTATCACTGAGGCAAGGAAGATTTGCTTTCTGAAAGAACACGAAAATTACTTCCATGCAAAAAAGAGTGCACAAGCATTGGGTAAACTACTGTCCCAGCCTTACATTTCAGATTACAGTTAAGAAAATAGGAGGGAGAAGGATCTGAACATCACTTTTGTAGTCTGATGTCTTTCCAAGTACCTCTGGAATTGTACTTTTAAAGCGCAAAAATCAAATTGAATCTTTTTGTGTTGTATTCTGTGTGTATTTGGTCAAATAAAACAAAGAATGGAAAATTCAACTAACCACTGCAAAAAAAAAAAAAAATTATTCATCATCTCTAAGAGCCTTGAAATCTCATTTTGACAAGACAGTTACTCTGTGCAAACAAACAGCATGTTGCGAAAAGAAGAAAGGCAAGGAAATGCAAAAGCTGTGTAATACCATTTCCCTTTGGTACTGGATGTTTCTTGCTGTCTGTTTAGATTTCATCACATTTTTCTAAATCTACTGTTTACAGTGAGAAACTACATTGGCCATATTAAAACCAAAGTGCTGTGAACATTGATGTACGCTCAGTTACTACAAGAATGTTTCACCCGTTGAAACAAATATGTTTCTTATTTGCATTCAGGAAGAGCAGCTGTTTCTTGTGAGTAATGAGACAAATTTTAATTCTGATAATGTTACATTCTGACTCTATGTGTATCAGTCTTAATGCAAAAATAGCAAATATTTCAATTATGAAACACTACTTATACTACAGAAACTATACTTAAAGATTGTGCATGGCTGGGTGTGCAATTTTAGCTAATAATATGTTTCTTGCTGGTGTTGGCACTGAAGTACTCAATACAATTCATTTTTTCTAAGTTTTCTAAGACACACACTGAAGAAGAAAAGCATGTCCTGGTGACTGCCATGGCAGCTTTGGTAGAGCAGGTATGGTGTAAAAAGAACAGTCAGTGTTCCACATTACTTTGGAAGGCCATGCTTATTCTTCCAAACCAAAGAAAGTTACAGTTTTTGAGTTAGGCAAAGGCTGCCCTGGTGCCTAGAATCACATCATCCACTTTCCAAATCACACCACTGCAGAAAAGGATTTCTGAACTATGACAGTTTGCAGCACACTGATTTCTTCAACATGGAGGTAACACAGATTTGAGTCTTGACCAGATATGGTACAGAGGGGGAAAAAACACCTTGAAAGCTTCAATATTAGCTAAAACTTTTATGTTGAGCCCTCAGGATTACAGATTATATTAATTCCTAGGAAAGGATCCTCTTTAAACTGTCCTCAGCAGCCATATGGCATGCTGTTCTTAAATAGCTCAATACAGATAACAGAGCCTCCCTCAGCAAATCTACTCCTGTGCTTCATTGTATTTTATAGCACACAGTACTTCCACATGTCTAAAAATTTTCAAGGCCTCAGACCTCTCACATTATTCCTGTCTGGGTTCTCTGCCACTTCTCCAGGCCTTGTCTGAAGTGCATTGCCCCAGTAAAGTCTGAGTTAAAGCATTGTGAAAAGTTAAAGCATTTGAACTGCACAAGGTGAATTTTTGTGCTCATCAGTATGACACCTGTTATATTGTTATAGAAGCTTTCCAACACCACATGGCATTGCAGGGATCCACAAAGTCTTTTAGAAGCAGATTTCATCAACTTCTATCAAAAATAAGCCAGGTAGCAGACACTACCCCAGTAAGGGGAAGAAAGTTGGAATACATACAAAACTTTCCACCTCCTTTTTCCCTAACCACATTCCAGATGTTGAAGATCTGCTGTTAATTACATCCCTGCCATTTAAAGTGCTTCTATTGTCCCCTCATTTCCTGCCTAGTTTATAAGAGCATCCCCTATTCCACTGCTTATATCACAGATGAAAATACTGCACACACCCGTGACCAACCCCTGGTGAACCCCACAAAAAATCTGTTCTTTCAATTTGATCATAAGCTGCTGCCAACTACTGTGACTGCATTTTTCCCAACCAGTCACACATTTACTTTATAGTACACACCTCCAGGCTATGTTTCTTGGCTGTTTTGGAGGCTTCCACCTGAGGAAACATCAGAAGTTTTGTTAAAGACATGTTATTTAGAAGTGCCTTGCTTTTCTCTATTCTGTGCTGTTACAGGAGATAATTAGGCTACTTGGTATGTTTTGTTCTTTTCAAGAGACCCTTGCTAGTCTTGAGGGGTGGGTCTCTTATTTGTTTTTCTCTGGGTTCAGAAGTTAAGATGATTGCTTACTGATTTTCTGAGTCCTCGTCCCCTCTTACTTCTCTGCTTCTCTGCCCTCCTCTCTTTAAAAACCATGATGACAGTTGTCCTTTCGTATCTCCCAGAGCCTCACCAGCCCTCCATGCCATCTTGAAGCAACAGGGAGAGGCTCAGTTACCTCGTTAAGTATTCCAGGGTGAGTTTCATCAGACCCTGCCAATTCATAAGCATCTCTAACCTGTTTTTTCTGATGCTAGTTAGAGCACTTACCCATCTGTCACCAATGTTCATTGTGTTAGCCATCTGGCCACATTTATCCTGGTTAGTGAAACTGAAGCAAAAAGGCACTTAAACACTCCAGTTTTCCCAATATCCAATCATAGTTTTGCCTTTGCAGTGGGATTTATTCAGCACTTCCTTTTTCTATCAATGCAATTTTAAAATGTTTTTGGTCATCTTTATTTCTCATGTTCATGTTGACTCTAGCAAGCCCTAGTATTTTCTTGGTTTTTTCCTATATTTAGGAAACATATATATTTGTGTGTGTGTGTGTATAGATATAAATCTCTCTCTATATATGATATATATGTCATATATATAGATATAAAATATATATTTATATATATAACATAGTAATTTTTTAATTTGTGAGCAAAATAACCCAATCCTTCAGTATTAAAAAAAAAATGCAAACCAAATTAAGAAAATAAAAGTGATTTTGGAAAGATATATGACCCCAAAACAATATTTTTAGTAAAACAAGTTAAATAAACAGTCCGGGTTAAAATAAAATATTTTTCAGGTAATTTGTTTGCTTTGCCAAAAAATAAACAAATAAACAAACAGAGAAATACAAGGATTTCCCAAGTCTTTTACAATGAAAATAGACTAGGAAACTGACTTACAAGCTGTTCATCTTTCTCCAGTGCTACATTTAACGCTCATTCCCAGAACACAGAAGTTACTACTACAAGGAAAAAAGTGCATCTACAAAAAAAAAGAAAACTGTATGCCAGTCCATAAAAACTTCTCTCATACAACTATGTCAGCTGCAGCTTGGTTAGATACACAGCAGAGAGCCTTTTCTCTGCATTTGGGGGGTTTTTTTGATTAATCTTATTCAATGCCACAATATGAACAGCTAAGCCTGATGTCACTGGAAGTAAGATTTTGTAACACTGTAGTTTTGACCACAGACAGCTTTCAGAAAACAGCATGAGAAAGAAGAGTAATATTTCCAAAAACAATATATGACACTTAGTAACAGTAATTAGTAATTCATCAGCATTTGAAAAAAAAGTAGGTTTACATATGTAGACAGTAAGAAGACAGGAAGAAGGCCTTGTGCCCTTATTGTGGAAAGATAAGCAGACTAAAGGAAGAATCAGAGGATTATGAAGATTCCTCAAGTGTGCTGAGATTTTTAATTTCTTGGATCTCAAGAAATTAAATATCTGCAATATTAAGTATTCACTGAAGCAGATTGTGTTTGCCTTTGCATCATAAGACTCCTGAAATCTTTGAATCATGAATGAACACCTCTGAAACATGTGGGTTTGTTTGCCCACGAACTGCTTTCTTGATACCACTCATCCCCTGGTCTGACATCAATCAACCTTTAAAACTATAGGCTCAAAAGCTGTATTCCATTCTTTTTTAAGTATGTAATTCAAATGCCTTTTGATGTGGGATCATACTCAAAGCAATGTGCATCAATGAAAACATACTTAGCAACAAACATGGAACATTTTCTCTAATATTAATAAGGCTTGATTCAGAGGAAGTTCAGAGGCAAATTCATGCCATTTTTCCAGGCCCATGCCATATTTTCCTTTCCATTGAATAACAGTGTACTTCCCTCACAGCTTTACAAGAATTATCCTGTGGGTCCTGCTGCTTCTCCATCAGTTTGTCCGTTGAAAGTGTAGCAGAGAAGACCCACATTTATTTCTCCAGGAGTCTAGAGCCTGATCATAACACCACGTCCTTCCAAAGCCTTGGGGTTTGGCTGCCTTGGGTCAAGGCCAGGCCTCTCCTGTGGTCTCTACTTAGACTTAATTGTAGTCAGACCAGGTACTGGCTGATCTGGACCACTGACTTGGCCACATAAATATTTCATTGCTAGGGACCCACCCCCAGAACTACTGAGGGGCCCCGGTCACCACAGCTGGACCCGCTCTGCTCTTCTAGTCTGGGCAGCATGCGCTGGCTCCATTTCTCAGAGAGGTCATGGATCTGACTCCTTACTGTGATCCTTGGCTCCCAGCTTGGCCTTTCCTCATGGAGCATCCTGCTTCCTGACATCAAGTAAAAAGAAATCCTGAAAGCATTGTGTGAACTTTTTATAGTGAAATCTGATGATAATTAAAAGAAGGTCAGAAATTAAGATGAATTTCTGGGACACTGGGAAAATGGGCAGCCTTCTAGAAGAACAAAGCATGAGAAATATGCACACAACCATGGAGCAAAGTTTCTTCTCTGTTAGCCCTAGCTAAAGAACTGCTGATAAATCCACAGTTGACAATTTTATCTTTATCTTCTTGGGGAAAAGGCCTGAAAAATTTGGTGCACCTCTCTCCACATAGAGATCAGAGTTGGGAAGCTGGAGCATGGCCACACATTTCTACTGGCCGCATTTGATGGCATCAAAATACAATGCAAAGGTTGTTGAACAGTGCAGCTGCAGAAAGAATGGTCACCCTGATCTTCAAGCTCCTTTCATTGTCTGACCTCCCTGCCTCTACAAGGATCATCAACTCTCTCTTCTGGTATATATCCACCTATCTGGGCTTATATCTTTTTCTTTCTTTGCAAAAGGAAACAAAACACATCCTTTCCACAACCACTCTCAGCCATTTCTTAGAGACAGGTCAGGTGGAGGATGATGGCATGGCATTGCACGACCTTTCCTGTGCTGTGGCTCTTTTATTCTTATTTATTCTGTTCCCCCTTTCACACATACAAAGGAGAGGCAAAATCTCTTGCCACCATGTCCTGAGTTATGGAACTACAAGGTGTTTTTCTCCCTTCCATAGACACACTGAGATCAGAGAAAAGGAAAAGTCCCACAAAAGGCTATGATTTATTTTTCTTCTCACTTGTTTTCTGTCTCTCTTGGCACCATTTCTTACAAGAAGGCCCAAGACTTTCCAGTGCTGACTTGCTTTCTGTGAAGTAACCTTCTGAAATAGCAATTCAACTCCAGTCACTTCACTTCATAGGGGGACATCACCAGCAAAATTACTTAAGTTGAGGAAAAAAGGAAGAAAGGAAATTGTCATTTACCCAATGTAAGACTACATTTGTGCCAGTAGAGCAAAAAGGATGTACATCTCCCAGGCAAGGGTACTTGCACCTCCTCACAGATTTGTCTCTAAAACATGAGAGAACACAAGAAGGTGCATGTTACATTGAATAAGCAATATACACATCTAACTCATATCTCTTTGTGTGGTGGAGCAAGGAGAAGTTTCCTTTTCTCACTGGTAATTAGAAGGTGCAGCAGCAGATGGTGAGGCTTACCTTACTTGGTAAGGTCCATTGAAAGAAATCAGGCTGCCAAGTGATTCTTCATTAGAACAGGCCTCTTAAGGTGCACCAAGTAGCTTTTCCGGGGATTTGGGAAACGTGCTTTTGTATAGTAATATATTACTAAAATAATTATTCTCATTCCTACTGAATGGTTTTCTTTCTGGCATCAGGAACATTATTCTAATTATAACACCCAGAGTCACCAAATTAAAGATACACAGCCAGACACCATCTCTGTCATACCCAAAAGAGCTTGTAAGTCAAACAAAAGAAAAAGGCATTATAATCATTGCCCATGTCAAAAAAGAGAAGGCAAAGAGGTCATATCTTGTTAACATGGCAACACAGAGCCATAGACAGTCTGGGTCATAAATTCAGATCTCAGGGTGCTTCAGCCAAATACAAGAAAAATTCGCAAACAGTTGCAACTCAACCTTTTCAGCTTCAGCTCAAACCACTGCACTTTGAAAAAAAATCGCTTCTTAGAAATGGTCATACCCTTCCCTGAGAAGCTTTTCTTTCTCTTCATTTTTTAATGTCACATGTTCCTTCAATTCTGGAAGATTATGAAGAGGTACACACAGAGATGTGAAATGAATGGTGCTTACTTCCTGCCATGTTCATTGCTTGGGATAAATAAGCATTCATGTCACGGGGTGAAAAACAATAATTTCCCTCTGTATGTGACTCACCCAATTTACTAGGGCCTGGCCACAAATGAAGAATTTTCGGTAATCCCTATGTAGTTGTCATATAAGTTCATAGTGTTTCTCAGGGGTGATGAACACTAGAAATCAACATTAATCTTTCTCTTTAATCTAGCCACCAGAGCACTCTGCTAATAGCTTTTTTCCCCATAATGGAAGAGGAAAAGCAGTTCTACCCTCCCTTAAAGCTATATGACATATACCAAGCATAGCTACAACTCAGTGGGTTCAAGTCAGTACTCCTTCATTTTGAACTAAACCTAAACCTTCCTTCAAAATACAAATTCCTTGCTTGTCTTTGCCTCAGCTTCCCCTCAGGTCATACGTGCTCCTAGATAACAACTGCAAGGTGCAACTAAGAAAGAGTAGGAAAAACAATATCATAAGCCCAGAACCAGGTATATTGGCATTTCTGGGCACTTTGCCAGTCTCAGCACCAAACACTGAGGCACTAGAGTTGGTCGTTGTTTTTGCCACCTTCCCAGAAACAGAGCCAGTGCAGATGCATTTCTCAGGTGGCCTCTGTCAACTGAGTCCACATAGAATTACAGAACTGATATTTGTGGCGAACACATTTCCTGCAAGGTGTCTGAACATGAACTTAACAGCCCAAAGAAAGATGTGTATGATTATTTGTAGGAGAACTACTGTAGACATGAGTACAAAATAGAATCATAAACAGAAAAATGCCCTTGTACAATAACTCCAAATGTGTCATAGATTTACACGCCAAACACGTGATGACTATTTCAACTGCATTGATACAGGACCCTACAGACGTATAGGTGTCAAATGGTCACAAAGTACATGTATAATTCAACAAAATTGAGCAATTGAACAATTAAAGGATTTCTAAGCTAATTAATCAAGTCCTAGGTTCTGGGCAGTTATTGTTTGGCAAGGAACATGCCACTGTTGGACTGTTTTACTGCCTGAAAAAGGCTCATAAGTGATAACTCTGAAACTGGACTGAACTCTGCTGGAGAGGCCAAGGATCCTTGGCAACATGTTAATGCTAAAAGGAAAAGCCAAAATCTATTGAATGATTTTTCAAACTAAAGAAATTCAAAAGTTTGTGATCGAAAATGTCTGAAAATGTAAGCACAGAATGTGCATCTAAATCATCTGTACAGCAGCTTAAAACAACACTACACTGCTATCAACTTACTCTCTGGCATAATTCAGAAAGTATTCCTTGTAAAAGGAGTTTCTTCACCTATATTGCCTATAATTCTGGTTGAATTAAATTTTCAATGTTTCTGCTGATTTTAAGACTCCTGTCTCTCCAAAGAGACTGCCAAACATAGAGGGTAGGTGAATCACCACACCACAGCCAGAACCATGAGGGAACCCCACTAAGCTCCTCTCTAACAAAAAGCATCTCTACAAAGCAGAGCAATGCACAAAAGAAGCAGATCCTGGTTCATAAAGAACTTGCATCCAAAGCTAAAGGAAAAAAAAAATTTAAAAATCAGAAAAAATGTGTTCTTTTTCGTTTGCTTCTCTGTACCAAGAAGGGATTAGTCATCTGCTTTGTGGGGATTTTCCTACACAGTAATATGCATCTATATAAAGACTAATTGCTACTTACTTTGCCAAAGTCAAGGTGTACTACAGGCCATCTTGGAAGTTAAGATTTTGCAGACAGTGCCAGCATCTGCTCTGAGAAGGATGCCCCAAGCCAGGAACTTTATGCTCAGTTCTTCAAGGTTCTTATGTGACCTTAGAAAAACATCAAACATCTCAGCCAGAGCAAGTGGGATGTGCTGGCAGATTAGCACATTATTAGGGCACTAAAAACACAAGCAAAACCACAATGTCATATGAAAGCAAGCCTGTGTACTACCAGACATTAACTACCAGTGAATGGCTGCATTTCCTTCTCTGAATTTTATGTTCATTGCTTTGCTTTGAGTCTACAGGTTGGGAAAAGATCTCTTAGAGACATAGAGTAAGACGTTTCTGTTTTCAATAATCTTGGGTTTGTACACTGAATGGTAAAGTTCTAATCTAATGCTGGTGTAAAATGGGTGGGGTCAAACATCGAATGGAAGCCAAGAACTTCAGAATATTACAGATGCTCATTTTTGAATCTTTTGTGAATTTCTTCCCCTTGGACTTGAGCATAATGTGTAACATTCAAGGGATTGGGATTTAGAGATGAGGGGGGAATCTCAGGGAGGCTGAAGATTTTTAAATCTGCCAAACAAAAAACTTTGAACAGAATTGTAATTCAAGTTGCAAGGTCCTTAACTTGAGACTATAAAAGTGGCTGTAAGATCATAGGCTCATTTAGCCCACTGTGCTTTTTCCCACAAGTGCTATGTAAGAGTACTTCTGGTGGGACCTAAGAGTAAACTATATTTCAAATTTTTCTCATCCAACCAATTTTTGCTCAGAAGAATGCTGAGCTATCTGGTGTTTCTACAGTTGCAGCAACTCTCCATAGATTTCCATTTCATGAGCTTCTCACATGTCCCCGGGGACACATGGGTGCTAGTATCCTCAGTAGCAACACAGTTCTCCTGCCTTCCATGGGAGAAGCAAACTTGTGATATTTGTCTTCATTATGGCTCCAAGGACCAGATCACAGCCTCTTGTTCCCAGTCTGGAAGAGATAACAAAGAGCAGGTTCTTCTCTGCTCACTCTACACACTTCCATGCTTCATAGACTTTTGCCACAAATGAGACAAAGATTTATACTGAATCACTATAACAATGTTCACCATTTTAGTCACTGCTCCTTTCCTCTTATTTGTGAAAATCTGAATTGCTTTTAGATTGATACCAAGCGCTGAGTTCATGTTTGCACGGAAACATGAGTCATAATCTCAAGATTTCACTCCTGGGTGATGATGGGAGCTCAGAGCTCATCTTTTCGTATTCAGACTTAGGTTTGCTTTTCCCATATGCATGACTTCATATTTATTAATTTTGAGTTTCAGCGGCCTCATTTAATAAAAGTTCTGCTTTGTATGAGCTATCCATTCTTGTATTCCAGAATATTCTAGTTTACTACTGTAATTGTTTTCTTGTATTTAAAAGAAACATAATTTGTTTTTCAATAATAATTGTACTAGCAGTTTCCACAATACATTATTAATTCAATTACAGAATAAGAAGCAACACTTTGTATTTCTAATTAAATATTTCATTTGCTGGGAAAGAAAAACATCCTTAGAGCCAAGTTTCAAAAGTTACAAAAATTCCTAACATTGTCTTCACAATCAAAGATAAGAAAATGCCATATACATTTTGGTACTGCATTTTAATTTGGAAATTGATAAAAATTTTCTGAGATTCTCTTTAGGCATGACTTTCTGGGAGGAAAACAAGATGTAAATGATACCCAATTACCTGACACAGATTTAATTGACTTGTAATAAGCAGTTAAAAAATGATAAATATATAAAGGCATTAAATAACAATATGTACTTTATGAGGTTTTAGACTAAAGTTGAAAGTGAAAGTCTTCTTTTTGACTTGTTTGCACTCAGAAGATAAAAGAAAATTTCAACACAATAATGTTTGTATTTAGAAACTTACCAAATACAATTATCCATAGAAAAATAAGGTAGTTCTTTTCTCTCACTTGGTCATTTAATAATAAATATTTTCTTGGACTATACAGACTTATAAAAGAGTGAGAAAAAAAAAGATGGGATTTAGATGGAAAACAGAGTGGGCAAAATTTCAACTACCACCATGATAATTATTGAGCTGTTGTTTTTTGAAAACTATATGTGTTAGTTGTTAATTAAAACTTCTAGTGCTAGTACTCACATAGATTTTAAATGTATTAAAACCAGATTTCACTATTCCAATGCCTACAGTCCAACCATCTCTGTATGTCATCTTCCAACACAACAGTATCAGGTTAACCAGATATTTCTCCATTTACTTCAGCCGAGCCACAATTCCACTCAAGACTGAAAATTAAATCTGCAGAAAAAGCTGAGAAAGTTACTTTTGATTAAATTCAACTAAAACTGCAATTATAAGAAACCTCTCTGTGCACTGTTCTGCAGCGTGGAGAGAACACCTGCTCATGTCCTAGACATAGATTGCACCTGGCATTCCTGGTCAGGGGACTTCTTTTTGAATCTCCTTTTGAAAAGGAAACTTCAGAGTCATATCTACATCTGAAATTGAGTCACAAGGGTCCAATTCCCATGTGAAAGGTGATGATAAATTTTGTAAGCCATTTTTGGGAGAGAATCTCCAAAGGGGTTTCCTCTAGAAAGCAGATTCAAGCCCTCCCCCACCCTGCCCCCAACCAGTTCGGGAAAATATTTCCTTGAAGAAAAGTGGAAAAGACCCGTTTATTTAACAGGCAAAGCATTCACCAGCACAAAAAAAAAAAAAAAAAAAAAAAAAAAAAAAAAAAAAAAAAAAAAAAAAAAAAAAAAAGAAGAAAACTATTAAATAATAAATTTATTATTTGCCGCTCCAAAGGAGATGACAAACTCAGAAAGTCCCCTTGGTGGGCTGTAGCTCGGCTCACTCAGTCTGTCACTAGTCCCTCCAGCTCAGGACATGCCACGGCCCAGGCCGGGCCCGGTGGGCCACATGTGGAGCTGCCAGTGCTCCTCTGGGTGTTCAGTCTAGAGCAGCCTTAAACAGGTCTAAAGAAAAGAAAAACCACAGTCGAGAAACCTTCTCTGCCTCAGCTAGCTAAAAAGCTAAAAGCAAAGGAGAGCGCTGCCCATCCACAGACAACGCAGCCCAGGAGCAGGAACGTGGAGGAGTGAGAGCAGTTTCTGAAAAACTGTGCACTTCTGCCCCCACTTCACTCTCAGATAAAATCTTAAAGGTGTAAAACTTCTGGGCTAAACAGATGAACAGGGATACGAGCATCATAAAGTCACCTCAGGACAACCATCTTTGCAACCCCGTTTGTAAATGGGGAAACAGAATAATAACAGCTCTATAAACTAGTGTCTAACAAAGGAAAGAAAAAATATTTGGCTTCAAGAACCAGAGAAATCTGTCTGAGCTCTATTAATCTACTAGAGTAAGCAGAAGGGGAAGGGGGGTTGTAGATAAAACCTACATTATTATCTTTTTCTAAAGAGTTTGGTGAAGGTGCTTTAACTTAATACAGGTCTATCACATAGTTGAACTCCTACGTAGTTTTAGAGGTAATTGATATCAAGCATTGTATCCTGGAATTTATTCATACATTTTATATGAAAGTTGTTTTAACAGGAAGCAAGATAATTTTCAAAAGAGCTATTTATTTTGTTGAATATTAAACTGCAGAGCAGAATTCATTACCATCAGCCTTCAGAAGAGATGTGAAGATCAGTCCTACTGAGTTGCTGCTGTTATCTTTAGAGTGGAAAAGGCTTTGTTCATTTCTGGGGAAAAGCCTGTTATGCACTTTCAGGGAAACAGCTTTAGAGTTCTTACTGAAGGAATCATACTCAGCCCTGAATAATATCTCTTTATCTGTGGTCAGGAAAACTAGAAAGTACAAGCTATAAGAAAATTCTTCACCCTTAGGAGAAAACCAAGGGATAGCCTTTTATGCCTGTATAACCAGATAAGGGGCATCACACATCAATCCCTGTGCTTTAATAAGAGGGTGAGGAAGCTGCAGTGCTACAGACAACCAGTAGATAAAACAGGGAATGCTCTAAGAAATCCTCATGAGAGTCTGTCTACACAAGAAATCCTGGCAGATAAGGTCTCATTCAGACCATACTTCATTATAAAAACCATATTAACACAGACTTGAGCAGCCAAAAAAGTGTCATTCCTTGGCCACAGAGCTGGACAAGCATGGCCACAAGAGCACACTTCTTTCTTTTTGAATAGTGGAAAGAGGGACAGCCCCCCACCAATTGCATGCAACATAACCATTCCCCCTGAAGCAGGACCCATTCTTTTCATTTGAATGGGGTACCAGAGGGACCTTTCTCTTTGCTGCTTCAGCATGCTAAAGTCTACACCTAGATCACCCAGTCATGTCTGTAACGGAGAGGACAAAGCATAGGTGAGCCCTCCTCCTGCATGAGTATGTCGTTGTGCTCAGGTGAAGCAGGTTAGTTCAGATTAGTGACTGACAAAAGAGTTTTATTCCTCTCTATATTTGCTGTAGACACCTAACTGCCAATTGATCATGGAGCAAAGAGAACAGGATGGTAGGATGAGCTATTTTGTGATTTGTGAGCTTGCTTGTCAAACTCTGATCAAGCCATTTAATCCATGAAAAGAAAGAGAATTGGATCCATAAAGTCATGCTGACAGAAACAGAGCCTCATGATCAAAAACATCTTATAAAGTCAAGCACCTTGTGTGGCATTATACATGGCTTCATACTGTTCCCCAAAGTCAGTAAATAGATACGAACAGACATTTAACTAAGATTTATTGAGAGTAGATGATCAAAGTAGGGAGAGAGGAAAGAATAATTTGGGGAAATGGTCTCAAAGACACTGTCAGGGCACTGCATGGGTTAAGGGCTCCCCAGGAGCCATGGGCATTTCCCTGGATCCATCCAATGGCAGGTCCTGGCAGCCAAGGTCCATGCCACCACCTCTGCCAGAGGCAGGGCAGACACAGGGCGCTGCAGCAGCCCCATTCCTGGGTATCCCTGGAATCAGTAACAGGCTGGGATGCAGGCCTGCAGGTGGTCCTGGCTCTGGAGGCACTAGGCCTAGCAGGCCAGGGCTGTGAGGACTTGGAGACCAGCCCTGCTAAGCCATCACTGGGACAGGGGCTGACAGCCCCAGGGGACTGACAGGCTGCCGAGCTGTGGGCCAGGTCCAGTGGTGTGGATGGGGGGGATGTAGGAAAATAGAGATAGTGTTGAATGTAATCTCACCCCTAAGGAGTTACAGCTGTGCTAATTACCAAGAATTAGGAACAGGCCTGCCCTTAATAGGTCACAGCTAGATCCAGTTAGGATGGGTATTGTAAAAGAATATGTTGGCTGGGTGAGAAGTTAGACGGGCTTTGTTGGCTGTGCTGAGAAGAAGAAGGAGTCAGTGCTGTGTGGAGCTGCCCATGAGACATTACCAAGAAGGTAAGAAACTTTTGCAATAAGGTGGCAACAGTGTGGCCCCCAGGGTGATGAACACAAGCAGACAGGGTGGATCCAGGGTGATGAACACAGGCAGGGCTGATAGTGTTTCAGGGACACAGCAGACACAATATGCAAAGTCCTGGAAAAGTGCCTGTCCTGTGTGCCCAGCTGGCCAGGCCAGACCCTTTGAAGGATGGGGTGGTACCTGAAACTGGCGAGCCCCTTAGCTTCAGCCCCACATTTCAGCAGTACCAATCCCACTATCGCTCATGTCCTGTGTCTTCAATGCTTGTGCTTACACTCTGTTTGTCCATTTCAGGCTGTGTTCATCCCAACATCCAAACCTCTCTTCTTCAGCTCTGCACTGACTCAGCCCAAATATCAATTATCTCTCCTCAAGATCTGTAAGAGATATAAAACCTATTTCAACATATAGGGAGACAGCTTCTGAAACTTCCAGCTTTGTCCTGTTCCTATTGCATACTGTCCTCTAATAATACCTGTGTTTTCCATTATTGCTTGCTGAGCCATATGGAAGCATGGTAGATCACCTCCAGATGTTCTGCTCACTTTTAAGTAACAAAAGGTTACATTCTGCCAGGGAGAGTTTATCTATTATCAGTTGAACTCATTCCCTCTTGTGTTAGGCTCTAAGTTTACATGCAAACAAACATGGGGTTTTGTGCTTTTTGACACACCATTTGGCCACCAGTGACAGCCCTCAACTACCCCTTTTATCCAAAAGGGGTTTCAGATAGTGACAACTTTTCCATAAAAAATAATTTCTTGCAATGAAATTTTTCATTGTATCATGTTCTGCTGAAAGACAGTTCAGGATGCTTCTCTCTGTAGTTTTTTTAAAAGGTAGAGGCACAGACAACCTTGCTTATGTAGGGCCAGGCTCTGGAGCAGACAAGCATATGGAGTCCGTGGCTAGTTTCTACTGCTGATGCGTGCACAGGACTTCATCTTCTGGCCTGCTGGGACCCACCCTGACAAAATCCACATGACAGCTGGAGCAGTAAAGCAGTGCTTGAGCAAAGCAACATCAGTGAGGCTGTGCCTATGTCAGGATCACTTATTTTGCTTCCAGCTCAGGAAAAAGGACATGTCTGCTGATCCTTAAACAAGAGGTACAATCCTGGGAGTCTTCACCATCTATCTGGCCTGCTTGCTTACAAGA
This sequence comes from Onychostruthus taczanowskii, assembly GCF_017590055.1. Taxonomy (NCBI): domain Eukaryota; kingdom Metazoa; phylum Chordata; class Aves; order Passeriformes; family Passeridae; genus Onychostruthus; species Onychostruthus taczanowskii. The sequence goes on from NW_024498795.1 coordinate 9,322,180, forward strand.
ATTTCAGGGTCATTACACACAGTTCCTCTTTCAGCTCAGTAAATCCCACACAGAACAGCAGATGACATTTTAAATACTCCAGAGCTGTAGCAGGCAAACTTTATGTGCATTATGAAATTTTACTTCCTTTCCTGATGAACATTTTCCTGATGATCCTGTTTGCAATGCAGATATGGCTTTCTTTTACTAGGACAATTGAGCCTGTATTTCCCAGACAGTGATACACTACAACAAATGGAAATCCCAACAGATCTCACTTCTTCCTAGGTGTACTTTATAAATGACCCATCACAGAGAATGAGTTAAGTCCCTTTTCAGATATGGTCATATATTCCTCATCTCTTCTCAAGACATGTTACTAGAGTTGAGGAAAGTATAATGATATTTGAGTCATATTAATAACCTTGTGCTGTTCTGTAGCACACTGTGCACAAGGTTCCACAAATAGGATGGGACTGGAAACTCTGGTCTCTTTACTGGCCTCCCACCATGGGAAACTAAAACAAAGCTTTAAAAAGCTTGAAATAAGTTTTAACTGCTGCCTTTAGAACATTCCTCTAAATTAAGAGCCTTTTAATTCAATTTTAATGCTGGAAGAACAAGGTCTGCCCTGGTCACATCTGCTCATTAAAGTAAATAAGAAAGTGTTCTGGGGGAAAAAGATGCAGAATCAGTGTCCTTCCTATGCCTTCAGTTCTGCTCATTCATTACACACCTATCAAAGTTGAGAGAGGCTCAGGCAAGCAAGTACCAGCAGCAGTCCTTTCACTGTGCTCACTCACCTTACCACATACCTGCAGCTCTGGCTCTGCAGGGAATTTGCAAGTAGTCAGGCTGTGAAAGGCTGTATGGCACAGCACATACTTGAGCCAAGAGGGATCCTCTAATATTCACTGCTGTAGTTTGAGAAACACCCCTCCACATGGAAACACAGAACATGGATTCTTAGGCAGTGCTCAGCTGAGCCAGCGTTCCCACACTCACTGTAGCTATGTTGCCCCCAAATGTGGATGTCCTGCAAAGACATTCAAACCCCTCTACCCCTGGGGTCTATTACTTAAAAAATTAAATGCCGCTTCTTTTCTTCTGTCTGTTACCTGCATAAAGAAAAGATTTATTAGTAGGTTGTAAAAGTTATCTGATTAAATCTGTCTTGGAAGGGCAGGAAAAACTCTGCAAGACAGCAAAAATTCTGGAGTTCAATGTCCACATTCTTTACTCTGAATAAAGTCCTGGAAAATACTTTTCAAATTCCTTTTATAGAATCTTTACAGCTAAAGTGTTGCAAATGAGAGCTAAGCAGCATGCTGGAGAAGCTAGAGATGGGTTTTGTGAATTTTCCTTGGGTTCACATGCATTTTTGACAAGATTTCTTTTTCTGAAGTACTGCATGTCCAATTGCAATTGCGTAGAGAAAAATCCCAGGAATAGAAACAAGGGTATTGCGTCAGCCAGACTCAGTTATCCTTTATCCTTCTGTCATAAGGATATGCAATGTTTTCATCTTACTGCAGGACTGTTGAATGATCATAACCACAACAGTAATTTCTGTCTATCCCTTGCCCCCTGTTCATTGCCTCCCAAGCTACGATTTTAGCTCTTTGCTCATGTAACCTACTTGCTCAGCTTTCCTCTCCTCACTTTTTCTGCTGTTGTATGTATACGTCAGACGTACATTCGTCACAAACCCACTGCACTGCTCAGCCAGGCAAGGAAGAGAAAATGCCAGAACTCTTTGGGGAGATTTTGAGGATGGGTGAAAAAAGGTCACAGGCACAGCAGAGGATCAGCAAAGAGCAGAGGATCAGCATGGAATTTGAGCTGTCAGCCTGCAATCAGATGTTTTGTCTCAGCACTCATCATACATAAGGCATCCTAAACTTGAGGTATCACTCTGAAAAGAGAGGTCAATCTGTGATTCTAAATATGACATAGCTGTGTCTTTTCTTTCATGTTAAAATAATATCTATTTATTGTCATCCTAATTTTATTTGCTTTATTCTCCACACTGGTGCTTGTGCAAAATCAATATCGAACTACAAGTAATTAAATTTTTGACCCTTTGACAATGCAAACATGATAAATGTTGCAGAGGCATTTAATGAAAAGCACACTACAGCTAAAATAATGGTACAAAAAGCTCTTCTGAGTTAAAGAAAGTGAAAAGTCAATACATATTGCAATTGCAAGTTGTTCAGTTCATATTTAATTTCATATTTAAAGTCAAACCTATGATTGTATATTGGTTTTATTCAAAATTTCTGCAGAAAAATAATTAGTAAAAATAATAAAAATTAATATCAATTTACTTTTTCAAATTTTTATTCAACTATGATGCACCAAATGCATTATAAACTGTTCTATAGGTATGTATTCTTGGTTCAGAACAATGTGCTTTACTATTTCTCTTACAGTAAATTCCTCTATGCCAAGTCATCAAACTATGTTTTGATGTATAAAAAATGTATTAGTATGGAATATTTACTTCAGAGAGATATTAGAATAATAACTTCCACTTTAAAAAGATTAAAAGTTCTCTTGTATATCATGGTAAACTGTAAAATAAAGTGTAATTCTGATATTAAAAATACTAGGAATTTCTACTCACATACATACCAGGTAAGAGAACATCATGGTCTTACTTGATACTCAGAAAAGCCATGCACACCTGCTCTGATAACATGAGTTGAAAAGAAACTGTAGCTATCCACTAATATAGCTATTTACTGGTTTTCAGCAGGACTACAAAGACTTGAAAAGAGTTAACTATGCCATCTTTTGACGTAGTTAAATTTTTAAATTCTGCCATTAGGAAAAAAGAAATAGGTGAAAGAGGAAATTTCTAAATATGAGGGAAGCAATAGACACAGAGTTGTGCATAAAAAGGAACAGACTTTGAGAGTAGAAGAAGCAGGAAATAGAACAGAAACATTTTCACACAAGTATTTGCCAATTCTGCTTCCATAAATGTTTGGAAGTCAAATTGCACCCTCAAAATGCCCATTTAGGATCTTGCTTCATCTAACTTCTGTTTGATGTTTCTTCACCTATCTTCCTTACATCCAAGCTATGGTTTCAGAAGAATGACTCCCACTGAGGAAAAGCTGTTTTATAAAATGTTAATGCAATTAAAAATATTAACAGAATAAAAACATTTTAAAATTCCAGGAAAAAAAAGGCAGTCCAAAAATGTAGCTAGCATCAGCCAGAAAGAATCTAGCTGGCCTCCAGAATAGTCAAGGGAGGTGATCATTCCCCTCTGTTCAGCTCTGATGAGGCCACAGCTGGAAAACTGTCTCCATTTCTGGACTCTTGAGTAAGAGAGATGCATGAACATACTGAAGAGAGTTCATCGAAGGCCCACAGGGATGACTTAGTGATTGGAGTCTCTTTCATTGGAAAAATCTGACAGAGCTGGGAGTCCTCAGCCTAGAGAGCAGATGACTTGGGGGGATCTTGTCAATGAGGTAAATAACTATGGGAGAGCGAGGAGAAGATGGAGCCATTTCCAGTTGTGCCCAGTGTCTGGACCAGAGACAAGCAGCACAAACTGAAATGTAGGTAGTTCCGTCTGAGCATCAGGAAACATTTTCTGCTGTGAGGATGATCAACCTGGCACAGGTTGTACAGGGTGGCTGCGAAGTCACCATCCTTGAAGAAAAGTTTTGACATGGTCCTGAGCAACTGGCTCCTAGTGGTCCTGCTTGGGCTGGGAGGTTGGAAAAGATAATCTTCAGCAGCTCCTTTTATCTTCAACCATCCTTCAGTTCTTCTATGAAAGACATTTCTAACAAAATCAATCAATTTTCCAGATGCTATGTTTGTACACAGCAAAAAGAGAGGAAATATGTAATAGGCAGCTCAAATACATTTCTTCATTGAAAAGTTTTTCTGTGAACAGAGTGTGATTTGGTGAAAGATTAAATCTACAGTGTAAAAAAACTCCTCCCAAAATTATTTTGAAGTGGGAAATAGGTTTGGGAGTATTTATCTTAGAAACTACAGCAGTCTGTTGGTACCTATTTAATTAAAAATAAAATAGAAGGTATTAAAACATTTACAGTAACTAGAAGAATTTGATTTGCCCATTTAAAAAAATCAGGTTAATTCTCAGGTTTCCTACTGTCGAGATGACCTAAGAGACACTTTTTCCCAGCCCATTGGTCAAAGAAAGAGTCGGGATTCTTCGGCTCTGGTTCACAAGGTTGTTTATTGTCTATTATCTAAAATGTTTTTTCTCAGACTAGCAGAGGTCTGCTCTGCAGGTCTGGCAAGGGCACACTGCCCGCTCCTGGGCTGGTGTCTAAATTTTATACTATGAACTACGTGTACTTTATTTATCATTATTTTCCAATACCTATCACCTATGTTAGACTGGCTATTTCTATTCTAAACCAATCTAAATGTGCTACCATGACCAAGAAGATGGAGGCTAGGAGGAAGAATAGGACAACGCTCAGATCCCTCCATCTTGCCTCTTAGACCCCTATAGTAAAATCCCTCAAAACCCTACTTTTCACCCGGTCATTAATTCATTATTACTCTACTTAAACTTGTTACTTGTGATTCTTCATACAAGGTTGGTAATTTGCTCCATGGCTTAAGAGCAAAATCCTAAGTGTCTTTGGCTTCCTGCCAGGACTCCCTAGCCCTCTGCCAAGAGCACGTGTCATCCAGGGCATCCAGAGGGGTGTCCTGGGTTCCGACAGTTAATAAACAAAAATTGAACATGCCTCTCATAATGTCTGTTAGCCCTTTTCATATCTCCATGAACTACGTGTACTTTATTTATCATTATTTTCCAATACCTATCACCTATGTTAGACTGGCTATTTCTATTCTAAACCAATCTAAATGTGCTACCATGACCAAGAAGATGGAGGCTAGGAGGAAGAATAGGACAACGCTCAGATCCCTCCATCTTGCCTCTTAGACCCCTATAGTAAAATCCCTCAAAACCCTACTTTTCACCCGGTCATTAATTCATTATTACTCTACTTAAACTTGTTACTTGTGATTCTTCATACAAGGTTGGTAATTTGCTCCATGGCTTAAGAGCAAAATCCTAAGTGTCTTTGGCTTCCTGCCAGGACTCCCTAGCCCTCTGCCAAGAGCACGTGTCATCCAGGGCATCCAGAGGGGTGTCCTGGGTTCCGACAGTTAATAAACAAAAATTGAACATGCCTCTCATAATGTCTGTTAGCCCTTTTCATATCTCCAAAAATGCAAGATTTTTCTGGAAGACCAACCCTGCCCTTTGATAGTGACTCATTACAATATGCTGCAAAGTTCTGCTACAAGAATGTGCTGTTATAATGTGACCTTCTTCCTGTTAAATAATGCCAAGACTTAACTAATATGCTTGTTCAAACTTTTAAATTAATCAAATCCAAGCAGACTTTTCTAATTCTGGCATTATCTTACGAGAGAGAGAGAGAGTTCACACAATCAAGAATTTTTCTACAGCTGTGCTCTGTGGCATATTGCAATACAGCCTCATTGTTAGAAGACCAGGAGTAGGAATTTGCATGGCAAATTCTGAAATTTAAAAAAAAAAAAAAAAAAAAGTAAAATGAAAAAAAATATCTGAACTCTTCTGTCAAGCAAATACAACTGTTTCCTACAAGGTAATTGATGACCTACCCCACCCCCCTCCCCCACACTTTTTCATATGAGATTTTTCTAAGTTCTTTTCTTAAATATCATCAAATAGCTTCAGATCACAGCTACTCTGTGAAAGCTTTAAGCCTGAAAATCCTTTTTTCTGAAGTGATTTCTCTGTACTCTGTGCAATTTCTTTGATATATGCCATCGGATATGAAATCTGAATCAGGAGTAGTTCAAGAAATAACCTAGTTCCTGCAAATATGGCTTTTCCAAACCAGTGAGTTGGCAGTCCCAATGCACAGTGAAAAAAAAAAATTAAAAATTAATTGAATATTAAGTTGGTTTGTTTGTTGAAAAAATAAGTCACACTATGAAAAATATCATCTTCTAAATTTTCTCAGTTATGAGGAATCCTGAGAAAATACTTAACTTTACCAAAACACTGTTCTTTAGAACTGTTAAATGACAAAACTTCAAAACTGATCTTTCCACTGTGCTTTCTATAACCTAGAGCTTCCCTTCCACCCCAGCAGCATTAAGAGCCAGGTAGTCTTCATCAAGCCAAGTTCTAAACGATAATCTGAATTTAGCAGCAACATACCTCACTGGCATATCTGTGGAATTAAGCAGAAATTTGCATTAACTAGGTCGTTATTTCTTTTATGTAGTTATATCAAAATACAGCTCACTGAAATTTTCTCAAGATGACTTTCAAGTAAGATTTGAAAAGTACCCCAACTATGCATTGCCCTTCCAGGGATTCCATTCTTGAAACCAGTTTGTTGAACTGATGCCTTCAGAATGTCTTACAGAAACAGGTAACTCTTTTTCTTTTTCAAACTACTTCATGCACATTGTAACACATTCCACAGCACAATATTATTTCATCTTTCTACAGATAGAAAACTATCAGTTTCCACGTTTTGTTCCTCTGGCATCTTCTTCAACGGTCCAGCTCAGTGAGTGGTGCCTATGTGTTACTGCTCTGAGCACTGAAATAAGTTGATTTGGGTAGCGAGGAAAAGCGTTCTTACTGCCAATCTATTTTATTTGGTTTTCCTCCTGCTGAGCTCATGCAGCACAATGCTGGTTACATATACATAAAACCACCATGCTGGAGAGAAGGTGGAGTAAAATGGCAGGCCTTTTGAAATAATGGAGAGTATATGTAGCCTGCAGCAGAGGCCAGCGTCAAGCAGAGGATTTTGATGTAATTTTTGCACCTTTCAGTTCCCTGCCACATTTCCTCCTTGAGCTGGAAAATTTGCTTCAGAATTTCCATGCATTTCTCTTTACCTAAGGTTCCCCAGGAGCAGGACAGGACTTCATCCATAGTTTGGCCATCAATACTTCTTTCCTCAGAGCACTTCCTCTAATTCAGAGAAAAACCAGTATACATTCCTGGATATATCCCAGAATTTAATTAGTTCAACACATTCATGATTTATTTCATTCAGTTTTCTTTACATTTACATTCACTAAGGAGTGTTCGAGTGATCCTACACATACATAAAAGAGTACATCACTGCAATGATGCTAGGCCAAGGCTGTGTGATGGCTGTAACAGAGATTTCCTTCATATTTCTGCTAAAATTAAAAGGTAGTGGACATAAGTAAGAGGTGAAAAGTAGCTCAGTTTTCTGACATTTAAAACCCTGTGAATGCTTTGCAAGAAAGCCATTTGACTGCCCATTTAGGGAGAACTTTTTAGAGGTAATTATTCCACGCATTCTGCCACATTATTCCTCCCTTAGGACTCTTCAAAACACACGTGTTGTTGTTCTTGATGCCAGCTCTAGGGCTTCAGGAGCTGTTGTCTCTACAGAAATGAGCTGTGGTTGGTATGCTGGTGTCTGTGAGTGGAAGGCCCATTAGTTCCTAGGAGAAAATGTCAGGATGTTGCTGTCATGAGCAAATGGAAAAGCAGAATACTTTTTTGTTGGGTGGTTTTTTAGCTTCTATCAAAGATAAGTGGAACTAATGCAAAATGATCAACTAGTATTTCCATTGAGAGAGAACAATTAAGAGACTAATTTGCTTCAACTCCCTTGTAGTTCCCCCAAAAGAGTGAATAGAAATGTCCAAAGGCAGATTCTCCTCAGCAGTGGAAAAAAGAGCAAAAAATGAGAAACTTGAAAGCCCCAGGAGCTGGAGAAGAGAGAGGTGTTGGGTGAAGACACAGAGAGAAGTTCAGGCAGTGCCAGGACCTGCACAGCAGTGAGGAACATGGGTGGAGGAGAGTGTTCAGCACAGGCTGTTGGCTGAGTTGGGCAGGGGGACGAATCCAGAACTGAAGAAAAGGCAGACTGAAGGAATTACTACTTGGACAAATTACAATCCTGGGAAAGCCAATTGCAAGGTGCTACACCTAAATCCAGCTGCCAGAAAGGATGGAGGAATATACTGGGATGGTCAGAGAAAACAGCACAGATGACAGACAGCAGGGAGAGGAAGAGATGACTGGAAAAACTACTGTTTTGCTGTGCAAGCAGGAGGCAGAGACATACTGAAAAACCTGTAGGTTTGGATCAAAATGAAGATTTGGAAATAAGGCAGCAGTGGGTTAAATCTGCCAGGCAAGTAACAGAAGCATTTTCCAAAGGACACTTGCACACTTTTGAAGATTTGTGAGTGGCCAGGCTTATTTCACCCTTAGTTCATAAGATGGATATTCTGAACTTGCAGTGTGAATAACTGACTAAGCATTTCCAGATTTGGTCATTAAAGAAGAGCATGCTACTCAGCTTTCTTGAATGCTATTACATTAAGTGGATTACTAGGGAGATAAATATGGAAGCATATCTGAAGACATAAATACCTCTAAAATGTGGAGATGATCTTCAAAAAGTTTGCAATCTGCCTAATTCTAACGTGGATTGTGATGCCATTGACACTGCATATTCTAGGTAGTTCAAAAATAATATTGAAACAAAGGCAATGTCAATATTATCCTCATCAATGCAAATCCTCAAAGGGACTAAGTTTTCCTGTACACTAATCCAGATGTTAGTCAGTTTCTGGTTCAGCCAGCTGATGTTTCATGTAGGTTTGTGATAGCCTGTCTTTGTAGTGCCAGGGGAATTTTTGATTACCATATGGTTGGCAAGTGTGTAACAGTCATTAAACAAATACACTTTGTATTTAGTTAGCACACCTGCTGTCAATATGCACTATATCTGCATGGCTTTTTCATTAGATGTTCTGGGACATATGTACCTCAACAACAGAAAAATCCTTGATCATTTTAGCTAGAAGGACAATGAGCAGTTTGTTACAGGAAAAGTACGTTCACGAACTCTATGGACAAACATGCAACTTCTCCAACAAAGTACTAATAGCCTAAACCACAACTGTGCAAGCACAGACAATGTAAGTGAAGACAGTAGCTCCACTACTCAGCAGCAGCAGTAGTACTGCAACACTAATACAAGCAAATTTCTGTCTAGTTCTGATTCCTGAAGTAACAGACTACAAACTCTCAAGGAAAAAAACCTCTTTGTGTGCTACTGACAGAAAAATACTAGTAAAGTTTGTCTGAAAAAAATAAGAAAGAATAGAGGGGAAATGCCATTGTTTTCCTGATACTTTTTTTTGTTTTTATATGTGTCATTTCCCGAGGAAGAAGTGCATGCTATTTCAAACTTATTTTGTATAGTAGACAGACAGCAGGGAAATAAAATTGCAATAAGCAAACTCACTCAAAGTCATAATTGAAGCTTTTCAAAAGGATGAATAAAAGAAAATTATAGCATTTTCTCTAACTGGAAACTGATAGAAGCTTATGAAACACAAGCTAAATTGGGAAAAGTCCTTGAGATTTGATGCAAGCTTCATTTTCCCATTCCTTGTGCTATCACGGAAAGTGCTAAAGCTTCTTTCATCACAATGAGTATACAGAAGAATAACAAAGGATTTAGTGTTAATAACCAGATTGTTGTATTTTTGGGATTTGGGAGCATCTTTATTTCTAAAAAGGGTTTTTTCCATTGTTGAGTGTGCCCAGGAATACTGGTGAGAGAGCATTATTTTGTAAATTTCCATATGTTATTTAGTCTGCCCTTTTCAGGAATTCATTTGCTGCTTACATCCATTTGTGTCTCAATCACTCATTCATGTACTATAGAGTGTTATCATTCTCTCCCCACCCTCAAAGGATTGCCTTGTATAGCTAATGCAATCAATACTTCAGTCTGAGGGGATAAACTCTATCTCAGACTTCCTATTGTTTTGTGGTTGATTTGATTTTATCTCAAACTACAGACATATCAAGCAATATTTTGTCTTCTGCTTGACAGGTCTATTGCTGGAATTTTTTTTTCTTCTTCATTATTTGGACTGGAACCACTATTTGTTTTCATTTCCTAATTAGTGTTCAGCTGACCCACAGTCATGTTATAGATGTGACAAGAGTTATATTTATTTTTTTCTCATCCAGGCTGTAACTAATTTAAAGTGGTAATATTTCTGCCAATCAAAGACACCGTTGATAATATTTTAGTAACAAATATTCATAATTAACTTACTGTATAAGCTGACTTCAGATGTAATTAAATTGGCTTAACTTTTCACATATGAATCAACATGTTTATGCTGAATACTGTCAGTTGAGTTTCAACTAAATGAGAGACAATCAACAGAAGTGGAGCCCCACTATAATTCTTTTTTATTAAATACAGGAAACACTGCAACTAGGCACAAAACTTTAAAAAATATTATTTTATTCTGAAGCATATTTTCTGAGAAAAATATACTTTATACTGTCTTATACTTTCTAAGAAAAAAGTCACTATGCTAAGTTATTGCTGGAGAATAAGGCTGCAACTCTGCAAAGAATTTTGGAGGACAACCTTCAGCCATTCAAGAGAGAGGTATCACCCTGTTCTCCATACTTTTTAAAGAATATCAGGCCTAAATAGTCTAGATGTTCACAATAAGAGATATTTTGACTCCAGATTTTTAGGACAGATTCTTGTTTCTAAAAACCTGGAAAGGATAAATGTGCAGTTGAGGGAGTTCTTGTTTGTCTGTGTTTAGCACATACAAACACATACAATGTATTGTCATACACTGAGGAAACCAAGCCTTATTTGTTTGTCTCAACAGATTTTCACAGTTCTTTTTCAGATTATATTGTCAGCAGTTCATCTTTATCAGTCTCGATAATCAGACCTAGCATGCAACTACAATAAATTCTCTTGGTCCTTACAATGAAATTATATATGTCTATCTCCAAAGCCATGAATGAACTTTGCATCTCAAGAGGGAAGGAAAGACTGTTAAGGAAACATTTAACTTCTGAAAAATCAACATATTCCAATGACATTTCAGTTTTTATAGCAAAATATCTGTTTTCCATTGGAATTACTAAAAGTGATACCATAATAAATAAAGGAATCATTTTCTTTCAGGTCTAAAGGCAGACTTTCAAAATCACCTACCTGCATATGCATTCATATTTTGGTTGCAGAACCAACCAATTTATTGTTACTGCAATTTTACCCACTATACATTTCACCTACCTTAAGAATGAGTGACAAAAGATGAAGAGCTTTATTGCTGTGCATCCAGATACATCTTGCCTGTAGAGCCTGAGATTTGCCTCCCTGCTTAAATGAACCACTTTTATGTGTGTTTATGATACAAAGGATTTTGAGAAAACATGAATGAAAGCATTTATAGAAGCACTGGCTTAGCACAGAAGTTCAGCCAAATGTCAGGGCAAGTTACCCCTTCACTCATGCAAAGAGTATCACATTGTGGCACAGGAAAGCACTGTCCATGGATTTTGGCTGGTTTTCCTCCTTTGACATCTCATTCCTGCATAACCTGCAGTTAAGGACTTTTCTGACTCCATCACAATTCTTCTCAAGGTGCAAGAAGTATGGTGCTGTCAGCTTTGATGTGTATAGACCACTAAGAAAGAAGGCCACAGAAGGGTGAGAGCCTATTTTAAATTAATGCAATTTGAACTAGTGACAGTAAAAATCTAGGGTTAAGCATCTGGGCTACTTAGTTTGGCAGCCAAATCCCTAAATCCATGTGGTCTGCAGCTTCAAAGCTGGTTCAGTCAGAGTAGCATAACAGGAACCCGTCTGAAAACAGCCTGTTGTAAATGCAGAACATATTTAGACCTTCATATTCCAGACCTTCATATTTAGACCTCCATATTCCTTTAGAACATATTCCAGACCTGTATTAGGCTGGAATACACTATCTAATTGAAAAAAAAATCCATTATTTGCTGTCAAAATTAAGAGACAAGCATGCAGCTGGAAATAAAGAGCAACATTACCTGGCGACCTAAGCTAAGCTTGTTTTGGTTTAAATTGCAGTAATAAAAATGTTGCAGGTGAGGGAGATAAAATTATTGTCCACATTTTGGAAAAAAATCCATTCAATCAAAAATCAAGACTCCTGTTCTATTACTGCTATTTCCATCTTTGAACTACGCTGTCCCTTTATAAATCAGCCAGATCAGATAAAAAAGCAGCAATATATTTTATTTTTCCTTTGTCAGAACCTGTTAGTTTTATGACTGTGTCAAATCCTGCCATTTAGTATCTGGGTTTTTAATATATATTTAGTACATGAGTTTGATGCTTTTGTGTGAAACTGTTTTCATTTTGTGCTGTCTAGTATAATATCTGGAGTCATGCTTCAGTTGTTGCTGTGAATAAAGATTTACTGGGGAATGCTCAAATAAGGAAAGGCTGTCATGTTGCAGTGACATATCTAATGTGTGAAACAATCTTCTCCCTGTAAAAATAAAGATTTATGTAGATATAATATCTTCAATTACAGCAATTAAATTGAAAGCTATTTCAGGACAGCTGCTATCAGGAGAGCAGCTCTCTCATTTCATGGGAATGCTCATAATTTTCTTTTAAAATAATATTTTTTCATTTTTGTCTCAAATACACATGAATACATACAGTCTGAGTCCTATTCAGACAGATTAAGTTTTGCCTAATTTTCTCTGTCTTATTAACAAAAAAAACCCAGATGTTTCTGATTATGAACCAGATGTTTCTGAACCACTTTAACCAAATCACAAAGAAACAAAAAGAGAGTTGACCAGTACCAAGGTTGTCCAAAGAATGCCCAAAGGTCTGGTAAGTAGTTTTGGATTTAGCTGAGTGGAAGTCTATCAATTAACTCCTTTGGGGTCTAGAATAATTTTATGGGAACAATTCATTATACGATAAACAAGCCTACCTCTTGCAGAAATTACCACCATTTTTTAGTGACTTACCTAAGAAAGTATACTGCTGTGTAGCAGTTTCAACATTCTCATGACATAAAAGTTGTGTGAGCTTTTTCTTTTTGAGATGACTAGTTAATTAAATTTAAATAGTTGGAAGGTATGTGCTGAACTAAAGGAATACTTGATTGTAGAGGGGATGGAGACCTCCCATTCCAGGGCACATACATCTGAAGTGCACTCATCCACAAGGGAATGCAACTACACTAGATGTTACTTGATGTTTCTAAGGAACTTGTTTATTTTCAGCAAAACGTGAGAGATTTTTGCCTGAGGAATATATCTAGCAAGGGAAATACGCCAGAACAAAAAAAGGCCCATCCACTGTAACTTGTACTTCATTGTCCACCAGTTCTGTCAGCCAATTTATTGACTCTTGTTTATAGAAGATAGTTTTCCCTCACAGATGATTGTTTTTCCTCAAATGAGGAAGACTGCTTTTCAAGTGATTGGTTTGTCCTTGTGTCATATTTTCAGCATTTTTGCTTCCTTAAACTGTACATTTTAGCCTCCAGGTTTCACACATTTTCACGAGTTCAATAAACTGAAACAATCTAATTTAGTACTCTTGGATTACACAGCTTTGAGACCATGATGTTGTTACTCTGTCTCGCCCTGGGAAATAATAGGGTTTTTGTACATTTAGTGCAGCAACAGGCAACTGTGTTCACAGGAGAGCTACAATGGCCACTTAAGGCTTTCAAGCTTGTGTTACTGCTCTGCTGGGTCTGAACCTTTGGAATCAAAACATATTTAGCAGTGTTCAAATTTGATCGTGCAAAATATGAAAACTAGAAAACAGTATGTGCTGCACTCAGCCATCATATGACGACAAAAATCTCAAAAGACAATAGATAGGAAAAAAAGAAAAGAAAAAAAATAGGAGGAAAAAATAACAACCCAAATAGGTTTTACTGGCCATTAAACTTGAGGTGAGTTGTTTAGACACAGAGATTCTTGTGGGAGAGTGATATGCAGCTTCTCCACAGCCTGTGGCTAGAGCTGCTAATAGATACCCAGCACACCTTTAAATCTAAAAAGCTTTGCAGTAATCCCATGAGGATCTCTTACCCCGTCTCAGAAATTTTCTCCATCTCATGGTGCATTTTCTTTTGCTCTATCTATTTTAAAATCAAGCAGCATTGTTTGTGTTTAAGTGGGTAGATACTCTGGGTAGCATATGTGAAATTAAGAACTGAGAACATGTAGAATTATTTTAGCAACTTTGTGCAAGGTAGCTGACCAAAAATATAATTCTAATAAATCAATAGATTAAGATGTACAATAAATTTAGCCTTACACCTCAATAAGGAGACAGTGGTTATAGTAGAACTAGTTAAGTGTCTCCATAGGTCTCAGGGCAGATTTTCCTGAAGACTTCAGAGAGTAAAAGAGTAAGTTTAATGAACACTACTGGAAAAATATGACTGCCTGCTAAGGCTTATTCCCTTCTGCTTACGCCTTGTTTGCTGGGTACAGTTTTCTTCTCGTGCAATAGAGTCAACAATCTTCATACAGACCAAATGAGGAAAACCTGAAATATCAACAGGCCACCCAGATAAAAAGCAGCAGCAGGTGGATTTATATGTTCTGCCTCTGGGCTGGGCACTGACAACTTTCTCACAGACCTAGCCACCACCTGCAATGGTGTGTGTATGAGGGACTGGTACCATTCTGTGCCTTCCTGTCAGTTATCATTACCATCACTTTCTTTATTCTTCTTCTACACGTGGCATAACACTCAAAATACAGATCATTTACTACTTGTTAGAACAGTTTCTCACTACTGACTTCCTTGCCTGACTCATTACTGCTGTGATCAACTTGATCTAAATTCACGGATGTTTGATAGAAAGAGAGAACATTTGGCAATACGTTTTTATATCTGGGTTTTCCAGTCAGTATTGAGAGAAATTTTAAAAAAAGGTAAAACTGTCTATTAAATATAGGCTAGAAGGAGATAAAATACATTGTTCAAATATGAATTTACTCCCTTTTCTATGCCTTTGACTATATTTGTTGATTTTCTCTATTATATGTACAGAAAAATAAGTATAAAAATCTGGGATATCTAATTTTAATGAGCAGCAACAGTAAACATTAAAGCTCAAATGGCTTATTCATCAGTCAGCTCTTTTTTCATTGTAGTTGGATGAAATTTTGTAACACCTGCACTTTCATTAGCATTCTCATGTCCTTTTCTACATAAAGAGAAGGGAATGAAATTTGCCATCAAGTGTCTCACACTGGGATTGTTACACATTTAATATTTATGGCACTTTTATCTGCCTTATAAAAATATCTAAAAATGCTTTTCCAAACAAAAGCAAAAGGTACTTTGTAAGGAAATAAAAAAGCAGTGCTAAAAGATCTGTTTGGGACAGGTGGTGTAAATCAGAATAGTTTCACTAACTCCTACATTGCTTCCAAGCTAGGAAGGAGGTTTTTTACTGGTTTGAGTAAAGAAGTCAAGTACTTTTAAAGCAGCTAACTTGAGCAGCAAGTTGAACAATTCCAGGTTTAAATGTGTTTGGGTAGTCCTTCTCCACCTACTACATAGCCTGAGGGAAGGGGATGAAAAGCCATAAGACAGAGTACAGCAAATAAAACCAATAAAAGAAGCAGTATCTGTAGAATCATATTACACACATCTTTGGAGATCTCTAAAGCCCATGAACCACGGCAGTGGCTGGAAAGCAGCATTGAGCTGAGGCTGAGAAAGATGTCCTCTACAAAGAGAAGCAGAATAAGTTTTGATCTACAAGTTTATATGAAAAAAATTAGTTTTACTGCCATGGGTGCTGTGAAATTGTCCAGTCTTTGTCTTTTTCAGCTTTTATGAGAGGGCTATGCTATAAAATGTGTCATATGAAATCTTCATAAAAAAATGTCTTGACATTTTATTAAAAGCTCCAGATCTGGCTTCCAAAGGAAATGTAGCTTTCCCATTCACAAAAATTTCCTCCTGGTAGCACTTATTTTATATATACTCTTTGCCCTCTTACCACTTTTTTACCAAGTCTCCATTCATCCTTTGGAAAAATACAGTCCATATGGTCAACATTTTATCCACAAACATCTTGAGATGGAATAAAAATCTCGGTCAGTGTTTTTAATCAACACTTGACAACATTCATTTCTGCTTGGTCTCTAGCAGTAATGTTTGAAAACACCTTACTAGGAAATCCCTTGACAGATTCAACAGCGGCAGAGAAGATGAGAGTCAAAAGTAGTTTTTTACATGTGATTTAAAGGTACACTGAGATGTTCACATGTCTGTTTTCTCCTTCTTTCCTTTCTCTTATTCTTTTCTCATTTGTTGGCAAAATTATTTCAAAACTAACTGATATTTTTCCTTTCACTGTCGTAGTATTGTTCCCATGGCATTAAGGAAGATTGATGTCAGCCAAAAAAAAGAAAAAGAATCGCTCATTAAGAGGTGAAAGGAGACCTGCATGGTGCCAGGCTGCACTGCATCTGTCTAGCACGAGGGTGCTGTACAATGCTCTGTAGCATCTGGCACTGGCCACTCTGAAAAAGGATGGTGGATTAGATGGATCATGGATGTAATCCACTTTGACAAGATCTATGTTCCTGTGAGTCAAGGAACATAATCCAATTATTCAAAGGAGTGGGCACACCATATATAAAAACACACACTCTTGTCTTAAGTTTTCATTTGAAGCAATATAAATGCAATATGTGTTGTATTTAAAGACTGTATTGATGAGACATGTTTGTTCAAATCTTATTTAAACATTTGTTTTAAGCAGGGATTTGTGTGTTTCTGATAAGATTTTTGCTAAAAATGGTAGAATGGCTAAAATGTTACACCTGCCCGCTCAGACTGTTACAAACATTACTATTGTAACTTTTGATGGCCTACACTTTTAATGACAAAGTTACATTAAAGAGGAAAACATAAAAGTACAAATTTAACTTCTGCATTATCCTGACATTTTTAAAGAAGTCTAGCCCTCTACACACCTAACTCTAAAGTACAGCAGATAATCTCTGTTAAGTTAGATGTAGAAAAATCCTTTTGTTTCATGTCCCTTCAGGTTTTCTTTTATTTTTTTATTGTTTGTTTGTTTGACAGCTTCATTTTTATCTGTTGGATTTTTTTTTTTTTTGTATGAATGTATTTTTTTTTTACTGTAGGTATTCATTAAGGCTGCAGTGTGACCTTAGTTACTGCCTTAGTTAATGAAGAAAAATCTTTGAGCATTGAGTGGATTCTCTGTGATCTGGCAAGACATGCAGCCCAATTACAGTTTTTCATGCAGTTTGGAAACAGAGAGGAGAGTGTATTGGATTCCTGCCTGTCTGCAAACTGCAACCTCAGAGAAAGCACTGAGATTCTCTGTTATCCTCAAACCACAAGAAATATCCAACTAAACATTATCAAATGCATATGGGGTGGGCAAACAAGTTGTTGGGAGAAGGTGGTGCATGGTCAGGAAAAGGCAGAAGGAAGGATAAGAAGCAATATGAGTGCATCCACTATTTTCCCTTAGAAAATGAAGTTAATAGTGAAGCTGTAACTATGACTATGGGTCATTAGATCATCAGCTAGCTTAATCCTTGCAATTTTTTTAAGCACTTTAACTTAGCTGTGAATTGGCCCTTGACTTTAGTATCACTGCCTTTTTTTCTCACGCTATGTGAATGATTTGTGATTTTAGAGGCATAGAGTGGCAGACACTTATAATTATGTGCGCATACAGCTCAAATTAATTTGTGTATCTCTTTTCCATGGATTAAAAACCTCTCTGCGCTGCATTTAGCTGGTTCTTCTGTGCTTTCCCATACACTGCTTGCTCCAGTACTGCTTTCTTCAGGTTCATTGAAACAAAGGCACTCAGCTTCTACAGTCAAATCCCACCTTAAAACCCATCCTGTCAAAAAGTTTGTAAGCTGGTATTCAAGTAATAACACACACAACAAAGGCTGATTTGAGACTTTCTAAATATTTCAGCAGCAAAAGAGGTATGATTAAGTACTGAGCTATCAAAAAGGATTTTCCAACTTGGAATGGTATATTTCTCACTTCCGCAGTGTGCATGTTGTGGTTATCACAAGTAATCACAAACAGTTATATAACAGCAGCACTGAGAGAAAAGGATTTACTGTTATTTAAAAGGATCTATCATAAATTCCCTTCTGCATGGGGAAAAAATTGTACTTAAACAGAAAATCAACAACTTGTTTCTGAATACCCCACATGAGCCATTTACCTAGCCAGGTATACAGAGTTTATTACTTGCAATCTCTGGGTCACAACACTTTTGATTGCAGTCCCAGCAGTAATATCTAGTAATAAGGCGTTATACAAATTTTTCTACGGAATAACTGAGAAGACAGGAATCAAAGCTCAATCTCATGAACCACATTTCCTCTTGAAATATTTTGAACCCATTTTAAGGCACCCTTACACTGCAAAGCTTAATGTAAGATGCCTACCTAGCGAGCAGACAGACCTATAAGGTCGTAGTGGGGTATTTCCTTCACATTTTAGATTGTTATTGCTTTCAACAGACACTGGTGTAAACCACATCCATAGCATTGACTGTTCACTGCCTAAGATTTTAGGAATAATGCACAATTGGTACTGTAGTAATAGAAAAAGCTGAGCTACAACTGATGTGAGCATCTTTTGGAGACAAAAAGAAAGTCACCTAAGCAAAACCAGTAATTCTACCTACAATGGCACCAACACAGTAACAACATGATGGCTGTTTCAGTTCCTGTTACCCCATCTGCTTGATGTCATTCTTATGCACAGAAAAGCAAAATAGGATATAAGAATATGACTCTTGAGTGTCAGGGGAAAAAAAAGTTGGAGTCTTCTATTAAATTCTAGCCTAGTCTTCTTTAAAATCCTGGTACTTCATGACTTTTCAAAGACACTGTTCATGCAAATTTTGCACTGATTTGCATCTCAAATTCATTTTCATTTATAAGATTGCATTGATACCTATTGGTCAGAAAAAGATTGTTAGCTTTGCAGTAAAGACATGAAAACTTGATTCGTAAGAAACAAATAATACACAACACAATTAATTTATCCCTTTCTTTCTCCCCAGTCTCTTTTTGCAATGATCAGTTTTATCTGAACAAGTTGACATCATACCTGCTGGATGTTCATTTTCTAAGAAAGCCTTGGCTTAGGAAGTGATGACCCTACTTCATCCTACGTGCTTCAGCCTCTATTCCTTTGCTTTTACACCTGTGTATCTAACAGTAGAACTCATCTTCTTTCAGCCTCAATCTCAGGTTGATCTGTCCCTCACTACAGAAGTCAATTCTTTCTTGACAGACACCTTAAATCATTTTGTACTAATAGTTCTGTAGACATGACACATGACATAGGAGACACTTGAATAACTGAACATTTTGAATGTGGATTACGTATTCTTTAGAATTCCTGATATTTATCCCTTTTTACTGGTAATAAATTATTTTGTTTACATTATAACATTGATAACTTAAATTTCATCATGATCAGTAAAAAATGCTGGTGTAACAGGAGACATGCTAGACAGAAAAGAAGTTTCCTGCATATCCGCTATGCTCATATCCACAGGTTTCCATTAAAAATGTTGTTTGTGGGAACCCTTCTCATCAGGTTCATGCAGGGAAGCACAGCTAGAAATACACACCAACTAACAGGTACACATACACAGCAGGAGCAATAGTGCCTGTTTAGCATACTGCCACCTTAGATACATTATTAAAGGTACTCTAACCTAAAAACCTATATAGGGACACAATTTTCCTGGTTCAACATTCTGGAAAAGTCTCTAAGGGAATCCAGTCAGGAATAATCTTTTGTTTATTTGTTTTAAAACCTCATTCAGTTTTCAAATCTAACTGCTAAAGGTATTCAAGGAGACCAGCCTATTATATTTCAATGTTATTATATTGTCATTATCCATTATCTTGTCATTGCTGCTTTGTTATTCAGATAATATTTATTATTCCTACTGAAGAGCACTGAACTTTCAAGACAAAGCTAATGTTATGTTTATAATCTGAGTGCAGAAACATCGAAACATTTCCTAATGTTGTTTCCCCTTCTCTTTCACCATGATAAATAATTACACCGTGATAAATAATTACATCATGATAAAAAGCCTCTTCAGACAACATCATTTTTACTTTTTTGTTGGAAAAGTTGTTTTCAGTGCATTACATGCACACAACCTCAACAATTCAAAGTCAGAGTTTGACTCCTCACTCAGATTTCTCCAAGCTCTGAGGGCAATAACTTTTGCAAGAGTCAACCTCTGCTACTCAAGAATACCACTGCTGTATCTCAGGTGTATAAAAACCAGGCTGGTAAGAAGTTCATTCAACAGGGATCTCATCATCAAGGGGGCAAAGGAAATAGTACAGACACGTGTTGCCCTTCTGAATGTGAACTGTCCCTGATCTTGCACAGTCCATGGGCCTCGTAACAAATCCTCCTGCTCACAGCTCGTGTTCAGTTAATAACAACTCACGATTAGAAGAGCTCTAAGATGAACACCCATGGATGCAGCAAGAAAAATGATTGGGAAAGAGAATTAAGACCCTAATTGGTACAGATTGGCACTACCTGGCACTAATAACTGAGGCTATCACTTGGGTAAGAAGGGAAAACTAGAAAGTCATTTTCCTGGGTATAATTCATAATTGCACTAATGAAAATATAAACCAGTGAGATGATTCCAAGTAACTGCAGGGTAGATCATCATGGATTCTCTTTTCATTTCCTGTGCCTTTTCCCTCTGTCCATTTATTTCCAAGGAGCTGAGATAAACAGGGTTGTAAGAGAAAAGGAAAGAAATAGAATAAGTTAAAACAGTGTGACTAAATGAACTTGGCAGCAGCCCAGAAAAGCTGATATCAGAATGGGAAGACAGAAGGCTCTTATGGCTGCAGGCTCTGTCAGCTAAGGTGGGTCATCTATCAGCCGAACAAGACAGTTTTAATGGATGGCATATAATTAGTTCATGGCCAAAATTTTGTGGGTGGGACAAGGAAATGCTTGGGGCACTAATGCTCTGTTATGTCTTCTGTTGCACCAGCAGCAGAGGGCTGGGGGCAGTCGCCAGCCAGGCGTGACCTTCCCTGAGGCTGTGGTTGGACACACTCACTTATTTCTCAGCAGATGAGCATGAAGAGCAGGACTCTCATAAATTCCCATCTTTGGTGCAGTTCCATTATTAATGTTGGCAGTAAACATCCATTTGGAGTAAAGGCTAGTCCTCCGTAAAGCTCTAGAGAAACATGCTCCTATGTGCCTGGCTGTCACCTGACTGGTCAAGCAAGCCCAGGCTGGGCTTTCAAGATTCCCCAAAGAAGTTGCAGTAGGAAGCACCATAAGGAAAAGGTGTGTCTGTCACAGAAACTTTTCAGCTCTCACAAGCACAGACTTACTTAAGCACATGCAAGTTTGTAATTTTGGAACTTGAAATAACTTTCTGTATTGCCTTTTTTGCTTAACAAAACATATCAGCTGCACTCATTCAAGTTTTAGTGAAGATATCATGCTATATTAGCTTTTTTCCTGTTTGAAAGATAAATATGGGTGCAGCAATGGCATTTTGCTGACATTTTTATAGTCATATCTACAAAAAAAAAACAAAAACTGTTGAGTAACTATTACCCCATGGTGGCCTAACTTTTGAGTCAGTAACAATTTGCATTGATAGGAGGCACACTTTTCCCTGTTTACAATATCTGTAAACCTACCAGCACTTCTCTGTCATACCAAATCTCAGCTATAATTATTTTTATAGGTTAGCTGCAGCCTTTGAGGACAGGGACCTAGCTCATTTATTATCTTTTTCTCTCAGCTATAAAAGAAGGATCATTTTACTCCTTACACTGTTTTCCAAAAAGCTCATTTGCAGCAACAATCAGTTGTTTCTATGCTATATAATTTCCATAGCAACTGTGCTTACCATGAGAAACAAAGCCCTAATTGACTGAACCATGTATGGTAACCCACTAATGTTAGAGAAAGTAATCTGTTGCAAGCAATTTTCCAAACCAATAAATCACTTCCACAATGCCTTTTAATATTTTGGGAAAGAGCATTGGCACATTGGAAGTTTCCCTGTTTTTTACAGGAAACACCGCCAATGAGACAGTATGGCTTTTCACACACTTCAATTTAAAAAATATTTCATTTTCAAAATTACTCCTTAGACAATGTATATACTAATATAATCAACTTTTAAAAAACAACAGTTTGTGGAAACTAGGATTATTTCTTGCTAATTACTAGCTTGGAAAGGAAGCAATATTAATATTAATTTCTCAGAGCAAAACTTCAGTCAATCTCTGAAGGGATTCATTGCAATTCACATTATGTCTACATCAATTCAAGCAGAAAAAAAAAAAAAAAAGGACTTCTTACATCCCTAGGCTTCTTCTAATGTTCTTATTGGATCTCAGCTTTCAACTCCCAAAGTATAGAGGAAAGTTAATATGAGACCAGGATCACCACAGTGCATGCTTTGTCCGGCTAGGAAATTAATTAACTAATTGCATAGTAAATTTATTCATTTCTGGGAATATCAGAAGTAAAGCATTCTTTTCCATTTTCTCAGTAACTTTCAGGGCAATTTTTCTTGCCTGAAGGTTCAGAGACTGCTTTTGCTCTTTATAAATGAGTAGGCTGTGCATTAGGGACTAAGGATTTAGAAGGAAGAATGTTGTTAATGTAGCCAGCTCAAAGTACACTGCAACTGAAAATGTGATGCTGTATTATATCTTGACTATTGAGTTGTCACACTTTCCATTGCTGAAATCATCAAACTGATGGTTTGTTTCCACAACTATCAACCAACCTGATCTTTTTGCCTTGCATTGGGTTCCCAATCCATGATTTCTGCCCTGTGCTGAGGTTTTTCTGCTTCACAGCAGTCTCTTTTTCCATTTCTTTTTTTTTTTTTTCCCTTATCCCTGATACCAGCCACTAACTTGATCTCAGCTGCAATCTCAGAGGGAAGAGACCAGCTGCTCCTTTCTCCATCAATCCTCTGAGCTCCTCAAGTTGGTGCCAGCAGATATAGGAAGAGACATGATGATCTCCTTCAGATGTCATGAGTTGCTCCTCTGGCCCCGCAGGGCCTGGGAGGAACAGACTGTTTCTGAATTACAAGAGGTATGCAGAGGAGGATAGGGAACTTCTCATCCCAACACATATCCCCACAGAGCAAAGGACACCTCCCCTAAGCAAAAGTGACTCAGAAGGCATAATACATAGAAAATACTATAGTTCATACAGTACAGCAGCAGCAAGGAATTATAATAATTCACTCTTCAGATTAGAATCACATTTAGATTCATGGTGAAATACAAGCAAAAGAAGCTTTTGCTTTTAATGACCTCCAGTGGAACCAAACATCTGAGAATAATTTGGTAGAGGGCAAAAGAGCCCCTTTTTAAAGCAGTCTGAAAAACTATGATAAGGTTGGTGCAGTGTGCTTTCCACATCCTGAAATTGGGATACAGATACTTAAGTTTTGGCACCCAAGAACCTTTTACACAGCCTCTCATGGTATTCAGTAGAAATAACTATTCACTGCTTAAATGAAAAGCAAACAGAACAAAATTAAAAGAAGCATTGGCTTTGATGGTTCAGATTTTAGAAATAATTTTAAGCCTCATGGGCTCCTCTCTTTTATTCATGTTGAAAAAGTTGAATTATCTTGATTGATGTGCCACCTGCTACAATCCTTACCTCTAGGGCAGGGTTTATTCCTTTTGTGTAAAAAAACTCCCTAAAAAATATATACCAAATATCCATGAAAACTATATCCTAAAATACACAGATATCCTCTATGGCAATCATTCACATCAGCTCTATTTTATTTACTTTTTTCTAAACTACTGCCACAACACATTTATTTTATGAACAGGGATGTTTGATTTGTGTATGTCCAGCCAATGCCCAGGTCAATAGAAAACTCTTTTCTCCAGACTCTGACATTTGGATTTCAAAATACCAAGACATTCAAGAATTCAGTATTAATCTTCACAAACATCTGTCAGGTAACCCTTTATCCTGGTGATGTATCTTTCAACCTTGTGGCAAGGCTACTAGAACACTCTATTCTCTCTTTGTGTTTTTAGAAATTACTTTGATGTTTCAGTGCATCTGCAAAAGGCAATCTGGCTTTACCAAAGGCGTCTCATTCCCTTGCTCTGTGTGTAACTCTGTGCTGCAAGGCTCCCGGTAGCTCCTTTTTCATGCTTGTACACCTCCCTGTGCTTTAATGGGGCTCTTGGCCATGAAGGTGTGATAAAGAGTGCAGAGACTGTCATTTAGAGTGACATTGTTGATCTCTGACAATCTTTTTCAGGGACAAGGTGAGGCTGGGTTTAGGCATAGAGCAAAGAGTGTATAGGCTGCAAGGAAGATGAGGGCAAAGGGTGTAATATGTGTGGCAAGGACGGAGCTTCTGCCTGCCCAGCCTCTGCAGCTCACTGAGAAAATAGGAGAGGCGCAGGAACGTCACTATGCCAAGACCCTGCTGAGCAGCCCTTCTATGGAGGGCTCTGCTGCAATCAGCTCATAGAAGTTTTCAGCACAAAGAATAGCTAAATATTACAAAATGATTAAGCAAAGAGAGGAGAAGCATGAAACAACTACACACAAAGCAGCTGAAATAATATTTGCTACATAATGTGAAAGAATACTCCTCAGGCCTCTCTCCCTGTGAAGATTAGTAATAGAGTAAAGACAGGAAAGACATCAAAATACTTTCAACATTGTTTTTTTGCCAAAGTCTTCTCTTCCTCTTACCTGCTGCACATTAAATGAGTTCCCTAAAGACCTAAGTGAAAAGGAATAAAGAGATAACTGTGGACAAGCAAGTGGGCAGAACTATTACTGTTATTTCATAAAGGCAAATGGAGACTCAAGAGTAAAGATCCTTTGTTTATTGGTTTTCAGGGAAAGAAAAAACCTAACAGTCTGAGCCAGAACAAGCTTTATATTATTTTGTTCTGCTTTGAGCAATGCCACCTCACTGGCTCTGAAATTCTAGAGGTTTCTTTTGGGAAAAGTGCAATCACTATTTCTCCCAGGGAAGGTCTAGACACACATACTCACACATACATGTCTACATGTAGATCTAGTGTATCCACAGGTGCCACCAGACTGCTGGTAACTGAACACATATAAAACCCTAAGGCTTTGCTGCCCAAGCAGACAAGATAAAGGATTAAGAGGATGAGACCTCCCTTGGCAAATTCACATAGCTGAAATAAAGGGAAGGTAGAAGCCCAGTAGGAAAAAGTATCTCGTATGCTTGACCTCTTCTTAGTCTCCTCTAAGAATTCATTGAGCTTTAGAGACAGGATGAGGAATACATGGACCTTTGGTTTGATCTACTACAGACATTCCCTTCAACTGTTTTAATTCCACTTTTTGTCACTGTTTCTGAGACTGTGTCAGGCTCCTTAGTGCTAAGTGGTAAAAACAAACAAATTAGAAAAAGCTGAAGCAGGCTGTCCTCTCTTAATGCTTTAGTTCAGGCAACTGCACTTGGAAATTTTGACCTCAGCCATTCATATGGGTAGCCTGTTGGTTAGGATTCAAATTGCCGGTGCATAAAAGCCAGTATGGTTTATTGGCCTGCTGACACATCAGAAGCAGCATCCAATATGCGCCATACAACACACTTCTTGCTACTTCCCAAAGTTCAGCACACCCTTTAGCTGAATACCAAAATCAGAATAAATACATGATCTGAGGGTTGGTAGTGCCTGAGTTCTTAGTGTAACTGGAGAGTCAGGTTTTCTGGAATCAGTGTGGGCTGGCTGAAAGGACAAGAAGAAACAGCCTCAGGCTCTGTCAGAGGAGGTTCAGATTAGACATAAGGAAGAATTTCTTCAGTGAAAGGGCTGTCAAGCATTGGAAAGGCAGTAGAGGAGAATCATCTCTAGAAGTACTCAAGAAACAACTGGACAAGGCTCTTTGTGCTGTGGTCTAGTTGATATGGCAGTACAGTTTGTGGCAATTGGGAGTGGGGCTACAGACAAGCCTCATCCCCAATGGGCTACAGATGTGGAAAGGGGTAGAACAGCTTCCTGATCATGACAAATTGAAAGCAATGAGCCGTGGAGTGCCCAGGTGCACTGACCAATCACCAAAGGGAACAGAGGGCATGCAGCTGCAATGCATGAACATGAGGGGTATAAAAGGCTGGGCTAAAGAAAGAGAAGGGCAGGTGTTTGGACTCTTTGGATGTGATGTTACTCGGTATGGGCAGACACCTGAAGCCTTCTGATGAAGTATAGTGTTACTCTGTATGGATTGAAGCTTTCTGAAATTGTATGATGATACTCTGTGTATTGTGGCCATCTCAACTGCAACATATGAAGCGACAATGTTCAATCAAAAGTTGGGCTCAGTGATCTTGAAGGTCTTTTCCAACCCGACTCTATGATTCTGAATGCAACTGCCTACTCCTGCCTATAAGTAACTGTTTTTTCACTTTGTAATTCACGTTTTTCCCTCAGTGTTGTGTGACTTATTTGCTGACTTACCCATTAGTTCCTGCTAAAATTTCTTATCACAATTTACAGATTTCAAATAACAAGTGAGCTGAGAAGTGATAGCAAGGTGTCAGCCTTCATTGTGCTTGTCCTCTGCTGCCTTTGATGTTGAGGAATGTTTTATCACAGATAACAGTGGAGCACTGGTTCACTGCAGATGCCACTTCTGCTCTGAACAGGTCCCATCGTTTTTTCCTCATCCCACCCTATACCCACTGTTCCTGGACTAACATATAATGCTTTTTATCTCAAATAACACTGTTCCAGAACCATGATAATATTGCCTTTTCACTAATAGAAACTCTGCTGTTAAGCCAAAGAGAATATAAGTAACTGTGGGGTTTGATGTGAGTTTTAATTTTTTTCTCCAAAGATTTCTCATTGCTGTTTTTTTGTTTGTTTTCCAATGGAACTTACTGGGGATAAACTGAGATCTAAGGCATGGTCTGGGGGATGAAGTGCTAGAGGCAAGGCAGTGCAACTATCTACTCAGAGCTAGATGAGAGCAATGTTAGGACAATAAGATTAAATAGTTTGAGTGAGTCAAATAACCTTTCCTCATTTGCAAGAAACAGCTTTGTTCCTGTGATTCAGTTGATTGCTCAGTAAAGGTTGTGCAGCTCATTTGCTGTGGTTTTTACACCAGAAATTAATAAATGAGGCCAGAGTGTTCTGAATCTACTTGGTGACCCACTGATAAGCAATTTTAGCTGCCTGCCTACTATTTGAATGCAGGCTTGCATGACTGAAACCTTTCAGCAACACGGTAAGGAATGATACATAAAGCCACTCAGGAGTGTCAATCACGCCTTCAAACAGCTTGTTCCACAGATAGTTGTGTGTCCCTCAGCACCTCCATCTTCTCAAAAAAACCCTGTACAGCAAGACACTGCTGAAGTGAAGAGGTGACTTCTGCTGAGAAGTGGAGAGAGGGTTGTTGGTTTCGTTTATTTTATATACAAAATATGACTGCAAACAGGGAGAAAATGCACATATTAAACTCGGTATATGAATCCAATATGACTTACCTGAGCAATATAAAAAAAGTTAGAAGGAAAGTTTCCCAAACAAGGTACTGTCCTGTCTTCACTGACTTCTCAGAACAGAGAAAATGACAAAACTTTTGGAAGAATGTCTTTTTTAGCCCGTTTTACCCAGAGATTTAACCGACCTCCACATACATTTCTTAAGACCCCTGGCACCCTGAGTATTCAATCTATGCTGCACGTGCCCTCTGGGCCATATGTGTCAATCACAAGAGAAAGGTATGTGGGAAATATAGACAGGAGCCCATGCAGGTCTTTCCCCTGTACAAAACTGGGGTCCAGCAGGCCTGAATCTCGCCCCTCATTAGATGCAGCTATTTTAAGAGGACTGTGATGAAGAGAAGGGATTTTACCATGTCTGAGGAGGTTTGACAAGCTGTAATTGCTTTCTAATCTCTTAACAATACATGCTTGAAATTATGCATAGGCTTAAGTGACTCTCTGAACTTGGGCTACGGTGGAAAATCAAGCACGTGGTTTGGAAGGATGTCTTCATAGATGAGGATATTAGCTATGTAAGGTTAGAATAATCAGGCAGTGATAGATGCCTCAAGTTCTAATGCACATTTATCTTTTCTGTTTTTTACTCTTTCCCATTTAAATTTAAAAAAAAATATATATTTATGTGGTTTCAGGGTTCTTTTCCCCTAGACAGCTTCTCCTGTAAATGATACCAGAAATCCCTACAATGACATGCATATGCTACAGTCATACAAATCTTTTGTTTTCTTTTCTCTTGGCTACAAGAGTGGGCTTTTATTTTCAGGAATGCTGTACACTCTTTCAGATGATGATAATGTAAATTGATATATACCCTGAAAGGATAAATAAGGGTACTGACATACAGCAGCTGATTGACAGGAACTGTTTAAGCGCTGTCATACGGCTGGCATGTCACTTAGTGATCAAATTCTTCTCCTGCCAGTAAAAATTACATTGAAGCCTCATGTGGATTTTAGCCTCTCTGTAGCACCATATCTCCATTCACAGAATTTACTATGAATACCCTACATTTAAAGAGATTGGACAAAGAAATCGCCTGTGCTTGGTTGACTCCTGCTCCATATTTGTGTCAGCTCTGCCTGCAGAATAACACACACCTCTACTGGTCCACAGACACATTCAACAATTTATATGGAAATATGCAAAGAGCGAGTTGGGCATATTATGGGCAGTACACGGGCCCTTCCAAATCTTTTATTGTCACAGGATATCTAGAAGATACCCTTTCAGAGACAATTTTTATCATTTAAAACCATGACTAAGTATATAATCATGACATTATGTAATCAAGACATTAGTCTGCTGAAGGTATTTAGAGAAACTTGTGTACACTATCATTATAACTCGTCATAACTGGAAGTTCAAGGAACAGGCAACTGCAATTTCGTCTCTCTTAAAACAGCTTTCTAGAGCCCAAATTATTACAAATGCAATTATGATTATTTTGAATTCATTGAGTTGTAGGATTATAGAATGGTTGGAATGAGCCTTAAAGATCATCTACTTCTAATTCCCTTGCCATGGGCAGGTACATTTTCCACACCAGGTGGCTCAAAGCCCCATCCAATTTGGTCCTGGATGCTTCCAGAGATGAGGCATCCATGATCACTCTGGTCAACCTGTTCCACTTTCTCGCCACCCACATAATAAAGAGTTTATTCCTAAAATCTAACCTAAACATACAGTCTTTAAGTTTAAAGCTATTACTCTATGTCTAGACATTCTTGGACCAAAACTATGCTGTCTCTTGAAAGATACTAAATGGAGGTTTAGCCTAAAACAGTCCACACTCAAATTACTTCTATTAAGAAGACTAATTTTAAACTGGCTTCCTGATCATGACAAATATTTAAATACCAAGTACATACACAGTCCAGATCACCACTTCCTTCATTTAATATTGCCACATTCTGCACTAAAGGATGCTGTGTGAGTTGAACAAGCTGGGACTGTGAATGCAAGTTGTACAAAGCTGCAGGCAGTGCAAAAGAAAGGTGCCACCAACAGGAAACAAGCATTCCTGCCCCAAGGAGAGCATGCACACCAAATGCACTTGGTATGCCAGAACTGGGGAGTTGCACCCTCCCTTCCTCTTCGTGCTTGCATTATTTGTCAGATGTGTGTCAGAGTCCAACAGTTACTGTGGGAGGGAGATAAAGCAGCTAGACAAGAGACAGAGAGACATTTGTGCATGGCATGAGGTAGAGGAGGGCTGGTAGAGTTTGAAAAGAGATTGGCTGTTGTAGAGGCAGTTCCCATGGGCATTGAGGCAAGAGAGGTGGGAAGCCAGTGCCACACAAGGCAGAAAGACAGTGCTGTGGAAGGCAGCGTTCGAAGGCATTGATGGAAGGAGGGAAGGCATGGATGTGGTGGCTCTAATTTGCATATTGGAAAAAGAAAGCAGCATTGATCAGCACACACAATGTCCGGAGATCTGAGTTTTGATGACACCAAAGGATAAATCAGTATAGGAGAGAAAGGCATAAAGAATTTTAGCAATGGAAAGTAAGGCATCAGCATGTACAGCACAGACCAGAGACAAATTTAGCAGAGGGCAGACTGCAGAACTGACATTTTATTACCATTTCTGCTCACTGTGGAAATATAATATCCTAATCAGCTAATTTTTAATCTTGTCTGCTTATTAACTTTCCATCTAATTACATGATACAAAACTTGAAATTAACAGAACATTTAGGTATTACAGATTTGTTTATTCAAGGTTCCCTACAGCAAGCTGCAGAAGAATTATGCAAAATTTGAAGTGAAGCATTGATTAAGAAATCCTTAGGAAATAAAGTCATTACTCAAGGGAACAAAATCCACTTCAGGGAAGTTCTGAAGATCTGTCAGTCATCAAATTTTTTAAAATCTGATGTAAATTCAATAAAGTTTTCATGAAATGAACACACCTGTTCAGAAGCAGCTGAATGCTCACAGGAAACCTTGAAAAACCTACAGCCTAGGAGTTCTGCCAAATGGCCTATATTTCATTTTTCCTCCACTTTGACACATTGATATAAAAAGCAACATCTCTGCTTCTCTGAAGTTCATCTGTCTGTTCTCATGATGATTACCCAGATGAAGTCATACTTCTCGTGATGACAGTCATTTTACTAGAGCTACAGTTGATGCTGCAAACAACAGGGAATTAGTCACAGATGCTGATGGACTCCTAAGAAGCCAAGTGCTCTCATGGAGAGGCTCCCCTGTGATGAAACCATGACAATAAAAGATCCAGCACTCCTGGCACACAGGATGATAATGACGTAAAGAAGAGTACTTTGATCCTGTACGTCATCCATGATTCAAAACTAGACTAGTGTGTTTTGAAAAGAATACATAAGAAAATACGTTCCCAGGAAAAGTCTGCTTATAAAAGCCTACTTTTGGTACAGTGCTTCAACATATTAAATAGATGAGAAATAAATAATAGAGGAAAATAAGTAATAAAATACTGTTTTTCATATAAAAACATGCATAGTTTGAGCAAAAAACAGGAAAATTGCAACCTGCACTTTCAAAACATGTAAAGAACATTTGCCCTATTCTTAAAAAAAAGGTAGAGAATGAGATCAAACACCTGGATACCTGCCTCTTGGGAAGGCAACCCTTGGTGGTAAACCATTAGCATCTTGGCATCACTCCCCTTCCCAGATATTTCAGGATGATTTCCCTTCCCGCCATGTACACCACCAGCCCATTGACAATCCCTTTCCACTTTATCTGAGTCTTCCCCCACTTCAGAAACCAAGTGCAAAGCAAGTTTAGCCCACCAAACCAGCCAGCCTGCAAATACAGCCTGATCCTCATTGCACACAAGTGTCTTCTGCTTTCCTGACAAAACAGCAGTGTTCAAAAGAGAGGATTTCCTCTGCTCCAGCCATGAGTATATGACTTCCTCAACACCTTCTCCTGCCCAAGCCTAATGCTGCAGGCTTTCTCAGCACAACCAGCCTGATAGCAGGGCTCTCTCTGCCTGCTGGGGTGATTTGTAGCCCTGTGGTGCCAGGAATCCTGCCCCCTCAAAAATGGCACTCCTAACTGCCTCTCTTTTCTTTTAGCTCAACTTGAAGAAAAGAAAAATTTTTCTTCTGAAATACAATACTCACAGAAATAAAGTCACATAATCAGGCCAAAGCCACATGATCAGCCAAAAAGTGAGAAGTTTTTCACAGCATCATGGTTACAGTCCTTCTCAGAAACAATAATAACTGCTTTACAGAGAAATAGATGCTCTCCTTCCCTAGTTGAGGAAGTGGATAAGCTCTATTGAAGTCAAAGCAGTAAATGTGCTTTGAAATTCTGAGAAGTACTTTCACAGCAATTTTCACAAATTGATCTCCTTTTCTAAAGCACTGCAGAGTGTTGAGATCATTGCTGTTGAGCAGAAAGAGTTAAGTGTAGCAGTGCTACAGAGCCCTCATTATATGCTGACAATGATGTTTTGACATGTTTTGACTTCAGTGCTCTCTTTATACTGTGGACAAATACTGAGTTGTCTGCCTATCTGCTCTGTGCTGAAAGTTCTTCTGAGCTTTTCAAATACAAAGGGTCTAAACCCACTCCAAGCAAAATCACCATTGACTTCCAGAGGCATAAGAGAAGCCTTTATAAAAGGACCATATTAAAAGATACAAAAAACCCTCTTTATGAAATATCACCCATATTCTTGAAAGCTATACAGTTATTCCATAATCCAAATATGTTTAACAATAGGAGTAAGAATTATCTCATCTTACAAAACAGCTCCTCTCTTCAATTTTTGAAGTGCAGAGCCAAGTACCAAATGGTATCTCTGATGATAAACGACAAACTGAATCTGAATTCTGACCAGCAGGATGCATTCATTTTACAACTACAGACCTCTTTTGAATACACTGGTTCATCTGATCAGGTAGGCATCATCCATTAGGAGCTAAGTTTAGACCAGCAATTTTGTGTATGGCATGAAATATGGAGATTGTTTCACCACTGCAGGTGGGTGGGACCATTAGCACACTGATCAAATTATCCCAGATTTGTAGTCTTTATTAAACGGTTCCTGAACTCAGCCTGATACAGAAGAGATCTCTTCCCTCAATAAATATGCTGCAGAGTACTCCTGCCACGTGCCCTGCTGACCCAAATGAAGTCAGGGATTTCCAGGCTCCCAGTTCAGCGCAGCTACTAGGTGGCATATAAGAGCCAGCTGTCCTGACTTGCAGTCATGCTTGTGATCTGGAGATCCTTGCCCATCCAGGGAAACCTCAGTGCTGGGCCTCTTCATCCCTTTTAGCAAGAAGCCTCAAATTTGGTACATTACCCAGCACCAAGGACAGAGCTTATGACACCGTTTTAAGATTCTGTATGTGAAAGAACAAAATCTGTTCCTCATGCAAATGTGATCATAAACAGCTTTTACAAAGTAAAAGTATATCCAGGATGACTGGTAAAAGATGGAGATGAGCTTCCATAACTCCTCACTCATGTTGTAACTGGCTTTACTTTATTGCTAGCTTGGCTTTACTACTGTTTTTCTTTCTATAGTAACTAAAATTGAGTGAGATTTTTCTATCTCACTATCGCCACTAGCAACAGAAGCATATTTGGTCTGGTAATTCATTTCTGAAGCTGCTGTGGGGTAGGCATAGTAGCGATTTGTAAAGCTACTGTTTTATCTGGCCATGCTATAACAGAAATCAATTGTTCTTCTGACAGAAGAGGTCTCAGAGGACAAAATAGTGCAAGATCTCTAAATGTATCCTAGTTAGTTTTTCTGTCTCTGTATCTTTAAGAGATGGCAGGAAAAATATAAATTCAGTTTAAAGAAGGAAGAGGCCCAGTCAAGTCATCCACAGGTGGTTATGTTTGGGGTTTTTTTTTAACTTATCCATCCCACAGGAACAAGGACACCATTGTATAATTCTTGAACCTGTCCTAACAGTATGGTAGGCAACTCAAAGGACTGAAATTGCACTGCACTAATAGATTGTGAACACAAGGAAGGGTTGTAATGAATTTTTAAACTCATTTTTTCTACATCAAAGTCTCCTTTGGCTTCTGGCAGTTGGATTGTGCAAGAAAGTAGAAATGACAAGTTGTAAAAGATACTAGGAGGGAGCAGGGGCAACAAGGGGGACTGAGGTAGAGCTTCCTGTGTAAGGAGAGAGGACAGACTTAAAGATCATCTTGGCTGAATTAAATAACACCAGCAGATGTACTCATACCTGCTGCCAGCTCCACTTAGAAGATACAGACATAAAAGATAAACCCAAATTACCTTTTATCAGGTTATGTTGCAAAGCTGAGAGGTGGCATTAGGATGATTGGAGGCTTCTCAGAGCACCACAACCCAGTGATAAAGTAGAACATTGCAAATGCAGCAAGCAAAATAGTTCTCTCATCCAAATCTAATGAATTCACTAATCACATTGCTGTAATTTTCTTTCAAGATATTGGTAGAATAAGTGGCTACCTCGGGAGCCAGTACTGTTTGTGGAATCCAGAACTTCTGCTGTTCCATTATTGGTGTGCGTGGGAAAGTGCTTTCCCTGGATGTATTTATGTGCTAGCTTTAAATACTTATATTTACTTGGGGACTCTAAATACTGTTATAAGTGGTAAATTGTCATTAGGTCATCTTCCTGATGCATCCCAGATTAAAGCTAATGCCCTTCAGGTGGGTGCTATTAAATTAGCCTACCCCCACCTGACAGGTATCCTCTAATCAAAAATGTATTGTCTTCTCTGTTTAGATCAACTTTAGTTCCTTCTGGGTAGAAAGATAATCCCATGAGTAGTCCAAATGTTTTCAGATGTGTGGAGTTGTGCAGGCCAGAAACAAGCAGGAAATTACTTGTTCCCCTTAATTATAACTACAATTTGTATTTGAGTAGGACTTTTATTAGGTGGTAAAACTTTGTGCTTTGCACTTTTTCTTTGCATACATAAAATTTAAATTGCCAATTTGATGCTGCAACAGAGCAAGTGGTGTCAACTTTCTAGGCCTTCTGGTGGTTAAAATCCTTCTTTCGAGACATCAACAATTCTGTTCAAAAGGTGGCTAAATTTCCTCCAATGCCCAAATAAGTGACTGCTCAAGAACACCGGGCTGATTTAGGACTGGTTAAACAGGAACTCAGAGTCACAGATATCGCACTTACAGTTTACCACAGTGAAAACTGGATTGGTTAGGAAAAAAGCAGCTGGGTATAGCTTAATTTTTAATTTCTTTTGAATGGGTTTCTGATATTCCTTTGTATTAAAAGAGACTGAAATGCTGAAGTGCACTTTCTTTGCAACCCATTTTGCATGTGATGAGGCCCAAGAGTTTGTACAGAGTAAAGGAATGTCTGTATTTACATTTCTATTTGTGGGTAACAGTAATTTCCTGCCTCTGTGTCTTAGACATATTTACCAAGTATTGTCAAAGAACAATTCATTTTATGAATATGAGGTATTCCCTCATCTGTAGGGAAATATTCTGATTTATTTTCACAAGAATTGTCTAACCTAGGCGAGTCACATAGCAATATTGCAGTATAAGATGTTCTTCAGACAAAAGAAAAAAGAAATGTTTGTTGACAGAGAATTAGTTGACAGATGTCAATTTTAAACAAGATTATCACACATTATCCCAAGAGACTGAAATTATTACAGAGAGCACATTCAGAATATAGATCAGTTCTCTAAAGAAAAAGGAGTTAGATGCAGCTGCAATGGAAATGGAGGATCCATGCAGGCAATATAACCAGTCTTCCATCCCTTGAAAGAGGTTTGACATACCATTCCAGAATAACATTAATAAAACCACCTAATACGTCCTCTTTGGTCAAAGTCTTTCCTCCTAAAGAATACATAAAAATAAAGGAAATTTCATAATTCTTTGAGCTGACACAAAGCTTTTCACAGCATCCATGCCAAAGTGAATCTCCAACTATACTGGAAAATTGGTATTTAAATTTTTTGATATATAACTACTTGCACACACATATCCCTACAACTCATGACAGTCCAAGTGTGTGCATGTACATGTGTAAAACTTTTGACCCGTCAAGTGCGTGAAGGATGTCAACCGATCTTCAATACAAATTGCTAATTTGCTAGACATGATTCCTGACAACTTATTTTAACTCAGAGAAAATATTTTTTTAAACTGAAACAGTGGGCTATTTTCATAAATTTTATTAGGGTCTATTCCATTACCAGGTTTTACTTGATGCAGCCCTTCAAAATTTGCTGTGTTGCATCTTCAGTAACCCTGACAACTGAGCTACTTCTGTTGTTGTTTTATTAGAGTGATTAATAATAAAGTAACATTGTTTATAAAACACCAGAAAATGATCTTCAGAAACTCTGAAAATAAAGCACCATTTCCTTGACACAGCTCCCAAACATGTAAGCAAATAAAGAAAACAATTAATAATGAAAGTAATAAATGTTCAAAATAGCTCTTTCAAGTCAAAGGAAAATGGAACATGTTGCAGGAATGCTGCACAAGATCATCCCATTTTTCCTATCCCTAGATGACACAGCCCTGAGATAAAAACACTGAGAAGCTTGGATTAAGGTAGCCCTCTTAAGGCCTGCAGTAGGATTTTATGTTGGGATTTCTGAAGTGAGATCTGAGGCACACAGTTACTACACAGCAGAGATTTTGCAAACTGAGGCAGGCTTCTTGCAAGCAGCATCCCAGTACTGTCCAGATTGCTGGCCTTCTCCTTCTCTGAATTTTTAGAATCTAGCACAGAGAAAAGACAAGCTGCTGATGGTATATTTGGAAATCCCTTTGACTGAAAGCATAGACATTTCCGCTTTCTTATTCCCCATTCAGATGGCTGGTAACAGGGAAATAGCTGTCTCATTTCTTCAAGGTCCCTCAGAAGCTGGTCCAGCATGAAACAAAAGTGAATAGCCCCATTATGCTAAGGGATCATAATTTTAAAAATACCGGGGATGCTTTTCTTAGCCAGTAATTGCAAATTCAATTTTAGTACACTGAATGTCAACAGGCTTCGAGGAGCAAGCACATTGCAAGCTGGAGTTTGCCAAGTTCAAGACAATCACAAGTGCTCTTTATTTCTCTGGTCACTCAATAATATTAGACTTCATTAAAGAGGAAGGATTGCTTTGCAGAAACTGAGCCCCAGAGATAGCATCCACTTACAAATACACAGGAAAACTAAACTTGCAAGCTACCATGGCAGAGTTTAAACTGCCACCAAATACAGAGAATACCGCCTGGTATTCTCATTTAATATAGCCTTTCTATTGTGCTGCTTATAGGACGTCAAACACAGACAGAAAGTAAAATTAGTATCAAAAGAGGGATTGTAAAATCAGAATTTGTAATAACATTGTTTATAGGCTCTAATCCATAGATCATAGAATTATTTGGGTTGAAGGGACCTTAAAGACCACCTACTTTCAAGCGCCCTGCCACAGGAAGGGGCACCTACCACTAGACCAGGTTGCTCAAACTGGTCCTTGAATCCTCCAGGTATGGGGCATCCATAACATCTCTGAGTGGCCTGTCCCAGTGCCTCACCATCTCCACAGTAAAGATTTTCTTCTTGAGATCTGACCCAAAGTGACCCACTGTCAGTTTAAAGAATTCTTCTCTGTCCTGTCCCTACATGCCCTCGTTAAAAACCCCTCTCCAGCTCCCACAGGACCCCTTTATGTACTGGAAGGTGCTCCAAGGTCTTCCCAGAGCCTTCTCTTCTCCTGGCTGAACAACCCCAGTTCTCTTCATCTGTCTTCATAGGAGAGGTGCTGCTGCCCTCTGATCATCTTCATGGCCTTGCTTTGAACTCAACAAGGTCTATGTCCTGCTTGTGTTGGGGGTCCCAGAGCTGAAGGCCTGTATTTTACTGTTAAAAGAATAGCATTAACTTTAATTTCATTTTGCAGAGGACTGAACCTTTTCACCTTAGCATCTCAGGGTGCTTTATGTGACACTGCACCCCACAGTAGTTGAAATGCTGCTATGAAATCCCTCTGGTATCAAGCACACCAACACTCTGGTAGAAGTAAAATAAAAATGAATGTGTAAAGAAAGCTCATAGCCCTGTGCTGCACCTGAGGTGTGCTCTCACCCTCACTGCTCACAAGGAGCCGTGCTTGCCCCACCAGAGACAGAAACACACCCACTGCTCTCATATTTCTAAACATGCATATTAATTTATGTCTAAAGCCCCCAGTCATGTGCTACTCACTTCCTTTTTTTTTTTTGCCATCTTTAATTCTGAACGTGGAATTTAATGCATTTCATGTCTTTAAATTACAAACTTGCAGTTAATTTATAAAGAAATTTTGGGTCCACTGATTTTAGTGAAAACAAAGCATTGCACCTGGAATAGAGAAAACATCTAGGCTAAAGATGATTAACTATTCATATTTGTCTCTGCCTTTGCAATAGACATTCTCTCTCCCAAGAGATCAGGGATCAACCTCTACTTAGGTATTTCATCCTTGCCTTTGGCATTAAAATCCTACCCCCTTCAAGCACTGTCTTAGTAATGTTCCTTCTATTCTAAGGAATAAAAATAACAATGAAATGAACAATTAGACATGTTATATATGGTATTCAGCGATGGGAAAAAATGAGATGGTAAAAAAGCTGCATTATATTTATACTGGTTCCTTATGCTTACATTTTGTTCCAAGAATAAGATGCTTTCTCTTTTGCATTCTGATTGTGCTTTGTGGCAATCATTATTCAGGGAATGGAGCATTTTAATGACTTTAAAATTAATTTAGTAGTCTCAGCCTAGCTCCCAGTGAACACGTGTCCACATTTAAAAAAAAAAAAAAAAAAAAGCCCACTAATTGGCAGTCTCATTGGCATTCACAGCACAGAAGCCAGGAACTCCATAGACTTAAAAGCCAGAAGTGACCATTGTGATCATCTAGTCTGACAGGTCATGGGACTTCCCCGAATTAATTATTGCTTCAGATCTCAATAGCTGTGATATACCTCAAGCCTGTTTTTTACTAAAACATCCAATGTCAATTTTCAGGTTTCAAGTAATGGAAAATCCACTACAATTCTCATTTAAGTTATTCTACAGGCTGATTGTACTCCTGTTAAAAAAAGTAAAAAAGAAAAAAATATATAATTAAAAAGAAACCCCACAGCAAATCTCAATTTTCCTTTGTATTTTCATACTTTAAAGTTTGTGAGCATCTTACACCTTAGTTTGCTAAAATGAATTGTCCTACTTGCAAATTATTAGGGTGATATGAAGATCAGAACAGGAGGATGCTTTGTTTTTGACACTGCTGTTTAGTTGTTGGGCCATTTGTCCAGGAAATTGAAAACCTATATTCAGAGCATTCCTAATCTTGGGAAAAGGGAACTCACAGTACTCGTTTCCCACAATGTCCCAGTTGCTAGACTAACCACTGCTGGAAACTGAGACTGGACTCTGGAATACCGAGTAGTCTTCTTCTGGAAGATGGGTCACTTTGTTGGTCAAGAACACAGTGTTTCTGAGGTAAAGAGAAGACACTGGAAAGTTTTGTATTTAGCCTGAAGTGTGAGGCCCTTAGTTTAGAGAGAGTACATTATACTAATGTATATAACATATACATTATCTAATATTAAACTTAATATTTGAATAGTGGAAGAACTCAAAGAAGAGATTACAACTCTGCACAGTCCTTTCTGTCCCTGTCCTCTTTCCCTGCAGAGTGCCATGGTATTTTTGGTTACAATTCAGTCTTCTTTAAAATTTCACCCCTGTATTTCCTGTGTCATACCTATTAGCTCAGTACTACTAACTGGATTTTACCTTACAGACCTGGCAGTCCAATATATTGCATCACTAATTTTATTTTTTTTTTTGCTAAATTGTTAATGTTAGTTTGCTAATTCTTCAAGGCTAGAATATGACCAGCTAACTGGCACTATGATGTTGGAAAGCAGCTCCATCTTTTCAAGGGACATAATTAGACATAGCTAGCACTGCATATGCCAGCAATAGAATAAGTGTTTTTTCCAACAGATTGAGTTAATAGGGATTCACCCTAATTAAAAGCTTGAAGTTTTAATGAAAATATAAAGCCTTT
This sequence comes from Onychostruthus taczanowskii, assembly GCF_017590055.1. NCBI lineage: Eukaryota > Metazoa > Chordata > Aves > Passeriformes > Passeridae > Onychostruthus > Onychostruthus taczanowskii. The sequence continues at coordinate 9,361,711 of NW_024498795.1, forward strand.
CTTGGGAAAGATCTCGGCTTTGATTCACGTTCAAGTCACAGTGGCAGCACGGTTCTTAAGAGACCACCAGCAGAAGTGAGGCTGTTGAACACTCCAGGAGCCCTCAAGAGGACCAAGGTATGAAGCTAATAATAAGAAGGCATAGTAGTGGGTCAAGGTCTACCACTGAATAAATGGTACATTTGTGCTCTAATTAAAGCACTGCTGTTTCTTTATTTTTTGGCTATTAGAGTTTATGTGTACGTGCTATATGTTAGGGTAGAAACCCTGACCTCTAGTTTAGAGACAGTTTAGTCTAAATAGACTGAACAATATTTTATTGTATTCGCTCAACTGAAATTTAGGAAATTTTTTAATGTTTTGTTTGGAGGTTTTTTTTATGCATAAGATCCTCTTCCCTGTAAGTTCAAAGAGAAGAAAAAGAACATTGAACAGCTGATTACTAACACACACTGCCTTGGTGTTAAGAAACTCTTTTTAATAGGTGCTTTAATTACTTAATAGCCTGGAATAAAGTTATAACCCTTTGGTTGCGGTTATGATTACTGACAGCTAAAATATACAGCTCTGGCAGAGTAAGTCCCACTCCAGAAAATAAAGCCTCTGCCTCTGACACTATCCAATACACCACTTAATTACGTTATCCTTCATTTAGATGGTGATTCTATTGCAACATCTAACAAGGAGAAGATATTGCACAGTAATGGTGAGTGGCTAGGACAGCTTCTTGATCAAGGCATTTATTGAATTACACATACTGAGGATGCAGCTGGACAGTGAAAACTGATGCTTTCACTAGGTGATGAAATTCTGCTCTGTTGTCTTTTAATACAGACTGTATCCAAGTAAAGATTAAAAGAAGAAATAAGGAGTATAACAGATTGCATGCACTGTAAGATTTCTGCCCTGATATTTTTATTCATAACAATATTATCTCTCTTATTATCTTCATGACACTTTAGGATCACTCAGTTGGCCTGGCTACAGATCTACCAGTTGTCCCAATTAGGTGAAATTTTCAGTACAACAGATATTAAGTGGAGCTATTAAAAGCTTCTGCTAAGCCATTACAAACTGAACACAAACCATACCGGGGCACGTGTAAACGCTAACCTTTTAAAGCCAAGTCCATCTTTCTCTCCAGCAAGAGAGCTGTAATCCAGGATTTCATAGGGAATGTGGCTCTCTGGCAGTGCCTCTGCAGTGAAGGGCAGGGAGCTGGTTTGCTGTCCTGGCAGCAGAGCTGGGGGTGAGGAGCTGGCAGCACCTGCTTTGGAGCGCTGCCGTGAGCACTGCAGGGCTGTGCCGGTGCCTGGCCCCATGGATGCCCTGGGCTCCAGGGACAGCAGGGACCTGGCACCATCCCACGCCTGGCATCCCACACCTGGCATATGGGCTGCCCACAAAGGAGCACTCCTGGGCCCTGCTGACACAGCATGGCGTGAGGATGGTCTTTGGGGTCCCACAGCAATTTCAGAAGGCCTTTAGGACTCCCTCTTTTAATTAGAATATTAAGCCTGAATGGCCACTGAAGCCAAGGGATAATCCTGGATCAAAGCCAGGAAAGACAAACTGGATCGACCCCAATACAGGCAATCGACACAATCAGCATTGTAATTATTTTAGAATAACATGGCTTAGCAAATAGAGGTGGCTTTGAGTTCAGGGACTCATATGCTCAGCCTCAGTAGCTATGCAAAAGACATTTCCTGCAGAGCAGACCATGCTATCCCACCTCTGGGTCTTTTCCCCCTCAGCAGCCAAGACAGCATTTCCATTCCTCAATGTGCTTTACTGTCAGATGAAGCCCCAAACATCCTGATCTCTGCTTGAAAAAGAAAGGTAATCCATTCTGATGTAACCAGAAAAGACCTCTCAAAAATTTTGGGGAGGAAGAGAGGAAAGGAAGAAGGAAAAAACATTAAATTTTATGATAAAATGGGAGAAAAGTAATAAAGCGAAGAGCTCAGGAGAGAATAGCTGAGTCTTCCTACCAAAACACTTCTCAATATTTGGTTTTGGTAGCAGTGACTTCATTTTTAAACATTTGAAGGAAAACTGTGCAAAAGCTTTAGAATAATGCAAGTTAAGATTAGCTGTTCTACAGGTTAAAGGCATTTCCTTTGTCTTATTCTTGATTCAAGAAAGGTAGAAAAAAATTTATGTGCATTTGGTACCTTTTTCCAGTTACACATTCAAACACACACACACAAAAGATCATCACCTCCAAAAGCTTTTAAATAAGCACAGGGTAGCCTTCTGGAAGCCCCACCTGGTTGCACAGGGGAAGACACATGGCAGGGCTGCTCTTCACACTCTTAGGACAAGCATTCAGATGTGGCCACTGAATTTCACTCAGCAGTTTACACACATCCTCCAAGGGCCAGTTAATTGACCAAATAAAGCACTAAAGTCTAATTCTGTAATTCTGCAAGAGAGGAGAGTATATGGAAGTCTGACTACAATTGCCAAAATCTTACTTTGAGAGACATATGGCAATTTAGCCCAATTGCATGGTGACTGCCAGAAAAATTGTGTTTCTACTTTAAGCTCAGTTCCTGCTTCATCATTGTCTCTGTCCCCATGCAGTCATTTACACCTGTGCAAAGTGAATGGAAAGCATTACCAAGTGAGAATGAGAATAATTTATCATTGCTTTCTACACCCACAGCAAAGAGAGAGAAGCAGGCACTGAATTTATCAGGTTCAAAAGAGATTGAAAATTCAAACAAATGTTTTTGTACAATTCTTTTACAAAGGAAATTAAACACAAAATTGTAGTCTAATACAACATTATCATTTTGAATGTATCATCAACCAGGAAATACATAATTATGCTACCCTTGGAAGCCACTGCATGGCTACATTTTGGACATTGTGAATGCTATGAACTCCGTTAAAGTTCAATAAAGTAATACATAAACAAAATCAGCTTAAATAGCAAGAACATTTAAATTTAAGTAGCTTCAACAGCCTTTGTTTGAATTTGCATATTTATGCACACAGATATATACACTATTTGTATACATTCCTCACTAAAGTTAGCACAAAATATTAATTGCAAAGGAATGGTGTTCAAATTACAGTTTCAGAAACATTAAAGTATTAGAGTAACAATATCAGGAAGCACTGACTTGCACATAAATTCTCACATATTATTCCATATTGATTCAACTGTTGCAGGAAGTTTTGTATTCAAAATCTTTCTGTGACCACCAGGCTGACCTAAAGATTAATTATATCCTTGAATACAGTGACACAGACCTTTGGCTTTTAAATTATGATATAAATAATAAAAATCACCAGAACTTGGAAATCACACACTTTATGAAAACCAAATCACATTTACATGAAGAGGCAATAATACTTCAAATAGGGATGTTTCATATCAAGTATTTGAATCTCTGTTTGAAAACATAAAGAAATGTGAATTTACAGGGTACTAAGTACATTCCCAAACTGGATCTACAAACTGTTTCATAAATGCTCAGCTACATCAGGTACAGGATAACTGGAAAAGAAGCACTATAATAATGGCATCATGCAACTATTTACTTCAGGATTAAATGTGCTTAGATTTATTTGCAGTTTTAATTAAGTTTTCGCTTTCTGTGGAGCACTTTGTACACATCAGAGAATGTATAATGACAGACCTTGATTTTTTTTTTCTGCTGAACACACACCATTATTTGAGAAACAAAAAGAATGGCAATAATACAGCATGATTTAAATCTGCCTTCCAGCTTTCTTTAACAAAAGGGGGGAAAAAATAACCTTCTGCAAAACACTTTTTATAGATGACAGCCAATTTTTACTAATTAATTCAAATGGCCATCTCTTAAGAAGAAACGTGTTTGGTAGAATTTAATGAAAAAGATCAGGTCCACACCTCTAATAAAATGAAATGTTTACTAGCATAAAATTACATTTTCTACACTTGTACACTATTCTGTTATGCAGATTTTTAAAGTTTCAATCAAATATTATGCATGAGTAATAAAAAGTTGGTGTTTTAAATAAGGAATAAATCTACCAAGCAAATAAGACTACCAAGCAGCAATTAAACTATGAAAATTTATCCTGAAGTTTTTCCACTTATATAAATAAGTGCTCAAACTGAGCCAGTACTGACACAAAAATATCTTTCTTTCATATTTATGTTATAGAAATTACTCAGCTCCAAAAAATAGTTTTCAGAAATGAAGTTTATTTCATATTAAGTCTAGCCCATTTACTGATTTGATCAACAGTGCCTAGAAATATATTATTGAAAAATAAAGCCAGTATCCACTCTGTCCCTGCATTAAGAGTCTTGTTTGACTCTTCTTGATTTTACTTTCAGAGTAAGAGCTGCCTGTCTCCTCAAATTTCTAGTAGAGATAGAGCACGATAGCTGGTGCTAGGGAAATAAAATTAGCTGATTCACCCGCCACGACAAGGAAGCAGAAGAGAAGGTGGCAGCCTGGCATGCCAAAATTGTTGGAAGGACGAAGAGATGCGCATATATTGATCACTTCTGTCTCAGAGGGTGGTCAGGTCTGTTAGAAGGAAGAGGGATGGACAGCTGGAGAGGAAGCCCAGGCTTCAGCCACCCTGAGACAATTTTTTGCACAGTTGAACCTCTAAGTCCTGGGGCTGGCTGGCACCATGCAGCCACGTGTCCAAGGAAAGGCTAACAGGCCTAAACATACAGAGCTCTCTCCAAGCCAGCTATACACTGCAATAAGTGAGAGTGGGAATTATTTATTTGGATCACCAGTATGAACAGCAGTAATGGAGCAGAATTGAAGGGAAGCTACAATGAGGCAGAGCATGATGAATTTATGGGAAACCCCGGGTTTCATCAGACGCTACAGTAGAAATGAAGGACTCATAAAATGGAATGTTAACTAGCATTTTCACATAATTTTCAGTCTTTACAAATTAACATTTTAAAATTACAATTTCAGCTATGACTGAACAATTAGAGATGTTCAACTACGTTTAAAGCACACACAGGAGGAAACAACCATGTAACAGCCACTAGACTCCCAGTACCTTCTTATTGTGGAATCCCAACAGTTAATGCTCTTCCAGACAATTTCAAAACTGTGGAATTCTTTTAAGCAAATGCAGAACAACTTGTAATCAACCTATTCTTGAACTATGTCAAAAGTGTCAAAATTAGGTGATTTCTAGATTACCATAAATACAAATCTGAAATACAACTTCCAATATGATTATTAGGCCTAAGACACCACAAAAGCTGGCCAAGCAAAGTGGCATACACTTCATACACTAACATGAAAAATAAGATTTTTCTTAGCCTTGGCTATTTGGGTTAGATTGTATAACAATTTTATTAGCAGAAATGCAGTACTAAATGAAACCAGAGCTTAGCAGAAAGCAAAAGTTAGAAAGTTCATAAAACAAACTCTTTATGCACATATGAGATAATATATTCTAAACTTTTACATTTAAAAACTAGAATGGTCTATCTGGATTCTTCTTCACCCAGGTACACTGCATTATTTGTCTTATCAAATATGTTGAGGATGCATGTGTGTGCCCACAATTTGATCTCACGATTCTTCTAAGTAAGGAAGCAATAATACAGTTTTACAGATCTCTGAGCTGCAGAAAAAGAGTGTAAAATACTGAAGATTTCAAAGGTTATATACGGAGAAGTTAGGATGTCAACCAAAATAATTTTAATTTAATCTTTTAACAATGCTCCAAGCACTTCAATTTTGTTAGTATATAACTATTTGTCCTCTGTTTTTGAAATTGCAAGGTGCTTCTGAATTGCACTTTTTATCCTCAATGGCAGAGTTCAGAAACAATTTTGTTTTAAAAGCATACCTGAATGTAGACTTTTTACTAAATATATGAATATTTGCTTTTTCAATTACAAAATCAGCAGTTGAGGCATTAAGAAATACACCAGCCATTATGATAAATTCAGAATGTCAGGGATAATGGTGGCACCACATCTCATACTTTTCCTTTATTTTAATTCTTAAAAATGTTTTCTCATTTAGGTCTGAACTATTTTAAGACCCACCTTTAATGACTGGTTTTGATATAATGCTTTATAGTGCAACCCTGCTTCATTTAAGAGTGTTGCGCATACCACCAGGAAATCCTCAGGATTACACCTTTATTAGAGACAAAAACAATAATCCTAGTTTTCCTCCTAAGCCTATAAAATGGAAAATTCTGGGGCATAGTAACCAGTTACACAGAGGAAATAATTTATTTGGATCTTTGCCAATCACTAATAGATGTCACTCCATCAAAAGTCAGCATACTTGAACTACTTTTCCTGGGTGAAATGTAACGCTGGGAAATGAAAGGATCTGTATTTCTGTGAGTTTCGCTGGGGAATCACCAGCCCAACACCACTGCAGGCCACAGCAGGAAAAGCTTCGCTTCAAGAATCTATAAAGGGGGTCTGCAGAAACAGCCTTTCCTCACACCAGGTGATGATCTGAACCCCTAGAATACCCCTTTTTATTCAGTGCTCCCTCTGGAACAAGAATTTTTTTCCCTGAAGCTGGGGAGTGCAAATAATTGCAGGAGCACGTATTCCCGTGCATGAGCAGTTGTGCATGGCTCTTTCATGGTCACTCCATCTCTTGCACCTACTTATCCTGTCCATCCGAGGCATTTTGTCCAGATATAATGCTTAAATCACTAGAAATTGCACCTGTTTTTCCCCATTACTAGAAGAATTGTAATGGGATTTCAAACCCTTGCACGTGCTACCTGTGCAAACAACCTCTCACCTTAAACAAAGACAGGCTACTTTGCTTTAAACATAATTTGATGTGTGCAAGAGAAGAGGTTGGGATCTCTTACCTTATTTCTAAATACTCATTTGTGCCCTGGGCAAATTTCAACACATGTTGTCAGGTTCTTGTTCCACTGACTGATTAGCTTTTCCTCTGTACAGAACATATATCTGCCAGGTACAACCCTTCAGTTGTGGATTATAAGGCTTATGTTTCCTCAACAAAAGAGGCATTTTCTCTGATAAGGCGTATTCTTACAAAATCCCTTTTTTTTTTGATATAAATGATATGTGGTCCTCTGCTCTGGATGTGCACAGAGTGAAGTGAGCTGGTCAGTGCATAATGAGGACCACAGAGAGAACAGGAGAGACTACGAGAAGAGATGTATAAATACAAACATGCTGTGGGGACACGAGTAATAGTTTTCCAAGGTTTTTAGCCCCATTATAGTGGATTTTTTTCTCCAAGACTTTGATCAGTTCTTAAGAACATACAGGCAAAGTGTACCAAGAACCATTGAAATGGCTGGTTGAGATGAGCTGTTTCTACAGTCCTTCAAAATTATTCAGGAGCTTCATGGAACTGAAGAGTGACTAAGTGTCAGAAGTTTGCCAGTTTTTTTCCAGCTATGTCATATTACTTGTTGTAATAACCATACTGTTTCTTCACACACTATCTAACATATGGACAATATGGAAGGCAACATAAAGTTTTAAAATATTGGAATATTGAGCAATCTTTCTCTTCAAAGCATCCTAAACACATGTAAAAATTATTAAGCATACTCTCTTTTGCTTCTATGTGCAAATTACTTGAAGACTTACTTGTTTGCAAAAAATAATGCATCTTCAGACCAGAGAAATTCATGTTGGCTTTACAATTACTTCAGGGGAAAAATTCATTTATGTTACTGTGTTCTCCCAATCACCTGAATATTCCTGCTTAGAAATCAGAGACATTACAGAGTGGGTTCCCAGGTTGTCACTGAACTGATAAAGGCTGTGAGCAGAGAGCTGACTGGTGTTACAACTCAGCAGCACTGGCACAGAGTAAACCAGCTCTCCAGACGTGAATACATGCATGGGTATCAAACAAAGATTTAGAAGTGGATAAAGCTTCACAAGTCCTAATTCTGGAGTCTAGCAAAGGAAATCATTCACTTCAACAGAGAATGTTTTTCTATCAGGCTCATAGAAGATTGTGGTTTAAATTTCATAATGTGTCTTCAGATGTTCCCCTTTTTAAGCAGAATCAACAATGAATAAATTACTGTGTATATTTTAGACTTATTTCCCTTAATGACATTTTCATTACACTGTTTACTTTTTATTTTTTTGCTGGTCACCACGGAACTAGCATAACAGCTTTTTTGGGAAAATCGAAACTGTGTTTTCAATGAAAATAGAATAAATTGTTCAACTTCCTCTTCCTCTTCATCTAGCATCCACTCTGTAGCAAGCAATGCTGTGCCCATTCCCTCCAGCAGCTGGAGAGCCACTTAGGATGCTGGAGTAGGAGCTGAAAAGGGAACAACACCTTTAAAATTGCTGGCAAACCTTCATTTCTGACTCAAACTACATTTCTCATGCACAGGGCATGTGTAGCACTGTCACAGTCTGACAAAGAGAAAGGAAATAGTTCCCCTGGATGGAATGGTTCAGCTTGCTACTCTAGAGAGTAGAGAGAAGAGGGAGCACTGAATAATGCTTGTCTTTAAAACCCACTAATATGCTTCCCACTAAAAGCTCAGGAAAGAGAGAGCCACATCCCTTCCTAACCCACACAGGGCTCTATGCAATGTCTTGTGTGCATCACTCAGGAATTTTGTGCAAATTTGACATGGTCAAAAATTATTCAAATTTCCTTTCTAAAGTAATCCACACCACTATGACTCTACAAGAGACTCTTTTCTCATGGTTATAAATTATTGCCAGTGTCCCTATTACCACCATTAGTAGTTCACTGTATTGTATTTCTACTAAAAGCAGCAATGCACAGTTATTGCTCTCTTTATTAATTTGATGAGATTCTTCTTGCCCAGACTATTCAGATCTGGCTCCAGAGAAGAATTTTCTGATAATGAGGAAATGACACACATTGTTGGTGCTTGCTAGCAAAACCAGTAAGGAAACCTTAGCAGGAATCTACCAAGATTGAATACCATAGATGCATTTGAAACAGAGCATGTTCTGTGTACTGAGTCTGCATCCCAGATAAGCTGACAAGCTGATGATGCTTGTTACATCATATTTAGTCAGCTACAACACAACTGCTGTTACATCTGCTTTGGACTGAGGTAAGCATGGGACTGGACCTGGGTGAATTTCGCACAGACCCAGTTTCAGTGCATGGCATCTGCTAAACAGCGTAGAGGAAAACAAAAGCCAGCAGTTTGCTTGCTCTCCAACTGCTAGCTGTGCTCCTTCAAAACACATTTTTGCTTTTCTTTTGAAAAAGGCCATGGCAACAAGAGAGAACTACAATAGTCAAAAGGGAAGGATTTAAGGAGATGGTGTATGTTTAGTTCTGAAAGTCATGCATAGTGTTTATACTCATAGATTTCCATACAACTTAGAAGGTGTGAAATAAAATACCAAGAATTTCTCCCATAAAGAAAGGAGATTCAAATTGTCTTGTGATTTTTTGCCATTAAATGTTTGGAAAAAAACAGGATTTTTCTTCTGATTTTTTCATCCTTTTCTGTTTGTTTTCCTCAATAAATGAACAAAAAGGAATGTATGACAAACTTGCAGGTCCCTGTTTTGCTGAGCTCTCTTTTGCATATTGCATAACATCTCTCTGTAGACCCAGAAATAGTTTGACTAAAGGTAACAGTTTTCACTAATTTAGAGATCTAAAGGCTGTGGATCAGCGCCTGAGATAGAGAGTAGTGATGTCCCTTACCAGCTACAGAATAAAAATATTCCTTCATCTTGTTCCTTCATCTTTTATCTTCCTCTCCTCTTCCCTACACCTTTCAAAGTTCATAACCCTACAGAGGTCCTATTTTGTTATGGGGGTTTTTTTGTGTCAATCTTGCAGTTTTCTTGGTCTGCAGCTAGTGAGAACATGCAGGCAAAGGAAAGGCTGGATGACCATCCATTAGAATTTAGGCAACTTTGGTCTGCTCTTAAAAGGGTGAATTTCAGAAACACATTAAAGAAGAGCTCTTACATAAAAGTACATTTTGCCAGACATATAAAATGGGTCAAAATATGAATTTAAACTGGCTTTTTTCTTCCTATGAAGATGACATTCCCTCATTCAAATTACATTTTGTTTTTAAAGGAAACATTGGAAATTTCCACTATTTGGTTATCTTTACTGATTAATGGGCACACAGAGTGCTATACTGCTGAACTAATTGTTTTTTTCATGACATAAATTAAAAGTAACACTTTGCTTTAAAAAAATCTTAGTCATGATTTGGTCAGCTCTCTACTATCATTTAGGACAAGCAGATTGTACGCAAAGCCACGCAAGGCAGTTTTTACCTTCCCCTCACACCCTTCAACTCTGTTCCTGACATCATACAGAGTAAAGGAAGCTGTTTATAGCCCAAACTGCTGTAACAAAAGCCAGACAGGGAGTATCTGGGATACAATCTGCGTGTGGGGGCGTGAGAGCTCCAAGCTGAATTGAAGCAGAGGAACTACAGCAGGGGCTGATCAGATACCTCCTGTGTTTGGCTTTGCAAGACACCCAGTAGTAGCAAGGCACTTAACTGCACAAGTGCAAGCAAGTCACCAGACACTTGTAATTAAACCCAAAGAGTGACAAAGACCTGAGACCCAACCCTCTATCCACAACTGAAGTCTCACTGTATTGCTGCATCCACAAAACTGGCATGTGCAATCTGGAGACTCAGAGAGATCCATATATGCCCTAGAGACACAAATAGATGCACTTAGACGTCTCATGTGGACTGCTTTTAGAGTCATTATTTGCTCCATGGAGTCTTCTGTGTTTTTACTAATAGGAAAATGAGTGGCCGTACTATAAATGGGTTGTATAAAGACCATATTGTTCTAGTTTCCTAAAATAACTTGGACACCTCCATTGTAACCTTTCTTAAAAACAAAGTAGCCTTTGATGTGAAGCTTTAATCATGAACAGACTATAAACTTCTCTGGGATCTACCCTGATGTAGTCGCTCGAAGTGTCAGAGCACTAACTAAACAACATTCATTAAATCCCAACTACAAGTAATGTCTGGAGAAAACTCGAGGGAAAACTAATGTCTGTCACATGATGTATGAGCTGTGTTGACTCACTGCCATGTAGACTTCAATAGTTTCCATCGATAAGGGCACTTAAATGTATTTCTGCCCAGTGGCTCCCTAAATAGCATGTTAGAAACCCTATGGTCTTTTTTTTTTTTTTAGTTTTTCAAGCATCTGCACAACAAAGACTTAGATTTTTTATGGAGAGGGAGGAGGCCATTTTGGCTTCCTTATGTCATGCTCACATCAACACGTTATTTTTTTTCTTTCATTAAAATGCTTCCAATTCACAGATGTGTGCTGATAAAGTAGTTATGAATTTTGCTACAGGCTGCATTTCTAGAAATCCTCTTGGGATCTTGGCACTGCCCAGAAAGTAGAAAAGAAAATATAAAGTACCTGATTGGAGACTCTTCTTTTCATTGCTCCTATACCTTGTCCCACCCTATTCACTGAAAATAGTTACATTCCTTCATATTTTAAAAGGGAAAGGTTGAAGAAAAGTCCAAAACCTGATTTAATGTGTTTTCTTGGAAACACTTTTTTGAAAGAAGTAATGACTAATGAAGAGTTGGTTTTATTAAGTGATATTTAATAATTTTTATCAAAATTTATCCTTTTATCGGTATCTTTTACTAACATTAATCTGTTCTCCCTTGATTTTGAGATGCAAGTGGGTACTTTTAAAATTGTTCTCTAAAGGAAAACTGGAACATCAAAGAACACATATGTATGACCAGGTAGATCTGCAAGGCCCAGAGAAATCATACTCATATCCATAAAACTCATGTGCATTGCCACAAGTCTGAACAAAAGCATCTTTTGGAGGTGTAGGTCTCAAACAGGAAAAATATTTTGTGAAAATGGGTTTCCTGTAGAAAGTTTTTAGATAGTTGCCTGTTCATAGTTTTCAGCATTTAGAAATTGTCAGAATATTGGACTATGTTATGGAATTTCTGGTCTGAAAAAACTTTGTGAGGTAATTAAATCAGTACAACAAAGAGGGTGTCTTTTGAAAAGGTCAAGATTCAAAGGAAATGTTTGGAAATTCTAAATGAGGTAGTTTATTGAAAAGATTTTTTTTTCTGTTTGTTTGAGGCAGGGATAGTTAATTTCGGTATTTGTTTTGAGCTTTTGAGGACTTTGGGTTTTGTCCCAGTGTTAGATCTCCAGCTCTTATGACTGAAATGAATGAAATTGAAACCATCCTCTAAGTACAGAAAAGTTCCCTGGCATCTGTCAGGTTACACCAGATATCTACAATTTTTCACCTAAAAATAGAAAGCAGAACACAGAAATATTCACTGTGTTGTAGGCATATGTCCAAAAAGCAAGGAGCTGCATTGAATAAAAATACTGCAAGTAGAAGCGTGCACTTTAAGCCACTGGCACGCAAAGCTGCTCCAGTTGGGCATTTAAACACCATGACTGCACAAGCCAATTAACTATCAATCATCCTGAGACCTCAGCAGCACCTCTCCATCATTGAATGAGGTGGAGAGTAGATTTCTTGGTGGTCCTGTTCACCAAATATCTTCTCTGAGGTGATAATGTCTTCAGAATTTTTATCACCATGCAGAAGGGATTTCAGAGTTAGACCCTTATTTGGAAATAGGAAGACAGATAGTGGAACACAAGCTTGACATAAATGCAGGTGAAAGAGAAACACTCAAACAGAGTTTCAGCCTTTTTTAGCAAGTCTATTTATACCTCACCATATCCTTTGAAAACATAAAATTCTAGTCCTAATTTATTAATGGAATGTGCCAGCACCAAGTTATTTTTAAATTTAGAATATAAATGGCCTTCATGAACTAGAGCAAGCAGGCAGCATCTGACATGAGTCTCAGAGCTAGTGTGAAATTTACTTTTAAATTGCTGCTGTCTTTCCAAAAATTATGCACCGTGAGCATGTGTCTTCACTCGTGTTAGCTTTTGCCGTAATTAGAAAACAGAACCGCAGGAAGTGGCACGTAGAAAGGATCTCACCCTTACTTGGATGTAAATAACCCTCTTAGCTTAATTCAGCTGTTTCTTCCCAGTTAAATTCAAGTTGTCAGAGGAATGTGATCCTGAAAATAAAATCAGAAATTTCAAGCTATTTGTAAACATAAGAGGCAAAGGTTAGTTGTATTTTATTTTATTTCCCAACCTTTTTCTTCTTCTATGGCAAACAGAAAGTGGGGACTGAAGACAACTGAAACAAATAAATTAGAGAGGGTTTTTAATCTCCTGGGGACTCTTATTCCCAATGTTAAGTGCAAAACAAAAAAAAAGGGTATTCTTCTGCAGAACTGTTCCTCAAAAGAACTTTGCAACTCAGTCTTCAGCCAGCTCAAATTATCTGCCCTTTCAGTTACACATTGTTGACTTTTTCCAACGTCTGTCCTCATCACAACTTTATAAGCCCATTAGAGGCATGCATTTGAGTGTTTTAGGGAATGACTAGACACAGCAAATGATTTCCTATAAATAATTTATTCAATGACTTAAAAATTCTCAGTGTTCCTGTAAGGACTGCCTGTCACAAAGCAATGCTGGTAAGAAACAGTAGCTTTCTCCCTAGCTCCACCACCTGACCCAGGGCCCCTTCTACAACCCACAGGAAAGATGCTGAAATTTCTCCTAGGTTTTGTCCCTCTGCCATCTGAGTTAGAGGGAATTCTTCTAATAATTTTAGCAGAAACTGCACAAGTTCCAGGACCTTACTGATCTTCTTTGCCTTCTGAGAACAAAATCTAAAACTGAATATCTTTGCAAGAAAATGTCCTTGAGCATGAGTCAACTTTGGGACAAAATATGTGACAGCCCAGAGTCTGATCTCACAAGCTACTCAAGAAAGGAATGTTATTATAAAGAATAAAGTTTTACAGACTAAAGCACTGTAGGGTTTGTAAAGGCCCAACTTTCATACTGAGCTTTCCTCTGCATTCATATTCCCAGAATCTAGTACACATAAAAGTGGTTTTAGAGTTGTTTTAGAATAGGGGAAAAGATTTATATCAATTTTCATTATTCTTGGGCTAAGAGAAGGCTGAACTTTAAATACTTGTTCATGTGAAAAATCAAAGATCCTCCAAGAGGACAAGAGAAAATGGCCTCAAGTTGCTCCGTAGAAGGTATAAATTAGATATTAGGAAAGATTTTTACATGGAAAGGATTGTAATTCATTGGAATGGATTTCCATCCTTGGAACTGCTCAAATTAAGTGTGGATATGGCAGTTGAAGACATTGGTTGATGGTGAACATGGCAGTGGTGTTAGATTTAAGGTTGAACTTTATGGTCTTAAGGGTCTTTTCCACCCTGAACAATTCCATGGTTCTAATAGAAGTTTTTGACTAGGGAAGAAATTTGATACATGTTGATGTTTTGATACATAAAACATGCATTTGAAACATTTCTGCATATGGTCATATTTACTGAGAAGGTTCTTCATATACTGATCATATTGTGTTCCCATACTGTAATGTCCAAAACAACAAAGTCCTACTCTATTAGCACTCCTATTTCTGTCAGTCAAGCTTCTGCAGTGTCCTTGAGTTATTTTTGAGGTAAAAATTTCAGATAAGCCTTTCTCCTTACCTTTGTCACTGAAATTAAAAATAACTTTAATTATTAATTGCAATTAAATGTAGTAACTGCATACGAATATGCTGGTAATTCATCTATCAATTTTAGCTGTGAGAATGTTTAAATTATCTCACCTCAGTGCCTGATAAACAATCAATGGACTTTATTTAATAGCTTCATCTCCAGTGCTAATTGTATCCATTTAAATTAAATTATTCTGATTGTTATTCCATGTAGTTATTTGGTGATATGAGACCTCTGAATAGATAGTATTGATTTGGGGCAACCAGGCATCATCCATCACAGCTGTGAAGACAGGAATTAAATTTAAATAGTGGACTATTATTTTCTGAATGTCTTTGTGGACAAATAGGTAGTGGAAGCAGGATAATTAGGAACTTTCACTGATTTGTCTTCTTGATTTATAGGTATATGATTCCTGAAAATAAAATGAGGTGTACAAAGTAATCAAGAGAAGCTGGCAATAGGTAAAGCCTTGTGACTCTTTTAGCAGAATGGACAAACAATTCATGTGCTACCAGTTTTTAAAAGGTGTTTAGACAGCTAAAAGAACTACTGTGCCTCCTGATGAGATTTACAGCAGTACCTAAAATGATTTTTTGACTGTTAGATAGAAGCAGAGTAAGACAAAAAAAAAAAAAACAAAAAACAAAAAAAAAAAAAAAAAACAAAAAAAAAAAAAAAAAAAAAAAACAGAGAAATATCTTTCATTGCCCCAAATTATAACTACTCCACTAAAAAGAAACATACCAAAAAAAAAAATCCAAGATTTGTGACAAAGATAACACTTGTGCAGTGTTCCTGAGGTGGTGGAGGTATAGCAACAGCAATAGTTCTACAGAACATCTAAAGTTACAAATAAGCTGAACAAAATCAATGAACTCATAAATCACTTTAGGCTGGATTCTAACTAACAGTTCTCATTTTCTGGATGTTCCCAAGGTAGTTGACATATGAGTGCAACCTCACTTTGATCCCAGATGGCTAGAGAAAAATGGGATAACTGTGAGATTTAGATCTCACCCCTCCAAGGAGGATGCCTGTTGCAATCATGAACTGTGGTTCACACCAAATATATCCTTATACAGGCATTCACGCATTTCTCAAAGTGTCCTGTGTGCCTCTGAGCAGGGAAGCCACTGATATAGATGCAGAGGTTCTTTCTAAGCAGTAAAACAAAGTGTTTCAATGAACACTTGTGATGGCCCCTGGGAGATGAGTCTGAAACCTGACTAATGCATGCACTCCATGTATAAGGAGTTCCTGGGATCTGCCCCACAATGCCAAGACAGCAGAGTTCTCAGAGGAAAAACTCGTGTTAAGCACAGAAATATAACTTTGAAACAGAACAGTGATCTCTGGGAACATCTTGGGTAGGTGACAGCTGATAAGAGTTTTGAGAAGATTAATTTCAGACTGAGATCCTTTCATGCATTTGCCACATGCAGATCTTCAAGGCTGTGTTTATATCTCCATAAATCCACCTTCATGGCCAGGCTCGTGGACCCTGGAGACAGTGAGCCTACAAGGGCTCAGGCATAACTACAGCTGTGCATGGCTGTGCAAGCCCGGATATACACAGCCAGACAATACAGAACGTAAATCTGGGCTGGCTGCTCATGGATAGCGTGCAAGCTGCCTATAAAGAGAGCACATGGTAGAAAAGCAGGAGGAAGGTAGAACCTGCCATGTGCTTACAGACACACACTACATCTTTTGGAGCTTGATGAAAATCAAACCTCTGCAAAGTTGTGGCAAATGAAGAATCAGCTAATACCTTCATTGTCAGTGCAAACCCCCATAGCAACTTTCTATATTCACAGTAATTAATCTCACATGAATTATCTTTGATTGGTTTTAATTGCACAGTTAGATTGTCAACCAAAACACAAATATCTCATGAAATTCACAGGAGGTTTTAAAATTTACTTGATAAAGAATTTGACATCAACCTACAGGTTTTCTCATGAAAATGAAGATACTCTCAGTGGCAAAAGCAATGCCTATTAACTAGGATCACTTTACTAGAAACCAGATTCCAAAGATGTAAGTCTTAGTATCATAAACCAAAAGCAGAGCTACTGGTACACCACTGCAACACTAAATTAGTCCAAGAATGAAAAGATATCATTTCATTATTGTCTTTAGTTTAAATAGTTCCATTCTCAGATGCCTTTCAAACTAACTCTAAAAAGAAAAAAAAAAAAAAAAAAAAAGTGTTTCTAATCTGGCTTCCTTAACTGCAAATATTTTGATTTTTAGCAATAAAAATGCCTGGCTAAGATCAGTGAATGTTTATACAAAATCTGGAGGAGTACAAACAGAAGGCACAGTCCAGTTATTCTTTTGAAGGCAAAATTTTGTTCTTTACTTTGCATCCTGAGGCACAGG
The DNA here is from genome assembly GCF_017590055.1 of Onychostruthus taczanowskii. NCBI lineage: Eukaryota > Metazoa > Chordata > Aves > Passeriformes > Passeridae > Onychostruthus > Onychostruthus taczanowskii. The sequence continues at coordinate 9,378,691 of NW_024498795.1, forward strand.
AAAACCTTCTGTAAAATAAAATAACAAACTAACTATTATACAGCAGCTACTCACTAGATAAAACTTGCTCTGTCTGATGCCCAGTGCTGCTTCCCCTTGATGCTGATATCATATTTTGGCACCAAATTACAAGAATCAAGATCAGCTTGGTCTTGAAAGTGTGCAAGGATATTAGAAAAAGTGCAACACACCATTTGAGTAGGGGAGAATGGGACCATTGGATGGAAAGTAACCAAAGCTGTATAGTTAGGGATACTTATTGCAAATCAAGTAGTAAAAATTATTTTCTGTTCTGTCATACGAGTAGGTGCAGTTCTTAACCAGTGGAGCCAATATCATTCCACTACGACAGGGAGCAGGTAGCAAGAGCTGAAACAGTGATATTTAGAGTAGAAAGACAAACTCCATGGTGGTATATTGCACAGTAAGGGGTCCTTTGGATGAGGAGTGCTGAAATGAACCTATGGAGTTCAACCCGGTTGTTACTCTCTGAATGATGGACTAAGTGGAAAGCAAGATTCCTGGGGCATGAAGGGCAAGAAATGAGACAACTGGGGGATGTTGCTTGCTGGAACAGGAGAAGCTCTGATGGTCCAGAGGCAGAGAACAGAAGATTCTCCTGCTGAAACACAGGGACAGAAGAGCAGCACAGAAAGTGTGCACACCTGAGAGGTGTATGTGCTAATAGCACTGGTTGTCCATGTGTGGCTTCATCACAGCCTCCTGCAGGTCCTGGAGGAGAACAATCCATCACAGAGCTCCTCGGTGCACAGCTGGTACTGAACTGGCAGAACTTCCACCAAAGTTTCCACCCAGAAGCCTGAGCACCAACTGGAACCAGCACACATGTGCAATTGTTCCAGCCAAACTTTGCATTTCATATGGAAATTAAATACTAACTGCTCTTCTCCTGGGCTGAGAACACTGCCAACCATCACCCTAGTGAGGACTTTTATAGCAAAAATGTATTCATTTCTGTGAGCTGAAGTTTTATCATGTGTAGAATGAGTCACTCTTTACTAGTGCAGTAATACAGATCTGCACTCTAATCACAGATTCCCATCTGTACCATTTATTTTGGAATTTATGTTAAAATATTAAACCCTTACAGCCGCAATTTGAGTTTTGTCCTGTCCTAACACATTTTATCCTTGTTCACTTCCTTTTCTTTGTCTAATAAATTTGTTTCCCCCTTTTGTCACCCACCCAGATAACCTGTGCATTTTCCTTATATTCTAGTATTTTCCAGCAGCAAACACAAGATTGAGTCTGTGGATCATTGGGAAACCCAGACATATCTTCTTCCCTTAGCATTTAGTATTGTCTATCCTAAATTTACTTTTCATTAACAAACAAATCCTAGCATATAATTTCATTGCTTCAGGAGACTCAGAATATATCTGAATTAAGGAGAATCAACCAAGTTCCAAGAAAAATCAGAGAAAAATCCCCATAAATCAGAAAACAAAGTCCTGCTGTTTCTCTAATGTAAACTTGGTTGGCAGATTTGAGTTCTGGAAGTTGTTTAGTTACAGTATAATAGGGACATTAATTTTACTGAAATTTTAATTTAAAAAATGACTATATAATCACAAGGGTAACATTTAAAGTTAAATAACCTCATGCTTACTCACTAATGATTTTTTATTTAAGTGAAAACAGCATTATGGTAACTCAAAATCAAATGTTAGTATGCACTTTAGACTACAAATAACACGTCATTTAGCCAAAAGTGCCATTTAGCCACTTATCTACATAGTGTGGAGTTAGATCAGACTAATCCAGAAAAAAAAAGTTATAGCAGTATCAATATTCATGTGTTTAAAGGTGTTTTTATAATTTTTAGGGGTTGAATGAGAACAAATGCAACAGATGGATAAACAAGCTCAAATGGATATTGCTGTATGAATTATGAACCTCAGCCAGAGATAATGTCAAAATTTATCTGATGTTAAAAATCTCGTGCTGCCAATACCACTGTCACTAAGCACTAGCTTCATGGCCAGACTGTGACAAAGCAAAGGCTACCTATGTGACAAGGCAAAATAATTTAAATAGAACCTATAAAGAAGACATTGCTGCAACTAAATCACTTCGTTCCTAAGCAGTCAACACAAAAAGCAGTTAAATCATGCAATGAAAAAACAGTCAGTTTTACATCAAAACATGTAAATATGAGCTACGAACTCTCTCTTTTTTTCTGTTTTCTTTTTTATTTTTTTTTTTTGTCTTTTTTTTTTTTCTTTTGAGGCCATTTACTTCCACAGGCTCACCAACAGCCCCATGCGTCAGCTTGAACATGACATACATCAGTAGCTGATATTCACAGCATTGGGTTAGCATGCTTTTTATTCAACTCTATGGGGCTAAGAAAGGCTCAGGAAAGAAAAAAGATTGATTATTCCCTTGCATAATTACTTGGTGTTTGATCATCACACCAAAATTGTACAATGGGACAGCATTTGTATTGGGTATTGACAGGTATTGGGGAAGGACAGCAGCTCCTCCAGCAAGGTTTCAGTCCCACAGTGCCAAAACAAGGCAAGCAGAGGAGATCCAGAGCCACTCCCTGGTTTAGTCTCTGGATGTCCTCAAGCACATTCTCTGCGACAAGAGCATGTCCAAGGGCAAGCAAGAAAGTCAAATCAACAAGGCCAAGCACAGCATTATCACAATTAAGTATATGCAAAGGCTGAGCACCAAAGATTCCTAGGCCAGTGGGGAGGCTGCCTCCTTCATTCAGATGGGGCTTCTCATTTTGTCTTTCTGCTGATGGAGAAAAAGGGCACTCATCCATGAGAGACCATAGTTTGGGCATGTGTGCAATCTTGGAGTTCATTAGGGAATAGACTGGTTTTGGCTATCTTTGTAAATGGCTCAGCAAAATGAAATGTACAGGTTTACAAGTCAAAGTTGTGTTAGTATAGTGACTAAATGATTTGTTATTCATTCTTGTTCCATGCTGTTTGAGTGAAGGATTAAAAAAAGCTGCCAATACTTGGCCTTCTTTGCAAAACTAGAACAATTTTTAAGTGAGAAAACACAAATGAGGCAAAAGGAAAAATAAAATATCAAAAAGGTAAATGAGGAATTCTGATAGTTAACTTCCTTTAAAATAAAAAGGAAAATTATTAAAAATTTACCTTATAACCAAAATGGCCATCAGTTCTATGGAACCACAGCAGCTGGAAAATGCATTCCCCTTTCTGCGCACATTGTTGAACCAGTCAGAGCTCTTACTTACAGTGAGTTGAAAGATGCTACATTTGAGAATACAGCTGTTATTGTTTTCAGATTTATAGACATACCTAGAGGTAATTGTAAACTATTTGAGCGACTGCCATAAGCTACCCTGAAATGACTGGCAGCCTTTCACAGTAGTTACTCAAAAGGAAGTTATAATCCCAATACAAGCAGATGAACAATTATGGGAATACCAGAGATGTCTGGAACTGATTTTTGTTTGAATTTTTTCTAGCAGATTTCATCTGAAATGTAGCACTGGAAGGGACCTCCTGAGTTACTGAATCCAATTTCCTATTATCACTGCTAACAGAGTCAGAAACACCATGAATTTGGCAAGAGCTCAGTGATGGTAAACTGCCAGTCTCCCTGGCTTGGCATTCAGAGGGAAAAGCATAAGCAGGTAGCCAGTGGTGGCTGAATTTACTGAAAATTCCTACTGAAATGTAACAGTTTCTCGGACTGGCAGGGAACTGGATTTTGCAGGGTTCAGCACCCAGATAAGGGTGAGGGAGCCCTCCCACCAGGGGAGGGCTGAGAGTGACTGGGTGCCCAAGGGCTTGGGAGTTAGAAGGTAAGAACCTATAAAGCTCCAGAACAGAGGCTTAAGGCATAAGAAATACCTATGCATAAATTAATCGTGCTCCTCCTTAAAACAAATGAATTGATGCAAGCAGCTCCTGCAAAGCCTGTGTAGCTTCCAAACCCTGAGGGCAGTTTCTGTCAATAGTCTAGTCTCCTGAGCCACCATCACAAAATTCAACACTGAATTTTAATCTTGTAGAGCAAGATTGGGTTTAGCTGAATCTTGAATGAAAGGTACAGTATGTTCTTTGGGTAAAAATCCAGTAAAACAACTTAAAGGATGGTAACCCATCCATGCAAATTTAAATCAATATCTAGAAGTCTCTAGTGAGAGGGAATTCCTTGTGAAGTCTTGGACCTTAAGGACTTGTTTTGGAGCTGTGAGGCAGTGAAAAGTCTCTCACCCTCAAGAGGAGTTTCCCAAAAAGCAGTTGTGTTTCCTGAAGTCCTCCAAATGCCACAAAATAGGAGGGCAGAACTGTCATGACTGTGGCCCCAAGAAGTCCAGCTGGTGAACCCATCAAAACTCAACACTGCATTTTCTACATGCATGAAAAACTTCTGAACATGCTGGTAATGCTTTGTCCAACACCTCTTGGTAAAGCAAGTTTCCTTTTTGAGGATAGACACAATGATTTTATCACTCTGCCCCTTAGGACATAGAGACTATCCTGTAAGAAACATCCCCTGACTCCATCCCTCAGTACAGGCTGGATCCACATCCTACCTCAGAGCCATGCTGGTGTTGTAAAAAAAAAAAAAAAAAAAAAAAAAAGGAAGTTTATGACTTTATCCTTTGAGCACAATGCATCAGGAGCAGAGTTTCTAATTGCTGTGAGCAGAACTGAATGCCAGCAGGCATCCAGGCAAGAGGTCAAGTCTCAGTCTTGTATCCTGTCTATAATAAAAATGAAAAAATGTTATTACACATTATAAAACTCTTCAAAAATTAAGAAATTGTGTTCTTCTTTTGACACTGTCACTTCCTCCTCTGGATTGCAGAGGAATCAAACTCTGATCTCCACATTGAGTCAAAAGGCCATCCCAAAGTAACTGGCAGATTTAATTTGATTAAGGATAAAGTCTTCTCTGTTGTGTTTTAATTAGCATTTCATTTTCTTCCAACGAAAAAAAGAGAAAGTCTTATGTGTCCTGGAAAGTGTTTATAACCTCTTGAGAGCTTCATTGATTAGTCTGTTTTCCTCAAGTGGCGCCATAACCCTCTGTTTTCTTATGGAAATATACAGAAACATAAACATAAATGGATGTATGCCTTATGGACTCAGGAGGAAAAGAATAGCAACCAAATTGCAGACCAAGCATTTAAGGACATTTTTTTTTTCTGCAGTACTGCTGTGCAAAGCAGTCTTGAAATCATAGCATAATCAGTGAAGTATCATTTAGCATAAATTGTTCTGTGACTTCACTAAACATATTTGCTGAAAATTATGGCTAAGTAATGAAAAAACGTCACATCTTGTAAATAATGTATTGATCTGCTGATGGACAACAATCACCTAATACATCATTAGATAATGTGTCAGCCAACCACATAATTGGTAGGCTAATGAATACGATAGTTCATATATAATTTAGTCAAAGAAATATGCTTTATTTCCCAGATTTAAATAAATGATTCATCTAGATGTATTTGTTAGCTAATACAAATATCTTCTTAAGGTCCAAGTGAAAAAGATATTCCCACTGCATTTGAACACAAGCTCTTTAGAGAGTTTAGAGCATATCTGCCAATGCCTTTTTACTGGAAAAATGACCACAGATTACAAATGTACCTACATGCTTATATATTTCCATAAATTCAAGTGTAAACAATCAGTTTGGGGTTTTTTCCCATCAAAAAGTCTCTAAAGAGTCAGCTCCATAACAAATTCCAATATCTGTGGATAAGTGTCTTAATTTGTGTTGTTGCAAATCATTATTTGAGTTCATTAGTATATTTACACATGATTTCTCTATAAAACATAATCTCCAGTTTTTTGGCAAATGCATCCGATGCAAATGGAGACCAGAGCAGAACGCAAGGTTGTGTAAAACTAAACAGCTCAATTGAGCAAGGTGAACATTAGAATTGTCTGGCAAGGAATATGAAGGACAACAAAAAGGGCTTTTGAAAGTACATCAGCAGCAAAAGGAAGATTAGAAAATATGTGAGACTGCTGCTGAATCAGATGGGTGGCCTGGTAATGGAAGACACAGAGAAGGCAGAATTACTAAATGTCTTCTTCACCTCAGTCTTTACTGCTGAGGATGCTCGTCAGGAATCCCAGACCTCAGAGGTAAGAGAGGAATGCTGGAGAAAGCAAGACTTCCTCTTGGTTGTAGAGAGCTGTGCCAGAGACCAGCTAAGCAGATTTAACACCAATAAATCCATGAGCCCTGATGGGATACACCTATGGGTACTGGTGTAGCAATAGATGCTGTTGCTCTGCCGCTCTCTGTTATCTTTGGAAAATCACAGAGAACAGGAGAGGTGTTCCATGACTTGAGAAAAGCCAATGTCACTCCCATCCTCAAAAATGGCAAAAAGAAGGACACAGGAAACTACCAGCCAGTCAGCCTCACGTCCAGTCCTGAAACTGATCAATCTGAAGGTCATGACCAAGCATGTAAAAGAAAATAAGGTCATCGGAAGTAGTCATCATGAATTCACCAAGGGGAAATCATGCTTGATCAATCTGAGGGTTGGTCATGTCATCTATGATGGTGTAATAGGATGGGTGAATGAAGGAAAAGCAGTGGATGCTGTCTACGTCGATTTCAGCAAGGCTTTTGACAATGTCGCCCATAATATCCTCCTAGGTAAGCTCAGGAAACGTGGGTTAGATGAATGGACAGTGAGGTAGATCAAGAAATGGCTGAATGGCAGAGCCCAGAGGGTTTTGATCAGTTGCACAGAATGCAGTTGGAGGTCTGTAGTCAGTGCATTCCCCAGGAAAAAATACCGGGTCCAGCCTTATTCAACTTGTTTATCAGTGACCTGGACAAAGAAATCAAATGCACCCTCAGCAAGGTTGCTGATGATACAAAATGGGGCAGTGGCTGATACACCTGAAGGCTCTGCTGCCATTCAGTGGGACCTTGATAGGGTGGAGGGTTGGGTGGAAAGAAATCTGATGAGGTTCAACAAGAGCAAATGCTGGGTCCTGCACCTGGGGAAGAATAACCTCAAGTAAGAGCATGGGCTGGAGGCCAACCCACTGGAGAGCAGCTCTGTGGAGAAGGACCTGGGAGTCTTGGTGGATCACAGATTGACTCTCAACCAGAAGTGCCTTTGAGGCCAGAATGCCAACGGCATCACGAAGTGCATCAGGAAGAGTGTGGCCGTGCCGGTCAAAAGAGTTGACCCTCCCCCTATACTCTGCCTTAGTGAGGTAACATCTGAAATGCTGTGTATGATTCTAGTCTGCATAGCTCAAGAAAGATGAGGATCTACTGGAGAGGGTCCTGCAGAGACCATAAAGATGATGAGGAGTTTGGAATCTTTTCCTTATGAGGAGAGATTGTAGGAGCTGGGACTGTTTAGTCTGGAGAAGAGAAGACTGAGAGGGAATGCCATTAATGTTTATAAATCTCTCAAAAGCAGATGCCAAGAGGGTGGTGCCGGACTCCTTTCAGTGGTGCCCAGTGACAGGACAAGAGTAATGGCCATAAAAAATCCCACAAGAAATTCCTTGTCAACATGAGAAAGAACTTCTGCACACTGAGGGTGGCAGAGCAGAGGAACAGATCCCCATGGAGGTCATGGAATGTCTCTCTCTGGAGATGTCCAAAATCCACCTGAACATATTTCTGTGTCACCTGCTTTAGGTAATCCTGCCTTGGCAGTAGGGTTGGACTGGATCATCTCCAGAGGTCCCTTCCATACCTAACAATTCTGTGATTCTGTGACATTGTAGTGACAGCTGAAAGATCTGACAGGACATGGGGAAGTGCAAGGTCTTCTCAAGCCAAGGCCTCCTAAACTGCCTGGAAGGAGTGTCTGACTTGGTTAATTACAGGTTTGCAGGTATAAGTGGCAGGACCAGGTCCAGAGCCCATGAACTTTTTCTACTTTCTCTTTTGCTTCTCCAGAACTTTCTCAGGAGACCCCAGACTTTTAAATGCAGGGGACTCTTTCTGTGCTGTGGAGTCATGGGCTGCTTCAGGGCCCCTCCTGAGCTTAGTGCAGAGGTGCGTGATGCCTCCTGCCTCCGCTGCCTAAAGATGAGCTTGCTGTGAAGTACACAGGTCTCATCAACCCTTCCTTACCAAACCTCCAAACCTTAAAAACAACAGAGATCATTTGTGGACCACTACCATATATGTTAAGAAGCTTCAGCGCGTAACAAATAAATTATTATACACATTTCCAACAAAAATGAAATAAAAAACACCCAAGAAGTTCCTAAAAGTGCGCTATTTTACTTGTAAAAAGTGCTGATGAAATATTATCACAATATATTGTGCTATCTTTTTAAAACTGATTGAGCTTAAATGGGCTCAGATCTGTCCCTGCTGAAAGTGGTATGAAGCTAGAAAGGTGAATTCATCCCTGTAATTGCTTATATGTTTACTACAAAATCCATGCACACCACAGTTTCACACAAAATGTTATAATGAGGAGAATAAGGGATTCATAGTCAGAGTTCTGGAAATCAGCATTATCTTTAACTTTAAAACAACACATTTAAAATTAAATCTGCTCTGTACAATCTAATTTCTTATTTCCTTCATACCTGAGGGGATGGTCATGGACATAGTAAAAGTCACTTGACCATATGTGTATTCCTTTGTAAAAATCTGCTGCTTCTTCACATCACAAAGGACACAATTTTTAAAACTTTAATTAAATTGAATCACTTATTCTCCTTCTCTGAATGTCTAAAGCATTTTCAATAACACTGTAAGAATTCAATCTGAAGGTATTATCTACCATGAAAAATTTCTGTGTGAGCTGATAATGTGTGGTAAGGTTATTAGTAAGTGAAATAAACTATAAATAGGTTCAGAAAAGCGGATTTAAAAAGAAAACCAACAATTTTAAAAGAGAAATTTCACACTTTTTGCTATACTTTGTCTAAGACAAAACACATCCTACAATCCCAAAGCAGTGGTCATTGCAAATTGATGCACATTTTAACTAGAAAAAGGCACTGGGTACCCATTAACTCCTTTTATTTTAATTTAGCAGTAAAAGCTTTCATTATAGCCATTAGACAAGAGAGAATCTTTGACATTAAAGAGAGAAAGCATATATAAAAATAAAATAAAAATTTAATTTACAGCACTGGAACTGGAAAACATATATTAACAGAACCTAAAAACCTAGTTCTAAATAATTGAATTGGATTAATACAAATTAGAAATATATCAAAAACATATAAAGATCCAGAAGGAATTAATTTTAAAGCTCTGCAGACCCATGTTTAAATATATATTTTTCCAGTAATACCTTGAGGAAATAAACCAATTTTGCTTTCACAGCTCTTTATATGTATTTGTAGCAATTAAAATTTCCCACAATTTCTTGTAATAACCTGTTGACAAAAGGGGTAGATAAATGTAAATCTTTGCAGGCACCATAACCTGTTATTTTCCCCAGTTTGAGAATACTTTTTTCCTTGTATTTCTCAAATCTCAGCTTTAAAAAGTGACAAGTACTTGTCATTTTTTAAAGTGACAAAGTACTTTAAAAAAAGTATTTTGGAGCAAACCTGGCCATCCCTCTCCATTCACTATTTTCAGTGTCCAGTTAGAAGAATCATGACTTTGTAACACTAGGTAATATGGGGTGGAGGGGAGGAAAAACAATTAAGCATCCAATCCATATTGGAATGGAAAAAAAGTCCCTCTGAAGCCTAGGCCAGAGCAAGCTGGGGGTTTTCATCTTAATGTGATTCTTTTCCTGGATGCTCTCTGTAGTTTAAACAGGAACAAGGTTTGGATAACGGAGCTTGGTAACAGTGTTGAGTGCTAGGCCTGATTTGCTTTTTGCATGGTTTCTGCTTGGCCCTGGGAGACAGAAGAGAGACATGCCAAGAAAGAGATGTGGCTGTGACTAAACCCCCATCACATATCCAACCTATCCATATCCATCCTGTGGGAAGTGGGGAACCAAGGCTCCTCAGAGGCTTCACACCATCCCTGAGCCTGCTGGGGACACCAGTGCTTGCCCAGACTCCAGCATGCACTCAAATTCCGACATATCCAAACACCAGATAAGAGAGTCAAACTCTGTTTCCATCTTTCTCGCAGAAATGTGAGTTTTAGCAAACCAAAAGTAAGCCTCAATACAGCTCTTAATTCTCTCTTTCTGTGTCCACACAGAAAGTGCTATGTAGCATAAAGGGCTCCTGACCAGGGACCCAGGCTCCTCAGACAATAATTTTATTCTGCTCATAAAAATAGCAACCATAAAGAAGACAGGCTGAGCTCTGCTCGACAGAGTGAGTTTAAGCCTTACCCATCAAGCAGGACACACTTATTCTGTGATTCTGATATGGCAGAATCTTAGATTCTTTCTGAATCTAAGCAATTCATCCTTTTATCAAAACCCTCCTTGAATTTCAGCTTACAATATAAAAACGGAGGCATAGAGACTCTGCAGAGCTAGAGTCTCTAGCTCTGCAGAGACTCCATTTTTAAAAGTATCAAATCCAACTCCTGCAGGAAGAAGTCCATTTGCATACAAGTGGGCTGAGCTATCCTTCAGACGGCTCTGAAGGCCATTTTCCTACCAAATGGGGGTTTGTGGTGATCCTACTGTGCAGTGCTCCATTTTGCTGTAGTCAACAAAGTCACCAGGACTCTGTGAAGCACTCAGGCCCACCTGCACAGAACAGCTTGTGAGACTGGGGCCTGGCCACAAACAATAGCCGTCCTTTTGGCAAGCTTGAAAGACCTTCTTGTTGGCAGATTGAGGGAGCCCACGCTTCTCCCACTGCACTGCCGCTGATCAGTATCAGAGAAAAGCATTACTCAAACATGCAATACCATTATTTTTCCAAACTGAGGTCTCAGGTCTGTGACAAGCACTTCTCTTAATACAACATTACAAAAATATTACACAACCACACTTCAAAACTGCTGTGTTGAGAAATTTGAAGGATAATGAGAACTTTTTGGAAATGTTGCTCCAGTCTTTCCCCTGTCTAGGCAGGAAAGACTGATCATGGTCAAGGTGCTACATGCTGCATCAGTTAATTTATCTTTTTATCTGCTTTTGGCTCATACCTCACCTACAACTTTGTGAAAAATGACAGAGTATGAACATCCTGCCATTAATGGGCCATGTGACAGACGCCCAGCACAGCAGGCCAGGGAGAAGCATCTGAGTCTTGCAAACTCTCCTCTCTGCTAGATTTACTGATGGATGACAGAGCTCTATGGTGCTGACAAAGATGCTGCTGACCTCACTTCCAAGTACGCTAGATAGTTTGCAGCTTACAGCAGTGCATCCAGGACACAAAAGACAAGAACTAAGTATGTTTTTAGCAGGAGATGGTTTGATTTTTAATACGGAATATGGTTCAGAAATGGTGAAATCTCCATAGAGAATTGTTGTTTTGGAAATGTTTATGATCAACAGGAGCAGCAGACCTTCTTTTTATGAATCCATAGAATAGTAGAAAATCCCTATCTTTTTCCCCACATACTACCTGTCTTTTGCTAGAAACTGTCTAATTAACATGTTACAATACTTAATCTGGTCAGTTCATAACAAATATTTGGAAAGAGAATGTTTTTGTAAAGGGAACTTTGCCAGGGCAACAAAGCACTTCTTTTACAAGGTATCTTGCTATCTTCTGTTTGGGTTTTTTTTGTTTGGTTGTTTTTTTTTTAATTTTGTTTTCCTCCAGGCAGAACCAACACTCAACTTTTTTCAGGTTTTAAAAAGGAAACAAAAATTAAGATAGTGCTTTCCTTTGCATTGTTTCTGGAAGCAAATAAATACAGTCTTCTTGCCTGTGAGGAAGAATATCAGAAAAGTAGGACACAGAATAAAAGCACCTCTGAGTCATACCTACATACACAGCAAAGCCAGAAGTTCCTTACGACAACTTAGAGAAGTTGTTCATGTAGAGCCTGTGGTACATTTGCATCAGCATTTTAGCTCAAGTTGAGAACTGCTGAAAGATCACTGCTCTCCACACAGTGACGCAGCAACAGAGCACATGAACCAGATTCCTTTGAGGTGAAGTATCCCCAGAGACACTCTCCTGAACATCTAATGTAACCCAACTAAAATGAGCTTTCAATCCACAGGACCAGGCTAGAACCAGGCAAGAGGAAAACCCTTGAAAAGCCATCATGTGGGCAACATGTAGACAAGGGGCTCTCATTACCATCTCTTTCCACAGATCCACTTCCAGTGCTCGTGTGGAATTGAACATAACCGGTGAGTGCTGACAAGGTCAGGAGAAAGATTTGGTATGTGGGAAGCCAAGGTCAGATCAGGTAAAACTTCTTCCATTCTGTCCAACAGTGAGGTATGGTGATGGCCAATCAATCAGGATTTATTGTTGTTCCAGTCAAGGAACTAAGGCAAGGACAAATCCTAAATCTCAAGATTGAGTGCAGAGTTTGGAACCAGATTAAAGAAGCAGTGACTGACATTAGCTCATGCAACCATAATGTTTAGGGGCAGTGAATGAGACCCCACAAGCTATGTGTACAAATTTATGCATTTTTGTAGTAAGAGCGATCCTGAGTCAGTACTGCAGCTGGCTCTCTGACCTGAAAAGCAGACAGAGAGAGGGGGGTTCTTCAGCTTGGGAAGAAGCCAGAAGAGCCACAGGAGAGAGATCTGTAGACACGGAGATATTGAGAACACAGAAGTGTGGACTTACTGCCTCATGCAGATATTGATGCAACACCAAATAATTAATTACTTTCTGGCCCAACAAAAATGAGCTCAGTAAAGAGCAGTGTCTCCCCCCTGCTCAAGTCCAGGGAAGGCAAATTCCCACAGACATGCTGAATGCTCATTGGTGCTCACATGGAGAGTGTCCACTCAGGGACTGACTGCAAGGTTTCACCAACCACAACACCAACCAGCTCTGCCACTGAGGAATGGCTGCAGGGTCCTTCTGCAGCTGAGTGCTCTGGAGCTGAGGGCAAGAGGGTTTCCTTCATTAAAACTCACATACCTTGGAGATGCATTTGACCTACTTATCTACCATTGATGGCTGTCTTTACAGTGGCCTCATTGCTGCAGTAAATAATGGGTGGGTTTCTACCCCCCACAGGAGAGATTTAGTCCTAGAAACTCATGGAAACATGCGTCTCCCAAACTGGAGACAAGATTTTTATTTTTTAGTGATCCTCCTCTTTTTTATTCCTGAGTGTATTTGAATAGCAAATTCTTTGAATGATAGTCAGACCCAGAGAAGAAGAAACATCTATAGATTCAGCTTTACCAGAAAATAATGATTCAAACTTTAATATGAAAGGGGTGAAACCAAAATAAATGAAGGTTATATCAAATAAATTCTGGATCCAACATGTCCAAATGCGATGGGTTAGGCTAGTCAGTACCTAAATGCCTGCTCAGCCACTCATTCCTTCTCCCTCCTCAACAGATCATCAGGGGAAAAAATGAGCTTAAAAAGCTCATGGATCAAGAAAAAGATGAGGAGATAATTTAACTCTTACCTCCATGGCCAAAACAGTCTCAGCTTAGGAAGAATTAATTTCATTGATTGCCAATCAAACATACAGTGATAAAAAGTGGCCCCAAGATGCCACTGTTTTGATTGAGAGGCTCAGTTGTGCCCTGCAGTAAATTGGTTGGAGCCATCTGGAGCTGGTTTTGTATGCCATGGTGCAACCCCAGGCCTTCATCCCAAAGGCCACTTCTCCAAAGGCCACACCTTCAGCCCCCACTGCCAGCACCTACAACCAACACACCATGTAAAATATTGCAGAATATCAGGACTCCCTTCCAACTGGTTGTAAACAGCGTAGGGATAACCAGGCAGGAGCTGCGAAAAGGGAACTGTTAATGCCACAGTTTTCATTCCAAAATATGCAATCACATATATAATTCTTAATAACCAGGAACTCTACACAAATTATCATAGCAACTCTTTTATCCATACTCAAGAGTAGATAATTTAAATGTGATGTTTCCAGATAAAGCTCTATTCTCCTCAAAGATGTTGTGTTGGTTTTGCAGATTTGATGCATATTAAATCTAAGTATCTTTATATTTTCCACCTGGATGCCAGAGCATTTCCATATTTCGTAACACAAGATTTAGAAGTTTCATCAAAGCAAATGCACCAGCTCAGTGGTTGTGAGACTTTTGCTGTACACAAAGTGTTAGGATCAAAATACTTCTGAAAAAGTCAGGAGAATCCACAAGATATTTTCGTTCAGCTCAGGCAGGAAAGAACCTACTTTATGAATAAATATTCTTCAAATAACTCACAGCAGGAGACGCAAATCTAGAAAAAAAAATAAAGGAAATCAGACACTTAAAAAAGAAATTTCTTCTGCCTCAGAGAAAGAATAGACCGCTGAGGTCTGACTCAAGCAAAATCAAACTTCACATTAAGCAAATTGTACCATTGATTTATCCCAAAGTCTTGATTTTTACTGGTAAAAGATCATGACAATAACCCAATCTCATACATCTGTTACACTGAGCCTTTCATGTAATGCATCAGAAGGTGTTTTTCAGCACATCCCATTCTGACAACATTAATCAGCAAAGCCGCTATCAAGGCAGAAAATTTACAGAACAGATTTGCAGGATTATTATTAGACCAGAGGCTCTGACACAGCAAGAGCCTATCTACAGGAGCTAAGTGCATGAAAAGCTATGAGGTGTTTTACTGGGATGCTGTGATTTTTTTCCAGTATAAATGAAACAAAGAAAGTATTTCTGAAGCATGGAAGTCTGAATTTCAGCTAAAATTATGGTACTTCAGGACAGAACTGGAGGCCCTCATAGTACTATTTCACTATCATAGATTGTCCAGGAAGTGTGACTTGATGTCAGTGAACTGATATATCCTTATATTTACTACTTATAGGTAAATTGATATAACAATTTAGACTACCACAGGAAACTCTAGTCTTGTTTAGAGAAAGACATCAGTTCTTGCCAGGTCAAAGATTTCAATTTACTCAAAATGAAGCCAGTTCCTGCATATTGATTGCTCCTCCTAGCTGTAAATTATCACTGATTATTTTGAGGGCAGAAGTGTTGATAACTTCCTGCTATTGCTGACCTAACTGAAATTAAGTCTGTAGTATAATTTTCTATTTATAGCAACTGAAATGTGGCTAGAGTGCTTTAGTGTTTCAAATCTTACAAAATAATAAATCCCAATGTCAAAGACACTTTTGGTCAGTGGTGTTTTATCGAAGCCAATAGAATTGTTCAAAGGTAATTTTTGGAGGAATGTTATTCCCTCGAGATATACATACAATTTGTCAGTGATCCTGATCCAAAATGCTAAAGAATTCAGCATTCCTCCACATGGGAGTCTTAAGTACCTTCATATGGCATGGTGTAGTGAGAGGAAGGAAAAGGAGGAGGTGTATTTTGAAAGGATTCAAAATCGTAGTGATGGTAGCTTGGCATCTGTACTGAAGAACAAGCCCCCAGCCCCTGCTTGTCCAGAAAAGCTCAGTCCGTGCACTAACACTAAATCCATGGCTCCTGGTCAAACCCTCTCCAATTATTTCCTTTTCTCAGCCACAAGATACAGGTCCCCTGTTGAGATGCTCCTCAAAGTGTAGGAGATCAGACAAGCCAAGAACTGACCTGGCACAAATCCTAACCAGTAGGGATTTCTCTAGTAAACAACTGGAGCATCTCAATGAGGTAGAGAGGGAGAACTGCAGTCATAGCTCATGCTCAATTGACTGAATGAGCTTTAAGTTCGCTGAGCTGTCGATCTCCTTTTCACAGATCCCTTTTTTCTATCCTAAGAATTTACATGTCCTTGCTAGAAAAAATTGTAGCGTCTCTTCTTGAGTAAAATGAGTCAACCAGAAA
Organism: Onychostruthus taczanowskii; assembly: GCF_017590055.1. Classification (NCBI taxonomy): domain Eukaryota; kingdom Metazoa; phylum Chordata; class Aves; order Passeriformes; family Passeridae; genus Onychostruthus; species Onychostruthus taczanowskii. Next base: position 9,394,529 of record NW_024498795.1, read on the forward strand.
CACACTTTGTTACCCTTTTCATTTGCTTTCAAATCTTGAAAAACAGAAATAGAGTCAAGAACAAATAGCTGAAAATTCAAACTCCCTCTGTTGGAATCTTCCATCAGCAACATCGTGAAGTCTTAAGGCATATCACATCTGTAGCCTTTTGGAATGTGCTGAGCTTAAACTGTAATCATAAACTGAATTAACTGATTTGAATGGGCAGTACTCAGTACAGTCAGTACAGCAGTGTTTCTGGAGGTTTAACCTCCTGGCAGTCTGGACCATTACCTCTTTGTCAGTGGAGGAGGTCTGGCTATAAAATAGGAACTGTTGACTACAAAAAGATTATTGATAATAAGTACTCAGAGCAATGCTCACAGCCTAAAGCGGGAAAAACAGTAAGGTGAAGCAGAAAACATCCATCTGACCAGAATAAGCATTCAGCAAGAAAAAGTACTATCTATATCCATTTGTTCTTGGTACTGTTTTAAACTAAAATAACTCTTCAAACTGCAAAGACCAGAAATAAGCATTAGAAATTTCTCTTTCAGGGAAACAATTTTTTCCTCTGTTAGGTTTCTTACCTTCAAGAGGATGAATAACATGAGCCTGTTACAGCCCTTAAAGGTCTAAGTAACACATCTTTTTTACCCAGAAAAAAGACAGTATTCTAATGCAGCACTTGCTTCTTAGACATGAGCAATTCAACCTAAATCTGTAGAAAATAAATGCTCATCATAAGATACTGCCAAGGAAAAGCAATGAAAGTTGTCCAATCTTGCCACAAAATTTGAAGTCAAAATCATTGGGCACCCTCCTGAAATTCCCACCTCTAATGGGACAGTTGAAAGAACAAAATATGACACAGGGAAAAATGTTTTGATCAGTGCAGAATTAATTTTAATTAATGGAAAGCTTTCTTTTTTCCCATTCATTATTGGTTTTTCATGGCCTGATTTTCAATAGCAGGGGGGCCACAGAGGTGGCTTCTGTGAGAAGCTGCTAGAAGTTTCCACCATGTCTGGCAGAGCTTATCTCTAATGGCTCTGAAGATGGACATGCTGCTGGCCAAAGCTGGGCCAATGAGAGAGGTTGGCATTCCTCTGTGATAACACAGTTAAGAAGAAAATCAAAACAGCATCACACAGTTTTTTTCTTCTTGTCAGAGAAGAGGAGGAGGTGAGAACATGTGAGGGAAACAACATGGAGACACCCAGGTCAGTGGAGAGGGAGGGGGAGGAGCTGCTCCAGGCACCAGAGCCAAGATTCCTCTGCAGGCCGTGGTGAGACCATGGTGAAGCAGCTGTGCCCCTGCAGCACTTGGGGATCCATGGGGGATGCAGAGATCCACCCACAGCCTGTGGGAATCCACAGGGGATGCAGAGATCCACCCACAGCCCATGGGGATCCACGGGGGATGCAGAGATCCACCCTCAGCCCGTGGGGATCCATGGGGGATGCAGAGATCCACCCTCAGCCCGTGGGGGAGGTGCCCATGCTGGAGCAGGTGGGTGCCTGGAGGAGGCTGTGATCCAGTGGGAGACCCAGTGGAGAGAGAAGGCCCCTGCTCCGAAGCTGGAGCAGCCTGTCCTTGGAGGACTGCACCCCGTGGGAAGAGAGCCACACCACAGCAGTTTTGGGGGGACTGTCTGCCCGTGGGGGGAGTTCACATTGCAGCAGGTGTGGTATGGCTGCTGCTCATGGGAGTGGACCCACGCTGGGGGAGTTCACCGAGAACTGTCTGCCATGGGAGGGACTCCAGGCCTCACAGGGGAAGGACTCCTTTCCCAGAGCAGCAGAAGAAAATCTTGGTGATGAACTGACCCAAAAAACCCCTACTCCCTGTCTTCCTGTGCTGTTGGTGGGAAGGAGGGAGGGGCTGGGGGAAGAAGGTGTTTTAAGGGCTTATTTTACTTCTCACTATCCTCCTCTGATTCTGTTAGTAATAAATTCACTTTGCAACTTTAAGTTGAGCCTTTTTTTGCCCTTGAAGTGTTTTCTCCCAGTCCTTATCTCAACTCATGAACCCTTCATTAATTTTTTTCCTCTCCTCTACCCAGCTGTCACCGGAGAGGGTGAGCAAGCGACTCGTGGGTGCCTGGCATTGGGCCAGTGTCAAACCACGACACTCTTACACATAACAAACGTATAAAATCACACCACCGGCTACTTCCATTTGTGTGCTTTCTGTGGCTGAGTTTGAGCTTTTTTGCCTTCTATCTAAAATGAGAATTACAGCGGAGATTCTCCCCAAGACATTTAAAGGAATTAAGACAGCAGCAGGATGTGGATCTCTACATTCTCCAAAAGTCTCATTAGCTTCTGTTGACTATTCCACAGTAATGCTGGAGCCTTAGAAGAGGACATTTCTCCATTGTCACCCACCATTCAGCACAGAGGCTGAACATATGCTTCAGTTGTCTGTGCTGGTCCCAGTTGCTCCTACTTTAGGGCTGATCTTCTGCTCAAAGGGGGAAAATGCCTGTAGTGAGACCAGATTTCTGAAGCTGGGTAGCATCTACAAGACACAGACAGTAGATTCCCTCAGAGACCTTCAAAGGAATTCTTGTCACAGACAAGGCAGGAAACTTGTCACTTGCTCCAAGACTGCTTCCCTGTGCACCTGGCTTTTCAAAACAAGTCCAGCACTCATGTTCAGCAGACTGGATCCCACACACTGTTTCTTTGGTTTGGTTGTTTTCTTCTCCTTTTCTTTTGGGCAGTGTTGCAGAGAACCCTCTTTGGAGACCAAGTTTCTGAAGTTAGGGATGATTTCAATCATGGGACTCCCAGGGCTCCACGAAATAAAACAAACAGATGTTTCAAGTATTGAAATGAGTGTAACAGCATAAATAAAAGAGTGATAATACTGTCAAATTCTAGCTTAATCTAAATACTAGTGGTCAACTTTTTATACTGCATATTACTAGATTGTTCTTCTCAAAGTCTAGCAAAAAAAATCTAATTCTGAAATTTACCTGTTTTATTTGTTAGATTCAAAAATTATGCAGGGTGAACAAATATCTTTAGGACACATCTTTATTTATGCTTTTAATCAAAACTGACTCTTTGGCTAGGTTTAAGGATAAGATCCTTCTCTTTGCTTTCCTTCCATTCAGTGCCCAAAAAAATTGTCAATTATTTGTAGGTGTTTCCTAAGAACCAGTATTTAGGTAAAGAAGACTCAGAGCTTGAAGATAGAAGCTAACCTAAACTTCATTTTGGCATTTGTTCTAATTATACTGTTGACCTTGGAGGCCATACATTTGGGTGTTTAAACACCTCTAACACCTCCAAGGCTTGTGTGAAGGAAGCCTTTGGAACCCACCAGTGATCAAGGACTCTGTCCTTGTCAATCCAACCAGGTACAAGACATAATACTAGTGAAAATTATTCAGCACAGGTTTATTACTACAAAAATACCATCAAATTTGGAAAAGAAAATAATATATACTTGGGAAAGCCACTCATTTGCATATGTATTCAAATGCTCAGTGGGGCTTGCAAAATCTCAATTTTGAGTGATGGACCCTTGGAATAGCACTAATGAAAACACTTCTGTTCTATATTTCCTGTGTGTACTTTAATTTCATTTATGAAAATGAAAGCTTGATTGTGTCTCTTCCTCTGCCATTTGGTAGCCTGCCATCAAAACTCTAAGTGACATGACACACAATAGATTCATGCACCATGAAGCAGACACAGTAGGGGTCTGGAGTATTTGTGTTTTATTTCCAGTTAAACAATACACAGGGGGCTGTCACACTAACAAGGTATATAATGATTGACTTGCTCAGCCACTCGAGATCTTTACTCTGATACAACTGAAATCTCAATAAAGAGGAAATTTATATTTGAACAGCTGTTTATTTTGAAATGCTGTGCTCTAGCCACTTCCTTTTCTGAACAGTACATATGGTTCATTCCTATTTAATTGAAAAAAAATAAAATAATTTGTTACAATTGAGTCATAGTTGTACAAATTAAAGCTTTTAAAGTGAGGTTTTGCTTTGTTCTTTTCACACTTCTCTTTATCATGTCATTTGCCGTTTAATATTCACAGTTTGCAGACAATCCTTAGCAATGTAACTCTGAATTCTGTAATGTTGCAACTCCTTTATTGGAAGCATCATGATAAAAACCATGAATATGGCCATCCTGTTATTGAAAATCCACAGAATGATTTATCAGTCACATTACTTCATGAGCACAATAAACCTCAGGCTCAAAGCCCCATAATGGTATCTATGGTCCTCTATGTCATACAAGAACCATGAGAAGAGAAAGTCTCTGCAATTATCACCCCTTAAGCTTGGTTGTATGAGTTTCTGCCTGCAGCCCTCTCCAAACTGCTCTAGAACAGACTGAGGGATGTGTAAGCTCTCCCACCCTTATGTGCTACATAAACAATGATCAGTAAAAATTAGAGATAAGCAATTATACATTTAAGGTAAAGCAACAATTTCATCTTTTAGCTGAGAAAAAGATTTGATCCAGCTAAATAATTTTTATAGTAAAATTCTGAGGCATAAAGTCCAATTTTGTAAGTATTAGTTTTCATGCAATACAATTTTAATTCCTTAGACAGTAGGGGTAGGCTTCTTGCTATTGGATCATGCCACAGTTTGGCTGAGGTTGGATGGCACTAAATGTTTGTTGTATACTGAGGGCTTTCATCAGTCTTAAAGTTGATGTCCTGGGCTAAAAATTATGAAGGATATCCATTGTCAGAGTTACCATGATCTTTTTTGGAAAGGCATCTTACACAACTTCAGCCCATGGAAGAGGAGCCAATGTCCACACCACAAAAGATTTAACTCCATCTGTACATGCGCTCTTTGCAGTTTCAGTGAATATAGTGGGTGTTAAAACTTGAAAATTCTGTCATTTTACTGTGCCCCACACATTTTAGCCAAACAACGTGACTCTGTGAAAAATGACTACTCAACTACTGAGTGTTTGGCAAGTGCAGAGGCACAGGGCAAAATCCTCAGCCATGACAAATCCTTGATGTATATCAGCTGAAATTCTGGCAGCACGCATCTCTGAGTAAAGCTGCCACACTAGACAAAGTGGAGAGATATTTGCCACTCTTGCACCATAAAATGAGGCTCAGCAGTCAGCTTCTCATCTCCTAAAATTCTTTGAATCTAAACAGGCTCCTGGACAAAGACTTCAGGTTTGTTTGTCCCTGAGCATTGATCTTTGTCTTGTATCTTTGAACTGACATTAGAATACATTGGTAATAAATCATTTCTGTCATGTGGGATGCAGAATGTTCATTGAAATTCACTGGCAGCAATTGAAAAAATTTGCGTGCAACAGGTCACTGGACTAAGCCTTGTGGGTGAGCTCTCCTGTATATAGACGTGTAGGTCTGTATCACCCAACACTCAGCAGGAAAAGACAGACTACTGTCTGATTCTATACCAACAAAAACTGGAGAGAGGGAAGCATGAAGAAAAATGGAAAAGGTAAAACTGGGTACACAAACTTTCCTTTTTTTAGTCTGCTAGACCTTTAGCCCATTGATTATTGTCCTAGTAGAGGATGATTTTATTATAGGGGGAACACTAAATATAAAATATAAATATTTTATATTTATATAAAATATTATATAAATATAAAACAGAATATAAAACTCCTCTAGCAGCAGGTAATTTTACCCTGGATGGCACTGACCATGCCTGTAAGCTGGTTTTTGCATACTTAACTATTTGTCTTACCCTTACATTGCTTACATTTTACTTTGATAACAAAATGTAAGTTTTGTTTAAAGGCAGTGCTTAATAACTTCTCTGTATCAGCCACATAACACATCCTGTTCTTCAGACAGGCTGCAGAAAAACAAGGTGCTTTTCCCTAAACACAGTTTGCCACACATGAGCAATATACAGGCAACCTGTGACAGTTGTGAATTCCCTCACATTTAGTTGGGAGGGTTACCTTATCTTCACTAACTTTTTTGCTGTTGTTTTGTTTTAACATTTCCCTATCTTTCAAGGTGGCCAGTGAAGGGAGTTGGCAGTACATTCCCCCTTTCCATGATCAAGCTGCCTTTTCAATGCTCCCAGTCCATAACAGAGGTTGTAATATTCAGCTATGTTCTGCACAGGCACCTTTGCTGCCTGAGGCACAAAATTAGTTTTGGTTTGTCTTGCAGTAAAGGGTATATTTGTGGTCCACAGTTCACCTCAAAGACCACAGACAAACTAGCAGCTGCAGAATCAGGAGCTGTCATGATTAAATCATTCACAAAGGCAAAAGAAACCATGAACAAGCTTATTGCTTGCCGAAGGAGCAACAAGAAATAAGTAGCTGTAGAAGGGAATGTCTTACGGTCTCTGTCTCTGTATCAGTACTGGTAAATAAAACTGTGACCAAGTGCTTGGCCCCTTTGCCTACACTTCATTTCCCTCAAACGAAACAGCCTCAGAGAGGTGCATCTTCCTCCTGTGCTCTTGTCCATCCCTCCCAAGGCACGTGTGACTGCCCTCCTCTCAGCTCTGCACCTTTCCTGGGACTGTTCCTATTGTCCCCACCTGAGGCATGGTCCAGCTCCTGTGGGGCTGGGAGGCAGTGGGGACCCCTGCCCTAGAGAGAAAGAGAGCTGTGGGATGCTCAGCACACACCCTTCACATTTCTGGGGGCATCATGATGAGAACAGCTGGAGAATGCAGAGCCTCAAGGTGTGGGCTGGACTACAGAACAGTGCTGCTCTGTTTTCCTGTTCTGCAACCACATTCACAGGAACAGCTGTGCTGTATTTTATAGGTGTGCTGAAAGCTTTAACTCACTGAGAGAGACACTTAAGGCTTCTCCGTTGCTTTTCCTGTTATCTACACAAAAAGCCAAAAAAGAGCTGTTTTCTTTAGTTAATCACCTGAATATCAGGGGATGAGAAATAGCCTGAAAGCCTGTGATCAGGTTTGTCAGATGAATGAAGTATTTGATCTCACCAAAACTCAGGAATACTCATCCTCACCTTCCTGTGAGCCCCTGTCTTAAAACTAGGAAAAACATCTTCCAGATTTCTTCCCAGAGATGTGTAAAAAGGAAGGATCTTTTTTCCTTTTTTTGTTCTTTTGTTCTTTTTTTTTTTTACTTGCATTGCCATAGCTAACGTCAAGGAAAATAATTTTGTGTGTTTGCAATTTCTTTGGACAGATATATGAAGTCTGACTTGCCTGACTTGCCTTTGAGTTCTGAACAAATTGTTCCCTATGTCACTTTCCATTATGAATATCTTGGGATGTTTGTTTGGTTTCTCCCTGGCTAGAAAATTAAAAAAGTAATATAAAAGGAAAAGCATACTTGTTCAAGCCATCCTTTAATCAACACCACACAAAAATTGCTTCCCTAAGTAATTTAAATAGCAGCCCTGCAATTCTTACATACCTTTAGATACTGAATTTAATCAAATAAAATCTGGTTAACATGGAAAAAATACTTCCAAAATAGTCTTTAATGACTGGGGACTTACCAGAACATCTTTGGGAATACACAAATGCAACAAAGAACATTATTTCAAGAAACACAGTCTTAGGAGAGCCACCCAAACTCAGAGTTTGGTCAAATACTAACAAATGCTATACAATCTTGTGATCTTCAGGGAAAATCAGCCCTCAGGTCCTGCTCTGAGTAACATCCCTGTTTCAGTAGGGTGCAGTCACACGCACTCTGATCCACTGAAGTCAACAGCACTCAAATGCTACTGGCTTATGGGTATGTGACTCCGTGCTTTCCTGAACAGGTGTGAATATCATTTGTGTTTAAAAACATTGCCTGAGAGAGGGTTTAAATTAACACTGTCAGTTCAGTCAGCAGGCACTGTGAACCAAACTGCAGCATCAGTTTTTAAGAATTCCCTGTTTCTGTATACTCCTCATAAATATACAAGAAATAAAGTGGTGTTTAACTCTGCTGATATAAAGCCTTCACCTTTATGTTATACTCTGGGAAAGCATAAAAAGTATCTTTCATCCAAAGCCTCTATTGATCTCCCTTTAAAAATTCTTAGTTCTATAATTATTAATTTTCCTTGTTACTTTTATATTTGTGCCCTGTTGAATTCCAAATGTCTGAATCAATACGTTTTTACCTTTCAGCCACAGCAGACATGTAACGAAGCAAAGGTCCTGCCACTAAAACTTGTCTCTGCATGTCAAGGTAACTGCTCTACTCTTGCGTTACTGGTACAGTGGCTTGAAATATTTCTAGCTATCAAACTAATTCAGACATCTTTGAACTGTCCCTACTCAGTAATTAAGTATTATTGTGCTACTTTACAAATGGAAAGTGAAGGCCAAGGATCCCATTCAATGAGCTGGATGTCTCAGTGATTTACCCCAGCCTTCAAAGAAAAACAGTACAGAGCAGGGACTTAGGGTCCTGTTTCTGGCAGGAGTCAAACCTCTTCACATCAGCTGCTCAGGGAAGTGAGCAGTGTATTTATATTTAGTCCACACTAATCTAAATTTACCTCACAGCCTCCTAACACTGGGAGCCTACATATAGTGTAAGAGTCTGTGACAAAGGTTATCTGAAACCTCATTCACTTTTTCATAGATAAAACTCTCCTAGTGGATGCAGCTTTGACACAAAGCAGGCAAGAATTTCAGATATGCTTTCCCAAGTGTTAGTAAAAGATGCTTGAAATTTATCTGCCAGAAGCAAGACAGGCTTGCAATGGCTTCAGAGTTGCAAATCAGGAGCAATCTCATTACCCCTGGTGTCACTGTTCTCCTTCCCAGCAGTGGGGTGACAGAGGTGCAAAATCACTGTGAGTCCAGACACAGACCCTTTTTTTATAGTAATCCTCAAAAATGAATTGCAATGCAATTGCAGCTGAACTCTCCTGTGATGCAGTAATTAAAAAGTATAAAGCTAACAATCTTTATAGGCTGGAAAAACTGCAAGAAGGCTAAGGTTCTCAAATGACAATGTTTTGTCCAGACTGAGACATGTCCAGAGCTCCAGAAAATTATGAGCTCCTCTCTTATGAATAAAAACATCTACATCAAAACTCACAGACAGAAGATCCCAAAGTCAAAATCATTTCCAAATGTCTTGGTCACAATATAACTTCTTGCTCTGTTCTCTCCTTAAGCCTGAGAACTGTAACTATTTTTGTGTGCGTGCATGGACAGATATGTGTTTGGATATAATGCCCAATTCTGTTCACTCTAGTCAGCATACACCAAGAAATAACTGCAGCAGAACAGTTAGAACAGCCTTGCCCTTTGTATTTTAGAAATGCTTTTTTTGCTCATGTACTTAGACAGTTGGCCACTTTGCTTCAAGTCATTGCCTGAGGGTCTTTCTTATACCATGAGATTATTGATCAATGCAATGATGGGCCATACTAAATCACTTAGCAGGGAGGATCATGCAAAAGATCCTTTCCTCCAACCTATTCAGACAGAAGAAAAACTAAATATCAACTTAACTTTTTAAGGCTCCATTGAATGTTTTTCCAAGTGTGAGGACAAAATTCAGGTCAATTCACCTATCCCTCAAGCACCCCTTAGAGTTCATTAAAATGGAAAAAAAAAATAATCTTCTGATAGATATGACCATCACTTAGAAAGGACAAAAGTGTCCTTATAAGCTAATAAGACGGTAAAACATCACATAGGGAATCACAGATTCTCTGCTTTTCTTAGCCTGTTTCCTAGAGATGGCTAGTCATGAGAAATAAATAGAAAAAATTGCATTAATCTGTTGTTTTATTTTACCCACAAGCCTATTTACTCTAATATTTTCTTACTGCAGGAGCTGTAAAATGAAGAAGTTTATGGCTTGGATGGATCTCAATAAGAATGATGATTCATCTCTAGAACAAACATTTGAACATTAAAAAAAAAAAAAAAAAAAAAAGAAGATTCAAGAAATGATGCCTGCCTTAATATAGATTTTGTGAAGAGTACTGTCCCTACCTCCATCACGGACTGACTCAGCTCACCTTTTTACTCTGAGCAATCAGCAGACCACTGGCTCCTTTTTCAAATTTTCACGTAATGTATAGTGTTGTAAGGCTTCTTCACACTGGTAAATTAAATTTTGCTTGGTCTATAGTCTGGCACTGAGGCCTACAGGCATAGACTACCCTGTCCATGCTTTTAAAGTCTCCTAGTCTCCAAGAGGCCAAACTGCCTTTGGGGAGTTACTAGCTCCTGAATCACTCTGAGTTGGCAGCAAGCTGTTATTTTCTGTGGGTCACAAGTGTGCCATTCGTGGGCTGCTGCAGAAATAACAGTACAGACAACCAGGTGCCTGTGCCCTGGAGCCTTCCCTGTCACCACTTAATTTCCTGGCACAGATGTAGCCGTTTGCTCAGTCTAGCATTGCCCAAGTTCATCATCTTTTCATACCTCTGAAAATCAGAGAAGGTTTTAAAACAGCTAACTCTGTTGAAAACAGCCACTGTTGAGCCAGTGGCTCAACCTCTTTGTGTTTCTGCTGACATTCCCTAAGTTTAAAAGTTACTAAGGATTTTTTGAGCAAGAAAAACACTGTAAAAGAGATGTCACAGCTCACAGATCTGACACCATGCTTTGGGTTTTCCCAGCTTTCTGCCCATGAAGAAGGGGCTAGCAGTACTATACATGGGATTTATTTCTCAGTTGCAGTAATATTGTATTATCAAACAATCCCTCCAGAAATAAGGACCACACCCAAAAAAAGAAGTTTTAACAACTGTTGTGGGAAAGCTGGAAGAGTAAACATCAAGATAAGGCACATTATATAAACCTCTACTAAAGGTGAAAAGCAGTTTTGGAAAGAATGGCAAGATTATGAGAAAACTTTAGATTACTAAGAACATCCTTTCCAATGGAAATGAAATCTCATTCTTTTAATGGAGGGAAAAAACCTCTTTTAATTAGAAAATGACAGTGACACTCATCATAAATAAAGTGCTTGGCTTAGCAAGTAATTTGTTGCTGCTGCATCATCATATCAATAAAGATTAAAAAAAAAAAAATGTGTTTCAGGCTTTTCCAAGATCACAGCAAAAATTTCTAACCTGCTGAAAAATTGTGTAACTCCTACTCCTAACCAGCTATGTTTGAAATGATTGCATAGAGATAGGTACAGATAAAGATATTGAGATACAGATACAGATGATATAGATATAGATATAGACGATATAGATATAGATTAGATATAGAGATAGATAGATAGATAGATAGATAGATAGATAGATATTTGATTTATTTTCTACATGCAATTCTACAAATAAAAATTTTAAAACAAAAACATATAGCTGGTTCAGTGTTGACCTTCATCATTATTATTCTGGCATTCATAAGAACTCTATTCAGAGTTTTCTTCAGTACACACTTTCCTGTTAATTCACAATACCTATTGATGCAGGAAGCGCTTCATAATTTCTTACTCATTGACTCACTATTTAAGTTAATACATGGTTTAGTAAGCTTAATATTTTTATGTTCCAAGGAGCTTCTAAATATAAATGAGTGTATTGTAGGCTCCACACTAAGGAGAAGGCATCCTGGGAAAAACACCCACAGAAAATAACTTTAATGTATTATGAGTGGACAATTTGAATTTTGAAAGTAAATACAAAAAACTAATGAATAACATTAAGCCATTAAAAAGCAAGCCTCTGTCATCAAGCATTATAATGGCCACAGCATTATCAGAAGTATCAGAAGCTACAACTTTATCACAAAACTCTATCCCAGTTACAAGTGTTCCAAATTACAATCTTTTCCATCCTTTCTAAAAATTTTGAACTCATATCTCTCTTTCCAGCTGTCATAAAATCACAGAACATTTTCCTCACCGACGCTCTATATCTTGGAGTACTGTGTTGAGTACACCTAATTCCTTTTGCCACAAATCAGCTTAGCATTTCCATTTGATTTGCTGGCCAGCTTTGAAGATTTATCTCTCTGACTTGACAAATTACTATTAAACATGTCTTCTCAGTTTACCTTGTTCCTATGTCCAGATTACAAGCACAGATACCCCTTTCTTCTGCTCTTCAGTGTTTCCTGCTCCCTTTTTCTCTCTCCTCTCTTATCACATGCTCGTGAAGTTCTCCAGACCTTGTGTCTCACCACTCACACTTATTTTTTTCCCACCTTCCCACTGCAAGGTATGTCCCCCTCCTGTTTCCTTTCTTCCTCCTCTCCCCAACCTGGGAAACACCCTCCACTCTGAATTCTTTCCCCTCTCCTCCCTTTCTCCTTCAGTTCTTTAGTTCTGCTACATCCCTACTAAAAAAAAAAAAAACCTCTATGCTTCTATACTTAACTGAATCCCATGTTTCGGAGCTGACATTTTAATCACTACCCTCTATTAGTCCTTCACTCATCTTTTCCTTTTCCTTTTCCTTTTCCCCGCTTCCCAACCATATATTTCTCCTTGTCAAGAGAATTGTCAGGTTTTTCAAAACTCCTTCCCTTCTGCAGAACATGCAGGACATATATACTGCAATATTCATTCTAAGCAGACAAGCATCTTATCTGCTTCTTTCAAGCTTGTCTTTCAATCTCACTGGGACTCTTCCACTCCCTCTTTAGTATCTCTATTTCTCAATTTCCTCAAGATGCTCCACCTCACAATATAAATGTCCTTTTAAAAATAAACCATCTTTGACTCCACTCTCCTCTCTACTAATTATCTCGCCCATCTTTTTTGTCTGCAAATATATTCTGGAGCTCTTCCAATTAAGCTCAGTCTTAACCCTTCTTTTTTTTTTTTTTTTTTCCTAACTTCTTCCCTTTGCCCTCCAGTGAAGAAGACACATTTTCAACAAAGTGCCTCACAAATCATTCCTCCCAAAACCCAGAACTGACACCCCTTGTCACCCTCTCCAATCTGCCTGCAAGACTCTTCTTGTAAAGCTGCTCTCCGTGGACTTTGACTCATCTATGTCTTGATTCTCCTTTTTTCCCACACTCAAATGTACATTTCAAAGGATTTTTCTCATTCTTCCCTTCAGTTTTCTACAGAAGCCTTCTACACCTGGGCTCTGTCTCTGTTTCTTTTCATGTTGTCTCCAGATAATTCATTTACAGATAATTATGCAAATAATCAAATTCCAGATAATCTCATCTTCAAAATAAATAAATAATGTACCTGCTCCATGTTTCAGCCATCTGCTTAAGAGTGGCACAGTCAGAGTAAGGCTCTTCATATTTCCCTCTGTCATGTTCCCCTTTTTTTTTGTCACTACGGAAATTCCTCTATCTTGCCTCTTCTGCAGCTCCTCAGGTCTATGGCCTTGGCACAGCCTTTAGCTGAATTCCCAATTGATTCCTATTCCATCTTTTTACTTTACACATTATACACTTTTATTCTCATTCATAACGTAAAACCCTCCTCCAGGCTCTCACCATCTCCCATCTTAACTAACATTATCTTCTACAAATTTGTCAAATATAACATAGCTACCTATTTCCATTCATAACATTGCAGTGAAGAAAAGTTTCCTGGCCTTTTGCTCTGAGCATGTGATTTCACTTTTCACAGCCTTCCCCCTCTTCTTTCACACCAAACATCAGCTTCTTGTCTTCATTCTTCACAGCTTGTCTCCACAGTATTTATCATCTTTCATATACTAAAAGTGACAGTAACATTTAACACAGGTTCCCACAGCACACTTGGCAGGAACAGGCATTCAGGGCCAAAAGCAGAGGAGAGGTGAATTAACATCCTTTGCATGAAGCCAGCGGGATGTGCCCAACTACCAACAGAGCCACTTATCCTATCTTTTCTGGTAAGGAAGGATATTTACTCATCTGTAGCCTTGGGAGCAAAAGAAAGTTTAATTCACGTAGGATAAAGCAGGAACAGGCAATCCTCCTGAATCAGCCCCTCAGGAGGCAGTAGTGAATGGTGAAGACTGCATTCAGGAGCAGAGGCAAAGAGCCCCTAGGCTGACTTTGGCAGCCTTGTTCTTTGCCCAGTCACAAAATATCCATTAGAAGAATCCTTAAAAAGCTAAAGGTCGATATTACTGCAGCTCATAGGTGTGTTGGTAGCAGACAGCTCAGATGCAGGGCTCTATGGCAGAATACGCCAAACAATCTCCAAATATTTGAACATCACCTCTGTACAGCTAGCAGGCAATTTTTATCCAGAGTCAGAGCTGAGTCAATGCCTACAACAGAAAAAATCTTGCAAAAAATATTCTCCAAAGCAGCTAGTATATAAGCCTCCTAGTCTTCCTTTCGAACTGTCCTGTTAAAAGTGTTCACAACAGGCAGCAACCATGCATGAGGCCGCTGAAAGAAAAAGGCTCTTTACATCCCAACCCATTAGAGCCAAACTGTGCTGTGCACACAGCCTATCCATTCACTTATCCCTCCTTTCTCAGATCAGTGCTGTTCACCGGCCCGGGCTTCAATCTCTGCTGCACATCTGGGGAAGCTTCAGGGTCCAGTTTTGAGAGGACTTTTACCTCATCCGAACACAAACCTTTTATACCAACAAATGACAGTATTTGGAACTTAAGCTGCTTAATCTGTAGATGCATGCAATTACAAAAAATTATGAGAGCTAAATACTGTCATTTGACCTTGAACATTTTCTAGTGTCAATTCTGAATTGGCTCCCCATTCATTTGCCCATTAATAGCAAATTGTCAAGGCTGAAGAAGCCTCATCCCCAGAAACAGGCATTTTGTCCAAATAGGGACTGAGCACACCTCGGAGGTTTGCCCTGTTTCGGTTGTGATGGAAATGGTTTTCATTGAATTTATTTCTTTCTGCTATGTATAATTTTTCCATATGAGTGAATAGACAAAGACTAGGATTGTCCTTATGGTATCCAAAAGACCATGCCTTTCAAACCACTCTGCGCTTGTAAGCCCTACATCCAATCAGACAGTCAGATCAAGATGCTTATAAATTCATACTTGTTGAAAAGTGAAAAAATATCCCTGACTATGCCTTCACAGAAAGCTTGGGCCCCTCTCCAGCTTTCAAAGGAGCTCCCTGTTGACAGCTCCCAGAGCCTGTGGCTCTGGCCAGCTGTGCCCATGAACAAAGCCAGGCTCCAGGCACCACGGCTCCCACAGCAGGGACCAAACCGGAGCCTCCCCTCTTCTTCCAGGTCATGAGTGAGGCCACCTGTGAATAGAGGGACTTCCCACCAGCTGAATCCCCTTCTGCAACAATGTCACACACACTCCTGCCTTCCAAAGTCTTGATGGTTGGAAATACCATGGGTTTAGTTCTCTCTTCTAATCTACAGGATGACCAGGAAGATTTATTAGCAGTTTAATACGGGGAGGGAAAAGGGCAGGGGCAGTGGGCTGTCAATGTTAGACAAGAGCACATCCCCCCATCAGCATAATGCCTTCAGAAGCAAAATGGGGAGCCTCCCTGCAAAGATCCCTAGGGCAATTTAGTCTGAAGGAATATGTCTCCCTCAGGACTCTTCTTATTGCTGCCAGAGTTATGAGGGCCATGTGCTACCTCATCATTAATATGGTGTGTTTAATTAGCACATACATGTTTGTGTTCTTTCTTTTGAAATAGCCCAAAACTATTGCACAAACTCCCTTCATTAAAATGAAGAGCTAGTAAATTGTGTCTTCTTTCAGGCAAAAATTTGTGAGAGTAACATGTTGCAGGAAAAAAGGTCAAGAACAAGAAAGAGAGAAAAATAAATAGGAAACTAAAATAAAGGATACTGAATGAGGGAAGGAGTTAATGGAAATATTTATAGGGCACAAAAGATTAAAGGAAGATTTCAAGGTGTTAACAGGGCTAGCATTTCTGGAATGTAAAATAGCATTTGTATTACACAGCTGAATACCATGCCAGGAATCTATACGCTCTGAAACGTAGTAGAATTTAAGGTCATTGTTTTGTGTAATCATGGTCCTTTCGATGGTGTCCCCATTGGGATTTGTAGGTTGATATTTTCTTATGTAGGGTTGACAACTTTTCTGCTTAACAAGAATGTTTCCTCAGGTCAATGCCAAGATAATGGGAAAGGAATATTTCCAGGTCCCGGGTACATTAAAGCCTGAATTCTGTACCAAAGAGTTTTGCGTAACTTTCCTCACGTGAGGAGATTGTGCTCAGATGAATCAGCAGAGATATTCCCACTAGCCATCCACGCAGTAAATGTGGAGATGCTGCAGCATGAGGTCTTTAGTTGGCCCTCCCTTCCTGGCTTGATAGAGTGTGAATTTATTTCCTTAAGGGCACAGTTCAAGGTCTGCTGATAATGCCAGCATTTCTCTGAGGAGTTTTAGCAGACAGGCAAGTTATCACTGAGGGTCTGATTGTGGTTTTATTTATCCTTTATATTGAAACTTGCTTTACATCTTTTGTCTACAGCTGCACACATGACCTCAGAGACCTTTTAAAATTAAGAACACCTTATTAATGTGAGTGTGAGCTCCTCATCTGTTTTTCCTGTTTGTGCAGTTCCTAACAAAGTGGGGGGTTTGACTGTGGCTGAGCTCCTAGTTGCTATGGCAATACAAGTAATAAATAAATAGTAAAAATAATACACTGGAATAAAATATTCTGATTCTGTAAGCATGACCTCCAGAATTATAATTACTGCACTTACTTGCAATTTAGCATTTCTGAGCAACATTTCTGAGTGCCTGGGGTGCCCCAAAACACTTATTAACTATCATGCCTTGCACACACCAGAAAATGGTAATGTGGCTCTGTCATGTGATGCTGCAGCATTTTGGCAGTGCTGGTCATGACTGCATGTTGCCAGAGGTGTGCCAGGAAGGAGATGTGTGTGTGTGTGGACATGCAAGGCACAGGCCAAAGCCAGGCATGTCCAAACCCGTGAGTTTGCACATATGAAGGACAGCAGCAACTTCATGCGCTTCTCTTTCTCTACAAAACCATGACGTGTCCACTCTCATTCAGATGAAAACTTTTTGCACTTCTACAGCTGTGACAAAAGAAGCCACAAAATGTCTGTAATTTACATTTATACTCCCATTAAAGAATATTTTTATTTATTATACAACAATAATTAAGCTCATGTGGCCAAGATGCAACATGAAGCTGTAGATCAAGAGTTATATTTGAAAGAACTGCAGAATTTATTTTTCCTGGATAATTTCCAAATTATAAGATTCTTCAATGCCTTTTTTTTTTTTTTTGGAATGAGCAATAACCTGCATTTCCATTGTAGATGGACATCAGTTTTAGAAATCAAAGCTGTGCAGAAAAATAGCTGCTTTTCGTCCTGTTTTGGAGGGGAAAATAATAAATATTGGTAAAATCTGAAATGCCTGCACATTAGTATTTTTATTGAAACAAAATTATATTTAATCCTATAAGAGTGATGCATGAAGTTCATACAGAGATTAATAGCTATGTTCGTGTGCATGTGTATTGATTACATACAAAGTTCTGCTAGGTGTATTTAGAAATTAAGGAAATATAAACCTTCATTATTGCAGTGACAGATTTATCTTATAATATCCAGTAGCTCCAGTGGTCATAGAAATGCTTAAGTATTTTTCTGCCTTTTGACACATTTCTAAAATAGATGAAAAATTAAATGTTAAAAATAGAAAGAGTAAACATTGCTGGCTTGCAAAGAGAGCAGAAAGTTAAATCTTTGGTGGTCACAGATAGTATAAGGACGTGATGAGATGAGGTTGTGCAGATATAAAAGAAGCTCATGTTTCTAAAGATAAACCTTGAAAAATTAGGTTGATAATTCATTTCATCTTCCTTGCAACATATTGCACTACATAAGACTAAGGACCAGCAGTAACACAAACATATGGGAATTGCAGTTGCTTACTAATGCAAGTTTTTTAAAAAGTTACTTACTCTGAAATAGTTAATAGTTACAGAAAACATTTTTGAAGCATTAAAGTATAGCAGTAACAATTTATTTTATTTTTTTCATAGCAGGCCTCAGCAGGGAAGAATGGCAAATTTAAAAAAAAAAATCCTACCTTTTCCCAAATCTTCTGGTTACAGAAGGCACTCCTCCAACTCACATCTTCTTAACAGCAGCACAGCAGACAGTAATACGACTTTACATCATAACAAGCATTCTTTGAAAGAAGACATTACTTGTGAGAAAAGTTAAATTGCAGTTCAACCACAGCCAAATCAACACTCTGCTCTTTTGGAGACAGCAGGTTATGAAAGATCACTCGACTTTGCCATGGGAAAACAAGTGGCCAAAGATGCAACAGGGGAGAGCAGTAGGATGTGACCCCCATTTCTCCAGCTCAGAGCTTAATCACTGGCTTCTGCCTGATTCTGTGCCCTATGGGGGTGACATCCCTCACAAGCACACCTAACAGGCAACACCCTGAACAGTGAACAGCTGAGGTAATATCTGGTTTATGGATCCTGCCAAACAGCCCAACATTTGTTCATGTCAGAACATTAGGCAGTCAAGTGGAAATGTCTGCCCACAGAAAATGTCTGCCCACAGAAAGCTGATGTGTGTTGCCAGGACAAGGAGATACACCAGTGAACTTCAAACACCTGTACAGCTGAAGGGGAGGTACATGAACACAGCATTCTCTCAGGCATCAGGCCATCTCTTCCTCCAACCCTCAATGTCAAACCCCAGGGTACACCTACCACCAAGGAACAAAGTAAATTCATCACGACAAGCACAATGATCCAGGAGCATCCAGTCCGGGCTTTACCTCAGATCAAAGAGACAAGCTGCTTGTTAGCAGCAGTAACCTGATGCACACTTTTAGTGCCAACTTTTGCCCAAAATAGTCTTTCTGTGTATTGAAAATCCAAAACAAAGTGGAAAAATTAAGGCATACAGTGTGGCAAAAGAAAAGCCTCATACATCTTTTCCATATCTTTATCCTCCTAAAGCTGCAAAAATACTCAGTGCTGGTTAGGGAGTCAAATTTTGAGAAGGTAAGTAGTGGCAAATGTTCAAACCTGTGTCTTTAAACATTTAAGTCTAAAAAATTAAGATTTGAAATAGGATCTGTGCAGCCCGTTCAGAGGTAGAATAACCAATATGCATGAAGTGGGTTCCTGCATCAGTTTTACATAGAGAATAGCCCGAATTGTCAGGATAACCTGGGTTACTCTTAATCTTTCTGTTTGTGAAGAGCATGGCTTGCCAAAGGGCTACCCACCCTCCCTCTACACCTTTGGCAAAGGCATTGGGGCCACCCCCACTGAACTGATCCACCAAGAACATTTCTGGGTTTCCTTGTTGAGTCTTTATTAAAGAGAATAGCGTTTGAGTTCAATATCATATGTCCACATTAAAGCACCACTGCCTGCAAGCGCTCATCTGCTGCATTTGCAAGTGGCTTCCAGCCCCCTCCAGGCAGCAGCATAAGAGGGAAGCCTCACTGAGCTTCCCCTCTCTTCTACTGACCATGAACTTTAAGCTGTGCAAAAATGAGGATTTGTGAAAAAATCAGTTGCAACTTCACCACAACTGGAAAGACAGATTTCCTTCACAGATCCTTCCATGTGCAGAATGAGGAAAGCAGAGGGCTGACTGCTCCAAGGCTGATGGAGGCATACAAGTAGCTGTGGGCACTGTGGAAAGGTATCTGACTTGGTGCTCATAGTAATTATCACAATTACTTGTAGCAGAACTTGTAGCATAACTCTCTCTTCTCTTTCTAAAGCTCTTGAGAAAATGCTTCTTAAAAAACAGTCTGATGACTTTCTGCTGACTTGGAAACATAACAAAAACCCCAGAACCCAACCTAACCTCGGTGTATCTGTCACTTTTGAATCATCTGATATTAATTGCACCCTCTTTTCCACCAAAATTAAACACTCACTATAGAATGACAACCACTTTCTGATCAGCTTGGCTTTTCCCATGTGGTTGGCATAAGTTACTCAACAAAGTGATAGATCTGTCAACACAAGACAATTTGATGTGTGTTCATCCCTATCAGAATGGACCCCAGTGCTGAAGCTCAGCTCTTTGCCACTACAAACCATTACCTGAAGTTTTCCCTGACCATGTTGTCTATGTTCTGGCACCAACCAACTTCACTTGTTGAATTGAGTCCTTTCTTGTAGATATCTTCTTATTCTGCAGCACTATTCCCCTTTTTGAGCTACATGCAGACCTCCTGCTGAATTCATGGACTCATACTTGCCTTTGCTCATGACCATGAGAGGCTCTTTGCTGCGCAACCGCCCTGGTGGCAGCCGAGGTGGTGTGTTGTGGAAGCATCACCAACATGGAATTATTTCTTGTCATTGGGGTAAAGAACACAGTCTGTTATTTTTTTCTTTATAAAACCATCTGGACATCTTCAGCTCACCAGATTGTTTTTTTCTGATTAAGGCAACCAGACTCTAAGAAAGTCCTGCTGGCTTATGTCTTTCACTGTGATGCAGAGTATCTTAATTCCAAGTGGTCAGAGAAAGGCAGCTGCGTTTCCTGCCCCTTTTGTATTCCTACAGCAATGAGCCTGGGCAGGTTTCTCTGCACGCAGAAAGCCATTGAAAGCCAGAGGGAATCTGTACTTGAAAGGGTTTCAGCCATGAAATGCAGCAAGCCCCAGCAGCATGTCTCTGTGAGACTCAAAGGAATATGTCATTTTTTGGGTATTGTGAATCTTAACAGGTGTTTTAGGGGTATCTCTCTTTGACTGCATGGCTACACTATAGTCTCTATACAATTGGGTGTGTATACAGATTAAAAAAATAAAATTTCAAAAGAAAAGCAATGCCAGTTTTTGACCAAGCTGGTGAAAGTCTTAGACTGGGTGAAAAAATATGTGATTTCATCAATGTTTCACCAATAATCCCTACAAGTTGTTGGGCAAGACATGGAAACACCCTAAGCTGGTGTTTAAACATGTGGCTTTGTATTACAAAAGCATACTGAAGCACTGCTGGGTTTACTTGTGGTTTAGATGTTAAAATTCACACCCAGGTTTCAAACTCGGGCTTTGGAGCTATATGGAAAGCATAACAAAGATATCATACAGTGCTTTCTCATGGTGCTCATTCTAAAGGCATTGTTAGAGAAAGAGAAGTCAGAATGCTCCTGAGACACAAAAAAAGCTGTACCACTTATAAACACAAAATTTATAAATAGCTTGAAAGCCATAGCAAGAAATTTTAGAGATCCCTAAATTGTAGGGTAGGAAGAATAGACAGAACAGGGTAGGAAGAATGGGCAGAAAACAATAATTCAGATAAGATTTGTATTTTAATGAGCTGTGATTTTTTTCATCATCTCCAACAGCTGACATGTATCCTGTCTTGGAATATACAAGTAATGATACTTTGACTATAGATACTCAGAGGAGTCTTCAGAGGGTGGCTAGGCATGTAACTATCTAATTTATCAAAGCACAAGAATTTATAGTGCCTAATTAAAATGGGATTTTCATTGCTAAAATAAAAATGGACTTTAAAATGTAGCTACTAAATCAATAGGTGTCCTCCTGGTCTGTCAGACACCCATAAAAGAGTAGCAAGTACTTAATTTACTGATGGCCAGATGCTCATTTTGGCAAAGATGGCCCTTCTGCATGCCCAGATTCAGAGACATTTCTGATACTGTTGATGACCATCAGAAACAGGCTGCTGGGCTAGCCTTTGGCCTGGTCCATATGGAAGCTCTTCTGGTCTTGCTAGCAGAGCAGAGCAGGAAAGAAATCCGTTCCTATTTCTCACAATTCGAAGGTGGAGGAACAAAGTTCTTGTTTGGTGCCTTGTCAAGGCCTCTGCACACAGATGCAGCAGAGCCTTTGGACACCCCCCTGTTCCTGCCTCATACTCCCAGCTCATGCCTGCCTCTCCCCGAGCACAAGCATGGTATTCTTTGCCATTTAAAAACTACTTTTCCACCTGTCGTCTACCTATAGCAGGGGAATCTAACAAACTCTTGCTGGCTTTTGTCTTCACTGTGTGTGCATCCTAATTCCAGGCAGAAACCTTTTGCTGAGGAGTCAGAGGACGCATTATCCCTTTTTAACAGTACACAACCCCAGTCATAATGTATGCCCACAGGAAGAAATACTTCCCATGCAGGGAATGACTCAGACTAAGTCAAAGCAGCGATTTGAGGAGTGTGGAGAAAAGTGAACAGTAACTGCAGCTTGTAAAAGGTAGCATTTATCTTAACAGAGTGACAGCTGCTCACTATGAAGTTACAAGGGAGTATTGTGATTTTCTGACTCTGAAGCCCACCCTTTAGGAACCACTGGTCTGGAATATGAAAAGACTGTACATACTGAAAAAGTCCTTTTTAATGAGACATGGTCAGATTGTGATGAAGCTCACTCAGGTTGAGTGGGCAGGCATTTTCCTTCATGTTTTGGCCCCATTGACATTAACACTATCATTATTACTAAAATAAAGCTGAATACAATGCACATGCAATTGTGGTCCTGTTGCATACTAATAATTGATAATTAATAAATTTCAATACATTCAATAAATTCCAATGTTTTGGGATTTTTTGACCAGCTCTACTGGGAAGTAAAAACAGTATGAGGTCGCCCTGGTAGTACTCTTATAATGAAGTGAGGTGCAACAACTATCAGTCATGAAGTTGACTTTCTGTTTATAAGATTAAACAATGACTAAGCTTTAAAAAATGCATAAACAGTGGTGTAATAAGGCTGTCATTGAAGTATAAGGAATAAAATGAAGCTGGTAAAAAACATAACTACATTTTATTATAGCAAGTGAAACACAATCAGAAAACTGCTTCCTTTCAAGTCTAATTGTTCCACCTGCCTGCATACAGCATGCTACACAAAGTCCTGGGCTTAATCACCTCAGCTGTGTCATGGCTCTTTCCTGATGCAAAACACAGCAATGCACCAAACCAACTAGAGACACCCGAAATTATTAAACCTGCATAACCTTTGAGAGTCAGGCCAGCCTTTCTTATTTTTTGTGTATTCACCAGCCCAAGGAAAAAAAATAGATAAAATATACAGAAGTTGCACAAAAGCAGATTAACCATTTGATTTGTGTCAAAGATTAGTTGTGCCTTTTAATATCTATCAGATGGGCTGTGCTGGGGACAGATGACAAAAGACTGGAGGGGAACCCACTAAGCTCTAACCCATGTGACACAGGAAGTTCATCCTGGGTCTGACACAAAGGAAAAAGACTCATGACCTGGGAACAGCCTGCCTGCAGCTCATTTACGGAGAGAATGCTCTGGTCTTCCCTTGTTGAGGCCATGAGTCTAGTTTCAGAGGTTTCTCTCAGAGGAGGAATGAGCTGGATTCCTCAGGCTGTGGTGTGCCACAACCTGCATGATACCCTTGGCAGGAAACTCATTGGCCCATAGAAGGTCTTGCGAGGAAAGAGGGCTGAAGAGAGTGACTATCTGTAGTTTTATATCAGGCACAACCAGAGGTTGTGCTGAGTGGGTTGGGTTGGACTGACTTTGCTCAGCTTCATCTGTTTTTGTTTTGTTTTGGTTTGGTGTTTTTGCTTGAGACTGGGGAACACAGCTTGGCTCAGGTATCACTTGAACAGACCTCATGTTTTTCATTTATGCTTTTTAATCTCAGCACTCCTGAAACAGAAATGTCTCAAGGTACTGTTTGCAAGGTCATCAGCTAACCCGACTATAAACACTCAGATAGCTCATTAAATTAAACTGTCTGATTTACTATAAAAGACTAGAGAACCAAGTATATATTAAAAAAACAAGTAAGAAAAGAACAGAAATGGGGAAGAAAGTTTCTCTTTTTTAAGTACTAAGAATGAGAAAAGCAGAGATGTAAAGGGAAAAACTTAGAGCCAGAAGATCCAAACTTCCCCTTGATTCTAAACTTAGCTCAGCCACTGGCCCACCGTGCAGATGACTCAGTGCACTTCCTTGAACTTAAATCATTCCTCTTACAAAACTTGTTAAAGAAAGACGTCAGTGTAAATTAGATGTTGTGTCTAAGTTTAGCTATGGCCGATACTTAAATATCAGAAATTTAATGTGTTCTCATTCTTGTCTGCTTAAGAAAGATGCGTATATACATGCACATATGCATATATATATATATATATATATATACACACACATAGCAAGGGAGAGAAAGACTTCTTTGCGCTATTTTTACAGTTTCATTTGCATATATTGTTATTTTGCTGGTGACATAAGAGCTCACAGCTGATTAGAAGTTTAACCGTTTTCAGAGCAGCCTGACTGCCACAACGCCCAAGCACTCTTCATTCTCTCAAACTGTCAGGAAAGTTTCAATCCCATCCAAGCTGTGGGAGCTGAGAGAGTACACATTCGGCATATAACATACATGATGGCTGATTTCTTGTGACACTAATCTTCACTCCTGGGGGAAAGGCAGTCATTTATTCATAACTCTACCACTCAAAAGTAACCATTCTTTTCACCATGGAGATAAATGTCAAAACAGAAACCATCCATAGGTTGAGTCTAATCTAATCTGTCCAAAATGAATATATATTTAGATCTGTTGTCAAATCTTGAATAGCAAACCCTTTAGCCTGGGCAACTATTTCCTCAGTCTGCCCTCTCCATCTATAAATATGCATATCAGAATGGATACATGCTACCAGAGAAGCATATTAATCCTGCTAACATGGACAGGATATGACGCCAACCAATCTTTCTGATACTAACAAAGAGTCAGACAACAAAGCACAAGACTTCCAGAAATGCATAACAGAGAGGGAAAAATGTATTAATTTTTGTTAAAATATCTCTATCATTCAACAGGCACCTGAAATCAGCAGACCCTTCACTCCCAAATCGCTGGTCCAACAAATAAGAAGAGTAGGGTCCTACCTGGATGTCTGCAGAAGATGGCAATGGAAATTTCCTTTCTCATAAAACTGTTAATTCTCATTGCCCCTCTCCTTTCTCCAGTTCACATTTCCATTTTTGGGATGTCAGCTGGAAGGTGTTTACTTATGCTGCATCCTTTCCCATCAAATTATACCTATGGAATTCCTCATATCCTCCTGAAAATGGTTGTCACAATTTTTAAGAATGAGAAGGATGACCCCAGAAACTACAGGCCTGTCAATCTTGCTTTGGTGTCCAGTAAAATCATGGAAAAGGTTATTCTGGAAGGTATGGAAAAATTCCTGAAGGACAATACAGTCATCAGTCACAGGCAGCACAACTTCACGAGGGAAAATTCCTGCTTGTCAAATCTGATTTCCCTCTATGACAGGGTAACCCACCGAGCTGATCTAGGAAAGCCAGTAGATGTAATCTTTTTGGACCTCAGCAAAGATTTTTATATTGTCTGACACAGAATCCTTCTGGATAAAATGTCCAGCACACAGCTGGATAACCATGTTACATGATGGGTGAGCAACTGGCTTACAGGCTGGGCACAAAGGGTTACAGCGACTGGGGTGATATGACACTGCCAACCTGTCACTAGTGGAGTTCTGCAGGGCTCCATCCTTGGCCCTGTGCTCTTCAACATCCTCATAAATTCCTTGGAAGCAGGACTGGAAGGAATACTATGTTTGCCAGTGATGCTAAATTAGGAGGAGCTGACTCCATCAAAGGCAGGGAGGCCCTGCAGAGAGAGATCAACAAATTAAAGACATGGGGCAGTCACCAACATGTGAAGTTTAACAAGGGAAACTGCCAGATATTCTGCACCTGAGATGGTCAACCCTGGTTGTGTGTATAGATGGTGAATGAGAGGCTGGGAAGCAGTGCTGCAAAAAGGGACCTGGGGGTCCTGGTCAATGGCAAGTTGAATCTGAGTCAGCAGTGCCCTGGCAGCCAGGAGGGGCATCAGGCACAGCATCACCAGCCAGGGAAGGGAGGGGACTGTCCTGCTCTGCTCAGCACTGGGGCAGCTTCACCTCAAGTGCTGGAGGCAGTTTCAGGCACTACAAGATAAAAATAACATTTCTCTTTTAGAGAGTGTCTAAAGGAGGGTCACAAGGATGGTGATGGATTTTGACAAAAAGCCATACAGAGAGTAGCTTAGGTCACTTTGCTTGTCCAGCCTAGAGAGGAGACTGAGGGGAGAACTCATTGTAGTCTTCAACATCCTCACGAGGGTAAGCAGAGGGGCAGATCCTGATCTCTTCACCCTGGTGACCAGTTTCAGGACACAAGGAAATGTCATGAAGCTGAGTCAAGGGAGATTTAGGTTGGATATGAAGAAAAGGTTCTTTACCTAGAGCGGTCAGGCACTGGAACAGGTTCCCCAAGGAAGTAGTCACAGCACCAACCCTGAGAGAGTTCAAGAAGTGTATGGGAAATGCTCTCAGGCACATGATGTGATTTTTGAGGTGTCCTGCACAAGTTGGACTCAATGACCCTTCCAACACAGTATATTCTATGATTCTATGACTCTATGATATTCTATGATATCTGGTACTGAGACACTGGACGACACCATAGAAGAGCCAGAAGTGACTGTCATTTTTCTGTCCCACTCTTCTGTTTCATACTACCATGAATGTCCATAAAGTTCTTTTTGAAGCGCAATGTCTGAAACTCCTCTCAGAGCCTGAAGAGAAAGAAGTCTTCCTGCTGTGGTCCTCACAAAGGAATCATGCTGTTTCAGAGAACCATACCTCTATCTCTTGTAGATATTTCATTATTGAAGTTGCACAACACTTTTGAATAAATGGTAAACATAGGTAACACTGCTTGTAAACTGTCCTATTTCTGGTGCTCAAATATCCTTGTTCAAAACTAAATTCCATTTTTACATTTGCATTAATCTTATCAGCAGACAATTAACTAATTACTTTGAAAGATTAATGAGGTTTTACACTTATTCCACCTTAGCAGTTCAACCACATTACCATTAATACATCATGAGCTACTTTTCTTGTCTGTGTATTCCAGGTGAGTAACTGAGCTGTGGTTCTATCAGAAAGTACTTTCAGGTGTCCCACATAGGTTTAGAGTGAATGGGACCTCCACTATGCCAGTATGGGATTGACTCTAGGAACACAATTGCAAAGGAGATCTGACCAGCAATCTGCTATGAGTCACTCTGGCTTGCTCTGTCACAGGATTTGCACTTA
Organism: Onychostruthus taczanowskii; assembly: GCF_017590055.1. Taxonomy (NCBI): domain Eukaryota; kingdom Metazoa; phylum Chordata; class Aves; order Passeriformes; family Passeridae; genus Onychostruthus; species Onychostruthus taczanowskii. Next base: position 9,421,471 of record NW_024498795.1, read on the forward strand.
CAAGTGGGTCAAACCCTTATCTGGAATAGTTAGACAGATCTGCACTGCAGCAGGATTGAGCCCATATATGACAATGCACAAATACAGAAGCAGCATTGCTAGAAAGGGTCTACCTTCTAAAGGGGGCAGAAAGGGGTGCCAGGTGACAGCTGAGATGGCACATATGGTCTTTGTGCAGAAAAAAAATGAATGTTTTGGAAAGTAATATCTCAGTAAGGTAAAATGACCAGGAAAAAAAATGCTTTAACACAACATAAAACAATAGTAAAAAATAAGAATCAAGAACCATGGTGTCACTTCCAGGCCATGGCTTCTGTGCTTGTGAAGTAATCATTTGGAAAAGAAGTTAGCTGTGGGAGAGGATTATGAACAGGTCATGATCTCACAGCATGGCAAAATGGCCAAGAGAGCAAATGCAACCCTCGTTAGCAATGAGCAGCACCTGCAGAAGGAGGGGTTAAAGAAGTCACTACTTTTTGTCACATCCTCAAGGTGGTCACTGCTAGGTATTGTAACCATTTCTAGTCTCATCACTTGAGCAAAGGCGTTGATAAATACAAATGGTTCAGAGATAGTGCCACCTGAGGAAAATCTCCCTCACGCTGAGCACTTAAAGATCAACCTCACTACCTCACAGAAAGGGCACAGAGGAGAGCAAAACACTGCCTAAGACTGCCTATGTGGAGAGGGAAATCTACAGGCATTACAGATTCTTCAGCAGGCTACAAATCTCTTGGACTCAAAAATGAGACAAAGAACAGTGCTAAACTGCCACATTTGGAACAACTTATCCAGTAAATTTGCCATCCCTGCTAGCTTTGGAATCAATACTGCTGCCATACAGAATACTCATTCAGAAATGAAATGCTGAACGAAGTCCATGAAATCCTATGCCCTGTATTATTTAAAACACAGTAGATGATCATAAGAGTCCACTTGGGTCTTGAAAATCCATGAGTGTAGTTCAGAGGACATGTAGTTCTAGAAGCTAAGTAAGAGGCTCATCATTTTCCAGGATGAGCTTTCCCTGAAGGTTTTCCCTGAAGATTAAATTATTTATCCTATAACTGAAAAGTAAGCTGCAAAGGTATGAAGTATCAAAAAGCTTCAAAGTATGAAGCAGCAAGCCCTCAAAAGATAAAATTTCCTCCTGCTTTCCTATTTTCCTTAATTCTAGCTGAAAACGTACAGACAATAGACAAACTTTATGTTTTGAAGAAGACCAAATGTTCTGTAGGCACATGGAGAGGAGATCAGCACCCTCACAATCAAATCTTGTGAAAAGCAGATACTTGGTGTATCTGAGTTCACAACAGGGCTCTAAAGAAATTGGCTTTTCTGGTTTTGATGACCTATGTGACAGATGTGGTGTTGTACATTTCCAAGAGGTGGAATCTACAGCAGCCTTCTTTATGCCTAACTGGATTTTACCACGTTGACTGAACATCGAAGTTTTTACAATATGAGGCTCCAAAACCATGTCTTGCCTAGTCATTCTTGTTTCCTCAGCCAGTTTTATCCATTTCTGCTCCAATCTGTATAGCAGCATACAGAGCTCCGGTAATCCCCACAAAACTCATACTGTAAGACTCAGTACTGTATATTTTCCAAGAGTAACATTTAAGATATCACTTTAATTCACTGGGAACTGAGATGAGCTTTTCCATGAAATTGTATTTGATTTGGTAAAGAGGAACTTCATAGCGTGAGGCTAGGACTATCTTTATGTGATTTACAGCAGAATTTCCATCTTTTGCACACCTTCAACAAATACCAGGACTTGATGAAGACCTTACTTTTCAGGTGGACCAGTCCTAAGTTTCATCCTTTGGATACCAATATGAAGAAGGCGCCCAGGTTGGTTGTCTTAATCACATTTTCAGTTTTGATGGGCAGAAAATGTAGTGTAGTTATATGTGTGAGCCCTGAATAAGGTTAAGAGCAGGTGTTTGCTCCATGCTGGTTTTGGGAAAATATGGCTGGATTTTGTTATGCTGTAAGTCAGGGAAATCACTCAAATCTTCCCCTCCCCTCAACAGGTATGTTCTGGGGGGCATGGGGGGTTGGCATTCTTCTCTGACCTGGTCTGTGTTTAATCAACACTTTTATCTCACTTTGCAGTAACTCCTCACATGTACCACTGACATAATCAGCTAAGTTCTCTCTGTGTTTTTCACTTTGTCAGTAAAATACTGTTTGGAAGGTGAATTCATGGCAAAGAGGTTATGACCAGTCTGTCTCAAATCCTGATCTTGGTGTTTTGAAAAGTAAATTGCTAGGAAATTGTCATTTAAATTCCTGTGCTCTGTTTTTGAATTGTACAGTCTTAGAAGAAAATAGAATTTAGTTTAAACTAAATTGCTGTTACTTTTCAACATACTTGAGTAAAGTCCTGGAGATAAAATAAAAATAATTAACAGAAGCAGTTATTGCCAAGCTAAAGTGAAGGTCTGAGTTCTGACCTCCACTTTGTGCCAACAAACTACCCTGTGCTTTTTGGCTGCAGCCACCTATTACCCTGAAAAACTCAAGGAATTCTTTGTCTTGTTGCAGTGTAATTTTTTTAGGACGGCTAGTACATCTTTAATCCTAAGAAAGATGCTGCAGTTGCCCAAGCCGGGTGACACTTGGAAGCACATTATCGCATACAGAATGTTCATTAAAAGCGGATTAGGAGAAGATCTCATCAAACATACCAATTCCGCTTGAAATAAACGGCTTCTAAGCACAGGAAATGTTAGAGGAATGGACCATAGGCGCAGGCTAGTTTGGTTTGCATATTTTAGAGAGTGTTTTGAGCTGATGTGTGTGGGACTAGGCTCTTTACTCCAGCAGTTCTGTTTACTTTGCTCGAACAGAGTAGAGGTGACAAGATGTGGAAACTTAATGAAAAAGATATCCCAAGCATGAAACACTGTAGAAAAATTATGCTTAATAATGAACTAATTAAAAAAGAAATTAAATGAAATGCAGCTTTCACTGTTAGGTTCTAGATTTCTCTCCCCCAAACATTAGACGAAATTGCATTGTTTACAAAAATTTATTAATACAAACTTTACACACTTTATATAACAGTTATCAAAGTCCTAGTTATAGATATCATGTGTGTAATAATACTTTGTTTAAGTTCTTTTTATATTCATTTGCACACAAAATAAGTTCTCCAAGACTAACATCTACCTACTATGACTGTATCTCAAATCTGCTCAAATTTTGGTAAGGCTGTTGGCGTTTCTGGAAAAAAAAAAAAAAAAAAAAAAAAAAGAAATCGTACAAAGGATAATAACCTAGGTGATCACTTCATAATGCTTGCGACTAGCCACTGAACTCTAACTGATAAGGTCATAAACAAAACGTCAAGAGAGCCCTATGTCATTATACCACAGCCGACACAAACACAGCGCACTCTGCCCATGGCCAGAGAACAGAAGGACGACTAAAACGCAAGCCGATGTGTTGCAGCATCGTAGGGCCACTAAATGCCATCCGTGAACTCGTGGCGATTTACAAGGTGAAGAGAAGGCACGAAAGCTGCACACTGCGCCCCGCGTCCCTGCGCCCCGGGAGCGCCCGGCGGGAGCGGCCGGGGCAGCGCGGGCGGGCGGCCGTGCCGTGCCGTGCCGGCAGCGCCTGCCCGCCCCGACGGGCTCTGCCCGGCCCGCTCCGCTCCTCCCGGCCGGGGAAGGAAGGTTTTACCCGCGAGGGTTTGTAGGGAGGGGTTGGGGGGTTGCTTTCCGACGTCTTGGATGCGGGGCTCGTTTTGTCTTTGGAAAGACTCCTGTAAGGTTTGTGTGGTGAGCTGGAAGGAAGCGGGTACCTACGTGTCCTCCTTCGCTCCCGGCCCTGGCGGGGGACCGGACCAGCCCCCGGGCAGACGGTAAGATAGGAGTCCGTACATAGAGAGATGAGGTGAAAATGGTTTATCTCGTTAAAAACCGGACCACAGGTGAACACTACACATTCTTTTATGACAAAAGTTTGTTTTATGAAATAAATTTTACTAAGCAATAAGCCAGAATGTAGAAAAATACATTTTACCTCCAAACTCAATAAACAAGGAACAAAAACTTTCGTAGTAGTGCATAATTCTTTAGTGGTAGCTACAACAGGGGTTCCTAAACTTGTACAATAAGAGCTTGCATAAAACAGAACAAAGGAGTGAGAGAGCGTTCACAATCTTTTTTTTTTTTTTTTTTCCAAAAAGAACATAACCCAAAAAGGTGACTCAGGTGGGTTAAACAGAGCTCGGAAAAGTTCGAAGAGAGGATGAGAGGCGGGAGGTCCTACAAGAAAAAGCAATCAAAGAAAAGAGCAACTCCGACCGAAAAATGCAAAGGCGAGAACCCTGCTCATTATTACACATGATGAGAAGCATGGACAGCACTGGAGAGTAACACACTGTACTTTGCATCCAGGTCCAGTACCGAGCTGCCCGGGGCAGTTGGGTAGCGGATCGGAGGTGGGATCGCCTCGTCTTACCTCGACCCTTGCGGCACCGGCTCCGGTACAGGCTCTGGCCCCGGGGCGCGCCGGGGGCCGCCCCCGCTCACTTCCCCACTCTTTCCAAACGGGTCCTGTCTCTGCTTTGGCTTTGTTCTGCAACTCTGCCCAGACAGCCAGAAGAGCAGTACACGGGGCTTAGTACTTACTACCCTTGCTGCTGGTTCGGGATTTTGGGGTTGGGGTTTTGAGTTTGGCTATTTTTGGTTTTGTTTTTAATTTTTTTTGTTATTATTATTTTTAGTTTTGGGTTTTTTAACTATTTCTCCCTCCAATAGGCAACAGAGATGCAAAATTTGGATCGAGCTGTTGTTTTCACAAGATAAGTATCCTCTAAGCTCATTGTTTGAGGATACACTAATAGAGATACAACTGGAATCAAAGAAAGCAGGAGAGAAAAAAAAAATAATCGAAATCTAGAAGAAAGGGGACGCTGCCCCTTTAGAGAGGCTAGTGGCAAAGGAGCCTGCCTTGAGACTCACCAGGGGAAGAATCTGCTTCGCCAATTCTCCCAAATCAATTTCCTCATAATCCCCCTGGGAGCAGGTCATCCTTCTCTATGTACAGTAGCAAATGGTGAAAATTAATGTCTTCGACCCTGTCTCGGATAAAAATACTATCCTTTTAATTTCTGTTACAAAAATAGGAGTAATATTCAAAACAATGATTGTCTCTTTTTTTCTATTTATTTTATATAAAAACATAAACAGCTCAGGCGAATTCTTGTTCTTGTGCAGGCTTTTCATGAAGAATTGTTCTTTACTATTCTTAGTAGTATTTATATATATATATTTATATATTATATATAACTTAACGATTGGTCCACAAAGTAGATCTGTGCGTTTCTCTAGTGCTTTTTGTACAAAAGAAAAACAATATTATTATCAAAATATTCATTTAATGGCTTTACTTCATACATAAATACATGTTTAGATAACACAGGAGCGGTGATTGTTCAGTCAGTTTGGAAATGACTTTTGTTTTTGTTTAGATTTTGTTGTTGTTGTTGTTGGGTTTATCTCTCTCTCTCTCTCTCTCTCTCTCTCTCTCTCTCTCTCTTAGGACTTTGTATACACAGGAGTGGCTGGTTACTCACATCGCTACAAATACGCTACTCGGCGTCCTTTGTTTTTAATTCTTTGTTTATACCTTTTCCCCAGGACGGCTGCTAAGTATTTCTTGACAGCCATTTGTTTCCGGTAGCGGCTGTAGCTGTCCGTGAAGATGCCGTCTATGTGCCGCTTGGTCAGCGGTTCCGCATCGTCCCCCAGGCCGCCGCTGGCACCGCTGCAAGCACCGAGAAGCACAGCTGCATCAGGCGGGGCCGCTCCGCCCCTCTCCGCGCCCCTCCGCACCGCCCCCTGCCCTGCGCAGCCCCGCGCCGGCCGCTGCCCCCGGCGCAACACGTTGCGCGGAAGATGCGCGGGGAGACAAAGGCCGCTCCGAAACCCGACGCTGAGCGCGCAAGGGGCGGCGGCGGGAGAGACAATATCGCCCCGCCATGAATTATTCATTACGGCCGCGAAAGCTGCTCTCCCTGGGGCTTCATTAACGTGTTACCTTCTGCCGAAGGGCAGCGGGTGGCACCGGGCTCGCCCTGCCCCGCCGGCGGCGGGAGCCCCGGGGAGCCCCGCCCGGCGGCTGGGGGTGCGCAGGGCTTCAAGCGAGCCTCCACTGCTGCAGCTGAGCCCTCGATCATCGCTCTCGATAAGCTGCTCCCCCCAGCAAACCGTAAGGGCTGCCCAACTTGCTCATTTTAAATCGGTTGATTTTAAAAATTTATAGAGACATATAGCTAGCTAGATTGATATAGACATAGACATAGACATAGACATAGACATAGACATAGATAGATACATAGATAGATAGATAGATAGATACACATGCATGTGTGTATATATCTATATATATACACGCACATAGATATCCGTATGCCCAAGAATAGAAACCCAAACAAAAATCCGCGAACACCCGCGCTGACAACCAGGCTCACGCTGCGCCGGGAGCGGCCAGGGTCAGCTGGTGCTTGGGGAGCCGGACTCCACCAGACTCATTCCCCGCATTCCCGACCCCGGCCGGGGCAGCTTTGTTCCCCCCAAGCCGCGGCCCTTCCAGCGCCTCCGCCCCAGCGCACCAACGCCCACCGCGGAAAAGAACAAGCAGAGAGCCTTACCCGACCCGCTTGGCCATCAGTGAGTGCAGATATTTCCTGGCAGATAACTGGCCCAGGAGTTTCCTGTAGGCTTTGTTGAAGATCCCATCGGCGTGCCTGGGCAGAGGGAAGAGCCCGCGAGTGAGCGGCGAGGCCCGGGAGCCGGCTGCGGCGGGTTGCGGGAGCCCGGGCGGTAGCGGCGACCATCCCTCTCCGCCAGCGAGAGGAGGGCGGCATCTCCCCGCGTCCCCCGGGACCCCTCGTCCCCACCCAGATCCCTCCCCGCCGCGCTCGCTCGGTTCCGCGCCGGCCGGGCATTTCTGCTCCGTTTGCGGGATCATCGCTATCCCTCCTCGGCGCGGGCGGCTCCCCCGCTCCCTCCCCCGCGCTGCTGGAGGTAAGGCGGCTTTTCCATTTCTTCTGAGCTTTACACTGGGCACCGGGACCTGGCCGGTATTGTCGTTTGCTTGGGTTCGGGATTTTTATTTTGATGTTGTTGCTCTTTGCTTGTTAGGTATCATTACTATTTTTCCCCCAATCGGTTCTGCCAGACCCGTTTTTCTCCCTAGTTCAAATTCACGCCTGACACCCCGCGAGTTGCAGTCACCTCTTTTCCGGTGGGTAATACAAGGTGTACATCTCGCCGATCATGGAGGACGGATTCGCTATACCGAGGGGCTCTTGGTCGTAGGCGAAGTCCTGCAGGGTGTTCCCGTCCTCGTCGTAGACTTCATCCTCCAGCCTGGCAACGAGAGCAGCAAGGAAAAGGAGTCAGCCGGGCTCCGCGGGGCGCTCCGCTCCACTCCGCGCTGCCGGCTTCCGGCTGCCTCGGTGGCCACCCCTCGGCGGAGCCGACCCGGGAGCCCCGGCAGCCCCGTCCGACTGCCCCATCCCCTCCCTGCACCCGCCCGCTCCCCATCCCCGCCCTCTCCTCTGCGGGGCAGGACCGCGGAGGAGGGAACACACCCGCCGTCAGACGCGCTCCAAGAAACCCCCCAAACATGCCCCCCCTCCCCCCGCCCTCCGCGGCCCACGCCCCGGCCCGAGAAACATCCCCTCTCTGCCAGCGCCGCGGCTGCTGCTTCCCGAGCGGAGCGCACGCCCAGGCGCGCAGCCTGCCGCGCACACACGCGTTTGTGTGCCAGGGGCTGGGCTGGGCTGGGCTGGGCTGGGCTGGAGCCGAGCAGCCTCCGCGGCCGAGACGGGGCGGTGAGCGGCAGCCCCACGGCCGGGGACCGCGCCCCGTTCCTCCCCGCAGCGCCCGCCGGCACGGAGGGGCTTCGCCTGTTGTTTTTCGTTGAATGGTGCCTCTGCCCTTTGAGATCTCGCCAGTTTTTTGCGTGTCCCAGCCCCCCCAGCCCCCGCTCTCTGCCTCCCTCTCTGCAGTACGATGTAGGTCATTGCACGTTACAGGCAGCTATTTTTGTCTGTGAGCTTTAGCGGAGGTATTAATAATAGATGCCGCTAAAGTGTTTCACTCCTGCTAATTCAGGCTCTTGAATGAAGAAAGCCGGCTTGCTGCCGGCTAATGGCCCCTCAGGCCACCGAGCCCGCTGCCCCCCGGCCGCACTGCCCAGGAAGATGACGGGGGCTGCTCCGAGCCAGCTCCGACGGGCTCCCGGTTACTGCAAGGACACCTCGGAGCCCCAGAAAGGACACCCACCTCGGACAACCATGCGGTCCCGGCATCCCCCCGCCCCTTCATCTCCGGTCACCGCACGGCAGTGACCCCCGCAGGGCACCCCGGAACAGAGCCAAGCGCCGGTGGAGCAGGACGACAGCACCGAGCCCAAAACTCCCCCTAAGCCAAGCAGCACCGGTCGCCCGAGCAGGCGACAAGCAGGGTGAGAACAGACTGCCATCGGCCATCCCGGACCAGGTGGCCTGAGCCCCTAGCCGCAGACCAGCGCGGGAAACTCCCTTGTGCTGGTGCCTCTGGGTGTCCTCCACTCCTGCCCCAAACACAGAGGAATTCAAACGCCCACGGCTCCCAGCTGGAAAAGGGACAGCACAGGCATCTCCAGCCTGCTCTGGAGCCCAGCAAGACAACTCCGAACACAGAAAACCAAACAACCTTGTGCCAGCCCCTTTCCCTCTTGAGAAGGGCTGTCATACACAGACAGGTAAACAGGGGAGAAGACACTGAATCCCCACCAGCTCCAGTACCGCTACACGAACCATGACAGCTCCCACACGCTTGCAGACAACGGCGCTCCCGTCCCCGCTCCCCCTGGCCGGACAGGCGATGCTCGGCGCTTCCCCTGGGCGAGCTGCGGGCAACCAGAGGCTGCCAAGCGCCCCGCAGGATAGGCGCCAGATGGGAGAGGAGCTTTTGGGCCCCTTCGACATGCAGCCGGGACCTCGGCCCGCTCCCGCCGACATGCAGCAGAACAGGTCCCCCCACTCTCGGGGACTGCACCGGGGACAAGAGGCCGTGGGTTACAGTACCGGGGTCCCGAGGAGCGGACCTGGGGGATGCCAGCGCGGCTGCCGGTGGAGGGGGTGGGCACACAGCCCGAGTGGAGGTGATGTCCTTTGGTAACTCTACTCCACATCCCCTCTCATTTTCCTCCCCGGTAAGATTCCGCTGCCCTTAGCTAAGCTGGGGCTGAGGGGGGCTGAAGTGTTCCCGACGGAGCTCCCGGACAGCTGACGGACCTACCTGAGCGCCGGGTACTGAAGTCCGGCTGCAGGTGAGCAGTAGACGCTGCAGTGCATTATTATGCCATAGACCAGGAGTGCTAAGATCGCTTTGCTACACATTGCCACTCTGTGCGGGAGGGAAAGAAAACTGCTGTAAAAAATAAGAAAAAAAAAAAAAAAGGGGGGGGGGGGGGGAAAAAAAAAAAAACGAAAAAAAAAAAAAACCAAAAAAAAAAAAAAAGGGGGGGGGGTGGGAAAAAAAGAAAAAACACGAAAACAAACAAACAAAAAAAAAAACCCACCACCACTAACAAAAACCCAAAGAAACCACCCCACGACACACCAACCCCTCGGCCTCGCCTGCCGGAAAACGAGGCAGAGCGGCCCCGGGGGACAAGCGCCCTGGGCAGCCGGGTGCCGGCGCGGAGCGGCACGGAGAGGAGCAGAGCGCTGCCCGGCGCAGAGAGCTGCGGCCGCCGCCCGCCCCGTCGGTGCCCGCCCGCCCCGGGACCGCCGCGGGAAGGCCCGGCGAGCCACCTCGTGTCCTTACCATTAAACTCTAGACAACCGGCACTGAGAGCGTTTGACTGCGAAACTAAAACGGCAGGTCTTGGGGGGGAAAAAATAAAGACCCAAAATGGGGAGGGGGAGAGAAATCGAGCTCTCTCCCAAGTTGCGTCCAAAAGGAGTTAAAACCCTCGTGACATCGCCTCTCCTATGGGCGAAGGACCGGCAGGATGCAGAAGATGCAGAAGCGGCAGCAGTTAGTTGTTTGCTGGTTTTAGGGCTATCCACTCCAAAAAGAAAAAGAGAGACAGGAAGGGGAAAAAAAAAAGATAAAGGAAAAAAGTTTGCAGGCAGCAGCACAGATCTGGAGTGGAGTCTACAAGGGAATTGAGAAAGAGGGATGGAGCGAGATGTCGCCGGAGAACCGAGCGCTGGGAAAGAGGGAAGAGAGCGAGCGAGTCCGGGCGGGAGCGGAGGCGGGAGCCGCGGGCTGGCTGCGTGCGATGTTGTCTTCCCCAGATCTCTCCCCTCACTGAGCGCCTTCAGCCTTCTCTTCTTCTCCTGCTCGGTGGCTCCAAACTTGACCAGCCTTCCGCAGCCTTCCGTCTGATACGCAATTAGCAAGAAAATCTTTGCAAACACCCCGCTTCAGCAAGAGCCCTCTTCGTAAACATTTGCCTGCTTGTTACCTTAGAGGACGGGCAATATTGTTTGTTGCCCCCGTAGTGGTGTCCGGATTTTTATTCATGAATCAAATGCCTTTTTTTTTTTTTTCCTCAGTCACGTAATAATCGGGTATCAGAAAAGACGTCACCACCCCAATTCCTCAAGGAACACAGTTCTGTGTCGTCCTCAAAGATGAGCTTATCAGGAGTCATAAAGCTTCTCATAAACACCAACTCACACTTCCTCCCCCCCCCCCAAACAAACAAACACGCAGAAAAGCCCCACCGCACAAATCTAAAAGGATGTTCGCCACAGTAAAGTTTTACCTGACGTGGGAAGGGAAGCGGAGGAGGGCAGTTAGGGGTGGGGTGGGGGTCCCCCGGCTTATTAGGCTCCCCCACAGCTTTGCTCCGGGTCTTTCCGCGGGGGCAGCTCACCCACACGCAGCCCGGGGCCGCCGCTGGGCGCAGGCCCCCGCGGAGCCGCCCGGCGCTGAGCGCGCAGGCGGAGCAGCCCCGGCGCGGAAACCCCCACTTCCGCGGAGATTTAACAATATAAGTGGCTATTTTTTTTCCCAGGTCCCCCATTTATTTTTCCTTTTTTCTTTTTTTTTTCTTTTCTCTTTTTTCTTTGGGGTTTTTTTTTGTTTTTTTGTTTTTTGTTTTTTTTTAAGGATTGTTAATAACGTTCCCATTACACAAGACTCCCCCCCCACCCCGGGGAAACCATCAGCGCCGTGACCGCTCTGCGTGTATTGAAGCCACGGGGCGTAAGGGACGAGCCCCACGGCCCCGCCACAGGGAGGGTCCCAGGCTCGGCCGGCGCTGCCGGGGGTGGAGGGGGGCGGCTTTTTCCCTCACTCCCGTGGCCCGACCCTTTCTTCTCTCCGCCTTGTGCAGACACAGATGTGCGGCTCGCAGCGCTTGGCAGAGAGGGAGGGAAAAGCATCGCCATGAGGAAAAAAAAAAAAAAAAAAAAAAAGTTGATTTGCCGGAGGGACCGGGAAGGAAATCCCTTCTCTGGGGACTTCCCCGCCGCCGGAATAATTTTCCCCCGAAGTGATGCGCTGGGCGCGGGCCACCGGCGGGCTCCCAGCCGCTGCAATTGCTGCTAGTCTCCACACTCCCCTCCCTCCGCGACCGAAAATGTGCCCTTCATTTCCGAGAATTACCCAAAGAAATACAGGCTTCAGGAGCCATTACTAGACATTTTAATTATTGGGATCATAACCAGAGCGTTCAGGAAGCAGCAATAATATAGTTCTCCTGCTTCCTATTTGAATGGGTTTGGTGTAACATGCTTGGATGAGTTATTTGAGCCCAAATCGATTTCTCAAAAACAACAACAACAAAAAACACACCATACAATTACATTCCTATTACGGTCATTTAAGGTTTCAATATTTTCCGGAGATAAAGGAAATTTGACGTTGAACGAATGATTCCCGTAGAAATGGCCAACTACGCGAGATCCCGGGCGGGGATGCAAGACTAGGGACGGAGCGGGACACTATCCCCGTTGTCATTCTGTGCCGGGCCTTTCAGGCCGGGAAAGACGGCTGGCAGGAGAGAGAACGGGGCAGGGCAGGGCGCCCGGCGGGGCTGTCGGGAAAGCTGTCACCCCGCCGCCCCGCTGGGGAAAGGATCGCCCCTCCGCTCCCGGGAGGAAAAGGGGCGCCCCGCGGGTCCCGCTGGAGCGGAGGCGCCCCGCGATGCCCGCTGGAGCGGAGGCGCCCCGCGATTCCCGCTGGAGCAGGGGCCCCCGCTGTTCCCGCTGGAGCAGGGTCCCCGCGGTTCCCGCTGGAGCGGGGGTCCCGGCGGTTCCCGCTGGAGCAGGGGCCCCCGCGGTTCCCGCTGGAGCAGGGTCCCCGCGGTTCCCGCTGGAGCAGGGGTCCCCGCGGTTCCCGCTGGAGCAGGGTCCCCGCGGTTCCCGCTGGAGCAGGGTCCCCGCGGTTCCCGCGGCCGGCCCGCAGTGCCGGGGCTTCCCCGCCGCTGCCCGCGGCCGCAGCGCGCTCGGTCCGTGAGCGGAGGGCGCCACCGCGCGGGCAGCTGCGCGCCTGCGGCCGGCGCCGCGGAGCCGCCGTCGGGCGGGCCGGGGCTGCCCCGTGCCCCGGCTGGGCTGCGGAGATCCCCCCGCGCCCGGCTGGGACAGAAGCCAGCAGGAAAGGGCGGCCCGCTGCCCCCCTGCACCGGGCTTTGGGGCTGGTGGGGTGTTTTTTGGTTTCCTTTGTCGTGACTCGGCGGTAGCAGGGGTAAACACGGGCTTTTCTAGAAACCCGTGGGGCCAGGACTGTGTGAATCACGTCAGTATGAAGGCTTGAGTGCACACTCCGCCTAAACATTCCTTCTCTCCAAAGAGACGGGACACACACAGGACACACATATTTTAAAGCTGTGGCTGTTTTCACTTTAGAAAAGCTACTTTCAGCTATTTTTGATAGATGCAGCCGCATTTCCTCTCCTCCATCCCTACTCCCCTAGATCCTTACAGAAAGTATGAGGATGCCTGAAATAGCAGGCATTAGCAGCACAGAGGTAGAGATACCCGTAAAACAAACCTGAAGGTACAGACCCCACACAGAGACCCTATGCCACCCTGGTGGTAACGTGCATGCAGCAGTAATGTCAGAATGGTTTGCAAAAAAATTCATCTTCTAAGCTCTCACTAATGGTGAGTGAGTAACTCACACACAGTTTGTACCAATAAAAGTTTCATAGCATCTCAGTCTACGTCACAGGGGTGTGTGTGCAAAGTGAATGTGATTATGACATGACTGCGGTTTAGGCTGAGGAAGTAAAGGTTTTAATCTGGTCTCTGCATACAACACAATACATTTCTCAATAACTGTCATCTCAAGGCTGAGAGGGATTTAAGGTATATAATATTTGCCTCTAGGGCAAATTCCTAAGGCAGCATCTAAAGAAAAGCAGGGGTTTTTTATTGGCAGAATTTCTTTCATCTTCCCTGTACCAGCTTAACTTAGACCTTTTAATTTATCTAACTATTTTAAATATCTATTTTATTAACTGAAGCATTATAATTCTATAGAAGTTTCTAGGGGAGCTTATGTCCTGTAAGCCTTGTCAAGCCTGACTGCAGCTGACTGCAACTGACTGCAACTGACTGCTGGAAACCTTGCTGCTAGAGTTCTAATTCAAAGGAATATATTTCGTCCTGTACCATAATGGGCATCTTTTTGACTCCTCAGAAATCCCCTTTTTATATTTATGCATTTTTTATTAAATATACTATGATTAATTTATCAAACTGTCAGGAAATTCTATTGGTCCATAAAGCCAGATATCTCATACACACTGATTGGATGTCCAGCCACTATATTCACATTTTTTCAGTATATCCCAACTTAGCTGCATGTTTTTAAAATAACCTGGAAGAATCTATAGAATACATAATTTTATCATGAAAGGACACATGTATTTCTGCCAATATAGAAAAGGATGAATTCTTCTTTCTCAAAAGCAAGCAATCCTGCCAAAGCAGCTGTCTTTCTCTGACAAACACACACATTATGGGTTTATCATGTATCTTGTACCTATCCCTGCCAGGCCTCCTTTCTTACTGGGGTGGCTTGGGGAACCTATTGTTAACCAGTATGCCAATGAATTCTTGTCTGCACCAGCTTCACAAACATAACACCAGCCTTCACTTTTTCTTGGCTTTCCTGACTCCTCCTCCTCCCCAAGGGCCAGCTCCTGGGAAGGATGAACTTGTCAGAGGGGAGATTAACCCATCCATTAAATCATTCTGTTGTAGCTGTGGTCATCTGAAAAAGGCTGATTAGGGATAGCCTGGCAACAGAACAGAAGATACTATAGCTCAAGCACAGCTTGGAAGACATTACAGCACTTCCAGCCGAGACATGGAACCTGCAGCAGAGATGGGAAAGCCCTACCTTCCTCCTTAGGCTAGATGTCAATCCACTGAGTGACAGAAAGAGATGAATGTGGGAACAGTCTGCGGCCACGGGGTGAAGTTCGCTGGCCAGCAACACTGTCAGTGGCCGAAGGGCACACACGAGGATGGCCGCCCCCATCTCTGCCGAGATCGTCGAGGGTGGCAGGGATGGCAGTGGCGTGGGTGACGCTGCAGGGGCTCAGCATGAAGAATCCAAAGTGAAGGAAGCAGGGAAAGGACACTTGTCTGAGTCTCCAGGGAAACTTTATTTCCCAAAGGGGGTCAGGAGGAAGTGCCAGAGAAAAGGGGGTCCGGCTAGCATTTTTAAAGAGGGAAGGGTACAAGGGCTGGATACAACTCTTAACCAGTGAGGGGATCTTAGGGGAGGATTACCTCACATAACTTAATCAATAGGGAGAACTCAGGGGAGGGAAGAAGCCTTTTAAGCCAAGAAATCATTGAAACAGGACTAACTGACAGGGAACATTCTGGAACACAAGGGGAGTGGTAACAGTAATTGACAGGAACGAGGGATGGAGTGACCGGGATTGGCAGGGACATATAAGGGAATGAGGAACAGGGACACTGGCACAGTGAGGGGCAAATATGTGGTGGGAAAACTTTGGGGTAAACAACTTGGGGCTGAACTATTTCAGGGAACAGAACGGATTACATGGGAGAAACCGTTGTAAATAACTAACATATAAATTCTAACTTTTATATTAAAACAACAGCCAAACACCAAACTACCACAATGAAGTATTTCATTCACAGAGTTGTTTTTCTTTTCTTAAGCCATTCCCTCTTATGCTTTCTTTAGATAAAAGCAGCAAAATGCTTAGGCATGCTGTAAAAAGCCTAAACATCCGTATGCTTTCTCATGTCCAAAGGGACAAAGCTGCAGTCCAGACAAGCTTGGTCACCCAGGCATGTTCTGGGCAAAATGTACAAACTACAAAAAAACCTCCAGCAACCAGGGATAATATTGGGACTACAAATCTCTCAAGAGATGATAGGGGCAAGCCTCGCTTGGTGGCCAGGACCTTGCCAGCCTCTTTGCATGAGAGCACCAAGCATTAGCAAAGTCTCTGTGAATCTTCAAGATAATTCCTTGCTACCTTTTATAACCTTACTTCCAAGCAAACAATTTTAAAAAAAAGGGCTGGGTTTTTGGGTTTTTTTTCTTTCCCTCTCTGAAGTGAGGAGGCAGAACAGTACTTGGCAGGGCAGCAGTGTAGGAGCACCAGCAGTGCAGTCACTCTGCTCTTGCTGCTGCTTAGAACTCACGGTGAGAGACAAGGCCAGTGGGTTGCCTGTGTCTTGCATAATTGCCCACACAGAAGCTCAGTGTTCAATCTTACCCCGTGGGTGTCCTCCTCCCCCTGTTCAGTAAATGAAGGCAGATGACTAGAACAATACAGAGGCGAAGGAAGAGTCATTCCCATCCAAACACAAAGGCAGGAAAATCACTTTCTAAATAAATGAATGACCAAACAGTGGACTCGGTTTCACAAGGAGGTACCACCACACTATGCCTGTGACAGAAAATTTCCTTGGATAACCAATAGATTTATTTATAATCTCTCATCTTTCACCCAAATAAAGTCGTATGCTGCAAGAGAAGAAAAGAGTCCTTGATGCATTCTGACAGTGGTTCTTTGATCAATCATTTATGTATGAAAACTAGAAAAATAAATGATGAAAGGCAAAAAACAACAAATAAAGGATTTCTTTTAAGACTTAATATTCTAAAGGCATATTCTACACTAAAGCAAGCAACCTATAAAATGCCACTAAAGACCTCACTAGTCCACAGGGCAGAATAAAAGGCTTTAGGACTGGCAGCAGATCTATCCCCTCTCTCATTTCTATTTGGCCCAGTGTTCAGGGGTAGGGTAAACCCTTAAGCAGATTGAATATACAAAGTTTCACAAGTGCTGCCAAGATACAATAATTTATACTGGACAAATAACAGCCACAGTATTTTTGTGTTCCATGTTGCTTTAGATGCAGCTGTAGCTCAAGGTGAATGACAAGTTCTGGTTTTGTACCCAAATGTGACAGAATTTTGGGTACATCTTTAGAAACAGTGGGACTGCCATGTGCCTGTGTCCAGAACCAAAAATCCATCCATAGTTCTGAGGTATTGCTAATGGCATAGCTAAGGTTATTCATAGTTTACATTTACCAGAAATAGTTGGAACAAATTAATAATGAATTAGAACATTTCTTATCATCGCAGGGAGCGAGAGGGAATAAATAGAACCATCCATATTTTCTTATTACAAAACAGTGTGCAGCCTATTACCAAACACTAATTTAGTGTTGCTTGTGCTGGAAAACTGTTGAAGGGTCTCTGGCTCCTGACAGTGCAGCTTAATTCAGTCTGACGGGAGCAAGGCTGCAGAGAAGCAGTCTGGGGCGGGCAGGTGAGGAGCATCCCAACAGGGGTGAATCCCAGCCTGCCAGAGCCGGGCACCGCTCAATAAATCCAATTAACCACGCTAAAGATGATAGAGATGGGTCACACAGAGCCCAGTAAATATCAATCAGAACCGCGTATTTTGATGAGAGGATAACAAAGTCCTTCTCATTAGAGGAAAAAAGATATTTGGTTGGGCGTAGAAGCCTGTCCTTGGTGGCTTGTGCACCCTGCAGTGCAGCCTCCTCCTTGTGGGACTGCAGGCCATGCTGGCCGCAGCCAAAATTGCCCTGAGCATGGGAGCATTTCACGTGGCTTAGCTCCTTGTTTTGTGTGTGGTGAGCAACTGGGAGAGCTCCCACATCCCTTAGCAGCACAGGAGGGCCTCTGCTCCACCAGATGCACAGCTCCAGAAATGAGGGGTAGGCTGTGGGGTGAGACTGGGGAGCTCGGTTTTCTGGCCTCTGTGCCACGAGAAGGCTGGACAGCAGACTCTGGGGTCACCAGCCAGACATAGGGGCCAGGAAACAGCACATAATCTTTGTCTCCTGTCATAACTTAAATAAAGTGCTCGAGTCTGCTTAGCCTAGAGGAAAATGTGTGGTTCTTAGTTTTTGTATTTAAAGAGAGCACAAAGAATTTCTTGTGTGTGGCCTTATGGTCCGATCCATCTCTATCTTCTAATAAAATGCATTTCTGTAACAGCCGAGGCAATTAATCACTTAAACAGTATTGGATTACAATCTCCATTACTAGAAAATCTTTAAAGTCAGGCTTGCTATCTTTCTGAAAGATCTCAAGCTATCGAGCCATTCTTTGCCCTGCTTTATGCAAAGGTCAGACTGGATGTTCGTAATGGCCTCTTCTAATGTCAAAAATCGGTCTCTGACCCTTGTAATGCCACTCACTGATTTCAGACAGAACTGCACTGGATTTATTGACCCTTCTCATTAGGAATAAAGATTGTCTGCAGAAACTCCTATGTGATTTCATTATTCCAGGTACATGTCTGTTGAGCTCATTATGTAAATACTGATACCTTTAGTCAGTTTGGAATTTCATAGGAGTTTGCAGAGTACAGCACAAACCAGAAATTGCTAAGACATTGGAATGCTGAACTCTCTCTTTTGACCCCCAAATCTGTGTTCAGTCTCCAGAGGTAACTGCACATTTTGATAGCAACAACCTAATGATAAACTATTATACTCTCTAGATATGTTTAAATCCTGAAACTTAAATATGGTATCTTTCACTGTAGTGAAAATCCATTTCCTGGGGATTTCTTGCTTTCAAGTGCAAGTATATTATTGACTTCCATAATTTTCACTACAGTGAAAATATATACTTGCTTTCAAGTGCAAGTATATTATTGACTTCCATATGTATTTTCAAGAAAAAAAAAAACAAACCAGAGGTGATTTGGTGTGATGTTCTGACATATTCTACTCTACAGCAAATGCAATTTTTTCTCAAAGTCTCAGTAACACTTGAGATTGCTCTAAAATGTATATTGGTTATAACTATCTGTAAAGAATGGTTTACCATTGCATAAATAACTTCAGTTAGTCTCTCTGATGAAATAACTGAGTGTGACATTAATTAACTGAAAGACAATAGACAAGAAGTTTGAGCAAGGAAATGCAGAAATAACATATAATCATCTAATGCTAACACTTTAAGGTGTTTTGGCTTTTGGGTTTTGTTCTGGTTTGATTTTTGTAGTAATGACTTCACAAGGAGATACCTTTATATGTTTCACATACCTTTCTGGAATTAAAAAAAAATACCCCATTCAAAAGAAAGCCATTGTCAAGAACATTATTTATTCAAACATATTCTCTATGGAAAGTAAAGAACTCTGGTTTTAACACAACTCCTGACCCTTGTGTCCTCAGACCAGTTCTACAAGTTCTGTTCTAAGACAGAGATTGCTTCTGATGTACCGTTCATTTCCACATACCCTCTCTTTTTTTCCTCCCTTACTAATGTAGAATACTTTTATATAATTATCACAGAGGTACAACGAGGTAAACCTTGTTTACTACAAGATAAATGCTGAAATAGGAGAATAAAATTCTGTTTATGAAAGGGGAAAATATTTGTTCAGTATTGAGAAAATTAGGCTACACCTCCCCCCCCAAAAAAAAATCACAGAAAAAAAAATCTTTTATTTTAGATGAAAATGTGCTGCATATGATCTGGGTATAAGCCCATTCTTAATGTGGGTTCTTTATACTTAAAAAATATGGTGCAATTGTGCAATAAGTTTCATCTGAATGCATATACCACTACTCTCACAATATTATTATGTCATGTTATTATTGTAAGAATTATAAGTCATAATTCTTATAAGTCATAAACATATTGCATCAGTTTTATCTAGTAAAGTATGAAATACAGCAAACTTAGTAACTTTCTTGGCAGCATATAGCTAAAAAACATGAATAGTTCTAAAACAAATACCTGACCCCATTGGTGTCAAAGGCAGAGATCCTGACTGCTTTAGTGGGGTCAGATGGTCACTTTTGGTAATCTGAATCCCAATTTTTTGCCAGTGTTGGAGGTTTACCACTCAGGAATAATACCTCTTGTGCCTCCAAACACTCAGTGCCACCAATCTATAAAGTAACTATCTGCCGGTGAGTTCTGTCATGGATTCAAGGGAGATTAGTATTTAGCCCCTATGAAGAGTGATTTTAGTGGAAGAAATTCCTGTCCCATCCCCCAAACTTGTAGTCACCATGTGATAGTCTCCACCAGTGCATGTAGAAATCAGCAACTCTGAGATGGCAAAGAAAATGTCTCCAAGAAAAAGAAAATGTGCAGTAAGTGACATGAAGCACTAGTGAATTCATGTATTTGTTACTAGTTTGAAAATTATTAATAACCTTGAACTAAACTAAAAAGAATTAAAACAACATTACTCATCCTCTGAGAACAGGGTAATCAAAGGAGACTTTGCAACTGATTAAAAGCTGTCCTTCAGAAGAAATCTTTCCCCATCTTCCAGTGTTGATTAGTGAATAATACTGCTGCTAGTTGTTGCACTCAATATAGTTGGTGCTCTTCCTTGATTTTCGTGGGGGAAGAAGAGACAGTAAGGAGAGCTGAATCACAAGATTTCCTCATATTTTTTCCTAATGAACAATGGTGCACACAGCTGCTCTGGAAACCAGCGACAGGTAAAGTCAACACAGTCACTGAAATGCACTACAAAGATGGCAAAAGTTACCAAGCATTGACTCACAGACAAAAAGTATAAACTGGGTATTAGGATGTGAAGAAAAGTGTAATGTCCAATGATTCCTCTTGTTTTCAACATCTGCATTTGGTTTAAGTAGCTAAACCTATAGTAAATACTTTTTCAGGATTGCTCCTCAACATTTCTGTAGATTCCACGGGATGGGAAACAAACCACCCCAGAATGCATGATCCATGGTTATAAAATTCAAGGTGTTAACTGGGAAAAGTGATGTAAAACACTAAATCCTGGAGGCATTTTGTGGTGTGCTGAATTAGTCCTAAATGACCCTGCAACAAAAGGGAAGCTGCACTTGAAGAAGGAAACATATTCTTTGCACCAGTTAGGTAATAAAAACTGAAAGGTCACAGAGGTATTAAAATCCAATTGTTTTAACTACTAAGAAATGGAGAAAAGGTGAGGGGGAGGTGGGGGTCTCCATTCAGATGATTTTTTTGGAAGAAGCAAGGTGGATTGAATTCAGGCACAGCTCTTTAGCTCCCCAGATGTCTCTGTGCTGAGCACTTACAGTTCCTTTAGTTCACAGTTGCCACCTTCCTTTTCTGAGCACTGCATACCTGCAACTCCCAGTGAACTATTACGTGTCACTAATACCCTTACATGACCTGGAGTCCTATTTAAAAAAAAACCAGCAAGTTTTAAATATATGAATACAACAAATAGGAGCTCTGAATGTTAGCCTTCCTTGGGACTGGGCGTTAATGCCATCTGCATAATACTGGGTGTAGGAACTGTTTATTTCACAGTATCTTAAACCTTTAGATTATTGTTAAGGAAGGGTAAAAGGAAAAATTTTAGATTTTAGATTTAGATTAATTTTCTCACACTATTTTCCCAACGGGACCAGCAGAAGCTGTACCTCTGATAGAAATTCCTTAAACATTTTTTGCACAAAGCATCTGAAAGTAAGTTATAAGGAAAACCCTGTCTGTGAAAGAAGCAGTATTGCAGAGAAATCACTGAAGTTCACACAGATATATTGCAAAGAAAATCTGTAGTGCACTTTTTAATAACTTGGCACAAGATTCTCTCTCTTTCTGTCACATCCTCATCACTCAATTTTGCTTGAGCAAAAGTCACAGCAGCATGAGATGCATCCATCCATCCTGTCCTGTCCTGTCCACCCCCAGAAAGCCGTAAGTGTCACAGATGCATCATATACAACAAAGATATCACAAATACACCAAGGAGGGGTTCATCTGTGAGAGAAAACCCAATTATATTCTCACCATAGCATCACTAAGGTGCCAGTGCAGAAGATTGTGTCAGACTCCTGTGTAAGTGATTTTCTCATTTTCCTGGCCGTTAGATCTGTTACAAACTAGGCTGAGAGCAGCAGGACGAGAAGAGTCGAATTGGGAATATTTGCTGTTTGTTTGATCTCTCACGGCCCTATTGCAGACGACCTGTTGTAGCCACATGAGTGCTGTGAGCATGGGGTACACTTTGGGGGTCTGGCCATCTCAGCCAAGGGCTTGACATTTATGTGTTTGAGAGGCATCTTCCGATGCCACTGACCATATAGCGTTGGGAAGGATGAAAGTTTGACAAGGAAGTCTCCGAGATATGTATGCTTAGCAGAAAGATTTTTGAATGTAGAGGCTGAGGAAGGAATAGAGATGGAAGCAAGTTTTGATATAGAAGAAAAGAATTGCTGAGCCAGCCTCCATGGATAACCAAGGAGGCAAAGGGTATGTTAGTTAGAAGGGGTTTTTATGACTTAGAGCAAAGGATAAACCCACGCCAAACAAGACGATGTTTTTACCAAGCAGAAAGATAGCACAGGCAAACAAGTCCGCAGCTGTTGCAAGTAGAAAAAAGGTCTCAGAATTTTCCACTGCAAGAAAACTGAAAAACAACTTCTAGCTTAAACTGTAATGTACTAACTTTTAGTGATTGGAGAATAGTAACATGAATATGGTAATTATAGTAGTTATGATAGGCTATAGATAAAAGTTAAGGTATAGATTGGTTCTACTATATTAAGATGCTCAGCAAAGGAAAGTATATAATGCATTTGTAACCCAAACTAAGGGTGTCCAGGCCTGCCTGCAGCTGGCACAGGCTCTGTCGCCCACGTCCCTGGACCGCTGTAACATCTTGGATGTAATAAACTGCATTTGGAAGAGCCGCCTGGAGTCCCGCATCTCTCATTACGGCTCTTACAATACAGGACAAAAAGCGATGGCTGTCCTGAGGGGATCTGAGCAACAGGAAGGGAGCATTTGTGCAGGAGTAGGTGTACACACAGGCTGGTTTTCCTTTAGCCAGACTGAGAAGCAGCAGCCTCAAGGACACAGCAGCCCCGGCTTTTGCACACAGCAATCCTCAGAGGCTGTCCCATGAGCAGCTCCGCGGGCCGGGGCAGCTCAGCGCCCGGCGGGAGAGTGTGGCCGGGCGGGGGAGCGCAGAGCCCTGGTGCCACCCGCGGGATTGCAGAGCCCTGGTGCCACCCGCGGGATTTCAGAGCCCTGGTGCCATCTGCGGGACCGCAGAGCCCTGGTGCCACCTGCGGGGCTGCAGAGCCCTGGTGCCATCTGCGGGATCGCAGAGCCCTGGTGCCACCTGCGGGATCGCAGAGCCCTGGTGCCATCTGCGGCTGCGGGGCTGCAGCCGGCACCGGGGGACGCCACCCCGCCTGCTCCCAGCCGCGTTCTTGCAATAAAAGCATTTTCGCCTCCTGCAAGCTGTGGGGCGTCCATCTCTCGCTTTGGGGCGGGTGTGAGCCCTCTCTCTCTCCCCGAGCATCTCCGACAGGCGCATTAAGGGGCCTGAGTCATGCTGAGGTGCGCTGGGAAGCAGCAAAGAGTCCCCAGGGCGAGCAGGGGCAGGCGGGAGTGCCGGTGCCACCGGCTGCGCCTGCGAGCCCGATGGAAAATCGCCTCCCGGGCCGGGTACGCGATGTTCTAAGTGCGCTCTGTGACCGTCCATGGTGAGAAAAACATTTTCTTGTTCTCTCCCAGTGCATTATGAAAACCCACTAAAAGGTGCTTTTCGCACCACAAAACCTTTTAAAAGGATTCTGTCAACATAAAAGCAACATTGACAGCAGATGCCTTTAAAAGTACTTGAGTCTTCAAACTCTGAAATGTGCTTCTTAATTTTTTTTTTTTAATTTTCCAGACTTGGTCTACTACCAGGCTTGAGAGAAATGTTTTCCGTAATTACATTACAGTAAGAAAATGCATTGTGAGATTAATGCACATAACTGTTATTAAAACAATTTGTAAACGTATTCTTCACAAAATGGATATTAAAATACATGGATCTTTGCCTCAGTAATAAAACAAAATTCTTGTAGGGAAAATTCATCAGACATATTGAGAGGACTACAAGACCCATTTGCATGTGGTGCATGTGGCTCAGATCATGTCACCAAGTGGTCACAGTTTTCTGCTGTATTTTTCTTCTCTTCTCCTTTCATGGGCATCACCATCCTGGCACTCCTTCATTCATGTGTATCACCATCCTGGCACTGGGTGACAGGATGCACAAATCTGGTTTTGCTAACAGAGATTTTCTTCTGCTTCTGATGATATTAAAAGACCAATGGCCACACAGAAAGCGGCATGCCCATCTCATATAATTCAAGTACACTGCTGCCACTCCTGTCTCTGGGAAAACGTATGGATGGGCCACCACTTTCACCCTTTCCTTTCTCAGCAATTATAGAAGGAATTTTTGGAAATTTTGCCCAAATAGGATGGGCACTCAGAGTTCTGTCTCCTGCAACTTCTTTGGATTTCATTCTGATCATGTGATTGCTGTAAAACTTGTGTAAATGCTACCTATAGAGCAATTTTGGCACACAAATTTGCAAGTGAAATCAGTCAATTAGTTTGTAAATTATGAGCCTTCTGTATTTTTGGAAACAACATACAGCTTTGGCCACTGAAGCTTACAGTTAAGGAAGAAAAAAACTAGAAAATCTTAGTGTTGGTACTGTTGAGAAGGAATTGTGTGCTGCAGTCACTTTTTGTGCTGAGAGAAACAAGTATTACAGTAAGGAAGTGTTCACTGTTTTGGAATGGTACCAAAGAGCAACTTATTTTTAATTTTAAAGGGTTTTTATTTGTTCATTCAATGGGAAGCATCAAAGATGCTAATAGCTAAAATTAATCACTCTGCACCAAAATATCCTGCTTCCAGAAATGCAAGTGATAAAACTACTGGTCATCTGTTGCCTTGCAAAACTTTTTCAATTTCTAAGAAGATGGCAGTCCACAGCTTGCATCAATACCTTGGCCAGCAGAGATTAGCCAGCTTGGTTGGACAGCTAGTAAAAATGAAATTTCAGCTATTTATATCCAATTCCCTGAAGACAGAGAGCTCAGATTGGCTGCCAATCCTGACACTTGCCAGTAAGAGTTACATTGCAGTGCTATGCAATAACAGATCCCAAAAGAGCTTCAATATTTTGACCTTGTATCAGGAACTCAGAGGCAGTCACTGAAGAATATCCTTCAGGAAGGACAATTTATGGTTATAAAAAATGCAACATGCATAATACAAAATTTAACTGTGCTGATTTCTTGGGGGTTTTTTTTGTTTGTTTTTTGGGTGTTTTTTTGTTTGTTTGTGGTTTTTTGTTGTTGTTTTTGTTTTGTTTTGTTTTGTTTTTTAGGATTAAAACCTGTCCAAAGAATAAGCAAAACCGACTCACCAATGTCAATATACAAAGACTGCAATGTACTAAACTTTGAAGACTACAAAAGACCCATATGGAATATTCTGTGTCTGCATCCATATTTCTGGATCCTTCAGAAAGGTCTAAAAGATGGAGGTGACTTATCTGGCCTCTCTTAATGACTAGAAAAAGAAAAAAAAAAATTGGAAAATAACCACCTTCCAGGCCTCACTTCGTGCAGTGACCTGGAAAAGAAACCCTGTTGGCACCAGCAATCAAGCTTTCCTGTATTATCTTTCCAGGGGGTTGATTACTCTGTCCTAAATATTGGGTGAGTGGCTGAGGTCCAGAATTCTTTACACTGAAGTTATTCCTCAAGAACCCAAACACAAGTAGAAAAGCAGAAGCATACAGTGGTAGTCAGTATCCAGTATGGCATTACAGGAACAACAGTTCAGAATTGCCAGGCAGGAGTTGTAGCAAAACAAGGATATAACATGCCACTGCTGACTTTAGGATTTTAAAGGCACCTTTCCCAATAGGAGGGGGAAAAAAATCTAGTTCAGAAAACTGGAAAGTATGACAGTATCATATCTGTTTTCCCCAAACTGACAATTTTTGTAGTTAAATGAAAAAAAATTAATATGGTCATAGACTCATTGAAGTTGGAAAAGACCTCAAAGATCATTGAGTCTAACTTTGAGCCCAGCACCGTCAATTCCACCACTAAACCACATCCCCAAGTGCAACATCCACACCCCTTTTGAACACTGCAAGGATGATGGTTCCACCACTTCCCTGGACAGTCTTTTCCAATGCCTATGTCTTTTCAGTGAAGAATTTTTTTCTCATATCTGTTCTAAACCTCCCTTGGAACAACTTGAGGCCATTTCCTCCCATCCAGGTGCTTCACAGGACCTGGCACTTTTGCCCTGTTGAATCTCACACAATTGGCTTCAGGTACCACTCTCCAGAACCTATTCTCTTCTAATTTACTTCTAAGAAAAAGTTCTAGTTTTATCTGGCACACATGATTTAATCAAAGGATTCTTGAAAAGTAAACTTCTGAAGCCAGCAAAAGCCTTTAAGCATTCTAAGTAAGTGATGGGTTCGTTTCACTCACATTTCTAACTTACATTAAACCAAACAAAGAACAGAACTTTTTTTCAATATTACCTCATTATACTGACAGAGAGCTCCTCAATGTTCCCCTCACATTTTTGTTCCTACTATGGTCAAATCACAATGTGCTGGCTAGTACTGGCAGTGCGCTATGTCAGGCACTGTATGCACTTGTTGAAAACAGTTCTTACCCAGAGGTTTCACAACCTGAAAAGAGAGGACAGGCATGAATGAGAAGCTGTAAGCACAAGAGAGATTGCTTCCCTGTGATTATACAGGAAAAGTGGTGTCAAAGTGGGAAATGAACTCTGCATTTTCTGTTCTCTTTCTTTCATTACTAAGAAGTACACAACTAGGGTTTTTCTCTTCCTTTTTTTCATGGTTTGGGCATTAATAAGCCTTGGTCTCACTGGAAAATTGCAGCTAAAGATCACAGGGAATATGTTCTGTTAAATGCAAGTCTCCAGCCAAATTTGTGCCTGCTACTGAATCCTCAATATTACTGTGCTGATAATTTCTTCTCATGTGGTGTTCACACTTGAAAGAGAGGTCAAATTGTATGGGCAATTTCTTATCTTCAGTGTGATAAGCAATCATGCCTGATGCTTGGACTCCTGCAGGGAATTCACATCCAGCACTATAATTTTCAATTCATTAGCCCAAGTACTGTTGATGTTTCATTTCATAGCAGGCAGAAGAGCATGAAGTGGGTTTTTTTGCTCTCAGGAAAATAGTTTAAGAAATGTAAGGAAAAAAACCAGTAAAATTCACTTGACAATTGCATACACCCTTATTGCATCACCTATACACTGCAGTGGAGGTCAGTTGGTATTAAAGATTACATATTCTTATTTGCTTTATATGCTTTATATGCTAATTGCACACACTTGCTTATTGTAAGGTGTGGAAGAAATACCCTTCTGTAACAAATTCGTCCCAATCACATAACTTTAATTGGAAATTTTTCTCAAGAAACTTTGCTTAAAGTGCATGGAAGAAATGCATACTTACACATTTTATTGGATTCATGCTATTATGAGGGTAAACCTGAAGTGAACAGTGCTTCTGTTGAACTGGAATCTGAATTGAGGAGCTTTTTAGCAGCAGAGGTTTTACTTCACTTCTACTGAAAGCTTCAGCCCTGAGGTGATGAAATCACCCTGAATGCCACATGGAGAGAATGCCATTCAGTAAGCAGCCATCTAGTTGAAAAGATCAAGAAAGTAATTTGTGGCCTTTTACATCTTTAATGCAGCAGAGAGTTTAGTCATTTTGGACAGAGATAGATTAGATATGTCTGGGTGAGTAACCTGAGGGCAATTCATTAATTAGGGAGAACATGCAGCCACATATGGGCAAATTAGGAAGGGAACACATTTGCAGATGCATGAATGGCAGCATGAAAAATTCCTTCTCAGTTTTCTTGTTTAAACTGTCATAAAAGCTTGATTTTATTCTGCAAATTGGTCATTTCTTTTTGGAGATTCTAGAAGTGCCTGGGAAAGTACACGTGGATGAAGTCCATACAGCTGAAATCCTGTTTCAAATTGCTTTAATCCAGCTCCTTATGATTCATTTCAGATCTGCAGTGTCTGGTGTTTTGGGCAAGTCAAATACTGTATTTAACTGACACATGAAACTAGATCTGGGAGCTGAGTGGCTAAATGGTGATAAGCAAAATAAAAGATGAGACCTAGCAGTGAAAAAGAGGTCATGAAATGAAACAACTTTTATGAAACTGTAAATATCTGGTGCAGTCTTTCAAATTGCAAATTTCTGATGAATAAGAATGCATACCAAAGTCCTATTTAACCAATACTGCCAAAATAACGAACATCATTACACTTGCCACCATTTCCCTGTTCTCTTGGGAAATTTATTGTTTAGAGACTACAGATTAAGGCAACTTGAAATCAGATGTCCTTAAACATGACGGAACAAGAGGAAGATTTGACAGTGCGGTACTTTCTAATTTAAAAGAACATTTTCCTCTATACATTATATTTCAAATATCAGACATACCACTTTTATTTGCACTTAATTTCATTACTGACAGAAGATACTGAGAGAGGAGAAAAACAACTAAGCAAGCAGAATTGCAAAAGTCTCTGTTTAACACAAGAAAATGAGGATTCAACATTTTCCTCCAAACACTTTATAAATGAAGAGGTCCCAGTTCCCACATTTAGACCACCTGGAATCTGTTTTGAGGTTCTAAAGTAATAAAAATAAAATATTTTAATATGCTGGATTTTCTATTTGTATTTTATTACTTGAAATTTTAGCCAAAATGTATGAATTAAAAAGAATAAAGTCTTCAGGCATCAAGTGCAACAAGTAAAGCAGGCAAAGAAAGGAACAAAGCTTGGTTCTATTGTACTATTATTTCCTAACGTGATCATGAGTATCTCTAGTTGAGATACTTCTTCAGTGCTACCCACCAGCTCAATTCAATTCCCATTCCTCCCCAGCCAAAAATGCTTGCAATGCAGATGGATGATGAAATTTAGAAATTCAGCAAATAGTGGGATTGGTGAGAAAAGGAGTCACAGCTGAAGGCTGGGTGTTTTGAAGGTCAGGCTCAGATGTGTTGACAGGGTAGGAGTTCATGCAATAGACTCATCTGCCCTGTCTGGTGAAAAGTTAGTGCTGCTAACTCCTGTACCAGAAATCAGTCCGATGTAATACAGACTTAGACTGTCAGAGCTTTAGGAGATTTCCGTGCATGGCAACAGATTTTTTTTAAGGGAATTCAGGACTTATTTTGACTATGGTTAATAACATTGCAAGTCAACTTTCTTTCAGGACTATACATCATATTTTAGGAGCCTGATGTCAAAGAAAAAGTGCATGCGAATAGACTCTCAGAAATATTAATCTCTCACTTGGGCATCAGAAGAGGTTCCAGATATTCACAAACTTGGAAGTGGCTCCTGGGTTTATTTTAATATCTGAACAAAAAGTACTGCAAAGGTTTAAGGGCTTGACAATCATTATCCCTTTGCAGGTGGGTGCTGAGTCTCTTTGATAATCTGTCTCTTAGTAAGTAGTTGAAAATGAATATGTTCAAAACAGTACGTCAGGAAAGATAAATAATAACACATTATTAGAGAAATAATTTTGCATGGCCATGCATTAAAAGCATCTGTGACTTTCTTAATCTTCTAAACTGTCAGGGGTTAGCATTCCTTTTTTTTTTTTTTTACTGTTTTATCTTAATTGCATTACAAAAGCCTAAAAGATTTTTATAAGCAGTGTCAGTTAATATTGAAATGGAAGCCACATATTAAAATATATATATAAAGAATCACAAAACAGAAATGCCTAAGACAAAATGAGACTACTAACAAATGACTTCTGTATATGTGTGATGAGAAAGGGCACAAGAGAATGAATTATGTAAGTTGTGCACATACCTACAAGAAAACAGGTGCTTACAAACTTTAAGACAGAAAACCAAGTATAAAATCCTTCAGCTACCATAGTTACTTTGGTACAGTTTGGATGGACTTCAAGTTAGTAGTTTTGAACGTTTCAGAGTGATAAATAAAATCCTTGGCAGAATGTAAAACTGTGATAGCTTAAAAGAGGAATTCCTTGAGGAAAAATGTGAGAGGCAGAACAGATGTTCCACTTTCCAGATAAGATGTCTTCAGCAAACACATGTATCCACTGTAGTGTAATTGAAGAGTTGTCCATCCTACATTTTCACAAGGTGAAGGAGACACTTGTTTACTGATGGAAGGGAGTTACTTCTTCTTTTTCAATAAATATTTCATTATATAACTACAAAGAGAGACAAATGAAACCTCCAAACACCAGCTAATAGGTCCAAAGCTTAATGGTTCTTTACAAGGCAAAGGACACATGACAGCTCTTTCCCACATTTTCGTAAAATGATTAAGCACCACCATTCCGAGAAAAAAAAAAAAATCTTCTGGTAAATTACTTTTGTGACATCAGGAAAAAAATAGACTTCTTTGCAGACATATAATAGTCTCTAATGGCAAGATATTTATTTACAAGTAAATAAAAACAGTCCGTTTGGGGTTTAGTCAAGTCATACTTCATTTCAACTAAAAAAACCAGGGAGGAGAGAAGAAAATTGTCTTTGTCAGATGACAGCATATCATGTCTAACCTTGATTTGTGACTTCAGAAATTTAAGAACCAGACTTTGAGAGAGGCTCTGCTTTCACCCAGGGGCTTCATCTCTGTAGTCACGAGTGAATTTCTTCAGCCCACATTTTATTTGGGAATGAAGGACTGTGATTCACACCCACAGCAGTGAGCAGGAGGAACTGTGGCTCTGCTTTTGCCAGTTCTTATCCACATTTTTAAACTTTTTTGTTTCACACCAGAGGAGAAAACTCATTTGTTTAGCTTCACTTATTCAATATCATTTAGCTAAATATTGAACCAAATAACTTTAGAGTTGACTAAACCTCATTTTGGCCAAAGAAACATATACAGTTCTGAGTTTGGTTTGAAGATATTTAGGAACATAAACTTGTCTCTTTGTCACAGCTTGTCCCAAAGATCCTAGAAAAAGCTTGAAGGAAATCTGACACAATCTAAAACTCATCCAGGCAATAGAGAGAAACATGATGGAATTCACTCCTTACTATCTGAAGAACTCCTCATTTGACATTAGTTTCAGCAGTTCTTCGTGCAGAGACACGGAGAGGTGACATCTGAGCAGCACACAGACAGCTTAGAGAAGAAGGCAAGTGTCAAATCTTCAGGTGTGCACAGAACTTATGCTGCCCAGCCCTTGCATCTGCTGCTCTGGCACTTTGCATGCTACTGGAACATGACCCATTTCAGACAAAATATGCTCATAAAGATGCTTATTTTATCAGCATGACATTCTTCAGCTCTACATATCTTGTGACACTTAGAAAGAACTTTTGAACAAGTTACCCTCATGTTTTTCAAAGTCAGATTGATTAATTGATAGCTGTGCAGAGAGAAGGACCAAGTTTCTGCTCTATGGAAGTCAATTCTGCCTTGCAAAACACAGATAAAAAGAGTGCACTAGTCATGGCACTTTTGCCAAAGGATTGTATCAAACTGGTTAGTCTCAACAGACTTATCAGCACATCATATACACCAGATTTTTGTGCTTTAAGTACAACTGGTTGAGAAGGATGGAGAGGAGAACAAGCTTGGAAATTCAGGTAGTGTCATAGCCCTGCCACTCTTCCAGCCCTGCCTGTCCCTCTCCATCCTTCCAGGGCTCCCCAGACCCTGCCTGCAGCCCAGAACTTCATGTCAGCTTGCCACGGCCATCAGCTCCCTGCCCCAAAACCACAGCAGGGCCATCTCCAGCTCCCAGCTGCCCTGCTTCAACCCACAGGTCCACATCTTGGCCTGTCCCCAGCCCCAGGGAGGTGCCCAGTGCTCGTGGCTGTGGTGTGGGATGAGCCCCAGCTGCCAGAACCTGCCCTGACAGACCCAGCAGGGAGCTCTCATGGTCCCTAGGGATGGTCCCAGGGATGGTCCCAGGAGCTCCTGGCCCTGGCAGTGCCCTGGTGGGATGGGAGATAAATTTTACAGCTCCAGTCAGACGAGCTGGGTTTTCCAACATGCAAAAATTCCACTGGATTTTCCAACAGTTTTCCCTGAAGAAAGCTGCAATACAACTCTAGCTGTGCTTTTGAGGTGTCCCTGTGCTGCCCCTTCAACAATGTGCTCCAGCAGCAGCACAACATCTGCTGCAGCTGGAGCCCATCCAAGCCCAGTCCTGCTCCTCCCACCCTTTCAGATCCTCCTGAACAAGTCCATTTTGAGCTTTTCATGGACTTTTTTTGCAAATCTTCTTGAACAATCTATTTGATTAAAACACACAGGGAATTGGGGCTGCATCAGTGAGAAGAAGTGATAGAGTTCAGGGATCTCTGGTCCCCACAGGTGCTTCTGCAAGGGCTGAAGTGTGTCCTAGCTGGAAGACCCTTCATGGTTCTGGTGGCACCAGGGCAGTGTCAGTGTGCTGATGTGAGGCGACTACAGAGCCTCAATTTTGGCTTTATTGAAAAGGATGGAACACCTCTCCTGTGAGGAAACTCTGAGAGAATTGGAATTGTTCCTCTTGGAGAAGAGAAGGCTCTGGAGAAACCTTATTGTGGTCTTTCAGTAGGGACTACAAGAGAGGTGTGGAGAAACTTTTTACAATGCCATGTAGTGATAGAACAAGGAGGAATGGCTTTAAATTTAAAGGGGATATGTTTCAATTTAGATATTAGGAAAATATTCTTTGCTGTGAGGTGGTGAGGCACTGGAAAGAGTTGCCCAGAGGAAATGGGGAAGCTCCATCCCTGGAAGTGTTGAAGGCCAGGTTGGATGGGGCTCTGAGCAGCCTGGTCTATTGGAAGACAACCCTGGCCATGGCAAGGGGTCAGAACTAGATGACTTTTAAAGTCCCTTCCAAACCAAACCATTCTATGATTTGCAAGAAGAGTATGGGGCAAGCTGTGAGCTGCTGTCCGGTGAAACAAGAGTGCTGTTGACCAGCTGGAAGAAGACCAAAAAGACACAATTTTGTTTTTCAGCAAAGATTAACTATGTTAGATATGTGGTCGATTTTCTCATTGTAAAGACAATGAGTCTCAGGACCAAGGAGTAGAGAAATTCTGAGTAACCTCCTTCGTTCAAGGCACTAATGAATTATTTGACAAACATCTTTGCCAGTGGCCTAGATACACTTAATGCCTTTCAGCAAAAAAATTAGATTAGAATATTTATTGAAATCCTTAACACATTAGATTTCTATGATTCCTGTATCTACTAGGATTCTACTATTTCAACTGCTAGAAGCAAGGGAATTTTGTACTTCAGAGTTAAGAACAGTATCTTATCCATATTTTTTACATAGCATCTAACCTCATGTGTCTTTTGCAGTATGAGCCTCTGGTAGTCCTAAAACCAGAAGAAAAAAAAAAAGAACACAACCATGTTTTGCTCCTGCCACTCCTAAAAAAAATATTATCTTTGATACCTTGGTATTAAAATAAAATTCTGGAAAGCAGGAGGTTTTGCCAATGGTTACCTGCAGGAAAATAAAAACAAAATAAAATCCAGAATGAGAATTTGACTTATTCTTCCATTTAAAAAGAAAACTAAAAGGAAGAAGAAATCATTTTTTCTAAAAGCACTACTCCCAGAAGCATTGTAATAGCTGAAAAATATCTTCTTCACATTTTCTATGCAAATAATCTTTATCCACTTTTAGATAATGACATTTGGGTAGAGAAGAATAGATTTCCTCTGGGAAGACTTTTATGTCATGTGGCATTCAGTTCCTGAAAACAGCAATTGATCTGTGGGGGTCAAATATACTTAAGATATGATTAATATTACCAGAAATTAGTCCCTCAATGGTCAATTTTTCAGACACAATACCAATAATCAGCTGGCTTCTTTTCCATGCACACATAACACATACCATATTACTGTTACTTTGCAGAGCTTATATTTAGTATTTATTCCATTTTTGGATTCACTCTTTTGTTGGTATTATTAGACATAAGCCCATAAAACTAATTTTCACCAGCATTAGTACAGTTTACATGGCTCAAGGCCCACAGTTTTAGCAGTATTTTTGCTATATTAGCAATAGGTCTCCTGTGAGAAAACTGCTGTGCAGAAATTTTACTGTGCTTATGTGACAGCTGTTCACCATGTGTTTGAAAGGAACTATCAAGTGTGTTTCTAATTAAAGTGTTTAAGGAATCACCAACAGAAAATGGCAGCTGACAAAATCTAGGTTTTCCCCTACACTAAGCCAAAGTTTTGGTGAGAGGAATTTATTGCAGAAACAATAGCAGACATTAACAGCAGTTTCCTGAGATGTAAGTTTGATACCCTGCTCTGATTTTCTAGGGGCACTCTGGCATTTGCTTGTACAGACACAGGAGGAAATACACAAGACCTTACAGATGCTGTAACTTTCTGTGGGTTTTTGGTTTTTGTTCTTTTATGAAAACTGTTCTGCTTAGAATACTTGCATGAAAAAGCGTACAGCCCCACATTTGAGGTGTCTATTTGCAATGCAGGACACTCAAATGGAAGTCTCTGGGACTGCAGGATCTAAGAGTTGTAGATGTAAAAGCATAAAAACTGTTGTATTGTCCCAGACCAGTGGTCCATCAAAACTGCTTGCCTGCCTCCAACAGCAGCTGCTAACAGATGCTTAGAAAAGACTACAAGAATAGCACCTGCCTGCATTGACACTTTTCCCCCAAGCACTTCTGGCTATTTGTGGCTTAAGGGATTATTGAGGTATTAAATGAATCCTCATTCTGATGTTCTGTCCTTGTTTGACTTTTCCCTATGAATGTGTCTAAATGCATTTTGAACAGTTTTATACCTTTGACTTGTATCACCTACGTGAAACGAGTTTCACAGCTTAATTAGGAGTTGCGCCAAACCAAGAGTCTATTCTGGGCTGGACTTTAAGGTTCCTGTCCTGTCCCTGACCCTGCTGCCCTGCTGAAATCTTACTTCAAACATGACGAGAATTTCAAAGTTCAACAGTTAATAAATGAGAACTTCTGCCCATTTCATCCCTTTGCTGTTGTACTCTGGTATCCTGGACAATTCAAAACTGCACTCTGTGGATGACAGCTATGTGCTTCATCTACATATTAACATTACTGACTTGTCCCTCAAACATAACCAGAAGCCATGGTGAAGTTTGGAGACTGAGTACTGCAAAAGGGTACCTGCAGGAGCCTGAAGACAAACGTGCTCAGAACTTATTGCCAAGCAGGTTTAACTTAAACTGCAGCTTTGCAAGTGAGGCAGATGTGAAATACCAGAGCATGGTATGTCCAAGCATTCCACACTGATGTAGCTACACATATCACCTTACCAGGCAAGAGAAACTTGAAGAAAAGGAGATAAGCTAATTGTTTGATCAGGCTTAGCATTCTCAGATAATACCGTATCAGCAATGCCTGTTTATAAGCAAAATTCATTCAATATTGTAGATTATAATGTTAGTTCTGGACTAGCCAGCTATGCAAATGGCAAAGAACTGCACCTCAGTTTTTACATCAGAGCAATATATGGTGCCTACTCTATGCTGACAAGTCTGACACCCTGGAGCACATTCAGGCATCTCTTGAGACACAGGAATTCCTCACCTGCAATTTATAAAATGTCCTTGGAAAGCCCAGAGTTGATGTGAATCTACCCACTGTTGTGCAGCTTAGGATGAGGGTTGAATAGCATTTTTCAGTTGTATTAGACCATCCATTTCAATGCCAGTGCTGGCCAGAAAGAAAATCATGGCCAAGAGGCACATGGAATGAAACTAATGAAAAGCTGCCAGTCCATATCTCGTCCTCTGCTGGAGACCCTAGCGCAAGGAACATTTCAGAAGACACAGATTTTGGTTTGTACAGGTTTTTCTCTTACGCCAACCATTCCCAGGTATTTCAGCAGGCAAGAAAGGCAAATGCAGCAGAGATTTTAAAAAGCCCAGTACAGGGTAGGATCTGAGTGACTGGGGAGCAGCCTTGCTGAAGGGTGCTGGTACATAACAAAGGCTGAACATGAGTCAGCAGAGGAACATGGCTGCAGGAACAAAGTCAAACTGGATCCTGGGCTGCAGCCACAGGGGCATTACTGGCAGTGATGGAGATGAGATCATTCTTCTCAGGGTTGGTCAGGTTGCATCTGAACTGCTGTGTCCAGTTCTGGTTACTACACTTCAAGAAAGACAGAAGCAGACTGGAGAGAGTTCAAATAAAGGCTGCAAAGATGATCAAAGGGCTGGAGAACCTGCTCCATGAGGAAAAGCTGAAGGAGTTAGATCTTTCATCCATGGAGAAGAGAATGCTTACAGGGATCTGATTACAGTATTCCAGTACTTAGAGAGTAGATACAAGGTGGACAGAGGCTCTTTCTTCACAAGGAGACACATGGAAAAGACAAGAGGCAATGGGTACAAGTTGTGCTAGGAGATGTTTCATCTTGATTTAAGAAGGAAATTTTTTAT
Organism: Onychostruthus taczanowskii; assembly: GCF_017590055.1. Classification (NCBI taxonomy): domain Eukaryota; kingdom Metazoa; phylum Chordata; class Aves; order Passeriformes; family Passeridae; genus Onychostruthus; species Onychostruthus taczanowskii. The sequence continues at coordinate 9,457,289 of NW_024498795.1, forward strand.
GGTGAGAATAATAACTTAGTGGAACAGCCTTACCAGGAAAATGGTCCCCATCACCAAAGGTTTTCAACTTGAGACTAGTCAGGTTGCTAGATAATGTCATTGAGGCTCCCTTTCCCAAGAAAACTTGGGCCAGATGAACTTTTGAAGTCCCTTCCAACTGGGCTGTTCCACGGCTCTGTGATTCTATGATTTAAATTGGGGCAGGTGTACACTGCACATAGAGCCACTGCAAGTTCCAAGGAGATTAGAAGGACCAGACTGTGTTTGTGCCATTTCCCCAGTCTTGCTCCAAGAGGACATATCACCCCAGATGCACTGGCCCCCACTTTTGTAGTTGACATTTGGTTGAAGAAGTGCTGCTCTATTTTGAGGCAGTGTGTGCAGAGCTGTTACAGCTGGGCCAAGCATTAATTGTACAAAATTTTCAAGGAAGGGGACAAAATTTATCTTCGAAAGACAAGTGAACTGGTTAATTGAGATTGTTGGGAAAACAACGTCAGAACAGAGAATTCACTTTCCTTATCATTGACACATTTGCAAAATAGCATAATTTTCTCAGTAATTTCATTCAACAGAGGGGAAAGGAAAGGGAGAGGAGCTGTGAAAATTTTGCACCATGTTCTTTTATCACTTGTAGGAACATTCTGAAGTGGTTTTTTTCTCTTTCTTTTATTTTCTTCCTTAAAGGGACTGTTCATTTAATTTTACATTTCATCAAAAAATATTAAATTTTCGCATCTCAAAATAAAGTATCAAGGTCAACCTGACACTAATCCTTTATGAAATACGCTTCTGCATAGAACTTGTGGAGTTACTGGTGCCATAGCTAATGAGGATGAGTGGGCAGTCTTTTGCCAAATAGAATTTCCATCTTGTGCAAGTCTCTGCTAATAAACTGTGACCATGGGGTCTGGAAGATCATGTTCTTTTTCACTGCACATTTTCAAGAATCATTTCCTCACCATGGATAACAGCAGCCTGGGGACAAATGACTGCTATACAGTCTCAATACCAGATTGCTTGGCCTGACACAACTTCTACTGAATTATTTCTGAGCTGGTTTCTAGGAGTTACCTTTTGCTGCTTCTGTTGTCCCCAGTTCATATAGCATGGGTACTCATTATTCTCTGCTGTCTCACAAGGTCTTTAATAGCACAGTATGGAATGGTGGTAAGTTTGGAACTGCACCCATCCTTTTATTACTGGTAGGTATCATGTCTTCCATCACCCTTTCACAACCCACTTATTTTTCTCCTTCATCTGTTCTAGCTTGTGTCACGTGGAAGAACGGAATGTAAGAGAATAAAGATAGTGCAGAAGGCAATCTCACCCCTGAGGAGTTGCAGCTGTGCTAATTACCAAAGATTAAGAACAAGCCTACCCTTAATAGGCCTCAGCTGTGTCCAATAGGGATGAGTGCTATAAAAGAATGGGTTAGCTAGTTGAGGGGGTAGGAGTTTGTTGGCTGTGCTGTGGAGGAGTCAGTGCTGCAAGGAGCTGCCAATGAGAAATCACTAAAAAGGTATAGAATTTTTGCAACAAGATAACAGTGTCATAGCTGATGCTCTCTTTGAGGCGTGTATTGTCCTTTTCCAAATGTATGGGCATGGCACCAACCACAGTAAAAGTCTAAGCCGGCTGAGAAATGTTGTTACATAATTGCCCAATAATTGTAGTTATATTCAGAGACAGATGCCTGTTACTAATCATAAAAACATCTAGACTTCTCTTTCAGCTTCCCTGTTGTGTTCTTTTTTCCCTTCTTACTTTTCTTTATAATTTTTTTTAATCCACTTTCCTTTTTTTTCCTGAACAGACACCTTCAAGTAAAAGGCTCCTTCAATGGAACTCTCCCTCGGCATTGATCTGGTAGCATCCTAATTCCACAGACTCTCATAAGTAAGGTTCAGGTGTTTGGCTGAATGATGTCCATTTCCACAGTGTCACAGAAATATTACTGTGCTGAAGTTAAATACAAATGTGCTCTCACTTGTGCTTTTCCTCATTTCCCATGCTCTGCAGTAAAGTGCATTAACGTTCCTTCCTGGGGAGAGGTGGCTGTGAGCAAGGAGACACGCTGCTAGCAAGGTCTCAGCTAAGAAACATCTGCCTGAGCCAGCTGCAGCACATTTTATAGGTCACTCACATACAAGGCTGACAATGCCCACATCTTGCCTCCACACCCTCAAATCTTTGTTCTGTCCTAGCTCAGCCAGGCTGTCCTAGTTCAAAAGGCCCCTTCAGACATATGGATGACTCCTACTTCCCTTATTCCCTGTAGCTGATGGGAAAACTAAACGCTTGCGAGACCATGGAAGTCTGTCACTGCTCAGCTCTCGCAGACTTCGCTCTGCATGCTCCGTGATTTTGCTTCATGACCACAAGATGTCTCCTGTAATCCATGGAAATAGCAAAAGGCTGGCAGAAAGGCTGAAGAGGTGTATGAAAGAGAGGGAGCAGCCACCAGGAAATGCCTGAGAGGTGCTTCCCGATGCATGTCCCATCTCCCACCCAAGAGAAGAACATCCCAGAGAAAAATGATCAGGTTTGAAAAGCGAAGGAAAATTTGTTTGAACTTCTCCTTGAAGCAACAGACTAACTGGAACAACCTGTAAACATTCACAGTTTATAAGCACGCTATGTGCAAGAAGAGACCAAAAAGATTGACGAAGTGCTGAGAAATGGCTGTGAAATACAGTGTGCACAGAAACAAGAGCTTCCTTCAGCTGTATTATGTCCAGGATAGAAGCTTCAAGAACCATCATGAATTTGTTTGGGCAAACATAGCAAGTTTCAGGCTTTACTTTTCACAGGTTTTTTTTTTTTTTTTTTTTGTTTGGGCAAACATAGCAAGTCTCAGGCTTTACTTTTCACAGGTTTCTTTTTTTTCAGGCTTGTCCAGTACTGGTTATTGTCTCAGTCCACAGTGGAGCAGCACTGTGCAGCCTGCAGTCATTGGATGCCTTCATTTCCAGGCAGGCCCACAGCATGTGGCAGGTTTTGGTTAATGTGTTCCTCCATCCATACTCCAGTGTCACACTCAAGAGCAGACTTGCCCTTGCAGTGCTCTGCTTCTAGTTTTGGTTCTCCTTTTAGGAATGTACCTGTAACATGGAATATAACTGGATTTTCCACTGAGAAGTTAGAGCTAGTCAGGGTGCTTGAGAATATATATTTCTAAAATTTTTCATTAAAAAGGAAGGGGGGAAAACTATCATGTATTTAGAAACTCAGCACAGAGTTTAAAAAAACCCAAAAACCCAAACCACCTGACATTTTCTCCATCAATATTTTTTCAGCTTGAAGTTTAGGGAATTTAAAACAAAAATTAGACAGGTCTTTAGAAATCTCCTGACAAATATTTTTGCCCTCATCAATTATCATTTTTTGGAAGAGACTCATACTGAAGCAAGTGCTTATAAATGAAAGTATCTGTCATATTAAATGATACACTCTTGCAAGTATGTAATTTAATTTATAATTTCTAATTGCCACATGTAAGGCACAAAGGCGTGCAAAACAAAATTATGTACTATTAATTGCTTTATTCAGATTGACGGGAGAACTCCCAAGAATTAAGCAAATCACAGAAATGGAGGAAACCCTGCTCTCAGGATTCCCAGCAGTGTAGGAGACCAACAGACCTGCACAGGCTTCTGAATCAGATTTCCCACCTGAAATTAGCGTCAGGATGGTTGTCACGCTACTTCCTCAAGCAGCAAGTTCTGGAGGACAGGAGCCTTAAGGAATAAGCAGGTGTTGGGAATGGCGGCCTGCAGTCTAAGGCTGTGCTTAAAAATAGAGCCACTACAGACAGACAGGACACTAACTTTTTACCCCTCCTTCAATGTCCTGGAACTCAGTATAGAGCACCTGTCCCAGCAATTGGCTTTTTTTAAACTCCACATTTAAAGATGCCAAAGGCTCCCTCTCTTTCTTGCACTTGTCTGCTATTTAGCTCTTTTAGAAGAAGCACGTGTGATACATGTAATGGTGTATTTGAAGGCAAAGGTGTCAGTTGCAATCAGAAGGGTGGAACTTAACCTCAATACTTTTTCCATGTTCGCTTTTATTAAAGGGTATTCTCTTTCCAGCAGCATCTTCTCTCATGAGCAGTTCCACTGAGGTCAGTGAGACTGCTTTTCAGGCTGTAGGATTTACCTGTTGATGAATATAACCCAAAAAAGACAAGTGGAAAATCCTCCTGGCTTTTGAATAAGGTTTTATAAGATATCTAAATGATACCAGAGGCTGTTCTGAGGTATAACACATAAACTGACTTGTGGTTTTCATGTGAAATTGAATAAATGCCTCCAAAGTACATTATTAAATATTCTAGTATGAAAGATCACTCTGAGCACTTTTGTAAATTTCTATTCTTGAAATATTGATTCAACAACTTTGAAGAACCACTATGGTTTTCTATAAATACCAAACCAAGCTGTCCACAAAATTTGTTGTATGAGTGCATAGGCTACTGCATTCCGCTGTGCAATGTGCATTATGGAATATATTATTTATGTATGTTAGTCCTTATCCATCACGAATAATCTAAGATGAGTTCAGTTGATTAGAGCATGGTGCTGATAACACTAAGGTTGCATATTTGATCCCCATATGGGCGGTGCACTCATTGGACCAGGTGATCCTTGTGGGCCCCTTCCAACTCAGAATATTCTGTGATTGTTAAAAAAAGATGTAACTAAAAATACTTAGATAACTGGGTGAATGGTTTACTTTCATATTAACTGTGGAAAAAGGTATAAATAAATTGGAGTTATTACTATCTGAGTTCTATGATGGTAACTACTGGACTTAATGAGAATTTGAGTGATAGCCACCATCTTTGGTAAAATTGATAGCTAGGCCTTGAGCTGAAGTATTCTGTTTTTCTGAAACCTTCTCACAGTCATACCTCAATTCCTCAGTTTTCTTAGAACCCATACATTTAACCACGTGTATGTTTGTGTGTGTGTGCATTTCCTGTATGGGACACTGAGAACACTAGTTAATGTTTGATTTGGGCATACACTTTTTATATAGGTGTGTTTGTTCTCCTGCTGGTCTTAGCCAGCATACCTGACAACTGAGTAAAACCTTTGAACTCTCAAGTGTCATTTATTGGTGGAGTCAAACAATGTTTACTCAGCACTAGCTCTAACTTTAAGCTTATCAAAATTGGCTTTGTCCAACATAATCTATCCTATTCTTCCCCAAAAATACCATAGCTGAACTTTTATTAGGAGGCCCCTACCCCCTTTGGCAGAGTCAATATAGCCAGAATCAAGCACTAATGAAAAGAATCTTGAACTAAGTTTAATACTTCTCATCTTAGCATCTACACTTACCAGGTTCATCAAGAAACTAAACCTAATCATAATCCCACAGATCTTAGAAGTTCCTACATTTTCCTGACTTCTTCAAATTCTTGTGAACCAAACTCTAGCATTAACCCAACCACAGAGTTGACATATATCCCTGCATCAACAGCCCAAACAGCAAATTAACTTCCCCTATCAGGGTCATCTGCAGCCTGACTCAACACATCTCTTCAATCCAGCAGTCATTTGACTCTTTGGCCCTCAAACCCTAACTCTAACCTTAGCTTTAATCTGAACTCAGAGTTTAATCTGCAATTGTGACTAGCAACTTTATCCCCTGCTACCTCTCTGGATCAGCCCTTCCTCTAGCTGCAGCTCCAGCCTTCACTGAAAGGACCCACATCCTGTCCTGCCCAGTTACCCTGAACTGTTCCCTACCAGCCTGAGTCCCCATTCTAACTCTAATGTTCTTGCAATGCACAGTAAGCACAAATTTTTCAAGCTTTCTTTTGCAAACACAAATCCTTACCCCAATCCTAACACTAAGCTCAGAACTGAACCTCCTCAGTTCATCCCTGCCACCTCCAGCCATGTCCCATTTCTGTGACAGCAAGGAATGAAGAAATCCAACAATATCCTGCAGCATCCATGTGGAGATGGGCTGAGGTTACTGTCAGAAAGGAGATTGTTTAGATGTAACATGCTGGTGATTTTGCACCCATGATGCAAGGCACGATTACAATTAGAGCTGAAATTTACCAGCAATGCTAGACTAATGAAGAATATACATTCTAGTCCCTGCAAAGTGTATGGTGTTAGGTAAGAGCTTCTGCTGTGAGGAATGAGTTATGCCTGCAAGATTTGGTAGGCTGCATCTAGCAGAGAAGGTTTAATATTCAAGTTAGCGTTTCAGAAGAAATGAGCTGAGAGGGGGTTTTGGTGGTTGTTGCGATTTTCAAAGTTTAATACTAGGAGCACCCAATTATCTTAACTGGATGTGGTGGTTGAACACCAGCTGGGTACTAAGCTCCACACAGCTGCTCTCTCACTTCCCCCCAGTGGGCTGGGGGACAGAATTGGAAGAGTAAAAGTGAGAAAACTCATAGGTTGAGAAAAAAGACAGTTTCATAGGTAAAGCAAAAGTCTCACACACAAGCAAAGCAAATCATTCACTATTCCCCACGGGTACGGAGGTGTCCAGCCAACTCCAAGAAAGTCAGGCTCTATCACCCTTAAGAGTGACTTGGGAACACAAATGCCCTCACTCTGAATGCTCCCCTGCTTTATTCTTGTTCCCGCAGCTCTGTATGTTGCCATATGATATGGAATATTCCACTGGATATGTGGGGTCACCTGTACCAACCATGTCCCCTCCCAGATCCTTGTGCACCCCCAGCCTGCACACTGTGTGAGGGGTGTGAGGAGCAGAAAACACCTTGACTCTGATTTAAGCACTGCTCAGCAACAGCTAAGACATCTCTGTGTTATCAACACTGTTTTCAGTACACTTGAAGCATGGGACAAGGGGCCAGTGCCAGGGGTGTGGGGCTGTATCTGTTACAGATGCTCAGGATTATAAAGCGGGGCGTCAATACCAGGAGTTGGAAATGGCTTTATATTGTTTACTAGCCCTGCAGGAACTGTTTAAGGTAGTACTTTGTAGTGTAGTTTGTAGATTCTTGGTTTTCAGCTACGGGTTTCTTTATAAATGAGGCTGAATATATTCCTTTCCCCAAGGGAGACCAGGAAATCATCTGAAGTCATGTAGAGACATGAGACATGGCTAGAGCGGTGAATTCTGGGTACATGAGCTTGGAAGAAACTTGGATTAAGGAGCACTAGGTGATGTGCCAGGATTTCAGTAGGGAAGCAACCTCCGTGGCAGGCACCCAGGGAAACAGGCAGGCTGGTTCAAGAGCAAGGCACTGCAGTGTGGGATCATAGCTGAAGTGCTCAGAGTGATATAATTAACTTGAAAGGGGGATGCAGCTGCATAAACTTCACATCCATACTTGCCCTAGAGAAGGAGGAAGCTCCTGTGGTTGAAGTGTGCTAAAAGGATTCCTTCTGAGTTTGGCGGCATGAAGTGTGCACACAGAGATCCAAAAAGCAGCTTTTTCATATGTGAGGATGCTTTTTAATTATTTTTCCCACCAACATTTCCATGCTTTGTGGAAAGATGCAACAAAATCATAATGTCAACAATTATGAGGGTACTTGGCCAGCGTCTTTTACTTTGTTATAGCCCACAGAGACCAAAGTCAGCCAGGCTGTGTGAGCCACTCCCTCTGGAGACCTGCAACCACAGCTGCTCCTGCTGGGTCAGCTGGCACTGTGTCAGGCGTACCACTGTTCTGCCAGAAATACACAAAGTGCAGCAGATACCCAACAGAGAGTAAAATGAGGCTTTATCCTCGTCTGGGGTAAAGTACTGTGTTACTGACTGCAGCAACATGTAATGGCAAAGGGTCCTTTAAAGCACAGAGCAAAAGTGCCGCAGGGAAACCAGCAGAAATACAAATTTTAAGCATTGTGGAGCTTCAAAAAGTGCAGAAGTTCTGTCACAGGTGAGACATTGTTAGCATCAGACTAGGACTTCTGAAACTCAGCTTCAGACCACCATCTTGAATTGGGTTACCCTGCCCAAAGGTGTCTATAGGTTGTATTCCGCTGCTCAGTGAGACATGCTGCAGTGCAAGAACGTGTTCAGACATAAAAATGCAAATCATTAAATTCTGCATAGAGGATACATACATACATGCTGTATGACAGTTTCTTTCTTCCTGTTTTGTTTTGTTTTGTTTTTTAACTAGCCATTTGCAGAGAACAAGACAAATGCTTCCATCTTTCTAACTGACACCAAAGCAGATTATGGTCAAATTCTTTGCTCTGAGAAAGAGTAGCTGTGCTGTGGCCCCTAAAAACCGATGCTGCTTACATCAGACTTTAATGCATTTGAATACCCTGTGTATTAGAAACTATATAAAAAATTTTTGGTATAAGTTCTTTAAAAATTACTCATGGAAAGTTATAATTTCACAAATACCTTGTTGCTTTTGGAACAGTTTTACTCTTTTGTCAGTGAGTGTCTCTGCTTACGAAGGATATTTTTTAAACTATTTTTCCTTCATTTTATTTTAGTCAGAAAGTCCTTGTGTCCACACTAACAGTGAAAAACAAAACAAAACAAAAAAAAGTTGGAGGCTTTTTGTTCAGCAAAACTTATTTCCTGTAAACAATTTTTCTTTTTTTAACTAAGGTAAATATGGTATGATCCTCTGTGCAAGTCCATATAATGCAGAGTAGGAGGTGGATATTCCAATATACTTGCTTCAGCAGTTAAAGGAGTTCTGGCTTCCCCTGCCCCTATTCCTCACAGAGCAGAGTACAAATGTTTTCATGAGTTTAAAGGCATTTCTTTTATCCAAAGTGTTCACAGTTGTTGCATGAAAAAAAAAGTGACATGTTGAGGTTTTTACAAGAGTTCAAACTTAAACCTTCTTTGTGCAACCTAACCTACTCCCTTCACAAGTGTATTTGTCCTCAAAACCATGCACTATTTCCACTAGCACATACAGACAGATTGACATCTCTATTCATGGATTTGTACAAAGAGAGAGAGAGAGAAAGAATACAAACTATTTTTCAGGTCCATGATGGATACTTATATATAATTATTGTCCTTAGACTTACTTGTAAATGTACAATTTCTATGCATATAGCCATACCAACTGTTTCTCTTGAAAAATATATTATGACAGAGATTCCCACAAAAGCCACGGGCAGGAAGGTCTCCCAGGGTGCCTTTGAAGGTCTTCCCCACAGAAGTTTGTCTTCAAAGGTTTTCTGAGTTCAGGCATTCCAAAGTTGCAGCTTATTCTTTTGAAGTCCTCCAGGAAGCTTTGTTCTTGTGTGGCCTTTGTTGCTGTGTGGACACTTCTGCTATTTGTTTCCTTTTGACTAGTTCAGAAAAAAATTAACCAGGTGGTAGGTACCAGGAAACCAAAATAATCTTGTCAGCAGCTTCCACAAGAGGGTGCAGTTGCATTTTCTTAAATCCAGAGCCAACCACAGTTAATACACGGATTGCAGCAACAGCTGCCAGGCTGCCTACAGAAATGACTAATAAAACAATTATAGAAAAAAAAAATCAAATGTGGTGAAATATGAGAAAAATTATCTTTAAACACACTGAATGTATTAATAAACAGCACTGTCAGGTGATGTTGAATAAAAAACCTAGCCTTTCAAACCTCTGTGGGATCCATTCGTAATTTATTTTCTTTGACCTAGTGCCACAAGCATTCCAAGGGGAAGCCCCTAGCTATAAAATCAACTCTACCATTTTAATTTGACTTCCCAGACATCCCCAGAAACATCATGAAGCAAATAGAGCATTTGCTGATTTTACCAGGATAACTCTGCAGTGATCCTGGGCCCTTCAACAGCTCACCCTGAATTCCACACCACTGCTGTGGTGAAGCTCAGAGTTGTCAGTGGCCATTTTGCATATTGGACTAGCAAAGGTTGTTTATTTTACCATGTTTTTTGTTATGAAAACCGCTAACAGACCTGCTCTAAGCACCAGCATCTGACTGTGAAACACACAAAGAACATTAAAAAATTACACACTCCTGCAAGAATCAGGTAAAAGTTCACATAACTTCACTGACCAAATGATGCATGTGCCAACAGGCATGATGCCAACAATCATTTTCAAATGCCCGTCAGGTTTTGTTTGTTGCTCTGCTCTCCTTGCTTGTTGGTCCCTTAAGCCTGTTCTACCCAAAACTCTGCAATCCCCATCTCTAAAAGTCTTCTATCCCTATGGGACACTTTAGCCTGGCACAAGAAATAGGGTCGAAGTGTGGGTGAAATTTGAGAAGTGGTGATAGATACTCAGTTCTGAATTCTGTGAATTCTGTGAATTCTGTGAATAGTTATTAAGAGTGCTTGACACTGGCTGGTCTGTTGGTCACTTCTGTTCTTAAACTTGGTGAATCACCTGTTTATACTCAGAAAAGCATGTGATTAACTTGGGTAATAGGGAATAATAGGTTCTGTCTCCTACCCACTCTTGACAAGATGAAGCTTGTCCTGATGTAGAAGCCAGCACACAGTTTGTCACATTTAAAGCACAGGTTCCCTTGACAAGTAAGCATTGAGATAGCCATCAGTTCTAGCAAGCCAGTGACTTATGGCCACTTTTATAAGGATATAAAATGGCCTGGCAGGTTGTCCTAACTACCTGTATCCTAAAAATTCGGTAAGAGTATGGCAACTCCTATCTTTTCTGAAAACACTTTGCTGTCATTAAAAAGAGGTTTGTGCCCATTTTTTAAAAACAAATTTGAGAGTGTGCCTCTGAACATTAAAAAAACATGAATTTAGCTACATGTTTTTAAAGCTAAAAGTACGTTTTTAAACATACAAATTTTTGCTTGAGACATTTTTTTTTTAAAAAAAGTGTTCAGTTTTTAAAAAATGCCCAGTCCTAGGAAAACAGCTGTGAAATCTCAGATGTGATATTTCATGTCAAAGGCCCAAGCCTTCCACCAGAGCTCTTCCACATTTTACAGTTCTCAAGCAACTCTGTGAAACATATTTAAAATCTGTTCAACACACCAAGTTATGCTACATGGATTTCATGAGGTTATGTTTGTTGTCTAGGAAATAAACTTACCTTCAAATAAAATTCTTATTGCTAGGTTGCAGCAGTCATAAGATTCTCCTGAGAGGACATTTTCAAATGCACTTGGTTTTGGCTTGACTATTTTCCTCTAATGCTTCTCCAGAATTTTCTGCTTATGGTTTTTAATAGAAAAGTGTTTTCTGTAATATTTTTTCCACAGGAAACGTTGGTTGTGTCAAAACAATGTCATGTCCCTTTGGGAAAATAAAAAAAGAATCCAAAATGTTTTGAACTGTCCAAGCAAATCTAAATGTTTGGCTTCAGGATGGTTTGTCATTACTCATCGTGAGTTTGTCATGGTTTAGGTCCCTCATATCCCCCCATCACCTGGGGTTCCTGAATGGATTGCATTTTCCATCAAGAACAATAATGTCCCTTCTAGCTGTTATGATGATGCATCAAAGATGTCCAAGCCCACATTTTAAAACCAAAATACTCTGGAACATTCTATGTTTTGTTTTTCTTCCCAATTAGAAAACAAAAGCAAAAATGTGGGACAATTTTGAACACACAGTCTGATTTTCAATAGGCTCCATTTTGAAGGAAAGAGGAGTAGGAAATTCTTGTGCTTTGGAAAATCCCACTTTAACCAAAAGTGAAAGAAAAATGGGCAGAAGGAAGCTGCATGTGACCCATACTAATGTAATCCTTAATGTCATATATCTTTGTTTAGCTGGTATTTTTTCTTCTTTCATTTAGCTACATTTTTCTGCATACTATTGTCCATTATGAGAATTATACATGTATCTTTTTATCCCATCATTTACAACTTATTCCATGAGAAATTAAATCAACACGCAATGGTATCTGGCTTCAGCAAACTGTTTAATGAAATATATAAAACAAAATAAAATTGTTGAATATGACGTTACTTTGGAAAAAAAACAAAAAAACAAATATTTTTACATTCCCCCCAAAGTTTTACAGTTATCTCAAACAACAGGATCAATTACTTGCATGTTCAAAGAAGCAGAGGCGGGGAAAGGACAATTTGCCAGTTGTCTTTCTTAGAATAACTCAAAATTTGTATAAACATATATTGGTAAAACCTCTCCTTTCTAAATGAATTTGTCATTTTTGTAGCTTGCAGTTCTGAATTCATGGCATATATTTAGTTCTTCTGAACCTTTATAGCAGTCTTTTCTTTTTTCTTTTGAAGAATATGAACAAAAAGGTTCTGGGTGGCTGTGACGTACCATCACCAGCCTCAGCACTCATGAAGACAGGCTCAGGTTTGTTTCTGTTCTGCTCCTTTTTTTTTCTCCTGAAAGCCAGATGCCCAAAAAGCACAGGACAAATCAGGAGTCTGCAGAACAAAGAGAAGAGTGACTCAAAAGTAGATTTCCCTCTTTATTAATTCCTGTGTATTTTTTTTCTTTTTCAGCTAGAGGTGGAGAAGGTTAGAGCTGCTAATATTTTCCCACAATAGCTGTTGCATGGTGGGAGGTCTGTTCCAGCTCTGTGTTCCTACCTAATTGTAAAGAAATGCTGCTTAGCCTTGGAAGCCTTTGAACAGAGCATCTCCAACCTCCTTGGCTTGTGAGAAGAAATGCAGATAGAGTTTTTGGAGAACTCACCTTAGATCTACCAAGCCTCTACATGAGAAGTGAGATTGTGCAGAGGCTTACTTGCCTTTGGGTCAGGTATGGATGTACTATTAACACCTACTGCAAAATGCATATCCCTGCCATCTGCGTGGGAGACTTGAGACATTTCAAAGGGCTGTGTCCAGTTTGGAAGCAGAGGTGCTGCTCTGCAACTTAGCTGGCAAAGCTGCTTCCTTCTAACATGAGAAAGCAGCAGACTTTCACTTTGCAAGTGTCAGAGTAGTGAGGCAGGCAGTTGCCAGGAACAACCTTTGCCTAGAAAAAGTGGAAGCTGGGTGTTTATAGGCAACTGAAAACTCTCACACTCAATAGTAACAATTAACAACAAGAAAATTATACAAGCTCTTCTTTTAATAAACCTAGGCTTCTTCCATCTCTTCATGTCTTTTTCAGATGTTAAGAATCAAGCCTTCTACAAATGCAGCTTCTTGAGTAGCTGTTACCTCACCTGGCTCCATGACTCGCTCATTCAGCCCCGATAGAGATTCTTCTTCTCAGGGAAGAATGGAGACTGTGGCTGCTTCAGGGGAACACAGCAGTGATAAGCAAACCAAAGGGTATTTATCTGAAGAGAGATGGGAACTGAAAAACATCCATGCAGAACCATGGAACAGTTAAACATCAGGAAAACAGAGCCCTCTAGTCTTCCCTATTCCCCACTACTACTGCTCTCTCTTCATCTATTAATGCAATCACATTGGATTTTCCTAAATTCTGAAATTTCAGAAAATTCAGACCATTCTGGTTGTAGGTGTCCCTGGTGTCCCTGTTAGTATGTCTTTCCTCAAGCGAGCACAACAATGTGTGTATATATATATATATGTTATTCCCTAGCAAAATTGCCTCAACGTGTTCTTGGTTTGTAGAAAACTATTAGGAGATGGAAATGAAGATCATGTTGGAAGAGCAGAAAAACGATAGGAAAAAACCTACAGCTGTAGTTACGCCAGCAGACCTGAGGGGACTGTAACCTCCACCTGAAGGAATGGTGCTGAGAGAACTAAAGTCATGAGGAAAACAATAGAAATAGAGGGCATGCTGAGAAAACAAGCCCACATATGTGACAGGTGGCCAGGTTTCTCAGATCTCTAAATGGTGCATGGCATTTATGTCCACCTCTAATAGTGAACAGCCCCATCCTGATCCAAGCTCCATTCTAAGGATTTGTTTGACATCACAGATTGAGGGGGTGATTTTGCTCCTGGAACTATTCCCAAAGTAATAAATTTCATCACATTCATCTCTAAATTAAGGAGGAAGGCTTTCTGATCCTCAAGGTTGTGACCAACAATTATTCTCAAAACATTAGGGCAGGAAAAACAACCTATCACAGAAAATTCAAAAGATCTGTTAAGCATGAAAGTATAACAAAGGGCACTCACACAGCCTGAGGAATTTGTTCATCTTTAAGCAAGGTGCTAGCTGAGAGGAAAAGACCATACAGAGTCCCATGTGAGGTTTAACTACTGATGATAGCAGAGTAAGATTTTTTTTTCTTCATTCTATTTCACTTAATTTTGTTGTATGAAGTCATATATAAAAGCACCACAACAGCATGTGTGTTCAACAGTAAAAATTCAGGATGCCCGAGAAAAGAGGAAATAATTTTGATGCAGAATCCCCTTCCAGTGCTCCCTAAATGCCATTTTAACTTGGATTCTGCAGCAACTAGCATTATTAAGCATTACTCCCACAATAATGTCTTAGGTAGTCACTTCAAGAAAAACAAAATACATATAACCAGTATGAACATGTGCAAGTCTCCCAAAGTCAGCAGAAATTGCTTCTTTATACTGGCTATCAAATGAGGTCAGAAGTATCTTGAAGGCTGTGAATGACTCTGGCAGTGATGTCAAAACCAACCCCAGTTCAGGTCAGCTTTACTGCACAAACTTCTTTTCCTCCCACTCTTTGTCCTTTTCCACTCTCCCTAAGAGTACATGACCTGCTTTGTGAGGAGAAAGGCATACATTCCAAATCTCTCAGAAAAGAACAGTGGCACGGGTAAATATATATTTTTTTTTTTCTGAACATGTATGACTTCACAGGTTTCAAATTTTTCCCCTATGAAATTTAAATAAAAAATAATTTAAAAAAAAAATGTGTGCAAGCCTCCCAACTAAATCATGCAAGAACCAAAGACACAGGATGTGAAGTCGCTGCCAAAGCAGGGTTGAGTGTTAAGTGTTCATCATATATAGCACTGCCCTTGAAACAAAAGCAGTAGTTATTTTAAGTAACCATAAGCAATACTCATGTGCAATTCAAAGGAGATCGGATATAAAGAGATAAAGATTAGAGTACAGCAATACGGCTTTCATTATACAATGTAATCCAGCGTGTCTGATGTAACTGGATGTGACACAAATGTAAATAGCAACAGGTTTGGGAATACAGGGTTTTCAAAGTCTAACATGCTTTTAAGCACAACTTTTAGTAAGTTCTAAAACAATCTTTGAAACGTTTTTCAAAAAGAACCCTCTGCATACTTGCTAGAAGTATAATATGCATAAATAATTAGACATGTTATGCAAGATCAAACAGAAGTGCTATTTGAGAAAGAACGGAATATTTAACCTCACAAATAGATGCAGGCACCAAACACAAAGATCCTGGCCATTTGGAGATGCAGATGCATTTTAAGGCAAAATGGGACAAGTTTAACATGAGGTTTAAAAAGGATACTTGCTTCATAATAGGAAATAATTACAGATCAACCACACAGTGACTTAGCACTCCATTTCCTTACTGAACTACTATACTGGTATGTAATTTGCATTATATCCAAGGAAGATGTTTCACTTTTAAACATCAATGATTTTATTAATAGCTTCTGGAATATTAAATAGAAATTAACATCACAAAAACTACCCACTTATTCGACTAATGCTTAGAATATTCAGATTCAAAAGAAATGTACTTGGGATTAAAAAGAAAAACCTATGTTTTGCTAAACACCATGTTCTTAAAATAGTGATCCAAGAGCTTGAAAGTAAGCAAGTGACTAATACCAATTCCATGATGAACTGTTTTTTTGTAATATGATCACACAGTACAATGAGCAATAGGAACTTTGCACATGAATTTTATGAGGTGCTGCTATAAAATACCATTGTTTTCCACACTTTCAAAGAGCAATAGCTAGGATGAGGCCTTGACTACCTCAGTTATTTCTCAAAATGAGGGAATTAATTTAGGTCCAGAATTTTATTTCTTTCAAAAGAAAAAATTGTTTGTCCATGAACCACTGTAATGTTTTTTTATTTATTCTAAATTGTTAGAAAGCAATCCCATCAAGTGTTTTCAAGAAAGTGTTGATGTTTTCAGGTTACTACCATGTGTACCATAGATTAACTTTTGGCATGTACTGGCAAAGCTCTTCAGAGAATCAATCTGTCCATGTCCTTCAATATCTCAGGATACAAGTCCTGTATGCCTCAATTACAAACCACTGAACCCACATCAGTGTTTGAAATATTTTAATCTGCCTGTCTCCATCTCTGTTCCTCCTTCTTCCCACTCTTACACCTGTATTCCCCCATATCACCCTAAAAATTCTTTGGAACAATAAGTACTTTATCCTATAATACATTACTCAAACACATTAAGGATTGTATCGATTGTATACGTATAAATGATCACTTTAGAAAGTAATTCAAATATGTGAGAATTTTCAAAGACAGTACATGGAGAATGCCTTCCTAAACATAGGCTATTTGCATAAATCTTCAAGATTAATTTAATGCTAACTAACCATGCAACACAGATGAGGAGTTAGCGAATGCTGAGCTTGTCTGAAGGGCTATTTGGGAAACTGTGTTCAGCAAATGGCAGCAATGAACCCCTGCATCAGGAGCTTCTTACACTATATTCCAGCCATGCTAAAGCATTCGAGGGCAGCTCCTCCCTCCTCCTTCCCTCAACAAGGTCAAAAATATTAACTTAAAACAAAAGAATGAAAGAGAGGGGAAATTCCTAGAAGCAGGCACTGGCCTTGCCTGACTAGTAGCTGAGATTTGTGGTAGTTTTGGCTGATCCACTCAGTCTCCTGAGTGAATACCAAGCAGTGTCTGTCCACCTGCACCGCAACACATTAGAGAGCCCACTCAGGAACGGCCAGGGTAAGGGAGCTTTACCCAGGTATCATATGGCAGACAGGTTGCAGGCTGCCTCACTGGTAGGCAAAAGGTGGCAATGACACTCCATCCTGTGCAGGATTAATCAGGCTGAACTACCAGCAGTTTGATCATTTTAAGTCACCTGTTCAACATTTCCTTATAAAAGGAACTCTCTGAGGAATACTCAGACTATCAGAGACAAGTGCATGACAATTTAAGAAGCAGCCAATTTTTCCACTGCAATGAAAGCATGTCTAGCCTCCAAGACTCCCGACTCAAACCCTCATCTATTCTTTCACACGCACATGGTGTGAGTCTGAACCTGCTCTCAGCTATGGGACTGGTCAGCTCATCTTCTCCCCAACTGCTCTGCTATTTTAATCACACTGTGCTTGAAATTAAGCGTGACAGTCTCTCCACTACTGACTGAGTCAATCACTGGTACAGCCCCAGTACTGTCTGTGGCAGCCAATAGCACACATACACGTCAAACAGACAGCAGAGGACATAGTTAACAGCTCAGCCTTTCCGAAACCCACCAAATCTTTCCTTACATTGCTCTTTAGGAGAGAAAGCAACAGGAGAGGTGTGATAGACTGAGAATCCCAAGAAACCTTTCGGTACGACACAGGCATCACCAGGTGCCGTGAGAAAGGACTAGCATGTAATCCCACCCATCAACACCGAACCTGAAACCCAGATGTCAAATTACAGCGACAGCTGGCAAGAGCCAGTACATCTCTAACTATGAAGCTTTAGCCCAATGCTGCAAAATTTTTATGTGAGTCATTTGAAACATCATGAAGATGGTAACACAACTAGGTATTGTGTTTTTCAGATATGCAGGTTTTACCATTGTGCTGTAAAATTAACCAATCAGCAACACTTGCCTGTGTATACAAAACACCACAAATGATACTGGAGTTCAAACTTCGCTCTCACTCAAGACGACCAGAAGCCCAGCTGGAGTTGTGAAGCCATGGCTGACCTAGAGCTTCAACCAGTCTGCAAACTGTTAAGTAATTCATTGCCAAGGTCAATTTGTAAAACTTACAATTGCTGTTTAAATTAAAAATCAATTCTGTAGAATGTGAGTTAGATTTCTGACTGAACAGGATATGATGAATTCCACCACTCGAAGAGGGTTACATGAGAATAATTTATAGTATTGAGTCTCCAAATCTAGAACACTTTTTGTTGTTTTTTTTTTTATTTTGTTAACTGTTTAAGTGTTATCTATGGTCTTCTAAAAGCAAATACATGTATTTGCTTTATATGAAATTAAAAAACACAAATGGCATTACTCTGCAGCATTGCTTGTAAATAAACTGGAAATCCTGACTCAATTCTTTCTCTTAAGTACAAACTATATTAGGTTATCATTAGTCATCAGCACAACTACTGTTTTCTGATCAGCCTTCAAAGAAAATAAAGCAGGGAGAGATGTACATTTGATTACTAGAGAGCTGGAAACAATAAAAAATAATGCTGAATGAGAATTGCCGACTTGCCCATATAAACTTTGGCTCTTTAGGCTCTTTTTTTTTTTTAACGTTCTTTCATTCCTCCCTGCAGCCTGCACTTCTGAAGGCTACATGCATTTGAACCACCTTTTTCCATGAAGCCCACCTTGACACAAATCCAGTTTTTTATTGCTTAAAATACGAAACACTGACTTATGGAACGGCGATGAAAGGGAAACCCGTAACGTAGAATTCCCCGGAGTTACTGATGCGTAATTTACAGGCTCGTTCTTCGCCCGGTGTTCGGCGACGGGTCAGAACAGCGGTGCCGCCCTGGGCATTCCCGAGCTGCCGGCGCCGCTCCCCGCACTGCCGGAGGGCCATCCTCCTTCTGTTCGACCCACAGGAAATTAAATGTACCGAGCCTAAAGCCGTGGCCCACCTGAAGACGCCTAGGCGAGGAGTTTTAAAAGTTATTTTTGATCGCTTTTCACGCACAACGCCGAAGGGCTCCGCTGCCGGAATCTTTCACGTTCAGCCTCCCTGGCTAGAGAGCCTCACCGAGCTCACCGGCCCGGCCCGGCACGGCGGGAGGATCTACCCCGACCGGGGTCCCCGCGACCCACGGCCGGGAGTAGGCGGCCGCCCTCGGGCAAGCCGCGGGGCAGGGCAAACCCCGGCTCCCTCCCCGCCGCCCCCGCGCCGCCCCGCACGCCTCCACCATGTTGTCTCGGTGCGCAGCGGCGCGGAGGAGGGACCGCCGCCGCCAGCCCGGCTCCGCGGGGGCCGCCCGGCTCCTCCCCGCGGCCTCCGGTTCGAGCGCGGAGGCGCTGCCCCGGCTGGGAGGCGCGGCGATCCCGACCCGGAGCGCATGGAGGGAAACGCGGTGCGGAGGAGGGGCCGCCGTGCCCACCGGAGATCCCGGCCATAGGGGCGGGGAGTCTCCTCCTCCTCCTCCCGCAGCGAGGCTCCAGCTCCCCGCACGCACCGGAGCGCTCGGCTCCCTCCTCCTCGTCCCTCCTCCCTTCCCCTCCTCCCCGCTTCCCTCCCCGGGTCGCCGCGGCTCCGGGAGGAGCGGGGGGGCCCCCGCTTCCTTCCCTCCCCCCCTCCTTCTCCCACCCGCCACGCCGAGGAGAGGCAGGTGAGGCCCCGGCCGCGTCCCCGCTCCGCCGCCCCACGGGAGCGGCGGCCGCGATGGCGGCGGCGATGGAGGCGCTAGGCCCCGGCCGCCCGCCCCCGGCCTCGCCCCGCCGCCGCGCCCCGGGGGCGAGGGGCGTCCCGCACCCCCGGCCCCTTCTCCTCTGCAGAAACTTTCTCGGCAACTTTCTCCCGGGCCCGAGCTGCTGCCCGCGGGGCCGAGGGGTCGGGCGGGCGGGAGCCGGGCTGGGCTGGGCGGGCTGCGTGGGGCGGCTGCGGGCAGTAAGTTTGTGGGGGAGGGCCCCGTGACCCCTGCTTGGCCCGGCTCCCCTCCGGCCCCTGCCCGCCGGGCTGCCGCGGGCGCTGCGGGCCGGCTGCTCGTCCCCCGGCGGAGGCGGCAGTCACCGCCCGGGCTGGTGCTCGGCGTGAGCCGCTCCCGGCGCGGGGCCGGAGGATGTAAAAGGGCAAAATTCAGGAGTCGCCTGTAGCTTGGCCTGCGTGGTTTTACTTTCTATTAATTTTTCTTCCTCCCGCCCCACTGTTCTGGTTTATATCCCATTATCGAGCCTAGAATATGACCGCTGTACGTTTCTGAGTCATTAATTTAAATGTTCAATCATCACACTTCATCAAGGCTGCTTGTCTTCCTTACAATTAAAAAAAAAATGTGTTGGACACACAGAGGCCCCTGTTCCTGTGGAGTCTGCACATAACTTTCTGCTCTCTGTGGACCCTCAGGCTTGATGTGTTTCAAGTAGCGTGCTCAGACCAAGGGCTAGCGTGACTTCTTTAATATTCAGTGTTACAAATATGTGAAGTTTATTGTATGTTTATTTATTATATTAATATATGGGCTTCTACATGTCTTGTATGCATGTGGGTATGATCCTCTTGGCACTGGGAAAACTAGGACAGAAATATTTCTGAAGCTCATGTTGTAAAGGTATATTCAGATGTACCTGCTGGATTTAACCCTAGGCAGAGGCCAGTCATTAATTAAAAATTAGATGTTTGGATTTACTTAAGGTGGCAGAATGTTCCAAAACCAGTTTTGAAGCCTGGAGTGTGTTGACAAGGAAAGTGTTTCACTTAATATAATTCATAGATAGCTGAACGATATTTCAGGCAAAATTTTCAGGTGAAATTGATCTTAAGTCAGGGGAGCCAGATACGAAAGTTTATTTCAGAGTCTTTCTCTTTCCTTTTTGGAAAGTAAGCATTGAAGAGGGATAGAATTGCCTTGTGAGTTACCTTTGCAGTACCTCTGTTTGTGGTATAGTTCAGCCATAACCATGTTTTTGTTGGCTTCACAAGAAGTAAGGATGTTTCCTTTCCAAACAACAAAACTTCGCACTTCCACTCTTATTTCTGATGTGTATCTGTAAATTTAGTTATAGGAGGTTTCTACTGATCATAAGCATAGAGTGGAGACTCTGTGTGTGTTCTGCACAGCCACAGTGTTGTGGTTAATTTTGGGACAAGGTAGCATCTGTGATAGCAACAGGGACAGCAGCATGGACACAGTGCTTCTGCTGAATTTCAAAGAAAAAGGTCCTGTGGTACCAGATATGACAGTAGTTAGTAACAGCAATTGCCAGTAATTAATTATTCCACGTGCTTTGTTAGCTTTATTTCTTTAACAGGTGCAGCTTAAATACAACTATAATCTCTGTGTGCCTTCAGTCCCTCTAACAACTCTTTTGGCTCTTAGAAGATTTCAAATAAATTTGGCAGCAGAGGTCTCCCAGGTGAGCAGTTTCTACAAAATACCTGGAAGTAAGGAAGCCAGGTAGAACGGCGCTTTTAACCTGCACACCGGAGAGTTCACGGCAACACTTAACTCAAGCTGGAAATTGCTGCAGGAAGTGGGGCCTCCCTGGTTTTGCTGTCTGCAGAGCTACTGGTCCAGTTTTCAATAGTTATTTAATAACTGAACCCCCATACCATTCTATCTGGAATGAGACTGGTGAGCCCAAGGTAGCTTTAATCTGTGTTTTGTATTACAGTGAGAAATTTTCAAGGAAATACTTGTTACTCAACAACAGTTCTTTGGGTACAAAACAAATCAGTGGAACTAAAAGTATACTTAAATTGCTGCAATATTTTGAAATAGCTGGAAAAATACTTAATAAATTTTTGGTGTGCTGCATGCTATGTAACGGAATTACTGAAAAACTTCACATTATAGGGGTCTTTATCAATATTCATGTAACGGAGCAGAGAACTATGCTTCTGCACCAAAGAAATGCTCTTTATTTTGGGCTTTGTGCACTTCTGCAGCTCCTGGAGAATGAAATCGTCACTCTGTTCAGTCTGATAAATCATGGTTGTCATGTGACAGCGATGCAAATGTCTGCAGTGTGGCACATGTCAGATTATGTGGTCAAAGTTTACTTTATGAACAAACTGGCTGCATGGTTTTACTTTTCCATCTGCGCTACCTGTGGACAAAAGCTGTACATTTTCAATAGATAATTCCTTGTGTTGAAAACATTAGTTAAAAGAAATACATTCTTTTCATTCATATTCCCTACTTGCATCCCACTGTTTGGCCACATAGTTTGATCACAGTTTGAGTAAGGTACCTTGATGTTAATTTAAAAATTGGTGTCAGTACTAACACAAAAGTGACTTTAGGAGCGCGTCCTTTTTCTCCTGTGTCGCATGAAGCAGCCTTTTTCAGGTAGGACAAATTCTGTGCATACTTACACAGCCTGTGATTTCTGTGAAGTCCTCCTGAAAGATTTCAGGCTTCTGGTGCTGAAAGTCCTCTGCCTGTTGATGGAACAGATTGATCCATGAGGAGAACTGCAGTTTCTCTACTGTGGCAGAATGGGTTAGGTTTTGTCTTGGAGGAACCACCTCCAAATACAAGTAGGTAAC
Source organism: Onychostruthus taczanowskii (assembly GCF_017590055.1). Lineage (NCBI taxonomy): Eukaryota > Metazoa > Chordata > Aves > Passeriformes > Passeridae > Onychostruthus > Onychostruthus taczanowskii. The sequence goes on from NW_024498795.1 coordinate 9,479,510, forward strand.
TCAGTCTCAGGATTTATTTCATTTCTGTTCTCCTTGAGAGTGCCAGTAGGAGGCTGTTTTATAATGGTGGATTTTATGATGTGATAATCACTATTTTTTATATTTTTTTAAAATACTAGCTGCTTTACAGTTGCCATATGGGGACTTCTTTCAGTCACTGCAGTCCCTGGCTGCATTCACACCAATGATTAGAGCTGTAGAGTTCCAGATTGTATCACCAGTTGCCAGGTTTTGAAGGTAAACCTGGACAACTTCCCATGTGTATGCTTCGTTTAGTAGAGAAAATGTAATACTGAAAAGATGCTGTCAACTAACTGTAGGACAATTTTAATTTTAGCTTATAAGAAGTCATTCTTACTGCCTTTTGCATTTATGGGGGTTTATCCTTGATGGTGCCAGTGCATCAAAACAGAAATTGGCACCAAAGTAAGTTAATTAAATGAGGGGGACTGCACCCTTAGGTAGAGTTAACATGCATGGCTGATTGCAGGATCAGAGATCAAGATGATAGTAACTTTAATGCTAGAAATTGAGTAAGTAAACACTATTACTTATGCGTGAGTTTTGTTCTTTTTCAACACATATTCTTTGAAAATGTAGAGGGTAGCTGGAAATAGGATAGGAAATGCTCTCTATTGTCATTTTGGATAGGCACCATATAGAGTGCTGGGTTTCACGCTGTGTCCCTTAAGTCAGTGGACCAAAGCCATGCACAGCTGAAATCAAGCCCTCAAGCTGGACTTCTAGCTAGTCCTGGCTTGTATCCCAGCCCCACAGCTCAGTGGGCTACTGCTGTAGAGATCATCACTAACTGCATTTAAGGCTGTGTTGACTGTTGTGGCCAAAACAAGACTGGCGTTTTGTTTCGATTTTTCTTGACTGTAGAATTAGGTAATGTTATAGAGCATGGTTGGAGAATGCTGAGGAAGTAAAACGTCAGACTGGAATAATTTGTATTTTAGCTTCTTGAACACTGTTAGTTGTTGAGTAGAGAATTGGATAACTTTTTTTGTTAACCTGGCTGTATTTTATCTTTGTGGTTTTGGATAGTAAATGCTTTTATAGTAGTGCTACATGAGACTTCAGTAAGTATCAATATTGACTGCACCTATATATTAAGTGTTCATGTAAATTTTGAATTCTGATGGTGATACTGAACATTAAATAATTTGTCTTTCTACTTCAGGGAGATGAAAAACTTCTATGGCTTAAGATGTTTCTGTGGTTTTCTTAACATCAGAAGTCTAGAGCTGACTGGGAAAACGAAATGATTCTTCAGAAGTGATGAACCCTTTTAGTTGAAATTTTAAGGTTATCTAGATGAGGTTTACAAGAAGGAATAACTTTGTTTAATTCCATTGACAGTGAAGTTGAGTAAACTCACCCACATAAGTGAATCTTTGTAGATCAGGGCCTTTAACTTTGTTTTGGAGAAACTTTCAGGAGAATTTTGTGGCATTAATCAGACATTTAAACTCAGTTTTCGTATTGGAGGAGTTTGATTTAGTAGGGTTAAGTTCCTTTGCACATGCCCAAAGCACTTTGTAGTGTTGCAAAACTGAGACAGTAGTAGTGTTTTATTCATGATGTGAATTATGGAGTATAAATGCAGTCAGGCCTCAGGTATGCTTCCCAGGACTGACAGCCCCTGTAGAAAAGAAGGGTTGGAGAATGGTGTTCACATTCCAAATGTTTGCCCATAGTTCGAGCAAATATTTTGATGGTTGCATGCAGACTTCAGAAATAAAATAAAGTATCTGGGCTAAAGGTTTTGAGATTTTCAATCCTACCTAATGGCCTCACATTTGTAAGAAAAGGCAGTGCTTGTGCGAGGTATTTAAAGAGTAATTAGAGGGTGCTATGGATCTCCTGTGTATTGCAGTTGTATAGCATTATAACTGTTTTGGCAGTCAGCCAGAAAAGGGAGACTTAAAACAAATTAATAGTGAACAATCCAGTTTTAATAAGTTATTTTAAGTGTGGTTAGATAACAGCATTAATATTTATGCTTGAAATGTGACAAAGAAAAAACAGGTCTCAGTTGTTATGTGTATCTTCTTGCTTTTCAAGAACATTTTATTGGAAACTAATATCATGACTGACACTTGTAACCACAGCAGAGTAGAAGAAAAACCCTCCAAATCCTTCTCTTTCTTTTCATACTCTTCCTGTTTCTGGTTGATTTTTACTAGCACAGCCTGTTCAACATAAATACTTTACTTTGCCAGTAATAGTACTCCAAAGTCCAGAAGCTGAAAGACTGCTCCAAGGACAGCATGGCCACAGGCTTTCCTAATTCTTAGGCTCCCTTCCTGAGCATCTGGTATTGCCCAGCATTTCAGATGGTGGGGGCCCATGGTGAACCTCTGGTCTGACTCAGGTGTTTGGGCTTGATGGGCTTCTGGTCTAATTCATAAAAGCTGGCCTTTCTATAGGCTTAACTTAACACACGTGCCTCACAGATGAACAATGCTTTTAAGGTTTTTTAAAGTATGCTTCACTTAAAAATGAATATAGAATTAACGTCTAGAAAATATTCTTGTTTTCAAAGTGCATGTTTATCTGAAACTGGCATTTGTTTGCCAAACTTAGGAAAGAAAACATTATCAAAACTGAGGTTGAGGGAGGAAATTTAAAAATAAATTCAAAAGTTCTGTATTTCATTGTAAAGTGTTAAAAACAAATCACCACGATTAGTCATACATCTTTTTAGTTCTCTTGTACCTCCTTTCTTTGCCTTGATTTTGATCTGTTTTTCTGGAGGTCTGCAGTTTGAGATTAAAACCTTATGCTGCTGATTCCCAAACTGAGGTCTTCAGGAAAATATTAACAGAAAAAATATGTAGTGCTTCAGTTAGAAGTTGATCAGACTTAGTCTATGAGAAACACGGAGTTAAGTGTGACATTTATGTCAGAAATTTGTATAAAACAGGGGTCTCCAAACATCTTTAAAAATTACAGATCTGCACCAAACCTAGTAGCAAAGTTCACATCCGTAGAGACATGGTATTTGTATTCATGTGAGGACTAAGCAAGAGTGAGACAAAATGAGAGGAAAGCTTATGGTGATAAAAGCATGTGGTTTGTGTCCTTCTTCCTGGACCTTCTGGAGCTGAAAACAGAGCATGCCAGTGGAACATTTTGCGACTTCCGGTGTTTGGTTGATAACTGGTGTTTAATGTTTGTGACCAGCTCCGCTTGCGGTAGTTCAGTTGAAACACTCCACTTTTCCTTAGAGATGTGAACTTGTAGCGATGCTCTGATGAAGCTATGAACATACTTAGTAATGCATCTTACGGGCTTGCAGGTAATCTCTCCTAAAAGAAAATCCTGCAGTACTTCAGTGGCAGGTGAATGTGAAAATACAGATTGTTGTCGTCTTTTTTCCTGATGCAAATTTATGCAAGGCTTAAATAAGTTTTCTGAGGCAAAGACCATTCTCTGCTCTGTGTGATGACTAGCCCAGGTGAGTTGTGTATCATCTTTAAAAGAAGGCTCTCCCTTACTGAATGGGGACAGAAGACTTGTAGTTTTCTTGATTGTTTGGGGTTTTTTATCCTAAATCTGAACAAAGCTTCTCTTTAATGCACGTGTTCTTTAGCTGAAGCCTACTGAAAGAGCAGTTGTTGTAAATCAGACCAGAAGTTTGGTTTTTTTCAATCCATTCAGGATAAATTCTTAATGTCTCAAGTAAAAGTTCTTGGAAGTTTAGTTAGAGGCTAATTTTCAGAATGGGTTCTTTGAGCAACAGATGGTACTTCTTATTCTGCCTGTTTGAAATAAAAAGTGTTCAGGTTTTTTCCAGCAGCAATGTCTTAAAATGTAAGTGTGCTCTCTGGCTTCTGAGACATGTGATATATGGGCTTTTTGCCAAAGTATTTTGTTTTTGCCAAAGTATTTGGATTTGTTTTGTTGGGACTCCCCCTGCCATATATTTTAGAATATAAGTTGCATTATAGAATGACAAAGCCCTTAAAGCAAAGAGAGGATGGGCTTGTTTAGCTGATATTGGTGTTAAATATTTATTTAATGGATGATTAAAGATTATAATAGCATTGGCCACATCAGCTCATCCATACATAGCTGAAAAACATTCACTGGGGAGAGAAAAAGAGTATGTTAGTCTCACTGTAGACAGCCATGTTGAATTCTTTTTTTGTAGTAAGTTTAAATATTCTATTCAGGAACACTTAGAGCATAGAGCAAAATAATATTCCTTTTGAAAACAATTACCCATGAAGAAAAGAGAAGGGAAAACAAGGATAATTCCTGTGATGTTACTACTAGTCAGTTGGGGAGATTTTCTTGAGTAATATTTTTCTCAAGCCTGAGAAGTAGGCATTGTATTAACATTCTGTAGTTGGTGGGAAAATAAGGGTTATATGTATTTATTTCTTGGGTTTTAAGGGGTGTTTTTTGGCTTTTGTTGTTTTTCTGCAGTTCTGAATGAGAGAGCAAAATGCAAGTACAAAATTGTCAGCTTCAGATCACACAAAAATTAAATGCTAACTGTATATGGCTAGGAAGCAATAGTAATATGTGTACCTTTTTTTTACTTTCAAGTACAATTCTGTACTGTATTTTAAGCACAGCTACACACTTAAAACACAATTCATAAATCATAGCAATTGAGGCTATTTAAAGTGATAAGCTTTCAAAATATCTTGCTGAATAATTGCACATTATGTAATTTGCTAAAGATATCAATCTTTTTCATTTTAGGAATTATTTCTTATCTTGTACACTGTAGAAATTGTAGAACCGATTGATTCAGGCTATCATGATGTACGTAAAATGAGACAAGTGTTAGTTTATAGATGAAAAATTATTTCCCTGGAAACGTTTGACTTGTTCATGCATAGTAGGTGTATTTAAATATTCTGGAATTCATTTGCATTGGTTATGAAATCTAGGGCTCTTTGATTACCTCCCCTTCCCTTTTGCTTAGGTCTGACATATCATCAGAATACTATCTAAATCTGGTGCATACGTGGTGAAGTCATAGCCAAGTTAATATGTGACTTACATTATCAAGCATGACACCTTTATTTCATATGGTTATTTTAAATTACTATTTCATCTCAGATTTACGCTTGGGCTTCTTCATTCTTTTCCCAAAGAAAGAGGTTGAGCCTTACTAGTCAGTAAAATATATTGACTCTGCATATTAGGTTTGCACTAATCCTGTTAGCTTTTTGCCAGGGGCATGGATTTTCTGTGTGTATATTTAACGTAATAGTAAAGTGTCTTAATAATTCTTTTAAGATATACACATAATTATTTAAGCAATGACAGTGCAATTTCTATGCAAGACATTTTTATTTCTTCCTAGTGTGCGTTCAGCAGCATTTGAATTGAAATTCTAATTGAAATTCATATAAATAACCAGTGTTACATTTTAAAGTACAGGTTAATGTGTTGCTTCCTAGATAAGGATATAGAGGGCAGTAATTCTAGTGCAAACCGCATTTTGCTTTAAATCTAGATATATTCACAAAAGAGAATATTAGCTTTAGTTTGTGGCTAATTTTTGGTCACTACAACCTCTAAGGTATTAGAATGGATAGATCCCATACTTCCACGTTTTTGTTTTCTTTGAAAATAGTAATAAATCTGTCATTTAAACTTGTCTTCCCTAAATGTGTCTAAGATTCTAGTGAACCAGTATCTAGATGACATTAAGGGGTGGAATATTCTTTACACATGCAACAGCTTATGTTACTTTAGATATTTGTGTATTCAGGTGATTTGTGTATTCACCTGATTTCAGGTGGTTATGAATTAGCTCTGCCAGTGTGGTGATTTAATTTTGTTTAAAGTTTTGGTGGCTAGCAACATAGTTTGAGTATGTTTTAAAACTCAGTATAGGTTATCCTAAAAGTAAACCTGTGTCTTTCTAGAAATTTCAGTTAATTTTTTTTTTCTCCACTTTAAATATTAAAAAAATGCCATCAGAAAGGTAACTTACTATTATAACTATATATGACATGTGGTCAGTCTGTGTGTGACTTAATTTGGCTTCATATGTCTGTTGTACTCTATTTTTGCTGTTATACAAATAGTTAGAAGTAAACATAGTTTACTGCATTATATGCAGTACAGTGTAGCCAGGCAACCAGGTAATTTATGTGATGGAATCAAATCATATTTAGGCCAACAGAGTAACTTGCAAAAACTTCTGAGCCTGCCGATTTATCACATTGTAAGTTCTTGAGGAAACCCTGATTGCTCTGATGGAAAATTGAAAAGTTTGCTAGTGTTACTGCTGCAGGATTTCTACAGCTTGGAAACCATGCCATTAAACTGCTGCTTCTCTCAAAATATTTCCTAGATTTAATGGATTTTTACTTTTCCCTCGAGTTCCCCTGAAACTGAAAGCCAAAGCAGATGCAGATAGTACAGTTTTATAGTCAGAATATGGGAATGGGATCATTCTCTTTAAAAACATTGCCATGTAAAATAATGTCTCGCATGCTTTAAACTGAAATGGACATTAGTTTTTTTTTAATTTTTAAAAGCTTTGTTTTAGGATAGTTTGTTTGTCTGGTGCATTTTTTGGCTAATTAGGAACTGGAAAATCGGAACCTGTTTTTATTCACAGATATTTTAGCATTGCTATTCTAGGATGTGATCCTTTTTCACACTGAAGTCAAGTGCAAAATTCCCCTTGACTTCAGGGAGAGCTGGATTAGCTGTACACAAAAGGACTAAATCGTCCTCTGGGATAAGTGGAGGCAACTCTATTGAAGTAGACTTCATTAGAGTATAAAATGAAGACAAAAAAAGTGTTGCCTGCCTTAACAGGCAGTGAAATTGGATCTGTTAGCTCAAACAGCTAGGTTAATTTAGCAGTTGAATCAAAGATTTTAGCCCTTTTTCAATTAGATTGTAGTTATATTAGTTCACTGCATTGAGCAGTGAATAACATACCACACTTAACCTTGGCTACAAATATTTTACAGAAACTAGAATCTCTTTATGAACCTTTTTTTTTGGCATAAGAATTATCATGAGGAAAACAAGCACTTGGCAAATGTTAAGCAAACTGTTGAGGAGTTTATCCTTAAGTAGATGAAAGGAATCTGTTTGAACTGCTGTTTAAATCTAGGCTTTATATGACAACTTGTGTGAGGTTTGGGGAGTTTTGTTTGTATTTTCAGCCTCAGGCTGGCATCTTGAGTGTCTTTAGTGTCTTTATGTAATCTTGCTGAGGTGAGAAATGGGTAATTCATTTACACCAAAAATCGAACTGGATGTTATCTCATGTGTTTGCTGGTGGTGTCTGGAGTAATCCCATGGAGTTCCACAGTAGGCAGTAGTGCCTTTGGCATCTTCCACTAATGCTTTGCACAACAGTATCTGTTTTGTGTACACAAATGGTGAAGAAATAATACTTGACAAATGAACTCAAATTTAGTGATTACTTGTGTAATACTCTTCTATACTTCTCATAAAATGTATAATTTGCGCTCTTTTATATCAGGTTTTTCTTCTGGTGCTTCTGGTATCTGTTGGAATCAGGAATTAATTTGACTGTGTGATTATTATGACCTGAACAATTTCTGTATGGGTTTCTTGTACTTCCTCTTTGAAATTTCACAAGGGGAAGGGGGATGGGAGTATTGTAATCTCCTTAGAATAATTTGAGAATGAGCCCTTAAATGCCGCCCCGCGTTTCTTTTATTAACATTTCAGAGGTTAATAAAATCCGCTCCCTAGGAAGCTTCACAGAGCTCTTAGCTGTTTAGCATACATAGCTCTGGAAAAAAATCCTCTTCAAATCACTGTTGCTGCAATATTTAGCTGATGTTAAGGGGTTAAGTAGTGAACTTAAATTCTCTGAAACACTTGAAATGCTAAATTTACAAAACAAGACACGAGGACTGTTTTAAGATTAGTCATAGTTAGGAAGCTTATTGAAGCACCGGCATCTTCCTGGATACATCCTGTACTTTTGTGTCTTCAGCCTGCTTCATCTATTCACGGTCCTGACTGCTTTTTGGTTTTTAGAAACTCTTGCTGCAACTTCTTTGTGACTAACATGCATTGTCAATCAATCCCGTCCTCCCCATGCCAGCCAACTGCCCCCTTAATGCTGCAATTCACTTGAATGAATAGTGCTCATACTTTAAGGAGACAATTGTCTACCAGAGAGAGAGTGCCAAGTTGATTTAACTTGGTATGGGGTGTGAAAGAGTTTTTAAATGGGTGCTGTCAACTAGCACTGGCCCAGAGCATCAGCTGCTTGAAAATTGTGGTAGTTGTTATAATCTGATTTTACATCAAAATTTGTTCAAAATATTTTAGTTAATCACTGGGCTGCAGAGAGCATTAGTACTCCAGAAATGGTTGTCAGACAGTTGTCCGTGGTCTGTCAGAACTGTAGCAGACGTGTCCCGGCTGAATGTACAACACTGCTTTTAAAATGGACTCCTTTTTGGCAGGCCGTCGCTAAATTGGTGAAAGAATACAGGATTTATGTTGTAATCTGCTCTTCCAGTTCCATTTAATGCCACAGCATGTGTTTGAAACACTTAGTCGGGTGTATAATACAGTGTAAAACCTCAACTGTAGCCTGTCATTACTGTAGTGCCTACAGAGCTGAGCTACCATTTAGCCAAGCCAGCTACTTGGATTATCTGTTACCTGGAGTTGTTTAAAAATGGACAGAATTTATGAAAATTGTATTGCTTCTTTGCTGACTAAAATTTTTTGATGCATTTTTAGTTTTAGTGCAGGTTGAAAGGATGTGTACCTTCTAGGTACACCATCACTTGAGTGCAGAGGGTTGAGTGCTGTGCTTGCTTTCATTCTTGATAGTGTAAGGATGGACCTTTCCTAAGCATAATTTGGGCCCTGATATTTCTTCACTTCACTTCTGAAGGGAAGAGAGAGGGTGAAAAAATTAAGAAAAAACTTGTGGAGAAGATGCTTCCTGAAACTCCTCATGTTTCTTTTTCAGGGAAGCCAGGAAATCTGAGAAAATAAGTTATTTCTGTCAAGAGCCTGACAAAATATGGTTATTATCCTAAATGTGTAGAAAGGATGCTGTTAACAAAATACTCAGTTTAAAGGAGAGAAAATTTCTTATGGGCATGGCAGTAAGTAATGAGTATATTTGGGGGCAGGGAGGAGGGTGTTTTCCTTGCTTCTCTGAGGTCATTAGGCCATTACAGCTGCAACAACATTGCTACTAGCTTACATACATTTGTGGAGAAAAAAAGAAGCATTGTTGTTTCAGTGCCTGGCTGGAATAATAGTTTGTTAAGCAGTACTGTGAGATTGTTAGTTGTTTTAGGGACATCTCCATTAGTAGATGTGCAACTATTAGTAAGTGTATTGTAGACATCAAAAGAAAAAAAACCAAAACAAAAGCTTAGATTGGAGAAGATGAAGAACAGGAGCTAGAATAACTTTCAACTATGAAAGACAAGATGTTGATTTGGATCTGTCAGCATAGCATGGAGAAGAAATCAAGTTTAACCACCTTGTGTGATGAGATTGGCTGGGTAAATGAGAGAAGAGCAGTGAACATTGTTTATCTTGTCTTCAGTGAGGCTTTCAGCGTGGTCTCCCATAGCATCCTTATAAACAAACTGATAAAGTGCATGCCAGGTGGGTGAATAGTGAAAGCAACTGGAAACTGGACCTGACCTGATGGGCTCAAAGAGTTGGCATCAGTGGCACAGCATCACATGTGGCTCAAAAGCTGGTGGCCAGTCACTGGCAGTGTACCCTGGGGCTCAGTACCAGAGACAATCCTGTTTAACACCTTTGCTGCTGACCTGGGGCTCCCACAGAGGTGCACCTCTCAGCAGGCTTGTAGGAGGAACTGATAGGCCAAAGAGGGTTGTGCTGATATCCAGAGGGACATTGACAGAAGAATTGTCTGATGGGAACCTCCAGAAGTTCAGTAAAGGGAAAGTCAGCGATCCTGGGGAGGAACAACTTCAGGCTCCAGTATGTGGTAGGGTCCAATCAGCTGAAAAGAAAGTGCAGAAAAGGACCTGGGGGTCCTGGTGGGAAAGATGTGTGTGAGCCATCACTGTGCATTTGCAACGAAGAAGGCCAGAAGTGTTCTAAATGTATTAGGAAAAGCTACCAGCAGATCAAGGTGTGATCCTTTCCCCCTACTCACCACTGGTAAGACTACGCCAAGTACTGTGTGCTTCCGGGCTTCCCTGTACAAGAGAGACATGGACATACTGGAGAAAAGGGCCACTAAGATGAATAAGGGTCTGGAGAATTTCTCTTATGAGGAGAAGCTGAGAAAGCCAGGATTACTCAGCCTGGAGAAAAGAATGCTCAGGGGCACCCTATGTGTGTAAATAAACTAATGGCGTGGAATAAAGAGTATAGAGTCAGGCTGTTTTCCATAGTTTCCACTGATAGTGAATGAAGTAATGGGCACAAATTGTAATACAGGAAATTCCATTTAAACATCAGAAAAAAGAGAGGGGTTTTTTGGTTTTTTTTATGTTAAGGGTGATAGATTGCTGGAACAGGTGGTCCAAAAAATGTTTTGGATTCTCCATCCTTGGCAATAACTCAAAACCCAGCTGGACACAGCCCTGAGCAACTTGCTGTCATTGACATGCTTTGAGCAGGGGGGTTGGGGTAGGCATCCTCCAGATGTCCCTTCCCGTTTCAGCTGTTCTGTGATTTTCATTAAATTATTTAAGAGGGCCAAACTAATAAGTGTGGCAGTTGAAATGAAACTAAATACAGGTGTTGAAAGGCAGAATATTTTTGTTTGTATTCACAGACAAGTTTGTTTGTTCCTCCCAGCTTTTTTACGACAGCTTGGGAAGAGGGGAGAGAACTCTTTGCATTGTTCTCTTGGATGTCTTAGCTTTCTGCTATTAATATCAAGGCTGTGTTTGGCTTTATTGTCAGCTGTGTCCTCTCACTCCTGCAGCAGCAGCAATGAGGCTGCTGTTAACTTCCCTGTTGCCCAGAAGACTGAGCACCGCCAGAGGCTTTTAAGACAAGGAAAAGTTTTCATTTCTTATCTGGAAAGGTGTTTTCTCAACATCTGTAATTAGGGCAATTTTTTTTTCTTCTTCATGATGTAAAAACATAGGATGTGAACACTATGCTTGCTCCAATGGTCTGTTTACCAGTCTTGGTGTTTTTTAAATTTTATTTTCTCTTTACAGTTCATTTAAACATACTGAATTGATTCATCCATGCTGCTCTTCTGTTGGTATTAGAACTACAAGCTTCTATTAGACTGATGCAAAATATGGAGGTAAAGAAGGAGATGAAACAGTTGCATATGCATTTAAACACTCTGTTATGTGTAACTGTAACATCCTGCCAGTAGAAATACGGTCACAATGAACCTAGCATTTGAGCTTTCACCACAGAAAAGCACTTGATCCGTTTGTAAGACTAATTTTCAATTCTTTGTCTTTGGTTATGTGAGTTAAAAGAGATGAAAGTTGGCACTATGTTGAAGAAAATTTGTGTGAATTTTAACCTGAAACTTAAATGGCACTTAAAAACTTTGCCTTGTAAAACTTCAACTTCACACAAAATTGGTGAGCCTAAAAATACTTGTGTACATTGTTTTAGTCCTTATCTCAAGTTACCTGCTTCTTGTTTATAATTTCCACAGAAGTTCTCAGATCCAGAAAGATGTTAGAGTTTTACTTCTCTTTAAATGCTGTCTCATTTGCAAATGAATAAGTGTGTCTTCACAAGCTCATTTGTGTTTTCTGGTAATTAGGACAGCTATTACATAGTTGAATGGCCAGTGCTGCACAGGAGCATATATTTATGGAACTGTTATTTACAGACTGGAAATATGAGAGTGACTTTTAGATGCAATTAAATGTTCGTAGTATTAGTGTTGCAGTAAATTTTTATTATGTACTGATCTTCCTAAAGATAATGCTTAAACCTTCTATTGAAAAAATGAAAACCACTTTCATGTATTTAGAGAGGCTTGCTTTGCACTTTAGAGGTACAGCTTTCCAAACAGCAAGCAAGCAAGGATCATTGTACTGTAGACAGTGAGCAACAAATACAACACCTACCTGAGATAGAAATTCGTGTGTGTGTGTGATCTATAGTGTCCTAATCTGTATCTGACACTATTTTTAAAAAAGGCTTCAGGACAGATCTAGGCAACTACAGATTACTAAGCCTGACGTCTGTTCCAAGTATATCAGTGAAAATAATAGCAATGAAAATAACATGGATAAACATGATGTATTGAGGAAGAGTTAGAAGCCTGCTGTGAAGGGATGTCATGTTTTGCAAACTTGCTATAGATTTTTTGAAGTACATGAATAAGCAAGATCTGACAGAAGCAGTTTCCTTGGATGTCCAACAAGCATTTGACAGGGATCACCACCAAAGAATTTTGAAGAAACCAAGCAGTCACAGGATAGGGGGAGAGGATTTCATGTGGTTAAATTAATGACTAAAATATAAGAGAAGGGTTGGAGTAAATACAGTAGAGAGGGGCTCCAGGTAATAATTATCCAGGGTTATGTTAATGGAGCATGTTCAAGTTAATAAGGTGTATGGAAGAAAAGTGAGCTCACAGACTTCACTGATGGGGCAGACTTCACAGATGCAAAGGCAGACCCTAGCATTACACAGGGGCCTGACATTGCTCAGCAACCAGACATTAAAATGGCAGATGAAATTTCCTATAAATTGCTTTATGTGTTCTGTTTGGAGGTGGGGAAGAACCAAGCTTGCCTTCTCATCTAAAAAGATGCCTTCAAAGCTGACTATTGCCAGTAGAAATGGTTTGGAAAGAAAGGGAGAATCATGATTATAACTTCTAAGAAATTTAATCATCTTATGCAGTTTTGCCCTGCTTATGCCTTTCCCTGTCATTGCTGTAAAAAGAACAGAGTTGAAGTTTCAAGGAAGAGAAAATGTGAAATATGGAACAATTTCTGTAAGAGGAGCAGCATGAATTTGTTAAGGTAGAAGAGGTGACCAAAACTGGTGTGACAGCATCCTGTTGAGTGTTCCGCAACTACTGGGACAAAAATATGGGGTGTTTATTCACTGTCTTTTTTTAGTGCACGCACACTAAGAGGTATCTAATGAATATAGCAGATGATGAATTGAAAACAGACAAAAGGAGGTGGTTCCCAACAGAACGTGTAATTAAGCTATAGAATTTCTTGCCCCAGGAATTTAAGGAGTCTAAACATTACATCACTCTAGAGGGAAACTGCTGTTTCGTGGAAGAATCATCATATACCTACCTATTCTTGTTCAGGAAATCCTGCTTCTGCAAACCATTGGGGGATCAAAGAATATTGTTGGGAAACATTGCTGTGTATTTATTATATTCTTGCATGCTCCACTCTTGGCTGCTGTTAGTGAGAAGCTATTTGAATGGACATGAACCTCTGGATCTTGCTTAGTACAGCCATTACTTTGTTTTGAAGCCTCCCCTTTTTTATTTTTATTTCTCTGTTACTAGTTTTCCAGAATCCTTTCTAACAGTAGTACTCAAACTTTGGCCCACGGTGGGATGCCAAGATATTTAAGGAGGGTTTTAAGGCCACTGGTTACATATTCTTTTCTTTGTGAGACCTTGTGCGTGCCACCAAAATATAAAATCTCCAAAACATAAAATCTGATCATGTTCAGACCAGGAATAGGATTGCAGATACATGTCAGTCAATGGCTTAATTTCATAAGACTTTATCCTCTTACTGGTGCATAGAACATTTTGGTCATGTAATGGATGTTCTAAGGAAGAGGTGGTTTTGAGTGTGTATAGGTTGAACAAATGCACGGCCTGGGCTGACTGTAAGCAGATTATTTCTGCTCTCCCTTTTGACTCCTTTGCAGTGATTTTATATTGCACTTCCTCCTCCAGACATGCTTATTGGTAAAAATACATGTCTCTGTCTGTAATGATTATTGAAATAATGAAGAGATCTTGCTGTAAATTAAGAAGTAATGTGTTGGATGGCAATATTCCATTTGAGAATCTTCACACTATTTGAAACAAGAGTCTGCTATTTAGTGTAGCTGCCCTGTTCATCTTGTGAAGGTGGCAGCTCTGCAAATAACTGGTTTTAACTGTTTGGTTCAATCATAATGGATTATTTTTATTTAATAGTATACTTTACTATGTAACTGATTATTAAATCTTTAGTTCCTGCTTTCTGTAGAAACTTCTTTGACATTTAGGCTGAGGTTAAGGAATTAGTAAACTTCATAATATATTTTCATCCAGTTACACATCATTATCTGAAGATACGGATTTCCTGATAGCTTTCCTTATATAATTGCCTTATTTTAAAATAATTTTACTTGAAAGTTGTGCTTATTTTTCCATGAACAAACACCTTTCTGTTGTGCAGGGGAAAAATAATGGGTGCTAATACGACTTAAGCTAATTCCAGTTTCTAATTTTTGGCAGTGCTGCTTCTTACCCTGTTGAAGGACAATTTTTCTAGCCTGATTTTTTTGAGACTGTGGAAGGAGATGACCATTAGGCATGCCATGCCACTTAAACTTGTGCATTAGCTGTCAGGAGACAGGTTGGTTAACGCCAGCTTTGGCTGCCTATACATGAGCTGGTTCTGTAGGCTCCCGTTATAGTCAGTGGAGAGAAATAAGCACTTTCACTGCATGATTCATCTCACCCCCAGATGGATGTCTAAATTTGGAAGATGAATTCCACCTGAAGTCCATTACCGAATATAAATGTCATTAGTATAAACTAGGGAATTATTTTTAAAGGACACTAGCTTGACTGGCACAACAATTGAGTAGATGTCTTTGTTTTTCTTACATGAATTCTGTTTCAGAGGTTTAAAATCAGCACTCCAAAGCCTGTTTCATATTTTGTGTTGTTTGGAGCTACTCTGCCTTTACAGCAGGTTTGAAAGTTACAAGTCAGATATATTCACATTGCTTAATTTCTAAGTATCCAACTCTCACAGGCTGTCTGACTCTTCCTGACAGCTGGTTTGTTTGCTGGTATAAGGAGATGACAACAGGGTTACGTGCCCTGCTCATCTCATTATGCTAGCCCCTGTTATCAGAAAGATGTCCTTCTGCTCAGAACTTTCTGCTAAATCTTAGGAATTAAAAAAAAAAAAAAAAAAATCTAGTGTCCTTAAAATCATTGCTCCTCTACAGGAGCCTATGTCTCTACAATGGTTATACACAAAGTTTGTATGAGGTGACCTGCAGAATCCAGCCTTCAAATTTTCAGGTACAAAAGATAGGCAGTGCAAATACCATTTTTGCTTCTGTTTGTCTGGAACAGACACTTGGTGTGACTGGTATCCTTTTAAAGTACTTTTCATACTGTGCCATGCTCACACACACACAGAAACAACCAACCCCCACCCCCCTCTTCATTTTTCCTGTTCATAGGTCTTTATTCGTGTCATGGGCAATCTCTTTTTCTTTTTCTTTTTCTTTTTTTTTTTTCCTTTTGGAAACACTGCTTTTTGTGTCATGATTTGTGGCAACTTTTCCCTCATGATCACACTGATCAAGTCCTGCCATCAGATTCTATCCTAATATTTGAATCAAATATAAATAATTATTACAATCCCATTGCTATTGTACTACTTTTATTTTTTCTATACCATTTACTGTTCTTATGTCCACTTATATATCAAGGATGGTAGAGTTCTGTCAGGTCTGTTAGGTTTGGGGACTTTTTTGCATTGAAATGATCATATTTTAGTTCCTACATCAGCCTGAAAGTTCTAGAAAAGAAGTCTGGGGTCAAAAAATCATTCACAAGAACATTTGAGGTTATGTATATAGTAGAAAAATGTATCCTTTGAACATCATACTCCACCAGATACAACCATGGTGAGGAGAGGAGTTCCTCACTCGAAGCTTAGAGGAAATCATTGGCTGGAAACTTGGACCCAAAAGGTTGTTGGTGTTCCTAACTGGGAGAACTGGATGTTGCATAGGTATTGTTTGGGCTCCTTACTTGTACTTACAAGGATGTAAAGCAATTCTCAACTCTCTGAACAAAAATAGCAAAAGTCAGAAGTAGTAGCTGTGTCAAAGCCATGGAAAGATATGAGGGCAGGCAAAACACATCACCAGCCCTTAGCACTAGCAGAGAATTTATCAAATAGAAATTGCCAGGCACTTTTAGGAAAAAATATCCCCTCAAAGAGGGGACATAATAAAGCCCATTAGTCTCTACCAATTGGGAGTGGCCAGGTAATTCTTCCCATTCCTAGCCTGGCAGTTTAATGCTGGGTGTTGTATCAGCAGAAAATGCAAACCTGTCAGTTTGTGTGATAAGGAGCAATTGCTGAGCTCTCCATTGGATGTTGAATAGGACTTTGCTTGGGGACAATATCCCATCTTCCTGTTGAGTTACCGCCAGTGCTTGGTAGAAATATGAAGTGCTACCTACTGCTCCCCTGTAGATAGTTTCAAAGGGGTTACTCCCTTCGGTGTATTTCTCCTTTCTTCTGACTGTGTATTTGGGGTTTAGTGTTGTATGGTAGCAGTCTTACCTTAGACCAGTCACCAATGAGCTGTGTCACTCCTTTGGTGGCTGCAGGACCAGGTTTACCTCTAATTGTGCTCAGGCTGAGAGTTACCCCTCTTAGTACTACTCTTTGTGACTAGCAGTAGATTCTGGCCAGCAGTCCACAGATTGTTCCAAACAGCTGAACCCCTTTTTCAGCAGATCCATTTTCTGTTTAGTCCAAAAGACAGTGTTCAAAAATATGCAAAATTAATTCCTAAGGCTAATGTGTGGAATTATAGTCTTGCATTGCTGCCTGCTGCAAAGATGACATTTAGAAGTATTAAGTTTATAAAGCTGGTAAGAACTTCAGGAATTTTGGAACTTTAGGAGCTTAGCAAAGAAATCCCATGTCTGCTGGATAGGGATGGCCTATAACCTTCTCTCACATCTTTCTTCTTCAACTTATGAGAATTGAGAAATGCAAATTTTTACACATCTGTAAATCATCTGTATAAGAAGAATTAAAACACTGAAATAAGTAAGAAAGCTATATAAAAGAACTTAAAATATGTCTCCCCCACCTTCCTAAAGAGACATAGAACAATGGAAGACTTTTTCCTTTTTCTTGTTTTATGGTGACATGAAAAAATCATTATATAAGTTATTTTAAATGCTTGTATTTTTTATTTTGTTTTCAATAAATACTTGGGCTTGTTGAAATTTTCAGTCAGACATTAAAATCTACAGCCAAGTGGTTTTCATTTAAGCTGTTTTAATCATGCTGCTTATTTTTTGAATAATGATTTTTTTTTTTTAAATAATGATTTTTGAAGATCAGCAGTTCTGTCATTGAAATATCCCTATCAGGCAACATTAATTATTTTTGAATAGTGTAAATTTTTCCTTCATGAATGAAATCATTCTGACCTGTGACCAAAATTTTAAAAACTCATGCAGGTTACTGAGCAGTAAATTGTTTGGCGTGCATGCTTCTGCTAAATCCCTAACAACTTCCTTCCACCCTTCAATTTAACATTTAATTGAAATGGAAATTGTCCTTCCTTCTGGCAGTACTTCTGGAGTCAAAAGAATATTGCTAAAAGCCCTGCTTACTGGTTATGAACAAGAATATTTGTTACTAAACGGCAGTTATATAGCCTAAAGAGAATTCTTAAACATACATTGTTTACTCCTGAAAAGAAGGTACCAAAGTGATTGAGAATACAAAATGGCCAAGGCTTTACTTACCTATTTAGAAAAACATTGCCTGAACTGGCAATAAAAACTGAAGGGTATCTTTGTGCTGGGGTGTACCCTTTTGGAAGTTAACAATATGTACTTACATGAATTATGTCAAAACTATTTCCTCTTGCTCTTTGATTATTAGTGGTTTGTTTCTCTTTTAAAGATAACTTTCAGCCCTCTAGTTGTTGTTCCAGAATCTCTTCTCTCCTTTACCCACCCTTCTTTTATCTATTACTGTTTTATTTGGTATCCTGTACCATGTTGTGTTCACTTCGCTCATGTTCAGGGAGTAGTGACTGATGATGTGTGTTATGCATTGTTGGCCAGTTCATGCTTGGAACCTGTATTAGAGGGAACTATGTCAGAGGGAAGGCCTTTGACTAATATGGAAAATCTTTTAAAAAGGGAAACAAAACTGATGTCATCTTTAAAATATCATTAGAAGACTTCAGCATTGTTTTTGAGCTGTATGTTGATAAAGCTCCCCATCATAGGAAATACTAAGATGGTTTCCCTCTGTTTCACTCCATCAAATAAGAATACCCTCAGGAAAAGCTTGTCTTTGACATCTTTTGCACAAATGTTTTTATGAACTGTGTTTAAAACCCTTTCAGTGGTTTTAAGTGGTAGAGTGAAAATCAGCAGAAGGTGAGTCAAAACAAAAGTAAACAGAATGGGAAGCAAATACTGTGGTTCCACATTACATGCCATCATTGCAGGCTTGGTATGCTTGGTACAAGTCTCTCTGATTGCTAGTCCAGAGCTGGAAAGGGTTGAATATTTTGGTCCCTTAAGCAGATGAAGCAACATGAATGTAAGGGAAGGTAGTATACTAGTTTTAGAAAACAAAGAATGAATATTCTTTTTTTTTCAGTAGCAAGTTAATGAAATCACTAGTTGAAGTGCCCACATTTGGAACTAAACTTTTCTGTTGGAGACACAGGATACACCTACTTTGCAGGAACCAACCCTTGTTTAGGACAAGTGGCTGTAACCTACAAATAAGCCAGTCCTGCTTACAAAAAGACAGGAAGAATGTGAGTGCTTTCCTGTGGTGATGTGCTTGCTGAGGTGCAGCAGATATGTCTTTGTCCTGCAGAAGGAGATGAAGTGGGAAGGTAGAACTGCTGCATAGCTGAGACCCGTGCACATTGCAAAACACAGTGCCACGTGCTTGCTGGGCAGATGATGAACAAGGCAATGCAGTGTTGGAGATAATAAGAAACTCTAATAGAGTAGTGGGGAGACTCTTACTGTGTCCTTTTGTCTCTGCTTTCAGATGAGTGATAGACTTTTGAATTTTTTTTTTCCAAATTTGTCTGGCAGCTCCAAGATTAGAGTTATCTGGATTAACTGAGAGTCATATCTGTTTAATACAGAAAAATTATTTACTTTCAGCAAGAAGGATGCGCACCATACTTTCAGGATATGGAAAATTCTGTTCAAGAGCAGTGCTGAAAAAGACCTAAGAATCATAATGCTGCTGTTGAAATAAATACTAAAGATCTCAGATGGGCCCAGGGAGCATCATGATTTCCCACAAAGTCAAGTGCAAGGTCCTGCTTCTGGATCAGGGAAATCCCCAGTAGTAATACAGACTGGAGGAGGAATTAATTGAAATCAGCCCTGCAAAGAAAAATATAGAAGAATTGGGCATGAGGTGACCATATCCTGGGCAGCATCAGAAGTGTGGCCAGTAGGTCAAGGGAGGTGATTTTGCCCCTCTGCTCTGCTCTGGTGAGACCCCACCTGCAGTGCTGTGTCCTGCTCTGGGGCCCTGAACATAAGAACATTGTAGAAGTGTTAGAGCAGGTGCAGAGGAGACCACAAAGGTGAGCAGAGGGCTGGGGCAGACAGAGAGAGTTTGGATTGTTCAGTCTGGAGAGGAAATGGCTCCGGGAAGAGTTATTGTGGACTTTCAATATATAAATGGAGCATGTTAGAAGCACCAAGAGAGACTTACCAAGACCTGTAGTGACAGATCAAGGGGTAGCAGTTTTAAACTGAAAGACCATAGCTTGGTATCCCATAAAAGTGAGAAATATTTCAGGATGAGGGTGGTGAGACACTGTAGCAAATCACTCGGAGTTGTGGATGCCCCATCCCCAGCCAGGTTGCATAGGGTCCTGTGCAACCTGAAAGATATCCCTGCTCAGGGTCATGTGGGCTGGAACTGGATGATCTTAGAAGATCCTTCCCAATCCAAAACATTCTGTGATTATATGAAAGAAGGATTAAGGAATATCCCCTACCTTGAATGCCATGTCTGTTCTTAGTGATCACTGTTAATGGAAGTTTCTGAAAAAGCTGAGGGATTTTGCAGGAAATGAGGTGATTGTCTGACTGAAGAGCGACTTGATGGACTGGAGCCTAGTGGGACTGCACGAGTCTTGTCAAAGGGAAAGTTTAAGCAGGCTGTGATCTTTATTACACTGGAAATGGGAATAGGGTACTGGTAGGGCTCCAAGGGAAAGGTGTTTTCTGGATATTGCCATTAAACTCAGATGGGATGTGAGGTATGCACTTTTAGTGGTTACTGTGCTCAAAATGTAGGACTTGTCCAGACTGTGGGTGAGCTTTCCATAACAGTCAGTCCAAATGAGTTTGGGCATGTGTGTACATTCAAGACCATAAAAGGAAAAATTAATTTAGAGCAGCCCTATGGCCTCTATTGTGCAAGATGCCTGACTAGCTAATTAAGATAATTTCTCCTGGTCTTCTTGCCTATGAGCACTATTATATCTGTCAGTAGAGAAACAAAAGAATGGCACTAATGATAGCTATTAGGGTAATAATTCTTGTTTAAAAATCGTCTAGCTCTTTCCTTTTCATAAGGGTGTTATATAGCAGATGTCATCTTTTTTGTTTTTGTTTCATTTTGAATTTCTTTACCATTTAATTGTACTTTTCACCTTTTTTTGTGTACAAAGGAAAAACACTGTTGATTAAAGCTGTTGATTAATGAAGAACAATGTACATGTGTGTTTGTAATTGTTTATTGCTTTAGTCCAAAGGTTGTCCAAAATTGTTTTTGTTATAGTCCAAAGATTGGTATTTTCCAGCTGTCTTCTTTAAATCTTTGCTGTTGTTCAGCAGAGAGTTAATTGAAGGAGGTCTGGGTATATGGTCCTTGCATAAATAAGCTGCAACATTTTGTCAGTAATTTGACTTAATAATTTGACTTAAACACTTAATTTACTGATCTTTCTTAACATGGTAATCATGTCAAGTATATTAGGATAAAATAGCATTGAGAATAACGGAGAATTTGCATTCAGTTTAGGATGATATTTGGCAGAGTAGATGGGAAATTCATGTCTGCAAAGCAGGAATGTGCAAGTGTAAAGTACAGTGTATCAAACACACAGCAAATAATGTCTTCAGTTCCATGGGATTTCTTATCAGTAACTCTGTGCTATAATTTGGATGGATATAACATTATATAGTCTTTCATTGATTTATCTCTTTAAGTTGCTGCAACTGTTCCTTTCCTTTATATTTGTAAGTTGACTAATGAAGTTGCAAGAGGATTCTTACTGGTGTTGAATTCCTCTGTTATCTTAAAGTATGCCCAGCTGACAAGATTAAAATTATTCATAAGAATTTCAGTATCTCTGGCTTTCTGGGAGCTTGCAAATGTTGTCATCCCTTTTTCATATGTAGTTCATAGTTGAACATTGAAAGAAAATGCTTCTTAAGTTGTCTTTTCAGAACAAAAATGCAATTTGTTCTTCTACCATGTAAGTTTTATGTTGGTTTTTCTGTAAGGCAGATGTCCCTTGGGAACGTGTTTTGCATGCTTTATGCTGTGAGACCCAGAAAGCCAATTTTAGTTTAATTTAGTAAACAAAATTTAAAAGTGGCTTTTTAAATAACATTTGGATACATTTTTTTATTTTTAATATACTTAAATAATTCCTTTTAAGTCTGAAACCTGATTGAAAATGGTCTATGATACTGGACATAGGTTTGTTGTTATCCAAATAAAATTAAATGGAAACAAAATATTTCTATTTATAAATTGATTCCGACATCCTGTTGAAATTATCCTGAATATCTTTGACAAGGTATGACATGCCTTAAAATCTGAAACAATCTTTTGGCCAGACTTTTTAAACATACCAAACTTTTAGCTTTTAAGATACTTGTAATTATTTGCATATTAATAAAAATAGCCATTACACTATTTAAAAAACCCAGCAGAATTGTTCTTTTCTCATTTATTTATTGACTATCTACTTAAATGTTCAAGACAATACAGCAGCAGTAATATTGTCTAGACAATATATTGGTTGTTTTGTCTCTAGTATCATCTGTTGTCAGAGAAAATGTCTTTGTGTGGTAAGGGCTTTAAATTGTATGGCTAGACATTGTAACTCAAGTTTTAAAAATGGCCTCATGTATATGTATTATGTATTTCATCACATAAAACTGCTTTTGCAATTCTGATACTTTAGTTAGTCTCTCCCTTGTGATCTTGATTGTTGGAATAAGGAAAATTAATCCACCAGTGTTATGTATTTTGCATCATCTATCTTTTCACCCTTTCTGAAAGTGAAAAATATGTTGACTTCACTCAAAATTCAGTATACATCCTGAAAACAGACTATGTAGAAGCTCTATTTGGCAGTCGGTAGGGGTTTTAAAAATTAATTTTAACTATTTAACTTTGCCATATTTTCTCTCCTCTGCTTTGGAAGTTAGAAACAGCTCCCTCTTGATGTCAGTAAGGTGCCCCAGCTACGCTCTGTGCCTGCTGCAGGTGGGTTTGGGGTGTTAGGTATTTTTTTCGTTTGCTTGGGGTTTTTTCCCACCCAGCAACTTCTCTCTTTTGTGCTTTTCATTGTCTTGCACACAAGGTAGGCTGCTTCCAGCTGAAGTGGAGATTGCTTCTGTGGGCAGCTGGAAGGCAAGGAGGTTGATGGTGGGAATGTGCTTTTTCAGATGTTGAGCAGTTCGGATGAGGCAGCCTTGTGCTGGTGTGTCAGACCTAAAGGCAGGCTGCTACAGTTGCTCTTGCAAGATCTTAGTCCTGGCCCTGGCTGTGACACTCATCCCCTGTGGGTTTTCCTAAGCCTTGTCTAGATCAGAATGTTTCTGATGTTTAAGTCAGTGTCTGTATAGTAATAACTACTTCTGTTTTCTTGGATAAGATTATTCTGACTTAAACCAGTAAGCATAAAACAATTCAAGTGAAGACATCCTAGAATGCAAATCCTGTGCAGATGTTGCACGAACATAATTACATTAGTTTAAATTCATAAACTGGGACTTACCTGTTGGAGTTTTCTTCAGGTAGCTGAGTCCTTAGTCATTGAGTGGAATTTCTGAGCTACAGGTTGATGGAGGTCAGAGCAGTCTGCACCCATGCTGCTTGTCTCATGTTCCAAGGCTTCTCCTGCTGATGGCTCTTTATAAAAAGAGACAGCCTTTTTTTTGTCACAGTCCAGACCCACGGTGAAGGTAGAACTCCTGGTTAGAGGCCAAGGCCACTACTGAAGACAAAATCATAAACTAGGTCTTCTTTGACTAGAAGTGTGTTCAGAATTACAGTAGGCTTGTTTTCCTCTACCTCTAGTCTGTCATTCTTGGCCACTTCCTAATCTGATTGGAAGAGCCACCTTTTCTTGCATATAATATCTGGTCAAAGAAAACCTACTACCCTAGATAGTGTAGGTGAAACTCTGACTATAAATAAGCATAAATTTATGAATATGTATGTTTTGCAGAGCCAGCTGTGTATCATCCATGACGTGGTCATTGTCTCCAGTATGCTCTTGGAGCCTTTGCCTGTCTCTAAAGTGAAAGACACTTTGGAGATATACAAATCTTTACCTCTACAGATTCAGTTGTCTCGGTACACAGTGAGTAGGAGGAGATCCTACATGTGTTTGACCCAGATAAATTGAAGAATGTAACAGATGAAAAAATAAAGAGTGTTCACATCTCTCCTAACTTTGCCTCACTGACAACCCTTAATTTCCACTTTTGCTTTTAGAACTTTTCTTTGCCATAGTCAATATTTCCTTCAGCTTTGCAACCTAGCATCCAGTGGGACCTTGCGGTTGGATTGCGAGGGCCTGTTGCGCACTGTTATGAGGATTGTGCTGCCTGCTGGGACAGTTCCATCTCCTACCTGTTTGTTCCAACAAGGACAGTAAGTGTTTCTTGAGTAGAGAAGCCTTTGTTTGGGACAACCCAAATTGGAGGACTGTAAA
Organism: Onychostruthus taczanowskii; assembly: GCF_017590055.1. Lineage (NCBI taxonomy): Eukaryota > Metazoa > Chordata > Aves > Passeriformes > Passeridae > Onychostruthus > Onychostruthus taczanowskii. The sequence continues at coordinate 9,503,420 of NW_024498795.1, forward strand.
TCCTTAGACTCCTGCATAGGTACGATGTTCAAGGTCTGATATATCTGGGTAAATCTCCCATGTCTAAGCCATTCAAACCTCAAGAAAACAAACTTCCACTGAACTTCTTTCATTCAAAAAAAAAAAGTCAGGAAATCAAGGAAGGACATGAAGGATTGAAGGACCTTATTCTTTTAGCAATTTCTGCTTATCCTTGTTTTTCAGGTAGCATTTTGGAATCTTGTATTCCTTCAAAGTATCGTTGTTGTGATCTTGTAAGCCAGTTAACTGGTTCCTCCAGTAGAAGGCTCAGTATCAATGAGTAATTTAAAGCAAATTCAAAATTCTGAGTCCTGTAAAAAACACAAACCAGAATAGCAATATGTAATATTTCCAATATCTTTTGACTCTGAAATGAAAAATGTCCACCTAAAAAGTATTCTTTTACTCCATTTTTTCCTCTGTACAGAATCCTCTGTTTGCTGCAATGGGTTTGCTAGGTAAAGCTTTTTTAGAAAACAATCTGGAATCTGTTCTGTTGCTGTGATATCAAAATCATTATCACAGCAACCCCAGATTTTTTTGTTTAATGTGTTTGTATAGTCATGATCGAAGAAGCACTAGGATTAGGATTCAGAAGTTCAGATTGCCTTAGTAATAAAGAGGATGGTTTTAAATATATATGTCAGTGTATGGGCAAGGTGAGGTCTAATAGTACTGGTTTGTAGTTATTTTTTGGTGTAGAACTCCACAAAGATGTGTGGTAAACATTGAAATTCAAGTAACATAAATGCTTGCTTCAGTGGGGGTTTTTAATCCTACTTCCTTTATCTTCACTTTTTGTTCCTTATGAGATTGTTAATTGCAAGGTCATGTCAGTTGCACTTTAAATGCATAATGATGCAGACTCTCTAAGGCCTCATTACACTGTTGCTGCTAATTATAAAACTGAATACAGTAGAACATCATTCTTTGAAATGTCATGGATTGTTCATGGTAAAATAAGCAAACCCTGCAATTTATGACAGCTTATAAAAGATAAATTATATCCCATGATAAAAACCGCATAATTTTTAAAAATTGCATGTACTCTGCAAAGAACACAGGGCAGTTCTTTAGTTTACTGTCCTTTATAAACAAGGCAGGTTGTTTGGTAGACAAGAGACCCCACTCTTGTTTTCATAGCAAAGCAGTGACCTGTTGCAGATGGACTGAATTGGCTGGATATTATCGTAGGGGCTGAAAGCTTGTTAGCCTCTTTACTAGTGGTTTTCCTTTTTTTCAGTCTGTGTCACATCTAATAAATGATTTTTCAATGCCACCAGCTGAAGCCAGCTGTTTGGCAGATGCTCTATACTGTTTGCCCAGTGTACAAAAAGCCAGTATAGGTTTTGTGTCTCCAGTGACATGTGGAATCAGCTCTGCACTTGTTTGAGCAAACAGACAGCTGCCAGCTAATGGATCCATCAGCAAACTTCCCACAGAATATCCTGTCTTTATCACTGCATGAAATTTTAATAACTTTTAATCATTACTTTAGTTGAAAGTTAAGAAGACCTTTTTGTAAGACCTTTTTACTAGGCATTTGTTTCACAGAAGTGAAGGCATGTCTTTTCTTGACAGAAACAATTTCTTTTTTATGCTAACACTGAGAAGTGAAGCTGCTGTATCAGTGGAAATCTTCAATGTTTTTTTCATCTTTTTTATTAGCCATTTGTGAACTTCAAATTATTTTGCTGTATTAGGTAGTATGGGGAGTTACTTTTTATTTGGAGGATTTTTGTATATTTTGGGTGGAAAAATATTTGCAGTCTTGCCTTATCCTTTTGGAAAAAGACTTGATTTGCTTGTTCTAACTTGACTTACTCTTTGTAGTGAAAAATTATGTCTGTGCTCTTTTTTAGCTTTATGAACAATTTCAGTAATCAAAAGTAATGAAATCAAAATGTTGCAAACTGCCCTTCCCTTAGTGATTTTCATTTGCTGTACCTCTTAGTTGTGGTACAGTATCCGGTTTACATGAGAGGTTGAAAAGAGAGGAGGTCCCTAGAGCATCCTTCTCTTTGTGGCACATTGAAACTTCTACATGTGACTGTCACTCCAGGCCTTACTCAAGATGAAGTCTCCAGAAGGCGACTGGGACGTGGCGCATTGTAACACAAGAGCAAGATCAGAGGATTATTCAGTTTGCCCCCAAAGGAAACACCAGTTTTATTGGATGTATTTTGTTTGGTTGTTTCGGTTTTTTGGGTTTTTTAATAGTGAATGGGTTTTGTTATCAAATGCATTACAGCAAGTGAAACAAACATGAGCCTCTCCCAGCCCTTTGGTTCAGGGTTTCAGATTTTAACACCTAGCCCTCAAAATCCTGGTGCTGATGGGTAGAGTATGGGGGAAAGGGAACACAGTGTTTAGAGGCATTTGCAGGCTGCTTTGCTCTAAGGCATGTGGCTGCTACACAGTTTATCCAGCCAAGTTGAAATCCCCTCGTTCAACGAAAACTTTATCTAATCTTCGTTCATGCCAGGAGACCTTCATTGGAGCACTCCTAACAATCCTGTGTCCCAAGGAACCTAGGAGTAACTTCTGTAACTACCAACTGGTAGGAGAAAGACACATTAGATAAAGGAGTAGGTTCTTTGTGACACCCACCTCTCTGGGCTGGATGGACAAGGCTGCAGACACCCTGAGGGAATTTGTCAGTATGCTAAGATACAAGGGCTTTAGAAGGAAAACTTGTTTTTCTTGGTCTGGTAGCTCATCCTTAAAGGAAAGCAGAAAAATGCCAACAAAGACTTTACTGGCCACACTTTTCAATTGTTATTGAACAAAGCTTTCCTCTCATTTGGCACTCTGCTATAAAAAGGAGTTGGGAAGATAAGAGGGCAGCATTGACTTTCTTGGAGCTCTCATCTTGTCAGAGTGTTTATTAAGGGTCTTCTTCATTGTCTGAGATGTTTGTAGAGCATTCAACGACAATTATCTGTTGCTCTTTATACGACTTCTCCAAAAAGTGCAAATCCAGTGAGATGCTACTAAAATTTCATTTGATGCCTACATCCTGGGGTACTCTCATTCTTCTGTTGATTTCTGTGGGCTTCCTGTTAACCTTCAACTGTCCTTAACAGTGATCATTTTAGCTTCTATTTCTACTTGAAAACATTCTAACATAGGTTTGTTTTCATCTAGAAGGCAGAACAAGACAGCTGGGTTTATAATCCATGCCTTTCTGAACATGGTTTCCTGATAGACCAACAAGCTGACTGCCACCCTCTCCCACCCAAAATGTGTGGGCACAGTGATCAGAATCAATAGGTGAATGTTTGTTTCAAAGAAAGAACAAGATGCTGAAGTTACTCAAATAGATTGTCTCAGACACGAGTCTGGTGTGCAATAATGATCTGATTAGTGGGAAGTCAGTGGCTTGTGAATAAGAGACCTTGGGCCAGCATTTCTTTAAATAGATGGACTTCTGCAGTGCAAATAGGAATTTCCCATCTGAATCTATTTCTAAAGAGTTCAGTGTGTCAGAAAGAGAGCTGTTAGCTTTTTATGACAAAAATGTATTCCTTAATATGTTTTTGCTGGCCAGGCAAAGGTTGATAAAAATAGGTGTAAAGTTATTTCAGTTACATACGTTTTTGATAACAAATGTAGTACCAGAATAATCAAAGCCAGCGTTGCACACCAGCTGCTTAGGGATTTTTTTGTTCTTTATCCAGCAATTTATTATAAGACTAAACAGTACTAAGTCGTTGGGGGTTTCCCCCCACAGGATGGGCAGTAAGGGATTTTTTACTACTCGCTCTTATTTGTCATCTTCCCTTCCCTCATGCCTCTAACTTGTCCTCACGAATGCATATACAGAATTTTACTGCATTTTGCACCTATATTTTTTTGCTTTTGAAAGCTAAGGAATTTGCTCCTTTTTGCACCAATTTTCTTTTGTGGGTATGCAGTTATTAAAGTGGTTTACATTTTTGTCTGCTTATTTCTGAATGTCTTTCTCTTTGAAGTGCTGATTGAATCTCTGCTGTTAATCTCTTTAACCCCTGAAAGAAGATTACCTTAACAGTGAAGTGGCTGGGGAGGGGAGAAGCAAGGGAGAGGCTGATTCTGTTTTTCTAGAATGAATTCAGGTCTTCAATAAGGGCTTTGTTTTGTGACACTCAAGTGTCCCAATAGTAAGTTCTTGCTGCTAACACAGCCTTAGCAGGTGAGCACATACAGGTGCTAGTAGTTACAGCCATTTGATAAACCAGCAGTTCCTTGGGCAGAATCCCGCTGTTTTACTGGACTTGGTAAATTGTTTACTATCTATTTTTTATTGCTTTTTTTTTGTTTGTTTTTAATCTTGAGGTATTATCATCCTGCTACAAGTTAGGCGAATGGCAGAAGGAAGGAAAAATATTTGTGATTGACATTTGGACAGATGTCTGTGTGCTTCCCTTTTAATCTACTTGATTAACATTAGTAGTGTGCTGGACTTTTGAATCGTGTGCTCAACTTCCTGCCAAAGGCACGGAATCGGTGCTACCAGAAACGACATTTCTATAAAGGTGATTGGATTTTTATTCAGTGCTAGCAGAAAAAAGAATTCAAGTTTTTTAAAAATAGTCAAGTAGGCCTCAGACGAAGACAAGAATTCACAATAGGCAGCCACATGGCCAGAAGAAAGTATTTTGGATTTTACTATGTCTGCAGCAGTAGAGCGATTACAAGGATGTGATTCTGGATGTTTGACTTCTATTGTGAAGTAATAACTGGCTTTTCTACTGTACATAGTAACGTGTTTTTTGTGAAGTATTTAGGCACATTGCATTCTTATTGACATATTTGAGCCTTGCTCTGTTAACATTTGTTCATAGTTAATAAGTTGGCAATAATAGCATAATAAGTAAAAATAATTGAAAAGGTGTGCTTTGTGATGATTCATTATTCTGTGGAAAACCTTAAATGTGTTTTGTAAAAGGGCAGTTATTTCACTTTGCTGCTTGTTTCTGTGTCATTAGTTGTATTACATTGCAGTATTAGGGGGCTGAAATGACAGGATGAATATGCTTAATCTTTTTGAGCATTAAATTTCATAGGGTGTTTCACTGTCTGTGGACCTTGTTCTTTCCAGGAACTCTGATTCATGGTTCTTGAGGAAATTACAGTATCTTTATTATTGTAACGGTTAGTTATACGGAGGGTGTTATTTTCTCTCAGTGTGAATACATTACAGCAGTATTTGTTTAGCAGAATTTACTTTGTTCTATATTTCTGTGTCTAATAGTTAACAAGGCGAGGAGGAATTGAGAAGAAAAAAAAGACACATATTGGGAAATACTGTATTTCCCTAATTATTAGTTAGAGTGCATGAAATTTTTGTTGTACTTACCAAAATATGTGGCTTTCATTTTTTCAGGCTCCTGCTGTTTATTTTTTTAATTGATTCATTAGAGAATGTGGAGTAGTTGATTTCCTGTGTCTGTAGAGGTTTTACTTTTGTAGTTAGAGTAGATTTTTAAACCCCCTCCTGCAAATAGCACAGGGATTTTAATGCCAGACTAGTGCTGCATCTAATAGACGCTGCTGTTTTCTTCCTGATTTGTTTCCCAACTGGGGTAAGCCAGAAAATGCCTGCTACCAGTTGTCACCACCTGATAAATGACAGGTGGTGACTTCTTAAGGCTCAGTCGTTGTTAATTGCTGGTGGCAGGTCCTCTCTGATTCCCTTCAGCAGCAGGTAATAGGTGCCCCCACGGTAAACAGCTCTGGCTGCCTGCCTGTAGTGGGAGCTGGTGGCAGTCCTGGGCCATCAGGGATATAAATTGTCACCTGTGCGGGCACGATTCAGTTTCTAAATCACTTTGGATACTGTAAAATTACTTTTTGGTTTTTTGCAATTTTAGTTACTCTAGAGCTTAACCCTATCCTCTGGCTGTGAATATCTGAGGTTTGTTTGTGAGATGTATTTGGGGGGGCTGGCAATGGATGAAAATATCTCTTTGTCTTTAAAGATGTCTCCAGTTGGTCAAGACTTCATGGACAGATGCTTAAGAAAGAAGGCAGGAATTCCCCATTTGTTTTCTTTGTATAATTGCTTTGGATTTGCTTCCTATAATTGAGTCTGGATTTGTCACATCTGTTTCCCCCTCCACCCTGCTGTAGAAGACTCCAGTGTCTTCTCATTTGTTGCCTGATTCCCCTTTTTTTTCTTTGTTACCATTTACGGTCCGTCAAATAACCAGGATGAAGAATAATCCACATGTGCCGTTATTATGTGAAGTTGTAGGGGAAAATAGTTAAGGCTTCCCTGGTCTGGTAATAGTTTAGGTTTTATTCCAGAACACTTTTTCATCAGAGTTTACACTCTGCGTGGGGTTTAACAGTAACAAATTTTCATTTGGATGAACTTTTTTGGAAATATCCTGTGTTAGCTATTTTAAGACAACATGAAGGTGAACTCTTTTTTCTTTTTTTTCCCCTCTTATCCTCACAGAAGCAACGATGGGGTGCATTAAAAGCAAAGAAGGTAAAGGCCCAGCCATGAAATACAGAACTGAAAATGCTCCAGAACCTGTTATTTCCCATGTCAGTCATTATGGATCAGATTCCAGCCAAGCAACACAGTCACCGTCAATAAAGGGATCAGCAGTTAATTTTAATAGTCATTCCATGACTCCTTTTGGAGGGCCTTCAGGAATGACACCTTTTGGAGGAGCATCATCTTCATTTTCAGCTGTGCCAAGTACATATCCTAGTACTTTAACAGGTGAGTGTTACATAAAATTATGCTATTATTTAGTACTGTAGCCCCTTGGCAGTCATAGTAAAAAAATACTGTGACATCTTGCCATACAGAAATGAATTGCAAATATAAAATAAATTACCTTTTAGAGATTCTTGATTTTCAGTGTCTTTACTGCTCATGTAATAATTCAGCCTAATTCAGCCTGTATTCATTAGTGACTGGGACATGAAGGTTGGGTGTTTAGGCTTTTATTTTTGTACAGACAATTAGGATCACAGCACAGAGAAATTTAAGAGTTACTAAAGATAATAATGGGAATAGTTGATAAAATTATATTAGAAGTTGTAAGCTGTTGAAAGGATGTCTGTGGGATAATGGCTTTAAACTTGGAGAGATGTACAAAATGAAAAACACTTCAGATTCAGGAAATTGATTTTTTAAACTGGTTTTAAGTCTGATTACTTTTAAATTACATTAATACAACGTTGAATGAATTTATAAAGCTAAATAGGATTTGCATTATATTCTATGTACTTCACCATGGGAACAATATGTGTGAAATGAAAGAGCAGAATTCCCATTTTTGGTGGTCATATGAAGACCAGAATGGAAAATGTAAGATAGAATTTGCAGTGCACAGAGAACTTTCGGGCAGAGGTTTTATAGCAACATGCATATTTGATGTGGTAAACCCACCTTAGTATTAAAATCTTAAAACTTACAAAAATACTGATTTTGTTCCTGTAACTAATTTCATTGTTTTTTGAGAGGAAGCTGTGATTTTTTTTTTTTTTTTGAGAGACACTAAAAAGACCGACTAATTTATTCTAGAAGCTCTGTACAGACACTTCAGAAAACAGACTAAATAATTCCTTAATAGTCTATTTCTAGTTTTCCCACAAACCTCTGTTGGCACAATTACAGTGCTCAAGTGTTTGCATTGTTCCAGTGGCATTTAAAGTCTTTTAAAAACACAAGAAATCTGAGATCCATGAAAACACATTCTGACCTTGGCATGAAGCAATTCAGTGAACCAAGTATGAATTGTCACGTAATAATCACCTCATGGTCCTTTTCTTGGGAGTACATTAAAAACCAAATAATTAAAATGAACAGCTAGCCTGTATCATTTGTGAGTCAACTCTGAATCCCTCTTTTGGATGAACATATGCAGAAATTAAATAAGGGCAGCATTTATTTATATTCATTAGCTCTGCTGAGGAAAGTTTATTGTATTTCATCTCTCCCAAGAACCTTGGAACATTTCTTCTTACTAGATCTGCTTCTTTGGTCATGTAGGAATCTCCAACAGTGCATGCAGGCACTCCTGGGCATAACCAGACATCAGGGATGTAGCCCCCCACTGGGTACCACAAATCCTTTGCTGCAGAGACCAGAAGGGATGTTCTCTTGCCTGTTCCTGTTGGTTGTTAAGCATGTTATATCTTGAACCAGTCAACAAGAGAGATTTCTCATGAAAAGAGAGTCTGATATCTCATCAGTGTGGAATCAGTTATCAGCAGGCAGGCTGATTTGTGTGTATGTTCCTATTGTTTTGCAATTAGGCAAAATAATATTGCATATGAAATTATTCCTCCTTGTTCTGTGAAACCAGCCCATCCACAAAAAAACCCCGTACAAACATAAATAAAATTGCACTAACAATTAGTTGGCACATTCAGTCCTGCCTTTCAGATCAATTAGAATTGGGTGTTTTTGTGAGCAAATGAGATGACAGCCTTCATTTGCTGTAAGCTTTTTGTATTTGTGACCAATAAAACACTGGATCACATTCTGTCACCCTTTGCTTCACAAGAGAGGAGAATAGATGGGCTTGTCAAACAGGATGTAAATGTCAGTAGTACTTATCCAGTTGATCAGTGATGAGTGACAAGAGGATGATATGGTTGTCATCATGGCCTGTAGTGAGGCTGAAAAGTTGAGCCATCTTTTATTCCTCTAGAGCAGAAAAGAAGAAATCTGAGTTAGTCACACTGCTCCTGTATTACACACTGTCTGTCTTCAGATACTTTGAATTCATAGAATATTGCCGACAATCAAAACAGAAAAATGGACTGCTGTTCTTGCCTTCCATGAAGCTATGCTAGTGCTCTGTAATCCCCTTGCTGAGCAAGAAGGTAAAGTCTTCTCTCCAAAACCAGTCATAAATTAGAGGATGGCATACTGACCTAATAAAAGGAAAATCTTCGAGGGAAGTCTTGTGGCCACATATAGTTTGAGCAACTAAACTAGATCACCTCACAGTGGTTCACAAAGAAAATAGCTGCAAGAGACTTGAAATATCATTTGGCAGTATCTTTGTTTAAATCAGTCTGTGCTGATGCTGTTCTCTTCAAGTATTTTATTATTCTTTACTATGAAAAAAATAATACTTGTGACTGAGAATAAAAAGGGGTTTTATTGTAGCTGAAGTTTTTCGAGTTTCTTTATATGCAGTTAAAAACTTTTGTGATATTGTGACTTGAGAGTATTGACTGTTTCCATCTGCTGAAGAACTTTCAGGGGATGGCTTATTTCCATAACACTTGCTTTCTGTTTGTGTGAATACTCTTTGTATCCTCACTATTTTCTTGCTCTACTTATCAGTTTGTGTCATCAAAATAATGTAGTAATATAGAGAAAAATTGGTAGAACTGTTTTGATTTTTAACTTAAATTAGGAGCTGCTAACTTCTAAGGAATATTTTAATTCATTTTCAGTTCATAAATCACACTTTAGAAAAAAAAAAAAAAACCTCAATTACTCTAACCTCCTGTGGGGATTTTGTTCTGTTTTTCCTAGTGGAACTGTAAATACATTTCCAGCTGAGGCCTGCTGAGAGACTGTAACCACAGGAAGACTCCAAATCAAACTATTTAGGTGATTAGGAGCTCTTATGTCAGAAAGTCTGCACTGCAAAAGAATATTGCATATGGATTGTCCCCATTGCATTATGTCTTCTTCCTTTCTGATCACGGTCATTCTAATTTTAAAACCTAAATTAGATGCAACATGTTTCTCTTGATGGTCTTTCATGTATATCCTGATATGTACATGTCCATATTAGAGATGTAGTGTTATACATTTAAAAATATGTTATTGGTTGGACGATCATTAGGCTTTTTAAATGTTAATTAGACTAAGAAATAGCATTTCTAGGGCTTAAAAAGACTTTCTGAATTGTCTGTTTGTGATTTTCTATTTTAATTTTCTCATGGTTACATGGTACATGGTTCTTTATTTTTGCTAGTAGCTTGTACATCTCAAACAGCCTTTTTTCCTTTCCCTCTTCCTCTCCTTCGTCTTCCCAGTTTTATAGATTAGTTCTTTGAAGTACAGAAAAATGTTTTCTGCTGGTAAGTGCAGAAGCCTTCCTACCATCCACCTCTCTCAATCTGTCCTGTTTGGGAGACACGTTCAACAGCGTGCACTGTACCAGAAGTGGGATGGGAAAGCAGATTCCTTAGGGTCGGTGGAGTGCAGCTGTTCTCATGTGACCTGTCTTGATCCTTGTTCTCTGGAGTAGTGCACTGATGGATCATCCTCAGAAAGGGTCTGCTATACAGGTGGGGATACTTGGTGGCATCAAAAAAATCATCAGTGCTAAAGCAGAGGAATGTCTTTGTCCCCAAGAGAATACTTTAATTTCTGGTTCAATTCATTGGGTAGGTCTTGATGTGTAACCTCAAAAATTTGGGAATACATCAGTTATTTATAGCTAAGTGCAGCAGGAACTTTCACTTCTGTGAAAATTAGTGGCTGATGGTTCACTGTTGTGGTGGTGTAGGTTCTTCCAGAATTGCATTGCTTAACAAGAAGCAAGCTTAATAAAGAAGCTATGGGCTTGGATTTTTTTACTGATGATGCATCATGCAGGTTTCTCTATATAAGTGCTGTAATTATTAATGTAGATCCAGCAATGTGTCTACTGGCCTTTTGTGGTGTGGAAGCATATTTTCAGAATGTCTGTTTATAGGCATAGCTCTGTTCGGAGAAATTAGCAGGTTATTGATCTGTCTTGCAAAATGAGATGCAACCCAGAGTGTTTAGTTGCTTCCAAATCAAAACTGATTTCTTGCTTCATGGACAAGTCCTTAAATCAAGTGTTGCAACATTACTTCTATATCATATGTGATTTTTTTTTTCTTTTTCCTAAGGTGGTGTTACTGTATTTGTGGCCTTATACGATTATGAAGCTAGGACTACAGATGACCTTTCATTTAAGAAAGGTGAACGGTTCCAGATAATAAATAACACGTAAGTGTTCTCATTTACAGACCTCACTGGGTTGTTTGAAATAATTAGATCCTTAGTTCTTTTGGAAATCCGTGTATCCTATTTCAGTGAAGGGTAATTGATTTTTTTTTTTAAATAATTTCAATATTCAACAAGCATGGGGTTAAGATATATAATACTGCAAACAGAATAACTTGTCAGGTTGAGATCAGCGTTTGGTTGCAGATGTAGAACTGTAGCAACTGTGGTAACCCCAAGCTGCTTCTCAGTTGGTTGACTTCCTTCCCCTCCCTGCCCCAGCAAGGCACAGCTACCCCCTTTGGGGCAGCAAAGGTGGGGACAGGTACTGCTCCATCCCAGGCTCTGCACCTGGAGTTACTCTCTCATCTGGAGAGGCAGATGAAGACTAGACAACTCAGAAGTTTACTTACACATCTCTGCCATAAAGCATTTTGGTTTTCCACAAAAAAAAAAAAAAGGTCCCAAATCTTTAAAGTACGAAATTCCACTAAGAGGCATTTGTGTTGTTCACTATAGGAAACGTATGTAGGTGCAGCACAAACTATTTCAGATACCCTCATAATTAAAATAACACATTACCTAAATTTATCTGCCTTTCTGATGTGAGTACGTTACAGGTGCTATGTAATTATGTGTTGTGTTTATTTGTGGAAGAGGTAATGATGTTTCATTGCAGGGAAGGAGACTGGTGGGAAGCAAGATCCATTGCTACGGGAAAGACAGGCTACATCCCAAGCAATTATGTAGCTCCTGCAGACTCCATTCAAGCAGAAGAGTAAGACACTGTATCCTGTCAATTTTACACACTTCCTACCCTGTGGTGATACTGGTTTTTAAATTCATTATATGTAACATATAAGGGTAAAGTAGAAGAATACTATTAATGAAAGGATAGCAATGCTGCTTGGATTATGTCAAAGGTGTAATTATTAGTAAGCGTGAGGTGGACACACACTCAGATGTTTTCTGCCTGCTCGCTACATGCAGGGCTAAAGGAGAAAGGATGGGAGAATTCAGTAAGGATAAAAACTGGAGGGCATGTCTTATGTATCATATAAAGCAAAAATTTATGGGTTTTACCTAAAAAGTTCACATGCCATCAACTCTAGGTTTTTATCCCTATTTTTGCTTGCCAAACCCTGAATCAAGATCAGCTTTATACTTGGTATTACCTAACCTTACATTCTAAAAAAGCATTTGTGTGCACAATTATTTTTAATCTATTAATCTGTAATAATGTTTTGGTGACAAAATTTTTTGATATGGTAAGGACTGCTATGAATTTGGAAAATTATACTGCTTTGTGTACCAGTACTTCCTATATTTACTTCCTAATATCCTGGAGTGCTTAGACAATCACATACAATGACTGTGGAACCTGTAGGTTGGAATAGAGTTTTGGGTTATCCTTGTTCCAAGGGATTGTGTTTGTTGTACTAGAAATGTAAAATTGTACAGCTCTTGTTTCAATATACAGGCATGATACTGCCAATCAGCAGTTCACTGATATGTGATCTGTGCACTTCTCTGTTTGCTACTGCACGTCTGGGAAAAGTGCCTGATTTTCAAGATGTTTCCTGCATCTCAAGCTGAGACTTTAGCATGTTGCTGCTGCTGTTCTCACTTGGCTCTTTGCTATCAAAAAATTACTGCATCAAAGATGCTCTCTTATTTTACTCCCTTGAATTTCATCTGGTTTTAAAATTATTAACTTTTGTTTATTTTGGGGGGGAAAAAAGTAAAATATTTCTTTTATTTTTAAACTATGCAATAAAGTCTTATGTCATTACAACTGCAGTGGTGGTAAAATGGAAATGATAGCCCTTTACAAAGTATGGCTCCTAAACACTGTCTAGAACAAAGTGGTGGGATTTGTCATAGGTTTGTATGATGACTAGAGGTGAGAGTAAAGGTTGATGAATGAGGAAGCTTTTAAAAACTGTTTATTTTAAAGAACCAGTGCTGATTATATGAAATATCCTCACAGCATTTGGGATACAGTTAGTTTACTTGAAGTTTGTTAGCCCTGTGCTTTGATAGAGTTTGTTGAGTTTGTGTAGTGGCTGCAGTTAGAGATACAAGTGCAAATTCAGTGTAGAGCCCCAGTTTGCTAAGAGTTTGTCTGTGGCCTTTTCTAAGCCTGGAGGCATTTATAGCAGAAACTGCTCGTGACAAGATCCATATTATTTGTGTGCGCTTTCTAATGGCACCATAATATAAATATTTAATTGTCTCTTAAAAGGCAATTGAACCCTACTGTTGACAGGAATACCTCTCTGTTATTTTATAGGTAGTGAAATATAACAGCACTTTACAATATAGTTTGTAAATTGTTGTAGTCTGGGAAAGAGGCATTTTCATGTGAAGTTATGAACTAGGATTCAGGTTTACTTCTGTAAGATTTTAGGTTACATCCAAATTGTCTCCTGTGTGTATTCTCTCATATCCATTTCTAACTTTGCACATCTCCTTCAACACTCAAACTGCAAATGCACCAAAATGTAAGAATAAGTTTCAAATTCCCATGTGATTGCGCAGGCCATTCTGTTCATAGACAACAAAGTGATCCCTCTTTATCTGCATTTTTTTCCCCAGAAAATGTTTCACCCACAAAGCCATTGTTTTGCAGCAGTTCCCAGTACTACTTTTCCCATCACTCATGAAGCCAAATTAACTTGACAGTAAGACAGTGAGAGACAAAAATGTTTGAAATTTACACTTTACATCACTTTGTAACTTCTGAGGCATCTAATAAAAATAAATTGTAGTTAGAAATAAGTCTTATTCCAAAGTCTGGGTATTCATATGAAGATGGACCTTAAAATTATCACTGGCTCAGGACAGCACTGTGTGCAGGCTGTTCACCAGGATGAGCATGCTGTGCGAGTATAGAAGAAAAACTCCTTTTGTGAAAGAGCTGAAGGCAAGAAAAAATACAAGTCTTAAAACATCTGTGTTCTTTTTGGTATCAGAATGATTCTGCAATTTGGAATGTTACTCACAGAGAAGTAAATGACCCTACCATGGGGTTGTTCCTAACTGATCAATAGGAAAGTGCTGTCTATAGGTAGAGAAAGATGGGAGGCAACAGAAATTGAAACAGGAGAGTTTCCAGCTGAATGTAAGAAACCTTTTTATCCTGAGGACAGTCAGGAAGGGGTACACGTTGCCCAGGTTAGTGGTCTGTTCTTCAGGGTTTTCAAGCCTGAAGCAGACTACATCCTGAACAATTAGGTGTGAAATCACTGCTGACCCTGCCTGCAGCAGGAGGCTGGACCAGAGAACTCCATGGGTCCTTCCAACCTGAATAAACCTGTCATCCAATGATATTTTTATGCACACTCACTTGGCATTAAATATTGTTTTCTAACATAAAGCCAAAACTTTTTAAAGAAGGGAATTTCAGCTGCTAAAGGTTTGACTGTGCTACCAAAGTGTGTCATCTGATTCATCTTGGCCTGAAAACAGCCTGAGGAGGGTGTTCCTTTCAATGTTAAGAGCAGTTGATGTCCATTGTTAAAGCAGCAGAAAACCACAGTGTTTGCACATACAGGCCTCTTTACATGTATTTCGTAAATGACAGAAATGAGAGTCATACAGAAATAGGTCATCTTAATCTTTTGTCTATATGGATGTCATTGCTTTTGTTGATCTGTAGCTGCTTTGGGATGCTTGCAGCCCAGCAACTGTTTTGGGATATTAGTAGTCCAGTCAGTGCTTGAGATTTTTAAATCTTTTGCTTATATGAGTACCAAAACATAGGAAGTTTTTATTTACACATTTCATTTTAACTTTTCTAGGTGGTATTTTGGTAAGATGGGCAGGAAGGATGCAGAAAGGCTACTTTTAAATCCTGGGAACCAGCGTGGTATTTTCTTAGTAAGAGAGAGTGAAACCACTAAAGGTATGTACGTGTCTCTGTATATCTTCTATCTCTCCCATTCCCTGCTCTCCCTAACACCAAGGTGAACATTTTTATGCCTGTCCCATGATACACATGAATGTGAACATCATGTATGTGCACCATGACACTTGGGGAGATACATTAAATACTTTTTTATATTTTGGTGAAGAACCAGATGTTACTTTTTTCCTAGGTGCTTATTCCCTTTCTATACGTGACTGGGATGAGGTCAGAGGTGATAATGTAAAACACTACAAAATCAGGAAACTTGACAATGGTGGATACTATATCACAACCAGAGCACAATTTGAATCTCTGCAGAAGTTAGTGAAACACTACAGAGGTAAGCCAAAGTCCCAGTGTCCCAATGTTACCCTGTCCCTACTGTGAGGAAGAAAAACTGCATCCATAGCTTATTCTTAAAATTCACAACTATAAAATTTCTTTCTGATTTCAACAAAAGGTAAATGGACTTGTTGTTTTTTATCAACATTAAGATGTTAACTTTTGTTACAGTCTTACCCTTGCTTAACTGTGAAGCTGTTGACTATTTTTTCTGTTTTTCAGAACATGCCGATGGGCTGTGTCATAAGCTAACAACTGTGTGTCCCACTGTGAAACCACAAACACAGGGACTAGCAAAAGATGCTTGGGAAATTCCTAGAGAATCTTTGAGGCTGGAAGTTAAGTTGGGCCAAGGATGTTTTGGTGAAGTGTGGATGGGTAAGAGCTTAATGTCACGCATTTCAGTTATTCCTGAATGTTTTAATGGTATTTGAAGTAAATTGGTATCAGGATCTGAGAAGATAATATCATAGAGAAATGAAGCGAAAAAATGCCAGTTATGATCATGCATGTAATGGTAAAATTAATATTCAGTATAATTCTAGTTTATGATTATTCTGTTAGCTAAGTAAACAGAAGCAAAAAAAAGTTTCAGCAGAAAATCTCTTCAGTATTACAGTGGGGAATAAAACCTGATCTGTTTCTCTAGGAACATGGAATGGAACCACAAAAGTAGCAATCAAGACACTAAAACCTGGTACAATGATGCCAGAAGCTTTCCTGCAGGAGGCTCAGATCATGAAGAAACTACGACACGACAAGCTCGTTCCGCTGTACGCAGTCGTTTCTGAGGAACCAATCTACATCGTCACTGAATTCATGACAAAAGGTGTGGGACAGAATAGTTAGAAATACTACATTTAAAAGGTTATTTAAGACCTCAGCAACAAATCAAATGTTTAATTAATGTTATGTATAAGCTAACTGGAGTATGTGTGTTCTTTTTGATTAAATTAAAATGAGCGACGCTTGACCTACTTGGAGCAGTTCTGATTTAGATTATGGGCAGAGGCATGATTCTTTTGCACATCTGTGTCACCCTTTCTAATCTTCCAAGTACAAGACCGGGGGTTTTTTTCTCCTCATTTTTAGTGTGTGCTGTCCATGACATTTAACCGGAATGGCATAGCTGGGAGTATTATCATCAGATTATGCCTGCCTGTAGACAGGTCATGCTAACAACAAAACATGTTGAGCTTTGGGTTTTTTAGTGTTTCTTTCCCAGCAGTGTAATAATTTTAAAAAGGTTGAGTGGTTTTTGTTTCCAGACTCCCTCCTTTATCCCCTTGTTTTCAGTCTTTGATCCTTCTTCCTTTGCTCTATGTCATTTCCCCCTCCCCCTGCTGCTGAAACAGAGATTTAGAGATTTAGGCAGAATGTAGAAATAAACATCATAAGCATATGACTGTTAAGAAGCAGCAGATTTCCAAATCAATTATTCCATTTTTTGTAAAATGCAGACTTCTGTTGAACTTGTAGAGAAATTTTGCTATCCTCATAAGATGCAGAAGCAAGGGAGTGGCTAGTTGTGTTCAGTACTGCACTACAAATGTATGGGTTTACTTTTTTCCTGTTTGGATGGGGTTTTTAAAGGGTTGTACAATATCAGAAAGATAAAAATGACCAGGAAATGTAAAAACTTGCTTCTGCATTTTTGTTCCTAAATAATACTAGACAGCTATGCAAAGTCAGTTTTCATTGTTCAGAAAGCAGGTTTCAGCAAGGCAGTAAGGAAAAAAGTATTTATAACTGCCTAAAGAAAAGCAAAGTTCACTACCAGAACTGGCTACCTTGCAAAAACAGAATTGTAATTTGTCTAAATTATGGATTAAAAGTGCTTTTGGAAGCTTTTCTTTATAGCTTTCCTTTGACAAAATTCTCATATTTTACAAAACCCATAGAATTTCCTTGTTCTAAGCTACTAGAACAACAATTTATTTTTATTTCCTCTTTCACAAGGAAAAGAAGCAGGTACAAACTGCAAAGTATCCAACTGTTTTTTGCAGTGTGGACAGGTTACTAGAGATCAGTGTGAAATCTTTGCTCCTCTTCAGTCCTTTGATCTCATGAGCCAGTGTCAGAAAAAGTCTGTGCAAACACACACAGCAAACAGCAGCAGCAGTGTGGGTCTGGCCTGCCACATTTTTACTTTCACTGTACAAAAATACAGCAAGTCACTAAAGTTATGTTGGAGAAATCTAATTGAGAGTTACTGCTGTGAACTGCTATGAATCCACTTCAGGATATGCAGTCAAGTAGTTTCTCTCTCCACCTTGGCCACATTTGTAATTTTGTTACTGTAATTTGGACAGTGACAAGAGTGATTACCAATCTTCACCAGTTTCTTAGGAAAGAGGTCCTATTCTTGCCTCCTGTGACATAATGCCACCTGTAGGGCAAACTTACGTAGAGACAAAGCTTTTCTGCACAAGTAGAGGTTTGAATCTTAACGTGAGCACAGGTCCTTGGAACTGATTTCAGATACTGCTCATGTAATGTTCTGGGTACAATTGCATTATATAAATGGGAGAAAACAAGGTATTGTAAAGAACGGAAGATAGTTTTCCCTGTAAGAAAGAAAAAGCAACAAAATAAAAGCAATCATTTCAGAATAATTTCTCTAATATATTATTTGGGCTGGCCGGAAAATGTAATGGATAGAAGTTTTTTTGTTCTGTAATTAAAAATCTCATAGCAGAAGAAAGTCCAGCTAGGAGGAGCACTGATACCAACAACACTGGAAAAATTCCATTGTATTGCCAGAAACGGCAGTCTGTTTAGTTATTTAGTTATTTGCATTATTGAAGTGGATTCCAAACCACTTGGATAGAATTGCACTAACTAGTTACCAGTGCAGAGGTAACTATGGGCATGATCATTGGGTCACATATTCTAGTAAATGATGGATTTTCAAATACAGATTTCATGAGATAAATATGTCAATCATAATGTCTAAGAAGAAAATCTCTTTGTGTTTTCAGGTCAAGTTAACGTTTTTGTTTTTTCCTTTTTTTTTTCCCTAAAATGTGTTGTGTTTTACAGGCAGCTTGCTAGACTTCCTTAAAGAAGGGGAAGGAAAATACTTAAAACTCCCACAACTGGTCGACATGGCTGCTCAGGTATCAAAAAAACTGTATTTTGTGCTTAGAGAAGAGGTATCACATATCAACTAAACATAAATATCAAATGCTCTGGCTGTTGTATGCTGCTCTGTGTTACACCTTCTATTGTGGGTTTGTAATTTGTCAGAAAGGAAACAGTGTGGTTTGCAATTAGCAGATACTGCACAGCCAGACATACTAATCAGTGCCAAGCTCTTGGTTGCTATGCTGTAATTCCTATACTTACACAATGGGAATGGAGCTAAAGTAAGGGGGTGCAGCTTAATGCTTGGGAGAAATGTCTATAGTCATGAAAAATAACCTTTTATAACACTTTTCTTTTTGAGATTGCGGATGGCATGGCTTACATTGAAAGAATGAACTACATCCACAGGGACCTCCGGGCAGCTAACATTCTTGTAGGAGACAATCTTGTGTGTAAAATAGCAGATTTTGGTTTAGCAAGGTTAATAGAGGACAATGAGTACACGGCAAGACAAGGTAAGGCCAGTTAATTTATTATCTTATTAAGACCGGTTGCCTTTCAGTTGCTTAGAACTATTACATCTAGCAGAACATGCCTCTGTATTCTGTGTTCATGGATAAAAATCATGCATGGAAGTGTGCTTTTGCAGCTCTGTTTAGGTGAGCCCCTCACCTAAATGTAATCCTAGTAAGCTTCCTTTGTTCAAAATTATGGGGCAGTGTGTGTTTTCAGAAAGCACTTTTAATTATTTTGGGGGGATAAAACATGCTACAGTTTGAAGAGAGATGAGATTCCAGAGAAGCTGTTCATCATTTTCACTTTTTGAAACGTATAAGTAAGACTCTCAGATGTCTTTAGTGATTCCAGATATTGTAGCCAATAATTGCTGCCCTAGTTTGAGAAATATTAAAATACTATATACCATCTTGAATTTTATCAATAAGGCAAAGTATAAAAATATTTTTAGTGCATTATTCTTTTCAAAATATTTTGAAGTGTAAGCAAATTGTGGATTAGCAAGGGAAAACTGAGAATCTGTCTTTCCAATGTTTGTAGGAGCTAAATTTCCAATTAAATGGACCGCTCCAGAAGCAGCGTTGTATGGTCGGTTTACAATCAAGTCGGATGTATGGTCATTTGGAATTCTACTGACAGAGCTGGTAACTAAGGGAAGAGTGCCATATCCAGGTAACAGGGAGATTCAATAGATTTTTCTTTTCTTTGTTGTATTCTCTGCCTCTCAAGTTACCTTTTGTACTTTATCCCTTCATGCACAGCCCACAGTTGACAAGCAGAGACAAAAACTTAGTCATACCTCACTGGTTCCTTTGTTCACAAAGATACTTTGGTTTATTTTCAGATTAAATATTGCATATTTTAAAATGTTTTAAGATAATAGCACTTCTAAATGTGACTGACAGTTTATTTCAGATTAGTGGGTATCCTTATGTTTTCTATCTGTCTCTTCCTGATATTTCTACTTTTGACATTTTCCCAGACTACAGAGAGCATCACTACACTGAACCTGCTGAACCGCTTTTTGAAACTAAACATTTTTCAGCAGATATTTTGCTGGATCTGGAATGTGTAAGGCAGTTCTGTTAGAGATATATAAAGCCTTTTTCTTGGCCTGATTTTGAATTAAGTGGTCTTTGAGTGGAACCTGAGGCAGAGAGAAGCTATTTGGGCTTGAGTCTCCTCTGTGAAAGGACAGGTCCAAGGCAATGGGAAAGGGAGAAAGGAGAAAGGACTATGTGTTGAGGAATTACCAGTGTACTGAAATAATTTTCAGAAAGTGTATTTAATGCAAAATGTAAAAAATCAATCCCCTGTAAACCATGTTCATTAAAAATTCTGTTCTGGTAGAATGACATGCATTGCAGCTGCAGAGGTTCTTGAAAAACTTTGGGGAAACTGTTCTTTGCATAATGTCATTCAGAGCTAATATGCTTTCCTTTTTAGGAATGGTGAATCGAGAAGTTCTGGAACAAGTGGAACGTGGGTATAGGATGCCTTGTCCTCAAGGCTGCCCAGAGTCTCTCCACGAGTTAATGAAACTGTGTTGGAAGAAGGACCCTGATGAGAGACCAACATTTGAGTATATACAGTCTTTCTTGGAGGACTACTTTACTGCTACAGAACCACAGTACCAGCCTGGTGACAATTTATAAGCCAACAGTCTATATAACATGCACAAATCTGCCAAATGTAAAAGACTTGCAAAGAATTCCTGAAGTCTCTAAGGAATCACAGGAAAGAAAATCTTCGCTACTTTGCATGCTCTTAATGGCAAACTGGAATTTCATAATGCAGTTGCACAAAACCACTTTTAAAGTGTTATACTCTGATTTACCAATGACACATTTTTTATTTTTTCCTCTTTCCCAACTTATTTTCAGGGTCCAAAGGAAGCTTACTGAAAATACGGGGCAGAAAAAATGAGTGTTGGTGTGAACAATAGCAGAAAAACCAATGTTTCAAATCCTTTATTCTCCCAGTATTTGCTTATCATTCTACTAATAAGGGAATTGTCTGGAATTAGTGATCTTGGGGTAAACCTTTTTAAAGCAGAAGAACTTTGTGGGACCAACAGTTCTATTCCAGTTCAGTAAAACTCCCTGTGTTTAAAACTACACGTGTGTGCCCCCACCCCCACAAAACAAAAGATGGTACAACTGTATTTGACTTACAGTCTCAGTCTTTAAGCTTCCACTTTCATGGACTTAATTAGGGTAGGCAGGTAAAAGGAGAAATTGGAACAGTGAATGAGAAACTTGATCTAAATGATAGATCTCAATAGTGAGATTAGAGAGCATAATGCACTGTGTTAATACTTGTGTTAATATAACTGGAAAGTAGCATGAGAGATTTTTCCTTTTTTCTTTCTGCATTGCTAATTAAGAATAATGAAGGTAACTAGAAAATGAGGTAATATTTTATAAAATTGTGTTGATAAAGTATGATGATATTTGAACTTGAAGCTATGTATGTAATACAATCACGGGGGAAAGCCTTTAATCTTTTAAGCTCCAATGGAACAGCGAGCTTTTGTATGGGAAGACTACCTGAACAAAGTTACAAAGTTCACCAGGAAAGCAAGACTGAAGCTGGTAAATGGCCACCTTTTAATCCTTTTTCAGAGACAGGTTTGGTACTGTTGTATGTGACTTGTGAGTGTTAACAAGGGTGGGTGCCACAAGTGCTATCTGTGGCTAGTCACTAGTTCAGGGATTTGATTGCACTTTTGCTTTTCTTGGCTATTAAGATACACACACAGTTGCTCTTCCCACTTCTGCCCTTCCTACAGAATTATTTAACTAAAAATAAGTGAAAGAAAATGTGAAAGTTTAAAAAGTAAAGGGATAAAATATATTTAATATTGTCCAAGTAATAAAATCTGCTGGTATTCAGCCCAGCTGACACTACATCTAGATTTATTTTCTTTGGCTACTGACATATCAAGCAATAATGTCAAGTCTTTTACTCAACAATTTGCATGAGGTTCTTGAATTTCTGATCAAGCATATCTACTTTAATTTTGAAACACTCTTACGTAGTTACTGGCTTGGAATTCATATGATCATTGTAAAGCTATCCAACAAATGAATTCAGAAAAGCTGGTAATATAGTTCTGGTACTAAACTTAACATTCATGGGTTTACACTACATTGAATCCAACTACCAAACAGATCTGTGTAGGAACAGTGCCATCATTTTTCATTTTCCCTCATCATTGCTCATCAACTGTACATCTGTGGTTATCAAATTTTAAAAGGGCTTTCTGTAAGAAAAACAAAAACAAAACAAAAAAACACATACACAAAATACTCAAAAAACCCAAAAAAGATGATTAAATTTTAATTTTTCTAAATATTTTAAAATTAATAACACAATCATATGAGTTTATGTATTAATACAGTCATAACAAAAAATGCCAAAAATTACACTGGCATTGTATGGATTTTTAATTACTGAATGGAACAGTTCATTGTAATAACACTTGTATAGTAAAGGAATAAAACACTAACTTAATGAACGTGTTCATTGTAAATGGTTGTGTATTATAAAACTTCTCCAAAAGAGTTTGTATGTTTATGAAAATTTATTTGTTTCACCTGAAGACCTTGATGTGGTTCTTACCCTAACAGAGTTTAAAATTCACATTCACACTTTTTATATAAATAGTAATAAGTTTAATTATGTAACTAAGTATTTTTATAAAGTATGGCATTGTTGAACTGTTTTGCAGAATTGGTTCAAAATAAATTTCATGTTGATTGCATCTGCTTATTTGAGGTGGGGGAGGGGAGAAGGTGGGAGGGGGACAAAAGCAGAGTTGCCTCACGTTGAGGGGAGGAGGACAGGAATAAAACATTCATGAGGTTCTTTTTATGCTCTGCAAATTGTACTTCCATGCAGAATTGCGAGCTCAGTGTGCATTATTGCTGTTAAAACAGACATTTTCTAGACTGGTTCACAGGTCCTTGGCAGAAATGGGTTAGAATAATTCTGCCTGGGCTTAAAACTACCCCTCTGGTGGACAGACAGATGGACTTGGGATTCTTGTGAGAGCAAGTCCAACTTAAACTCTCAGCTGGCAATCACTGTCACGCTGTAAGGCAAGCACATATCCTCCGTCTTGCTTTCTCTGGGATTAGCAGCCACTGTTCACTTCTGCCTAATTTTTCAGGGAATTTTATACATTTGTTTTTGCGATAGCCAATGTTTTATCTCAACCTCATTGAATGTTACCTGTCTCAATGACCAGCACGACTCAAAGTGCTGATTCTGGCATGTATATGCAGTGCCACTGTAATTCAAGGGAGCTAGTACTGTTTGAGTTTCAATAATAACTAAGGCAGCACTAAAACCATTCTTCTTACAGAACCTACAAATTGCAAAGTTTACTGTATTTTTAGTATTTCCTGTAATGTAATTAATGTTTTACTATTTTTAATGAGAACAGTCATGTAATTTCTGGTAATCTGTACTCCTCCCTGTTGTCCATCCGAACCTCGTGATTCCCATTCTGCATGCTAGGCCTGCAGACTGTTTCTGTCATGCGTTGTTTCAAGCTCTGTAGTATTTTAAGAATATTTTCATAGTATTTTTGAGTAAACTTCCAAACATAAACGTGTACGATCCTACTCTTTAGATAAAAGTACATTCCTGCTTTAGCATAAAGCATGATAAGAGCCTTATGTGTTCTTATCCTTGCAGCCACTGAATTTTCATTTCATTAGGCTTGTGAGTAGCCCTTACAACTGAAAAGTGGCCTTGGAAAGGATTGAAGGGGTTTTGTTGAGTTTGGTGGGTTATTTTGGTTGGTTGGGGTTTTTTTGTTTTGTTTAAAGAAAGACTTCTATAGTTTGCTGATGGGCAGAAAAAAGGCAGAATGCTGTCTTACCCACACTCATCTACAACACTAATGCTTATTCTAAAACACGTTTTCTGCAGCTGGAGTGAGTATAAAGAAGTAAACTTAATGAGCCCCTCCTTTTGTTATTTATTTTCAACTGTTCAATAAACTTCTCAGTTTTTAAGTTTTCCATGGAGATGCTATAGATGTTTGTACTTGTGGCAGCGTTCCTGTGACACGACTTGACTTAGAGCTACGCAGTCACATTGGGTTTAAACCACAGGAGCACGCAACGTAAGCACATTGCAAGCAGGAGACTCAATTCCTCACACCTGGCTTGAGGAATGTAGGGCTAGATTGGAACAACTGATCTGGGCACCAGAAGCAGGTCTGGGTGGATAAGTGCCGCAGTCCAGAACTGTGATTCACCCTGTAACTATTGCCTTGTGCAGTAGGTACTTGGGCTCTGTGCAAATGTCTGAAAGACTCGCCTTCATAGACACACATCTTGCTTGCACTTCAACCTCATTGTAGTACAGGAACAAAACTGCCTTTGACCTTCCAGGCACTGCAGGAGAGTGACAGCGTGAGGCTGGGAGCATCCCCCTAAATATACATCTCTGACAGACACCTTTCCAAGATAGGGTGAGAAGAGTCAGGAGAAGGAAATGAGGTGGTTGTATCTATTTTTGATGTAACAGCCTGGAGTGTAAAACTTGGGTTCTGATCAAGAATCCTGGCTAGCTGGGTGTCAGCTGTGAGAGACTGTTAGGGTGTTGAGAGTTGGAAGCAGAAGCCACAGAAGAACTTCGCCCTCAGCTGCAGACTTTAGCATTTCCTCAAGGACCAGATTATTTTCTCGGCACTTCTTCCTAGTGACACATAGAGTGTGTTAGCTACAGAAACAGCAACAGCTTCCCTGTTTCTTTCTCTCTTAGCATAGGGGAGGAAAAGTGGGTGAGTCGGATAGAAGGATGGAGGCAAGCAGCTGAGGTACCACACTTCATCACTGGGCAGAGGGAAGCAGGCTGAGGGCTGTGGCATGGCAGATGTCATATGTTCTTGTCTCTGTCATATTTTGAAAAGGAGGTAGAAATGCAGGGGAACTGAAGAGCATCTGTTCCCTTGTGCACAGTGGAAATGGAGCAAGGCTAATGCCAAGTGCTGCTTCAGTTCTCTCTGGTGGCTCTTGGAGCCCACCCTGATTGGTTTCTAGCAGATCTGCTTCATATTAGTTGGGGAGTCCCAAGCATTGCTTTGCTCTCAGAAATTTCTAAGAACGAGCCTTGATGAGCTGTTAGGAAATTTATAAAAACAAAAACAAGATACTGAGAGCCTGACGAGAGAGTTACTGGCCCCTGGATCCCAAATAGACAGCACTCTTGAGAGGTAGCTTAGCATTCCTTTCCTAGTGAATGTATGTGGATGTAGGATTTTCTGTCAGGTTTCCCTCCTCTCCACATATAGGTATGGTGTACCCAGGAACTTCACAGAGTTCAGACATTAGTCATGGGACCCATGTTTTTCTCTGGTCCTGCTCTTTGAGCTTATTTTCCTTGTTAGTTATGTACGCAAATGTGCTTTTTGTAGGTAGTACATTGATAATGTTTTTTTAGCATTCTCTATAAAGGCATAGATTTTGTCAAATTGTAACAACCACTGTTGTAGGGGTATCAAAGTATTTACTTTTTGTGTATTTTTATAGAGCACTGAACATTTTCTCTTAGTATTTAATTTACTATAGGCAAGGAGAAACATGTTGGCCATTGTGTTGTTTTTGTTTTGTTCTTAAAGACAGGACAGATACCCAGTTAAACGCAGCAGGGTCTAGAAACAGGCTGGAAATCTAAAAGGGAAACCTGAATACAAGCAGTCTTGATTAATTAGTCATGTACCAACTGGAAAGCTGACTGCTGTGAAAGCATTCCTTTCTTTAATCAAAAAGCTACTGCCAGTAGGAGCACTTCCTTTGTGCCCTGCTGCTAGGTTATTGAGTCTCTAGCTGAGGCTGCTGGTAAGTACATACTGGGAAATGGATAAATCTGTGAATTTTTACCTTTGCTCCTGAAAATCCATCCCAGGCATGCTAATGATGCACCTTTTTTTCCTGCACCTCCACAGGTGCCAGCTGCTGGATTCACCATTCATTCACTATCCTCCCACCCCCCCACCCCAACATGCACACACACATTATTCACATTTGGGGCAGTCTTCCAGGGGCTAAATGGCTGTTGATCCTTCAGTGTTTGGCAGTGCCAAGGGTGTATTTGCTGAAGTAAGGAAGGGTAAGGAAGCATTTCTCTTCTTTCAAAAACAAAATATGATAAATCTCAGTTCAGTATGACTCCTATGATAAAAGTACCACATGTGAGGAGAACATCTAATCATTTGACTGCTTCTTCATGAGATCAGTGAGGACTTTTCCCTGCTTCTCCAGCAAGTGTAGAAAATGCCACTCAGGAAGATGCTCATGGTGTGCTGTGGAAAAGGGAATGACCATGCTAAATTGCAGCCCCTGCTCAGTCCTGCAAAGGAGGTCAAGTCAGTGATTCTGTCCTTCTGGAGAATTCCCAGGAAAAGGCAAGAGTGTTGGTTCCTGAGAGTGAAATGTTGTTCCTTAGAGTGAAAGCTGGTGGCTAGACGACTTGGGTTCCTTACATGCCTCTATCCACCTTCCTCTCCTCTCAGTTCTAGCCTGGGTGTTTGCAACTAATCGGCTTTTATTTCTCCATTGTGGCTGTGCAGTAATAGCATGGACACATATGAGAATTCACAGGTTAGTTTTTCTCTTTTTTAAGTGGAGGGTGCCTGGCAAATTAAGCAGCTCTATAGAAGCAAGATTACATCTGTACCCCTTTCACTGGAGTTTTGATTTTATTCTGTATTACTCTCTTCATTTCTGGAATGATTCTGTCTTTCAAAGTGGCTTATGACTACCATAGATGTATATTATTTCCATTCAGCTAAAAGACTAGAAGTACAAGAGAAACAATTTCCATATTTACATTTTAGTCTACTGTTACTTGTTAAAGTGACTGCATCAAAATCTGTCCATTGAATTTTCTTGACATCTTTATCAAGGAATTTGTTTGCAAGGAGAGGATTTTTTTTTTCCACATGGAAGTGACGTTCAATCAATTGCCTCAATGAGTTAAAGGTTATAATGAGCAGATTACAAGTAGGCTAAATATGAGCTCTGGCGCCACTGTCATTAGAATGGCCCCAGCCTTTTCAGACTGCTCCTAAGTGTTCTGAAGAACAAGTGTGTATATACTTAGCAACAGATATGCCCCTGATTTCAATTGATCAGTAAAGTAGGAAGAAATGACCCTTTTTGTAACCTGGGGATGACAAAGAGCAGTCAGGGGGATAGCGGGATACATATTCACTATGAAAGGTCAGCCTATCTTGTGGAAATGCTCTTGATCTATTGACAAAATAGCTTGGGCTTCATTTGCTCTTTGTTCCAAGACAGACACTGTTATGCCAGGCAATAACCAGAAATCTACTGAGAGGCAGCATCTCTCCCAGGGATTTCCAAGGCATTTACCATCTTGCCCAACAGCCCTTACTGCCTAATACACAGCTTTTCTCACACACTCTCAGACAAATGAGATCAGTGTCATTAACCTTTATCAAGGAGAAAAGGTGTGTTTTGACTCATCCAGGGTCAAGTTGAAGACCATGATCAAGCAGCAGCCAGAATCTAGCATTTGGTCGATTGAACATTTCCTTTCAGATGGGCAACTTTTAGCATCACCTACCAACTTTGACCTCTGGTCCTGAGCTTGGAGAAGAAAAGCTGCTGCAGTTTCCCATTATTGTTTACAATGGACACCTGAGCAACAGAAAAAAAACAAAAACAAAAAAAACAAGAGAGAGAGAGAAACTTGTAAAAAACCCTGTGGGTCTGTCCTGCACAGCAATTTGGCTGCCACAAAGCCAGTGTACCAATTACTCTTTGCAGAGAGCGTGGAGCATGGGTCTGTAGCCTGAGGCTTACCCGGGGGCCCTGGTATGCATCTAGCCACCTTTCAGACACCACACATATGTGGGTCACTTCTGTGACTGTTCCACAACCACTGCCCAGTGAGCACATTCATGAGCTCCCTCCTCTTTGCTCCCTTCTTGTACCTTGGTGTAGGTTCCAGACATCACTGGTTTGCAGCAGTGCCCTTTCAGCCTTAGACCATAGAATGAGCACTTCCTTCTTTGCCATTCCAGTCTATTTCACTAACACTTCAAATATATCAAAACCCTCTAAGCACTCAGCTGAACACCCACAAAACCTCTGACTTGATGATATCATGCCTTTTCCTCCTTCAACCTACCTTTGCAATTATTCCTCACAGAAATAATTTCTCACAGAAATGCCTCATTTGTTGGTTTTGGTGGTTTTTTTACTCACTTAGAATCTAGCAAGTACGTGCTCAGTTATTTTAAGCTTCTTTAGGAAAAAAACCATTCTTTTTAGTCAGCCTAAGACTGGAGTCTGTGTATCACCTGGTTTGCTATAAGATGCTGAAAACCCTCCCCGTCGTCATGGGTGAAATGTGCGTAGTACAACCTGCCTAGATGCATAAATGACCTCAGGCACTGTAGTACATGATTCATCACATCCAAGAGAAGTGGGATGGGATTGTTCCCACAATGCAGGTGGGAACAGCAGAGGAACAGAGACACAGGCAAGGAAAGTGTCTTAGCCAGAGTCACGCAAAGAAGTTCTCACAAAACTGTTTCAGACATCAGTTGCTCGTACCTCAAGCAAGTATCCTAAGCAGGGGACAACTCACAGAACTGGAATCATTGCATCTTAACTCAAGACTGTTTATTCCATGCTGCTGAAGAAAATGATGGTTGTCACAAGGCATATGTGCTGTCTGTCCTTGCTTTGACACTCTGCAGTTTGCTGAAGAAGATTGGCATGTGGTTTACCCTGGCAAAACCCTTTGCTCAGAATAAATGTTGACATTGATTAGTGGTATGTGGGACTGGAAAAAAAACAATTCTGGTATAGCCCTGAGTCTTGGGGACTTGAAACAGCTGGAGCACAACTGCCACTACCTCACTGCCAGAAACGGAATGCCTTATGAGGAAATCAGAATTTGAATGTGACTGCAAGTACCAAAACAACTCAGGGAGATGCAGCAGTGGCTGGAAAGAGATGGTAGGTAAAGCCTGCATAATTTGAAGAAATGCTGTTTTCCTCACAGGATAAGGGGCTCTGATGGCCTCTGTCCCCTTAACAGTGTTTTGCCAGTCCTCGGTGGCTGTTTTCTTCTGCTGTGGAGTGGGAGGTGATACAAAATAACTCTCATCTTGAAAGCCCTTTGTGACTATTACTTTTTTTGAGGAAGGGGTAAGCATCTGGAAACAGGAAGTATAAGATAAAGCATGGCCACTCAACCAAAGTGACAGTGGCCACCCAGGTCTGGGCGCAAAATGAATGGTTCCACGCTGCTACTTCAAATTCACATACTGTCTGAAAAGGTTAATTCTCAAAGTACCAGCTGAGGAAAGGGCCTACAGCCCTTCTGTTATAGGCATTTGGATGTAATGAGGCAGTAAATTTGGCTATGCTTGGCAGTCATGTGTGCTGTCAAGGCTTTCTTTATTCATGTGATCAATAGAGACATGGGAGAAATTGTCAACAACTTTGAAGGCTTCTCCAGAGAGCAACAGGCAACTTACTAGCAACAGGCAACTCTGCTGTAAGACACATTTTAAGGTGCCATTGTGAAAAGGATGGTAACAAACACGTAAGTTGTGAACTTCCATAAAATGGTTCCATTTGCATTCTTGGAAATTAAGAACACATGTGGTTCTCAGGCAAGCCAGTGTGAAAGCGACTGGTCAGAATTCAGGGGGGTATTTGATGCAAATTGCACATTTCTGCACCTTCTCTTTTTTTGTAATTTTTAACCAGTATGAGTTGTTTTGGTTGTTTTTGTTTTAGTTTTTCCCCAGTATCAGTGACTTTCCCCCTTGCTGTATTATCAACAGTACAGTCTTTTAAACTGTGGGGGACAAAATATCATTTAACAGAAACTGTGAGTATCAAACCACTGTGGATGACACTGAGAGCTCTACATTTTTTTGCTCAGTAGATTGGACCAGAGAAGGGCACTGTCCACTTGGCTATAGCTGCTGTCCTGAAAGCTCTGTGGGCCAAACAAGAGGAAAAGGTGACACCCATGGGACCTCAGTGTAAGAATGCTCATTAACTCAGAGAGATCCTGATTGCCCTCATTTCCATGTGGTCTTGATTTTGAAATAATCTATGCATATGATTTGCCTTAAAATATCAAATAACTTACAGTCATTGCTGAGTTTTTGGAGACTATGCCCATGCTTCATTTTTGCAGGATGGAAAATGGTAGCCATTGCTCAGTGCTTAGTGGTGGAATTGGTCGGAACATTACAAAGTAATTTTGTGGAGCTCTGGCATTTCTGAAAAAAAATATTTTTGCTGAGTCCTGTTTCTTCATATACCCTTCTCTTGATTTCATCTTTCTTACTCACATATTATAATCTGAGATTTTCACCTTTTAGCTGCTTCCCTATTGAATGTGCTGTTGATCTGCGTGCCAAATCTTTCATACTTGACATGTTACTATTTATTAAAAATAGCTTTTTTAGGCAGTGATGTGCCATAAAGACAGAATGGTTAGAAAGGAAAATTAGTGAACAAAGTATATGTCTGCTCCAAAAAAACTGATATAGAAAGAGCTGCCTGGAATTACGAGCCTGGGGACCAGCCCTGTGAACTAGAGAAAAACATCCTTGAAAAGGGCAGCTGGCCTCTCTGAAGTGCAGCTGAGGTACCTAGAAACCAGAAACATCCACAGATACCACTGATAAGAACCAAACAAGGAGAGTGTAACAACAATTTCTCATGTGAAGGTGGAAAACAGTCTGAAAAAAAGAATAGCTCTGAAGGAACTGAAACCAGCATCCCCAGCTGTCTGTGAAAAAATAGAAATTAAACAGGATCTATTGGCTGCTGAATGCCCCACTCCCTCTTATGATTATGTGCTATTAAATCACTCTATGTTTATCCAGAAATGAGCCTGAGAACTTCTTTCTTGAATCCCACACAACATTTCTATGAACACTTGGGCTCTCCCCAGGGACACCTGGCTAAAAAAAGTCTGTTATATGGATTATTTTGGAAATGGGACTCTACCAGCTCTCTTACTGTCTAGGTCTCTCCTCCTCTCTTTCAGGAAGGATTGGTCCCCCAGGCTGTTCCCACCTTTTGAGATGGTTTTGCTACTTTTGAAATCTGGTGAATTGACTTCATATCAATAGCATAAATATTAGTATAAGTAATCATAAAAATATCTGCTGTTATATAATTGATAAATCTGCTGCATCTATGATAAACAGTAACCTAAAATAGTAATCTAAAATAGTATATAAGTACTTGGCTGCTGCTGCCATTGGTTGTACCACAGTACTGATTCATGTCGTTATTAATTAATTGTACCACGCTCTTGTTTGAGAATGTATATTATTGATGGCACATACTAATTTGTAATAACTTTATAGATATTCAGTCATATTCATTTTATTAACCATAGATATGTTTTCCAGTGGCAATTTTTGTTGTATTTGTGGTAATCTGTAATAAAGGAAAGAAATTCAGTGGGCAAAGCTTTCATGTCCTCATGAATTACAGACTCCCACAAACCCACAGTCATTATCTCTCCACACCTTTTTTAACAATCACTCTACCAACATTGCTTCCATAATGAAACCAGGCTAAGAAGGATGCTCAATCCTTAATGATTTTCAGGAGAAAGTGTCAAATGTTCCTGCTTGGTGTTGAGAACCATTTTGCTTTGGTGTCAGGAATTAACTTTGCATGCCAAATGTAAATGTTACTTGCATTTTGTGACATTTCATCATAAGGAAAAAAGCATCTGTGTGTTATGGCATCACTGTGGTTCCAGTTATTTAATTTGTTTTGTTTTCTAGTTTATGTGAAAGGTTGACATGGTCAGAAAGTCTAAAGGAACTGGCCCCTATTAGAAGAGTACCTGTTTTAGTTGGTGTCGAAACTAAAATGGTCTTACAGCTCATTTCAGACAGAAGCTGTGCCACTGGCAGGGAGTGCTGCTTTCTGCCCAGAGAAGTCCTTCCCTCCCAACATGCCCTTTTTCAGTGTCTGCTCTTGAGCAGAGATGCAAACTAGCCCCTCTCCTGGGGAAGCTCTACAGCTGGTCTTTGCTCTCTCTCGAGTCACAGCCAGCAGTGGGGGCTGATGTCTCCAGTGACAGGAAGCTGTGTACTTAAATAATGTGATTTAATCTGTAGGTCTTTGTTTAGGGTTTGGACAAGAAGCTGCTTTTCTTTAAGTCTGGATAATTGGGAGTTTGTTTTCATTTTTTAAATGGCTGGGGGCTTTTTCACAAAAACAACTCCTTGCTGAAAACTACAAACTTGGTAATTTAATTGCCTGTGCTACCATGGTCTGCTAGTAAACGCTTGGCCTTCATGTGTTGATCTGTTTGCTGAAGTGATCAGTCATTTTGGGGGGGAATTCCCTTCAGAATTAAGATCTAAAGGATCCTGCTCTAAAATAACTAGGTATTTCCTTTTCTGAGAACAGGAGCTATGAGAATAGGGGTGCTTCCCTATTTTAATTTGACAGCTAAAATAGTGTGACTTGGCTTTCCTGTTTAATCTTTTACTCCTGCTTGGATAGAGTTTAAAAAGAAGCTGAAAAGGGCTTATTATCAACTACTCACAGCCATGAAATTAGGCAAACACACATTTGGCAGTGCAACACAAGCTGATGAGGGAGGGGGGGTGTGAAGGTTTAGAATATCTGCTGTTTCAACTCCCTGCTTGCTTCAGAAAAATGGGGAAAAGATTGACAGCCAATCTTCAAATGGCTAGCATTACTTAATCTCTTTTTCATCATACTGTTTTATCATGCTATGGGGTTTTTTTTATTTATTTTATTTTACATGTCATGCTTGAAGGAGGCTGCCAGCATTTGCTATTCTGCAGGGAATACAGATAGATTATTGGCGTGCTACCAGAGGAGGAAGCTTGTGGTAAGTCATCTTTCCTTCAAAGCTGGAGTTTTGGTACCCTCCATTTTCCTAATCCTGGACTTGTCTCATCAGTTTTGATGGGAGTAACTCTGTCAGGAACACACCATCAGCCTGTGAGACTGACAGGCTGGAGGAACAACAGTAATGATGAAACCTGGAGTGGGAGGAGAATTTGATCCAGTTCAGTGTAATTTGATATTCATTCTTGTTCCCCGACAGAAATACTCCAAAATGGTCTGCTTGGGAAAAGAGAAAGGTGTGAGCTTAAATACATCTGTACCTGATGAAAACAGTTACTTTGCATCTCTTAGAGAGTGGGAAGGGGACTGTGTGAGATGAAGCCTGCTGTTTGCTGGCATCTTCTTGTGTGTCCCAGGAGTGCAATGTCAAACATCAGGTTTGTGCCATAGTGGTGATGTTTTGCCATATAACTCTTTGCACTGGGTTAGCAATGAGCTTGTGCCGATCTCTGCTTCTTCCAAGGATTTATCTGCTTTGCAGTTCTCTTGCAATAAAATAGCTAGGAAGAACGGGGAAGGGCTTATTTGGCCCAATTGATCTATTTGATTAAAATTCCAGGTTTTGGGAAAAATAAAGTAGTAAAAACATCTCCAATTCAGTTTACCCAAATAACATCCTTTGATGCATTATTTAACAAAATAATACACTGTTGCCTAAAACACAGCCTGACTTATAATTATTATCTGCTTCAGAACAGAAAATGTTAAAGAATGGATATCTGTCTTATTCGGGATCCTATTCCTGGCTGGGCAACTCAGACCAGCAGTTAAAACAGGCTTGAATGTTCAATTTTACAGCCGTAAGATTTTAAATAGTATGTGACGTGGGAAATGCTAACAGATGATGATCATTTCTCACTGCTTTCTCCTAAACACTTACAAGTTTTGCTGGATTGGCTGAAAATCTATCATTACCATTTGGGGAGGTAAAAAAGTGGGCTTAATAGCATTTCAGTGATTTTCCCAGTTAGGCAGAGTGTTTATGAATGAAGATATATCCATTGAACTAACATAGAAATGGAAATTTCTTTGTTGGTATATTCTGTGTAACAGTGAGTTTGCATGGCTACAGCTGTTGTTGGTTTATGTGAGGGGTTTATGCACATAGGGATTCTCAGGGGAGTGCTCTGAACTAACCAAAAGTATGATCATTAGGAGTGTTAATGAAAGTACATGAAATCCATGCTTGGATAGATACATTGAGAAGGACAGTACCCTTATCCTGTGGTAACTTCATGGATGAGAAAAGGGGATATCTTCTTCAGAGTCAACATGAACTTCAAAATTTAATAAATTCTGGTTTTAAATTTTAATAAATTTTAATCTAGAAATTCTGGTTGCCATCACTTTGAGGGATACCCTGGAACTGTCAGGAGCAGAGGAGCCTTGGCTTCCTTCATAAACAGCATTCCTATTGCCAGAGAGAGCTGCATGTGCTTGATTCCCTGTCTCAGTTCATTGGTGTCAGATCAAGTTAATATAGTTGGTATTTTTCCTTCATAAAGGTATACCTTGAAATACTGTTGCCAGGTTATGGGATGTTCATACCTGGATTAGAAAAAAATATTATTTGTTACAGTTAGCTGGGATGAAGAGTTTGTTACTGATACATCTGATCTCATTTTCTGATGGTTTTTTCTAGCTACTTGTGAGGAAGCAATAAAAAGCTTATTCTAATTACATGTAAATTAATATTATTCTAGATGCAGTGTAGTGGAGTTATTTGGAGATGTATAATTAATTGATCTAACTTTTCTTGCAGTTGCACACACAGGCTTTGAGAGAAGACTGGATAATGTACAGTAAATGCTTGAATCGAGTGTTCTACTTTTGTGTTTTATGCTTTGAAAGGACAAACCAGGCTTAGTCTAACTCTTGCAGGTCTGTGACATGGGCAGTGATGACTTTGCTTCTGTATCTCTCCCAGACACTCCCCCCTTCCACTACTGCATGATGCTGCATTGCAGGAAAACAGGAGTGGCACAGGAAAGCTGAGGGCTGGTCACAAGTGAAGATTAACGCGTTTCCGCTGACTTACAAAACGCCATCGCCGCTTCATTTTCAGAGTAGGATGAAGCTTACTCACAAGGGAGGAGAAGTAACAAGGAAGTTCCTTCTGTAAGACAGTCACGCTATAATTGTAAAATCTACTTTATGGATTCCAGTTTATGGCCCCATTAATCATTCAGAAGTGATCTATCTCCTGTTCCAAGCATGCATATACGTTCAAAGTAAAAGTGAGTGATTATCTACAGGATGATATTTACAGATTGAGATCTATACAAGAAATGATTGGCCAGACAAAATAACTGTGAATATCACTTTTTGCTGCTATAGTATGTTATTTTCTATTCAAAACCATTAGGAGAAATATCTCTTATATGCATTTATTGACAAATATTGGGTTTTTCCTTCTTCAAATCCTGAAAAACTATATCAACAAACATTGATATATTTCCACGAATAGGAGTATTGGATGTGGCTGAAGTAGATTTATTACTAAGAATTTTAACCTGTATTTCTGAGCCAGAAATTTGAGTCTGCGGGGGAGCCCCACTACTAGGATTGTCTTCTAGAAGATTTAAAGTGCCTTTTGTACTCAGAGAGACTTCCAGAATAAAGCCTGTTAATAATTTTAATGGATATTTGGCCAAAAATACGCTGGAAAAGAAGTTATTCAAACTAAAATATTTGAGTGAAAATGAAAAAGTAGATGGAAGTCACTAATTTTTATTTTGAAAGGTTACTCTGTTGACTGCTATGGGTCAGATTCTTTGCCCCACATGTGTGTTCACTGACACACTACAGCTGCTGAGCTACTCTGGGTGCTGCAGTGCAGCACAAAGCTTTCATGGGATGCCATAAATCATGGAATGCTGAACCAGGAACTCTGTCAAGATAGAATGGCAAAGACCTGAAGAGCCTGCAGAGGAATTATGATGTAATTTTCAGATGATTCATTTTTTGTAGAAAAAAAATTTCTCTTGTGTGGGAGAGAAATGCTGCCTCAAAAACTCATCTTATTTAAAGTATTGCACTTTTTTTTTGGTCAGGAAACCTTTCTGCTGAAAATTTCAGGCAGCCATATCCATGTTTTAGGGTGCTTTACTTAAATATATGCTGCCAAAGATATACTCATTCCCATAGAAGAATGCTTTACTTCCTACAGGTCCTGATCTGCTTAGTTTGAACCTAGTCTGGATATTGACATAGTGATTGCAACACTGCATAAGCATAGCCAAAAGTACAACACAGGCAGAACAGCAATTCCAACTTTTCATTTCCTTTCTATTTCCGGAATTTCTACCACTTCATAAAAAATTTGCAGTTTGTCAGGAAAAATAACTCTCTAGAAACCCTCACTGTGTTTGATTCTTATTTTTCTTATCCCAGATGCTGAATGCAAAGCAAAAATGGGAAATAAAGGAAGCAATAGAGTGGGTCACTGAACCAGCTGAGTTTAAACCCCCATGTATTAAGGAGCCAACTTTTCCAGATGAGGATATACATATCCAGATGGGATATGCAACTATTTCAAAGCTTGGAGGTTTAATATTTTATTTCAATAATACTACAGTGACTCCAGTACTGATGTAATGCTGATACTGTTCCTTCACATATTCAGAGTTCAGTTTGAACTAGTGATTCAGAATACTATTAAATGTATTTGCTACAGGACCTTAATACATATTCTGCACCTGTATTCCCTTAAGTTTAAATAAATAGCTCCTTTCTAGAAAAATATGTAAAAGGACTGCAATGCTTGCATAAGGAAGGCAGCCAACATTTAGTATGAAATGGGAATGGACTTTTTTGTTTTTAAATGTGTGGTTTCCAGTGAAATTGGAAGTTTGGTTCAGAATTTGTGTTCCCAACATGCTATACTTAACAGCACTGTTAAACCCCAGATCTACTGTGTGTGTATTTCTTTACTGCTGCACACACCCTGTTATATAATTCTTTACATTGCTTGTGGACAGGATAAAGCAGAAAAAAAAAATCAATAAAAAGTTTTAGAACATGTGTAACATTTTCTATAAAACACATAGAAAACCGTGTGCTGTTATTCCATCCTTTGTGCTACTGAGTAACTCCACTGGGAATTCGGTAAACCAGAAGCAAGTCTTGAATATTTATTTCCTTGCAGGCCTTAACAGTGCTACGAATTGGTGCAGCAACCAGAGAACATGTGAGTATATGTAGAAGTGCTTTGGGCTTTTTCCTAATTACTGTTTGCTTAATGAATCTACTGCATAACCATTGGAGCCTGTGCCAAAACTTCTTTGTGTGAAGTTAAACACTAAAGCTGAAAATGACTTTGTCTCTATTTCAGCTATTCCCTTCCAAGGTTGCCTTTCTTCACCTTATCTCCCTAGTTCATTCTTCCCACATACAATTTCTGTGAACAACCTGGAAATATCTAGGGTTCTTTTCACTATTATTATAAAAGTAATTGCTAAAATTTCATCTTCCTACATCAGTGAGAAATATGAAAGCATGCATCCTGTGGTTGTGATTGCCCATAGGAAGGGTAGAGAAGCAAGGTGCAAAGATGAAGTCCATGCTGCTCTGTGGAGCACGCTGCAGGTGCAAGAGACAGCCTGGATAACACCTGTGCAGAACAGTGCAGGCTGGACAATGTGGTCTGTAGAGCACTGAGGGGCTGATGAAGCTGATATCCCCTGTAGCCCAAGATGATTACCCAGCTCCCGTTTTCATTTTGTTCTCTGGGTTTGGTGCTTCAGCCAGTGTTTTGCTCAGCACAGCAGTGCATGTGTAGACATGACTCTGCAGTGGCTATATGCAGGAGCGGGGTTTAGGCTCCTCTAATTGCACCAGCTCTATTTGTGCTGCCCTAACTCAGCTGTAAATATCAACATTCCAGGAAATTGTGCTGTTAGCAAGCTTCAAGTCATCCTCTCAGTGGTACCAGAGACACTGCCGGGGGTGCAGGAGGGCTGGGGAGCCAGGAGCATGGCTGGCAGGGCAGGTCTGAGGGAACAGCCAGAACTGGGAAGGTTACCAGACAAGGTTATGGTGCCAAGACAGCTCTGAGGGCAAGCTCTGTCCCGGTGACAGAGACCAGGGTCAGACAGAGCCCTGCCAGGGATTGCCAGCCTGCCCATGGTGATGAAGTGAGGCCCAGGTCAAGCAGGGCCCAGCCTGTGGTTCAGGTCCGGACCAGTTTGATCCATGGCTCTGCTCAGCTGCAATCACCCCTGGGGTAGCTCAGGCAGGGACCGGGGTTGTGTCCTGAGCTGAGACAGGTCCGAGGGCAGGGATGAAGGGGGAGGGCTTTCAGTGAGGCTGGGCAGGGCCAGCAGGGCTGCTCCTGCCTGGAGCTCCCTCCAAGACAGATGCATCCCCTCACCCAACAGAGAAGCAGAGTGGGCTCCGATGGGATTCCTCTGAAGGGGAATTTACTTGCTGTGGGGTGTAGGGGATATTTCAGGGGACACAGAATCAGGACAGGGACACAGAAATGGGAAAGAGATAAGGATTGTTGGAGCCAGGTGGAGGGCTCAGGCAGACCCTGCATAGCCCCTGGCAGGCCAATGGGTAGGGGTCAAAGTGGGGATTCTCAGATGGCCCCTGAAGATCAAGTGCCCCTTGTGAGGGCATCAGTCAGGCTCAGCGTTTGGGCAAGGCCTGTGCTGTGGGAGGGGGTGCTGGTTTTGGCTGGGCTAGAGTTCATTTTTTCACAGTGGCTAGGGAAGGGATAAGTTTTGGGTTTGTGCTGAACACAGGGTTGATAAAATAGAAATGTTTTTGTTATTGCTGAGCAGGGCTTGTGCAAAGCCAAGGCCTTTTCTGCTTTTCATACTGCCATGCTGGCAAGGAAGTTGGGTGTGCCTGGGAGTTTGGGAGGAGACGCAGCTGGACAGGTGACCCAAACTGACCAAAGGGATATTCCAGACCATGTGGTGTCATGCTCAGTGTATAAAGCTGGGAGAAGAAGGAGGAAGGGGAATATTTGGAGTGGTGACGATTGCCTTTCCAAGTAATCATTATATGTAATGGGTCCCTGCTGTCCTGGAGATGGCTGAACACCTGCCCGCCCATGGGAAGCAGGGAATTCATTCATTCATTGTTTTGCTTTGTTTGTGTACACAGTTTTTGCTTTCCCCATTAAACTGTCTATATCTCAAACCATGAATTTTCCAGCTTTTTCCCTTCCAAGCCCAGCCCTGACCCCAATCGGCTGCTTGGGGCTGGGTTGCTGGCTGGGGTTAAGCCACAACAGAGGGTCAGAGCCCAGAGTCAGGCCAGGTTTGTAGGGCAAACTCTGCTTGTGCAGAGTTCTTGTGCAGCTGCAGGCCTAGCTCTGCACTGCTGGCTCAGAGCTTGAGGCAGCCTGAGGTGCCTGGCAGGCAGGATGCCATGGGACCAGCTGCTCCCAAGGACTGGGAACTGTCAGGGAGCCCCATGGGGGCAGCACGGCAGAGTCCTCCCAGCCAAGCTTGTCCCACCTCCAGGAGTGGCAGGGGGCAATAAGGTGGCCCCAGCCTCATCTTCCCAGGGATGGGGATGAGCAGAGGCTAGGAGTGAGGAGAACCATGGTCAGACAGGGCCCAGGGTGTGTGTCCCGCCAGGATGGGGTGTTGTTCCATGGCCAGACACGTCCACAGCTGTAGCACAGCTGGAGGCAGGTACACCTGCCATGCAACCCAGGTAGAAACTAAGGCCCGTGGGCAGAAGGTGTGAGCCCCAGGTGAGACTGGTCACAGTGAGGTCTGTCAGTGCACTCGGTGCCCTGTCTGGGCTCAAGAGGAACTTGTCTGGTACATTTGCAGCTATTTTAAAAGGGTGAAACCTGTCCTTTCCCCTAAGGAAACTCATTGCTAGCATTAGTAGTAAATCACTGCCATCAGCTATATTTAAATACTTTTTGCATGAAATATTTTTAATGAGTCCAAAGACCAGAACTAACTCCCAGATCTATCATGAATAGCAAGGTGTCAGCAGACAGGCTGATACCTTTCAGAATACCAGTCTCCAGATTAAAGGAAATTAGGTTTTTTGCACCAAACTTTTTGCCAAGTATTGACACCAAATCTACAGAGCCAAACAATGTGAATTAACAAATTCTTAGTTCTCTGCAGCAACTGGAAACAACAGTGATGACATTAGCATAATTTCTCTACTGCCAGTTTCTCATGCCAAGCCCTGCTATTAAAATATTTAATTTTACTTCTCACTCTCAGCTGTTGTCTACCAGTAGATAGGGTACTTTATTTGCAGAGGGAGGTGTTTTATAATGAATATCTAGTAGGATGGGTTTGAATGACCCATTAGTATTGCCTTGCTTT
The DNA here is from genome assembly GCF_017590055.1 of Onychostruthus taczanowskii. Taxonomy (NCBI): domain Eukaryota; kingdom Metazoa; phylum Chordata; class Aves; order Passeriformes; family Passeridae; genus Onychostruthus; species Onychostruthus taczanowskii. The sequence goes on from NW_024498795.1 coordinate 9,543,485, forward strand.
ACAAACTAAAGGCCAGTCCTGGTTTTTGGCTTTACTGGATGTTTTACATAGCCTTTCTCTCTTTTCACCATAGCATTCACCATAGCATAGAGAACCACATAAGCATTTAATGTATTTATCCACAGAATTCCCATGTGAATAAGGGGAATACAATTATCTGTACTACAAACACAGGAAATTAATATGAGGCCTGAAATGACAGAACAACTTAGTCCAGCTCCAGACAGGAAATCTGTAGCACAGCTAGAAATTGAATCCTGACTCTTATCCAACTGTATCTCAGCTACAAGGCCATGTCTCTTCTGGCTGCACTGGTCTCCAGGAGGAAGAATGATTTCCTACAGCAAAATCACTGCTATTTTCACTTTAGGTGCCTCAAAATGGGAATAGCTGCTCATTCACATAGGCAAGCATTCATATCCCAAAGCTGTGTAGTCCCAGGCATGCTGAATCCTGTCCCCAGAGTGTCCCTGGTTCCTGCCTCTGGACACAGTTAGATGACTAGAGGGGTGTGAGTTGGCTCCCAAAGGAGCCTACATGCTAAAAAGATTTTGAGGGAGTGTGTGAAGCAATTATCTGGGAGAGCCACCCAATCAGTTTGTGTGAGCATTACATAATATTTGAGACAATATATTTGTCTCACTACAGGCTCTGTGTGCCTTTGTGCACATTAAGCCAATGTCTGTGGCCTGGAATGGAGCAGCCATTTTCACTTGGCATTTTCACTTCACTTTCACTTGCAGGATTTAACATCCAGTTAAGTGGCAGTAATTTCCAAACTCAGTCCAGTACAGCTATGCCCTTTGGCACACACTGATTTTTATTCAGTGTATCTCAGTTTATTGTGTCAGGTGTAGTGTTCTTGACATTACAAGTATAAGCTGATTTTTAATACTGACAACATCCTTGAAGTTCATTCAAATTCTCATGTGATCTCTCATTTAAATGTAAATGATTTGGATTTATAGAGACACACACAGGAGGGACACTGTACAAATGCTTTTGTATGAGTTGCCAGCAACTCTTATAATATGTTAATTTGGGAGTCTCCAGATCTTAACTTTCCATTTTCTCCCTTCTACTGCCACAACAGAGTGATATTTAAACATCTTCTACAAGCCAGGGCCTTGAGTTGTCTCCAAATTGACAGCTGCAGGCTGGGAAGTGTGAATGAAAGCTTGTCTGTGCTGCTGATGGCCAAAAAGTTCCAGAGAAAGGCTCTGCAAAATGCAGCAGCAATGAGAAAATCTTTCTCTCCCCATCCTTCAAGGCAGTCTGATTAGTTTCTTCAGCTCTCATGATTGTGATTTCTGAGCATAAGCTTGCATCACTGTTGTAATTTTTGTTGTTTCATGTTATGCACCAAAAGGCTTTGCATGTCCCAGTGTGGCAGTCATCTCCAGTCTGGATTTGGGGGCCTCTGTCAATTAGTCCAGCACTTGATCACATTTGATCATATCCAAGTATCTGAAAGGCTTGAAAACAGGTTAGTTATATAAAAAAATTCCAGTAACAACTGACTATGGTGATCGCTCTTTTTTTTCCCTTAAAAAACATGTTGCTACATGGTGGCCACAGCATGTATTGGTGTTGTTATCCCACAAGCTCACCTTCCTGTGGGTTGCAAAGGGAAGTTAGGAGGGTGGGTTAAACTTCAAGCAGGTGGATGTGAACTGTTTGTGGTTTTAATAAAGGCATTGAAACCTGGGCTGCATTCCACATTCAGGCACTTCACAGGTGCCAGTCACTATGGCGACAAACTTACCAAGTCAGGCTCATTAGAAGACTTCATTCTGATGGCTGATCAGAATGTTTTGTTTGTCTCAAAAATTCAGCAGTTTTTTCTTTTCTGACCCCTCATCTACCATAATCAGATAACTAATATTCTTTGTGGTACTGCAGTAAGGCAAATTTTGCAACATACCATAACATGTCAGAAATAGAATGGGTTACAAAACTTGTCTAAGAAAGTGGAGTAGAGTAGATATTTGACCAAAGTGCTAAGAAATTTCATTGCTATCTCTGAGTTGTTGAATGGCCCTTGGAAAGTGGAGAAACAATACAAGGATACATCTCTTGAAAGTATCAAGCAATGTCCCATGTTTTGTCTAAAATACTGCTCTGAATATGGCCTGTGGTCATAGTAATCATCTTTGCAGCATGAGCAGTGTTCACATTCTGCAAATCAAAATTCCTAGAGTACCTCCTGTTTAGCTCTATATATTAAAATTCTTTGAATATTCATATTTTTTCATGAAAGCTCCTAGAATTCTCATACCTACAAATTTTAAAATGTATTTTTATTTTTACTCACATTAAAGTGTGCTGTTGAAAAGCTTTTTACATCTTTCTGACTTTTGAGCACCATAAACCTTCTTGGTCTTCAAGGTACAAGCTTCACTCCAACTGCTATTGGTAGTCAATTGTGCTGATAAAGGGAAAACAGTGAAGTTGTAATTAATTCCTATACTAAAAACTAGGAACTCTTCCAGAGCTATAGAGACTGGTCTGCTTATGTATGCTATGTATGTCCATAGACCTAACTCCTCTGCAATTTATGAAGTAAATGATTCCCATTCTGAATTCTCTTGGCTAGGTATTCCTGTCCTGGATAACCACTGAGACTGCTAATTCCCACTAGTAAAGCCCTGAGGCCAGCTTTATTTCACATCCTGTCTGGCTACACTTGCTAAAATGTCCTGCAGAACCCACCTTATCTGCAGTGTTACATAAAGTGGATTCCAGCAGAAGGAACTTTACTTGCTAAGTGTAGGCAGAACTGTTAAGTGAATGTGCAGCTTAATCTGTTTCCTTGTACTTTAAAGGGCTGTAGGAACATTCAAGAACCTTTAATTTATAAAAGTATGCACATGGTAAGAAGTGGCTGACAACTACACCTGGGACATACCATTAATGAAAAGATAACACCTGGACCATCTGAAGTAAGTGACTTTAGAATATCAGACTAGTAGAGCTGAGATGAAATTTATTAGGAGAAGCATGTGACAAAGCTCTCAGGTGTGGTAACAAGAATGCTGCTACTACCTGTGAGTTTGATGATTTGAGAGAAGACCCAAGTGTGTTCAACTGCAGGCTGGCTACTGAGCATCCATTTAATGCAGCCTCAGAAGAGGATGAGGTTTGACCATTCCAGGCTTCTCACAGGATCTAAGCTGAAAGAGCTGTCTGATCATCTCTCTTCACAAATAATGCACCACAGTGAAAATTATTAAGAACCCTTCTAATAAGCAGTGGTCTCTTTACATTTGGTGTGCTTACAACAGGCAGAGATTATTTTTTGGTGCAATCTTCTTGTGTTGGGCTAAATGTCAGGAAAGGAAAATAACTTTTCGTGCTGCAAAAAAATTAGTCTCAATATAAGTGATCAGTAGAAGGAAAATCAGCATAATGACATATGCAAAAAATTTTTATACAAAGTATGATTTTCAAAGTTATGATCAGTTTGGTTTAAGAAAGTTTCAATGGTCCTCTTATGCAGGACCCTGAATGAAAGCACACTGATTATTAAATTCTTAGAATTATCTGAAATTGTACACTTTTCCAATATTTACCAGTTTATTGACTTTAAAATTTAATTCAAAAAATTACTATGCATTTTTCTATGTGTTCAAATATGTATTGCCTATCCTATGAATATTAACCACATATCTACTCACAATTAAATTGCTGAAGAGGAATTTAATGTGTTACTGCAGAAGGCACAAGGATAAGGAGACTTGAAAGCTGAATTCTGCTAGAATTTAATTAATGAACTCCATTCCTAAAAATACTATGATCTATAGGTTTTACTGCTTCAGGCTGCAAAATTAGTCCATATATTTGTGGGATCTGGTTTTAAATGATGACAGACAGCTGATTACTAATATTATCTGGTAACCTCTGTTTAACTGCAATTCTCTTTGATTTATATCAACTTAGTAATTTAGGGTTGAGGAATAAAAAAACCCCAGCGACATTATGCAGAGATTGCAGTTCCAGCAAGGTTCCATTAAAATCTTTTGCCTTCCTGATGGTTGATCTGTGAAGACTATGGGAAGTTTGTTTTTTCTTGCCGGATGTTACCCTCCAAGACATTTTGCTTTCTAACCCTTTTTTACTAGTAACTATAAAAAAACACACCAGAATTAAATATGCATCATGCCTTCCAGAAGATTTTTTTAAAAAACTTTATTAAACATACACTCTTTAGAATATATTTAACAATTTCTCCCGCCCTGAAGGAATCCTTTATCACACATACAAGTTCTTATTTTCAGTACCAAATCAAGCATGTAAACCCGGGCTACTCACACACAGTAACTGAATGGTAACAGAAATGGCCACTGGCAACTGAAACAATGTGTAGAAAAGCAGCTCTCTAACAACTTAAACTTGGGTTAAACATCTGCATGGTATATCAAGAATAAACATCTGTCCTGTACAACTGCAGGGTAGTAGCACTGAAGAAAAATCTGGTCTGTGACTGTTTAACAATAAAGAAAATACCTTTTGAAGTATACAAAAGCTCCACTGCTTTAGAGAAACTAAGTAGCTTAGGTACATTTCCACATTAATATTTAATGATGGTTTATAGCATTAGACAGCCATCTCCATTTTAATAGGTGGATGAGGATTATAATCTTCAATTTGAAAGTCTTCTGCCTTGAAGTCGCTGATGTCTTTAATCTCACAAAGAATTCTGAGTTTGGGGAAAGGTCTTGGCTCCCTCTGAAGCTGAAATAAAAGCAAGCTTACTGTATAAAGCTAATAACTGAAAGCAGAGACTTTCTCAAATCAGATTACACTATGTAGGTTTTCCCTTCCCACCAAGAAGATTTACACTAAAAAAAAAAAAAAACCAAGACAGGTAGAATCTACCTTAGCACTTTCACAGGGAGCAGTAGCACAATTTTCAGGTGAATTCCCTGATCATCCAAATGCACTGCAAGTACTTTCAGATGGCAGATCAGTTCTGGTGGTTACACATTACATTCCTTTCAGGGGAAATTAAATTGGAAAATCTGACCCAAACATGCATCAAATATTCTACAGCTTCTCACTTTTCATCATTAGGGTCTGAATCAATAACTGCTTTTCTGGATGGTTTTGAACCATACTAATAATGAGGACATTCAGTCCAAGCTTAGTCTAATCAAATCAAACACTGATTTTATCCTACTGCAACAAATTACTTCCTGAAGAAAATGTAGCCTTTCTCAGCCAATTAGTATTACTGATTAACTCCATGAATTTTAAGTGATCCTTTTCTGATACATTACAAAGACATTTTATTTTGTATTATTGGGACTAGGTGGAATTATTTTCGAAGTTAAAAGTGCAGATTCTGGCTCTCTAACTTGGTTTTAGAGTAGTACACAGATGTATATTTCAATCATGTTTGTATTTCTGTTTGCAGCCTGAACAGATATTAAGATGTTACAGTTATTCGGATAGAAATGAGAAAAAAAAGGCCACAAAAATTAATATCTGCAAAAGGACATTTAAAATATCAAGGTAATTTTGCATTGAATAAGCACTGTGGAAGATAAAAGGATAGAGTACAGAATAAGTACTTACTTGGACTTTTAGAGGTTCCACATGGTTCAGATATATGTGAGCATCTCCCAAGGTGTGTATGAACTCTCCAGGCTGAAAAGAATGAAGAATACATGCGGTTTTCAAACAGTCAGGTTCCAAGAAAGCAAAACATTACAATGCTTACAGCACTGATTCTCAGCATCTGGCTTGTGTGGAATTGCAGCTGCTGTACAGGATTGTATCCTTGAAATTTGTGAAGGGCACAAGCTTCTCTGACTAATGCATAATTAATGGAAAATATAATGAAATTTCCACTAGCTTACCAAAAAACTTATCTTTCAAATCCTGCTATGACAGTAGCTTTGGTAAATGAATGGGGCAATACTGATCTGCTCACTGAGACAGAAAGAAGGTGCAGCAGTGACATCCAGCTTTTCCACTCCACTTCTAGTAAGTACAACTCACCAAAGCTGGCTTCAGAGCACCTGCCTCAGCCACTACCTAACAGCAGTGGAGGTGTAAGGCACAGGCAAGCACCCAGAGCTTGCAGTTCTGTGACTTAGCAGCTCCTGAGCAATGGAATTTCACATGGGGAAGTTTCATCAGCTCTTTTACTGGCCTCTGACCGATGTTGATCAGCCCTCTGATGTGTTACACTGACAACCACCAAAGCCATGAGAGGAAGTGGCTGAGAGGCAACAGCTGGATGTAACATTAAACTTCACTTTCTTTAGTACCTTGCACTAATTTCTGCGATTGCTGTGAAGTCTGATTCTTCCCTATTGGCCTATTTTAAGGAGTTCCACATCATGTTGCTGATGGAAGGAGGATTAGGCACTGAAGGCCTTTCTAGTATAATTTTTTACATGCCCTAAAGAAAAGGGGTTTTTCCTTGTACAAGACTGTCGTGCATTTAAGTTTCTCTGCCAAATTACACAATACAGATCTGAAGTCAGGGCAGGAGCTACTTCAGCACATACTACACTCTACATAATCATCTACAGTAGTAAATCAAAGAAATACACAGCTGAAATTATAGCTGGAAGTTAGATGGGCAGAATATCCAAATTAGAACCTTGACAGCAACTGCTGAGCTACTATTCACTTCCAATAAACCCATACTACACAATCTAATCACTTGGACATTACTATCCCATGAGGACAAGTACTCAGTTCAGATTTCTAAGAGTAGTGAACAGGCAGTCTTGACACAGTCAAGGCATGAAAGAATATTCTGCTTAACCTGAATTTTAAAATTCTTACATTGCTGATTTGCCCATACAAACCAGAGGCAATTCACATCATTTCACAGGGCCCTTTTTTACACGTATTTCAGCAAGATTTCAAACAGTATGCTCATTTCAATTTTTCTTGGGCATGACACGAAGAGCCTTATCTTTTAGTCCCTCATTTCTCAGACAAGAATAAATAAAATTATTAAATAGCCTACCTTCAGCCCCGTGACATGAGCAATCATGTACGTGAGCAGTGAATAGCTGGCAATATTAAAAGGCACTCCTAGTCCCATGTCTCCAGACCTCTGATAGAGTTGGCAAGACAATTCACCATTTAGAACATAGAACTGGCAAAGGGCATGGCACGGAGGCAAAGCCATCAGGGAAATATCTAGGAATTGAGGTACAGAAGGTGGGGGGGGAAACAAAACAGTAACAGCATTAGTGTGTTATAAATGATAAATGCAGAAGATGCAAAACCTAAACAAGCATGTAATAAGATACAGTAGAGAGCCAACTGCACTGTCATTCTGTTGCTTTTTCTCTTGTTTGTAAGCACATGCTGCCCAAGCAATTAAGTCCAGGTCATGACAAGCTGTCTCCCTGGGTTGTATGACCAGAAAGTCATTAACAGATATTCCACAGAACAGACTTATGCCATAATGTTGCACAGCAGTTTATTTCCACTCACCTTGGTGAGAGAGTTGAATTCCCTAAAGGAAGACATTAAGAGTAAAATTAAGCATATACCCTAAAGCAAATTCCAACTGCTTCATCTTACTCTCTTCCCATTGCAATGTGCTTGTTGAGGTACAAAAGTAATGTTCATTCAAGAGCATATCTATAATAGTGTGTCCAGTTCTGTAGTAGGAAAACATACAAACCCCCTCCCAGACCAAAGAAAACCCAAACCAACCAACCAAACAGAAAAACACCCCCCACAAAATTTACCCAATTAAAAAAAAAAAATTGGAAACCAGAAGATTTTTTGAGTGTTTTTCTATGCTTAAAAAGTGCAGAGTAAAATTACAGCTTGGCAAAGAAAACTTTCACCAGGTATTTTCTGAGAATGTTTATTTACCCTTGAAAATAACAGCAATAGCATATGGCATACTGTTTCAGAGAACAGTGGAAAATGCTGTGTGATGTTTTTGGAGCAGAGGTCTATCACTGGTGAAAGTTAAACATTCTCTTGCAGTAGCTCTTGTTTAGAAATCCCTACAGAGTGAATGGATATCTATGTATAAATAGACCCTATCATTTGTATGATATAGGTTCATCATATGAACCCAAGTTCAAGGAGAAGATTACAACAAAAATAGTATTTTTGTTCCCTAGTTTTAAGAGTTAAGTTTACTATAGTATACATGGCTAAAAGCCAGACACATTGCTTTAATATAGTTTTTATGGTTTGGGGTTTTTTTACCTTTTTAAAATAAGAGTTACTGTCTTTGAATAAACTGTATGTCAAAGACACTGGTGTATCCCTCACTTTAACTTTTGGAGAGAAAAACTTTGAAGAAACGGTTCATTATTTTTGAGGTCTGAACATGAGGATAAAGTAGAAAGAGAATCAAGATTATAACCCCTGGCCATTTTTTACTGCACTCCTGGTAGTTTTATAAAGAATGAACAAGGACACCGCACGGAACTGACTGTTGACACAGGAACAGAACATAATTTAGTAACTTAGCACACAGCAATATAATGTGCAACTGCATTCACTTTATGCCAGCTGTTCAATACCTTTGGGATTCCAAGCACACATAATGATTCTTCTGTCATCTGGATTGGTTTTGATCGTTTCAATCACTTTTTGCAACTGATCAACTCCTTGGTTGGAGTAATCTGAAGAAACAGAACAAATAAGATCTAAACCGGACAGATTCAAATCATGGTATTTTTTTAACAGCCAGCCCATGTCCCACTGAAAAGTGATACCCAAATGACAACCCCTGAAGATTTTATTGCAACTTTGAAATGATTAATAAGTTGGCACCATCCAAACATAGCTGTTATTGGTCTTTCTTAGGATGGTCCAGAGCTTGTAAAAGTCTCATGATATTTCTGAATGTCCCACCAATTCTTCTCTGTCCTTTGAGTACCTTTAGCACCCACTGAAATAGGACCATTTCTATTTATTCCATTTTCAACCACTTGATTTGTTTTAAGACCAACTAAAAAGTCTGTCTAATCACTAAACCCCAAGAAACAGAAGTTGCAATACAAAAAAACTAGCTGGACAAAGCATGATATTTTATCACTCATGATGACTTGTTACCTAAATAGGACAAGAGCTGTACTGGAATGGACAAGATTTTACCACCTAGTCAGTCATGGTATTTAGACTGATTTTCTTATTGCATTTCTGGATTAAAATGCCTTTCTAAACATTCAATTTGCATGCTACTGTGCTCCTTCTTATATATATTTAAAAAATTATGCCCAGACCAGTGTGCCAGCATTCTTTACACACTCAAAAGTAGAGAGTTTTTGACAGGTGAATAAATGCGTCCATCTAGCACTTTCAAGGTCATGTATGAAAACTAAATTTTTATAGCATTTAGCTCCAGAAAGAAACTTTAATCATTTGTAGCACAGGATATTACATTTCACCCAGTGACACAGGCTGAATTTTAGGCTCAATACCAGTTGTGTAAGAAATTTTCTGAAATGAACTGACCATTAGAATGGATCTCAGAATAAAAAAGTCTTTAGTTGTTAATCATAGTTCTGACTCATGCCAGTCAATCAGCATGGCTGGTAACTATTTTTTTCTAGTAACTCTTATTGCAGCAACACCAAATTATGGTTACAGGGAGACCCAAGCTGGCAAACAAGGTAGTAATATACAATTAGCATCTCAGGGAACTTTTCTGCCAGCACTACCATGCCAGAAGCCTTGTCAAATAGTTATGTTAGTTCCTGAAGCTAGTTACCTATCCATTAGTAATGCAACTTAAGGAAATACATTTGTAAGGAAAACTATATGAATTTATCTTGCTCTTTTTTTCCATGCTATGTTAGACGTGCCTTAGACTTTTTAAGATGAGAAACTGTAAGTTTTCAGATGTGTCAGTTCACAATTTGCATCATTTGTGTCACCATAAAACTGTATTCAGCTAGTGGCCAACATGCCAATACTAAGTCTAATATCAGTAATTAATGTGAGCTGCAATTTGAGGCTGTACTGGAAACAAAACAAACAAGAAACCTCACCTAGATAACTAACCATGTTGTTAATCCAAGTTAAAAAAAAATCACACCAGATAGTGACAATCTGGTTTTTGACACTTTTTTCTTAATGGCAGTCCTCTAAGCATTTTCTATAACCTCTCCTTCAGTGACTTGGAAAAGAGGAATCAATACATTTGAGAGTCAGTTGAATAAGCCAGTTCCACTGAAAATACCAACAGGTTCTGCATCACATCACAACTTGTCACAGCTGCTCTGTCCACACCACAGCATCATCAGCTGTGGAAACACCCAACTTGGTTCCAGATGCAGAATGGAAACATTTTTCTCTTCACTGCCTCCAGTGAATGTAGTGTACTGATGCCAGCTCTTTCCAGCACAACAATTTCATGGACTCTGCACTGGTATACAGAGATGGCAGTCTGTGTTCTGTTATCAAATGGAGCTAGCTCAGGTTTCTGGACTGCAGCACACATCCTTCCAGCTATGAGCAACCACATCTGCTCTAGGTAAAAGAGTAACAGTGTGTGCCTTATGACTCATCTGTTCCACAAATACCAAACTTTAGTATGCAAAGCTACATCTTTCAGGATAATTAAGACTGAGTAAGGAAAAAAAAGTTAAATTAACTCTCTCAAAGACTCCTTATTCTGGCCATCAACTTGCTGTGAATGGTTCTTTAAGAACATTCCATTCCACACAGGCTTCTGGAAGTGATGTGTCACAGCTGTCCCACTGAGCACTCAAGACTGTATTTGGATGTGATTACCTGTGTGCATATCTTTGTATTCTGCTCCAAAATGCCTCCACTGGAAACCATACACTGGTCCCAAATCACCCTCCTCTCTGGTGCTGAAACCCTGCTTATCCAGGAACTCACGCGACCCATTAGCATCCCAAATCTTCACACCTTTTGCAGAGAGCTCTTTGGCATTTGTAGAACCCTGCGAAACACAGTGAGAAGTTTGCATCCTAGTCCCAACACAGACAGCATGATTTAAAACACTTGTATTAAGTTTGCTAGTCCACAGTATTTCTCCACTAATAAAGGAGAACTTAATTAATGTACTGCATAAGGTTCTTGCACATGGACAAACAAAACTTGCGAGCAGCACACTGGGATGGAGTTTGAAGTTGCTGAGTTAAACACTGCTGTTGTTTAACTCAGGATTCTCACACTTTGTGAATGCACAAACAGCCTCAAGGTCAGCTGTGGAATGTTATTTCGTACTTGCAGAGAACAAGATGTTACTTTACAGACTGATGAAAATAGACTAATAAAAAATGTATGGCCTAGGCACAGTCTTTCCCGAGCCACCTATAATAAGCTTAAGGTCTTAAAAATCCTTTTGTTAAAATGACAAAAATGACAAAATAACCCCGAAAAATGTTACTGAATCCTGCAAGATGTCCAAATCAGCACATTCAAAAATCCAACACAGAAATTATGGTGTTTTGGGGAATGTCTAGTATTTTACATTAAAGAAAAACCCCCAAAACCAACCAACCAACCAACCAAACAAACAAACAAAAAACCAAACCAAAACAAAAAAAAAATCAAACAAAACCAAAAGCTTTTAGGCGTTCAATTTGTATTTGAGTCCTCCTATCTAGCAAATGCTTATGTAGATTATCCCATACTTGCTCAATATCACAACATAGAAAGGAACACTTACATTGTAATGAACTAACTATAGTTGAATTTTATTATACTAGGTGCAGCTATTAGCTCTATTACATCTCATTTTTTTGCTACTAAAAAGTCTATTATTTACATCAGTCTTACTTCACCTGTGGTTCCACACTGCTTGTCTCTGTTCAAATCAAGCTACCTCAATATTAAAAAGCAGATCATTAAATTGCCTATTATCTGTATCATGTTATTATTTCTGGTTAAAACACAAAGAAAGGAGACTGCATTAGGCCTTATAGCTGTGGAGTATCTTCAAATTAGTCCAAGACTTCACTATTTCAAATTTTCTCCCTTAAGAAAAATAGAAGATAAGCTGTTCTGATTGCACTGTTAGCAATAGTCTGCACTAAAATGAAGAATATCTTGGAGATAATGGCCTTCCATGTATGGTCACATTATTAGGAGGTTGCACTTCTGTAACAGGAACAGAAGCATTTGCAGTTACCCAATGCCTTCATCCACTGCCCAGCAGCTGGTTCTGTTTGTGCCCCTCTCGGGCCCACCACCCACAGAGACACCCCAATACCGAACCTTGATGAACCACAGCAGCTCCTCCAGCACTCCCTTCCAGAACACCCTCTTCGTTGTCAGCAGTGGAAACTGATCTGGAAAAGAGTTCCAGAAAAGTGTCAGCGGGGACCAGCCATCGCCAGGGTGAGCAGACTTCGGCTTTTCCCCACACAAAGGGCAATGCCACCACCGGACATTGTGAGGTTGGGATATGAAATAAGGAGTTGCGAGAGGATGTGTAGCTCCCAGTGTCAGATCCCTAGGGAGGGAGGGAGGGAGCGGGACAGCCCCGGCGTGTGAGACCCCCACACTCAGCCCGGCTCAGGGAGAGGGGCAGGAGCAGGGACAGGGAACAGGGACAGGGAGCAAGGGCGGGAGCAGGGACAGGGAGCAGGGGCAGGGAGGAGGGGCGGGAGCAGGGACGGGGGGGAAGCTCAGGGGCCGGGGGTCCCGGCGGTGCCCACCTCTGAGGCTGTACCGCGCCTGCATGCCGAACACGGAGATGGTGCCGGTGCCGGTGCGATCCTGCCGCCGGTGGCCGTGCTGCAGGATGTGCCGCACCTGCTGCAGGTACTGCTGCTCGCCGGGCTCCGGGCAGGCGGCGGGGGCGCTCAGCAGCTGCCCGTCGGCGGGCATGGCGGGCGAGGGGCTCCGGCTGCGCGCTGGGCTCCGGCTGCGCGCTGGGCTCCCGAGCCCGCCAAAGCCCGCAGTTCCCGCCAAAGCCCCGCTTTCCCGCCAAACGGCGCCGAGGGGCGGGCGGGGCGGAGCGGCACCACCTCCACCTCCTCCCTCGCCCGTCCCCTTTCCTATCCCCCTCCTCTATCCCCGTCCCCTTCCTCTTCCAGTACCCGGGCGCCCTCAGCTGCGCCGCCTCCGCCGCCGCCCGCTGTGGTCCCGCACGGAGCTGTTCTCCCTGAGGGAGGGCTGGCCCGAGCCAGTGTCCCGAACCATACCAGCTCGTTTAGGCTGGATATTAGGAAGAGTTTCTTCACAGAAAGGTTCATCACATATCGGAATGGGCTGCCTAGGGAGGTGGTGGAGCCACCGTCCTTGGAGTTGTTTGAGGAAAGACGTGGTGGCATGTTGGCCATGGTCTAGTAGACATGGTGGTGTTCCGTCAAAGGCTGCACCCAATGAGCTCAGAGGAACTCCAGTCTTTTTGTGCTTCATTGCTTGTGTGATTCTGTGACTTTATTCTGCTCTAGTGGCACCATAAGCACTCTCCAGGTTTATCCCGTGCTGGAACGTGCTGTGGACATTTGTCATCTTTCTGCCTCTCTCTGCAGCCTCAGGCATGCCATTTCGGAGCTGAACAAGACCAAAGCCTTCATCTGGGCGTGGCAGGCTGCACACATCTGGCACTAGATCCTCCCAGCCGGGATATCCCAAAGGGCCAAAGCCCTGTACCAGCCTCCCTTGTCTGCCGTGCTGCAGTGGCCCTGCACAGCTCACCTTCCATATCCAGCAGCGCCACCCTGACCTGAGCTTCCAAAGCCAGGTTCCTTTCATGCCATGCCATGTCGTCAGCTTCTTGTTTCATATTTTATGGGCACATTTACTGCTCACTAAGGGTAGTACTCGTCACTTGGGTTTACTGGGTCTCATCATGTTGATCTCAGCTTCTCCCATGTCCCTGTGTCATTTTGGATCCCGACCAGTGTCTGATTGTAAATGTTCCCAACATGGTGTCCTCTGAACATTTTCTAGGTATAATCTCTGCTAGTCAGAAGAAACTGATCCTTCTCTCAATATTTCTTTCTTAGTATCTCTTGGAAGTCAAGAATTTTGTAAGAGTCACTTATCTCTGAGATAAAGCCCAGCTTTCTGACAAGTGACGTGTTTGCAGGAGTTATGATTGATAATCTCTCATGATTAGGAGCCTGAAATACAGGTATATATGATGGAAATTAAGGAGCACAGAGGACTGTGGATTAGAAAACACTGCCTTTCTTTGCAGCAGGCAGAAAATAATATTTTCCGTAATTAAAATATGAAATAGCTTTTTTTCTCATATACTTAATGTATATGTATAGAAGTAAAGGAAAACATAAAGTGTAAGAAGGGTGTGGGTATTTTTCAGTGCTCATATCTGATATAGATGTTTTTGTACACTTTGAAATTAGCATGCTACAGATGGAAATGGTGCATATACCTGTGTGCAAAAAATGCTTAGAAAAGCTTTGCATGGCAAATGATACCAAATCACTTAGAGCTCTGCTTCTAGCTGAGAGATATGTCAGTTCTTAACCTTTATTATAATTTACAAATACCATTGAAAGCTGATGTGTATAATTTAGGGAGAAACAAGCTTCTTTGCTGATAAAGGCTTTTAATTAATTAAGAAATAAAGTCCAGAGGCAGACTACTGTTTGTAAGAAATGCCAAAGGCAGAAGACTTACTCATTAGTGCATATTCAGATAAGTCATTTAATGTACACAATAAGCTTCAAAAGCAGCTGGAAGAAAAATTGAATATTTTCATTGCAAAATAATATGCTACATGCAGATGGAAATCTGGTTCATTCAGACTTAGCTGAATGTGCAACATCTGTAGGGATCAGTCTTGAAAAGGCTTGAGAATGTGCTTGAATGTAAGTATGCAAATAGAAATTACTTTTATGCTTACAGCTGATTATGTCCTTAAATCTTTGCATAACCAGAGCCATAGTTTGTTATCAAAGATTACTTACTGACAACATAAATAACATTTTATTTAAATGAACTAATATTGAAATGGATTTGGTTTTGGGTTTCAGTTTAACGATTTCTGCAGTCTTTGGTTGATAGCTTATATGTCACAGTATTTACTAAGCAACATTTTATTTATATGCAGCTATTTTAACCATAGAAATTTAACAGTTAGCTATGTTGAGCATAGGGGTAGTTCAACTAAGGAGCATATACTTTATTTCAGGAAGAAAGAATTCACACTTCTTCTTCCCTAGGAGGAAAAAAAAAGAAGAAAGATTATACATTTTCATTTTGAATGGAGAAAAATATGTTAGAAAAGTAAGTATATGTGGAATGTAGCAGTGTCTTGCTATAGAAACATGCATAACATAAAAATGAGAGAGAAACTTTTCTTTTTCTCTCCCTTTCTGTTCTTATAGATCTGTCCAGTTTTCTTGTAAAGTTTTAACTCTTTTTTATCTATTACATTTTCATGTACTCTAAGCCTTGTGCAAACTTGAATGGTGGTGTGATTTTGAAATCAATGTTGCTTACTTTTTTCAGGTATTAAATGGCTACACAATATATGTCCACAGGAAAATCAGACTAAGATTCAGGCTAAAAATCATCATCAAACTACAGAAATAATTGTTGCCTCATTAGGCCCTGAAGATTAGTATTTTGTAATCTGAAAGAGTATTTATCATTTATATTTATAACTACATATAAATTACAGAGAATTTTGAAGAAAATTGTAGAGAAAGTGTTGGAGCATTTTATTTCAAATATTTATAAATATCAATATGTAATTTCACCAAAGCAAAGTACATGGTTTATTCTATTCTGTGTAAATTCTGCAGCCCACCTCAGCCTCTCTGGTGGGAGTGATTTCTTTCATCTGCGCAAAAAGTGTGCCTCTGACCTCAAAAGAATAAGCAGATATAATAGAAAATGCTACAAAGTCATCTACTTTGTTAACATTGAATGCTCTTTCCCTGCCTCCTGAGACTTCGGTTTGTGTGCAGGTCATGCTTCAATTGCTCAGTTGAGGAAATCACCTCTGAACTAAAGAGAAGCTGTGTCCAAATCTCATCCTTCTCAGAAGATCTGGGGACACTGCAGTGATTTGCCTGAAAGTTTCAAGTGTCTTCTGGCTGTATTCCCCTGGGAGAGACAACTCTGAGAGTCAGAGGCCACTAAAGCTGTGCATTCCAGAGCCCCCTTGAATGGAAGCACTGGGAAGGGTGGTTTACAAGTTTCACAGTAGTGTGATGCCACCTAAAACCATGCCATCTTTCCTGGAAATTCCCAGTGGGATTAGAGAACATAAAGCATTTGTCCTCCCTGCCCCTCTGCCTGGTTCTTCCTTCCACTTATTGAAATGTTTTAAACAAGGAGAGCGCCTTCTTGTGTGTCCTTTTTACAAAACTGGTTGAAGCCCATGAGCAGGATCTTTCTGTGCATGGTCCTGCAAGTTGAACTGCAGCCTCTATTAATAAATACTGTTAATCTGAGCAGACTGCTGCTAATGCAGAAATGTTATGGCAAGGCAACTCTTCCAAGCCCTGGTGGTGATTCTCACTTTGCCCTCCTTTATCATCAACAATAATACGAGCATGCTGTCAAACACTGCTGAAAATTAAAAAAAAAACAAAAACAAAAACAAAAAAAACCCAAAAACATAATGAATAGTGGTAATTCCAGTCCATTCATGATGAGTGAACACAAAGACATGGTTTTTGATGCCAAGACACTGGACTGTGGTTGTGAGGCAATTCTTTTGTGAAGAAATATTTATTATCACATTACCTCATCCCAGCTGTTACTTAAAGATTGGGGGTTTCACAGTTAAATAAGTCAAATCATTTAATATCATCGTGTATGTGTTTTGCAGGCTAGAACATTGATTGTTTATGTTTTCCATAACACTTGTGTTTTTCTCAATGTGTCCTTTCTGAGAAGGCAGTCTTGTATACACCATGAATGAATCTTGTTCCAGCTAAAGTTTATTGCAATGTAAACACCTCTTATGAAGAAGTGTGTTCTCTGTGAAAGCAGAAATAATGAACTTACCACTTAAAAATTCTGCTTATACAATTGGAGTGCTTTCCCAGCTATGTATTCGATGAACTCAGGACTCTTGGGATCTAAGTTGGGAGGAACTTTAATGGTGAAAGTAGGTGAAGTCAGAACGTTCACATCTACCACAGTTTCATCTTTACTGGAGGGATCCCCAGGTACCACCTAGAAGAGATCAGTACTTTAGACACCACAAACTACTGTGTGCTTTCAGTTTTGTTTATACCTGCTGTGCCCACTCTCTTTAATAGGGGAAAATTAAAGGGGAATATTTTAGACTTGTCTACTTTCTTTAAATTGCTTTCTTCTGAAAAGACAGTGGGTGTCTGAATTTATGTAGGTGGTGGAAAGAGCTGACATGGCACTGCCAAGACCATATCAAAGAACTGCATGTTAATATTTATATCATGAGCTACAGCTATAAAGAACTTCTGTTCTCCTAATGAAAACTTCTCAGCTGTCCTACTAAATTCAATACATTTGTGTGATTGAATTTATTCATTCCTGTGTGTTTTTCTAAACCAGACTTAGTTCTGTAGCTTTATTTTCCTAGAAAAGATATCTAATCTCAGACTCAGTTGGGAAAGTGTGCCTGTCTCCTGTTCCTATTTTGTGCTTTTTTTTTCGGTGGATTGTACTATCATTTTCTGTAAAGTTCTGGTAGTAATAGTAGTAATTGGCTATATATGAGTGGAGTTAGAAGAGAGAATAAGATTTGTCCCTTGCCGAGGAAAATTGATTGAATTTACCTTGGATGTATCTTTGTGTGTGAGACACAATCAATAATTATGTATTTACTGAAATATTGACCGATGCTGTCAAGCGTGTGCAGCTTCCATTGCAAAAATCTGTATAATATTTGCCTTCTTTGAACTTTGGAATATGTAAGTACAGACACGGACAGCTAGACATTCATCGATCCAATGTGGATGTGTTAGTCACTGGTGCAGTGCAATTTATCTGGGAAGGTAATCTGAGGCCAGTCAAAGCTGCTAGTGTCAATTTACTCTTATCAGACAGTGATTCAGGTTAGCTTGTCAGCCATCCATCAGACTAAAAGGATTTAGAGGAAAATAGTTTCTAATCTCAGGAGTTTCAGCTCATTGAGGGATTACCAAGCACACACAAATTCAAGATGAGTAGGGAAGTCATGTTGTAGAGCCAAACATTACACATGTATCAACATCCACAGCCTCCAGGAGCGTAAACATGAGCAAAATGCAGTTTAAAGACAGTAACAGCTCCCTTCAGAAGACAACCCTTACCTTAACTATGTTGAAAATGTTTTCTGGTCCAATGGTCATGTTGGATAACTCAGACACCCACCCAAACCTTTCTTTCATTTTGTTCAGCAAGTAGGAAGTGTCCTCCGTGTGATGCCGAACCACCTGGAGAATCTGCTCGTACTGCTCCCCTGAGAGATTAACCAGCTTAAAGGCTTCATCAAACTTTATGTGCAGCTCAGGAACGTTTGGGCAATCTGTTAGAAAAGACAGTGTTATGTCTTGTACTTCATCTTTTCTGTCTGAAGAAATGAAAACTGTAAAAAAGCCTAGTGAGGGGGCATGGTTTGGATGGATCTTTAAATAATGCTGAAAAAGGAGAATAATTTTTGCTTACTGATTACGGTAGATTTAGTTTAGACTCAATGACTAAATGAGTGCATTATCCCATTTGTTGTATTAAAGTAATTTAGCAAGTTTATATAATATAAGGTTTATATAATATTTCATGGCAATAGGTTTTCTGTTAATGCTAAATAAAATCTGGTAAATTTTATATATAGCAACTTCATAGTCTTCTTATACGTTATTTTCTTTTATTGGCTCATATTCTATTATGAATCTATCCAAGGTGTATAGACTGCAAGGCAGGGCTGAGGCAGTAAAGTTCCTTCCACTGTAAGAGAAGTTTTAAGTCCACATGAGGAAGCTTAACATATTTAAGTCTGTGGGTCCTGATGAATCCAGTGGGAATTGGCTGATGTAGCCACACTCCATGATATTTGAAAAGTCATGGAAGAGAGGTGAAGTCTCTGGTGACTTGGAAAATGGAAATATTTCACTGATTTTTTAAAAAAGGGTTGTAAGAATGACCCTGAGGACTACACTCCCTTAGCCTCACCTCTGTGCCTGGAAAGATCATGGAACAGATCCTCAAGAAGCTCTGCTTAGGAACATGAAAAATAGGGAGGCAATTCAGGACAACCAGCAGATCTTCACCAAGGGCAAGTCCTGCCTGACCAGTCAGTGGCCTCCTATGATGGAGTGATTCCATGAAGAAGGAGTGGAGAAGGAAAGGGTTGGAGAAGTCATTTATCTGTACTTCTGTAAGGCCATTGACGCGGTCCCCCACAACATCCTTCTCCCTAAATTGCAGAGATAAGGATTTGATGGGTGGAATGTCTGGTGGATGAAGAATTGTGTGGATGGTCATACCCAGAGGGTAGTGGTCTATGGCTTCATGCCCAGAAAGACATAATGGACAAGTGGTGTCCCTTAGGAGTCTGTATTGTGTCCAGTACTGTCTTCATCAATGGCATGGACAGGGAGATGGAGTGCACCCTTGGCGGTCTCACAGATGACACCAAGCTGAGTGGTGTGGTTGACACACCCAGGGGATGGGATGCCATGCAGAGAGACCTGGACAAGCTCATGAAGTGGGCCCAGGCGAACCTCATGAGGTTCAGCAAGGCCACGTGCAAGGTGCTGCACCTGGCTTTGGCAATTCCTGCTATCAACCCAGGCTGGAAGATGAACAGATTGAGAGCTGCCCTGCCAAGAAGGACTTAAGGGTGCTGGTGGATGAAAAGCTGGACATGAACTGGCTGTGTTTGCTCACACCCCAGAAAGCCAAACACATCCTGGGCTGCATCAAAAGAATTGTGGCCAGCAGGTTGAGGGAGGTGATTTTGCCCCCATACTCTTCTCTCATAAGACCCCTAAAGTACTTAATCCAGGTCTGGATTCCTGTGTGGGTGTGGCACAGCCTGGTTTTAGGTAACAGGGGGCCACAAAGATGGCTCCTGTGAGAAGCTGCTGGAAGTTTCCTACCATGTCTGGCAGATCCAATGGTTGATGGCTCTGAAGATGGCCAAAACTGGGCCAATGAGCGAGGTTGGTGATGGCTCTGTGATGACATACTTAAGAAGAAAATAAAAAAGTCACAGGGTTTTTCTTCTTGTCAGAGAAGAGGAGGAGATGAGAACATGTGAGGGAAACAACATGGAGACACCAAGGTCAGTGGAGAAGGAGGGGGAGGAGCTGCTCCAGGCACCAGAGCCAAGATTCAAAGAAAATCTCGGTGATGAACTGACCAAAACCCCATGCCATTCGCTGTTGGTGGGAAGGAGGGAGGGGCTGGGGAGAGAAGGTGTTTTTAGGGCTTATTTTACTTCTCATTACCCTCCTCCAATTCTGTTAGTAATAAATTTCACTTCACAACAAAATTTGAGCCTTTTTTGGCCTTTAAATATTTCTCCCAGTCCTTATCTCACTCACGAAGCCTTCATTAATTTTTTTCTTTTTCCTCCTTTGCCCGGCTGTGGCAGGGGAGGGTGAGCAAGCAATTCTCGTGGATGTCTGGCATTGGGCCAGTGTCAAACCTCCTCAGCACAGAATGGCATGGACCTGTTGGAGCAAATCCAGAGGAGAGCCAAAAAACTGTTAGAGTCTGGGTCCATCCTATTTATTAGGATGGACCGAGGGAGCTGGGGTTATTCAGCCTGGAGAAGAGAAGTCTCTGGGGACACTTATTGCCTGTAAGAAAGATGGGAACAAGAGGTAATGGTTTTGAATTGAAAGAGGGTGGATTTAGATTACATGTAAGCAAGAAGCTTTTACAATAAGGGTGGTGAAACACTGAAACAAGTTGCCTAGAGAGCAGATAGATGTCCCATCCTTGGAAACATTTAAGGTCAGATTGTGTGGCGCTTGGAGCAACATGATCTTGATGAAGATGTCCCTGCTGATTTCTGGGGGGTTTGTCATCTAGACCAAGGTCCCTTTAACCCCAATTTATTATATGATTCTGTGATAGAGGTTATTACAAGAAAACCTGTATTCGTATTAAGACCTAATATTTATCTTACAATAGCTAGACAGTAGTATGAGACTAGAACCATCTGCCACAAATTCAGAACGGAAGATTGCTGGTTTTCTTCTTTACTAAAATATGGATTTTAAACAAAAAAAATTCTATACAATAATTGCTCTGTAAAAATTCAATTTTTTTGCTGTCAAACTGGATTATCAAGGGGCACCTTCAAGGTGATGGTACAGTAACAAACTAGTATCTGTAGTACATGGGTGTAGATAAAAAGATAAGTGGTCGGATATTCTTTTAAAAGGGTTTCATTGCTCATTGATGTTTGCCACACTGGAGATACGTTTCTTTGTCACATTGGAGATATTCTGAAGACATTTATGTTTAAGCATATTCCTTGGATTTGAAGATCTAAATAATTCTGGAAAGGCAGATATGCTATGCTGCAGCGGGAGTCCTGACAGCAGTTCTAGGTGATCTGAAGGTTTTTCAGGTGCACACGGATGGTGCCGACAGAGCTCTGCCATCTCCTTCTATACTGACATCAAGTCCCCTTTTTGTCCTTCATGTCAGTTCTATTTGCAGACAGGGTTCAACAAAAAGTAATTACAGGCTTTTCAGCACTTGCTTTCATTGCGAAGAGCTGAATGATACCTGAGGTTACACCTGCTTGTCAGCCGGAGAAGTGACTGTCAGGAGTTTGAGCTTCTCCTCGCTTTCTGCTCAGCACTGCTGCACCCAGGCAGGATCGAATGCTGCCTGGCATCTTGCTTCTCTGCAGGACTGCAGCTCTAACAAAATACCTATATATTTTGTTATAGGCTGTGGGACGTCTCGAGCACCAGCGGTATGTTAAGAACTGAGCTATACTGACACTCTGTGGAGACAGTGGGGAAAGCTAAATTGAAATCATCTGGAATGAGGAATGGTTATTGTAGCCGTGGTTACAGTAAAAACTCAGTGACTATGTTAAATGTTAATTCCAGTAGAAAATTAAAACCTCAAAATCTATAAACCAGTCATCAATGCATTACAGAAAGAAAAAGAAAAAAAAGGCAAATAGTTATTTACCATGGAAAAGATTGTCTTGACATTTCTGGCATCTCTCATGAAACTGTGGGCATCCAGAGGAGTTCTCCCGGAGCTCCCTGCACTGAAGTCTCTGGCGCCCTGACACAATTTTTGAAAACATGCCACTTCTGTCAGGATCTAGAATGAAGTCATAGTATTTTTAGAGTGCTGTTAAACTTAGAGTCTTTATAAGTATGCATTCATTACCGAGCCTGAGTGCTGGAATACAATTTCTTGTCTTTAATCCAAAGTATTTTGCATAAATTCGCTTCCCTACCCCTCCATTTCCCCTGCCTCCCCAAAAATAAAAGGAATAAATTATTAAAAAGTAGAAGTCAGGAGAAGATTCAAATCGTGTTTCTTTCAAGGAATTCATGTTGTAGTATATTCCTTTATAAAGACTTAGGAGTGTATTCTCCAGACATAACCAAACAACTGCTAATATTAATACACAATATTTCTATAACATGTGAGTCCTGGTAAGATCTTTTTGGCCCTTAGAAGTCAAGGCGTTTCATAATCACTTACAGTTACATGAGAACAAAGTACTCAAGTCTGTTTCTGAGATAACAGGGCTTATGATATAGAGAAAAATTAAAAAACACTGTTCAAGAGTCACTTAACTTTGTATTTCCTGATGATCACGTAATGTTTATGCACCTGCCACTCAGAGTTATGGCATGTGCTCACTGTGATTTCCCTGTAGACAAGGACCAGCATATATTTGTCCTGTTTGTAATAGTCAAATATGAGACTTATTTGTATTCTAAAAGTCGGCCAGGGTCCTTTCCCTTCACTGAGTGTCATCGCCAATGGTATGCCCAGAATTTTCTGGTCACTGGAAAACCTGATGGCTGGTCTTTGATTAGCTGGTATTTGATTGTCAAATTACATTGCTGCTGTAGCCTCCAACGGGACTTGCAGCTGTCAAGCTGAACTTAACATCATTTGGCAAGGGCAGGGATATGCCTTGACATCTCACAGAATTACCCTAACTTTTTAGAATTGGTGTATCATCTCAATAAGAGATTATACAAATCATATCCTGAAAAATGCTGAGATTAAATCTGTCAGTCAGCCTTATGAAAACCTGCATCCACCCCGAATTTAAGTCCTCCTGAGGCGCTCCTACAAATGCTTTGAGAATTGCCATTAAAATCAGGCTGTGTAGTACCCCTAAGTCCCCCTGCAACATTTCTCTGAGATTTCTAGGTGACTTCTATTTGTTCATTTAACTGATAGCTATCCTTGACCCATAGCCTCCAGAGTTTCCTTACATATCTCACACTCACATACTGGAAACTGAGTAATTCGCTGTAGTTTAGCCATCCCAAGGGGGTTGATGTCATTGACAGTGCAGTCAATTTTCATCTTCTAACACTTGCCTTTGGTTTGTTCTGGCACATCTCTTCTGTAATCTCTGTATTCATCAAACACATCGGTGATCACCTCACTGACACCTTCGAACACCGTCCTGCTGAAATCAAAAACTATCTGTAAGAAGCCTGGCATGCCCCAGCCTCTCTGGGAGCCTTCACTTCTGGTGGTGACCTCGGGTAAAGCTGGCATGCTGGGGGACTCACTGAACTCCAGGTCAGACATGAAATAAGTCTGAAAAGACTGGTCAAATTCTTTTTGCATGTGCTTGAAAAAAATGAAACTTCTGTCAAATATTGAGCCCACATCTGATAATAGCTGGCTAAATAAATCTTCCATCTTTAATAGCTGGGTATCCTCTTTCTCAGGCTTTTCATTAGACTGGATGTCTCTTCCTTGCTCCTCATGAAAAGTAAATATGAGTGGAGGTATTTTCC
The DNA here is from genome assembly GCF_017590055.1 of Onychostruthus taczanowskii. Lineage (NCBI taxonomy): Eukaryota > Metazoa > Chordata > Aves > Passeriformes > Passeridae > Onychostruthus > Onychostruthus taczanowskii. The sequence goes on from NW_024498795.1 coordinate 9,567,334, forward strand.
TCAAAAAGTCTTCAACCTGAGTATAAGAAGGAGACAGATCAGGAGACAGACAAGTTATCAGTTTCTCATCTCTCAGGTAAGTGTCTCTAATTTTTGTCTTTCAAATACTCACAGAAACAATGCTCTCTTAATAGCTGCCAGCACAGTGTATTCTCTGAAATAATTTAAGATGTGCATTCAATCTAAATCATTAGATTAGTTCCAAATCAGATCTGGAGTAAAAATTCTGCCAGTTGCCCTTTAACCTGTGGGGGCTCAAAGTTATTGTCAGCATTTGGATTTCTTCCAACAGGCACCTTGGACTTCATGTTGTAAAGATGTGAGATGCATTTCTGTCTGCTTATGTGTGGTGTAGTGAGCAGAATGTGATTGTTCTCACCTTGATTTGTAAAAAGCCTCCCCTCTCTCACCCCTGGGCAAATCCTCATGTCCTTGTGTGAGTGGAAACCAGCAAAATCAATAAAGCAGTGGATCTGAGTCCATGGTTTCACCATGTAGGAGGCCAAGTGTCAATTCTGCTATTACAGAGTTCCAGTTCCTGGGTCTCGGCCACTGGTTCCCTGCTCCCCACTCCAAGGCGCTGCTTTGGCCTGAGCCAATGGAGTGGCTTTTTGAGCCACACTCCATGGCATTAGAAAATGGGCAAGGGTTAAGAAGCACCTTGCTAAAACACACATATATAGATATAGATACAGATAGATATACATAAAGACAGTTATATATATCAATTAAAAAAAACCCAAAACCCCAAATCGTCAGCTTGATCTGACCACTAGTGCAGCTTAGAAGGAAGGTGAAGTGTGAAACTGCAGGAACAGCCTAAGCAAGTATTGCTCCTGCTGTCTGTATGTCCTCAGCTACAGCTATCATCTTTGTCTTTTTTTCTTTTCTTTCTTTTTTTTTTTTTTTTTAATAATAACTTATGTCGTAACACAGCTCTTACTTTGAATGCTTCAAATAAACCAAATAATTGATGGGGGACATGACCAAGAGGGTCAAAGACAGGGACAATGCAATATATAACTTTTACTGCAGTAGTTGCAGCATCTGCAGAATCTTGAAAATCCAAAACATTTATATGAGCTACCCATTAGTGATACCTAAAAAGCTAAAAGTATCACAAATAGTTTTAAATTTAATATCTTCCATATTTTAACCTGAATTATTTTAAGAATATGCACAAATATTAAACACCTGTGCTCTAAGTCCTGTCTGAAACACTATGTTTAATGTTTTTGTATTTTTCAGTACATGGGGGGGTGAAAGCTAGGGAATGTGTCTAACATTTTAGTAGAAGCAATTACAGTTTTGCTTCAGAAGTTTGTTGCACTTAAAGCGTATGCCCAAACAAAAAAATGTGATTACAATTGTTAAACTTTGTAGTAATAATGGGCCAGTCAGGAAGCCATATTTTATTTCTAGTAGAGTTAGGGGGATCTCCTTTTCTGAGAGGTTCCTTTATTATAAGAGGTTAAGCATTTTAAAGTTTTGTTTGTTACTTAAAGAGTTTATTTAAGATAAATACAGGAAAGAATGGTGTAATAAGTAGGTGATTTTTTTCCCCCCGTGTAATTTTGCTAACTACATCTACACTTTTAACTTTGCTGATTTTTGGATGGACCGTAAAGAATCTATATGGTATTTTTCACAAATAGTTATTGAGCATCTTAATGCAAGTCCCACTGTGACAGAACACATTTTATATCTGGAATGAATCTGTTGGAGTTAGGGGAGTCATCAGTTTCCATGGAATCTTGCCAGGGTGCAACTGAACTCATTTTGGCTCAGCATTCCATGACCATAATCACATGTAATCTCTACCATATAACTTCATATTTCCAGACCCTCCAAATCAGATTAATTTTAGTAAGCTGATGTAACTGGCAGACCTAGGTATTGCGAAAATAAGATGTGCTGTCTCTTTGGGTGAACTCAACAGTGTTCTCCAGATGAAAAGTTTCTTCCTACCTTTCTCTTAAAGGTTGACACACCATGTTTGCAAGTTGTGTAATATCTCATGCAGGTACTTTCTAAACAAGATTCACATTCATCCCATAGATTTTTCAAGGATACTTGACATTGTCTTTCCTCTTCTTCCAGTCTTGCCTTTACTTCATCCATAAGTCGCAAGGCTTGCTAAATAAGGAAAAAGATTCAGTTGAGGGCAATTTTCAGATTAGTATTCTAAGTACTTACCCCGGTGTTCATCACTTATTTTGGCTCTTTATGGCTCTTTTTTTTTGCTAATCCCTAACCACTAGGCTAGGTTGCCTTCTCAGCTGCAGTCACATATGGAGGGGACTGAAAATTGAAAACCTTTTCCTTATAGGGTTTTTCTGATGTTGTTCTCTCAGGGGGCACAGCCTACAGAAACAAATGGATCTCTAAAGTCTAACAGGATTTTTGATGTTAAGAAAAAAACCTCACACATCATTCTGTGTAAGAATTCAGCCTCCCACATGGTCATGTGTTCAACTTCTGTTATTTTTTCTCTGTATCATCTGAACAGTATTCATCTGTCCCACAAACAGTCCTTTTCTGTTGCATTTCTCTACCTTTAAGGGATTGATATTTCATTAGGGTAGGTCCTTGCCATAAAGTCTGTCTTATGCAGAAATATATAACAGTATAGCATCTCTGCTGTTTGTGAGTGTACTAATCAAAAGGCTGTAGTAAGGGGATTTTTTCCTGCTCTTGTGGAAGTGTGAGTCACTCCTTCCATACTGAAGGGCAACAAGATGCATTTCACAATGCTGCTTCTATTTGCTTCATCAGTTAGGGCACAAAGCTGAGTAGATCAGAAGCAGTATTTTTGGAATAGACCTGACAATGGAAAGAGAAAAGTTCTTCCTATTGGAGTAGATAACACATCATCAATTTCTCTCTCCAATTGCAACATATTTCAATAGTTTTCATTTCCAAACAATGTTCCAAGTTCTCTCTAAGTATGACAGAAACCTTTTAACTGATGGGGCTTATTCCTTTTTGTCAGCATTCCAATAGGGAAGAGACTCACATAAAAGAAAACTTGCGTCAGAATGTGCTTGAGGGAGAAAATGACTGCAGTTTTCATAATCTCTGTTCAGTTATTTTCTGATCTTTCTAATACATTTATTCAGTGTTTTATGAACTCTCACTGTGAATGTAAGTCCTGTGTAAATTAAATCATCCAGTAAGATCTAACAAGAATGTTGACTGTGGGAGTGCACTGGTGTTCCTTAAGATGTTAGAAAGCTATCAGGTACTGTTTTAGTTTAAACTAACTACCAGATGTTGGGCCAGGAGAGAATTTTCCTTCAACTTTATTGAAACAAAGTTAGGATATTTGTGTTTTTTTAAATGTAGAGTTTCTTCAGATCATCTGAGCACACAGCTCTGAGCCTAGTCATTGCACTAAGACATTGGAAATTTCCCTGATTCACTGTACTTTGTTTAGAGCACATTATCATTTGTGGCCTTGATACTCTCCTGCAGGTCTGAAGTTTGCAGAGCAAGCTGGAGAACATCTTGTGGCCCCAGGAGTATAGAAATATGGAGGGCAGAGCTGCTGGACCTTGTGCACAAAACACTGTTCTGTGTGGCCTGCAGTTCCCTTGGTGTGAATTCAGTGAAGCAGGGGATTTTAGAAACAAGCAGTATTGCAATTTTCCTCTGCTAGTGAGACAAAGGGGCAGAAGCAGATTTTGTCTCAATCCTGTGACTGCGTGAAAAGATGTACACTGCTTGTTTTGTGCATACAGTTTGGTTTACCTTCTTCCCAGAATAAACATAAAACCCCCACAAATGCATTTATGTTACCTGTTTTTCTTCACTGCTCTTCTTCAAGGTTTTCATCAGATCTCTGTGCTTATCTTCATTTCTTTCCATCATAATTTTCATCTGCTTAATACCAATCAAAGCTTTCTTTACCTCTTCATCCACATACTTCTCTCCAACTTCAGATAATTCTAAAAAAAGCCAAATTATACAGTGACTTAATCAGATTTTAACACTATTGCAAATTGTCATGCACTGATGATGGAGAATGAAATAGCTCTATGTTTCCCTACAGTGGCAGAGCCAAATCTGAGATAGCGAACGCTGAATGACACTGAGCCAAGACAATTTCCATCAGATAAGCATCCAGCCCAGAGCTTTTGCAAGGATCAGCTGTATGTAACTCAAAAGATATATTCAACTGTCCCACTGCTGAATACTGAATCCCAGAACAATTGGGGCTGGTACCTCTGGAGATCATTGAGTCTGCCCCCCTCTGCCCCTTTCAAAGCAGGGTCAATTACATCAGGTTGCACAGGACATCACCCTGGGTTTTTAATATCACCAAGGATCGCTCATCAGTTTTCTAATAACATAACCTTTATATTTATCCTTGATCTGGTAGAAGCCTGTGACAGGTTCCCTCTGCATTTTGAAAATGTAGAATACAAGTGCATTCAACCTGTTTTCATAAAAATACAATTTCTAGACTTCTTGTGAAGTAATGACCAGTAGAGTTTTGGTGAAAACCTGGCCTGGCCCATGCATTGCACCTTCAGGCTCTGCATGATTGCCTGTCCTTTATCTGTTTATTTGTTTTCTTTGTGGAAATACCCTGACTATCACTGCTACTATAGAAAATTAGTAAAATCTTCTCGCCTTGAGACTGCCAAAAACACATTGATCACTTCTTCCTTTATATCTTTCTTCCTCACCCCTAACTTTTTCTTTATTACAGAATTCTTGTCAACATAGACTGAAGCACAGGATTTTTTTGATGGCTGATCCTCTTTCTCTCCACAAAATAAAGCCATGCTTTGAGAGGGGTGTGTGTGTGTGTGTGTGTGTGCACAATAGCTGCTACTTTCTAAATTAAGTAATTTTCTTTTCAGTTGTTTGTAAAAGCCACCTTTTTCAGTGAAGTATGTAAGTGTAGAGGAAATATTTTCAAAGATTATTTGAACAAACAAAATAGTTCAAAATCTGTTGAACTGAATTTTGGGTTTAGTTTCTATTCTGATGATCTACAAGGAACCAAATAACCTATAAAAATCCTGTAAATACTTTTTTTCTTTTGGGAGGTGATGCTTATCTGTTAATCCCTTTACTTTCTCATCCTGCTTGTTCTTATCTTCCTATTGTGTGTGTGTAGGCATGCAGTCAACTTTATTATGGTTTCTAAGCTCCACACTTGCAAGTGGGAGTTGTTGATGCCAGTGAGTGTGGAAGTCAAGATGCTCTACCCAGCTGGAGACCTAGGCCTGGGGGATTCCAGCACATCCCGGCAGGAAAAGCATACATACGCTTGAGGTTGTCCCGGAGATTCATCTCCTCCTGCTTCGTCGGTGCACACTGGTGGCCACTCAGACACAGCACATGTATTATAAATATCCAGGAGAACCTCATGTTCTTTCTGTTCAAGAAAAAGTTCGGTGCAGTAACATGTAAGCATTGTCAGGAAGCTCAGATGTCTAGGTCTACTAAGTAAATATAAATACTGACTATAATACCAGGTATTTTACAAGATCCCGTTAATTTTTTCTCTAACTATGGTTTCTGATATGTATAGCATGCACCTAGGTGCTGCTCTTTGTGAAAATACATGAGTAAGAAGCTTGACCTCATTTGTAATTACTTATTTAGATTAATTAGATGAGTTCCACTGAGTTTGCACAGTGGTTAACAGAATCAGGAAATATATATATAAAATCAAAAGCTGCTGGTGTCCAGTCTGTCCCTTTTCTACTTTGTGAAACACACCAATTGCTGATCTCATATCGTGTCCTTAGTTCATATTATAAATACATTCATGCTAAACACTATTGCCAGTTTTAAAGAGGGAAGTTTCTGTAATGTTGTTCCCTTTTTTGTAAACATGCAATTCCTTTCAGTGTCCTTCAGAATAAGACTTAATATAAGAGACTAACAATAGGTGTGCCAAAAAATCAGCAATTAGATCAATTTTGTAAACAAACAGATCAGCAAATGAAAGAAATCCCTACAAAATAAGGGAAAGAAATGCCATTTGCTTTATTTCCCTCCTAAGAGCAGAGGCAAAAGGTTTATTTTTCAGAAACTGTGCAACTGCACTTTATGGTTCTCATCTGATTAAGTGAACACAGTATTCAGATGCTTTGTAGCTAGCCAATATAGCCTTCTTAGACATGCAATTATCAGCCACAAGAGCATATGTAAATTAAAAACCTGGATTTATTTATAGCCTGGATTTACTTCTACAGTTACTTGCATATTGTGCCTTTATGTTTACAGCGAAACACCAATTAACTGCCAAGAAATACAAACACGCCACCAAAGAAAAGTAAAAAAAAGCAAGTATATTTACCATTAATATTTTGCACCTCTTCTACAAAATTGCTCCCTGCGTCAGGAAGGGGCTGGGCTGTGTTCTGAACTTATTTCTGGGAGTGTCAGGGATTTTGCCATGTTCTACTTATCTGATGAGAAGGTACTTAATCCTATTAACTGGACGTTTAGTCATTAGGCTAGAGGATTTTGCATGTATGCGACTTCACGTTCATCACTGTGAGCAAAACCACCAGGGGGAGTGTTGGACAGAATTGCCTGATTTAATGTAATTTGGAACTGCTACTTTTCTGTAGTCAGTAGCCTCTTGTCTTTTTAGGTTTTCCACCATCTTACTTCATACTTTAGGAGACACCTGCAGCTTATGTTATTAGTGAAATTGATACCATTGGTTTGGCTAAAAATAGCTTTCAACATTTAATCTCTTCAGCATGGTTTTAGCTTGCTATAAAAACCACTTCATTATGTAAGGGCCTTCTTTGTACACATTCTGAAGGTACAGGAGTTGAAAAAAAATTAGGAACCCACATGCAGGCTGGCATATGAGCAGATTCTGGAATGAGATAAGCAATTTTTAGCATTTTGTATATCATTGTACTTACCAAAGTTTTGGGGGTTAATAACACCTAATGCTATTCAATTTCTCCATGTCTGTGAAATATGTCTAAGATCTGACTTGTACAAAGTTTTGGATACTTTGAAGTGAGATATTTAAATACTAACAGGTGCTCAATGTAACATATGGACAGGTACTGTTAGCAAATCATATCCCACCTTGTGTTATTCAGCAATACTACTCCATTGTAGTCAAAGAGGAGATGGGGAGAGTAGGTGTTTTTAGCCCACAGTCTGTAACAACAACTTTAAGACATTCTGTTCTATTTTGTTAACCTAATCATTCATAAAAGCCAATTGATGATTGATGGCTAAGATCTAGCATGATTAATGCTGCTTAGGCAAGAGATTTCAGGGATTTAGTTTTAAATACATTACTAGAAAGAGTGGAGAATCTATTGGCTCTAATGGGAACTGCAACTCCCCAATTTGCATTAAAAATTAGGATAGCTCCACTTTTCTCTGAAAATTATGGATGGAATGGAATGTGTAGTTTGTTGTAATCTGTATGAATTGCTGTCCCATTGAGTTTCTGCTTACTCCTTGACCAACACTCATCACTACCCAAAACACACCAAGTTCTCTTCTGTGGAAAAGCCAAGCAAGCACCCTTGCAGACCTTGCAATGTCCTGGTGACTGTTAAGGATCCCTGGGTCTTGGGCTGAAGCAGAAGCGGCTCTCCCCCTCTCTCTCTCCCCCTCTGAACCTCACACTCAGCTCAGGAGAGAGTGAAACTGGAAAATACATTTGCACAAAGGAAGACAATCTATTACAGACACTTGTGAAACGTGTGCCATTAGCCTACATGTATAATGAATCCTAACAAAGACTGTAATCTTTCACTGTCCAGTCATTTTTGACATTTCCCTTTGCTAATATTCATTTACTAGCAGCATTCATTTTCTGGTCTTTCTGAATCTGACTCTGTATAGAGAAAACATCACTCAGCCTAGAGTGAAAGGGGTGGTTTCAACACATCACTCGTAGTTCACAGGAGTTTGTGAGAAAGCAGGCAGCCCCAGCCCTGTGGGGAGGGAGAGCAGCACTCCTGGCACAGGGGAAGAGGCTGGAGAATGCCTCTGGCACAGATCCCACCACTTACTCCCAGAATTGTCTGCTTTCTGAAGGTCTCCTGCAGAGTCTCTGGTCCAGCACACACTTGCACCTTGCAAAGCCAGTCCTTAAGCTGATGCTGAGACAGAGAGTCCTGGTGTGTGTTGAGCTCCTGTTCTCAGGTCAGCTGATTTTGAACATTGCAGTGTCTTGCATCATCTTAGGTGCTACTCCTCACACTCTACTTGTTGTAACCATTATGTATCCACATGGAAGTAGGCACTACTGTATCTATCTATTTCTTTTTACAAAATCCTAGTTCTTTGCTCTCCTGTTATTTCATATATATCTAATGGCTGAAAGAGGAGGTGTAAGGAACCCAAAGACAAAACTGATTGAGCTAGTATGTCTGTTAAATTTAATCTTGGGCTTAAATTTAACCTTAGAAGTGCATTTAAGAAACCAACACCCTGTTCCTGAAAGGCAGCTCTTAATCATGCTTACTCTGAAAAGTTTTTCCTCTCCCATTTCTGTTTTGAATTGAATTAAACAAAAATCTCATCAATAATACCTTCAGGTTTCATGTGAAATATCCACTCTCTTTTCTTTTAACATTTTGAATCTGATTTGCAGTGACCTATTATGGAGATCTCCATTTTTCATCTCAGTTGCCATGTTCAACAGTTTCCTCTTAATATTTTATTTTCCTCTGAATTTGAGTGCTTTGATCAGTTATAGTATAGTGTGTCATGTCATGACATTGTGCTGACATTTTCAATTTTTCCCACTGTCAAACAAGCAGATGATTCAGTGCTTATTGATGCTGCTGAAATTAATAAGGTACTCCTCTAATATTGAATCATACTAGAGACAGTCTGAAGAAGCTGTTGGGAGCTAACTGTAGAAAGTGTCTTCTTTCCTACCACAACTTCCTACCCCTGTTATTCCACTACTACTCTATTTTAATTGAAATAATATATTAATCCATTGAAAAAAAAAATTGGAAAATAACTTGAAAAGGAGTTTCAGTTAAAATAGATTTTTTTTTTTTTTGCAAGATACTGATAAATTGAAAAGTAAATAATTGTAGCAAGATATATAGACATTGAACTTGAACCAAGCTGAACTTGAGCAATGAGAATTGTAGCTGCTTTGTGGATTTTTCTTAGGTCCCATTGGATGACCTCCACAAATGTGCAACATTTTTTCACCATGTACTGTGACTTCTCCCTTTTTGTTGATCCATTCCACCTGGCAAGATTAAGCATCAAGAAATATGTTGAAATGGAATTTCCTGTGTGGTACATCAGCTATAGGATTTTGTTCCAGTTAGATATTTACACAATTATTTTCTGTTTGTAAGAGACACATTTCCTAAGCATTTCTTTCTGAGCTAGGCCAGGCATATAATGATCAGGTTGAAAATACCTGTACATATTTATAGACTCTATGAGTCATGGAAAGTGCTATACACTGGCATTAAATCTCTTGGTACCTGTATGAAAAAGTCCCTACTTCTATGAAATCTTAATTATCTTTATTTGTAAGCACACTATTACTTCTACTGCTTTCAATTGAAATTAAATCCTTGTGGGGGGTTGTGGTGTAATTACATGGCTAATCTAAAGCATGCATAAAGCTTTGCTAAAAGTTGGTGCAGGTTTTAAGGGTATAGAATTGAACTTCTGTGCTGTAAAAGTTTGTTTTGTTTTGTTTTGTTTTGTTCCTTCCCAGTGCTTCAGGAGCCCCTGAGTGTCTTCTGCTTTCTCCTGTATTTCAAAGGCTCTCGAAGGCCTCCTGAAGTTCTGCATTGTCTTTGAGCTCTACCTGGTTACCTGAAGTTAGGAACCAAGGCTCCTTCTTGGTCCCAGAGGGAGAGGCATGCTTCTGAGGTGCTCTCAGTCATGCTGAAAGGCCTCAGACAGAGGAGCTGAGGCTGCATTGAGCTGCACAGCTCCAGTCAGTCTAAACTACACATCTTGCAAAAATACCAGCTCAGGCCCCCAGTGTAGCGCAGCTGTGTTAGCGACAGGATCCCAAAGTTCACAAGCCCTGAAGCTCAGAGTCAGGCTGACACAATTACCCTGTCTGGAGGAGGGTCAGGCAATGCCAGGTCAGGACGCTGCGCTGTGCTCAGCACAAACATGAAACCAGCAGAAGGCAGAAATCAGCCTGCAAAACTTAGAGCATCACACTGAGGGTTAAGGTGGCTTTAGCTGGAATTATTAAGCTACAGCTTTTGAGGTCAGCAAGACCAACTTCACAAGGCTTAGCATGCTTTAAAATGCATGAGCCTCTTCTGAATTACTTTTGCTCGTTTATCCATGGATGAAAAGGATGACAATTTGGTGTGGAAAAAAAATCGTCCACTTCACTGCTGAATTTTTTTGTTTTCCAAACCCTTCAGGGTTTTGACACAAAGTTCTGAATACCAGTCCCAGCAGTAACATGACAACTCTTATTTCACAGGGCCATGCAAATTTTTTCCCACCTTATCCAGAGGCATTGCAGAAGGGACTTGTGGTGATACTGAAGATAATGTGTGGGAAGACAAAACTGTAACAAAAATTTTCACTTTCTGAAGAAAAAAGTTAAAACCTTGGGGTTGAATGAAAGACAATATGAAGCTGAAAGCTAAAAACTTTGCAGTTGTCTTCAGAATCTGTGCTAAGGACATCAGCTAGCTATTAAACTTGGAGAAGCACTGTTACTGACACTATATTATCAGCAGGAGATATCAAAGTCAGCGCAAAGACAACAAAATGAGCTAGAAACAATTTATTAGAAGGCTATGAAGTAAACCTGCATGGTACAGTTACACAAACAGATTTCAGGAAGCATTTAATATTAAAATGCTGAAGTTTTGAACCAGATGTTTTGCAAGGGTTTAGTTTCAAGCTTCCCTAGGAACATTAAAACAAAAATGTTTTATTGCACACAGACATGTAATATATCGGCTTTCAGCCTGCAACTGAAAGCAACAGTGTTCCTTCTGTGTATTCATCTGGTTTGTTTAAGCATATTTTTGTCATTCACCTTGTATCACCTAGTTAAAAGAGTGACTGATTATTGAAAACAACTCCAGAGTTTATTGAAATGGGGAGGACAGAGCTACCAGTTTGTGAGGTGCAGAACAACTCCTGAAGATGGCAGCTGCCCTAACCTGCTGGAAAGGGATTGAAGGCACTCAGGATAGGGCCTCGGTAATATTCAATGAATAAACTGGAAATTGCTTGGTTGGGGAATAATCCTCTGCCTGGTAGCTTGGCTTCTTTTTTCTGCTGCATTTAAAGTGGACCATGCTCCAGTGCCTATGGGACAGCAAGCCCAAAGAAGGATGTCTGACTATAAAGCTTCCTCATGTAGTTGATAATCAGACACACACAGTCCCCTTCCTTGCAGTAGCACAGAAGTGGATTCCAGCAAAGCTGGAATGCTTCCTGAAGCTGACATTTTCTCCATTTCAAATATTAAGGACAATTTCTAAGAAGACCCTTATTGCAATTACGATTAATGACCTCATGCTTCTAAGAGTTCTTGCTTAATTGCCGTTGCACATGTTTTTACAGCTGTCCTTTTATATAACTGGTACCCTGCCCTGTGCATCTGCCTCAGTACTCAAAGCTTTTTAAAGCATTGAAAAAAACCCCAGTAGTGACAGAGACCTGACAAATAGGAGGAGAATTAAAAAAAAAAAAAGAAAAAAAAAAAGAAAGAAAAATTGAGTTCAGAGCAAATGAGAATTATGAATGAAGTAAATAATGTTTCGAATTTTCGAATTGGAGGTATATGAATTCATATCTATGTCCTCTACCAACAGCCAAATCGTTATTGCATGCAAAAATAATGTAGGAATCCCATGAAGACACACATGTGGCAGAAGAGGATAACTCTTGAAATCTTTTATTGTTCCTCATATTTCCTTCAGCTCTAGTATGAAGCCATTCTGGGAAAGATGGGGGTACTTGCCCACACTTCAATACATTTTCAGGTACAGTAAAATGCTAAACAGCAAGAAAAGAATTGTGGAATTCACCAGTCCAGATCTGTGTGTGCACAGTGAGTGTGTGCGCCTCAGCTGGCAGGAAGCAATGTGATCTATAGGAAGATAAACCCTACCTGTGACAGGGAGGTTCAATTAGATGATTTTTTAGGGTCCCTTCCAACCCAAACCATTCTGTGATTCTATGATTCTCTAACATGCATGATACAGGCCAAAATGGGAGACTTGGATATCCTGCTGAATATGGATTTGTGCAATATCTATAATGCATGGAAGCTATCAGGGTCTGATCATTCATACTTACAGCACAACAAATACAGAAATTATTTCAAGTTGTAAAAGATCCAGTCTGCCATTTTCCAGCACAACTTGCAGTCAGCTGAGATGGCAGGTACCACGTTTAAATCATCATCTTTTTGAAAACTTAAAGTGTTAAACTCATAAAAGATGAAAGCAAACTCCTACAGAGCACAATAATATACTTAGCATTAGGCTGCTAACACTTCAAAGCCGTGCTAGATTTTCACTTAGGTTTTGGGTCAGCTACATTATAGCATCCAGCATAGTATCACACATCCTACCTTGTGGACAGTGGTTTGTGGGGATTCCTTGTTCTTATTCCTTATGTTTTAATTTTGTTTCTGCACATAAAGTATGTTTTAAAAAATCCTAAAAGAAAGGCTCGTTATGAATATTTAGCACAATGGACAAAATGCTCTCTCCAAATGAAGAAATCCATGAAATTTCACCTGCTGTAAGGATATTTGGGGTATGCAAATCTGGAGTATTGGGGTAGTACTATATTTTAAGGAGTAATCTCACTGTATATTCTCACCACGTTATAGAAGGGGTTTGGCTCTGAATCTTGTCAACAGAACAGATACAGAAATCTCCAGAAAATAATTGAAACCATGAGCTGGGTAATACTTAACTTCCAAGCCTGACTGATCTGAAATGGCTGCATCACCATGTTTGCAAAAGCAGACAGAACCCTTGATCACGTGTATGTAGGGCACAAGAATGGTCAGTGACTATTACTAAAAATTCATCAATAATGCATTTGCATTTTAAACACCTTAGGTGCTAGAAAACTTTCAAATGTCCATGGTACTGGCATAATTATATTGCAAATATTATTCAGAAGTATTTTGCTATTGATGCTGGGGGAAAATACCACATTATGCATTTCTACACCTGACCTCAGAAAGAAATGAACTTTCACTCCAGCCTTTGCCCTTGTGCCTCCAATATTATCTCTCATATTCCAAGAGCAGATGTTTGAAGGGCTATTCCTCTGCCTGGGCATATTTAAGTGCACACATAGACACATTTATATATTAAAACAGTAGACAACAGGTCAGATCATTAGCTGATGTAAATAAGCAAAGCTCCCTGGTCTCTGCAAACAGCTCTGATTCATACCAGCTGAAGACCAGTACATTTTCACTAGGTCTGGATTCAGTAAACCACACACACGCAGAGTGCAAAGCAGCCTATTGTTTGAAGGAAACCTTTCTTGTTTAGGGCACTGCTGAACAAATAAACTAGGCAGCAGAGGGAATTAGCAGGAATGAAGAGCACTAGATCCTCAGAGAAAATAACATCAAGAAAAGCCCTTGGTATCCATCAGTCAGAATTCCTTCAGTGCTAGACAAAAGCTGCAATGGAAATTGCTGTGTTGTAACCTATGTGATCCCATACTGAATAATTTATTTGAAACACTCTGCTTCCAACACTGCAGATCAAGTAGCATGAGCAAGGAAAGAAGGTAATGGAGAAATTAGAAAGAACTTAAATACTACTCAAGCAAAGCACTTAACCATGCATTTAACTTTTAACCTGAGAGCAGTCCCATGGAAGTCAATGGGATTACTTACGTGTTTAAGCATATCTTGAGATTAAGTGGTCCAGTGGATTGGGATTTTAAAAATCTGCATGGCTATTACTTAAAAATGGATACAGTACAACAGAGGAAGGAAAGGAGAAAAATCTCTTTTCCATCCTCAGTTTCAAGTGTACTGACAAAGGCATGATAAGATCTAGCACTAGGAAGTTTGAATTGGAAAAATTCAGCCTTGAAATAAGACATTTCCTTGTAGCTGTGAGGAAAATACTGAGACAGCTTATGAGAAGGGTGTGGATTTACCCTCACACAGACTTTTTACGATGGGGTTAAACATATTAAAAGAAAAAGGGGATTAATCCAGATTCTGAGACTAAACTCAAGGAGTTAAAAAAAAAAAATTAAATTGCGCAGTTCCTGGAGAAGAGACACCTCCACCAGTTTATTTCAGCTTACTGGTCCACATCCAACCTCCAGGCTAAAAAGATTCCTAAACCACTGATTATGAGACAGATGATTTTATATTGCTCTGCTTTTTGTATCTCTTGTAAGCATCTGCTGCTTTTGGAAGTACTACTTGGCTGGACATATTTCTGATTTAACCTAGTACATCCATATTTCTTTTCAATACTGTACTATACATACACACACATCACGAGAGGATGAAGCTGGCTGGTATTTGCAGTCTTTTCTGGCTCTATAGTATGTCAGCCTGACTTGTGCTTACCCTCTTTGTTCATGAGTTTGATAGGAAACAGCATTGATTAAATTTCCTGCAGCTGTTTGACAATCCTGAGCTTCCTTCAGGGTTTGGGAAGGAAGTGAGTATTGTCCTGCACAGTCATCTGTGACTCTGTGGCTGTCAATGGAGCTGGAGTCATCCAGGAGCTTCTCTCCTGAGCAAGTCCCAGCAGCCAGGGTGCCACACTGTGACAGAGGGACCTCCATTTCTCCTCTCCGTGGCACACAGAGAATTTCTAATCTCCTAAGGCAAAAAAAAATGTTATTTCAATACTGTCATATCTGGATTAAACTTGCATATCCTGTGGTTAGCTAGAGACCAGACCAGATGACCTCACTCAGTTTTTTCTGGCTCCAAATGCTGTAAACTCTTGTCCTGGGCTAGGGCCCATCAAAGCCCATCTGAGACCCTGGAAATACTTGTATTGACTTCGCTCTGCATGAACAAGACTTCAACTCAATGTACAGACTATACTCGAGTCAACAGGGGTCCAAAAAGAATGTGGCTCAGCTTGCAGTAAATACATGCACCTAAATGACCACAAGCAGAGCTATTCAGAAAGGACTAGTAACAGCATCCTCGCAGAAATTAAATGTGTGAAAGCTCAATTAGCTATAGATATCAGCAGGAGATATTCTTCTCAGCTTTCTTTATGAAAGGCCTGCTGAAGTTAAAAGTATTTATAGTTATTTATGGGGAAAAAATTTAGGTTGTACAATTGGGCCCTACAGGACTCAGTCACTGGAAAAAAGCTGTTTCACCACTGTTTGTGCATTTCCCAGAATGAAACTGGCATCAACCCCTATAATTTAAAGGGTTCTAAATGAGAAAAGACTCATGCTTTAGGCCAGAAGCACATCTGGCATAGCCCTAAGGATCTAGTTCATAGCAGTAATATTTTTCTGCAGTTTTAAGCCAGAGCTTCTGCAGGTTTCACTATGAAAGCTCTCAGCTTTAGACCTAAGATATGGCAGAGTGCTGGGAGCAATTAACTGTGCACTTTTACCCTAAATACCAAAGTTAAACATACATACATCTCTCATGGCAGAGAACAGAGGTGATCCCAGTTTAAATGTTGGGTTTTTTGTTAAATACTGAGCTGTGATTTTCCAGTTCTTCTTTATGCAGTGATATAGAGCCACTGAGAGATAGAAGCATCTTTGCAGATAAATGGAAGTCATCATTGTCTTAAGAGAGGTGTTTATAAAGCAGTTATCTGTGTGCCATTAAAATAATCTCACTTATATAATAAGATATTTTGGAATGTTAGTTGGATAATAAGGAATATTTCATTTTGTACAAGTTACAATAACACACCTTTTCAGCTTGGCATTATTATCTTTATCTATAGTCACAGTAAGGGAGATTTGCATATGGTGGGTTTGTGTCCTTGTGGGTAGATTTGCCTTCTACACCTTCCATCTGTGGAATATAAAAGCTCAGGACTTTATGAGGCAAAGGTAATTTGAGACTTAACCCTGTTCTACTTGGCAATTCAAAATTCCCATATGAGACCAAAAAATTTAAAGAGTATAAAGATTAGGGTGTGTTTACTCAAAGTAGGTATATTAAATTAGGGAGGTGGATGGCTAGCCAGGCATGATAACAAAGACCCCTTGCAGTGCACAAGTGAGAACCCAAGGACTTCTGGCTCAGCCTCAAGCACTGTCAAGCAGAGGAGACTACATTCCTGGACACTGGGTGTGATAGAGAAGCATTAGAAAACATGAAGCACTAATTATGTACATGTGAGCAAAAAATGTGGTAGCTGGTCAGGACTGTGTGTGCTTTAGAGAGATGACTAACCTGGAAAATTTACTTATGGCTGATAAAATAACCTGTTTTCATAAGAGAGGGATTTTTTTTTTCCTCTGCTTGTTTGTGAGTTATACTTTGTTTGCATTTGTTTTCAATTCTATTCTTTGTAATTGTTGTATTTTCCTGAAAAGTTATAACTTTGGCACATACAGATGAAAATTATGTTGGCAAAAAAAAAAAATCCAGTGAAGGCTGCCTTTGCTGTATGATACATTTTAGAAATGTCTTAGAATTCTCTAAACTGCAAAAATGCTGCCTGTCATTTCACAACACTCTGGGGAACGACAGCTGAATCCCACTTTTAATTGTGAAATGATAGGCACACTTTCATGCATTTGGAGGAATGTAAAATATTTCCATTATCATTTCTTGTTTTTCTGCTTATCCCTGCCTCCTCTGTCTCTTCTTTCCCCCTCACCACTCAAAGTAACACTTGGGACGGGAGAGACATTTATCAGGAATTCACAGGCATTCCCATGGAGTATCATAGAAAATAGATATTGATTAGAGGACAGGGGGAACAGGCTTTTTCAAGAACAGGCTTAGCAGGGGAAATTGAGCATTTGATACAGGAGTGTGGAGAGAAATGCTGGACCATGGCCATAGGGGCTGGCGGCCAAGGAGAGAGCAGAACAGCGTGGGGTACCAAAAAGAGGTCAAAATAACAAAAAAAGTAGCCTAAATATAATATCATGGCACTGTTGGACTGGAATAAAGTTCAAAGGGCAAGTTTGGTGTTTGAAGACTGAGAGTGGACTGAGAAATGCTGAAATGCTTCCTGGGCAAGAACACTTCACTGACAGAGAAATGGATGTATGTCCATCAGCTCAAATACCAGAACCAGAGACACAGGACTGGTCATGAGCTAGCAGCTTCCACATGGTGATACCACAAGGCTGCAGCACTCACACTGACTGTTATAAACCCCTGTGAAGGAGCAGGGTACCCAAGAATGATGAGAAAGATGTTTAGCACATGGACAGAGAGATGGGAGACCTGACTTCCATATATCTCAATACCACATCCTTCCTGGTTGTCTTATTTGCTCAGATGCTGAGTTTCCTCTGGAGACAGTTAGTTCCAGGGAGGCATCTCAATTATGTAGATCAGCAAATCACAGCTGTTTCTCAATCCAGATGTTAGAAACTGCCTCCAGCAAGCTTCTCCCAGGAGCTGAGCTGCCTGTGGGTGACTGCACAGACATCTCCTCCTCTGCCCTCCTCTCCATACCAGCAGACCTGAAAGATGGTCAGTGCCACCCCCTGCTCCTCTGTGCCACCTCACAGGGCTGGTTGTTGTTACAAGTCAGGACAGGTAAGATTCAGTCTGACAGTTCAGAGCTGTGGCTGAAAGACTACTGGATCATTAAGGAGCTGTGTGTCTTTCAGACTCATAACTAATGATTTCATTGCAGATGAGGATGCTTAGGCAATGTGTAAGTTATCAGAGCTGTCTTCACTTCCAGTTTCTGTGTCCGGGCTGTGCTCTGTTTCCAGATTGATGTTAGGCACTGATGTGCACCAGCCAGCTATCTCCCCTGTCCACCCAACCTTGACATGCCTGCACAGCCTACACAGCCAAGGTACTGGCTCTGAGGATCCAGGCATAGGTGCAACCTCAAACACACATGGGGAAGCATGACTTGATGAATCTTTCACTAATTGGGTGATGAGACCAAGAGAGATGAAGAACAGCTGTAGGAGCTGTACAGGAACTCATCTGCAGCTTTTTTAAGAGCCATAGCTCCAGGGAAACTGTTGTTCTGCCAGCCACTGTTATGCATTACCAAATAAAAGGGCTCCTGTCCTCTCCTGCCTCAGTGACATTCCTCCATTAAGGGCTTAATTGTCTCCTTGGCTGTCACTGTCCGAGGGAGAGGGATACAGCAGAGAAACAGGAAAACTGGTGGAAAACAAAGTATCTAGACAGCACATTTAATTCAGTAGGTAAATTCAGTAGGGTTGGATTTCTTAAATGTCTTCTGTGCATCTGACCTGGGCTAACATTTAGACTTTCAGTTTCTTCAAGATCAATTTAACTGAATTTACTATCTAGAATTTAATTAAGTTTATTACATAGAGTTGCAGCTCATTGTTTCCTATAGAAATGCAGCTCCTTCCATTAAATTGCATTTTTAAGACTAAATAACACCCATCCTTTTACCTATAAATATATAAAATAGTATTTCTTGCTCACAATAAAGGAATTTGATGCTGGATTGTCTCCTGTTATTAAATGGGTTGAATATTTTCACAACATCTGAGGAAACAAACCAAACAGGGGTCACCTGCTTTGCAAAGTATACTTTAAAATATTTACTCTGCTCCTTTGAACTATTTATTTTTTTCACTTCTATTACAGAAAAATATGGGTTTATACTCAATCAGTGAGAAGCTTTCTATGCTTGTTTAAACAGAACTCGAAGACCTTGTCAAAACAAGTAGGGTAAGTTTGACTAATCAACTGAACTCATTCTCTTAATAGCCAAGGTGGCATCATTATTCCATTAAATTTTTTCTGGAATATTGGGGGCAGGTACATATATCCATACAGAAGAAATTAAATCAGATTAATCTTTCCAAAATGAAAATACAGTAATGGTCATTTACTCTCTATTTCTTCAGTCTGGGAAGGAGTATTGTGCCTGGTTAAAAAAAAGTAAGAATAAATGAAATTGAGACTTTTTCAGAAAACTTCATTATGGATTGATTAGGTGGAGTTTGAAGTGATGTTGACATTCTCATGGAATATGGCCAGAACTGTAGTTAAACTATCTGCCAGTGGTGACATTAAATGCAATCTGACGCAATTGAGATTACTGGGAAACACAGATGCACTTTTGATTTCTGTCAGTCCAGTGGTAGGATATAAAATTGCAAAAGAGGTAAAATCAGGTGTTACACTAACATAGGTTGACTAAATGTAAATTTATCAGCCTCATCCAAACCATGATTGATGGGAACTCCCACTTTGCCGTTATTCACCATTTCCATAACATGAAATGGTTAATAATCTCTTAATAGTCTCTTAATCCTACAGTGCCTTGTGTAAAGAAGCTAAGTCCACTTAAGGCATCCACTGACAGCATTTACATGTCATTTTCTTTTTTTGTGATGGATTCCTCTTCAGCTCTAATAGATGTTTGTCTATGGTGATGCCTTAAGTCTTAGCTTCTATATTTTTCAGATTCTGTACTGCTTTAATGTGTAGTTCTGAGCTTCATATTAGGGGATAGTAAGGTCTCTTCATGGAGTAGGTAGACAAAACAATTACTTTTCTAGCTTGGGACCAAGGACAACTGACCCAAATTTCAGCCCCAAGAGCATAAACATTGTGGTCTGATGAGAGAAAAACAAGAAGGATGGGACTTCATGACCTAAAGCTATAATTCGATAATTAACTCAAATTTGCTAATGGACCAGAACTTATAAGTGAGAAACCTTGTGACCATTTTGGGATCTTCTTGGGTGTAGCCCTGGCTGGGCTCTGGCACTGCCCAAGGTGTATCCATTGAGGTCTTTTAATAAATACCTACTTTGTTCTTTAACTCTGTCTAGCCTCTGTACCAGGTCAGCCTTGACAAGGCATCAATGGCTCCAAGAGGGAGTCAATTTAGATATTTCTCCAGGAGATAGCAGTACTGAGAAATCCAGGCACTTTTTCATGAAAGTTTCCCTAGCAGAAGTTTCTACCTCTGAGCTCTCCTAAGAAACTGTTTCCATCTCTGAATCTTTAGCCCAGCAAACAAAAATGCAACAAAATCTTTACCTAAAAGAAAAGGCCTAACATTAATTTTAGACACTGCTTTTAGCTACCAGCCAAAGCAACAAACTGCAGCTGAAAGCTGCTATCTGTATCCTGCTGGAACCATACAGATAAGCAACTAAGAGAAGCATTCCCAAGGTCCCAAGTATTTGGATTTTAGATAAGAGCTGTGTGAGCCACCCAGAGTACAAGGGTCTAAGAGAAAAACCTGTGGTTTAGCTTGCATACCTCCAAAATATTAACAGTATCACTGAAACATTTTTCTCATGTTAGGAATGTGGAAGCAGCAAATGGACAAATGATCCCTATTTCCTCAACAACTGTCATAATACTGCAGAGCTACAGGGCACTCAAATCTCCCTGTTTCAATAATATAATTCAATAGAGTTGCCATAGTTCTGTGTGGACATCTCATGGCATCTATACTTTCTCATTAGAAGTATAATCTTCTACTGCAATGGTTTCTTACAGCTGTAAATAGTCATGACTTGAGACCTGGAGAAAATCAAATTTGTCCCATAATTTATGGGGGCATTAATGAGAAAAAAATACGCTGCAATTCCCCACCTGCCTGAAATGTGTGTGTTAAAAGAGTTGTATGGGAAAGGGCACAGCAGATTAATAAGATGCTCTGCTGTATGTAAGTAGCAGGGGCTCCTTACTTTTCCTACAAATCTTTGTGTTAACAAAGGGTTTACACTACTGAAATCACAGCTAATCTCTGTTCTTGCTACACATGACAAGGATTGTGGTGTCTAAGTCAGGCTTCAGTTCTCACATATGCAAACAGATTTAGGACTTTTTGTCACTTGGGAGGTTCACACACTCCCATGTAATTCAGAAAGGAACAGCTTCCAAAGAAATGGTGATAAAAAGTCCTGTTCTGTGACACAGCAGCATTAGAAAATAGTGGTTGTTTTAATTGTCAGATTGTGTCCAAAACCCACTTCCAGTTTTCTTGAAGAACGGAAGTGGGTTTGGAAATGAACGATATGTGCTCAATTTTGCTGATAGCTACTGTCTATATTCTCTCCTTGTAATTTTACATGAGGAACTACTCTTTCCATTCCTTTCAGCTCAAGCAAGTGCTTCCTTCCTGTTCTAGCTTCAGAGCTAATACATGATATTTCCTTTTTTGTTCAGAGACATGAGTATAGATACATTTCAACTGAAACTTCTTCAATGAAATGCTTTCACTTCGGCTGTGAGGAGCCAATATGAGTGGTTGCCAGAAGAATCTTCACATGTGTAACCTCATCAGAAGCATCCTCTTCTAGCAATCCAGCAAACATTATCAAGGACTGAAATAGCCATGGAAAGCGGTCTCTTATCCCTCATACATCTTGACTTACACCTGTTGTTAGAGCAGGAAGCAGTTTAGAGGATAAAGCCTTAGGATCTACTTATTTCAACACTAGTCAATATTAAAGAGAAACTAATAGCACCAGTCTTCCAAGTGGAAACAACCAAGGAGTTGTAGTCACTCTGTTACGTGCACTTAAGGTAGTTGCTCTTTGCACAAAAAAACCCCAAACAAACAAAGCAGTGTACTTTACTCAATGTTTGTATTGTTTCTTGTGGTTAAAGAGCATCTGCTATCCTTGGTGTTTGGACTTCCTGCAGAAATAGAAAAGGGATTTTCATGTCATGGATAAAACAGAAAAAATTACTTTAGTCAACAGCTCACAACATTTATTCATATCACATGAAAAGTCCACTTAAATGAGGACATTTGTCAGAAATACCAAGTGTATACCCTTAGCATATAATTTTTTTATTTCTTACTTTGTAACTGGATCTTCCAAGGTCTTGATCTTCCATTTCTTATTCATTGTGTTCCAAGTAGCCAAGAAACTGACAGTAAAATGAAAGAGAATTATTGCCAGACAGCTCCCATTTTGTGATTATATGAAAACCCTATTTGCATATGCAGCTGAGGGCATTTATATTTGGAACCCAGTTATGTGGCTGCTTTTTTCACTCCAAGTTTTCCAAGATATCTGCAGAGCCTTTGCAATCAAAAGCTTTTTACAAATGTTTTCTATAGATCATCTTGCAGTTTCACTGGCAGGATTATTCACCCCAAGAGCTGCAGCTAACCCCTCCATGCCAGAGGAATCTGTGCTGGCCCTGTCTGTATGGCAAAGATGGAACTGCCCAGGGAGGAAGACTTCCCTGGGGAAATCCTAGGGCTGGGAGAAATGCTCATGGGTTTTTCTACCTTTTCTTTTAGAAATTTAGAAATTCCTTTAGAATGCTTTGAGTCAAGGTGGCAGCATGGTATTGAATGGCATTGGGCTGCAATACCGACATTGCCCACTGCTGAGACACTGCCACGCTCCCACCCCTGAAGGAGCACTCTGTCTTCACACAGGGTAAAGAGTTTTGACCACATGCCACAAACCCATCCCTCTTGCCTAGCTCTTTGGGTTTCTTTCACAAAACAGTGTGTTTTGTTCACCATCCTGTCTTTAAATTCTTTTGTGTTGATAATAGCAAACTGCAGTCAATGTCTGCATGTTGTCAGTGGGATCAAAATAAGGTAGATGCTTTTTATTCCTTGGGAGCACTTGGTATATGGTGCATTATCTTGCATTTTATTTTTATTTAATCCTACACCATCAAAACACTGAGCACAACAAATCTGAGAGTGGACTAGAGCAATTTACCCCACCAGGAATTGCCTATTCTAAGTAAATGCCGCCTCCTATCTGATGACATACCAAGCCTAAACTGGAGAAGAACAGAGACATTCACTGTATTCTCTAGTTTCTTCTTCAAGTAACCCAGAATATTTGCAGAGATGAGGCCTGCTTTGCTTTCCCTGGGGTATTGGCTCTAATATAGCAATAACTGCTTAGTACACCCAGCTCACACTTAATTTTAGCTTCTTCCCAGTTAGTCAGGACAGGAAAATTTACATTGCCTAACATGCCAGAAATAAAGGCATTTCTGCTCATTGTCACATTTTCCATAGTCTAAGGCCACCTGCTTCACTGCTTTCCTCATCATATTTTCTGAATGCACTTTCTTTCTATCTGTTTAGGTTGTGGAGGTAATATATGTTTTCTGAAAGCTTTTGGACTGCTTTTCTAAAAACTAGGATCTGCTTTTCCATTTTTTCAGTGTATGTCTCATTAACTAGAGCAACCTTTTAGGGAAGTCTCAAGGACTCTAATACTAGTGCCTCTGTAACCAGTTGTACAAAAAGGCCATTTAGAGATGGAAAGTATCCATTCTCCAGGCTCAGGCTTGGGTTTCAATATATTGAGCAATGAACATTATTAGTTCAGTGTCTAGGGAATTGCCTGATGGAGATTTCTGTGGGATTTGTCTGAAACCATAGAGTTGCACAAAAGTAGCCCTGCTGTAAAAGGGCAGGTGTTTGCAGAGTGATGGCTTGCCTCCTGACAGATAACCTGCTTTGCTAGGGGAGATAGTACTTCTGCCCACTAAGGGATCCTAGGAAAAATCAGATGTGGTAAGTTCCGTCTGTTTTTGGATGATTTGGGTGGTATTTCCACTGAGGAAAGCAAACACCCCCATTGACAAGCCTTGTGGAGAAAGCTTGGCTTGCAGAGTACATCCTGTAGGAGCACCTGATCCCAGGCAGTGGCCTCCCAAAGAAACCCAAGATGCTGCTTTTAGGTTTGGTCACAAACTTAAGCTGTGTTTTGCTGGGATAACTTTGCTCCTTCTTTTTTTATTTTTTTTTTAATCCCTTCCTGAGAATTGTGTAGGATTTTGCTAATTCCTTGTTATTCACCAAACAATTGTCAAAACTACTTGGTGTCTCTCAGCTTTTTGTTCCGTAGGGATGGAAGTGAGCAGGATTGCTTTGCTGCTGTCCCAGGCAGTCCTTGCAAAAACAGCCACTGTGATGTCAAAAGAAACAGTAAATCTCTGGCATAACAAAAGAGAATCAAAGTGACTTACAAAGAAATGTTAAAGCAGCATTTTTTTTCCCCAACACACACACCCTACAGTATTGTAGAAAATTCCTTAAGCAACAGAAGTGGAAAGAGAAACAAAGTTTAACATTTCAGTGTCTTACTCAGCAAAGTTTTCTGAGGAAAACAGATCAGTTGAAATTGTAACCTTTGTTAGTTTTTCCATATACTTTATTCAAATAAAGATATGTGAGCTACATGTGTTCCTGTTTAATCCCAAGATTTTATTTTAAATGCCTTGGATTGTACATTAACTTGGTATTTTTATTTATTAGTTATTGAAAAGAGTGGCACACAGGGATAATGTTGAATGTGCTGTAAATCAGTGTACTATTTAGCTTGTAGAGATTTAATCAGAAAAGTTAGATTTGTAGAGGGAGGAAGTATCTTTTATTAGCCTAGCTTCCAGAGTGGGGGGAAAAGGAGAGAAATCTAAAAGCTCTACTCATTTTTCTAATTAGGTCCTTCAGCCTAATAAAATAAAACAGTACCCTTATACCAAAAAAGTTACAGCAACACCAGTACGATAACACAAAAGATGAATCATTTGTGCAGACATGGCCACAAACCTCTGTAACCTCATTGTCCACATCCTCCCTTCTGCCCAAATATAAAATATGGTTATCACACTCAGAGCTAATGGTTTTGTTAGGAAAGGGGAGGCTGTATTTGATGTATTTCATGAGGGAAATGAGTTCAGGCAGATCAGAGTAGCCTGTCAGCCCACAGAGCAGGCAGGAGGATGGTGTGTGCAGGACAGCTGCAGTGTAACACAGACTTACAGCCAGGAGCAAACTCTCCATTTCAATCCCTGGGCACTTGCAACAAAACAAAAATAAAGCCCAGCTCTGTGATCCTTGTTTGAGTATCGCTCAGGCTCACCAAAAGATTCAGGATTGAGTTTGAGTGACAAGTTTAGCCTCCTCTTAGGGCAAAGGTTTGAAATTCCTTTACTTAATGAGTAATTGTATCACACAGTGCCTGCTGAGCTGCTAATGGCAAATGAGAGACATTTTGGGACAGAAGGAAGCTAGGAGTCCTTTCTAATTAATGTGCCTTTTTCTAGATAAATTCCACAACAGTTTTCAGTCCATACTTGCATACTACACCTCTTTCTTCTTTCCCTGTTTTTCCTGCATGCTCTGTCCACTGCTCTGCAGGCAGAAAAATCCTCTTGAATTCCTTTTATGTCTGGTCATTCCATAGATTAAATCAGAGCCCCTTGGTTTATTATAAGGAATGCAGCCCTTACTGCTATCAACATGTCTCTGGACCCTTCCTATTACTATTTCCAATTTGAAGGTTCCTTTGGGTCCTTGTTTTATCAAAAGTCCTGTTTCCTAAGTCTTCTTGAACAATGAACTGTGAATTTATGCATCATCTGGTTTATCTCCAGTGTGCTGTCCAGGCCATTTTGACAAAAAATAGCAAAAAATGTGCTCACTTCTGCTCTGGAGGTATCACTACTGGTCTCACACTTGAGCTGGATGTGTGTCAGGTGATGCTGAGCCCAGGAGCCATGGAATGACTGAGGTGCTCTGTAGGGAGCCTCACCTCAGATTTGCACACTCTGGAAATGTCTCAACTCAGATTTGCACCCCACAGCCTCTATTCCTCTTGGTGAATCGCCCCAATTCTTCGTGTCTTCAAAAACAGGCCCTTCTGCCCCATGCTTTCCGTTCTACTCACATCCCACATGCTTCCACCATTGCAATAAGGATACCCCCTCCAGGATGTTTCAGTGTTCCTAAACCTTCTGGGCAGCAGAAGTTGTGGCTGGCTGGGATGTGCCTGCATGCCAGCTGGCCAGCCTAACGTGCACGTGGGCATGGGTTGGATGGCCACTTCCAGGCTGAACAAAGGCTGAGCTCTGTCTGCATTCCCATCAGGAACAGATGCTCCTCTGGCTCTTGTTTTCCTATGTGGACAAATGTTCAATCAAATGTTTGGGAGCCGAGCGACTTTGAGCCTGTGTCTTTCAGCTAAATCTGATTGAAATGGGTGAATTGCAGGGCAAAGTTCTAAGAAAAGATGACACACTGGTCTTAAGAGTTGACACACAGATTCTTGTACAAACAGGCTGCAAAAGTCACGTAGGAATAGTTTTCTTAAGAAATAAGGCTAACAATGTAATAGCCTGGGTGGAGAATGATATCAGGGAAACTGGATTTGGCTTCCTGATTCTGAGACTCAGCCTGTGCAGTCCCATAAATAATGTTGCTGACAGGCAGTTTTAAATTGCACAACAAATGGACCAGGGCAGGGCTACATGATGGAGCAGAGCAAAACACATCCCCTGTACTTTCCTGCTCTTCAGCTCCTTGCTGTCCGCTGCTGCCTTCTCCCCCTTCCCTTACACAACCAAGTGTAAAGAAGAGATCTGCACTAGGAGGCTTCTCCTTTCCTGAAGGGAAAATAAGTCCTGATGGTTATTGTACCCCCAGATCTCCTCATGAAATAGAGCTGGCTCATGTGAGTGGATTTCAGGCACCTTCTCATCTACAGCCAGCTCTGGTGCTGGTCTGGGTCTGGTTCTTGTTTGTGGTTTGGTTCTGGTGCATGCACCTGAAATTTCACATGCTCAAGGTGGTAAACAATGTGTGCTAGCAAATTCTGAAGAATAGATAATAAAGTAGCAGAGGCACAAACCATGTAAATGAGGAAGACTAGCAAGGGAGGGAGCATGCTGGTGAAGCAAAGTTCATAGCACACGGGCTCTTTGCAAAAAGCTTAACAGGAACTAGGAGAAATTCTCTTAGGCCTTTGTTATATTCCATCTTCCTGAAACCTCCTCCGTGATCTGAAATGAAGCTCTTTTGGCACTGGAATCTTGTCACTCTTCAGATATTCTAATTATCTGCCCTAACAGGAGCCTGCTTTCCTAGTTCACTGTTTCTTTTTCCTCCCTTGAGACTATTTCTGGCGTGCGTTTCCACATCATTATGCGAACACAGAGTGCAAAAAATGTCTTTAATGTTTCAGCAAGACTGTACCTAGTTTATTAAGTGAATACAAATGTGTAAATTGGTAAGAAAATCTACCTTTTCACCCACCCTTTTAACCTTTAGGATCAACTTGAAAAGCACTTTGTAACATACATGAAAAAATTCTGATTTCCTCTCTCTTTTGTACTTCCTTACCTGACACACCTGATGTGAAGCATTGCTGTCTGATACATTCATCTGCTCTCCTCCATTTGGAGCCAAGTCCTCACTGATTGTGATGGACACAGAAAGGGAGGGATGGATATAGAAAGGGAGGGTTCCTCACAGAATTCATCACTAAGAGGTAAATGAGAAATACTGAAGTTATCTTGAAGTTAGATTTTAAGTGTCAGGCAAATTTTGAAAAGACCAAGTAAAACTTACTGGGATATTGTAATAAGACTTGGGGGGGTTTCAAGGAGTATTTTTAATGAAGCTGAAATGCCCAGAATATTAGTTATATAGGGAGCCTCTCATATAACAAATAGACTCCTGACTCTGCAGAGAAAATTAAAGAATAATGGTATGGGTAGATACGCAGAGGCACTGAGAGATTTGCAAGGTGACTACACCAAAAAAAAAACAAAAAAAAAAACAAATCAGGGATGGTCTCAAAGAGGAGGTGGGAGAAGAAGGGCTCCTGTGGGGAGCAAGGGGACAGCAGAGCAGAAGCAAGCAGGGACAAAGGTCTCACCAGGGATCAATCCCTGGGAGGGTTGGCCCAGCCAAAACTGCTGCTCTGAAGGCTGTAGCAGAAGCAGCAGAGAGTCTGTGTGTCCTGAGCAGTGACCCAGGTGAGGGAGGCACCCAGGTCACTGTCATTTTCCCATCCAGATGCTCTGCCCCAGTAGCTCTCCATTTGCTGTCTGCTGCTCTCCCTGGCAGTGGAAAAGAGCTCTCTATGTCTCCTTTGCCTTTGCTCTGTTGGGTTGTACTAAATCAAAAGCCAGCCCCTCAATGCGTGTGTAAAAGATGTCCAAACACCCATTTTTTAACTCCCAAGTGGGCTTTGCAGCTTCTCTGCTGTCCCTGCCCTTCTTTACAAGTATGTGCTGAACTACACTGTGTCCACAAAGACAAACATGCCATTTTAGCAAAGATAATTAAAGTTTTATTGAAAACATACACCAGGAAGAATGTCTGCTTAAAAGCTGCCTCCCTGCATGTAACTATAGGCTGTACCTTTTGTTTTCAGCTGAGGAATGAACAAACCGCACAGCTAGGATTTACAAAGAATGCCTATTAAGAAAAGCAGTTTCAAAGAAGAGTCTGAAGTGTGAGATGCAAAATTGCTAGCGGTGACTTGAAGCAGGTTGGAGCTGCAAACAGACTGTCCTTTTGTGTTCAGTAATTTCACTCCTGGCAGCTGCTACAGCTACAGCTGATTCCATGTTCTGCCCTGCCCTGCCCTGCCAAGAGCAGGTGTAGGTGTATACATACACATATGTCAAAGAAAAAAAATAAGGGTGGAAAATACTTTGTTCTTAATAGGAAAATATCCATCTCACAAGGTTTAAAATGGAGAGCTTTTTTCCTCACAAAATGGAAACCGTTTAAAATGTAGATATGTGTAAAATATCCTCCCCAAAAACTTTGAAGAACAAATTAGCTGATGCTGTGGCATCTCACCAGGCTGTGGAATTTATGAAAACCACATTCCTTGGATTCTAAAACACTGGCCATCCCGCTGCTCTTTCAAATAATGTTGGTTTTGCTGACTAGTCTCTCTGAGAGCCAGCACAGTTGTCTAATTGTAAGTAAATAATCTCAGAACAAATCCGTGTTTGACATACTGTCATACTAGCATTTACTGTTTTGCAAAAGGGATTTACTTCAAGGATATTGAAAAATTCCATTGGTGTTTAAGGGGAGTAGCAACTGTGACCCTCTATAAATTAAAATGCTTGACCCTGCTATATGATATAGAAGATCCAAAGTATTTCACAGGTTCAGGTCAGTGAAGGCAGAAAACAAGCCCTGCTTCTGAAGGTGCGGTGTTGTGTTCACACAAACATCCGCCAGGACCGTGAAGGTTTACAAGGGTGAGATATTTCAATCTCAGTCTCTTAGGCTCATGTGCAGCCCCCCATACCTTCTTTGGGAATGTCTAAAGTTTATTATAAAGGTCTACCCTTACAGATCATGTTGCTATGAAAGGACATGCTGGCCACGTTCAGAGCTGCCGTAAAGTGCTAAAGAGGGACACTGGTGCCACTGTGATGTCAAAGTTCAAGAGCCTCATGAGTCCTGTGGACCACCTACAACCTGAAGCTGCCAAATCCTAGCATATTCAAGGGAAGATGAAGCTATGAAATCTAGTTTAAAAACCTGGAATGATCAGCTTGAGCGTGGCCCACCACTGCTCTTCTGAGACCCTTTCAGGGCAGGCTGGGATAACAGGGACTTGAGCACCAATGCCCCACTGCTTTTGAATGCAATGCCATAGCTGTAGTGGTGACACTACCACAAGTGCCTGTAGAGAAGGGTTTTCTTGGCTGAGATGTCACAACTCTCTTTCTCTGGCCATACAAGCCAGGACCTAGCAACTTGGCATATGAGCAAGCTCTGAAGAGCTCATCATGATCTTGGATGATGACACCGCAGCAGCAACATGGGCACAGCAGACTGTATGGCCTGGTGCCTGGGAGCCCCAACCCTGCCAGCCTCAGAGCCTTTCCCAGGAGCTACAAATATCCAGGACAAGGCAGATGATGAGGAGAATCTGAAGTACAGGATCACCCCCAGGAATTACATACTCACATGCATATATTGAATATTGTAGCCAGAAATGGGAAGGATGCTGGACTGAATTTCCATCTTTCACTCTTTGATTGAACATAAGAAGCTACATGGTGTGTTGGGGGTTTTTCTATCACCAGTATGAAGATACAGATCTATACCTCCCTTTGTGGAATTCTTTAAGAGATTATATTTATGGTGTTGTCATTGTAGCTGCTGTTTTCATTTGTATCAGCACTGCTTACTGTAGCCCTTGTTTAATATAGCTATGGAAAAAAATGCATCTTTTTGTAGCACAGCCACTGTAATATCACAGTCACTCTATAACCTGCTTGAAAAGGGGTGCAGAGCTCATTACAAGTTCCAGTGATTCCAGAGTTACCCCAGCACCATAACCCATTTAAACCCATGAGCCTCATGGAGGCCCCAACCAAATTGTGAGTGTGATGCAGAATTCCCAAAGATGTGTGCTTTGGCTTGTTAGGTGAAGGCTGATGTTGGAGGTTTTTTTAAGAACACTTTCCAGGTTCTCCCAGTGTGTCACTGCACTGAATTCAAAGTGTCTTGTACCATTAAGTATTATAAGACAAAAAGGTGACAGGTCAAGAACAATCAGGTCTTCATATCCTGTTTTTTACATGGCTGAATACTTTTTCTTTTTACTGTTTGGTGTACATGGAGTGAAGAGTTTTAGCCTGTGACATATTTTAGTTCTAACCCCTTTAATATTCCCTTTATAATGAAGAGACAAAACTGGCTTATTGTGAACTAACTCAATAGAAATATTCATAAGAAACAACAAAAATGCTCTGTGACTAATGAAGCATTCAAATTAACTATCCTGTTGTCTAAAAGGACCTGCTAATAACAAGTTTGTATTTGTCTGAAAAGTTAAACTGTTGAAGTATAGTCAGTGTGATGGAAGTGTACAAAGTTTTGTTTAAATTTTTGGCTCCTACAGGGAAAACTGTCTCTTTGGATTTGTGTGCATCTGTTTCTGTCTGAAACTAAAATCCAAAGAATCAGGAGCTAGAACAGTTTTTGGTGTTGATTCAAGTGGTGCATGAGAATTCAGGTCAGTTTTCTTACTGGATCAGTACCAACTTCACTATTTCCAGTCAAAGTTATGATACTTGTTCTTAAAATATTCTTGAATGGGACAGCATTAAAAACTCCAGCATGCCAAGCCATTTCTTCTGGACTTGTGTGCTGCTCATGGACAGATCACTCATAAATGCTGCTAACAAATTTGCCCTTTGTGACCTCATGCTGTGAAGTTACCTCAATAATTAAAAGAGTTCCTATATCAAATAACAAAGCCCCTTTTTTTCACAGTGGAATGTGTAATGTTTGTAGATTTTCCTCTCCAGTAAGCTGTCAACATTTTCAAAGGAAAACAGGAAGATGTCTAGCAGGGAGATCACAAGGTAGGGAGCCAGGAGGTCTAGGTTTATTCCTGGCCCTGCCACCATCACATCACATTACATGATGCACAGCTCCTCTCTGTTTCATTTTCATTATTTCCCACACAACAGCGCTGCTCCTGATGGACTCTGGGCTGTGCTCTTGGTGCTGGGGACCATTGGGAAAGCTCTGGTAGCAGAAGATGTTCATGGAACTCTTCGGCACATACGGCAGTGAATTTTCAGAAAACATCAACTGCCTCTGAAAAAAAAACTGTACATTTTTTTGTCCCTCTGAAAAGTTCAGCTGCTTTGCAGGGAATATTAACCACTTTCCCATTAATACATGTACTGGCCACGAAGGTGCCATTATAATAGTTGTCATTTAATCCAATGTTTGTCTTAAGCAATAAATCTTTTAAGCAACAATCCAATAATATTTCCCTGGGATCCCAAATGTCTTCTTTTTTTTTTTTTTCTTTTCTTCTTTTTGAGGCTGAATTAACAGTTACGTAATATAAGGAGGGTTTTTTTTTTTTTTGCTTTTGCTTCATAAATGATTTTTTGTTAGGCACAGTGGAAAAAGAACACCATATAACAATTCAAAATGAAGCCATCTGGCTTTGTGTCCATCTAACAATGTTAACAAATATCCCACATCTAAAGGAAACATGAAGCACTATTTCTGTGCCGTGTTCATTTACTGCACTTTGAAGGACCATAACGCAAAGATGCATTTATTAAACCAAGCACATACATCTTCCTTTCTCTTTCCTGTGGAATTTCATTCCTTCCTTGCCTGTGTTTCAGTGATCTTGCCTCCACTGTGATGCACCTTAAAAAATCAGAAAAAAATTCTCAAAGCCATGATCTTGCTGTTCCACTCGGTGTGGGCTCCTACCTTGCAGCCCTTGCAGGAAAATAGGAGGCAACTGCAAGATTATCACCAGGATGCAGCCCTCAGGTCACTTCAGAGTAACTCATTGGCTTGTCCCATACCCTAATGGGTTTTTGCTTCCAGCATGTGAGTGTATTGGATGATGCAAGATAAATATGAAAAATGAAAATATTAGAAATTATTCCCTGCCTGTTCGCATTTTGATATTGTTTGTGGGAAGAAAAATAAAAGAGCAGAAGGGATTTCAAGCTTAGATTCATGCTACTAGGAAAGTCTTACAATTAGTCTACACCCAGTCTTCCCTAATGTGTGGTCTCCAAGACATCAGAAGGGAGACTGTGAAATGATTGTGAAAGAAATTAAAACACACACACACACACACACACACACATTCCCACAGATTCAAACAAGCAAGCAGTCAAAGCAGGAGAACAGAAAAAATCCTGTATGGAGTCTAGTCATACTATTTGACCATAATAAAAACTACCTCGGCAAGGTGATCCTTGGATTTCTTTTTTCCTCCCTCAACCCATTAGGTGGTACTTCAGTAAAGAGGAGTGATAACACTGGCAAACACCTTTAGTGAAGGCACAAATTTCACCAATGAAGGGAGTTTTTGCTCACACAGTAAAAGGACTTCATAGAAAAACCTCACAAATAGATACAGAGTTTGTATGGACAAGCCTGTACGTTTGGAGTGTTTATTTTCATGCTCCTTTCTGTAAAGCCATAGGCCAACACAACAATTCTAGCCCTTCCACCACAAGGAAGTAGGACAGATTTGATGAAATAGGTCTGCTTGGAAGTGAAGTGGTGCTTCCAAGGTCTGCTTGGGTGTCTCTGTAGCTGCAACTTATTTAGGTTAGGAGGGAATTGCATCTCTCTTGGATTCTGCTCCAGAAGCTGGTACCTGTCTGGTATATTAAACAAGGAACTCTCCCTCTTGGGGCACAGAAGAGATGGGCAATGGCCAAGGACTTTTGTGGCTGCAGATCCCTTTGTCCCACCTCTCTCACCACATAAGGAAACTGAAGGTGCCAGATAGAAGAAAATTCAAAAGAGCTCCTGTAGGGTGGCTGTCTTGATCTCTGCCCCTCTTCAGGCCCAGGACATGCACAGCTGAGTAAGCAAATCCATAGGATGGCCAAGCTTTAAGTGAGATAAATAAATACATTATTTAATTAAATGTTGATATAATTAACTCCTAATTTTAATATAGTACCCAAAATTATCATTTGTGCCTCTCAAAAGATGACAACAATTTGGCATATTCATTAGAAATTGCATTATGTTTTTTCTGTTTCTAAAAAAAAGAAGTCCAAGGAGCTTCTTGCCTTCCAAGAGAGGAGCTGGGGCAGGCACCAGCAGTGGTGGGACTCCAGCAGACGTGAACGGGGTCTGTAGCAGGGTATGGGCTCTTTTCCTGGAAATCCTGATGTCTGCATGCACACATGCACATGCTCAGCTAATGCAACTCTGCTGATACTATCAACAGCTTTTAGTCTTCTTTTTCATGACCATCTGTGGTTTTGACTCATTTATTCCAATACTGTGCAGCTAAGTCTGCCCAGCTATCTAAAATTAAAGATCTTAGCTCGCTTTTGCTTTTTTTTTTTTTTTTTTTTTGCCTCCTTTCTTCTTTTAGTGTGGTTTCATTACAATCTGTCCTCCTTTCTGCTGTTATGACTGAAAGGAGCTCATTTAGGTGTCCTAAGACAGGGAGAAGAGTTCAGAAATCCTCTGTGGTGTCATCTTCCTGTAGGGGAAAGTGTCAGAGAGAGCATTTAAATCTTCTGTGTCCATGCTGAAGACTTTCTCTTTTTCCTGGTGACACAAGTGTTTTCTTTGCCATTTTCTCACCATGTGGGAATCAGTGTCTTAACATGCATAACAGCACGGCAAAAGTTTAGAATATGCTACAAAGCTTAATGACAAAAATATGTGTAGAATCAAATAAATCAAAATCTTGCTTTTGGACTGGGTTCTGTGGGTGGAAGGTTGTTCTTATATTTCATTTTTAAAGCCTTCATTCATTCCTGCAATAGAATGCTATCTGTTTTGTTTTTAATTTGGTCAACTTCACACAGTTTTTCAAATGCAGCAGATATAAGATTCCTCTTTACTGTCTTGTTTCTTTATCCAATACATTTTTTAAAAGTATGTGATGTTTACAGTTTGGCAAAAAGTAATGTCATTTACTCATCTTGGAGGGCTTAGCACCAGGGGCCTCATCAAATGTGTGTCTCTTAATCACAAAGCCAAGCATTTATGTTCAAAGAGATGATTCTTTATAGCATAAACTCACAAAAAATATGTCTTGTTGAGATCTCTCAATATGATGTAATATAAAAAATATATATAAACATAGGAATTATTCAGAGAGGTTTTGCAATCTTGACAAATGACCCATTAAAAGATGGATCTTTTCCCTGAAAGGGAAAGTTTTTCTTAGCTGCAGAACAGACCCACTTTCAAAGTAAAGTAAGTGGAAGGGGGTTGTATCTGTTCACAAGTAGTTCAATTTTGTATAGACCTTGAAACAATTACAACCAAAAAAAAAGTCTGTTGAATTTTGAGAGTTTGAATTTTGAATGTAGAGAACTGCAGTAAAAACCTTAGGAGTGTTACGAGTGGAGCAGGAGTGGAAAAGTCAGGGTGGGCAACCACCCAAAGAAGCAGCAGGGGAAGGTTTATGAGTGCAATATCTGCTGACAATACCTGGATTGGTGGCACATGAAGAACCCAGATGGTCTGTGAGCAGCTTCCCAGGACACCCAGACTGGGAGACACAGAGGTGCCCAGGCTGAATAACTGATGACCTGATTTCTAGATGGTATGAAAGAGGCACATACAAACCCACATCACTGCCACCAATCTAACAAGAAACCAGGACATGTGGGGAGAACTTCATAGGTGGCATCCCTTGTCCTACCTGCCAAGGAGTCCCAGGCAGACTACCTGGATAGTCATATCTGGATGCCTGAATGCATGTTTTTGGGTATAGACCCCTCCTGGTGCTTGTCAGCATCAGCATATGGGCACAAGAGTGTGAATGAAATTTACTCAATTTTACCAATAAAATCACCTTCCCCTCTATAAAGTGATCTTTGATAGATAAAAGTACTGTAGTGTTGTAACATTATTTCCCACAGATGTATGGGAAATTCTGGCTTTCAAAGAACTTTGTGTGTTGTTATGAACCAGTGATTGCTCTGCTGCCTGCTTGCACCGAGCAAGGGCAGGTTCCAGCACAATTTGCCTCTAATAGCATCAAGCAGGAGTTACACATCCAAACCCATCAGATGTTTGTTTAACTGGATTGGATTTGCACGGCTTTCCTTTCTGCCAATAAAATAAGTAAATAAATAAAGGTTATCTCAACATGCAGTGAAATCCTGACTCTGCTGAAGCCAGTGGCACGTATCCCATTGATTTCAGGAAGGCCAAGTTTTCAGCGATGGCTTCTGGTCTTCCAAGCTGTTGAATGTGAAAGCTGAAGGCAAAGGACATCTGTAAATGTTCCTCCTTACCAGGCTCTCTAGAGTTAGCACCATCAGAAAGAGCAAAAGCAGTAGGACTGCTCTAAAATGAGCATATCCAATGATCATCTGAAGTTCAAGCAGATATTTAATGGCTTTTAAAGAACTAAACAATACCTACCCCTGTATGAGATGAAAAGTAAATAGCATCTTTCCCATTAAGGCTCATCTTGGTCCATCCCGCAGGAAACTAGCAGCAATATTTGCATCCATGTCTGCACATGTCCTTGAAATGTGTTCATTTCCATCCTATGAAGGTTTTAATAAACTACCATCCTGTCTTAGAACAGTACCTAAAACACAGGCTGGCTTTTTCATCAAAATATTTGCCAATGCAGTAGTGCTCTTTTCATCAAACTTTGAAACATTTTAAAATATGCTGATACAATTCAACTCCCCCCCCCCAAAGTTTTTCAGCACAAATGTTTCAAGAAAAGCACAATTTCAAGAAAATAGATTTCAGCATACATTATGAAACTTCATTTCAGCATTCTGAAGTTATGTTTCTATTTGTCTTGTGTTAATTTTAAAATAAATTTTATAACTTATGGCAATTTATACAACACTGCAGTTAGCAGATGACAACATAGCACAATGCAATAAAAACTATCAACACAGCTGAAATATTTTATTCCCTTACTGGGTTTTACTATCTTTTAAAATCATTACTGTGTGCTGCTTTCTATCACTGAATGAAACCTCTTTCCTTGATCCCAGTGTCTCCTGTTTTTTGAAAGATCTAGTATGTCACTCCCATCCAAGTATTTCCTGTTTGTTTTGGAACTAAAGAGTCTGATAAATTCTTTCAACACAAAAGAAATTGGAGACAGCTACATTGAGAAGATAAAATGCTTTAATGTGCAATAAACAGAAGCCACACTTAACAATTATTTAAAGCAATATAATGAAATATAGCTGTTCTGAAGTCATAAACTGATTTCAAAGCAATGAAAGTGGCATAAAATAATATCAAAATGTAAAAAAAAAAAAATAAATACAGCAAACATTTAAAAATTTTTAACCCAGAATTTCAAACTCTAATACATCATTTACAGTCTTTCAAGTAGATAGCATTTTAAAAAAAAATTTTTTTGCATTGTGGAATGTAAGAAAAACAGGTTCAAATGTCATTTCTCCCTTAATTCAGAATAAAACCATATATTCAACAGCAAAATTTCCTGAACACATACATCCCATGTTTTGATCAGGACTGATACTTAGACAAACAAGTTAAAAGAAAATTCCTCTTTCCAAAAAGTGCCACATGTTATAGAACAGCATGAGCTCAAGCGAGCATTTAATCAAAACTGTTTAAATTTGGAGTGGTATTAATACTCCATTAATGAATTCAGTCATTGTTCCAATATCAATCCCTACATTACCACCATGTACAGTGTAAGATTATATATAGGTTTCTTATTATGCCCGGCAGCATAACCAGGAAGCACAAGTCCAAGTAAAGCTCTGCAATTGTATACAAACCATTTCAGCTCATGAAAAACAGCCAAGAAGAAAACATCAACAGAAGTGTTGTCTGCATGACCAATTAATTCCTGCCGAAGGCTGAGAGTGTCGGGCCGTGCACGAGGTTGTACCTGCAATATTTGGTAATACAGGGGTCTACCACTGAGTGAACACACCTGAATGTATAGTTTGTAACAGTGTTTTGTCTGACCAGAATGAACTTGCCAAAAAACAAGCAACAGAGACCTTAATGAATAATTTAGAATTTACTTTTATAAAGAATCGTTTAGGTTGGAAAAGACCTTTAAGATCATTGTGTCCAGCCGTTAACCCAGCACTGCCAAGCCCACCACTAATCCATATCCTCAAGAGCCACATCTACACAACTTTTAAATACCTTCAGGGATGGTGATTCCACCAGTTACCTGGGTTTAAAATGTCACAAAACAATCCACTAAATAGGGCTCACCTGGACACTTTCAGGTTATGAACTTTCAGCATTCTCGTTCATTCTTTGCAATTACTAGTTGCAGTCTTATTTCACAAGACTCTTAAAATTCAGAGTTTTGGTAAGAACTGTCACCACCCTGAAAAAAGCCTCCAGTGGTATAAAATGCTGTTGCCTACTTAGTTAGCAGAGCAGACCATGTCCCAAGGTTTCATTCTTCACATTTCAACCCCACCATAAAAGAAATACATTTCAAGATTTCTTGTCTGGTGACCAGATGCCCACATAGCTATGGCAGTGGATGAATTCATCTCCTGCATTATCACCTTCTACAGCAATTGTTTTTCTGGGACAACTACCAAAGTCAGAAAAGAAGCTCCAAAGTCCAGCAAATGAAGGGCTCGCAGGAGCACTCTGCTTCCAACCGGATGAAAGAAGCTTGATCATGGCCATGCCATTTAACACAGGACCATATATTGTACCTCCTATCTGTGTGGAAGTCTTTCATATTTCATGGATTCAAAGTTGAATTGGAACTGGAATACATTTTGAGAAGATATAATGAGGTTTATAGACTACATATTTTCCCAAATAACTTAGGTAAAATTCATGTTTGTGATTTAGCTTTGCCCCAGTAATTCACCACAGGCACAAGAGGAGAGTGATAACAAAGACCACAGAGCTGAAGCACCTCTCTTATGAAGACAGGTTGAATTGGAGTAGTTCAGCCTGGAAAAGAGAAAGCTCTGGGATGACCTTATAGCAGCCTTCCAGAGCCTAAAGGGGGCTACAGGAGAGATGGAGAGGAACTTTCTACACGCACATGTAGGGACAGGAGAAAGGGGAATGGTTTTAAACTGACAGAGGGTAAGTTTGTATTAAATATTAGGAATAAATTCTTTACTGTGAGGGTGGTGAGGCACTGGAACAGCTTGCCCAGAGAAGCTGTGCATGTCCCACCCCTGGCAGTGTTCAAGGCCAGTTGGATGGGGCTTTGGGCAGCCTGGTCTAGTGGAAGCTGTCCCTGCCCATGGCAGGGGGGTTGGAACGGGATGATCTTTAATGTCCCCTCCAACCCAGACCATTCTGTGTATTCTATGATGCTATGTTGAACACTTTTTCTGAGATTGGAGGCTGCACTTTCACATCCCCTTTCTTACCCCAAGGCTGCTAAGGTTATGAAGAGTTACCAGAAAACACTCTTAGTCACAAGGAGCCCATTCCCTGTAGGAGGGGGAAGTGAGAGGTGGCTAAGTTATGGCCAAGGCTCTGCTAGCTGAGTCTGTTTTCTGGCAGCAGCTCAGTCAGCCTCTCTCAGGCAAGGTAATGCTTTTCCTGTAGCCAGCAAATGCAGCCAGTTCTCACCCTCATCCCGCGAGGCACCGAGCTGCTGCTGAATCAGGGCTACACAAAGACGAACGAGCCCAACGGGAAAGGGCAGGGGAATGGAGACAGCTCACACTCATAAAATGAGAAACACAGAGTTAGAAGAATTACAGAAACTATAAAAATCCTCTGCACTTTGGAACGGCGTTCTACCAGCAAAGCCTGAGAAGTCCTTTCCCCACAGTAATTCCTCTTCTGTGTCATCCAAACCTCAAATTCCTCTCTGGAAATGAACGTGGATGGGACTATATTTCCCTGTGGTTGTTGCTGAATGACTCAAAACTTTTCCCTCCCTTTTCCTGTGAGACTGAGGGGCCACATCAACCACCAGCAAAATTTTGCACTCTGCATTTTAGTTCTGTGAAAAAAGTAGTATCTGGGCCAAAATAACAGGAAAATTGGTTACAAGTTCAGGTTTCTTTAATTTCAAACACAAATATTATCAACATGTAAAATAAAATATAATAACATAAAGTTAGGCTGCTTGGTTGGGTCGATGGAGGCTTGCAGGGGTGGACAAAAAGTGGCTCCACGGCAGATGTCCTGCCTTTAGGACAACATACACTACTGCTCCTATGGGCAAAGGCAAACTGCCTCAAAGCATCCTTGTTTGCCACAAACACCCCACTCCTGGCCATATCTCCATCAGGTTCTTCTGGGGACTTGTCTGGAAAGGTCAAGGGAGAGAAGACCACTGCCAGGAGCAGCTTGTACTCTCCACTGCTGAATGCAGCAGCACCAGCAGCTGCGAGGCTGAGAAATGGCTTCTTTGCCTTGGTCTTCAGCAACAAGGTGTCTCAGACCTTTATGCCTAGAAGTGGTGGTCAGGGAGAGAGAAACTAAAAAAAAAAAAAAAAGAAAAGGAAAAAGAACTGAGTCAGAGGTTCCTTGGGAAACTTTGATCTATGTCGATGGAACTAGATAGGGTTTGTGCAAGGGTTCCAAAAGGTTCAAAGGATAGTGGTTAATGATTCCTGCCACCTTGTCTGGTGACTAGTTACAAGCAGGATCTGTCCTGTCTTACACCTTTATTCTTGATCTGAAGGTGGGGATGGGGTTCACTTTAATTAAGTCTGCAGAAGAAACAAAACTGGGGAGTGCATTCACTGGGCTAGGAAGCAGTCCTGGATCTAGGCAGGCTGGAGGACTGGGCCATCAGAAATGTTTTAAAATTGAAGAGCAAGTACAATTTTCTGTTCCTGGGGTGGACCAACTTACTGGAATGGGACAGGCTGGGGACTGGGAGCATGGGGAACAGCTCCTCAGGAAGGGCTGTGGGGGCTGTGGAGGACAGCAAGGTGAACATGAACCAGAGGTGCATCCCAGCAGGTGACAGCAGCTTCCTGCTGGGAGGCTGGGGAGGAGATGGAGCTGGGCTCTGCACAGTGCTCTGCGCTGGGAGATGAGAGACAAGCATGCATTGAAAACAAGGCAGGTTCAGACATGATGCAAAAAGAAACTCTTTCAGTCTGAGTGATCAGC
This sequence comes from Onychostruthus taczanowskii, assembly GCF_017590055.1. Lineage (NCBI taxonomy): Eukaryota > Metazoa > Chordata > Aves > Passeriformes > Passeridae > Onychostruthus > Onychostruthus taczanowskii. The sequence continues at coordinate 9,607,767 of NW_024498795.1, forward strand.
CTGAGTCACAGCCAGGCAGGGATGCAGGTTGCCCAGAGAGGCTGTGCAGTCTCTGCCTTTGGAGCTTTCAAGATCCAGATGGGAAAAGCACTGAGCAACCTGGTCTGGTCTCACAGCTGACCCTACCTGGAAAGGAACCAGAGACCTCCTCATGGTTCTCTCCAGTATAAATGACTCCATGTTGCAATTTTGCTGTTCTAGTGAATTTTGTTCTCTGATACTTCTGCATATATTTGGATATTCATTTCTTTGCAAGTACCTTGACGATGTTCATTTAATAAATAAAAAAAAGGAATTTATTACACAGGCAAATATCTCAAGGGGAAAAAAAAGAACATTATGAGCAGACCAGCTGCCTGTTACCAATTTTGAAGTCTATTTTCTGAAATCTAATACAAAGCAAAACCAGTAACACTCCAAAACTGAGAAAAATACATGGCAACAGAAGAAGTAAACTCTTCCATACTTAAACTTATGAACATCCCCCAGGAACCATGGTCAGGTGGTGCCTCTGGTGCCTTGCTTCATTTTCATTCCCCATGAAATTTTTTTTTTGCATGTATTCCATGTGGCACATGGACTGAACACAGTGCTGCTCCATGCTTCACAGTTCTCCCTACCCTCGCAGTTATCCATTGCCCAAGAAACCCCAGAGTTCTCCAGGTTCTAAGGGAAAAGTTTGAACAAACAGGTGTATGTATATACTTGTTCTGCAGTTCATGCTGATTTTGACAGATTTTGACTGTCAACAGGCATGCCTGATCTCTGTCCATGAAGAAAACAGCATGACAAATGACAGCATGAAAACTCTGCACTTCAAAGGGTTATTTTATAAATGTGTGACAGAATTCTTTCCTCTCCATCCCAAGTGCCCCTGCAGGAACAACAAAGCTGGTGAATGATACAGAGCTTTGCTCCTGATCTCTGTGCTGCTCCCTTTCTGGGAGGCAGAGCTGGAGACCTCACTGAGCTCTGTCAGCCACAGCAGATGTGCTTCTGCTAGAGCAGGAGGGAGTTTTTTCCAATCTCAGTACTCTGCTCTAGCACCTGCACTGAAATGGGCTAATAACAGCACTTACTTGCTGAACTTCAACCTGAAATTTTTGGAATTCCCTTTACACAAGACTCTGGAAGCCAGCTGCATGCTGAGCAGTCATCTTTAAAGTAGAGAAAAGACGTCTATACTCTACCTGAGGATGTCTGAGTGGTGATGCTGAGCCTGGAAGCTGAAGGCTGTAAGTCATTGCTCAGCTGGGCTTGTAGGTAGTTTTATGTGGATCTGAGAGAGGCATGGATGCAAGTGTTTCATTCCTCACAAATATCTCAAATAGACAAATTGACTTTTCTATTGTGGGAGAAAGCTTTGTAGAGCTTTCAAGAGACCTGACAGCCTGGATTGACAGAAGAAAGATGAAAATCAGCTTGTTCCCCTGTGTCCTCTCCACAGATATCTCCAAACACATTTTGGGTTATGTCTTCCCTTTATAGGGTTGCATGGTAAATGAAAGATTAAAATCACTGGCAACCATGGTCATTCTTTCTTCATTCCTGAACTGGTTTTGGCCTTTCCTAAAGTTACCCAATACTTTCCATTATAAGGATGTAATAGCCTTGCCAAAATTCAGTCATCCTAGCTGTAATTTCTCCTACTGGCTGGATGCCTCTGGCTGATTTTGTTTGGACTTCTTTTGATAATTTTTTTGGAAAACTTTCAGTCACTTCCAAGAAAGAAACATAAGGGAAAATGTATATGTTGTTGTCTATGTCAAAAGCTTGTAGATGTTTTCTTTTAAAAACTCTCATTTCCCAGGCTTTGCATCACAATCCTGAAATCTGGTGGGTAGGTGATCTTTATGCCTGGAATAACATTTTCTCTTTCCCAGTGGGAGTCTGCACAGTGTAGAAGCAAGATGTCAACCCCAGATTTGTACAGTGAAGAAAACTTTAAATCTTTTAAGAGTTCTACCTCACTTATTGTAAAGGCCAGAGAAAAGACAGGGAAAAAGAAATTTCTGATTTTCAAAGCTGAAACTAGAGAACAAGACTCTTGACTCTGCCAGGCAGTGCCCATGTGATGGGAACAGCTACACCGGGTGGGATGGAAGTGACTTTCTTCAATTGACCAGCACAGTGCTGTGGTTTAGATTTGTGACCAAAAGAGTGCAGGTAACACATCCATGTTTTTGCTGTTGCTGAGCAGTGCTTTCACAGCACCAAGGCCCTCTCTGTTTCTAGCTCTGCTGCCCCATGAGTAGGCTGGGAGTAGGCAAGAGGCTGGGAGGGGACAGCTGACCCAAAGTGCCCAGGGATATTTCACACCATGTACAGCATGCTCATCAACAAAACAGGGACTTTTTGTGCTTAGCTGCTGCTTGAAGACTGACTGGGCATAGGACTGCTGGTGGGAGGTGATGAGTGATTGCCTTTGCATCAGTTGGGATCTTCTTTCCCCCATTCACTTATTAAACTGCCTTCATCTTGACCCATGAGTTTTTCTCACTTTCGGCTTTCCAGCTCTCTCAAGTGAGTGAGCAACTGGGTGGGGGCTGAGCTGCCACCAGCTGGCCTTGACCCATCCCAGCAACTCACCAACATCCAGCTCATCCCAGTCTGTCACTACCCATGTTTTTCTCAACAATCCTGACAGGAACCCTCTGGCTTCATTTGCAGAAGGGCTGAGAACTGCCCCCTGACATGGAAGTCAACGGGATGTAGCCTTCAAGCTTGGAAACACTGTACGACTGAAGCTGGATTGCTGGTCTGCAATCAGAAGCACCCCTCATGTGCTCATGTCATCCACTCATGGGGTTTCACTCAGTGCCTGCCAGCGTTGCTCTTTGCAGGTTTCACATGCATGGAAAGATGGGAGAGAAAGGTCATAGGCAGTATTGTGTGTAGCTGAGCCTTGTGGGGCTGTCACTAGAACTTTCAGCCAGGCTTGGAAAGTGGAAGGTGCCCTCAGGTGTATAATGTAAACATCGACAAAACACTGGGTACCTCGAGAAATTATTACACCTCAAGGGATTCACTTCTTAGGAGAGAATAGCTTTAATCTCACTATGTCTCAGTCCTATAAAATGGAGGTATTAATACTCCTTATTGCTTGAAAAGTTTAATCAAGATTTGTGAAATGCTACCCTGATGACAGACATAGAGGAAATCAATAATTTTCTCTTCAGAGAGGAGCATGAACATTGCAGTGAATGGGACCTATGAGAACAATGAAGAAAAGATGAAGTATTGAATGGGTGCTCCCTGAATGAGTTCAGTCCTCTGTACCAAATAAATGGAATTAACAGAGGAAAAAAATGAATACACCATTATAAACTAGTATCCATATTGATACATTTATATGTCTTGTCAATAATTCCAAACATAGGCAGGTAAGCTGAAGTCCTATGGGAAATCTTTTTCCTGGCATTTCCTATCTCGTGAGTGCTCGATTTCACCACGTCAATAATGTTTTTTTGACCACAACTATTTATGCATGCCTTACAAAATGAAAAAGCCACAGTATTTCCTCATAGCCTTCATTAATATTTCCAGTGAATATCTCATGCTCTGTAATCTACCTGAAAGAAGACAGAAGCAGAACATCAGTTGCACCAGAAGTAACTGTTGATAATATGGTCTCAGAAGCAATCACTTCCTACCTTTTGGTACATTTGTACCTTTTGAAGTCCATTTGCTGTTAAAAAAAATTTACGTAAATCTGGTAAATTCTACTAAAAATACTAATCAGAGTGGCCATCTTTTATTTTCAGTATGTTCCAAAAAGCAAAACTTCAAAGGGTCAATGTTCTCCATAAACATTAATTTACATAATTTACAGATATGTTCTACATAGTGTACGAAATACTTCACAATTGCAGTCATGATGTTCCCTGATTTTCAAAGGGTTTTTTTTCTGTTCTTTTTGGGCCAAAGTCAGAGCTGAAGAGTTGTAATTTAATATTCCCCTGGACCTACTTACACCCACTTGTTGAAGCGTCAGGGAGTCCTAATGGGTGGAACTCACGGGTTGAGGAGCCAAAATGCATTGCAATAATGTTAACTTAATATAGGGAGGATTCACTGTATTTTTATTTGCTTTTCTTGCTAGGATCCTCTCCTGTGACCAAGCAGGAATATACAAGCCACACTCAGTCCCTGTTTGACTCTGAGGTCTGCACTGCCAGGCAAGTGGTCAGGATATTCCAGTACCTGAAGAGATCCTACAAGAAAGATGGAGAGGGACTTTTTACAGGAGCACACAGTGACAGGACAAGGAGGAATGGGTTCAAACTGAAACACAATAGGTTTAGATTAGATATTAGGAAATAATTCCTTACTGTGGGGGTGGTGAGCCACTGCAACAGATAAATGGTGGATGTCCCATCCCTGGAGGTGTTTAAGGCCATGCTGGATAGAGCTCTGAGCAATCTGGTCCAGTGGAAGATGTCCTTGTCCACAGCAGAGAGGTGGAACTAGATTATCTTGGAAGTTCCTTCCAACCCAGGCCATTCTATAATTGTATCATGCATTTGGACTGACCATGTGAGTCTCTATTGACCTAACCAGCAAATCTGGGCAGTGGACACGGCTGAACCACACTATGTTGGTGTCTGTAAGCAGTTTGCACTGGCTTCCACCCCCTCTTAGTGCCAGGTGCCCTTACAGAGACAGCTCTGTGCACCACTTTACCTCTGGGAGAAGTTGCACAGCCAGACTGGAGCATGCAGAACACACCCAGCTCAAGCCCAGATGTGTGGCATGTAATGACAGCAGACTGATGCTTCTCTGGGCTGACACAGCCCAATTCTGGGTTCCTGCTGGCTTGCTCCCACTAAAGATAGCCATAAGCTGAATGTCACTGGCATTTGGACATCTCAAAACATGGAGAGATCTTTGCTGCTTTCTATCAACATAAATCAAACTCTGGCCGGTATCATTTTTATGTACTCCAGCTGAAGAGAGAGCTGACCTGGTTAGACCTCAGGCAATAAGAATCTATTCCTGTGGCAATGAGAGTTATTTTTCTGTGTGTTGAAAGAAACACATACTATGAGCAAACAAAATGTCATAAGTAATGTATAAAAATCTGCTTCTGCAAGGATCCTAATAAAATTGGCACTAGTTATTTGGTCTTGGTTTTAGTGCTTCAACATTTTAGCACTCTAGCAGTAATGGAATTACTTTTGATTATGGAAATTCTGGAGTGCAAATGTCAAATATTTCATTGGTTTGGATATTCAGCAGATACAGAGGCTACAATTGTTTTAGACAATTTTGACAAAAAACTGTGCAAGGAAATTGGTCTGTAAATTGCCAGAATAAAATTTCACAAACTTTCTCAACTGTAAACAATCTCTCTTCATTCCAAATATGAAAAAACACCACAGTGATGTGTTTTACCAAATATCAAAAATACGAAACAGCGGTCCCTCACTCTCACGCGCAGTGATAGCTGTACTTTTACTTGCATTCCAGCATTTTGCTTTTATTTAAATTTAGTGCAATGTGACTGTCAGCCTGTTCTAGAGCTATCTTTCCTTTTTTCCTTCCAAGATAAAAAGTTCACAGCAATTGAAAGACAAGAGAACTGGCACATGAGCCTTTGCATGATCAACATCCAAACTATGGCTAGAACAAGTCTGTAGCTCTGTAGTCTGAGTAATTCTGGCATACCAAAAAGACAACCAGGTGTTTTGCTGCTTTCAGAATCCCCCTCAGTCTCACAATTAATCAAAAAATAGGAAAGGAAAAACAAAGACCAACCTCACTTGCCAGGGACAAGTCTAGATAACTAAATACTTTCAAATTATGATGCTAATTACCCAGATTAAGAAAAGGCTCATCTGCAGATTTAACAAAATTTTTAGCAAATAGCTTCACCATTTGTTCAGGATCATTTACAAACTCATTACCCAGATCCAAGGATAATGTCTTCACTCTGGGCACAGCTCCAAAATGGTCATTAACAACAATATGAAATTGTTGTGCAGAAAAACATTTATCATTAAAATATGTTATAATACTCAACTCTTACTTTTCAAATGCACATTTTGTATGGAACCCAAATGGTACTTACTTCAGACAAATGATCTTCCACATATGGTGCCTGTGTCACATGCAGTTCTCCTCAATGATGCATGCAATTTTTTTTTTTTGAGACATTTTTAAATTAAATTGCTGCCCTTTGTATTGTGTGTGAGTTCAGGCTATGAGAAAGCTGCCGATCAAAAGAGAATGCCACACATGCCACCACACATGCAAGGACCAATACTTCCAGGATCTCCAAGACTTGCCAAAGAGCACAGATTTTGTAGGTTAGGCTCTGGGAATGAGCCAGGTGAGCGTAATGGTCCGTTATGAAGTGGAATCAAAGTGAACAAGGACTGAGCCCATTACCTTGGGTTGAAATTACTCGAGCACAGCCTGCACAATTAATTCTAAAGTGCACACGGGGAGATTAAACACTGACATCTTTCTCTTTTGGATTACTGCTGAATTTCAACACATTTTGCAGAGTAAAAGTGAGTGAGACCCATTATAAACAAACTTCCTTTATATTCAAGAGGAGACTGTAGCAAGAAAAAAAATAAACAACGCACATGTGGTTGGTAAGTGCTTAAAGTCACACCGTGCCACAGCAACTGCAAAGCACTCACTTGGGTACCTTATTTCAGCATTTGAAGAATAAATTGTAATAGTTCCATATAAACAAGCCATATTAAGGCAATATGTAAACGTTTCTAAAGAAGGATGATTTGTTTAGATCCTTTAGTCCTTCTCTGAGTCTGAATCTGGCTGCAACATGGGTTCGCTTTGTGACAGGCAGCCTGTTGTGGTAGTACGCTGCTGTTATATTGTTATTGTTGGATGAAAAAACAGGCCTCATAATTTATGTCCTGAACTAGGGTAACAAAGAAGCCCCTAAAATAAAGCATTTCTGTGAAATTAGTTTCCCTAGAATGTGGTTTCCTAAAGTTCCCTAAAAATAAAAGAATATGAAAATATACTTGAAACTTTTTCTGAGAAGATCAGTGGTTTTCTGCGGAAAGGCAAAGTAACCGTGTTTGGCAAATTTCACTATAGATTTAAATGAAACTTGAAAAATATGAAAGAGTGTATAAAAAGCTAAAGCTTGTGAAGGCCTGTGATTGGGCAACACACTATTATGTTTCCTAGCATAATATTATGCTATTATGTATTATGTAGTGCACTGCACCCTAAATATGTATGTATTCAGCTGAACATATAAATAAAGTGTTTGCTCCATAATATCAATTATCTACTGATGTTTGTTAAGCGTGCTTGATCAACTACCCCATCTCCATGATCCATCAACAATCTGTCTTCCCCTTTGTTAATCCCAGGATTGCTAAGGGTGGTGATGGTGTCTAACAGCTACACCCTCCTCTGGTAGACAGACATGGATCAGTGGGAAGGAAAGAAGAATGCTCACTTTAGAAACTAAACCATAAAATACTTGGGTTTAAAGGAAAGATTTGACATGTGAAACAGTTTATGAGTTTCCTGCATTTCTTTACTAACACTAGATTTTTATAGCAGTGTTAGCAAGCTCATCAGCCATTTAAATTAACGTAATTTTACCTATACTTTCTTGCACATTCCTAACATATGTATAAGAAATCTAGTGTGGAATACAACTTACATGATTAAAAGCCAATATGGAAGCTTACTCTAGAAGTATGAAGTGTCCCACTGTGTTCACAAATTAATAAATATTTTCAAGTCACAAGAATGAAGGTAGACCCCAGGCCTACTGAATCAATTATAAGCTCTATATGAATTCAAAATACTAATAATTTTTCTTTCAATTAATAAGGAACATATTTTCCTCAGATGCAGCAATTCACTCATCAGGCTCTGCAGCTTTGGTTGCTACCCTTCAGTTCATTAAGGTTACTGTATAAAAAATTAGGAAAGTGTTATCTTTTACAGCTTTTGAGGAATTTTCTAAATTCCTGCACAGTCCTGCTCCTTGCACATCATCTGATGACACAGGTTTAAGGTGATATTCTTCTTTCCCCATCTTTTTTCAAAGTATTCCTTCTGCACTGTGTTTTCAAACAGAGGTACCCTCCCATGGAGAAATGGGGCTTCATTTACTGCTTTCATACAGTCAATGAAAAGTCATGGAAAGGTTTCTTCTTGGAAACATACTCATGGGCTTTGGATCAGAGTTTCGATGGCTTTCAGTTTTGAAAAGAGAATTTTATTGATTCTGTAAAATAAAAATTGTAAATTAACTTAGGAGCCTCACACCACCAAGTATGAGTGTGTCTCATACACACTGCAGTCCTAATCCAACACAGCACTACAGGGACCCAGTAATTACCTGATGACTGTATTCAGATTTAAGTGTTTTACTCATGATATTCCAGTCAACTGCTACAGTGTAAACTAAAAGCTGAGTCAAGTCTCTTTGATATCTGAGCCCTGCTTTAAAGCAGCAAATGGCTACTGCAGCTGGTATTCCAATATTTTCATCAGTCCCAAACTAAAGGTACTGCCTCCAAGTCAGTAAAACATGCTCAAGCTGATGTCAAACAATCAGACCAACTGAAGGAATTCAGATTTCTGAACCTGTTAATTCATTTTTGCTCTAGAATGACTATTTTTGGTGGATTTAATCCTCCATTCCTTGCTGATATGAGATCATACTTGATAGGTTTCCAATGCTTTTTGACCTGGTGTTAAATTAATGCTGTTACCCTGAGCCATGACCTTTCTGGTACACTGTGGCCCTAATGGAGCTACAGACCCTCTGGAAAGACCACGTAGTACAATAATTTCTTTGGGTATCCCTACATTCAGCAGTCTGTGGTACCTCTAACTGCAAAGGCAAAATTATGAGCACCTTCTCACTGCATCAGGAGGGACTCTCTGGTGCCTCCACTACTTCATTCCGCCCCGGAACGAACTGGGGCACATTGCACCTGCCGTGCCTCATCAGCACTGATGTTAACACTCAAAGCTGGATCATAAACATTTATCACCGTCTTCAATTGCCTAAAAACTGGTAGCTTTGCAGAAAAACAAACCATGCTTTTCATGAAAACAGGAGCCTGGAAACGATCTCTTATTCCTGGCAACATCCAGAACTAGAAAAATAAAAGATGACTGGCCTGTATATCCCTAATCCCACAAATATTTACACACACTCTCCAGTGCCTGTAGTGCACGCAGTCCCATTGAATCCAACAGGACTACTCGTGGCCCTTCATTCAGCACCAGGGTGAATTCGCACATCCTGCAGCCTGTTCCCAGCAGTCAGCTACGCGCCCCCGCTCCAGGATCCCTCCATCGGCGTGAGGCACGCTGCTGTGGGGAGCCCGGAGAGATCACTCTCACGAGGAATCCCCCGGGTGCCTGCACGGGCGTGGGGAGCGCAGAGCCAGGACGGCTCTCCTGCCGGGAACACCACATCCCGCTGGAGCTCCCCCGCTCACTGACGGGTGCCTCGTAACTCCCGTCCCGGGCTGCTCCCCGCCGACAGCCCGGGCTGCCCACCCGCAGCCCGGGAACCCCGCGGTCCCGCAGGACGCGGCGGGACGGGGTGTGACACCCACGGGGCGCGACACCCCCAGCCCCATCCTCCGGCGGGACCCCGAGCCCGCCCCCGCCGCCCGGCCCCGGCCGCGAGCGAGGGCGAGCGGCAGCGGCCGGGGCTGCGCAGCAGGGCCCGCGGCGGGTCATGGCCCGGCTGTAGGCAGGGAGCGCTCCGCCGCCCGCCGCTCCCGGCGGCAGCCCCGCCGCGCCCCGACCGTCCTATGAGAGCCGCCCCGGCGCCAAGATGAAAGGTAGGGACGGACGGGAGCGGGGCGCCCCGCCGCCCGCACACGTGCACCGGGCACCGCGGGCAGGGAACGCTGTGCGGGCACGGGCAGCGCCCACAGTCCCTGCAAGCGGACATTGCGGGCAGGGCGCTCTGGGGACGGTGCCCGCGGGATGAGCCGAAGCCAGCCGCAGGGTGCTGGCGGGACACGGCGCGGGCAGGTGGCGGGCAGGGCACGGGCAGCCGGTGCCGGGAGAGGCAGAGCGGGGCTGTCACCGCCACCCCGGAGTGCGGGGTGTGCGCCGCGGCTCGGCGTGTGTGGGTCAGTCCCGGTCCGGCAGCGGGCTGTCCCTGGGAGAGTGTGAGCGTGTCGCGGCATGTGTGCTCTCCCCCCAGCACGGTTTCTCTCGGCACCCAACTTTTATCTTCCCCCTAGCCGGTGCCCCGAGAAGAAGAGTTGTGTTTCTCCCTGGTTGATTTGTTTATTTTTTGCCAGCGTTTCGCGATGTTCTTGGTGTTGCTTCTAAACATCTGGCAGTGATTAGGTGCCAGTAGAAGCTTAACTGGCTTGTGAAATGTATTTGGCGTATTTCTCCTCTGCATCCACCGACTGGAAAATTTTTGGTCTTTACTTTGCATCCGTTCAAACTTAAACTTTGTTTCTTTTCCTTTTTCTCTCTTTTCCTCCCTTCCTCCTCTTTTTGTTTTAAATGGGTGGAACATTTGACCCTGTCCTACATAGCTGTGACTGAGAGGTATCACATACTTTAAAATGAAATAAAGAAGCAGATTGCCAAATTGCTCCTCTGTAACCTAGTAAAGATATATCTGGGGTGCAAGAAAGCCTTCTGTTTATGAAAATTGATAGCCTTACAGCAAAAGGCAGAGGCTTTACACACTGGGGAATACTTACAATGAAAACATCAAAGGACATTATGGAAAGTTTAGGAGTTAGTTGGGACATTGTGAGAGTTGAATTCAGTTTTTCTTCAGAGGCAAAAATAAGCTTAAGGAAAAGACATATATGAAAATTGCTTTTGGGCACCACTGTGCCTGTTCTTGGACTGCAGGGTTTTATTCCAGATGCCAGGAGGCCAGTAAACATCATGATAGTTACACTGAGTTTCCAGAGTCTAGGACACCGAATGATGTGATCATTTATTCATTTGCCAGAGTAGCTGCCTGAAGGGAGGGGAAACTTTTGTGGGGGCATTTATTTTGCAAGCTCACACACTGTTTAAGTTACTTCTGACACTGTGGCATGATGCCTCTCCAGGGCCATGCAACATATGACAAATAATGTATTTACAATGTTCTTTATTTATAGGTTGCTCATGCCAAAAAATTTGTCATCAGCTTATCATTATCAGCATAAGTGTAAGGGCAGGAACAAACCACAACAATGGGGATCTGGTAGTAGGTAGAACAAACCTGTTACCACTGAAAGCCTTACACTCCATTCTTGGGGGTTTTGGGGAGAGGTGGGATGCAAAGGACCAGGGATGGGAATAACATATAATGCAACTTGTGTCTCCTTCCATCCTGCATTTCGCTTCCACCGCTCTTTGCAAAGCAGAGCATTCAAAGGGAGGATGTAATTCCTGCTCCTGGGAGCACTCACTCGTGCCCCACACCCCATCAAGAGGGAGTGCTAGTCCTTACCATTTGGCTTCCCTAAGAGTGATCACAGCCATTTTATTTCTTTTCCCCAGAGAGTTACAGAAATCAGTAATAAAACATGCAAAGAAGAACACTTGAATGACTGTGCTAATAGCAAAAGAAAAGCATCAAACAAATCATCACATGAAGTACTTCTGCCAGTGTTAGAGAAGTCAGAGAGTCAAACCAAACTTTGACTTGGTGATTTCCTTTTCTGGGTATGGATTTGGCTTTTTATGTTTTCTCTTTAAACTTGATGGTAGTGATAATTGTAGGACTGTAGAACTTTGTATAGTTACACATATTTCTCAATAAAAACAAAAAGATCTGTTGATTGCAGCTGTCTCTCTGTATCTACCCTCTCTAGAGAATGGAGGAATATCTAAATAATTACATCACTAAATATCTGTAAGGAATAAATTATATTTTCCATTGCTGGTGTTTGTAATGTGTTATGTTTTAAATCAGTAAAACAAATTGAAGTTTATGTTCAATATGCTGGCAGGTTTTTTTCCAGCAAACAACACTGAGCTCACAAACTTTGTCATATTTTTTAGCAATAATTCATGTGATTTATATAGAGATTTGTCTGCTTTAGGGTCAGATATATCTTTATCAAATGATACTTCTAAGTTATAGTTATTTATTGGGGCATGAAGGAGTACTCGTTGTCTGGGAAACCAATGAAAACAACTTCCTCATAGTCAAGCACCACCACATGTTCAAAAACATTGGCCCTAATTTAAGACAGGGACAAGCATTGTTAAAACTGAGAGCTTCTTCCCATGTAGCTGCAATATATTTTGTAATTGCTACTTTAAACTGTATCTGCAATCACTACTGTCATGGCAGTGCTGGTGATAAGTATTTTCCTCTGAAATAAGGATACTGTTTGGATAACCACTTAATACTAATGCCCAGAATCAGGCAATGATAAAGTCAAGGTGGTCATTTTGGGACTGTTGCTCCAGGATGACAGAGAAGCTCTTAATTAAAGATACTTAAAGTAGCTTAGCTGCTTCTTTTCATTCCTCTTCCTCCTTCTCCTCCCTCTCTGCCATCACAAGCACCTTGCTGTGTACCATTTGTGTAGCAATGGTGCTGGAGGACAAATCATCTGGGATCCTGTGCTTGAGTGCTGGGGTGCGCTTGAGAGCTGGAACAAGACCAAATATTTTCTGTCTCGTGCCGTTCCTCTCCTTTGATACCAAAGGATGCACGGAGGAGAAACAGGTTGTGTCCCACCAGAGCAGTGAAGCCCGCAGTGCCTCGGGATCAGCCTGACCTGCACGCCTGCCTTGTTCAGCCTTGGCCCCTCTTCCTCAGAGGCGCTCGGCGCGCTCCGTGCACCGTGCGAGAGCACGCCGAGCTCTCACTGGACACGCCAGTTCAGTTCAGCCCAACTTTGCCTTACACACTGAACACTTTAGCAGACAATTAACTAACATATCAGCCTGTATTGCTAAAATTGTCCCTTCTGAGGGACTTAGAGCCTGGATGTAATTTGCAAATAATGCCTGCAATAGCAAAAGCTGACTGTGTATGCAAGTTCACTTGTTCTTTCTTGACTACCTTGAAAAATTTTAAATAATCTATTTATATGATGGTTACCTTCTTGGCAGGTTTTGTCTTTCTCTCAGTTTTGATCCCATTGCTAATTTCAAAGAATAAAGAAATAAAAGTTATAATTTTGTAATACTGGAGAAAATACTTTTTCTCTCTCTCTTCTTTGTGTACACAAAATCAAATGAACAATCATCTGCAAATAAGTCTTTCCTAGATAGAAACTTCAAACCAAGAATTTTTTAAAAATCCAGTCCAGAGCATTTTGCAGAAGCCAGAAAGCATCTGAAAACCAAGGATTAGAAGCGGAGTGATCCAGTAACCTTTCCTTAGTCCATTTATAACAAAGCTTCTATGAATATAGTGACATAAACATGAAACATGTGCAGGAGGTCTGAGTGGTGTGTGTTGGACATGTCACAGGACCCTACAGCAGAAGTTCAAAGGCACAAGCAGTTATAATAAATGTGTGATAAAACGCAGAACAAATCCTGAGCAATGCTACTATACAGTCAGTGTGTGTCCTGAATTGATTGGTAGCACAGAGGATTTTTAAGATATAGATTAGAAAGATGCAAGTGTGTGTCAAAATATGTTCTTATTAATACAGAGGAAAGCAAAGCTATGAAATTATAAGAGAAATCGGTTCTTGCACACATATTACTATACAACCCCAAAGGATATTGGGCAGAATTAGCATATAAGTGATTTATAACAGGAGCGTTTTCAGGAAAAACTTGTAATTGTTTGTTATTGCTTCAATTCTACTTTTCCCAGCCACACAGTACTAAGAATTGCAGAGACACACCTCCCTATGAAGAAGGGAGTTGTTTAAAATCTCCTGTGACTCCTTTTTCTCCTACTTTGGATAACATAGATTCATTTTAGACTGATTTTTCTGCAGCTGAGGGCTGAACAGAGCCCTTTTTTTTGTCACAACCACTAAACAGTTTACTTAGATCCACACTGAAAGACTGTTGTGTTCAGAGGTTCAGACACTTCTGGCTGCTGGGATAAGGAGGGAAAGGTAATCTTGCAGAGAGATAGAGCTGATCAGGCCTTGCAGAGATAAAACAGTAAAATAAAGAGAGCTGGGACAAATGTCAAGGATGAAAGCAGCTCAGTACTGCAAAGGATGCATACCCAGTTATCTTCAGCTTCACAAAACCTTCCTTATCCTGAGGTTCTGTATGTCAGAACAGAGAATGTCTCCTTCCAGCCCTCCCCCTTGGAAAGCAAAATAAAGACACTTTTTACAAGGCATGGAAAGTGAACCTGATCCTCCTCATAATGTGAGTGTGGTCTGTGCAAGTGAAGAAGCAGCCTAAGATGAATTGTCTTTGGAGTATGACCGCTTCCACCTAAAACTGCAATCCCTTTTGGTGCATAAATTTAAGGTGCAGACTGGGACATCACTGGGGAACAAAGTGAATGAGTTATGGGAGGTAATAGAGACATGTGTTGTTAGGAATGTGCATGCCATTTTAATACTGCTGTTAATTGCCTCCTCTGACATACTGACAGGGAGGCACGATTTTTCAGTGCACTAATGAGAACATATCTGTTTGCTCTTAAATCATTATTCTGAAATACGATATGATTTAAACTTTTAACTTCTAAGGTTGGTCCTCCACACCATGCAGCTGCTCCTGACCCCAGTACGGTAATGGGGCACTTATGGGCTAATAAGTTTTGTTCAAAACTCCCAGTTTACTGTCTTCATCTTGCCTAAAAAGCAAAACTAGAGTGATTGTTGTTATAGCTCTAAATTTCACAATCTTCTGTCTTTTTGTGTATGTTCCTAATGTAAGTGCTCACATTTTTTGAGCACAGCAGTAGGGGAATAGATGAAGACCAAGATACTAAAGTGCACCCATTTGTCACGAGTATTGGTTTTGTTTGTTTTATGCATGTGTTATGTGATGGGAGACACCATCCAAGTCATAGGATAGTACCAAGGGAGGATCTCTGATCTAGGACATTGCCTCTTTCAGTCACTAAGATAAGCAGATAAATTCCCAAGTCAGCAGTCTCAGTTGGACAGAGCTGAGGAAAAGCCTCAGTTTTGCTGCCAGAATCCAAGCTCAAACAGAATCCCAGAGGATGCTCTGGGATGCAGGGAAGTGGTCTCTCTTCCAGGACTGCCTCAGCTGAACCTCTGCCATGGCTGTCCTAAAGACCAGGTACTCTGCAAGTGCAGAATCTGTGTAATCCCTGTCCAAAGGAGTTTGCTGCGTGACAAGCCAGACAAAGGAAGGGTTGGATAATATGGGCACAACACACTCAGCCAACAAGAGTGACTGTTAGTGTGGCATGTCAGCTTGGGATCCTGTCAATCAGGAAGTGCTTTAAGTGTGGGGTAGGATTTTGTGAGGGAGGGCTTATCAAAATCGAGGCAGAGAGAGAGACTTGACTATGAAAAGGGCCTATAAAGAAAAAGCAGTGGAGAAAGGCAGAACAAGAGAACAAGTGAAATAAAGCATCTGTGAAGAGAACTGGGAATGAGCAGCCCATTAGCACAAGCAGGAGACTGTCCAGAATAAAAGCTATGAAAACCAGTGGAAACCAATTAGACTGATGAAGTCATCAACATCTGAAGGCCACAGCTGCTTGCTGTGCTTCTGCTGGCTCCATTTCACCTCTAGGTCAGCACTTTGAATGTAGACCCAGTTAACAGTGAGCAGAAATGCATATAAATCTGGTGGCAGCTCAAAAAGCTTTTGAAATGTGATATGAGAAAGATATTGGTGTTGCTGTTCTTGTCTGCCTGAACACTTGTTAATATTACAGAAACCTCACAAGTGGACGAGTTTTGCCATTCAGTGAAAGTGCTGAGATGGAGAGAGCAGGCAGAAGCAGCTTTTTGACACTGCAAGTGGTCTGTCATGAAGGAGAGGCACTTGTTACACAGTTCTGAGTAGAGTTCTTCATCCGTGCTGATGGGTTAAAGAGTGGAATATTGTGATTTTCAACTAATGGGCACAGCTTCTTTCCAAAAGGTACAAGTAAAAATCTCTCCTTGATAATATTAGAATAAGCTTTACAGAGTTGCACTGAGATATAGCTCTAGAGCTCCCATTGAGTCAGCAGGAAAGGCAGACCTCTCATTATTAAAGCCCTTTGAAAGAGAGATTGATTTTAGAGGGAACTCTTACACTGGATGTCATTTTTGCTACAAATTAATCTTACAGTCTGAGTTCCCAGCCTGGTACTTAGGGGTAAGTCCTAATGTACTGTAATTTGAGTTTTCAGGGGGTTATAAAGGAATTTCTAAAATCTGAGGTGAAACTTGGCATGACAATTTTCAGCCCAAATGCCTCATTCTCTCCTGGAATAGATTTTCCCAGATTTTGAAATCAATGTAGAATATTGGTTTGTTTTCTTTATGTAAGACTTCAGGTGAGGTTTTTAAATAAGGACTTTGGATCCATGTTTGCAGCACACAAGTGCTCTCTAAATTATTGGATACCACGTGTCTGCAGCCACCATATGACCCAGCATCTCTTAATGGTTCTGAGGTCTTGTTTGCCTTGTTAGTTAATTAGGTTTAAATGGCTGAGCAAGGTGTACTGTTAAAAGGAGACAGCTGGACACGTACATTAGCAGCTTTCTTTAACACCTTACACATGCCAACAATGACACCCATGAAAGGAAGGGGCTAAAATGGAAACAACTTCTCTAAAATCACCTTGCACAAAAGGCTCCTCAGATCTGGTGCTGTGGTTTTATGCCCTGTATTGTCTCAGGGGCAAATTTAGCATCCATTTTGGCTCCAGGCCAGCTCTTTCTTACTTGACCTCAGAGTGACTCATAAGTGATCCATGATTAATTTATTTAAGGTTTAAGAACAAGAAATTAAACAGTTCTACTCCACAGATTTGCTTTGCCACTAGCAAATTAATCAAATGAGAGTCTAATTTGTTTTAGATTAAATGAATTCCCTCTGTTCGCTGCGCTAATCCCCAGCTGAACTGCTTTTTCATGATTCCCACTCCCTTGAAGCATTGTACTGTAACTTATTTAACTCTACAACTGTATTTACTAGAGGTGTTGCAGTAATAGTTTATAGCTGGAGGGCAAGTGGAATTTGGCATTGGTGTTCAATGGGGCATGGATATTGCCAAAATATCTCAAAGGGGGGGTTTTTTTCACTTTTTTGGACCACAACTCTTACTTTTGCAGTGACTCCTTAACACATTTGATGTACTGCTGTTCAGCCAGAGTGAGACAGTGATTTGTAGCAGTTTGCTGTAAGCTCCCCATGACAATCTGTTCTAGCATCCAATGAAGCTCTTGTAAACTCAATAAAACAGGAGATCTCTGGTGGCCCTTCCCTTACATGGTTAAATATAACTGGTTGCTCACATATGTTTCTGTTCTGCCCAAAGTTCACCTCTTTTATGGACCTTCCTGCTGCCAGAGTTCTGTACAAGTCAGTGGAATAAGAGTCAAGCTTTTGATTTTTCTTCATCTTTCTTATTCTGGATTTTGGTTCACAGCTGAGTGTCTTATAATTGAGTTAGGGCTGGTCTTCCCCATACTAAAGAGTTAATTCTTGTCACCAGGACATAACAACAAATTCTACTTGATTGTCTGCTTCAAGGAGGAGTCTGCCCTTCACATTTTTCACCTATAAAAATAAGCCTTGCCTGCATATTAATGCATGTGTGCGTAACAGAAATACTGTGTTCATTCCAGTCCCCTTTGTAACTGAGGACTGGATTTAAACTAAAGAAAAATATTTCTAACTTAAGGCTTTCACAATGTCCAACAAACCACTCCAACCTCACTCAAGTGTGGGCACCGCTGATGTGAAAATGCAGAATTTCAATTTCTAAGATCAATCACTGGTGCTCAAAGCTCATTAATTTCTGCCACAATTTCTGATATTGTCTTTAAAAGCATAAGTCATTAAAACACACTGGAGTTGTTCAGAGTATTTGACTTCTTACTTGGTGTATATTTTCTTAACCTCTGTAATTCATAACAGATCACATTTTCATAGTTTTCGCTAGAAAAGCTGTTACCTTTTAAATGAAAACTTAGGTTCTCCTGTATTTTGCTGATTTTAAGATATCTGGAAGCTCTGAGATTTTTGTAGAACTTGTGACAAAATTTTAATATTTCCAGCACTGGAACAGGGAGCTGAAGATCAAGTTTCTGCTGCCTCCAGTGCAGACAGTACTGCCCAACAGACATGGGAGGAGCAGGCTGGGTGCAGGGTTTTGCTTTTGGATTAAAATTTATAGGCTTGTTTGTCAACTTAATTTTTAATATTTCAAACATAGACTTCTTCTGAGGTCGGACTTTCAACCCATCTTAGTCTCTTTTTCCAAAGTGCTGTAATTTCTGAATGTTTAGTCTAAGCTTGCTTCATTAATTTCCTCCATCTTTTTTTTTTCCTTAAACTTGTTACATTACAGTTACTATTTTAAAGTACTATATTTGCACATGACTTCAGCAGAGATTCAGATGTGACTGAAAGAACATTGTCTGTTAAATAATTTTTATAGACTTATCCTAAAATTACATTGACTGCCCCTTACAAGATCAACTCACAGAGATGATGTTTGAGATTTTACTGATCAGGAAGACAAATCACCACTTAACATAACTGTCCTTGCCCATCTCCACTTCTTTGTTTCAAATATCACAAGTGCTCTTCAAAATTAGGAGGTGAATGAATAATTATAATGTAACCAAAGCTTAAGGAAAAAGCCCATCCCTAGAAAGAATAACATGCAGCATTGCAAATACTGAAAAGCATATAGATATATATTTAAAAGTGTATGTGTGTATAGAAATGTATAATATGTGCATATATAAACATGTTGCATATGATGAAATGGCCAAAGAAACAAAAATGTGATTAAAACTGTAAAAGCCAATGTTGTTGGTTTAAGCATGAAAAACAAGAAAACTAGGGAAGGGGCTATCAGCCTGGGAGGATGGACTTGGAGATGTGGTGTGGGATGAAGCTGCAGGATTTAAAGGTGGCCTGGCTGTACACATCAGCTCCTGATCGGATAAGTCACGTTACACTCCTGAGAAACAAAGGAGGTGATTCTGTTGCAGCCTGATAGCAGGAGTGGGCAGGAAGCTAAGGTCTCTGGAGCTGTTATCTTATTTTGTGCAGCATTTTATCTTTTGTGCAACAGGGGAAGATCTTTCCTGAGTAGCTCACTGCTGGGATGAGAGGTTGGTTTTTGACTGTTTATGGTTTATTGGTATTTGTCATGTTTGGTTGGGGGGCCTTGTCTTCAGATAACATTTGGGACAATTGTGAGGGTTTGTTTGGCTTGGTTTTTTGAAGGTTTCTGTCTGTCTTTAAAACAAGGATGTGTTTGTTTTGCCTAAGAGCATCTGCTGACTCTTTCACTTCTTAAGTGCACATCTGAACTGGGGATTTAGCTAAAGATATGGACAGGAGCACTGCTGGCAGTAAGCAAAATGTCTTACCTGGTGAAGAATGTTTTTAGCTGTTTAATCAATTGTGCTGTCTGAGTAAAGGGTGATGTTCTGCAAAATTATGCATTTCATGGACTCTGCTGCTGCTTCAGGCAAAGTCTCCTTCAGAGACTTCTGTGTGTGGCACTTCACAGGTCAGAA
Source organism: Onychostruthus taczanowskii (assembly GCF_017590055.1). Lineage (NCBI taxonomy): Eukaryota > Metazoa > Chordata > Aves > Passeriformes > Passeridae > Onychostruthus > Onychostruthus taczanowskii. Next base: position 9,627,382 of record NW_024498795.1, read on the forward strand.
GGAAGAACAAGTCAGATTTCCTGCTGGAGACATGCACGCAAATCCTTTAGGCTTTGTTGAGCCTGGATGCAGACTGTATCTTTGCCTTTGTATTCATCCCCCCAGGGATGTGTGCTGTCCCAAGTTAGCTGTGGCACCAGTTAGCCCAAATTTGTGATGTAGAGCATCCCAATCATGTGCAGTAAGTCTGTGGGCAAAAAAGATCTAACTAAAGACAGACTTCTCACTCCATCACATGTATTTATCTGCTTTCAGCTTGCTTTTCCTCCACCAGGCATTAAATGTTCCCTCTGGGAAATACAGAGGCGGGAGAAGACCAGCCTGGGCTGTGCTGCCCTCCCAGCAGTTGATGCAGAGGCTGGTGCTGGTGACAAGGCAGAGCTTTTGCCTTTCCTGGCTCAGCAGAATGAAGGGTTGCTTGGTGGAAGGAGGCTGAACACATGAACACAAACATATTCTTTTTTTAAAAAAAGTCATGGGTGTATTTTTTTTGCTGAGGCCAGCCTTTTCCTTTGCTGACGGAAGGAAATGGAGAGAAAATAACCTTGTGATTATTAGCATATTACTGCTTCCTTGTAAAGATGAGAACAAAAGGCAGGATGGAATCATCAAATGATAGAATACCCTGAGTTGGAAGTGACCCTCAAGGATCATCAAATCCAACTCCTGTCCCTGCACAGGCCAGCCCCAAGAATCACACCGTGTATATGAACACATTGTCCTAACTCTTCTAGAACTCAGGCTGGCTGGTGCTGTGACCACTTCCCTGGGGAGCCTGATATTCTCCTAAGAGCCAACCTAAACCTCCCCACAACTTCCCTTCCCTCGGCTCCCATTATCAGTGTTCAGCCCTCCACTTCCCCTCACGAGGAAGTTGTAGATTGTCGTGAGGTGTTCCCTCAGTCTCCTTTTCTTCAGGCTGAACAAACAAAGTGACCTCAGCCATTCCCCTCTAAACCTTTCACAATCTTCACCATCTCAGTTTTTATTTTTCTCATCCGAGTTTCTCATTTCTGTTTCCCATGTTTTATCGGATCTGAGATTTTCAGGCCAAGCTAGTGTGCATGGGAGGTGGTGGACAGATGGACAACCATCCCCTCTGACTCCTGTGGCCCAGGCAAGCTTTATCAGGTGGCACACTGGTGACACTTGTGGCTGTCATTGTGATGGGGGACATATCTGCTCTGGTCTGCACTTAGCTGCCAAGCAGGCCTCAGAATGGCTGCCAGGTGATAAACCTGCACCGTTTGTAATCTGGAGTTCTGCTGGGGATTCTCACTGGGGGAAAGGCTCTGAACTGCCTTCTGCAATTGGAGACAGAGGTGGGATAGGAGCAGCAGAGGGGATGGTTGTTAGCTTGCCTAACAAACCAAGTCAACTTACATTATTTGAACATACACCTGTAAAAACTTTTTCTCATCTTTTTCCAGTGGTAGTAGTAATAATCTGCTGCTGTGTCTTTCTTTCTCCAGACGACTTTGCAGAGGAGGAGGAGGTGCAGTCCTTCGGCTACAAGAGGTTTGGTAAGTGACCTTACCAAAAGCAGTCTTTCAGCTTGCTTAGGGTAAATCAAACACTTGCAATGAAAAACTTTCTTGCTCGCAGCATCGAAACATACAAGTAAAGTCCCATCATCCACATCCAATGTCCTCCCAGAGGAAGGTGTGATGTTTAGACTTGGTTTATTTTCTTGGCAAACATAAGGCTTCCAAAACAGTTCTTTCATTAGGAAATTGAAGCCCACACCTGAAGAGAAATTAATGTGCTGGCTGTGAAAAAAAGGGGCCATGCCTCTTACATGTCCTCTGCCCAGCTTCAGCCCCCAGACAGATGTGCAGCAGAGTTTATAGGTTTTCTCCAGAGTGGTTTCATGGCATCTCCTGTAGACATGGCTCAGTTGTACCGGCAGCTGAGCCACGACACAGGCTGTGCACTACTCTGAAAGGAAAAGTATATGGTATGAATGCATTCTGATGTCAAAAATTATTAAAATGAGATTGCTTACTTTCTTTCCTTTTTCCACTTTCCTCTTTTTTTTTAATGTTTGTTTACCTAAAATGGCCTTCTCATGAGGAGGGTCGTACCAGCATCTGTGCACAGGGGTTAGCAGCCTACAAGACCCCTGTGTTCAAGGCTCTTGTGATCTCTTTCTGTTGGGAAGACATTTCAGTCTCTGCAATCAACAGTTTCACCCAGGGCAGGAGAATGCCTGTCCCTGTGGCAAGGGGAAGGTGACATGGTGGCCACCGAGCTCCCACAGTGCCATCTCTGTCTTGGCACAGCCAAACGGGCTCATCATCACAGCTGCTGGTGCCTTTTCACCTATAAGCCATCAGAATAGTAGTTCACCTCATTTTTCCTGTCCTGGGAAAGCAGCTGCAGCAAGACTCACTTTCAATGACCCCAGATGGCAAGTGGATAGAAAAGGCAGGCTGAAAATAAAAATGAAAAGTAAAAAATTCCTTCTATCCCAAAAGGAGCAGGGGGAGGCAGCATAAGGAGATGAGTTTGGGAGGTGGAGATCACATTCGCATGACCTTTTCTACCCCCTGAACTACTCCACTGCTCCCTGCTGTTGAGCTTTATTTTGGATAGATCAGCCAACCACAGAGCCAGCATCTGTGATTTGGAAAGTCCTCCATACGGCTGCATGCAGGTTTTTTTTCCTTTTTTGTTTGTTGTTTTCCTTTTGTTTGTTTCCTTTTGTTGTTGTTGTTGTTGTTCTGCATTAAGCTCTGGAATAGCAAAAAAGCAAAACAAATCTTGAAAAATAGGAAGAAATACTAACTCTTCATTTCTGTCACCTCCAAATAAGTAAAAAATATTGGTATTCATTAAGAACTATAAAAATAGGTTCCTTTGGTGTCATCCTCTACCTAGCTATCCCTGGTCAGCACTCTTGCAGTGAACAAGATTTTAGGGAGGCATGAGTACTACATTATCCTTACTGTCCCAATAGTAAGTCCGCTGTTGTGACATGATGGGATTTTTGCCTACTAACTTGCTGTCATTTTTTTCTTTCTCCTGGATATTGTGATGCTACCAAGGTGAGTTATTTCTCCCCTTAGAAAAACAGACCATTTCCAGAAATGCTTGTGCTGTTGTGCTTGGTGGGGCAGCATGGAGGGAGGAGAGGACTTGCAGCCTGGACGTGATAGGACGAGATTTCACCACAAGAGGAGGAGTCAGGGTAGTTCCACTCTTAGGAACCACCCATAAGTGCCTTATGCCTCTGGAAAATAACATTGCTGTGGTCAGGAAGGTATCCCAAATATCTGCAGTACAGAAGAGCCTTGACTATAGGGGGAATGGGATCATGAAGCCATAGCATTGGCACTGGTGAGAGCTGTCTAATTCAGTAGGGTGCCAATCCAAGGAGCTGCATTTGTCCATACTATTTTGGAGCCCAATCTTCCTCCCATACCCTCCTCATCTTTCCCAGCATCAGGGGGCAGCTCAGGGAGGAGGTAGGCTGGCTTGGTTTCCACACATCCCTGCACCAGCATACATGCTCTTTGACAGTAGGTGCTCATGCTTTTGTGTCCCTTAAAGGGTTTATTTCCCCTTCATCAGAAAACCTGACTCAGTGAGTTCCCACCTCTACAGCCTCTGCTGCATTTCCAGGCAGCCTCTGGAGAGAGTGGGAGCCTCATGCTTTCAGCAGGGCTGGCTGCTTCCTCACCTGGCACTGGGCTCCTCCAGACAGAAAGGTGACCTGCACGACTTTTAAAGACTCCAGACTCAGTGGACAGCTGGGTCAGCATTTCAAGTGAAGCGCCAAAGGTTGCTCTTTGGGCCAAGATGCAGCTGAGCTCCTGCCTGACCAGTAGGAAATGTTACGCCTGCTGTCTTGGCCCTGTGTCCTTCCTGGTAAAAGAAAGCAATAAGGGGGAATCCCCAGGCAAGAACCAAGTTTTATTACACAAACCTATATAAAAGGTAATTTTGAAAGAAGTGCTGTCTGCCTGCTGGCTGGCACTGTAGAAATGCCAGCACTGTTCCTGTACAGTCTTTTGGTGTGGGCAGGGATAAAAACAGCACTGGGGTTTTTGTTTCAGGAGTCACAGTGCAAGAGCAGTTGTGTTAATATATTGTGATTGGAGAAGTCCCTGCTCCATAGACACGAGACACAGCAGATGGACCATGAGTCAAGTACCTTTGACTCCATCATTTGGAATTGGGAGGTCTTGTTTGGAGCAAAATGTGCTCTGAGGGGCAGAAGGCTAAAGTATAACTAGTTTAAAAAACGTAGCTAGCAGTCAGTCACTGCTGGCAGCTGGGAACATGTGCTGGTCAGCATTTGGCAGGCAAAGCCTTGACCAAGCTGCTTTCCTAGAGTTCAGCTGAGGAGTTTATTATTAGCTGTCTTGTTCCCAGAGCCTGTAGTTTGGTTCAAGGAAGGAAGAGATCAGCAGAAAGAGGGAAGGAGGGAGGCATTCTCCAGAAATTGTCATTTTGGGGAAGAAGTTTTTGAAAAGATGACTGAATACTCACTGTCTTGCACCACTTCCCCTTTTTCTGAATTTTTCTGTCCTTCCTTTTCAAATAAGTTAATTTCTGAGAATTTGTCAAGCTACTGTATTTTTTATTCAATAGAGCATTAACTGGTCATAGTAAGCCAAACATACTAAGCATAACACACTAACATATTAAAGAATAATGAATACAGATGCAGACAAGTCCTAGGAAAATACACATCGGATTTTTTCTCCTTTGAGCTTGGGACAGATTTGCTGCAGGGGGTCAGTAAGGAAAAGAGTCTTTCCAGCTCACTGATGGCTGTTTACTTCTTTTCAATGAATGCTACAGATGTGCAGGGATGCTGCCAGAAGTTGCTCAGCTGCAATTTCTCCAGATTGCTGCACTGAAAAAGTGAGGAAGTGTGTTTCTTATTCCAGTTACTTCATCTTCAATCCCATTTCTCAGGCTGTTTTAAAGTTATCTGCTCCAGATGGCAAGCTAAGCCTCTCCACTGGTTTTCCTCTACCAGATTGCCACCAATATTAACTCTTTCATCAATCAATGTCACTGATTTGTACCACCTCATGCACAACTCACTTTGGGAAAGAATGGATGAGGAAAGGGCGAAACTTCCTTTCCAATATGATACACTTTGGGGATGCTAAATCTCAAGCATGAGAACTAAGACTAGTTTCTAAATGGTAGACAGAAGGATGAGATCTCTTTCTGGCAGGGTTTGACTCTTTCCTCTGAGATTTGGGCTCTGGGCATCTCCACAGGCAAGGGAATTGAAGGGATCAATTAGACTCCAAGGTAGAATATCTCATCTTCCTAATCATTGTGCATTTTTTTCCTTTTGTTAATGTTTAAGAACTTAATATCTTCACTTTAATAGTCTTTTAAGTAGAAATTTCCTGTTAAATTATTGATTGCATAATACAAAGCTATGGTACAATATGGAATTGCTGAAAGCAGAGAAGATGGTCTTTGACTTGTTGTGAAGCACACTTGTAGTGTTTTAGAAAGCAGATTTCAAATAAATGAGCTGAAAGCCCTGCTGATGAAGAGAAGCTTCCCAAGGAATCAGAAGATAGAACCGGTATACTATAGATAAGTGGAAGACTAAATAGCTTGTGCAAGATAATGACCCTTTTCCCTTGACAAACTCAGCCAGAATTACAGACTGTGAGCCTGTTCTCCACAGAAACACCCATCTTGGCCACCTTCATGCTCTAGATAGTCAGGATACTCCTCACCATCACCTCCCCACCTCCCTGCTGAGCTGTCAGTAGGGAACAGTCCCTCATGTCCCGAGGGAGGTCCAGTGCACACCAAGGCACTGTGATCCTGCAGCCTTCCCCACACCCCTTAGGTCAAGGGCTGCCAGGAAAGGAGGGATAAAAATTACCAGGGGGCCCCCTCAATGAAGGCAGGTACTTTTGTAGGGTATATGAGCTGTGACTGGGTTAGGATACCTCTTCCATGCAGTTACAACAATCTAGCTCCTAAGCATGATTCCAGGTGTAAGAATAAAGTCTAGGAATTTGTGGACTAGGAATGGATGAACCATTCTGCCGTGCAGTAATGAAATCTGCTATACCAAAAAAAGATGAGGGGGAAAAATATGTTTAAAAACATATTTGTAAAATAGGGGTTTTTTTTTCCTTGATGAGTGGCCTGGAAACAGCTGAACAGGATCCATTTAACTGTTTTCTTGTGGTGCACTTTTTGTAGTATTTTGCAGAGTAAGAAGTTATAGATTCTTTCTTCACCTTTGATTACATATAACTAGGGAGTTTTAGGAGTGTATGACTGATAAAAGCATTGCGAATGGGTTGCAGCAAAAATGAAAACTCTAAGATACAAAGCTTTTTCTGAGAAGGATTTTAAAAAATACAGGGGAGTTTGTGCCTATAAATAACTGTTCAAACATGATCAAAATTCATGGCTCAGAATTTTGCGATAGTTCAGAAATAGCATTTGTTCATTAACACTGCACAGATGGAGTAATTTTAGTCCTTGTCTCTGAATAAATCCAGGCCATTGTTTATATCTCTAATAACAAGCACCAAAACAATGTCTGGTATCAGCCTGGTGGTGTGCTATATCCACAGAAACCTTAAGCCCCTACAAAAAGAAATTAATTCTAAGCTTTAGGAATTTGTCAACTTTTCTTTATGGTTTGTAAACGACCAGTGAGGGAATTCACGTGCCACAACCACATACCTCCCTGGGCATTCTTTCACTTGTATGCCTGCAGTGTGTAATCATATGGCTTAATAAAAAGTCACAGGGTCACTCACACTCACAAAGCCAGAGGAAAGTCAGGCACTGTTGCTTCCAGTTCACTGATCTGGCCATATTTGACAGATGAGGATTTTGCCTGCGTGTGCCCTGGGGTATGAAATCCCCACTGAATGGCGGTGCCCGTGTGGCTGTTCATTTTAGGCCAAGAAATTTCATTTGAAATGACCCTTTTAATTGCCGTGGCCAGTAAGGTGGAAGGGGGTTGAGCCTGCCCTCTCCTAGGGTGAGACCTGAGCAGCTGAGAGAATCCAGCACCCTCAGGGGTCCTGGGTTTGTGTTGGGGCTTCAATCCCAGCATCAGGGGCTCCATGGGGAGGGACCACCTGTGTACGGTTTCTTTGTCTTTCTTTTATTTTCCTGTAGATACTCCCAGTACTGGAGCAGTTGGCAGGGAATTGAAGCCTCAATAAATAAATAAAGAATGCTGACATGTATTGCCATTGCAGAGGAATGTGCTCAGGAACTGTCAAGGTGCCCCTGTGCCACCAGTGTGTGTCCCTCCTCTGTCAGTACCTTCTGCCTTTTGCAATGTAACAGCACATGTGATAGATGGGATATCCAAACAACAAATTTGAAACCACCTGTCTTCATAAAGATAGAGAATAGTTGGTGGACCTGAGAAATCCATCAGTGTCAGGCAGTAATAGCAAGATCCAAAAAGTTATCAGGACTCTGTGCTCTGTGCTAACTTAGTCAGGAGCTGAAAGAGCCGAGACCTTCAGGTCTGTGGGTTTGAGGCTGCCCCTCTCCAACCTGTCCTGCTGTGCCTGCCTAAAGGCACTTCTAATCCAAGCCCATAAAGAGGCCTCTTAGCAGTGCCGTGGGGACTAAAGTCATTCCAGCTGTGTGTTGTTATGTAGGCAATCTATTTTCTCTTAGTTACGGGTTTTTCCTATTTAGTACAATTAAAATTCTTGACATGCTTCTTCATATATTGCATTCGCATGCTTGGAGCAATACCTGTTTGATCAATCTCTGTCTTTTACAGGGGTGAATTGAAAGGCAGTGTGGTCACCATGATGTGTGAATTTTGCTCTGTCTTTTTCATTAGAGCTATAAAATAGGTGTGTGGGCTGAACAGCACGTTGTATTTACGAGAGGAATGAAAAACATTGGCTACACTGTAAGCGACACCTGGGGATTTTGTTTTTATTTCCCTGTAAACTAGCTGGACAAATAATGATGTTTGGTAACATCAGCTTGCTGCCAGAACACCTAGGCTGCATTCTGGGCTGTTGAACTTTGTAGCAAAATTACCTGTGAAATTACTGTCTTGGAAAGAAACTGTGCACTGTGTTTTCAGCACTTGGTACCATTATGTTTCCATGCAAAGGAGTAACACTGGAAAACTGTGGCAGAAATGAAAACTTCAGATATGAAGGCATCACGAGATGGAAGGAAAAAACAATGGAAAATACACATTAATGGACTCTCCCAGCACGGCTGTGGGATTGTAGAATGCACCAGCATTACTCTTGAGCTCCTCTTAAGCTTTACTCCAAATACAAATCTGCATTTGTAGCCAGCTGCTACTATAGCCAGCTGAACTCTGTGCTTTCAAGTGCTCAAATGTCTGTAGTTTGGCTTTTCTGTACCTTCTTCATAATGATTTTATCTGAAAGTGACACAGGGACACTGGTCTTTCCATGAGAAAGGGAGTGCTGTATTCCCTTGAGGCTATTTTTTTGGATGAACCTAACAACACACACAGATTAAACTCACACCTGTCATGTGCTGCTTACTTTCATATCCTGGATTCTTTTTATTTCTTAGGAATTTCCGCAAGCTGTACTGTAGTTATGTGCGTGGTTGGTGCCTCATTTTCCATGCTCCACTGTACGGAAGGTGTGAAACTTAACCAGCTTTACCCAGACCTGAATGTGGCACCTGGACCTAAATATCTCTGCTGTCCTCTACCATCACACTCAGCAGCCCTGAGCCTGGCCAGTGCCCTGGCAAGGTAACATTCTAAATGCAGCTACATCCCATTGTTGTACTTGACAAATTTCTTGATAATTTTCAGAGAGAAAATTTTCTGTCTGAAGATTGATTTCCACATGAAATCTGAATATAGGACTTAGGGTAGGAGTCATATTGTCTACTTTTAGGGGTCTGGGGCAACTACCTCTTTAAAGACACCTGTCTAAAATAGCAATAGCAAGGAGAAGCCAGTGTTACAGGAAAGGACTTCCATGCTGAGCAAGAGCATCACCATCCTGATAATTTCGAGTTACTACATATATAATATTGTCAACTCCAGATCTCTGTAATTTGTCTTATACAAAAGCTGGGGAAAGCCTAAAGAAGCCTGTGAGACAGAACGGTATAAGGGACAGCAGAAATGAAGAGCAGGGTAAGTATTTTAGGATGATTTGTCCTGTTGCAGACACTAACAAGGAAACAGTATGCTTGCTGCTTTGCTAAGTCAAAACCAATCCAAACTCCACTGCACTGCACTACAGAAGATTAGCCAAAATAAAGCTTGGATTAAAATTTTACCCAGTCTCAATTAGCCTTCTGTATATGGGTAAACCTTAGGTGAAGCAGCCAAGAGCCATGAAATTTCCATTTGTCCTGTTCCAGCCTGGGTTCAGTGAGTGGGCTGAGACTCTGGAAAGTGGAGAGAGGTTGGGAGAGAGGTGTGAGTGAGAAGGAGTCTTGCTCAGTGCCCGGAGCTGGCACGGAGAGGAGTTGTGCAGTGGATGTGTGCAGAGGTTTGTGTCCTGCAGGCGCTTTTCTGCTCGGTCAGGAATGCATCTGGAAAATCCACCCACTCAGCCAGGGAGAGAGATTGATGCCTTAAATAAATAAGATGTGAATGTGTTTTTGTGATTCAGCTTGCAACTCTTAATAGAAGCAGCTGAACTTTCTGTAGTAGGTGGAGTGTGAGACCCAGGGATCCACTTCACTTCTGTCCAGCTGAGGCTTGTAAGGAGATTTTGTATTTGAAGTTGTGTGCAGACATTCAGGCCTAGCATAGCAGGACTTTCTGTCTTCTCTGGCAGCTGTTTCGTAATACCACAAAGAGGCAGAGCAGAATTATTTTCCTTTAAGGATATCTGGGCATGAGGGTCTGCTTAACAGGGCTTCACTGCATATTTTTCAAAACCTGAAATTTTAAATGTTTGGAAAATGTTTATTGATTTGCATTACATAACATGTGTCTGTGAGCTTGTTTTTCAAGATCTTGGTCAGGGAAGATGGAGAATTCTACCAAATTTTATATTTTTAATTAGTCCAGGAATGGACATGGAAGCTTTTACTTGCCAGGCTTGTTATGATGAATATACCCTACATTTGGTAGTGCTCAATGGCAGAAAAACCCTTCGCTTTCGTGTTTTGTTAGTGGGTGAAGGTATGATTTCAGACCATCTGTGTATGTAATGGCAACCATTGACTGAAAGATTCCTTGCATATATTTCTGCTTTATCATATGATAAGGGACAGTCTAGTCACAAGAAATAATAATACACAGAGCCAAAAGATATTTTTCTTCCTTCTTCATTTGTTTCTAGAAGTTATTTGCTTCAGATGGAAATCTGATGTATAATGCCCCACATAACTGGTGATTTCATTTTAAATCTGATCTGTGAGTCTCAAGTTGGGAGTGGGAGAGATCTTGTCTTTAATTAAGACTGCACAGTCTGAAGCCAATTAATCCAAACACACACTGTCCATGTTTCAGCACAGCAGCTGTGCACAGCTAAACTCACTTGTCCCCAGAAGTTACCACACATCCCTTCTTGCATGCACAGATGTTTATATTTAAACCTGTGTGCTCTGTGTGAATACATCCAAACTGGATTTGGCTCAGTGTAGGACTACCTAACAGCACAACTTCAGAAACAGACCTATAGGACTAGATTGCATGTAGGTTCCATCTGGAAATTTGTGCTCCAAACATTGTTTCCTAGGTCTGGAAAGCCAAAAATCTGAGAGGTGGTTCTTGTGCTCACTGTATTCCAAGGCCCCAGTCATAAGTCTTCTGGCTGCCTCAAACAAAGTAACTTGTCTCCTTAAGAAAACATGTTCCTTCTTGTTTAATGATACTACATGTTTAACCTCTTTTACAAATTTATAAAAATAACCATGTGCAGATTTCAGTGTTATACAAAATTTCTTTAGGTGCCTTGCAGAAAGCAGCAGCATAGCTCGATTTTAAGGGAAGACAAATAAACCAGCATCATGTTCTGCTCTTTACACAGGAGCTAAAAAACTTTCCAGAATACTGACAATTTTAATACTAATATGGGTTTAAATAGTTAATCAAGGTTAGCTAAAATTAGGAGAAAACTTGGGGGGCTCAAAGTAATGAGTTTGGTATTTGTGAGGGTCTGAATCAGCTGAAATACTGTAGGAGGAAGAAGAAGAGTAAACACATCTTCATTGTCTTTCTCTTGCCTCATCAAAGAGAACCAAAGTAAAGATCATTTTTCAGAGACCTGTCATTCAACCCTCTGAGATCATCTCTGCTGGTCTCAGATCAGAACCATCCTTTCTTCAAGGTCCAAAGCAGCACATGAAGCCACATCTGTGAAAGATCTCTGTGATTTGTGTGGTTCTCACAGCTCAAGTTCATCATGGTTCAGAAAGCTGCAGGCTCTGTGGAGATGCTGGTTTGTGGTGCTGTGGTCTGCTTTTGCTTTTTAAGAGGTAATAGGAGCACGTCAGAGGTGGCTCTTGTCCTTTCCATGTTTAGCTGCATGTATGTCCATTATTCCCCCTGCCCATATCAGTTAGGTCTGGAGTAGTCCAGCAGAAGGTAGAAAGCTCATTTCAGTACTGAGCCCATCAAGAGGAGGATGCAGGAGGGAAATGTGGTAGCTGCAGGAAATGCCTGCCCTTGTCAGAGGGCGATCGGCACCCCATAAACCCCGTAAACTTCACAGCTGCCTCTTACTTCAGCAGGCCTTGACTCTGGGCCAGGAGCAGATGAGACACAGCATGAGTTTGACCCCCTTTGCCCAGCGTGTGACCACCGTGCAGGCTGACCCACAGGACGGGAGGGTGCTGGCGGGGGCCCACCTCTGCAGCAATAGCCACATCTGCTCCTCCGCTGCAGCTCTGACTCCTGAGAAACTCGTGTTCTTGGCAAGCTGCTGTGTGAAACACAACATGGTGAAGCTGTTTTTATTCTCAGTTGTCTTGCAAAAGGTTACTGTGAGTAGTTCTGTGCTTTAATAAAAAGAAATAGAGCTGTGTTCTTCACAACAAGCCCTTTTTATTACAGCTGGTTTGAATAGCAGTTGGCCTCTAATCGTGTCTCCAATGGAAAGAAGACCCCTTATGAAAGCCTTTCCTTTACTACAAAGAATGAACTTTCCCATGCATTAAACCAGATTACCAAAACAAACCTACCAAATAAGCAAAAGAGCTACCAAGAATTTGTATATGTCCAGTGGGTATTCAAGGTGACTTAGAAGACATTAAGTGGAAGTGTCTTTGTAAAAGGAAGCAGAACAGCTGACTGTGAAATTAAAAAGCATTTTACGTCAAAGGAATACTTAGATCACTGTAGCCTTCTTCATTTTGAGCTTGGCGATTGTGCTGATGTGGCACTATAATAATTTACTTTATTTTTCTCCCTTCTGGGAGGTTTCTAAAACAATATTTTTAAAAGAAAAATAAATAATGTCTAATGTCTTTTCAGTTGTTCTTCTGGGAAGTCTTGTGGTGAGTTAAAAGAAAATACTTGGTGAAGCTGTGAATGGGAGACATTTCCAGGGTGGGTGTGTTTTGAGGTTTGTTTGAGTTTTTGTAATACTCTACCCCTATGTATTTTTTTTTAATAGTTTTCATAAGCTTTTAATATAGGGGAAACTCTTCCTTATTCCACCAGTTTTGGGAGCTTTGCAGAATGATGTGTTATGGGACTATTACCCTCTTTGAAGTCCTCATGGAGGGAAGCCATGATACCAGCCTAGTCCTGCAACCTTCACTCAGGCAAATTCCTAGCAAGGGTTTTTTGGTAGTCACTTCTCTGTCCTTTTGCTATCAGGTCTGTATATGAAAAGTTTTCATAGTCTCCAGGTGACCATGCTTCACCTTTCAAGTTTGCTGTTTCTAGAACATCAGAGTTCTCAGAGGGAACCAAAGGTAGTGCTGTGATCATTATGATCTCATGAGAAATGTCTTCTTTGCCCCCAAACACCTTCAGTAAGGAGATTGCAAAGCTTGTTCCCCTGCTCCTCCGCTCTGAGCAACACTTCACATCACAGGTAGGACTTGTTCCTAAGCATCCTGCCTCAAAAAAAACACCACCTGAAATCAAATCAGTGCTTGAGAGAATCAGTAATTTGTTAATATAATTTCCTTTCAGCTTTTTAAAATACAATACAGTCCTGCAGAGTTGACTGGTTTTATGAAAGACATCCCCTTTCTGATGGACACATTACATCAACTCAGCTGCCAAAACTACGCAGTTGAGGGCACAACTATTTTTTTGGTACTGGAATTACTAAAGCTGCATGAAGTCAGATGGGGTTTTCCTCCTGTCCTGTGCTGGAAGTGCAGTGCTGAGAGGAAGAACAGGAGAGCCAGGCTCCAAGACGACAGAGATGCTCTGCGGTTGTGGGGAGGCAAAGCCACAAAGAGCTGGCAGGGAGCAACAGGGAGGGGGTCATCCCAAAACTCTGCCAAGGGACTCTACTGTTGCAGTCTGGTTACTCTGATTTGACCACTGCTCAGCAGGGTTCATATTTCTGTGGCCATTCATAAAAAGCAATGTAAAGCTCTTTGGACCTCTCTGGCTCGTGCTTGTTGGGACCATTCCTCTGCTGCCTTGATTTGCTTTTATTTTATGTACCAGGCTTGACTTCAGGGGAGCAGAGCATACCACACAGACACATTTCAGGACAGGGTTAAAACCATCTGCAGTGTGGAAACCGGCAGGGTCTCCAGAGAGGGAGTTAAACCCAGGGAGTACTGTTCTGTTTCCTGCCTTTGTTATGATTTCTGCCATGTAACCCAATCTCGCCCACCAACCAGCCTGAGCGAGCCCAGCCAGCTGAGTCAGCAGGGCATGGACTGCTGCCGCTCACCTCACGTCAGCACAGCAAGCCTGCAAAATCCCTGGCAGGTTTTCAGGTTCATCCTGCCCCAAAATCAGTGGGTGCTCACCACCTTCACCGCAAGCATCGAACAGAGCAGAGAGGAGGCGGGCAGGGTGCAGGGGTGCTCCCCGGTCAGCTGCCATTGTGTGCCTGTCTAGAAGGGATATACAGGGCTATAAACCCAATTCACTGCTCTTATATGGGTCCCAACACAGCCCATTAGGAAAATCCCATAGAAAATGAGTGTGGCATTTAAGACTCTTGGATGGGGACTCTTCTTTCATGTCGACCTACAAAATATTTAAAAGTCTTTATGTTCTTAAAGAAAACAGCACTATCTGCACATTTTTAGCCCAGCACAGTGTGTGTAATCTTGCAAATGCAAACAGGTAAAATGGGATGTAGTGTAGCGAGGGCAGGGAAGGAGAGCGGTGCCGGGACCTGCCACTGCTCACAAATCCAGGAGGTTTCACCTCCCACTCCCAGAGAGAGCCAGGCCCTGCGTGGGCAGCCACTGCCTGCCTGTGAGCAGGGCTGCCCTCGCCCTGAACCCTTTCGCTGTTCGATGTCAAGTCAAACCAACACCCAGGCTTCTTTGCCTTCTCCAGGACTGCCAGGCCAATGAGGAAGAGCAATAAGTCAAAGCAGCTTATTTGAAATATTTGAACAGTGGCATGGGGAAAGCTTAGGTGAAAGGCCGAGCTGGGAGAAGGATGATCTGTAGTTTGTCTGCAGCTCTGCCTGGTGCAGATGAGATACTCACAGCAGACCATCATTCTCATCAGGTTATGGTTTGTTACAAGGATTTGGGATTATCCGTGCTGATTTCCCAGGCCTTAAAATTCTGGTTATTCATTTCAGCTGTAATACAGCAAGCAAAACATTGTGTGTTTTTTTTTCCTGGAATTTCTTGCTTCAGGCTCTTTTTGAAATTCATGGAAGCTATCTGTAAAGTAAGTTTCTCATAATAATTTTAAATGTCTTTTAGAAAATCTGAGGAGAGTGGAGAATTTTGTGACTACCTCTCAGGAGTTGCATTCTTAGGTCACAGACAATTCTGTTTCAAATAAGTACAGCTCCACTGATTAAAGCAGTGTTGTCCCTGACAGTGTTGAAGTGTGAAATGATTTGGGTAGATTTGTGTCATCCCACTGTTAGAAGGCAGAGTTAAACAATACTTGTGCAGGCAGCTGAAAGGCCTAAATAAGTATGTTGCTTTAAATCACAATAAAATCCATCATTTATTTTCATTGTATTTAGTGAATTAGAGCCAGGATCTCAGTGAGCAAGACTAGTTTTCTCTGTAGTTGTTTGCACTGTGCAGTCCTTTAACACTTGTCAGAGGAGCATAAGAAAGTTTGTTAACATCAAAGAATTACTGCATCTCACTGTGAAGTTTTTAAAGTTTTGCAGTAGGAAAGTTAGTCCTGCCATGAAGTTTTGCATCAGGTTGGTATGGGATTTATAAAAATAACATTTTGTTCAGTACTTGGTCTCCTCACTGATTGATAGTACTAAGAGACTCTTAGTTTTCTTCTACTTAACTAGTAAGTTGGTCTTTACTACAGGTTGATTAGATGGACATTCCAACATTCTCATTGCTGTATTCTTAATTTTTGGTGAACCATAGAGATGTTGAATGTGGTCTTAGATGACTGGGTGATCAAAGAGCTGATACTTAAATTGGATTTTAGGATAATTTATGTTCTGAAGACATGACCATCTTCTCCATTCATAGAATATATATCATCCCACTATGTATGTTTCTGATATTTTCTTATCTTTTAATGGGGAAAACCTTGTCAGAAGCAGATTGAAAACTCAGAGACATGCCCCAACTATCATGCAGATTTATGCCAAAGGAGAAATAGCAAGGACCAGGAATAAGCAATATCTTACTTCCTCTGTTTTGTTCAAAAAAGCTTCAATGTTCACTCAGCTCCCTTGAGGCAGTCCTCTGTCCTCATCTTGATTCTGGAAAACTGTTTCTTGCTGTTTTTATGTATCTGGCCCACTGGGCCATGCTCTGAGATGAGCTGCCTGCCACAGCCACGTTCACCCTCCCATCCAAACTGTAGCAGCCCTCTTGCTCTGAGTGGTGGGGTTTCATTCATGAGATTACTTGGAATACTGCCTAAAACATAGAGACAAAAAAAAAACAAAAAAAAAACCAGAAAACCAAGACAGCTGAGCAAAACAGGAAGTCCAATCCTTCCTTTGAACACCAAACACAGTCATGGGTATGACCAGCCCCTGTGGAGGGCGAGGTCCTATGCATCCCCTGAATGGCATTTCCACTGCAGGCGGAGGGAGTGACCAGGAGGAGACAGAGCACCTGCTTTGTATCCTGTGCTGGCTGCTGCAGCATCACCGTGGCCTGGACTAATCAGAATGGACAGCAATTAAGAGTAATTGAGGTAGTCTTTCTAGCCCAGTGCTTTCCCCGTAGCTTTTAATAAGGAGAAATTAGAAGGGGAAACAAATGCTGTTATTCACTAAGCTCTCGTGAGCGGTTTCTGATTGTCTCAGGACTCAACAACTCATTAAATGGAGAATTGGCAGTGCCTGGTTTGAGTAACACCAGTTTTCTGCATGTCTGTGTGATGACATTGTTTACATTCTTGAAACATGTGGAATGTTAATTTTTCTGTTGGTTTCTTTCCCCCCTAGTATGGGGTTTTTCGGTTATTTTGAGCCTGAGCTTGTTTTCCTCTATTATGTAAGAAGTCAAGAATATAGGAAGTGTGATGTACTTTCCTCTAGTGCAATTAAAGAAACTATGAAGACAGGAATGGCCAAATAGACTCTTTGTCACAGGCCTTTGGTCACAATAAATCACTGGGTTTGGAAAATACAATAATAATAATAATAATAATAATAATAATAATAATAATTTGTTTGGGTTTTTTTGTAATATTTCATGTGTTTGGTGAGACAAGGACAAGTACCAAATAGATTGCAAAAGAGAAACATGTTTGTAGTGGTAGCAGCTCTGGCTGAAACAGCTGCCTCACCTGCAGCCTCTGTGCTGGGCAGTCTCTGCTGGGACCATGTCTGGCATACCAAACCTGTGACCAGTGTCCAGTGCCTGCCAACGAAAAGAGAAAATGTCTGGGGAAATTTTATCTCCCTTATCCCCCATCCCAAAATGTGGATTACTTTTTTTCTCCCCATTTGTTTTGGCCTAAATTCAGGACCCCAGAGCAAGACCTGCAAATGGTTGGTGAGAAGGGGCAAAGAAGATTCCGTGTCAACTGCTTGTCCTGCTGCCTACCCAGCAGAGAGCCCCTCATGCCCACTGCTCTGTGGATGCCTTTGCCACACCGTACCTGTGGGAAGACAGCTCCATATTCGTGCATGCCTACAAACTGGAGTCTTTATTAGCCTCTATTCGTAACATGCAACTAAAATGAATCCTCTACCAAGTTTTTCTCATAAACATCACACATTTTTTACAATCGGGCCATTCGAGCACAGCTGGGGGTCAGTGAACTGTGGTAGAGAGTACTGTAACAAATGGGAAAACTGTGCTTGCATAAGCTTTTCAGGGGTAACTGCTGATAAATTCAGTTTCTCCGAGGAGATTTGCATTTTTTACTTTGTTGTCGTCAGGGCTTCACATATAAAGGCATATAGGCTGATGTCTTCATCAGTCACTCATCAGGAACTCAGGTCTTGTTTTGGAGGGTCTGTATTCTCTCAGTCTGTATGTAAACAAAGTGCATATATTTATGACATGTTCTAGAGAAAGCAGACAGAATCAGGGTCTTTACTTCTGATTATCTTCTACTTTGGAAGTATTTTCACAAATGCAGTATTCATATTTAAATAATAAAATATCATGTTCTTCCTTCTCACACACCACTTGCCTTACCCAGATGTTGATGTGCATTATTCCTGTCATCTGTGCAGTAACCCTCATCTTTGTTCATTACATGCTTGGATCTTGTTTTTCCAAAGCCTGACTAAAGCAATCTTGTGGCTTCTGGTAAAGCTGGGAAAATCAGAGATTCTTCTTGACTAACCAATCAAATACATGAGGAAAACTGTAAATGGACAGTGATTGATGATTTGAAGGAGGTTTGCACCCGAAAGCTAAATCTGCATCCATGATGGCACAAAACATCCAAGTAATGAACATCCCTCTGGATTCTCTCTCTCTCAGGGCTTAGATTCCTTTTTGGATGTCTAAAATCATAGAAACAGACTCAAAGAATGGTTTGGGTTGGAAGATACATTAAAGATCATCTAGTTGAACCCCCATGCCCTGGGCAAGGACATTTTTCACTAGATCAGATTGCTCAAAGCCCTGTCCAACCTGACTTGGAACACATCCCATAATGAGAAATCTATGTTGTCTCTGGGCAACCTGTCCCAATGTCTCACCACCCTCATAATAAAAAATTTCTTCCTGGTGTCCAATCTATATCTGCCCTCTGACAGTTTAAAAGTGTTTCCTCTTGTCCTTTCACTACAGACCCTGCTAAAAATTCTCTTTCCATCTTTCTTGTAAGCCCTCTGTAAGTACTAGAATGTTTCTATAATGAGTCCCCAGCATCTTCTCTCCAGGCTGAACAACTCCAGCTCTCTCAGTCTGTCTTCATAGGAGAGGTGCTCCAGTCCTCTGACCACTTTTTTAGCCCTCCTCTGGACCTGCTCCAACAGGTCCATGTCTTTTGGTACTGTGGAAACTGGATGGACATACGGAACTGGATGCAGCATTCCAGATGGGGTTTCATGAGAGAGGAGTAGCTGGGAGAGTGACCCCCCCCCCCCACAACCTGCTGGCCATGTGCCTTTAATGCAGCCCAGGGTGTGGTTCTTGCTGGCCTGTGCCAGATTTTTCATGCACCACTATCCCCAAATCCTTCTCTGCAGGGCTGCTCTCCTATCCATTCACCTCCCAGTCTGTTTTCTGCCAATCCACTAGGGATTGCCCAGACCTCCATGCAGGACCTTGCACTTGATCTTTCTGAAATTCGTGAAGTTCACGTGGGTCTGTTCCTTAGCCTTTGTCAAGGTCCCTCTGGATGGCATCCCTTCCCTATGAAGGACCACCAATACAGTCATTCCATCATAGAATTCCACTAATTACTCAGGCATGGTTTCCCCTTGGTGAAGACATGCTGGCTGTCTCTAAACACCACCCTCTCTTCCATATATTTCAACATAACTTCCAGGATGATCAGTTCTGTGATCTTACCAGGCATGGAGGAGAGGCTGACTGGCTGGTAATCACTTCTAGCAGTGAATTAGGAATTTATTGAAAGACTGGGAAGAAAAGATATTTTTTCTGTCTGTTGTCACTGTGATTCGTGGCCCGTCTATTTGTGATATGGAAGTTTCAAAACATGAAATGCTTCTTTCATTTAGATTTCATGTGTGGGATTACATACTGCAAGTAGGACTGCATTGCACGAGGCTGAATTTGGTGTTAAATTCCAAAATATATAAATATATAAGTTTGTTTTTATACGGAAATACCTCTGTTCAGAATTAGTGCAATGCTGATGTATTGCTCTAATATTAGAGCTTGTCAAAAAAACTTTTGACTCTTTTGTCCCAGAAAAAAGTGCTAGCATTTCATTTTTTTTGTTTAGTTGCTCTGAATAAAGGCACCATATGATTCCCACCCACCTTCCCCCACCAACAAGGGACAGTTGCAGAAAGGATCATCTTGGAAAAGCTTATACAGCTTTATTTTGAGGTCTTCAGCTGAAGAGCAGCTTCAGAATTCCTGAGCAACTGAGCTATTTTACTTTATTCTGCTGTGATTTTTAATTTTGTTCTTTTGTTTTATGGGAAAAAATAGATCAGATGAATTAATCTCAGTTTTCACTCCCAAGGCAGAAATGCATCGGGTATCACAGTGGTTTATTTAGGAATACTGTCCAGTGTTTCCTTTTTGCTACCTCAAAATAAACACATTACAATTTAGTAGTGCAATTTTTCACTTTTGCAGAATGTCTTCATGCTTGTTCATTATGCTTTGTCCAGAATCTAAACATTACCCACAGCTTATTTTAGCTTTCATTAAAGAAAAATCTGAAAGTGTTTGTAAATATTAAATCTTTCAAATGGAACTGCCTTCTTCCATAGACACATTATTCTAGTAAAAACTTCCACTGGGTTTAATTTCCAAAAAAAAAGTGTCACATTCTTCACTGTGGTTTCTTCAGCAGTGCCCTACTTAAAAATACATTGCAGACTACTCCTCCATTTATAGAATCTATGTATTTATTATCTGCAGAAAATCTGAGAAGATCTGACTAAAATGTTTCATGCTTGCAGTGAACAACTGTTCCTTTTCCAGTGCCTAAATGATGGGCTGTTGCTGTTCCTCGTGGTGCTTATTTCATAGCATCTGAAATTCATCAACAAAAAATTCATAGTAAGGATCGTGCAAGATCTTGTGGTCTCAGCAGGTGAGATGAGCATAGAGTGGGTAATAACCTGCAGGCCAAGGGAAGGATGTGACAGCAGGAATTCACACATCTGCTCTGTTGGCTTCTAGGCTTGAGATCCAAAGAGTAAAAATAATAGATAGTAGTAGCATTTTAGGAGCATCTGTGATTCCAGGAGAGCCTTCCCCACTGGATGGCTAAGGCCTCAAATCTTTATGAGCAATAAATAAATTAGTTCATCTGTTAGCTGTCACATAAAAGCATATTTTCATCTATATTGCCTTCCACAAAAGTTATTGAGAACAGGCAAGGGTTTCTAGCCCTGTTTATAACCAGCTAGTAAACATGAGGCTGAACTATTCTCCAATTCATAAATGCTTTTTTTTTTACTTTTTAAAGTTATTTCATCTTAACACCTCTGGATCTTTTGGTACAGGGCAGGGAGGGTCTTTATGTGTTGATCATCTTTATCTCATTTAAACTTCTTAATCTGGAACTACCACAGGGACATTTTACTAAGGGATTTCCAGCTCATTGTTTTTTTTACCACTTTGACTATCAGAATGCAATGTGAGTTTAATGGACACAGTCTAAAAAAAAAAATCACCAAGAGAATATGTAGTAGAGCTCAAATTATGATTTCTAGATGCATCCAAATTATGCTTTAGAGAATAAAAACCTCTCTAAAACATGCAGAATAGGGCACAGAGATGAAGGATGGGGAGGGATGTAACACTCCCATTCTTTGAGCAGTTCAGCAGAGGTTTATCATCAAGTGATGTGTTGTGGCTATAAAACTGCTCAGTGTCCCACACAGATCAGGGCTGTATTTGCCTGGAGTGTTCTGTGCTGAAAGAGGAGTTGTTGACAGACTCCTTGCTGCAGCAGCATCACGGAAGGTATTACAGCTAATTCAACATCTCTCTGGCAGGGGTTAGGCAAGTTTGAGGCTTCTGTGGTATCACTGTGCTTCCACACCAGCATTTGTGAGAGTTAACTCAGTTCCTTATAAGCAAATATAAACAGGCCAGCTCAGGTTGTTTGTCAAATTCCAGGAGCGGAGCCAGTGCTCACAGCTGTGACAAAACAGGAGTGTGACGTGTCCAGAACAGAGGGATACTATTTCTTCCTGAAAGGCAAGGAAGAAGAAATCTGCTGAAAATGTATTTTTGACAAAAAACGACCTTGAAGTTATTGCGTGTTCTGATATTTAATGTATTCTGTTTGTTATCTGAAATGATAGAACAGACAATCTTTTATTACTGTAGTACTTTTCCAAGTCTCATGTAATTAGACTGTTTTCAGTAGAAATAAGCAAACGAAAGGAGCAAGTGAGATTTTCCTGACAGAAATCCATGATAAGCAATTAAATCTTTGTCTTGTCACTGTGGAGAAAGGCAGGCTGCCCACTCAATCTGATGAAAGTTTTCCCTTGGATTATTCAGGCAGCTGAATCCATCAGCTCTGCCTAGTTTGGGGTGCTTCAGGAAGAAACAGAATTTTTCATACTGTTATTCAGAAGGCTTTTTGAGAATTGCAGTCCACCCTGCTGGGTGTTTTCAGGTGGAAGCTGACTGCACTCATGTTCTCTCAGCACTGACTGTTCCACATTGGAGAATGGTCCAGGAATTGGCTGCAAACTGTCAATGAGCTGCAGTGTTCTGGCTGAGGTGGTGTGCACCCCAGCTCCCAAAACATGTGATGTAAACAGGATGAGTGTTTTGCTTTTTCTGGTCAAGTGTGGAAGAAGTCTGGCTGGCCTGTTGTGCTCCTCTCCAAAATCTTTTGGATGACTTAGAGGAGCTAGGGAATCACCAAGGGAATCAGGGATTGAATCATAAGGAAGGATAGTGGAGTTTAGTGTGTGCTCACTGCTGAGCACCAGTGAAGCGAAGCTGTCCTTGGCTCTGCATGCCAAAGGGTGACACTGAGTTATGTAGCCCGTGGTCCAATTCTGTGTAAATTAAACCCATTTTGACACCTCATGGGTTTGGGTGGGTGGCATGCACCATTTCCTTTTCTATCCAGAGCATTTTTGGGGTGGTCATAGCACTTTGGAGACTTACACTGTGTATACCTCAGGCATCCTGACTTATGGCCCACCATTTTCTGCTCAGGACAGTGTGGGGACAGGGTGGGCAGCAGACTGAGTGTCTCCCATGCCTGGGTTCAACCGCAGTGGCCTCAAAGCTGTGCTTTTGGGGCTGCCCCCACATTTGACCCCAGCTCTGTCAAACTGGGGAATTTTCACTGGATCCATCTCACCAATCTAAAAGGTATCACGCTCTTTATGCCTATTGACGACTTCTGTCATGGCTAACCAAACTAAGTAGGTATTGATAGAAGAGAATTTGGTGTCCTGGATCTACCATTAACTACTACTTAAGAATGACTGTGAGCTGCAGACTTCTTCCTGTCTTCCCCAGTTTTCATGAGGAGAAATCCATGATGACATTAAATCAGGATGCAGTAAATGGTGTAAAGGAAACAGTCATTTGGTAAGAAGGATAGAGCAGCCTGGATGGATATGTTAACCTGGGCACTGAGAGAAACTCTGGATTCTTGAAAATGTTTTGCAGGGGCTATCCCAAAATCCACGTAGCTTCAGTAATCCAGTGATCTGTTCCAGCTGTTATCATGAGCACCACAGCATACTAATCACCTCTGTGTGCATTACTCATTCTCCATTTTATGGTATGTCTCAGTACTTATTAGATCATTGACAGGGGGAACAAGCCATTCATTGAAGGAGACCTGGATGTAATTAAGCATTGTTCAACTGAATCCTATTAGTGTTAAATAACAAAAGATGTTACACGTAATCTGAATTAGTAAACTGCATGGAGGAGTACAGCAGAGTCACGAAGGCAAGGACTGATGCTTGACAGACACTGCTGCTCTGGGAGATACAGTCTTGGTGACATATTATCCATGATGCCTGTTAGCCATGTGTCATTAATTCTGGCTTAACATTCTCCAGATATGAGAGGGAAATGCTGAGTTTATGCAGGTGTTGACTAATGACAACTAAAACCTGGCCTGGCACAGAAGAACAGGAGATTTTTGCAATCTATATGAGCACATGCCCAATATAAGAGAAGACAGAAAATATTGCAGGGTGGTGCTTCTGCTTTATAACAGGAATGGATGTGAAGTCCTGGGGAATCCGCTGGCCCTGTGTAACAAAACAATAGGAGCCAGACAGACCACTATTAGCAGACCCCAGCAGGACCTCCTTGCCCTGCGGGTAGCTGATGCTGCACTCACAAGTCTGCTCAGATAACTGTGGTGCAGTGCAGGGACACATGAACACACAGTAAACACCATCAGCATCCAGGGTAGAGATGCTCAGTTTCTGCAGCAGAGTCCAAGGCAAGCTGGGTAGTCCCCAACCGTACCAAGCAGCAAGCCCATTTTCTGACTGACTTGCATCCAGTGTGTGGCTTGCACTCTGGCTCAGATTGCTAATAAATTCAGCCTGCTGAGGTGCTCTAATAAGGGATCAGTTTTTAGGCTCTAGCTAGGTGCGAGTCTTGCCAACGTAACCATGCTCAAGTACTTAATTTTGGACAGATTTCCTCTTAGCACCTGGAAGCCTATAAATGTGTAAGTTGATATCAGGGAGAGAAAATACCTCAGAAACTCAGCACTACATTTGGCACTTAATGTTCTTGATAACAGTGCAATGCACTGGGTCAAATGTAGCAGTTTTATACCACCATAAAAATGATGAAAAGGATGCAGTTTTCAGGTTTCTTTCAGTCAATTGTGTGAGTTTTCCTTGTTGATATGGTTGTTAAAAGAAGCTTCCTTTTCTTTTTAGTAAGTGTTGTGGCTTAACCCCAGGTGGCAGCTAAGCCCCACACAGCAACTCATTCATTTCCCCTCCAGTAGGATCAGGTAGAGAATCAGAAAAGTAAAAGTGGGAAGACTTGTGGGTCAGTCTAAAGACAGTTTAATGGGAAAAGCAGAAGCTGTGCATAAGCAAAGCAAAACCAGGATTTCATTCACCACCTGATACTACGTCAGTAGGTAAGAGCATGGTGCTGATAACACCAGCGTTGCATGTTTGATCACTATCCAGGCCATTCACTTGAGAGTTGGACTTAGTGATCCTTGCAGGTGCTTTCCAACTTGGAATATTCTGTGAATTATCTGGGAGATAATTTATTTCCCCTAGGAAATAAATTGCCCCCAGTCAGACAACCCATCTCCAGAAAAGCTGAGCTCCATCACGTGAAACAGTGACTTGGGAAGACAAGCACCATCACTCTGAATGCCCCTGTCTTCCCCTAACTGTATGCTGAGCATAATGCCACATGTTATGGAATATCCCAGTGGTCAGTTTGGATCAGCTCTGCTGGCTGTGTTCTCTCCCAGCTCCTTTGTGCACGCCCAGCCTGCTCACTGCTGGGGGGATATGAGGAGCAGAAAAGGCCTTGACTCTGCATAAGTGCTGTTCAGCAATAATGAAAATGTCCTTGTGTTATCAACACTGTCTCCTGCACCAACCCACACCATAGCCCCATATCAGCTACTAGGAAGAAAATTAACTCTGCCCCATTGCAAACCAGCACAATAAGCCAGAAACAGCTGTGGACTTTAGTTTAGACCTCATGTGTTCCAACACAGCGAAATGTTGTAGAAATTAAAGCCAACAGGCACAAGTACTGAATGCAATGATGATGGAAATAATACTGGTAGAATTAGGGAAATATATGTATTATTATTATTTTTGTTATTACTGTTTCATCAGAGGACATTATCCTACGATTTTTCTTTTGGAACTAGATTTCAAAACTGATTAAGGAATTTTCTTTATCCAACCATATTTCAGAAAATTCTCACCAGAGGAAGATGCTCAGTTACGTCTTGTACATCCATTTGACTTAATAAAAACATCTGAGGCCAGAGGAAAATTTTGCTAGTCACTCCTCTTTTTTATTAGAAAAAGAGAAATCACACTCTCTTCAGCACAGTTATGTTGGTTTCTTGTGTATCATGTGATGGATAAGCTGCATATTCATCAAGAAAGTGAGGAGAGGTGAAGAGTTTTTATGGAAGTATTTTCCTTAACAACAGTAGGAATTCACTGGTTACTTCTCAGCCATCACTGATCTTTTCAACCAGGGAAATGTGTGTCATCATCCTTTTGGTACAGGAGGTGAGACTGACACCAAGGTAAGAAATTTGCTCGGGTCATGGCAGATCAGCATTTCAGAGGAACATGCTGAGCAATTAGCAATTAATTTGTTCTCTGATACGAGAGAGGAGGAAAGTTCTAATGGTCTTCCAGCTCTACTGCAAATGCCTGTGTTGTGCTGGAAAATTCACATTGTCTGCATTTGAAAAAGTAAGAAGGAGAAAATGCTTTACAGATTGTATGGTTATTTTCCTCTGAGAACAGCAGAGCACAGATGTCAGGAGAAGCAAGGGAGCTGGAGATAAAGCAAGGCTGGTGGGGGGCAGCCAGGTAACTTTACCCAGCCATATTTAACATCCATGATCCCAGCATGGAAAGAAAATGCAAAATACATTGAACAAGTGATTTATAATTGAAAGGTAAGTGCCAAAATTTTTTTTTTGACACTTATTAAAAGCTTAGTGTTACTGTGGGAGATTCTTAAATTGCAGCAATGGTAGGAAAAGGCACTGTTAGGAAAATTTATAGACATTTCTAGAGCACCATAAAATTACTGGATAAAAAAATAGCAAAGCCATGCAAACTCAGTTGCAAGTGCAAATTATCAGTGGTATAAGTTGTTTTTCTATGTGTAGGTGTAAGGGATGAGAGAAGTAACTATGTGGCCAGGTTGTGGTATGGCTAAGAAACTTGACATAACTAAACATATCATATAGGCCTTCCCTGTAGAAGAATTCCACATTTAGAAGGAGCAGATGCCAGTTGTTATCAGTGCCAGGGATGAGTTGCATCCAGCCAGAACCAGTAGGAATGCAAGCTCCAATGTGTTTCAGGAAAGAAAGGTGAGAACTCAATTTTAGGTCAAATTTGGCAATGAGATCTTGGTTCTCAAGTGGTTTCATGTCTGGGACAAATCTATAGTTTGTAAAAAGTTAACACCTTAGAATGGTAATTGTGGTTTCTTCCATTCAAAGTAAATGAGAATATTTTGGTGCATGTAAATAAGAACCTAATTTATTTGTCATAGTGTCAAGTTCTCCAATCTCCTCTGGTAGCTGTGTCTCTCTGAGATGAAGGAAATTTTCTACTGGAGGAAGTAAATGTAGCTGAGTCTTCTTTTGCTTTTCATTTTTTTTAATGAAACTGCAGAACAGCTAAATACAAATGCTGCACCAACTACAGAAGTCTGTAAAGAAATCACCCGAGGGGTGTTTGCTGTTGTTTTCACAAAATTTGTAATGCTATTTTTAGATAAGAAGTTAAACTATAGGAGATAAACACAAACCTCCCAAGCCATGTGTTTGAGAGGTATCCAAATTGAAGGTCAGTCTGTTAGAAGACAAATCTGCTATGGAAGCTCGCAGATTTTTCCTGTGTCTGTGTGGTACTTTACTTGGGGTTGAGACAAGTAGTGGCTCACAAACAGCTCCTGTTTTGTTTCAAAGCCACATGGTAGTAAGCAAGTGTTTGTGCAAACTGAGTTAGGAGCAGCTTTCAGCTGGTATGAGTACCTGCTGACAGGCAGAAAATTACATTTGCAAATGTTTTATCAACAATATTTTATGTAGAACCTTTTGTAATTAAAACAGCAATATATTTTCTTGTTTACTGCAATGCTGAGTTTTTGATACATCACTCTCCCTCCTAACCGTATCACAATTCATGGATTTGGAGAAGCTGAGTTCACATGGGTCAGGAAAGCTATTTTGAACCATGCTTTTGGTGAGGCAGAAATAATGTCTGGTAACTCACCTCTCTCTCATATTGCTAGTTTGTGCTGATCCCCAGTCCTTTCCCAGGATTGCTGAGACTGCCATATCCGTAGGATGGGAGTAGTCTGGCACATGGTCTCCAGATCAGTGAAACCACCCACCAAGAAGGTATATACAGGATGAGGATTGAAAAGCCATCGCTTCAGGCAGCAAGGGAAGTGCAACTCTTCTGGCCCTGATTGCTGAGAGAATATAGAGTAAAATCTGTCTTCAGACTTGCAAGGATGAGATCCAAGCTCCTTGGCTTCTCTTTAACAAGGGTACTCCCTCTATCTTTTGGTGTTCACAATTCTCCTTAGCCTTGGAGAAGTGAAGAGAAACTTTGAATGAGTGTTCCGTCTGACAAAATGTTTGCTTGCTGAGTTGGCTGAGCAATATTTCTTGTTTGTTAAGCTCAAGATACATCTTAGCACTTCATGAACTGCTGAAAAAAAAAAATCCCTTACTGATGCTCAGCCAAGGTGGCCATGGAAAAGCAGCATGGCTTGAAGGGCTGTCGTAATTCCTAAAATTGCTTTAAACACCCTGTGCTACTGTGGGAGAAGCATTTGAAATAATGCAAGTCCCTCATGGTCATGTTACCTAGGGAGTCTGTGCTGCAAAATGTTCTGGAGGCTGCATTTCTGCTGGAGAGGACCCTGTGGTCTGCCAAGGCTCGGCTCTGCTGCTTGCTGAACGGGAATGTCGCCGCTTGCGATGCCAACGCAGAGCCGAAGGGCTCGTTCTCCTCTTTGAACTGAGGACCCCAGAGCAGAGTTCCTTGGTTACACAATAAAATAATAAAAATGCTAGTTTAAAATTTGAATTAGTAAATAACTATTTTTGGCTTTCTCAGAGACAGCATCTGTAAATAATCAGGCAGAAGCCTTTCCATAAAACAACACAGAAAAACCTCAAAGAGCATTTAGATTCTGCAACATTTAAACAAGATTTTTAACTCATGGGGAAGCCAACATCAACACAATGCTTCCTGCACATAAAAGCATGGAATTTCTTAGCAGTGTGGGGGCAATAAATGACTATCACATTTCCCTCCTTTCTAAAACCTAAATATTTTTCAATGGAAATAGTAATATTGATGGAAAAAGAAAAGAGGACCTTGAGTTATGTAAGAATTTATTTAAGCTCTGAACCTCCATACACTGCAGACTGGAGGCTAATTAAAGAAAAACTTTAGCTGTTCAGTTTTGCTCTAATTGTCCTCCAAGCTCAGGAGATCAAATATACTAGCTGAGATCCTTCTTCTAATCATTCACATTCGTGACCCAAGTTTTGAGTTCATTCCTGCTGCTCTCAGCCAGGTCCTGCCATAATTCAAACAAAAGAGTTCAATGATATACTCTTAATTTTGTCCTCTACAGAGGCAGGAGGACATGGTGACAGACAGCTATACACATTTATGCTCCTAGCAACTTCTGACCACAGGGTTTGCCCCCAGTGTTTGTGAAATCAGAAATTGATAGCTAATTACATATGCATGAGTTATTTGTTAGGGAAAATGTAAACATTTACAAGTGTAAAAAAATTAATTCTTTATTCAAGATGCTGTTACCTTGATTTCTTAGCTCTTTTAGAACATTTGCTGTTGGCTCAAGGGGCTGCCTAGTCAGGTTCTTGTGCTTTTGAGTGGGAAATTGTTTATGAACAACTGGCTACATTTCTGGTTATTAGACCTGACTGAAACCTATGGATCTCCAAGCTGTGGATGAATGAACCAGCACATAGCAAGTTTCTGGGAGGGATGACTATTGCAGGCAATCAAAACTGGGAAGTGTTACAATTTAACGTGGCTCCACAAGCAAGCTCTGTGGTTTCACAAGCCACCCCTCGTTTGTGAACTGCTGCTAGAGAAGGGCTGAATTAAGCATTTATTTAATCTGTGTGAATCTCTGGGTAAAGAAGCAAAAATCAGTCTTGCACTTCCTGTTTACCAGTCTGGTTAGCTTTTAGCTATACTTTGAAAGTTATCATTTAGAGTGTCTAATTATCTAGCTTCCCACAAACAACAGATTTGTGACTTTTCCCAGATGAGCCACAGTTACGAAAAGTTATACAGTAGAGGAGTCAAGATAATGGTATGCAAAATTGTGCCTAGATTTGTTTTGCTCTGCTAAATGATTTACTCATTTTGATATTCTGACAAATGCCGAAGCAATTTCCCAAAAAAGCTGTTTGCTTCATCAGCAGCTTTCAGAGAAAACAAAATGTTGTGGTTTAGACGTGGGAAAAGATGGTCACAGAGATACTGAGCTCACCAAAGTGCACCCATTGTGAGTTCTGAGAGCCCTCAGAAAGAGGTCAGTCGGTGTTGGTGGCACCTGGGAGCCTGGCACAGTTGTAGCTCCTGGCTGAACCGTGTCTCCTCCTGCTTTCTGGCTGCCCCCAGCAGGTACTGCTGGAGCACGGGCACATAAAGCAGTGCCCAGACTGTGTGTGGTCTCTCTGCAGCTCAACATTGACCTTTTCAAATGAACAAAAGACATCTAAGCTGGTTTGCAGCTTTGAAAATCCTTGGTTGGGTCTACCACCACATGAAAATGCTTTGATGAAAGTAAAACCTGAATAAAGAAAAGACTCCATCCTCTGGAAAGATTTTAAACTCTATCCCACAGTAAGACTTTCTTTGAGGTTTTTTTTTGTTGTTGTTGTTTTTTGTTTGTTGGGGTTTTTTGTTTGTTTTGTTCTGTTTTGTTTTTTAACTGTTAAATTTAGGAACAGAGCAGAGATTGGCACTTCTATTATGGAACCATGAGAAAACCAAACATTTGTTCTGTAATTACTTTTTCAGTGGAGCTTTCTTTTCACAGAATTACAGGATGGTTGGAAAGGATCACATCTGGTCCAACCTCCCTGCTCAAGCAAGGCTATCCTAGAGCACGACACAGTATTGCATCTGTATGATTCTTGAATATCTCCAGTCAGGGAGACTCCACAACCTTTCAAGACAATCTGTTCTAGTGCATGGTCACTCCAAAATCAATCTAAGCTGCTCTCAGGGGAACAAAAAGCTGGTGTGGAGTTTGTTACCAGCAGACTGACAGACCTGCAGTGATGAAAGCGCATGCCAGCCCTTAAGTGTTGTTTGCACATTAGTTTGTTTGCTTGTTAATATGACCTGTGGCTTTTAACATTTTTCTTTGGCCACAGCACTTACAGTTTAAGAAGATACTCTGTGAGTTTCTCCTGAGAAAGATACCCTTAAGAAAAGTTTCCCTGCAAGCAGGAAGGATGCTGAGCAGAGGAACTCACACAGGAGGTAACTGTCAAATGGCAATCCTGCAACTCTTCAAAGTAGAGCAAGAAAGTGTTACTTAGCTACCATGTGGTTTGCAAAAAGGTTTATTAACTTGGTTAACACATCTTTTCAATTTACAATTTTTCAGGCAGTGTAAACTGATGGCAATAGATTTTTAGTATATAAATTGAAGACATAAAAAGCAGGTGCATTTCCCCAGGTTACTTGACCTTACGTGTCTTATGCTGCTGCATTTTCATACAGGTACTCCAATTTTTCTCATTGTATCTAGTATCCATGCAAGTCATGACTTCTCATGGTACTTTACAGGAGTGCAGAAAGTTAAGTCAGAAATTGCATTGATGTAGTCTCACAGATCAAAAAAACAATGGACAAGATTGTGCTGTTTAGGTATTGTGAAACATTTTCTGTCATCCTGGTTCAATAGGTAATGAATGCAGCATGATCAGCGCCAACACAGAAGTAATAGTGTACAATATCTTTTTGAACTTTTTGTTCCTATCTTCCGCATTCACTCTTTTCATGCCATGTGGGTAGCTAACAGATGTGTTACATTATACTGCATTAAATCCTGTAGAGGCAATAGTCTTAAGTGCTGTGTCAAATATTTATAATGTGGAATTATTTTAGGACAGGAGCCAAGTGCAATATGGCATCCTTCATAGTGTCTCTCTTGTTTTTGTATGAAGTGGAAGCTTAGCTACTTACAATTACAATTTTACTTTTTTAGTTTTCTTCAACAACCCTTTTCATTTGCCACCATTTGAATACATTTTAATTATTACCATACATTAGAGCCACCATTGCTTTCTTCATTAGCTCTCTTATTTAAGCTGGGAAGGGCCAAGTTTTCAAGATTCCCATTCTAGCCCTCCTGCTCATCTGGCTGGGCAAGACCCATCTTCCTTGGGCCTGTAAGGCTCAGCACATGTGCAGGAAGTACTGACTGTGCTCTCCAGCAAGCCCATGGCTACAGACCAGGCACTGGGAAGGGCCAGCCTGGAAGTTGTCAGGGCAAGGCTGGGTGCAAGGTGATGCCATCATGAGGGGCCCAGGATTTGGCTTATTGGTGCTTCTGGCCTGAGGGTCAGGGTGTGGAGCCCAGGGGGGCACATAAGCCTGGCACATCCTGCCAGCTGTTTTGCACCTTTTGCATTGCAGGGAGGTTTATGCTTTTTGACATTATATTCTCCTTGGTGTTCAAGACACTAATAGTTTTAGTAGCAAGAGGAATTTTCACTCCTAAATCTGCATAATGCAGTGTTTATGGACAATGTCTTGTTTTTGGGTTTTTTTTCTTTGCAAAAATGAAGACCCTAACCATAGCAGCCTGTCCTGAAATCATCTAAAATACTTGCAGCTATTTTCTCTTTAGAAAACCAGCATCTTAAGGGAGTTTGTTGTTCATCTAAGGCCACATGTCTTCCATTCATGAATCTGCTTAAATGCCAAACTTCTCCGTCCTTCTTTTACTTCCTTTGACTTCCAAGCTTATCCAAGTCACTTTTTAAATGGAATTAATTTACAGATTAAGTTAGTCATTAGAGATTCTTTACTCAGAAATATTGACAACATTTTTATTCCTTATTCAGAAATATTTCTCTCAGAATGCATTTGTTACTCAACTAGCTGTATGATTGACCACATAATTGAATTGTTCAGTTCCTTTTGATTGTTGTCATCATTTACCCACAAATGCAGGATCAGAGCTTCATAGTTTGATATTCAACAGGAAAATGTCTTTTTGTTGGTAGATGATTTTCTAAAGACTTCAAAATTGTTTTATCATTTGGATAGTTTAGAAGCATTCTTGCCTACTGTAATTCATAGCGTCTGAGTTTGGTTGGGGCCAGAGTCTGTTCCAGTGCCTGTTTGTTTGTCCATTAACCTGTGGGCATGGCTAATGTAGCATGGAGAATGCCCAGATAGTTCCATGTCAATCTCACATAGTGACACATAAATAGGACTGTTTGCTATCACTCTATCACTTGAAGTGAGAATTTACACTGATCAGCATTGGTATGGCTGTAGCTGAAAGACAAGCAAAGATGGGTGAGATGAGATGATGAGATGGATGAGATGAGATGATAGATGAGATGAGATGAGGTGAGATGGAGAGAGCGCAGAGCTGAGCAATGAAATATTTTGTACAACAAAAGTGTCCTCTGCCAGACATTTTCTGAGCGGTGCCAGTCCTTACCTCTGCACAAGTGGTATGCATTCATTTCAGTGCTATCACTCTTACTGGGAATTTTTCTCCACATTTAGGACTTTAGAGGACATATTCAACTACATCTTCTTGGTATTTTATTGATATTTTTTTGTTTTCCAAACTAAAACCAACAGCTTCTCTATTCTAATCATTATGGTATTACAAAGGGGGCAGCTCTGTACAGTGTGTAGCAGGGAAAATGAGAGTAGGCCCCAAGTTTCTCTGTAAGGGCCTTCTTTTAATACTTTCAATTCCAAATCCTAGTGTAAAAGAAACATAATTTCTATCATAGTATCTTGACAACTGTAATTTTCTCTGCTGGCACAGGCTGTAACTCACTCTTCAGACCCTTTCTCCTGTTTGCAAATGGCTTTGAGGAAAATGGAAACTATCTGCTGTTCCATTAAAAAGGCAATTGAAACAAACATAAAGATCTTGGCACAGAAGTCCAAGTCAATCTTAGTTTCTCAGTTCAGTGCGGCATTTTGTCATTCCATAAGAAAGGAACACTGTCTGAGGTTTTCAGCGACTCTGGGTGGGCTCGCGAGCCAGCAAAATGAAGGGGTGGTTTCTACCAAACTTGGCTCGGGTCTTGTGTAGCAGCTCATAAACACCATGATTTGCATAACCTCTCCAGCATCTGCCCGAAAGCAACTGTCAGTCAACACTTCTGGCATGTCAGGGTCATTCTTAACACATTAGATGTGAAAGGGCACCAGCAGGGTGAACTTAATATCCTTCCACTGATGTGACCCACATACCATCCAAGAGAGGGAAGGATGTTTTCAATCAGGTCAAAATGAAGATGACTACAAGCTGGGACCATTCTGTCTCTGAGCTGTTTATCAATCAAGTATATTATATTCTTCATTTGTGATATTCTTGAAACTATCTAAATTTTCAGGTCTCATTGAGACATAAAATAGCCAGACTGTCAGTCTGGTTTTCATTTGTGCTCCTTCCAGCTTGGCTGTAATTGAGAGCAGCCTCATGCAGTCTATCTATAGCTTCCATATACTTTTGGGCCTGTGTGCTTCCTGCTTTCACACGGGGTCCATTAGAATAGCAGCAAGAGAGAAGTTTGGGAGAAAATAAAGAAAATGTGCAGAATACATTTTGCTTTGACAGACTCTTTGACTACAGGACCTGAAGAAATTTTTCATTTTTAATTCATGCTTGCTTTCGAAGTCACAAGGTGGTGGTTTTTGTTTGCCCTTTAGTCCCTCTTTGAGTTCAACACTATTTAGTTGCTAAGGCACTTTTTAAAGTCACAGGAGGTTTGCCCCTGCATCTTTAGATCATATCATGTCCTAAAGTAGCCTATGCGTTCATGGCTTGCTCTAAGCCCCAGTAACAGCCAGTGAAAGGACATTGTCCATTCCAGGCCAACATCCTGGCTGCTGGGCTCTTTTTCCTTGACTATGTCAAGGAAAATAGGTAAGGTACAAGAGGTCAGTGGGACAACTTAAATTTTTTATGAAAAAAATTAATGAGGCGTGTGACTTTGTGAAAATTGTCACACCTGGGTCTCAATCCTTTCTTAAGACACCCAACATTTCTTAGAGCACTTAAGAGTCATTGCAGCCCCTAACTGAAATTCCTGCTTTCATGCTCAGCACATTCCTAAGTGCAATCCCATTCCTTCAGGCTTGAAGGGAATTCTTTCAATCAGGCCTTCTGAGGGTTTACCCACTGGCCTATGCAACGTCTGTTATGGCAAACAAATCAGCTTCATTCTTTACGTACTTCCTCACCATTTTCCTGTCATTGTTCATTAGGGGCTTTTTCTAGTTCACTCAAGACATAACCAATTGTTGGATGCTCTGGTAAACCTTGTTATGTATTATCATTGAAATCCATTTAGTGCCTAGTATTTTTTGAAGCATTTTTCTTTAAATCATTCAGAGTCTGCCTGTAATTTTGATAGATTTCCCTCCTGCACATCCACATATGATGACAAAAGTAATGTCTGAGTTAGAGATTTGTACTCTGGTCATTTAGTAATAGATGTTTGCTGACAAAATGTTATTTGAGATGGTAAATGTGGCTGTTGCCTTGTCATTTGATATCCTGTCAAAGAAGTTGGCTTCATCTCCTTTTCTGCATCTCCAGAGGGATAATATGTTGTTTCCAAGCTATGGAAATTATTTAATATCTGGTATTCATGCTTATTTCCAAGCAGTATTGGCACTAAAATGTCACTGAGGATATCATTACTTTGTTGGTGTTTTTTTTATAACAGACTATTAGTACTTTGGTTTTGGGAAGCTGAATGCTTCATTTGCATATTGGCTGGGCTATCACTTAGAAGAGCAGGACTATCAGCAAACTGAGCTTAATTGTGATAAACTTTGTGGTAACTTTATGGTAGACCACCACATTTCTCTTTCCTTAAAACTGAGTGCAAGTCAACAAATGGAGATGGATATGGGGATTTTGCTCTAGAAAGACCAAAGGATCTGGGTTTTAGGAGGGCTGGGGAGTGCGTGCACCATCAGGGGAGTGCGCTGCGCTTTGCATTTTGTCATGGCTTTTTTGGGGAAACACTGTTGTCCCAAAACATTTAGTATGATCTGTAATAACCATTGTAAAGGGTGTTAGAAGAATGTGCTTGTAAAATTAAAGCCAGGTCCAGCTTTGAGTCACTCTATGATAATGCCTGCCTTTTTCAGGCTTGCTTGTAGTAATCAGCTTCAAGAGGCTGAAATGCCACGATGATGAACATCATTTGGAGAGAAACAAATTAAAGTAGAAGGGAGTTCAAATGCACATCCTTCCTCTTCTCTCTTCTTCATTTTAAAGAACTTATTAAAAAGTTCCGAATTACACAATCAATCAGATTCGTTTGCTGGGGCTTTTTGTCAATTGATTTTACTTCTTTTTGACAGCTGCATCCCTGTGCAAATGTAAAATCTGAGCTCCCCACTGAGCCCTGAGTTTGGAATAATTCAAACCTCATCTGAAACTCTTCTTCTAAGCTTCAGTACTGCCACTCTGTGTGTGTGTGTGTGTGTGTGTGTAGAAGTTCAAGTCTTTTTCTTACATGAAAATGATTGAAAGAAATGTTTTTTCACTGATGACTGGTTGAATAATGTTTAGTGCATTTAATTCCAAACAATCAGTTCCATGTGTGATTATAAAATGCTTTTCTTTGCAAAACAATGTGGGCATCTCTTTATTACAGTTTTAATTATAAAACTGGCATTAGCCAGTACCTGTTTCTTTCCTAAGTCTTGAAGACTATGTGCAGCTAGTAAGAGTACGAAAAAAGGTCCATTTATACAATATGTGTGTGT
Source organism: Onychostruthus taczanowskii (assembly GCF_017590055.1). Lineage (NCBI taxonomy): Eukaryota > Metazoa > Chordata > Aves > Passeriformes > Passeridae > Onychostruthus > Onychostruthus taczanowskii. Next base: position 9,663,285 of record NW_024498795.1, read on the forward strand.
GTTTGTGTATACATACCCCTAAAACATGCATGGCTGTTACACATGCCTATGTTAGGGAGTATTCTGTGGAGTTCTAGGTACATCATTTGCCACAAATGTATCATTTAAGGTGATGGTAGGTTTTCAATCTTACTCTGCTTTGTCGCACTGAGAAACAATGAGAGCTTTCCAAAATAGTTTACTTGCCATATAATTATTTTAGCAGCTGTGGTTTCAGTTACCTTTAATTAGTTCCCCCTGCAGCTCTAAATAAAGAGAGGCTTCTGTTAAATGCAGTTATTTTCTACTGCAGATGGCATGATGAAGTGTGGCTACTCATAAAAGGAGACTACTGAACACCACATGGCAAACTTGAGGATCTAAAGCAATGTGATTATGAGTTAAGGACATGGATTTCTCCATGGATTATTCATGATTTCCAGTCACTATGTTTTTATATCAGAATGGTCAGCCCTAAATTTTACGTCAGCTGGCATTGCTGAAAATGTTGGCTTAGATGCTTGAGAGCTGGTGAATAACCCTCCACCGATGAAATGGTGTTTTGACATTGTCCTGTATTTTCCCCTTATCCCCATATTTACTTGGTTCAGTGGCCCCGACCCTCCTAGAAAGCATGGCTTGATCTCTATGAACATCTGTTAAACAGATGAAAAAGCCTCCTAAAGACAATTTCCTTCTCTTATGCATGGGAGAAATTTTCAGACCCTATTCAGGCCTATTTGGTTTTAAACATTCCAGCTGAAAACTGTAGGGCTGCATTCTGTTTCATAGGACTCAGTGGTATGTGCCCTGCTGCCATCCGTAGCAGCAAGCAAACACACTACTTCTTTCCAATTAGGATTTCATATAATAATTTCTTACAGAATTCTTCAGATATTTCAAGTTCATCAACTTTGCGACTCTTCAGCTGTATAAACAAAAGCCACATGAAGCAAAGTAAGGGTTCACAACAACACAACTTGAGTTTTAAGGGGTAGTTTTAATTTTGGGGGTTTTTAAAGGTAAAAACAAATATACATAAATAAAGATATTTCACTTTTATTGCTGCTGACTGACAAGGAGGGATGTATCAGAGTCGTGACTTCATTCCATGAGAGGGAATTTCAGCATGGAAGACGATGTAAGACGTCGTGTAGCAGGTCCCAGCAGGCAGGAGAACCCTGCTGGCTTCCTTCTGCAACTGCTGTATCATTTAATTAATTAAAAAATTGTTTCTGTTGCAATCGCAAATGTTCCTGTTTGCACTGTTACCCAAGGTCAGAGCTCACCTGACCTCCCTGGCAGAGGAAGAGAAGGGTAAGGAAATCAGGAAAAAAGAGAGTAAGTAAATCACTCTAAGGAAGCCTTGTTTCTTTTACCCCAAACCCAGCAGAGCAAAAAAGGCTGAATTGAAAGGGAAAAGGGCTAAGACTGAGATTGATTAAGAGAGATCCAACCCGAAGAAAAGGCAAAGAACAAAACAACTAAGACAGAGAAAAATAAACTACATTAAGACTGAGCTCAGATGAGGCAGTCGGCCGCTGGCCAGGAGGGAACAGCTGCGGCAGGAAGGCCCGGGTCCCATTGAAACAGAAAAGGGGCCATCTTTCTGCTGGAATGAAAGGGAAACAAAAAAATAATTCACCTTTAAAGGCACAGAAATGGGATTCAAGGCTAGGGGAAGGGCAGAGAGGAATAAGAATTTGTGAGTTATTTTTTTCCTAAGAACAAGGCAATGGCTGTTCAGATCCTCCCAGAGAGCTGTGTGATGGTGCAGATTAATCAGACTGGCCAGAACGGGTAAGCTACTCCGAGCAGCTTCATGTTGCCTTCGGTCTCCTCAATGAATGCTTGAAAATCAAGCAAATTTTCTCATTTTTACCAGGGGAGATGAGGCAGATGACATACTATACTGATGACATCATGCCTCGCTCCAGATGTGAACAGAGAGGAAAGAAAGTATAAGATGGATATTTCAGCACAAGCCAGTGAAATCCTCGATACTGAGGGGGAACACAAAGTTGCGAATCTCAACACGCTGAGGTTCCAAAAAATAAAGGGCAAAAGGAAGCAAGGCAAAACCCTGTGCACTTCCAGGTTCAGGCAACAGAGAATTTAAGATATCTTAAATTAAATATTCATGCCTTGTAGAAAATAAACCATGCACACTAAGTTAATGTCATCAGTGTCACAGCAAAAAGCTGTCTGCGCTTTGTAAATATAGAATTTAGGCTGGATCAAAGAGTATGGAGAGAGCATCTCACCTGAAAGAATTCACAAAGTTATTTAGAAAAATTTGGTATGTCTCAGAGCACTTATCTGCTGTTAAAAGAAACATTTTCAAGAACTGTTTCAGTTTTGTGGTACGAGAAGTGTACCTTTAGGGCCCTGCACCAGAAGGCAAGGAAAATTGTCAAGTGTATGTACCTAGTGAATGTAGAAGCAAAATACACTCTTCAAATTCTGCTGGGCTGGAGTTCCTGATTGTCATAGAATTCCTCAAACACCCTGTTCCTAAACTGTCTTACTGATCCTTGCTAAATTAGGTGCCAGACCTTTGCTTCTTCAATTGTACAGGTCTAGTGCCAACCAGACTATGAAAAGGTTGAAATTCTTTATCTTGATGTATCGGTAAGACTGACAAATCCTGGGAAAAGGAACATTTTTGGAATATATGCACTAAAGCATGAGAAATACAACATATGGACTCAGCTCAGGGCATTTTCTGAAAAGCCATTTGTGTTGGGGAAAAAAAGAGGATGTAATGCTGCTGTAAGTCCTTCATTGATGCAAATTCTGTGTAGGGACATAACAGGAGGGTGTGTCACATCCTTTTATTTTTTTAAATTTATTTTCAGAATTGTTTTTACGGATTTTTTATGATGGTAGATATTAATTAATTGTGAACTTGTTTGAAACTCCTGGGGTGTTTCCATCATCTTTGAGTAGGTGATTTGTCTTGTGTGTCAGCAAAAACTTACAGCTGTACAAGAAGTAGCTGTTTCTCAGCACTGCAGAAATTGTCCCCAGATTTGTACTGACAAACTATGCAAAGACATGCTGGGGTTTTGCAATATTATAATGCATGTTGAAGTCCTCCTAGAAACTATAAACATTAGGTTAAAGAATGACTGCCATGTTTGCTATTTGAAACTTTTGCAACATTTTCCCAAACTTTGGAGTACTGCTGTAAACAAATAAACAAAGCCACAGGAATGACTACAATTAAGCAGTATAAACAGGCTGCATCCTGATCAAAACAAGGGCTAGCTAAATTCAGTTATGGTTGCATTCTTATGCAAAAGAGGTTGGTTTGTAGTCTGAATGACCCTATCCCTGTGTGGCTATGCCAGGCTTTCCATTATGGTGTTTACTGTTGGGAGCTGCAGTTAAGGTGAACTGGAGGTTAGAGTACAGCCCTGAGAAGCTGTGGCTCTGCTTTGGCTCTCTAGTTCTGGCAGAGCACCTTACAGATAACCACATCTCGCCTCTTGAGGTGGTAACTGAATACCTGAAACACTGCTCAGTCCAGCGCCTTCTGCGAGCTGTATCCTGATTTCCCAAGGTGAGTACCATACCCAGCCTGAGTTCCAGGACTGGGCTCCTGCCCAGTCCAACGAGGCACGGCAGCAAGCAGAGCACTACACGGATAGCCAGCTCTGCAGGGGCATTAGCTTGTAGTTCATCCTTGTGTGGCAGGGATACAGCAAGGCACACAAGGGCAAGGCACAGGGGTACCAGAGGAGCTTGCTGATGAGGTCAGTGCAGAAGGTGACACCAAGATGCTCCTGGAGTAATGAACCAGCAAAGGACAGGACAAAAGCAGTGAAGTCTGCCTTTAAAAGGCTTGGAAATACATTGGGCCCAAAAGTGCCTAATCTTTGTGTGAGCCAAGACCTTGGTTTTCCAGCCTCAGCAAGCTAGCACAGTGGTGCCAGCTTCCCCATGTCTCTGCTAATCCAGATGAATGCAACTTTGAACATGAGAAATGCAAATCTGTACAGTGTGTTGAAAGAGTTGTTGTGACATGTCGCCTGTGGTGAGCAATTCCTAGCAAGTGGGAAGCCACAGTGTGTGGCAGCTGTTGCCTCTGACTGATCTTCAAGGGTAGCTCCAAGCCTGAGTGCATTGCAGTAATTACGTCTTGAAGAAAAATTAAATGGAAGTGGAAAGCTTTGGCTAACTGTGCCAGGCCTGAACAAAAGGTTCTAAAGCCTTCAGTGAAGCAAATACTGTGTTGCAAATACTAACCAGGAGATTAGTGTCGCCTCAAAATCATGAGCTTCTTGCATGAGAAGAGAATGGCATTCTTCAAAAACAGCAGAAACAATCCCTCCAGTGCATCACTGTCTTCCCCTCCTGTGTGTGTCAGTGATGTAGACATCTGGAGTTGAATCCCAAGTCAAGCTACGCTTCAGCAAAAAGAGTCAGTCCAGTCCAAATGTGATCCAGAAAGTGGAGAAACAGAGGAAACTGAACTGCACTGCTTAAATGAAGGCAGATTTGAAATACACATTTCACCTCTGAATAATGTAGCAGGCTCCTCACACTTAGTGAACTGTGGCACTAGGATGTTCAAAATAAATGGCATACATATTTTTCACTTCTGAGTTGATTTCTTCAAAGATTCTGTCAAACCACTACGAAATATTAACTAAGCTTTTAAAATCTATTTAAAGGGCAGAACAGATATTTTGTATACATTTACAGCCTCTAGATTTTTTTTTTCCAGAGTCACATTGCAGTGCATTTGAAGCTTTTTTTTTTTCAATACAACCCCAAGTTTCCATGGTTTTCTCAAGATAAAGCCAGAAATGTTAAGTCTGGTCAAATTTTATACTAGTTTGGTGACATGAACACAAGGAATTGAGGCATAGTTAGGTTAGACATAGCTTTGGTTTGGACCTAGCTGTAGCCAAGTGCTTTCTCTTTAAATTTTCCCAGTTCTGTATATTATGTTATTAAAGAACATAAGGCATGTGAGTGGATATATAAACATCCCCCCAACAGCGTGGAACAAGGCAGCCTGCAGAACGTGTGGTTGAAGTTGTCAGCTGTAGATACTTACCCACATGCAGGAATGGAAATACTGGTGACATTCAGCTGGTTTTGGTCTACTGAAGTATTTTTGTTTGGGGTTGGGGTATTTTATTATTGCTTTAGTTTAATTATGGGTTTAGTTTAATTAAGAAGATGACAGACACAATTTCTGCACGGAATTTATAGTGGATGGCTCTGTCTGTCCTTGGTACTTCACACAGATATGCCACAGCAAGTAGCTTCAGACAAGTTGTCACATGCAAGATTTGGAGTTTGGCATTGTAGGTCACTTCTCTGTGTGTCTCCTCACAGAGACATTATCTGAAAGCAGCCAAAGCTGGAACACCCTTGTCTGATGTTGTTACCTTTCCAAAAGATTCTTTAGCAAAATGAGATGACAAGGTGGTCTTGGAATTCTTCTGTTTCTGAAGTACTGCAAAGGCTTTAGAAAGAACTTTTTTAACTTGTTGAAACAGCTCTAGCAAAAAAAAAAAAAATTAAAAATATGGCTCATTGCTGAAATTACTAAAATCAAAAAACATAAGGCTCTGTTTTGATTCAAAATTGTGAAAAATTACATGTGGGGCTAGCCCTGCACAGATTTTCAAGAGGGTTAGGAAGAATTGTATGAAGAGATTTTTGCTCTTTGCACAAGGAGGAACCAATATTCTTAGCCTTTTGTACCAGAGTGGCAAAAGTCTGGGTATGATGTTGCAGATTTTCCCTCTGGTGTAGTAAGGAGAACTTGCAAACTAGACACTGGCTGTGGGATCAGATCTTTAAATGGTTTTCTTGAATAGTGAAAATACTGAGCAAAACTGCTGACTCTGAACACTCAGAGGGAGTGCAGACTTGCATGAACCTTCATGTCCCACGAAAAAAGTAGGCTTATCTTGTAGTGAAATAGTTATTTATCCTTGTGCTAACTCAAATGTAAGGTTTGCCTGGCCATCTAAGCAGAAAGGCTCTGGAGAGGTTTGTGTGCACAATGTCTTGGGAGAAGCACATTTGGTCTCAGAAGGACATACCATCCTTCCACATTACTAAACAATCAGTGTTTTCATTTTTAGATTTAAATCCATTTGCCCAAGACTGTTAGCATCTCTTCCTAGCCCCTCATTGCTTTTAACTACACTCCACAATTGTAAAACGATGTAGCTTTGAAGTTGCCTGCACAGGAAAGTGAAAGCCTTTTTATTCCTCTGAATAAGAGTAACCACATGAGGACTTAACGTGCTTTAAGTCACATGCAACATGCTTCATATGTCTAATTGATTTATCTTAGCTTTCCCACATGTCCTCACACAGGCATGCCTCAATGCAGCTTGAAAGGAGGGAGTGCAGGCTCCTGGCTGAAAGCTGATGGTAAGTAATTAAACCTAGCAGCAGTGAGAACCCCTGAGACAAAATCTTTGGCAGTTTTCTACACCATGTAGTGAGCTTGGGTCACCAAGGGCCTGTAAATAGCATCATAATGACTGGTTCCTCAGCAGGGATAAACATGTGCTTTGAGTTTTCTAAATGATTCAGAGGCATGCTGTGAGATAACTACTGATAACAAGCAGATGTGAAGTTTGCTTTTCAAGACAAGGAGGCTGAGGGGGAAAGTCAAGTAGATTTTGGCTTATGGACCTCAGAAAGCCTGATATTTGAACATCATTAAAGCCTTTTTTTTTTTTTTTTTGTCTTCTCAGAGAAAGAACTCAGTTGTATCTGATGAAGGTAATGCTGTTTTAAACCAGATCTTGTCAGGGCTAGTGGGATAACTATAGACAAAATTTTCTCTGAGTTTAAACCTGAAGACAAAAGTGGCACCTCACCTTTGAGGATTAGGAATGTTGTATAATTTCAAAATCTATTTTACATTTTGCCAGTGCCTCTCTGAAAGCTTTTTCAAAACTTCCATATGGATAAGTCTTTTTTTTTGTTTGGTTTGTTTGGTTGGTTGGTTGGTTTTTTTGAGGGTGCCTAAGTGTTAAAGAATGTATTTCATCATACCAGGTAGGAGGACAAAAAACACAGATGCTGAGGTGATATGCCTGTACTCAGTGGGGCAGGTGCAGTAATGCTGTGGTGCTGGGAGTGCAGGGAGAGGCTCAGTACTAACCTGGGGCACCCAGCCCTGTGTTTCACATTACCAGCAGGGATACATGAGCACTAGAACAGTGCCTTTGTGAGGCATCAAAGGAAATCTGCCAGTCTACCCAGTCAGGTTTTCCATTTTTTCTCAGGGAGGTTTGGAGTTTTGCTAATTCTGCACAAGTGGAGTAATATAAAGAAACTGCATCTCTTGGCGTTGTTTAAAAAGCCAAAGACCATGTCAATATTCTTTCCCTAATTACAAGAGTTCACAGCAAACTGAAAGGTGAGATGAAAGCTGTTTCAATGTTCAAGGAGAGAGTGAACTATTTAGTTAGAAAAGCATTTGCAGACATCATTAATCCACAGTCACTTCTTTGAAACATGTTGGAATAGTTGTCAGAATGGATTTTTTTAAAAACTCTTTTTTCTGTATGTTTAGGAGTTTCCTTTTAAATGGTTCACAATACTTTAGAACCCCTTTTTTTTTTTTTCCTGATACAGCAGTAGAACAGGAAAAGTTTCTCCCTACCCTTCCTTGAAGAGCCAAAGAGGGAGAGAAATGAAAAGAGATCACCAAAGCATACTTGGGCTCATCAGTTGCTAGACATGTTTGGTGCCTCTTCAGTTCCTGCTGTGTCCCAGATTTCCCAGCAGAAATGCACTTGTTCCTCCTGTGATGTGAGCTCCCAAGCTGAAGGTGCACTCTGGGGATGCACATGCCCGTGTGGGAGCTCACCCCTTGTCTGAGGGTGGAAGGAGCCAGTCTTGGCACTGTGGGGCACGGTTTGGACATGACTGGCCTGACACCCCTCGTTTTGCAGGCACAAGTCCCAGCTGAAGCACAGGTACTGCAAGTGAGAGAGAAGTGCCTGGGGTGATTTTCCTGGTGCAACAGGAAATCTGAATTCCGATAAACATCTCTTCAAATGCGTTAAGGGAACAAGCATGGCTTATTATTACCACTTTTCTCACTGATCTTCTACACAAAGGAGATCCCAGCATGGGATCTTGGGCAGCCTCTGTGTATTCAGAAAGTTCCATGTGGCATCTTATGTTTGCTCTTTGCTGTTGGGTTGGTTTCCATATGCACAAGCAGCTGGTTACTGGCTGTTGTGAGCTACCCTCTTCAGCCTGTCCATCAAAACTTCTTTTTATGGTCATATAGTTTCGTGCAATTAATGGTTTTCAAGAGCATAGAATGTTTTAAAAATGCAGAGGTTCAGAATTTTACAATTAGAGTGGACCATCATGATAAGGAAACCTGACCTTTTACAAAATACAAGACAGCTGAATTGCTGAACAGTGCCCATCATTCTTTTTTCCTGTAGCTAAAACATATCTTAATAAAAGACCTGAGACCTAATTTTAACATTTCATGCAGCAGAAAATCCCTTTTATGTATTTTTCATTGTTCCCCATTGTTAATCATTATCTCTTACAAGAATTATCAGCTTGTGTCTACTTGGAATACATTTAACTTCACTGTCTACCACATTGGCTTTTATCATGTTTTGTTTATTTGAAAGCCATGAACTGTCAGAAAGGGTTTAATTTATGAACAAAATAAGAGTAAGTCAGCTTAGTCTCATCTTTGATAAACTCAGTAAAATTATGTTTTCTTTAACCCCTCATTTTAAGGAAGGTTTTTGTCATCCTTTCATCTGTACTGTCCAATTCTCTATTGCATTTCAGTTGCTCAATAAATGGATGCAGAAACGGCATAAACTATTCCTGTACCATCACCAGACACAGTTATACCACATCTCTAATTTTGCTTACAGACCTAGCCATTGCATTTTCTCTCTCCTCATTTACTCTCTCCTCAGTTACAGGGTTTCCTACTGTCAGGCTCTGCCTTCCCTGCTTGCTAAAACACAGTCACCTATCCATCCTATGTGGCTGGGCTCTTGCCTTTTATATTTAGTTTGCAATATTTTAAAAGAAGAGAGGAATGAAGAAGGATGAGCAAATCCAGTTGCATCGCAACATTTTTGTAGTTCTGACTCCTTTGTGTTTTCCAAAGTTTGTATCCTTGGTGGGGTTTTCAGCCATGAGCCACAGACTGGTGAACACACTACAATTGCCAGATATTTTATGCTGTATAGACATATTCTCCATATCCTCGTGCATGTTTTTATATTGCCATATATAAAGATTATATTGCCGTTTGCAAGGATGTGGTGCTGAATACGGGATTGATGTCAGGCTGTTTCTGGCTTGGCGCCTCTTTGAAGTGTCCTCAATCAATAGCCAGGTGGGCTTGCAGTCTGCACAAAACTTCTGACAACTGCAGCCTTCAGATAAGTGTATCAGCATGGTGGTAACCTCCTTTGGATATACAGTCAACATCTCTTTCTGTCACGGCCTCCTTATATGACATGGTGTTATGTGAGGAAGGCAGATACTCCTCTGAACCTTTGTTGAAGTGGTATTGCCGTGAAAGTGGGTGGATTAGCTGTATCTCCTGCTTTTGAGGGGATTGAGAGAGGAGGAAATTTAGAGGGGTGGGTTTTTTGCAAACTTTGCTCAGTAGTGTTTCAACAGCCCTCACTGCCAGACTCCAGCAAAGCAGCTATAAATATTGTACTACCAAGTCATTTGTAGTATATTTTAGGTCACACCATTCAAACAGTAACATATTCAGTGCAGTTCCTGTCCAGAATCTCTTCCAGGTTAAGGACAGGGCTGTATATGACATGAGCTGACCCAGCAGGCAACAAGGTGCAAACTCATATGTGGTGCAGCCACTGAATCCTGAGGCCACCAGGGATTTCTGCAGGGGAGTCAGAAGGAGAAGGATGTGATGGAGCAGTCCGGGGCTCTTCACACAAGGACCAGGTGCTGCTTGGCTCTTGAGAAACAGAGAGATTCTGTTTCTGATTCTCTCTGAAACAGAGAGATTCTGAGAGATTCCCTTGTGCATAAGTTTTAAAAGTGACAGGAGGGAGGGGAAGACGAGGGTGTGAAAAGAGAGACATTAGGGGAGGATGACTCCCCAGGACATCTGGAGTTACTGACAGACCCGTGTGTGTTGTGGAGATGGGGAAGAGGGGCATAGCAGAGGGATGCAGGAAATATGGAGTCATGTGGGGGAAAGGGAGGTAGCAGCTGCTTTGGAGCTCTTCCGGAAGAGGTCAGAAAAAAAAATGTAAGGAATCCAGGGGCAAAGGTATTTTAATCATTGGGTCTAGGGGTGGCCAACGTCGGGTCCAAAATTTCAGTAGTAAAAATGTGGAGAAAGCTAACTGTAGAAACTTCTAAAGAAAGAACCTGTGCGACTCAATGAGTCAGCCTGAGTTACAAATCTGAGATGTTTTTATAAACCAGCAAGGAATGAACTGTTGATATGCACCCCTTTGAAACCACGTGGGAAATTAACACTTTGTTGTAAATGCCTATAGGAAGGCTTTCTGGCAGTTTTAACCTCACATTTCACAAGTTGTCACAGGGACAGCTGGAACAGCTGAGCAGGTGGGATACCAGCAGGAACTGTGTAATATCCAGCTGTGTATGTGTGCATCCAGGGGAGCTTTGGTGTGTGATAGGCACAGCAGGTAAAGTGTCAGAGACCTGCAAAGCTCTCAGGGTGTTTGAGAGGGGAGATAGGGATGTGTGGAGAAGACTGGAGAGAACTGAATAGTGAGTTATTGAACAATACATGTCACGCACTTTTTTCCTCATCTGGCTAAAATTCAAATTGGTTTCAGAAGACTAATTTATCCCATCCTGGTTCCTAAGTGTTTAGTATCTACCAAGCTGACTAGCTAAATTAGAAGAGAGGCCTGGGACAGGAGAAGCAGGGAAGCTGAGTCAGGATGGAGGCCTGTGAGCCAGAATCCCATTATTCTTCAAACTCACTTGGGTAAATGATGTGATGTTAATTATGAGATGTTCTGAATGCATATCACTTCCTAAAATTGTTAAATGAGCTTTTAGATTTTCCTCATATACCACTTTCATAAAGCAGGAATTTTATGTACAGGAGATATTCCAGTTGTGCATGTTGAATTTGCAAAAAGACACTATTTTGCATTAGTTTCTTCTAATGATATTATTCCCCACAGCCCAGGCTTTATATTGATGTTTTCAGAGTTTCTTAGGGTGTTCCTGGAAGCACTGCCTTGACAGGGAAGCAGAAAGGACTACAAGAAAGACTGGGTACTGGGAAGATATAAGCTGATTTTTAACACAGTTCTTGTTCTGAATTGGTGACCCCTTTTTTGAAGTCCTTTTGAATACCCCACAAAATATATTAAAGCAACAAAACCAGAAATTTTGGGCATGACTTCTACAATCTATTTCAACAAATAACATTTTAGTTGCATTATCATATTCTAGTGCTGTTCTGTTCTCACTTGTACTAACTTAGATCTAGAGTTACTACACTGAACTTATTCTGGATTCAATTGATGTAAGAGTTGAAATTTTGGTTCAGAAGTAAAAAAATTTGCTCAGGAAGACAGCAGATTCCGTGGAAAATCTGCTATTAGGACTTTGTTCAGTGTATCTCAGCACTGGAGGGACCACATATTTCAAATTATTACCTGATGGGAGTCAAATTTTGGTTTTGTGCTATTTATGATAGACAGCATGACTGGCTGTCTGTATTTAAGGACAAAAGTGTAAATACAAAATAGTATAATCAAAATTTCAAGCTTAAAAGAATGGCCAATGTGGCAAATTTTATGGCTGAAAATTGGATCATGCTAAATATCTAAATCTGAGGGGAAACCTTATTGTGAATAAAGAATTTTCAGTTGGGAAAAAATGTCATAATTATAGGGAAAAAAACTTTGTTTTCTGTGCTTGCTGAATCACAGAATTTTTTTTTTCTTAAAAAAATGTCATAATTATAGGAAAAAACCCTTCTGTTTTCTGTGCTTGCTGAATCACAGAATTTTTTTTTTCTTGTGAGTTCTGTGTTCGTCCCAGACACATCGGGGACAAACTTCTTTTTCTAGAGTTTTTGGTTTTATTCTGTCTGGTCAGCCAAAATCAGGATCTCAGCCACTTTTTGATTGACAAAAATAAGTAAGTGGGATTAGTCTAGAGTCTTCAAAACAGGGACCTTTGGCTTTATAGTAATAATAAACCAAATTTCATAAGGGCTGAACCACCAGCAACTTCAGTTAACCTCCTACCCAGGTATTTAATTTTAAACTCTCTCTTTAATGAATGGTCCCAGTTTCAGCAGGAGTTCCCAGGTAATTTTGAAATGTAGGCTGTTTGTTTAGTAACTCCCCTGGACCTGGAAGTGCTTTGCGTTCCTGTGGGGCAAAACCAACCCTTTTCCATATTTGACATAGGGCTGAATGGCATGTCAATACGGAAGAAATGCTTGTCCTGCTGGCCAGCATGTTGGAGGCAAAGGAACATATATTTGAAAAACTGCAATACAGGCAGAACTAGGAAAACCCTTTAATTTCCAATCTCCTCATTTTCACCAGCAGTGGTGTTTTGGACTAGATGTCCTGAAATTCTGTATTAGAAAACTATCTTCCAATAGTCTGTTCACTTGAAAGTCAAAATATATTCATTTTGTCATCAAACAATTGCAGATTTAGGGACAAATTGTGCTGCTTTCTGAGTGCCTACAGCTGCAAGTTGAGTTGGCGCATCTGTGCTGCCATATGAATACCAGACTTGATTTATGAGGTGAATTTCCACTACAGAAAATGGTCTTAATTTATGGTAATCTTTTAGAGCTGAATTTCAGTCTGTAAGAGCTGCTAAGCAAATTCAATCTGTTAAAATAAATGTATATTCACTAAAGAGTCTCAGTCAAGCTAAGTAAAAAATATAAATTTTGGAACTTGTGTCTTTGCTAGTTTTCACACACAGCTGAAGGATGGGCTGTTTTTCTTTGCTAAAGGGTGCAAAACCAGGGAGTGGACATCAGTCAGCACATCAGATTTTGGGCTGAGTTTTATCTGTGTAGTGACATTAACTCTGTGAGGCTCCACATGAGTGGGTGCAAGGGTTATTTGGCCTCACTGCTCTATGAAAGTAAAATAGATTAGTCTGCAACTTATCTTGAAGACGGGGTGAGCCAATGAGAACTGGCACTTAATCCAAACACTGAGCCTTAATGAAAATTCAAGGCAATGGGGTTTTTTTTCACTTTGTAAGATTGCCAGGTACTGTTCAGATGAATTAAGAAGACACAGGCCCTCAGTCTTCCTTTTCGCAATACATTAAGCATCCTTAATGTATTGTAGCAGTGTTCATTTAAGAAGCAGTGGCATTTTCTTTGTTAATAAGTGTCAGACTGGGCAATATAGGATATGGACAATATAGGACATCTGGGGGCTCAGCCTTCCCCAATTTGCTGCCTGCTGGATAAAGGTGCTAGAACACTAGCACACCTACAGGCTGCAGGAAAGCTCAGCGTGAGTGAGTGAGTGTGAGCATCCCTCAAGCAGTGCCCTGAAGAGAAGGTGGCCACACATTCTCTGCAATGACTGTCCCCCTTCCGTGACACGAGTCTCTGCAGATTCCCAAAAGCTCCCCTAGAGATTCCTTCACTCCTTCCCAGCATGGCAGTGGTGGCTGGAAGCAGAGTGCAAGCCGCCCCCAGCTGTGACTAACACGGGGAATGATTCAAGTCTCAGCACACAGGGAGGCAGTTTTCTTGGCTGTAAAAGGCTGATGTGTTGATTACCCGTTATGCCATGAAAAGCTGACAAAAGTTCCCCATTTCTGTCTCGGTTCTCTTGCAAGTTACGTGAGCCTTCCCAGCACGTGTGGATTAACGAAAGTTTGCAAGGAAACAAGTTTTAATGCTTAAGCTTTTGTGCATGGTTGTCCAGCACTTCTAGCAATCTTCCAGTGTTTGATTTATTGTATCATTCATCATCCTTTTCTGGTTGTAACTAAATTGTCCCAAAATGCAGCATTTAATTTATTTCTCAAAGTAATGGTGCAAAAACAACAGAAGGGGTACTCGGGATAGGGACGGCAGGGACTGCATCTCAGGAGTTTTCTGTGAACATCAAGTGAACTTCATCTTATGTAGTACTTCAGTAAACAGCTTCTACAAGCCTGTCCAGTCCTTTTCAGTTTTCTAGATAATTCTTCTGTTTCATATCATGGTCCTTACTTTCCCTACTGTGTTGTTTTAGTAGTCACTAACATTGTCAGCAAATTTTTGCTGGTTTAAATAGTAAATCATACTAGTAAAAGTAGTAAAAATTTAGTGTAATTATGTTTTCCAAGACTGTATTAATTGACTGAAATACTTTCGTTCCTTTGTACTTTTCCATACTCACTTCTATACTCTTCAAGGAAAAAGTTGGACTTCGGCAAAAATTTTCCTCCAGAATTTGGCTGGGAGCTCTGAAGAAAGTCTGGCAGACTGGAAGAACCAGCTTTAAAGGAGAAAAAAAAAAAAAAAAAAAAAGGTCAAGATGAGAAATGTGTCTTTTCGTCCCTACATAAGAGACATATACTTGACTTGGTTGTTGCCTCCCAAGGTGGATGTTTGTGCCCAGTCTGGCAAAAACCAGCAACACAGTAGTTTTGTCTAACAAACCGGGTCAAAGGTAACTCACCAAAGCTCTTAGCATTTTCTGGCAGTATTAGAGGGCCATTATTCAACATAATGAACTATCCTGGAGCAGTTTCTCCCCCTCTATTAGTAGAAGTAGGTTTTTAATTACCTTCTAGCCTTTATTCCTTTGGATTCATTTTACTTTGTTTCTTGAACAGACTTATTACCTGCTTTATAAGGAAAAAACCAAACCCCCTCATGTTCCAGCATACACTGAACCTTATCACCTGCTGTCTCCATCCAGTGCCATAAAACATCTGGGAGGGTTATCTGTTTTAATTCTGAGCTCAGCTGGATCTGAAAGACAAATCCCCCTTGGGGCAGTGAGGCATCTTGTCATCACCATGAACTTCCCCCAGAGACATATTTTCTGTGCAGCAGGCCAGAGCACAGCCACACGTATTTCCATCTGTAGGGATTAGAGCCAAGGCACTTAACTGCTCTGACCTCTTTTGTGTGATAGGCTGTGCAATTCTATCCAGCTACTCCTGTACAAAGTCCAATGATTTTGTTTTTGGCTGAAGCATATCTTTTAAATGAGGAGTTGAGCTTGATCTAAAGGCATTAAAGTACAGGGAATCCCCTGTGATGATAATTTGTTCCAGTTGTAATCAGCCCCACTGCTTCAATTTTTGCTTTTTTTCCAAGAAGAGTCTCTACCTCCAACTTCTAGCCAGGACCATATGTTACTCCTACCTCTACATAAGAGTGCCCTTTAGTGACAGTGCTCCATTAAAGCACTCAAGTTTGCAGCCAAGTCTTCTGGTTTTCTTTTAATTACTGTTTTCTTCCAAGTATGAAAAGCATCTGGCTCAATTTAAGCCTCTCACTGTAAACCCCAGACTCCTGGTAAGACTCATAGTGGTGGAAACACCTGGTGTGACTTGCAGCCTCCCCACAAAGGGACACTAGGGTCATGAGCTCAAGAGCAGCTCCCTCTGCTATGTGCTGCTTTGGAGCCAGACTCCCGACCCCATCAGAAGCTGCCCTTGGCCACCAGCTCCAGGAGAACTTTTCTCTCAGTCTTTGCATGACTGGTGTGGCCCTGGAGCTGTAGAGCTGGTCCAAGGTTGTCCAGCCAAGTGCTGTCTCCAGCATGAGAAGGCTGGAAGCCGCAGCAGGGAGTTGGGCTTTGCCAGTGGCTGCGTTGAGCTGAGTTCTCATCGGTGCTGCGATGCCCGAGGCTGGTCCAGCTGCCAGCTCACTGCAGCAAGCCAAGAAGCTGGCTCTGCCCTTTTGTCCTCAGCATCACAGCAGGAACGCTTTGGTGGCCTTCTTGTCATCTCACTCCTTATCTTCTTCAGAGCCACTGCTTTCCACACACAGCACACAGGATTTGTGATTTTGTTTCTGCCATTCTCCTAGATACCCTGATATTCCTTTTCCTGTATGTGGTCCCAGTTTATTCTGTGACTCAGATTGCCTGAATGGCTGCCCTGTACTCATCATACTGTTTAGTTATGCACTAAGTTTTGTGCTCCCTTGGGAAACCTATAAGTTTGGTGTCTGCGACTGAGAGAGGCCAAAGAAGGATTTCCTGCAAAGCTGTGTGCCATTTTCAGACAATCCAAAATATTATGGAGCAGCTAAGCAGTTTACTAACTAATGAAATAATGATTAAAAATTAAGTGCTTTTCTGTCCTCTGGCTTCTGTCCATGTACAGTAAAATTTTGACCTGAGTTTGCTCATGCACCTTGGCAGAACACTTAGAGGAAATTTCTGTGAGTGCATTTAAATTTCTTTAACAAAGCACTCAGCAAAACAAGGAGTGGAAGAGAGAAGAACCTGCATAACAAATTATACTACCTAATTTCTACAGGAGTGTAACATTTTTTGCTGGGCATATCCTCTCTCATCTTTTGGCACAAGAACTACCAGGACATTTATTAAGCAGTTTAATCTTTTTTTAACTGTGCAACATATTTAATCTAAAAATTTACAGACATTGATCTCACAGTAAAAAATAGTATTCATATAGGAGGGTATGAAGAAACTGAATACATTAATTCTCCTTAAAAATATTTTTTGAACTCTTAGTTTTCACAGCTTTAAAGCCTGTCAAAGCTATTAAAATAGAGTGATGCATTGTTCAAATGAGATGGCAAACAAGATGCCATCTTTTCTTGTGGATCAGGAAAGAAGTGCAGCACAAGAGGAACATGAACAGTAGTGAAAACTCTCAGTCTCTTAAGTGAAAAGGCTACAGCAAATGTGTTCAGATAATTCTCCCTTGTGGAGACTGGAGTAAGATTCAAAGTGTGAGGAGGTACGAAGTGTGCTTTACAAAGTCCATATTTCATTCAGAAAGAAGGTTCTGCTCACACTGAGAAGTCTGCTTTTTGTGATGTGTGCCTTTAGCTATAGTTTATGGTTTTCGACATTCCCAGCTCTGCTTTTCAGGAGGATGTAGTTCAGCCATGGAAAAAATTTGTACTGGACTGAAACTTACCATACAAGGAACTAGCCAAGAAAAAAAATGTACTAAGTCAAATAAAACTGCAGAGAAACAGAATTTTTAGAAAATATTTTTACTCTTAATACGTGAAAATTATTCTTCAACCTATTACATATAAACCTCAGAGCCCTACTGGGACTAAGTGCCTGTGGATTCCAAAGACACAAGGAAGAGTTATTTTGTATTTTATTGGATTTTCCCTAAATAGGTAATAGTACCGTGTGTTAATTTTTTTAATACAAAGTTTCCACTGAGCTGCCAGTTTGGCTGCTTCACCTGCTCTTCTGTTTATGCTTTTAGCTTGACATGGAAGAAAAAACATTTTCCAGCTCCCTGACTGAATGATACACCTGCACTGGTGTAAATTGCATGTAGGTCTGTGAAGGCCAGAGAGGTTGCACTTGTGTAACTGAAGCTGTGATAAGGAACAAGAGTGTTTAGTGCAGTTTAGTGCAAAAAAACATTTGACACTTGCTTTGAACAAATAAATTACAGTGTCTCCACACTTAGTTGGAAAGGCTGTGGGTCAAGGGTGTGATGTATTTCTCTGCTGGAGTTCAAAAGAGCAGCTGCAGAGTATGGCATAAATAACAGCAGATATTGACCTCTTTGAGAGTGAAAAGGCAAGATATATTGAACCTGAAGTCAAATACTGACCTAAGATTTGTTTCACTCTTTTTTTTTTTTTTTCCTTCAAGGACCAATAAATCGTGGTATTTGGCAAAAATCCTGAAGTCAAATATTGACCCCAGATTTGTTTCACTCTTTTTTTTTTTTCCTTCAAGGACCAATAAATCGTGGTATTTGGCAAAAAACCCAAGAGTGGAAATGCAAATTCAGGTTGGGCACAAATATGGTCAATTCTATTAGCTTTCTAAGTTCTTGTCATCTTTTACAGAAAGTACAGAAAGGGACTATTTTCTTTGTATTTTTAGTGATATATCATATCAAAACAAGGAAACTTATTATCACAGCCATTATTTGAGAACTTCAACATTCCTCAGATGTGATAAAGCTAAAAGTGTAGAAGAACATTGGAAATCAGTGAGAAAGTTCTATAGCAGATATATAGGTTTGCAGTCCAAAAGTCTTTGGCTTTAACTTCAGGCAGAATAATTTTTCAAAATGAGCTTAGACATCTTGACTGTTTGAGTTCACTCAGTTTCCTTCTTCCCTCTTCCCTGAATAGTTGTTCTCCCAATTTTTAGTTGCCTTAGGATTGCTTTCACTGAAACACAAGCTAATATTTGGGTTTGGGGTTTTTTATTGCATAGGGTTGTACCTTTCACAAGAACTTTTAATAATATATTTATGTGTCAGCTAGGGAAAAAAATAACCCAAGGTCTCTTTTACAATTTTTTGTCTGAATTAAAATTTACCAATTCCCACTTGTAACTATAGATTTATTTATGCCTTCTGCCTCTTAATTAAAGTGCCCTGGGATTTTCTCTCCATTCAAGCACATACATTTTATAGTGAAAAGTTCTAAGTTTTTTATTTAGTCTTTTGGGTAAGAAAATTATTTTGCTCAATTTAAGCCTTTTACTGTCAGCCTAAATCCCCTGATAAAGCTTGTAGCAATGAGCCTTAAATGCATTATAAGATTTGAGTCTTACCAGACTAAAGACTAGTAAGTTGTACTTAAGTCAGACTTTAAATCAAACTTAAAATACTTTTAAGTCCTATGAGGCGTGGCTGAGGGAGCTGGGGGTGTTTATCCTGGAGAAAAGGAGGCTCAGGGGTGACCTTACTGCTCTAGAACCACCTGAAAGGAGCTATGACCAGCTGGGAGTTGGCCTCTTCTCCCAGGCAACAAGTTACAGGACAAGAAGACATAACCTCAAGCTATGTCCCCTGCCAAAGGAGGTTTAGGCTGGACATCAGGAGGAATTTCTTCATGGAAAGGGTCGTCGAGTATTGGGATGTACTGCCAAGGGAGGTGGTGGAGTCGCATCCCTGGAGGTCCTCAAGAAACAACTGGATGTGGCACTCAGTGCCATGGTGTAGGTGACAAAGTGGAGATGGGTCAAAGGCTAGACTCAATGAACTTGGAGGTCTTTTCCAACCAAAATGATCCTGGGATTCTGAGATTCTTAGTCATCCATCTGCAGATGTGGAATCCCAGGAGACCCTGGCCTCGTAGCAACTGCCTTCCCCTTGTACTGCTCTGAGGACAGGGACCCTAAAACTGCCAGACTCTGTTAAAAATATTGTTCAAAGACTTGGTTCTCCATAATTTCATAAACTGTCAGGGAAAGGATTACAGCAAGGATTATATATGTTTCAGGAAGATAATTCTTTTGCAGGTATTATTATTGTTGTTGTTGTTGCTGTTGAAAGTGTAGCAAATGTTTTGGGTTTAACAGATTTGCCAGCTTCTGTATTTTCATGATTGCAGTAGTTTTCACCTACTTACCACAAAGATTGCATCAACATTAGGAAGGCAGCAGGGTAGGTGCTATGTAGGCAGTAATATGTTTGTTGTCTAATTGTTGGCTAATTCCTTATCTTTGTGACTGCAGTGCTCTGGATGTCCCTCTGCATGGCTTTAGCTCACTTGTAACAAGCAGATTTAATTCATCATTTCCCAGCATTTGTGAAGAAAGGGCAGATTTTCTTATTGTTTTATTAGGAGGGAAAACACGAATTATGTTCACCAACCACACTCCCAACTCTGTACAGAAAACTTCTTGTAGTAGTTTAAAGAATAAAAATTTCCTCTCTAGATAAGGGTGAATATTAACCAGGGAAAAATCCCAGAAATTGTGGTGGTATTAGGTGGAAAAAAATCCATTTATCAGGGCTGTTTGCTCCTTTCATTGTACAGTCATTACACATTGGCACAGGCATTTGAAAAAAATGTGCTGGTTGCCTGAGGAATTCATTCTAAGTCTGCTTTTTATCCAGGAAATTGGATGTTAGTGAGGTGTGAATGAACCAGGGTTAGGGAGACCTCAGAAGTTGGAGAAACTACAGGACACGAGGAGACAGGAGAAGGGAAAAGGGAAAAACAGAATGAGAGAACTGAAAGATGGAAGCTGCATTGGGACATAATCATTCCTTAACCTAGAGATCCAGCTTCACAGAGGAAAACTTCCACTTTGAAAAGATAAGATTCTGGAAAAGGAGGCAGAGGGGGAGATTGGTTATATTGGAGGGTGGAAACAAGATTTATTGTGTCTGCCATCAAGCCTGCAATATTTCTGTGGAAAAAGCCCTACCTTTAGAAAGTGGTTTTAGAAGGGCAGTGAGGTGGAAAATAAATCCAGGCTCTGACAGCTCCTCTCCTTTGGAGGTGATTTAATGCCGAGTCTCAATTCAGCTGAGGGGAGTAAGGCAGCACACTTCCAGAGGAGCAGCGCTTCTACCTAGACATAATTTCTCTCCTGTAGTTGAGCATGTAGCCTCAGGAGATTAGGAATGAATTTACAGCCAGTGGATTTGTGACCATGAGCTATGTTCAGTGCAGTGCCTATGGGGATCCTTTCTTCTCAGTTCAGTATTGGTATCTCAGCCAAACATTCTTGCTATCACAGGGAAAAGGCTAATCAGAAGTGGCAATCTGCATAACTAAAAGAGTAGAGCAGGCTTCTTTATACCTACTCTGTTCAGAATTTTGAGGTCCTACTGCATTGTTCTTTGTGGCCCTCTTCATTATTGAGGTGACTTAAAAGAGTAGAGCAGGCTTCTTTTTACCTACTCTGTTCAGAACTCACCTTTTTTGAGGTCCCACTGCATTGTTCTTTGTGGCCCTCTTCATTATTGAGGTGACCTTCCAGATAACAGGTCTATGTAACTGCTAAGTACCCAGCATGGGTAGAAACACTTTCGCCTCTCCTTTTTTCATGCACATGAATCTTTTAAATTCCAAATAATGTCCTCAGAGAGATTTTCCATTTGGAAAAGATGTTCTTTTTATATTAGAGTGGTTCCTAATGAAGGCAACAGGACCATTACCACTAAATCCAGAAAAGTATGTATAAAGGTGTAGATATTAATTTGAGGTGTCAAATCTTGGTTATTTTTTTTCAATTCTGTTAATGTCAGCATTTATTGCAGCATTTCAGCTGAACATAACAAAACCTGTAGTTACAGATACATCTGCATGTTTGGTTTTCTGGGTATACTTGTTCAGTCTCAGGCAACAATTTTTTTCCCACTGAAAACCTCATCAAAAGTGTCTCTGTATTTTTCCCTAACAAAAAAAAAAAACAAAAAACAAAACAGAAAAAAAAAAAAAAAAAAAAAAAAAAACCCAAAAAAAAAAAAAAAAAAAAAAAACACCAAAAAACCCCACAAACTGTAAATATGGTTTTTATGCTATCAAATATGGTTGAAACTCTATTTTGTTCAGTTCCACTGGGTAGCAGATGAGAGAAAAAATCCTGGTGAGAAGTGCATGCTGGTTGTGCTTCTGACTACTGAGTGAAAATTGGTTTAGATTCATATGAGCTACAAGAGTTTAAAAGCACACTTTGCTGTAACACATGGTATTTTACAATGCTCTTAAATGAATGACCTGCCTCAGCCGTGTCAGGGGTGCACGTGTGCACAGAAACTTACATGGAACAGATGGCTGCCAAATACTTCCACTTAACTTGCAAAGGCACATAAAAAATTTCATTTCTGTAGTTAAATGGAATAGCTTTTGTGGCAACATCAGTAGATACTGAGATGTTGCTTTGTTGTGCATGGCTGGAGTTCCCATCGTTTCTTGTTCTTTAAAACAGTGTTCCAATGTTTTTAGCATTGCCCTTAAATTTAAAAGTTGCAGAACTGGTAAGAGAACAGGTGAAAGCCTTCTGTGAAGAGCATCATTTTTGCATCTGTGCCCTGGATGACTTCATCATGTCCTTGGTGAGTGGCCCTGCAGCACAGGTGGCACTGCCGTGGTTTTGGCACCTACCACACTCACAGCCATGGAGGGGATCGTGTTGCCCTCTTCAAGAAATGTATCAAAAGCCACAAAGCATGAAGTTAACCACTTTTTCTGCCTGCCATTTAGCACCATTACTAGGGTCACTAACACCTGAATACTCAGTTATAAAATTAGAGAATCTTAGGGAAAATATACACTTTGAGTGTGTTAACTCTTCTCATCCTTTCAGTCGAATGTAAATTGAATTAAGGTGGAAAATCATGTACATCAGTCATCAAATTATATAATCTTAATTAGGATCTATGTTTCATTAGGAAGCATAGTTATTTCAGAATGGAAGGCCTGAACTTTGACAAAAATGGCATTACTTCGCCATCTGTCACAACTCTGAGGGACAGATCTCTTCCTTGACTTTGCTAATTCTTAGTTACCTGTGGTTTTATTTAAATCATTGAATGGAATATCTTCAGGTTTTCTTAGGAAGCTGTTTCACAAACCAAAAATCTGGCTTTGATCTCCCTATGGATCTGGCTATATTTCTTCTTGCAAGTCAGTCTAAATTCTTCTGTACTGAGACAGAGTTTGAGAAAGGCTCTTTATTGTCATGTATCATGGCTTTCTTGCCAGTCATTGAACAGGTCTTCAATTCATACATAATTTCTATCTTCTTTTAACTGTTCTAGTTTTTCTCTCATCTTTTGAACAGCCTAATTAGATTTTTGGTTTTAGTTCTAGAGACATGCACTGAGTGATCCATTACTTCATTTTCAATAACTGAGGACAGACACATTTCTCTTATTCCAGACAGTTATTTAAAAGCACCAGCACTTTCTGAGGTTTTTTCTGGTTTGAGTTTGTCTTTAAATCTAATAGCCTATGGGATGCTGGACCCTCTGCTGGTGTGATATTCTTACCACATTGTTATGGCTGGACCTTAAGCTATTGCAAATCCGTGATTTTTCATAAAATTTACCACACTGGTTCTTCAGCTCTGTTTGTAATATTTGCTAACATACAGTTCAGATACTCAACAGTCTTTGCTTACCCTGTGTTGTGGTTGGGCTTTTTGTATCCTTTCAATTAAAATATTCAGTGTTTAATCACAGTAGGAATTGTTTGGTAATACTATATAATTAAATGGTGGTGGTTGTTGAAGGGTATAATTAGGATTTCTGACAATTCATTGTGATTCTCTGGACTGCTGCAAAGAAGAACAAAGCCAGAGAGAAAACGCTGGCTGGGTTATATAAATAAGTGAGAGATGATGGTCAGGCTGAAAATGAGGGTTCTCCCCTCCTTTAATGAAAGGGTTTGTGTACATTACATAGAATAAAGTATTTCTTAGGCTGAAAGCTTTCCAGAGATAATAGTGTTGGCCCTCTGAGACTCTTTATTATGTCAGATGTGGGATTCTGATTTATGGGAAGTGGCCGCTGCCTCCAACAGGCTCAGTCTGGTGTGTGGAGGAGAATTTGCTTGATGGCCCCTTTGTGCAGAGCTTTGGGCTGCAGTGTGCAGATCATTAAGGGCTGGGTTTTTCCAAGGTGTCCCAGAGAAGGAAATCCCTCATGTTTACTGAAATACCCTGGGCTTTTGGGAAAAGTGCACCCCTTCCACTTCCAGGGGTGTGGGGACAGAGTGAGCCCTGCCAGCCCAGCCCCAGCATTGCCCCCTCTGTGTTGAGACTGGCTCTCCAGAGGTGGCATTATGAAAGTCCTGGTGGAGTCTTTGATTCTCTTAAGCCTTAAGGAACAACTCCTCCCAACTTCCATTTTTTAGGAGTCTAGGAATCTGTTGTTCTCCTAGAATGCAAGCTGAAAGTCCCACATAATAACATAGCTGCAAGAATCATAGAACAGTTTAGGTTGCAAGGGACCCTTAAAGTTAATCATCTAGTCCAAATGCTCTTCAGTGATCAAGGACATACATGTTCATCAAGATCAGTTTGCTCAGAGCCCTGTTCACCCTGACCTTGAATGTTACCAGGGATGGGATATCTACCACCTCTCTGAGCAACCTGTTCCACCACACTCATTGTAAAAAATCTTCCTTTTATCTAACCTGAATCTACCTTCTTTTGGTATAAAGCCATTTCCTCTTGTCCTATCATAAGAGGCTTGCTAAAAAGTTTGTCCTCATCTTGCTTATCAGCCCCCTTTAAGTATTGAAAGGCCACAATAAAGTTCCTTTGAAGCCTTCTCTTCTCCAGGTTGAACAGTCCCAACTCTGTCATCCTGTCTTCATAGAGGAGATGCTCCAGCCCTTCTGATCATCATGTTCCTCCTCTGGACCCATCCCAGCAGGTCCATGTCTTTCCTCTGCTGGGGACCCCAGAACTGTACAAAGGTGGGGTCTCACCAGAGCAGAATAGAGGGGCAGATTGCCTCCCTCCAATGCTAGCCACACTGCTTTTGACTCAGCCCAGGAGCCTGGGCTGCTTGAGCACATTGCCAACCCAAGTCCAGCTTTCGTACACCAACATCCCCAAGTCCTTCTTGGCAGTGCTGCTCTTGATCTGTTCATGCCCCAACCTGTACTAACACCAGGGATTGCCCCAACCTTGTACTTGGAAAGGAAAGGGCACCAGGTGAATAAGAAATCTTGAATGTGAAGTTCAGGATAAAACCACAGGAACTGGTACCACTGGCCCTGGCAGGGGTTGTACAGCCTTGCAAGGCACAGATTCTCAGACTGGGATTCTGAGGTGTGTTTTCTTCTCTCCAGAGGTTATTGGCACAAGCTGCCAGCTGGGTAGCAGGGCAATCAGATTATGCTGAACACTGTAGAAACCTGTGGAGATGGAGTGGTTTGGGTTGTGTCCATTTATTTATTAATTTTGGAAGAAAGAAGCTCTGTGTCTTGCAGTGTTTACTTGAAATATAGAGTGACTGTTTCAGCCTGTGTCTTGCTGCCATGCTCCATGATTTTCCACTTGGCATAGGAAAACTGGCACGAGTTAGGTGGGTACATACCCACTACTTAGATTTCAATTTTAGCTGCTTTAATTGCTTCCTAATAAATAACCAGAAACTTTTCCAAAGCAAGCATGCTTGCATTGATCCCTATTTGATTACAAAACCAGAAGCAAAACTAGCACATTCCGGAACAAATGACAGCATGTTTGTGCTAAATATTTTTTCCAATGGCATTGTAAAAATCTGACGATTAAGTTAAGCACGCTGTTGCAATCCACCTGCCCACAAGCCAGCACTGCACTATTTGGGTGAGCAGGACCATTGCCATTGTGGAGACAGGGCTGGCCAAAACTGTGGAACGGGAGGAGGTGTGGACCTTTACACGTTAGATAGGAAATATGTAGGGCATCTATTTACATGTGGCTCTTACAGTGTGAGAATGGACTCTAAACTGAAGAAATTAGTTTTATCTCAAAACAATAATTTAAAAAGGCATGAAGCAGTTTCAATTTTTGCCATTATAAAGAACAACTGCTTTCTGAAGTAGGCCAGCATATGGAACAATCGAATCATCAGCATTGTTCACTGCAACAAAACCATTCCTGAAGGATCATGGGAATTGTTTTTGTGAGGGGTAGGTTAATAACCTGTGACACAATACAAAAGAGAAGACAAAAATCTCACTGTGAATTTTGTGGCTGGCTGGATCCAGTAATCTCAAACCTATACAAAGTTAGTGTTGTCAAATATGCTGTTGCCTGCTTTTTCTTAGGGTGCTGATTTAATGTGCTGGGGTTTTGTCATTACCAAAGCTTCTCTGTAAAAAAAACAAAATATACACATTTTTCCATATATTTGAACATAAATGTGTTTGTGTGTATGTATATATGAAAACACTTATATGCCTGAACTTTAAAATCCTCTCTATCCTATGAGACAAACTTACTTTCTAGTAAGTTGCTAGTCTTGCATATTAGTAAACACCTACTATTTTACACTTGGGTGCCTGAATTTAAACATTTTAAACCAGGTTTTTCAAAACATTTAGATATTTAAACCTAGAGATGGATTCCTCATGGGATTACCTACTTTTGCTAGTGAGATAGACATCACTGGGAGCTTGTAGCAACTCTGAAACGTTAATTACCTCTCAGTGTTTGACTCCTAGTCACACACTGAATCACAGAATGGTTCTTGTTGGAAGGGAACCCAAAGATCATGTAGTTTCTGCTTCCCTGCTATGGGCAGTGGCACCTTCCAGGGCAGGAGGCCTGAATTAGATGTATATTGTTTGCTCAGGTCCCTTTAAATATAGGTATTAGATCCACTACTGTTTTGAAAACATTAAGTTTGAGAAAGCGATCATTTGCAGGGTGCAAAGTCGTCTTGCAGTCTTCCTTTTGAAATTCAGAGGATGTTATCTCTTTTCAATGAAACACACTGGGGAAACCCCCTCCAAACTAATGTATTTTCGTTTCCTGCTCTACATTTCTTTATCTTATCATTATTATTATTCTTATTTCTTGTCAGGGTTATGAAGGAAACCTTGCATCTTTGTCAAAATTGATTTGCTAGCAGAAATGTTATGAGGCCACCTATGATCCTGCAGCCAGAGCCAAGAAAAGAACAGAGAGTCAAATACTTGTAAGAGAATTATTCAGGGGAAAAAAAAAAAAAGAAAGTGTGTGCATGTCTTATTCCAGTGTTCAAAGATGTGCTCCTGAAGTGTAATACAGTTGAGGAGTTAGGCATTTTGTAAGGTGGTTACAAAGAGCAAAACTATTTAGTGTCCCATTAAAACCATGGAACAAAACAACAACAAAAATCCCACAAACAAATAAAACCCGAAAAGCCCAGGTCCTCCTTCAGCAAAACTTCTTCTTGGAGCCCAAAAGGAATCTGCAGATGTATACCCCCTGCGTGAGAACAAAGTCTTCAGTCACTGGAATGCAATGCTATAAAAACAAATACTACAAAGCCTGGTAACAGGGGGATGTCTCACTTGCATATTTTTTGTGAGCATTTTGGTTTGCAGAGAAGGGGGTCCCCAAAGCATGTGAGCCAGCAGGATCTCTTTGTACTAGGTTGCTGTCTGTTTGACCAGATGTCTTCCCAACAGTGAGGCAGAAAAACCAGAGCTCTTATTAAAATAAGTCAGGGAAAGGAATGGAAAAAAGCATATGTCCAGTGAAACGAGGCACATTGTGTCCCATCTGATATTTATTAAACATTGATCAAATCAGCAGTGAGAAATGCACGTCATGCGGAAGTGACCCCAGCTCCCAGGATTTGGAAGGCAGTGAGAAATGTCTGGGAGCAGACCAGCATTGAAAACACGTGTACAGGACACAGAGAGGAGGAGTGTGCTGCACTAGCAGCATCATTAACAAATGGAGAAGAGCTGACTTAGCTGACAACGCCCTTTTGCAGGTTTTACATTTGTTCTGTCAGTGGGATGTGTGTGTAGGGTCTTTCCCTTTCCATTTAGTCTGCAGCTTTCTAGAAGAAATGTGATACATCTCCTGGAAGAATTCTGCATTTTATCTCAGTCCTAACAGCAAGCAATCTAGTGGATAAAACTGGGGAACTTCTGCCAAATTAAAGCCTGAGCATGGGCTCCTTTAAGCCTCAACTCACAGCTTTTGTGGTAAACCTACATGAATTTATGCCAATCTGCTGGGTTTTGTGTAATCACAGTAAGCATTTTTAATTGTCTCCCATTTGTTGTTGCTTAATATTTTGGCTGTCACATCTTTTGAGAACAACCTTTGAACTCACAACATGGACTAAATGCATCTCTTATATCAGAACTATCTTATTTGGGCATGATCCTTAAGCGAGGTAGTGTGGAAGAATAACAGGGCAAGCTGAAGTGAAGGAGTGTGCTGGGGAATTTGGGGAGCTCTGATTATACTGTAGTTCATCCCAATACAGAGAGGGTTGCATTCCTGGCTTTTGCATATAGCCTGATGTATTTAATTGCTCAGAAAGACATCAGAATGAGTCTTCCAAATAATTTCTTCAAGGGGTATTGGTATTTTTGTAGTAGTTTTTATATGTTTAGTAAACTGGAAAGTCACGTGTTACTAGCAGCTGAGTAAAGCTCTACATGTTTGTAATAAAGAGCAAATATAATTGCTCTGAAAGACTTTACTGTATCTTAGGTAAAAGAAAACAAAGGAGCCTGTTAGAACTCCCTGGCTTTTCACTCCAGCCCTAGACCTCGGTCATGTTAGATGAGGGTAGCAGGGATTCATTGGCAATCAGAAGTAGTTTTAGGCTGACAGGCAGAAAGCCCCAGTAAGGAATGCAGCACACAGTTCCAGGCCAGTTTGTTAATGGAATCACTCCAGCCTGTATGATTGTTTTAGTATGATGTGCCTGTGTTATTGATACCAACCGTGCTGGGCTGTAAAAGGATGGAGAGGTCTGGCTTTTGTTGGGGTGCTGTTCTGATGTCAGTTTGAAATACACTGAAATGAAAAGTTCCGAAAAGCCAAAGTGCTGCTTTATTGAACCAGGGGTACAAGTGAAACTAGATCCCTGTGAAGCACTGGAACATACATGATGCTTGATGCTGAACTGCAATACACCCACTGACATCAGTGAAGTTTCAGCTCGTTACACGTTTACCCAGGAAGCCGGAGTACAGTGACAGAAAGCAGGTCATGTTTTAAAATGAGTAATCTGACTATGAGACACTTATCAAGTGAAACTTTTCATTGTGCAATTGCTGCCAAAGGCTTTGTTTTTACTTCTGCCTCTGTGTTTTGTACCTCTGCAGTCCATCATTTTCCCAGATAAGGATCTAGGTCTGCTTCAATTAACATTAAAATAAGGAGGATCGAGCTTTCTATTTGTCTTGTATTTAGAAAGTGAATGTGATGTGAATTTTGCTCCAGGTTTGTTTTTGGATATGTGGGACTTTCAAAGACAACCAAATTGGAATCTGAATTTTAAACCCTTCAGTGAGAAGGAGCTCATGTGCATTTAGGGAACAGGGGCTCAATGAGCCCATTAGTACTGGCTAAGACCAGCAATATGGTGCTCCAGACACCACCAAGTTCCCATGTGAAATCATTTCAGTCTCTAAATACCTATTGCAGACCTTTAGAAAACTGCACTTTCCCTTTCCTGCTTTTTCAGCAGTTAGACCTTCCTCACCAGCAAACTCCTTGAGACTGCAAACCAAAGAAAGCAAGTCAGCCCATGCATCAGGATCCATAAGCAAACCTGACTGCTGAATTATGGACCCTTCACATTTTCTTTTGTGGTGCAGGAGTTACCACCCTTCCAAATCCAAGTCATCAATAAATGGGCTATGGAGCTGCCTGTCGCTGTGCCAGCTCCCTCCCTTCCCACCCCACAGCTAGAAGAGAAGCCTTTACCCTCTGGAATTTCTGTTCTTTAGTTTATGCTTACAAGCCTTTGTCTCATTTTCCCATAATGTTCTTGAAAAAAGAACCAGATGTTCCCAGCTGGTCTTATGCCTAAACCACAAGGAACCCAAATCTATGACGTCACTTTCATCACATGGCAACAGAATGTGCAGTGTCACACCTGAAAAGTTTAGAAAAAACATGTGATGAGGTAATGTGGAAAAGACCTGAAAAAGATGCATTTCTGCCTTACCCACAGTGAGTATACGTGCAGAGAGGATTGAAGAAAATGTCTTGTCAAATAAACTTTGTATAAATCCTCTTCCTCAGTTGCTCCAATGTGGTAATCCTTCCTTCTTCAAGTACCTTAGGTTTAAAGGAAGCCATTGGAAAATGTCACTGGAGAGAGAAATGCAGTTGACTTAACTCATTGTGTTGGTCACCCATCCTTCTTGAACCCAGGGGAAGTGGTCTGTGCTTTTCTCTTAAAAAAATGAAAAACAAAAAATCACTCTGCAGAAGGTTGTGAGTTTGGAAAAGTAAAATCATCTGTGTGTTAGGCCTCGGGGGAAATATAAGTTACTCATAAAAAGCTACAGAGCAAGTTTTGATTAGTTAAGTAATCTGGTACATAGAATTTATTAGAGCTTAAAGCTTTCCTGTGGGACTCCCCTAATAGTACACAAATAGAGTGAAATATCAAAGAAAAGCATTTTCTGACAGACACAAAGTTACATTAATCCTGGCCTGCTTAACGTACCTTAGAAAGATGGATAAATCCCATCTGTTTCTTCCAGCACGTCGGTCCAGTTTTCAGGTTTTTACACATTTGTGCTTCTGATTAATAATAATCCATGCTCCCAACACTCTTGAGCTATTCCCAAGGAGCACAAAAGAGGAAAATTGCTTCCCTAATAGACTAAAAGATATCAAGCTGTTCTGGAAAAAAGTTTAAATATAGAATAGTAAAGCTCTGTTTTCTTTCATCAGTTTGAGGCCATTTTTCTTAAGCTTGTCCACAAAGAGAAATTCACCAGCACTTTTTCTGTGGATGAACAGATCACTGTATAAGTAAAGCACCCCTTCTTTTCTGTGGAAATAGCGTTCTCCAAAACCCCCCAAAAATATGCAAAAAATCTCATTGTGGAAAGAAAGCGTTTGCATGGTAACTGTCTGTGGTGATTGTTACAAAGCAGAACTACTCCTACCTGTTTTTCACAATGCTCTTTTATTTCTGTGGTTTTTTCTGCTAGAACATTTGTTGTGTCCTATTGCCCCCACAGGGATACCATATGTTAAGAAAGAGCTGCTGCGGTGTGATGCCTGACCGAGGAGATGCTAATAAATGTTTTATTTCCAAAACTCACCATAGTCTTGTTAGCACAATCAGAAAACAGCCACCTCCCAGGAAAGCCAGAGGTCATCCAGTGAAGCAGAACCTACTTCTCTTACACATGCCAAAATCCCAAAGTGATTGTTTCACTGAGCAGATGTTCTAACCACTGTGATTTTTTATCCTGGCAGCATAGGCAAATAGGCACGCCATATGTAAATATCATCTACTTAGATAAATAATTTGCTCTTTAGAAAACATAGGAAAGGTGGTGGGGAAATAAACCCAGCAACATGTTCTTTGAAATTGTTTTAAATTTCTTTATCTTCTGTTGCAGGTATTCAGGAAGGGAGCCAATGTACCAAGTGTAAAAATAACTGGGCACTGAAGTTCTCCATCATCTTATTATACATTTTATGTGCCCTGTTAACAATCACAGTAGCCATTCTGGGATACAAAGGTATGTATGGATTGAGACCAACATTTCACTTTCAGACAAGTGTCCAAATACATTGTCACTTATTAGCTAGCCAGGAAATTTGTCACATTTTAGCCTAAATATCAGTACTTGGGCAATGTTAGCTTTTTGTATGTACATAACAACAAACTGCAACCTTAGAATTTCACTTTCAAATAACTATGAAATTTTGAAACCAGATTGGACATTTGAAAGGGAAGTTAAAACAAAATTATCATTCCTCCACCAAGAAGGAGTACTGGAATGCACAAAGCTGTGTAACATGTGCAACAGCCAGGAATATCTTGCTAATATAATATTTATCACAAGAACAAAATGTAGTATCAATATTATATTGAAATATCAGGAAGAAGAAAAATTAAACCAGGAGATACCAGTGTATTGACGATCCACAATAACTGTGATGAGCAAAGACACTTAGATGCTTTTAAAAGATTTCAAAGATTCTGGTAGTTGAGCAACCCTGGAAGGGAGAGAATTTCATTTGTGCAAATCATTAGTTGGGCACGTTGGGAAACATGGCTTAAAATTCCCATAAATCCTCATCACTAATTAACTGTAGCCACTTAGGCATTTATAAAAGTGTTTTGATGCAAATACCTGCCTCTTGTGCAGTTACAGCTATAATAATTTAAATAAGACGTGAATTTCTGGCATGAAAAGGAAAGTGAACAACATCGTTGTGAGCATTAAAACAGGGCATCACAGTTTGTTGCAGAGAAAACCAAGCTAGTTCTAAACTACCTGTCTGAGTATGGCTCAGAGAGTAGCTTCAAAACCTCTCCAAGAAGCTGAGTAAATATTCATGTGATTAGCATGCAGTGCATCCTGTGCTGCCAACAGCTGCACTCATAGCAGAGCTGACATCACCTCTGGTCCTTTGCCAAGGAAAGAAAAGGAAATTGTAGAAATAGAAAGGATAAATAATTATTTAAGAGGATTTGGCACAGTTTTGAGTGGGAGACAATTAAAACTGTTTTGTTTAGATGGAAGATTTATCCAGGGCAAAGAGAGAATATGAGGAACAGATAGAGAGACTTAGGTAATCTTGTTTCATGATAAAGCAGACAGAAGGTGGCAAATTTACATCAAATGTGGAAAAAAAATGCAGTACATCTATGTGAATGCATCTCCTGAAGTAATTGGTCTCTGGAAGTCAGATTTTGAGGGACAAAAAGCCTTCCAGGATTCAAAAACTTATTCTTGATCTATAAATATAAGATCATTTGGTCAAATGGATTAGGAGAGGCCTTTTGCAGATATAAATCTGCAGAGATCTGCTTACATCAGATGAGAATGGGATCTTTCCAGACTTAACCCAGCCACTAAATGACTGGGATTTAGCACAATTTCCCTCAAGAGTTTTATATAGAACTGTCAGTTCTGGGGCTTCCCAGGAGACTGAGCCCTCACTGAGCATCAGGTGCAGCATATCAAGTTGGAGAGACTACTGCTCTTTATCTTGCTTTGGCAAATGATTTGCATGTGTGGAGGAAGCAGTAGCAATAAGGAAGCTGTCCAGAAGACTTTGGGAGAAGGAGTTCATGTTCCTCATTTCAATCTAGTTTCTAAGCTTCTTTCTCTATGGGGACCCCAGCACCATCTTTTCCCCAGGCTTTGCTCTCTTTTTGAGGCTCCAACTTTGCTTCACTCATTTCTAAACTTTTTTTCTTTGAATGAGCAGTCACTCATCAGGGATGAGTCTTTCTGTCACAGCAGTACCAAATCACAGCTATCCAGGACAAGGACAAAAGAATTCCCTCTTCCAAAAATAAATGTAAAAGGGATTGGAGGAAGGTGGATAATGCATATCTTGCTCGCAGACCCTAAGACATTTTGGTGACCACTGCCCCGCTGCTCACCAACTTGGTGATTGCAACAGTTGAATGCCAAGGGAAAGAGGCAAAGAGACAAAAGTCTTGTTCAATGCAAGTATTCCTTCTGTAACACCAAGCAGCAAATGTGTCAGGCATTAATTCTGCCCTTTGTACCTGCATTTTAAGAGCTTTGTCTTCAGGGTACCTCTGTGCTAATTTGCAGGGAAAACATAAGTTAGATAAAACCCCAGCTGGCAGTACATATTCAAATTAATTACTGCAACAGTTTTGATTGTTGGAAGGGATTCGGCCTTAAAGGAAGAAGAAAACTCAGAATAAAAGTATATTGTTCCTGAACTCTCCTCTCTGCATCAGAATTTGGCTTCTCTTTTTTACTGCAATATTACACTGGAAGAAGGAATTCTGCTGGCATCAGGGATTCATTCAGTCTGTTAGCTAAGTTTCTATTAAATTTGCCTCCCACACTTGTGTTTATAAAGCCCAAAACTACTTTTAAAACTTTAATTTCCTACGTCGCATTTAAATATCCTTTGTGATTTAAAATGTTAAAACTACTAATCAGTGGATTAAATATGGCAAGCAAAGAAGCAACTCAATGGGAGGCAAAGTCAACACAGAACAAACCTCCAAACTAGTGGTAAAAATTACATAGTATATTGGAAAACACTGAAACCAAAACATGAATGAATAATTAGGAAACAACATGAAGGAATAACAAGGCAAGTTTAGTATTCTTCTGCTTTGAGAAGAAAAATTGTTGTTTAAAACACTAATAAAGCAATCTGCAATTTTTGCACATACTTTATGAAATTAAATGAAAAATACAAAGTTATTATTTTTCTGGCACCAGCCGGTGTCAGATTAGTCTATTGAAGATGAATGATCTTCCTGTGGCTCATTCCAGTAAGTGAACACTTGCAGCTTGAATTTCTGGTAGTTTTTATTCTCTAGTCAGTCCTTGTTTTTAAGTTTCTTGAGTAATGCCCACCATGACTTTCATCTGCTTCTTTTATCTGTCTCCCAGACACAGTTTGCCTGCCATTACCTGGGGCCAATACATCCTGGTGAAATGGCACATTTTGTCATAGTGGCTTAGATGCAAACAGTCCTCACTGTTGTGATCAGCAACTACTTGAAATCTGGGCTTCCTTTAGAGGATCTTTACCACATTTTTCCACTGTGATCTTGTCAGGAATTGAGATGACAATGCAGAGAGACCAAGCTGTGAATTAAGATGAAGTTAACCAAAAGCAAGTTAAGACATACACAACTTTGTCTGTTTAAGAGCAGGCAGTTGTTGTTGGGAGCAGCACAGTGGCCTTTTGTGTGGGATATTACAGCTGATCTGCCTGTTTGCCTTTTTCTGGAGAAGGTGGAAAGGGGCTGTTCAGTTCTGGGGCACTTGCTAGAGGCTGACTTCCACTTCTGAGAGTGTTGTTCCATGTGCTCACCTACCACCATTCAGAGATGGTGGTGGGAGCCACCACCAGGGAAGGAAAGATATTCCCAATAACAGGACATCAGTCCATATGACCTCTTTTGACATCAAGACCAGCAAAACCCAACACTGGCCTCTCGCAATTCATTCTCTCCCAGATTCATCCTTTCCACTTGCAGGGCAATAGCAATAAAAGTAAATAAGCTACAACTTACTTTGGGAAGGAGTTTGGTCAGGGGATCAAGTTCCCCAAACCCATGATTTATTTGACCATGGAGGCTAAGATCCCATCCCAATATAAAGCAAATACATGCATTGGTTCATCTATGGGATGGCAGCTTAGCCCTTGAGCTAACCCTGCAGTCAGGTTTGCAGAGACCAGCAGGTTTGTTTCTGCTGCTGGTGTTCAGTGGTCTGGGTTTTCTTTTTTCACTTTGAACAATGAAAATACCATATGCTGTTGTATAATTACTTCTGTTGTCTCATTTAACTGCCAGAAAACTACTTATTGATAGGATTACTACTGTTGTGTTTACATTTGCTTTGGACTCTTCGGGGTTAAATTTTAACTCAAGCTTCCAGTGTTAGACTTCATTCAACCATGAAAACATACTTGTTGCATGATAGTTTAGTTTTACAGACTTCAGATCTGAAGTACAAATTAGCATTCACTTGGACAGCAAAAGGAAGAAATTACATTTTTCTTTTAATTACTGATAATATATATTCATTTGCTAACTCCAAATGTGTTATATAACTGGGGAAGCAGTTGAATATCACACTAAAACTGAATTAACAAGAACCGTAGGTGATGTGACATTGCTAGTCAAGGCATAGGTTTAGCAGAAACACTTGAATTAGGACTGCTTTTAAAATATAGATGATTTCATAATCCAAGTGCCCAGAGTGAGCCATGCCCTGGCAGTGACTCTCTGTAGACAAAGGAGAAGACCACAGACTGAACAAGGAGCAGCCTAGAGCCGAAGGAAAAGCCAAGTCCTCACTCTCTCTGTGAGTGATGCATGGGCATATACATGCAGTGGTGGAGTGTCAGAAGTAGCTGAAGGACCTTTGTTGATCTGGGCTCCAGCCTGGAAGACAGCAGGGCAGGACAAACAGAGAATCAACTCTGGTTTCATTTAGGAAAAATTGCATATAGCATTTTGAAAATTTTAATGGGCAGAACAACCAGTGAAAAATTAGTGCTATAATGGGGAGGAAAATGCTTTCTAAAGCAGAAGATATTGAGCAACTGTGCCTCTGAAAATGAAAAGCCATTATTGTAGCCTGGGTCTGGTGTTTAGCAAGCAATCTGTCATCATCTCAAATACAGAAAGCCACCCTCTGACTGCACACACAGTAGAGTCTGTTTTACTGGCTTGTTAGCAGCCTAGAAAGGAGCAGGCAGATAACTCACCAAAGGGTGTATGGTCTCTGAAGATCCTGAGACTTTTTCTGTGTTGTAACTCCTCAGTGATGTTCCATCAGATAGTCTTGGTCTGTTTTTCTCATGTTGGTTTTGGGGTTTGGGGAAGCAGTGAAACCCTCCAGTGTAACTGTGGTATCCAGAATCAGAAAAACAAATGCAAACATTAATAAAGAAGGAGCACCTGATGGACTACACTTGAAAGGTCTAGGATTCGTGTGGTTGCTCACAGCAAAAGATCCGTAAATTTCACTTCTTGTGAAAACCCAAACCTTTGCATAGCAACAATTTTTATGAGACTCTTTCCTTGCTGCAGATCATTTCACAGACAGAAAGTTAGAGGTACCCCTACCCCAGACAGGTTTACAGAACCTCAAAAGATGGGAAACACTTTATTTCTTCTGTTTGAAAAAAGGAGCTGGCACAATAACTCATGTAGCCTCTCCCAGCGTTGTTACAGACCCATTCTGCTCCCAGTGTAGCAAAAGGACTAAATAATCTCATGATGAGAAAAAATTTCTACCCCTAGTTGTGGCTTGAATTAGACAAAGTCTAGTGTGAAAGCTGTAGGCCACCTCTAACCTTGCAAGCATTTTGCATTTTTGCCACTGGAAGCCACCCCGGGCTGTTATTTGTTGCTCTGCTTTTTCCATTCCCATATTAATTTCATCAAATAATTGAATGTTTCAGTGTCAAGAAAAGTACTCAGGCATTACAAAATGAAGGGCACATCAGTCATAAATTCTGAAGTCTGCACTTCCTGAATGACCATCCTTTCAATCTTAATGAGGCAGAATCATTTCAAGACTGCTTTGAGTGATCTGTACCATTATCAATATGTTTAAACCCCCCAAAACATTTAGTAATTACTATCTCAGTCCTAAGTTTGCTATCCAGGTGGAAACTTTTAATGATGAAAAGGCAAAAGTTAAATAAAAAATTCTTTTTTAAGGAGAAATGGCTCATACCAAAATTAAAGGAAGACTTCTTTCACACATCTGAGCCTTTAGCAATCCATTTTCCTTTGCCACACAGCACTGTGCTGGAAGCATGGAAATACTGTTAAACGAAAATTACTTTGTTTGTGAGGAAAACCCACAACAAAGGATTTCCTCATTCAGGACAGAGATTACTCATGAGCGAAAAAAATCATTAGGGACTGCTGGCAGACTGAAGAAGTAGAAGAATTCTGGGTCCACCAGCAAATAGGAGCTCACCCTTTCAACATTTCACAGAGCAACAGCAGTGTGTAATGGCAAGCAAGGAAATTTTAAGGTGTTTTCTTTTTTTACTGTTTGGTAGGGAAAGGGTTTTGTTTTCTTTATTGTTTACTAGTCTTTTTTCATAATTTCCCTTTTCTTCTTTTCATAACACACTGTTCTCTCTCCCCTAGTTGTAGAAAAAATGGACAATGTGACAGGTGGCCTGGAAACATCTCACAGAAGATACACAGAAAAGCTCACAGAAGTGGAGAGTGATCTGAAGAAATTAGGTAATATACACACAAGCAAAGCCCCTTTGTATTATGGACCTGGGATGTTCTCCTGGCAGATTGAGGCAGGAAATTTGTCTGGAAAATCCCTGCCAATGACAAGATACAGCACTTCCATTCCAATTTCTCAAGTACTTGGGAAAGTACTTAAAAATAGTTCAGATCAGCTCTACTTAGAAGAGCATTTTAAGAATATTTCAGAATTTACAGCTCCCACTGAATTCACTCTGAAAGCATTTATACTTAAATAAACAGACTTAAATGTTATCCTCAGGAGAGAATTTTCTTTGAGGTAGAGATCTAAAACATAACAGAAGTTGTTCTACAGCACAAAAGATTCTACTTAAAATGAGCACCTGTCACCCAGTTGTCTTGGTGCTGTTTTAGCAATTAAGATTCAAAACTGAAGACCACTTTGCAAAGTACACAAATAATCAGCTATTCAAAATTCTTATGTCTGAGGCAAGTGTATTACTTCCATAAATTGTTTCCTGATCATCTCATAGAATACAGGACGTAAGATTGATATCTCTTTGGGTCTCCCAAGCGCTATCAAAGTTCTCCGTTTTCAGGAAGATGTAAAAAAAATCATGGATAAAGATTCTACTCTCTATGTGTACATTTTTACTTTTCTTCCTATACATATAGTTTTTATTGTAGAAGTATTAATACACATACATGCATGTGATTCTTGAAATAAATTTTGTCTAGTTTTTAAACCATATATTGAGACATATTTCTAGGAAAACTTCCTTGCTTGCAGCTTGATTATAAATTTTTACAACTTTTTTCCCTCAAAAAGGAGCTGGCTTCTAAAGTATTTGCACACTACATTTAATTCAAAGACGTGGGGCAATTCAGTGATATGTTCTTTTACTGTAAAAAATTTTTACTGTAAAAATTCACTAGTAAATGTAACACTTTACTTCTGTAAATGTTGCTCATGCAACCTTTTGGATTCTATTTGGGCTATTATATTATGCTGATTAAATTTTCACGACTTGGAGCACCTTTGCTTCTTTCATGGCCACGCATTTTTACACACTGCTGGATGGATGCTCAGTGAGATGCTCAGGATCATCCATGCCTATTTAAGTGGACTTGCCGTGGAGGAAGTTAGGAAAGTTCTGGAGCAGTTTGAGTAGGAGACATAAAAGTAAGAGAAGTGCTGTAGGGCCAGAAGGATAAAAGGGTGTGGTGAATGGAAGACAGGCCTTCAGGGATTAGCTGTATGTGAACCTGGCAGTTGTTGCAGCTGTATGAGGAACACAGTATAATTTGAGCTATAGCCAAGAGGTAAACATAGAGTCAGAGCTGAGAAGATCTGGGAGAAGTGGCAGGGAGAGGAACTGTGCTCAGGAAGATGTCCATCCGCAAAAGATTCCATAAACACTTCAGGCTGAAGTCTCACAAGCCATTATTTGACATTTGCCATCATGACTCATTCAATCACACCGGACAAAAGCACCATACACAGCTGTATTCACTATAATTTATGAAAACCATACTGCTCTCTCTTGGCATCATCTGAAATTATGGACTTGAGACTGTCTAATTCATAAATATAGCTACACGTAGATGAGGACAAAAATATATGGACTGTGAGCAGGATAGTGGAGTGATTGAGGTCAAGCAAGGGAGTCTTCCCTGAGAGCAAGTGTTGACTGCTTATTTCCTTTGTTTCTGTGTCCTGGATGATAGGCTGTGCAATCTCAAATGCTTTATCATACTTGGACAAGCTTCCAGAAGTATTCCGTAGGGCAATGTAAGCACAGGCAGAGATGTTCCTCAAAGATTACAGGTTTTGCCTCCCTCAAACTCAGAACATGAGGAAACAATAATGGCAAAATAAATGTGATTAAAAGCAATAGTAATGTATTAGAGAGACAACCAGAAATATATCTTATCCTGACATATCTGAAGTAGCCTGTTGGCAAAGCTTTTGTCTCTAACCCAGATTGCTTTAACAAAAGTATGAGAACTTACTTAAAGCTAAACCCAAGATTTTAAAAATTGGAACTATATGTACTAAATCACAATGAAGGTATTCCACGTGCAATGAAAAGAAAGAAGAAAACATGAACAGATAAAATAAACTTTTGATCTTTCAGCAAAATCCAGTTGTAACTTCAAAACCTATACTTGC
Organism: Onychostruthus taczanowskii; assembly: GCF_017590055.1. Classification (NCBI taxonomy): domain Eukaryota; kingdom Metazoa; phylum Chordata; class Aves; order Passeriformes; family Passeridae; genus Onychostruthus; species Onychostruthus taczanowskii. The sequence goes on from NW_024498795.1 coordinate 9,702,715, forward strand.
TGGTACCTGTTTAATGTTTTGAGTTCTCTTTCCCATTCAGTTTTCATTCAGAGCACAGCATTCTTGACTGCATATACTCATCAGTTTCTAACCACAGTTTTTCCCATTTGTGATGACAGAATCACTGTTTTGTTCTCCTCAGCAAGACACAAGGTCTCCATCAATTCCTCTTTGCTTTTTTTCTCTGTCTAGAGCCAGAACTTTGCTTAGTGATTTCTCTTTTCTGGAAAAGATAGCATTAAAGTTCTACTGAACAGTTTGACAACCTGACTGTTCTTAAAATACACTGTGCTGTTTTATACTGTGTTTAAAAAAAAACCTAAAACCTTTCCTTTTTTTTTTTTTTTTTTTTTCCCTGTACAACAGATGACCAAGCCGGGCAAAAAGCCTTGAATACTAACACTGAACTGTCCAGCTTCAGATCTGACATTCTGGCTCTTCGTCAGCAACTTCATGACATTTCAGAGAAAACTAGCAGAAACAAAGACACACTGGAGAAGCTGCAAGAGTCTGGGAAATTATTAGATGACAGACAGAATCAAATGAAAAGTGCCTTAGATAGTAACTCTTTCACAATCATCAGTGTTAATAAGACTCTTCAGGCATATACTGGCTATATCAATGATCTCCAACAAGACACAAGTAATATACAAGCAAACCTGCAAAGCCAAGAGCATTCTCAAAATGTGATCATCATGAGCCTTAACAACTTAAACCTGACTCAAATACAGCAAAGAAATCTTATCAGTGTCTTACAGAAGTCAATGGAAGATACAAGCTCGGCTATTCTAAGAATCAAGAATGACTTCCAAAATCTGCAGCAGGTTGTCCTTCAGGCCCGGAAGGACACTGACTGGCTTAAGGAGAAAGTACACAATTTACAGGCTTTGGCTACCAACAACTCAGCAATGGCAAAAGCCAACAATGATACCCTTGAAGACATGAACAGTCAGCTCAGCTCCTTCAGTGGGCAGATGGAGAACATAACCACAATTGCCCAAGCCAATGAACAAAGTCTAAAGGATCTCCAGGAACAGCATAAAGGAGATGAAAACAGAACTGCTGCCAAAATCAGCCATCTAGAAGAAAGGTTCCAGGTCTTTGAAACCGATATAGTCAATATCATCAGCAACATCAGCTACACTGCTCATCACCTACGGACACTGACAAGCAATCTCAATGAAGTCAGGACAACTTGCACAGACACCTTAAGTAAACACTCAGATGAGCTGATTTTTATGAACAGCACGCTAGCCAATATTCGCATAGACTCTGCATCTCTCAAGGTGCAACAGGATTTGATGAGGTCAAGGTTAGATGTTGAAGTTGCCAATTTGTCAGTAATCATGGAAGAAATGAAGCTGGTGGATTCCAAACACGGCCAGCTCATCAAGAACTTCACTATCCTGCAAGGTATGCAGCTTCCCTAACGATGAGTGTGTGCTGAATTCCTGCATGCATTACTTCTTTAGTTCTGTGGAAGTTAGTGCATGCTGTACAGAGTCCTGGGGTTTTCCATTATCTAATCCTAAACTTTGGAAATGTACACGTAGCTTGAATTTTCTGTACTAATTTTTCTATGCCTTTTTTACATAGCTGAAATGGGGATGTTATGAAAGAAGGTTCTGACTTAGCAGAATTTTATTCTGACTGACTGACTGACTGGATCTGCTTTTGATTTAGTTTCTAAAATAAGTGAGTGAAGGTGTGGAACCTCAAGAAACCAATCCTCAGTAAGGAGGAAATGGCTAAAAAATATATGTTGGACTATTCCCAGAAAGGTCCACCCTTACTGAAAAACAAGTTGCTATTTCACTTTAAGCCAGTTGTTAGTCTGCCAGAAAACATCCTACTTTGCTTAGTTTTTAATCCTGGGATACTTTATTTTCTCCAGAAATAAATAGCATCAGGTTTAGGAGGTTTCTCCCAGCCAAATATTATCCCAAATGAAAAGAACACTCATATTTCCAATCAGATGTGAACCAGCCTAAACTTCTAATCACAAATATAAATCCATCACTCCAAATAAACTAAGGCTGCATTAGAGCCAAGATTACATGTCAGTAACCTTAACCATTCTCATTTCAACCAGCCTAAATGATTCCAGCTTGGAAATCTATCTCTGGAGGAGTTTGAATTATATAGATTAGTGCCGGGAGTGGGAAGGTATTGACAAGGGATTTGCTCATCCATGAACAGAATCCCAAATTGTTTTGTTGTTTATTGCCATCACAGTATTGCCATTTCCAGTTGTGCGTTATTGTTCCCTGACTTGTTAGAGCTGGCCAATTTGCAGCTTCTGGTCTTTCCCACAGTTGGCCTTCTGCTCACTATCCATCATTTTGTCTATTTTTGACACCCCGTTATTGACAGAGCAGCAACCAGGATCAGGAATAAAAGTCCTGGGACTACATGCAGAGAGATGAGATTAGAAGGAGAAGGAAGCGTAGCAGAGTGAGGGAATGGTACCACCAACACACAGCACTAGTGCATAAACTAGTAGCACAGAGTTTTGCAGGGACTGGCACCTTGGCTGGTCACCTGGGGCGTGGTGTCACTGTCCAGTTCACATGGCTGGGTGTATCAGGGTATTTTCTGTATCCTGTATTTTGTGGAGGTCAAGGAAAGGACAACAGTATATAGGAAAGCAGCTGCACTGTTACAAGCACTGATAAAAGCCCAGTTTCTGTGTTGTTAAATATCCAGTGGCGCTGGTCTGAGATGTATTAAACAAGCCCACCCCACGTGGGCTTTTTGTTTTGTTTTCTGTGCATATCCCCACTTTGCATGCTTACATTGTTTCAGGTCCTCCTGGTCCAAGGGGACCTAAAGGTGACAGAGGCCCTCAAGGTCCTCTTGGCCCTGCTGGCCTAAAAGGACCAAAAGGAGAGAAAGGAGAGCCTGGACCACCAGGACCTGCAGGTGAGAAGGGCCCACCTGGGCCAGCTGGGCCACCAGGAGAAAAAGGAGGGAAAGGTTCAAGAGGATCACCTGGCTCCAAAGGTCAGAGAGGTTCTCCTGGCAAGACCGGTCTGCCTGGACCAAACGGAGACCCAGGGCCACCAGGGCCACCTGGCAAGGATGGTCCACCAGGGCCCCAGGGCCCACCTGGATTTCAAGGCCTGCAAGGAACTGTGGGAAGCCCAGGGCTACCAGGACCGCGAGGAATAACTGGACTCCCTGGAGTCCCTGGGCTGCCTGGTCCAAAGGGCCCACCTGGCCCACCGGGGCCGCCAGGTCCAGGGATGCCCATGGCACTACAGAGTCAGCCTACACCCGTACCCGAGGCTAATGGTAAGCCATCAACACACTGCATGCTGTGGATGGGTGTGGGCTCCTCCTTTATTGCTGGCCCTATTACTGCTCTGTTGAGTTACCAATAACAGGCTTAACACAAAAACATTCATATCACAGGTTGTTCACCCCGCTGGAAGAACTATACAGAAAAGTGCTACTACTTTTCTGTCGAAAGAGAAATTTTTGAAGACGCAAAGTTATTCTGTGAAGAGAAAGCATCGCGCTTGGTTATCATCAACAACAAAGAGGAGCAGGTAATTACCTTCTCTTGCTGTTTTTCAAGGAGGAAGTTTGAAGCTGTTTAACATGTAGAAACCACAAGATGGTGGGAAGCTGAGAGCACCATGAATGCATAGACTAGAAGTAAACACCTTGATTGACTCATTAGAATTTTGTCCATCCTGTGCCTGATCAGCAGCTTCTCCCTGTGCAGAAGGGTAGTGTGAGCAGAACTGATGCTGACTCTGAATGTTGTGGGGCAGAGCAGTCAGAAAAGCTGCTGAGAACTGTAGGAGTTTTGAACCTTTAAAGATGGAATCCATTACGCCTTGTGTACTATCAAAGTATTTTTTGCAGCAGTGAATATAATTTTAAATTATCTGATTTAATAAAAATAGTCCATACTAGGACTAGTATGACCCAAAAGTATCTTTAATCTAACTATATTTTTAATACTATTCAACATGGCAGTGGGGGTGTCAAGATACAATTCCTTACTCTTAGGGATTTTTTCAATTTGTGTCTGTAAGATATTAGCTGTGGCTGTATGTCAACCCAATTTTCATGCCTAGCTCTCTCTACCTCATTGCAAACAATGAAAGGGATTCTAGTCTAGGCAAGGGGTCCCAAGGCCAACTCTTGAAACATACCTTCAGCTTAGAAAAATTTCTCTGGCCCACCATATTCTAATAACAAGGGGTTTATGAAACCAGTGTGGTTTATTGACCCCAAAAAACGTTGTCCTTGTTATGGACTAAGATCTTTCTTTCACAGCAATGGATAAAAAGGCAGATTGTTGGGAAAGGCAGCTTCTGGATTGGACTAACAGATTCAGAGAAGGAAAATGAATGGAGATGGTTGGATGGATCCTTACCAGTTTACACGTACGTAAATAAAAGCAATGCTTTCACTCTTGCTGACACTTCTAAAAGCAGCATCTAGAAATTATCTAATGAATCCAGATGGCTGTAGATGCCAATAATTTAATTTGTTACTGAGGGTGCTGGGGTTCTTTCTCTCTGCCTTCTCCATGCGCAAGGATTCCTTTCCTTGCCAGAAAGAAAGCTGAATGTTGAATGAAAGAATCACATAACTATGCAGCACAGTGTTTCTTGCCAAAACTTTTGCTTCTGACTTTTATTACAAAGTTGAGATGGAAAGCACAGTTTTACTGTTTTGGTTTGAATTTTCCTTATTTGCATTACAACTGGCTATAAATAGAGTACTCATTCTAATACAAAATGACCAGTCTTTAGATAAAACCCAAATCCAAGCGGAAAGCATTCAACGTAAGGAAAATGCATGAAATTAGGTTGTCTATGCTTTGGCCAGCTGAGAACTGAATTGGCAGCTTTCCAGGAATCCTAGGGCTACACCTAATTTCTCCTTAATGGAACAGATTGCAACCACCCAAATTTTTAATACTGAGGAATAAACTAAAGAGTTTATAGATCTTAACATGCTGTGCTTCAGAAAAACAGGCTACACAGTCAGTCAGATGTTACGAAATTATTAGCTGTGATCTCATTGGTGTTCATTTAGATGAAAAACATGGGAAAAGTCAGATTCATTTCAAATACACTGTAATATTTTCCCCTTTTTCTCCTTTCCCATTTTCATCTTTCTTCCTCTTCATGGTAGCACTGTGACTGATCCTACTTAAGGTGCTGCTTTTAGTAGATTTCCACTGCACCATGGTTTTAGGTGCTTTGTCATAACCTCAGAGCTGTTGGTTACAGATTTTTGGAGTATTTCATTACTTCTGGAAAGCTGTGTGTCCTCCCAGGTGCCTGGTTGGATGCTCTATGTCAGGCAGGCATGTTTTTTAGCTGAGCATGGACTGTGTCAGCCAGCAATCACAAGCTCCCTTCAACAACCTGTTTCTTCAGGAAAATTGAACATTTAAATCCTGAGTTTGGAAGCATTTCTCACTCATTAAACAAAAACAGGATGAGGAAACGCTGCAAGATTTTTTACTTGCTATGTTCAATTTCACCATCAAAGACAACAATCTCGAAAGACGTTTGTAAATATACTGTGTGAATTTCTTAAAAGTCAATAGAATTCCCTTCCCATCTGAGCATGTGTCCCTAAAAAACATGGATCTTTGCTGTTCCTCCCAAGATGCCCACCTCTGGTGCAGTCAGAGAGCTTTGCAGTGAGCAAGGGCAGGCTGTTGCCATCTTGGCATTACCTCTGAGCCCGTGGGCTCTTCTGAGTCCCATCTGCCAGTGGGAATGCAGTGTGCAGGTTTCACAGGCTTGGAGCAATGCACTCGGAGCACGGAGCACTCCCACTGTGTGTGCATGTACACTCAGAAACTAAAATAAAGTTCATTGGTCTAAATTTAGGTCTCTGAGTTTTGGCAGCCTGAGGCCGAATAGATTCCCTTCTCTGTGATACATCTGTTTTCCATTTTCAGCAAGAGTAATGTATTGTTTGTTTCAATGTGTGTTTCCCGTTCAGAACAGATCTCATGATGTTTTCGTTAATTTCTTGTGGTGAAAACCTGCCATGTGTGCTGTGTTGTGCAATCATATCTCTTGCTTTTTTGTGGAAAGTAACTGGAAACCTGGGCAGCCTGATAACTGGGATCACGAGCATGGGCCAGGGGAAGATTGCGCTGGGCTGATCTATGCTGGGCTCTGGAATGACTTCTACTGTGAAGATATTAACAATTTCATTTGTGAAAAAGACATGGACAAAGGTAAGCATGGCCCTTGGTTTGATTATTCCATCTTGCCCATAGTAAATGTCCCGTAGCTAGAGGTGAGATCTTGGCTAAATGCTGCAGCAGTGCCTTGTTGAGGAAGAGGGGGAATCACATGTGGGACACTTCTGGATTTATTGCAGTTGGAAAAAGCAGCCTCGAAGCTGGTTATAGCCATGGAATGCCCAGAATCTTGACCATTTCCTGTAGGCTTTACACATGCCTAAAATTTTGGGCATGATTTGGCACATGCTCCAGATCCTACCCACACTGGAAGCTGCCTTTATAGGGTCAGTGGCCACACAACAGGGAAAGCTGGCCTTAGGGTGGCTCAGGAACCAGCCTTCAAACACCAGAAAGTCTTTGTTTTGAAAGTTTGTGCAATAGGAGGCACTTGGTGACTGCTAAGGAGATCTTAAAATTCCCAACACTGCCAGGAGATGTCCCATGGGACTGAGAAGCTGGGTCCATAGGCCATAAGCATCCCATCCCTTGCAGCTGGAGTGAAGGACTCATAAGCTGCTGGTGTGGCCAGCAGTCAGGCAGGTGTTTGCCACAGGGCATCTCTTTCTGTTGACACAGGCATTTCTGTAGGAGCAGAGGGCAGGTGGTTCCCATGGCTGCTTAGAGCCCAGCCCCATTGTCAGAGAACGTGGTCAAAGCTGGTGTTTGTGTTCATGCTGGGGCTCTGCCTGAAATGTTATCTCCTCCATACAACCTGTTTAAACATTGCTTTGCCAAGGGTGCCTGGCTTCTCCAACTGGAAACTTGTTGGTTGAATTTCAGTGAAGGCAGACATAAATGTCAGCTAGAGCCAAAATTACATCCCATCCATAGTCCCCTAAGTCAAAACTAAGTGCTGAACAAGATTTGTGTGTATAATTCTGTTTGGATGTCCAGAGTGAAGGACCATGTGTAAGTAACAATATGATTTACTCTGGTTTTCCTACATACATTTGTTATTTTAAGAAAACTTAAAGGTTTACAAATATTTATCCTCCAGGACTTACAGGATCTGAATACAAGTCTGCTCAAATTTTTTCCATACCTTGACCTCTGTACGTTTTCTTTTTGGAAATTTGTTTAATCTTCACAAGCTTTTTACAGGATTTCTTTTTCTCTTTGTTTTTCTTGTTTTCTCTCATACTGCAGGGCAAATTCTTGGAGTGTAATAGGCTGTAACTTTACAGATACCTTTGTATTAAGGAAATTTATGTAAAGAAGAAGAAAATCCTGGGAAAGCGCAACACTGACTTCCAAAATTGAAAAAAAATATGAAAACAGAAAAAAGCAAGCACTGAAAACTGATTTAAAAGCATCAAGGAATTCAGCAATAACTCTTCTCCAGCATCCTGTAATTATTTAAGGCCTTTCGACCCTCAGCATCAGGAAATGTTGGACTAACTCTGTTTTAGATTTTCTTCCCAACCAGTAACCACATCCATAAGCAGCTTGTGTCTTCTGAGAAAAGACATTCTATCAATCTGAGTAAGACTGTTGGTCACTCATATAGAAAAACATATAAAGCAACTGTGTAAACAGTTGCTTAATTTGCTAAAATCCCAAATGTAGGAAAATTATACAGATACACGAATATATAGATTTTATATAAATATATATATATAGTCCAACTCTTATCAGTAATATGGAATATACTTTTAAGAGCTTTTAAAACTTTGTATTTTTGTACAAAATATTTGCTTTTTACAATTGTTCTCTTTTTTACTGACTTTTTTTACAAATATAGTGCACAGGGGCCAAAGAAAACAATAAAGGTACTAATAATTCATTAAGGTTTGCTGTCAGGCCTAGCTCAGCTATAGAGAAATATTTTTACTTTCCCAGATGATTTGTTCTGGTTAAATAACTTTTAAAGCAGATTTTAGATAGTGTTTTCCTTACTGTATGCAGTCTAGTCTGCATGTGTAACAATTAAGTTGACTAAGGACTAGATACTCATTATAGCTCTGATCACAGCCAGTGTTTCATTGGGGTACTATGGAAAGACCATTTTAATAAAAGCCCTTCCTTCCTTCCTTCCTTCCTTCCTTCCTTCCTTCCTTCCTTCCTTCCTTCCTTCCTTCCTTCCTTCCTTCGTTCCTTCCTTCCTTCCTTCCTTCCTTCCTTCCTTCCTCCCTCCCTTCCTCCCCTCCTTCCTCCGCTCCTATTCCTTCCACTCAGAAGAAAATTCCATGGAGGTAAATCTCCAATTTTTAATAATCATTTTGAAATGTTTTCATTCCTTCTCCCTTCTTGTAAGGAATTCTACCCCAGTAGTTGCCACACATACTGCAGGTCAAGCCCAGATGAGAGACTTTATGAAAAGAGAAACAAAGAAGCTGCATACACTGAAATATGTTTGTTTTTAAGACAGATTTCAAGATTTGGTGAGAAAAACATGCCATACTCAGAAAAGTCTAATAAACTTGCACTTCTCCAAAGTGCTTTGTAAATCGATCTCTCTGTTTTCTTGGACTGGTACTTCCCTCCCAAACAAAATAGAAAATAAAATATGCTGCAAAGCAGAAAGAGATTATACCGTTACCCAGCCAGTTCCCTCCACAGTCCCATGAGCTGTTGTCTTGGCAGCAATATTGCTTATCAGGAATTCAAAAAATTGGTAGGTTAATTCATTAACAGAAACCTTGGTATTTGTTTCCAGTTTTTATACCCTTCTCATGGCCACATGCTCTACAATGAAGGAAGTTGTTTTGGCTTTTTGGGAAGGAGAGCTCTTTTTCCATTGCCTCCTGACCTGCCATTTACCTTGGCTGAATGCAGATAAGTTTGTTGAAATACTCCAGCTCTGTTGGAAAGAGACAAGATTTTATACTTCAGATTTTCAAGTATTGCTCCTAAGATCAATCACTTAAAAACTGCTGTTTCCCTACATCTCCCTCCGGTATTTTAAATTTCAATTATAATTTTTTTTCAAAATACACAAAATGTTACATTTGGGAATCTGTCCTGTGTCTCATTAGATATGAGACAGGAACAACAGGAAAATTGCATCTGCTTAATTAAAAGTGAAAAGTTTATGTATTACAGCTGCAGAAACCCTGTGTCACCATCATGGAGGCAGGGCTTGTCTTCAGACAGTCTGGATTTCATGAGCCTTTTCTTTTGGCTTTTTCATAAAGTTTTGAAGACAACTTGATTCTGCCATGCACTGTCATGCTGTACTGAGGAGTTGTGTGTAGACACATGCTGTAATGTTTACATCTATATTTACACATTGTCTGTGGAGAGAATGTTAAACTGCTATTTTTGGATAATGAGGTACAAAACTAGTATTTTGTGTGCCCCGAGAGCCTCACAAACCCTGGTGAGTGGAACCTTGAAGAGCCACACTGAAGTGGAAGCACTGCTACCTTTGTTTTGAATGTTGGCTTATTTAGGTGAAATAAGCCTGTTTTGAGCATCTACCACATAAAATTACGTTCTTCATGCTTTTTATTGATGTCACACAACTTGTGTCACAAAAAGAAGTGAATGAGAAACGTCTGTTTAAGCCCAAGCTATATTGCTTCCTTGCCCAGATTTCATCCTTCTCTTCATTCAGCAACAGCAGTGATGGTACATACACGAGATCAGATTATCCAAGAGTTATCTAGTGTCCCCCAGCCAGAGGAATTACAAGCTGAGGACACTGAGAAATGAGACGTGACTGGGCTCACACCTTCTGTTCACACACTTGAATCAAACACTGCAGCTGTTAGACAAAACTGGATGAAGAGGGATGCTGCAGTTGGGTGCCTGACGTGTCCGGTCATCCTTAAAATATGGCCTGAGCAGCCAGGCGTGCTGAGGCAGACCATCCTTTTGACCTAGTATTCCTGCAGGAAGGAAACAGAGGTGTCCAATGGCAACAAGAATTGAAATCACTGAGAGGACCAAGAGTGTTAAGACAGCTCAGGAACATGTCACAGAAAGGACAGATGATTGGCAGGAGCGCAAGCAGGACACCAGAATGGGCCAAGAAATTGTCATGAAAGTCACACCTGCCACTCCTTAATGGGAAAAAATCCCCATCAAATCTTTCTGTATGGTTTGAGTAATAATGCAGGTTGTATGGAAAGTTTTAAGTGATAGCAAATTATTTTGTCCAAGCTTGATTTTGCTTTCCTTCTTATACATGAGTTTTGTAGCTTGTCATATTGAGCACACATTCTCATAATCCTTCTTATTTTACATAAAATTAAATGCAAGTTGATATACCCCGGTAAGCACTGGGACTGTTGGAAAAAAAAGAGGGAAAGGCAGAGAAGGTACAAAGTTATTGTGATTTACATTAAGTTCTGGATTTCTTAATGTCATTTCTGACTTGTTTCATTAATTTATTTGGAAATGCCTTCAGCTGATTAGAGCTTATAAATCTCAACTCTCATTTCCTTTGTTGTCTATAATTAATACTTGCAAATGTTCCAATAAAGAAATCACTACGTGGAGACACAGAATTGAATGTTGTTAACTCTGTGCATGTGTGTCTAACCGAGAGGGATGTGGAAATAAGAGGTATGTGGACCCAGAACATTCATCGGTATTAAATATCAAACTAATGAAGCTTTTTTCCATTAAAGCCTTCTTTTTCACTTACTCCACCCTGGTTCTGAGCATGACTGGGGCTATCTTATCCTGTAATTGCAGGTTTAGTGCCTTGTTCTTGCAGCACGTAGGGGATAGGAACATGGTTTTGAAGGTCTGATCTGAACAAGACCTTTAAGAAGGTCTGAAGCCCTTTGCTGCTTACTGTCCTAGCACACCAAACACCTCAGATGGGCCTCCAGGTGAGGGATGTCCTGAACTATGTTGCATCAGTCCCCACATTAGCCATTATGATGGCTTAAATTGTCTGTTTATAATGGCTGATCTGGTCTTGCTATTCCTCTCTCTCTGACGGCTGACCTCCTCTTTTAATTTTCTGTTCCTGGCAAGTAGCTACTCTGCTTTTAGCAAGTAGCAGGAACTGGTGTCTGATCAGTGGCAAGGCAAGGAGCTGGTCGGAGGGCAGCCACTGGCTGTGGGAAGAAACTGATCTGCTAGGAGCAGGGGAAAGGTGGCTGAGTTGATTCACACGTGAGAAAACAAAACCACTTTTCCCCAGTGCAGGCTCTGCACTGCCCAAGTGCACAGCAGCTCACACATCTGTAGCATCCAAAGGGAACAAGCAGTCTGCAGTCTTGCTTTGTTTTTCCTCCCTCACTTCTGCAGGTGTCTGTGTTCCCCAGAGGTGTTGGCTCTTCCATGAGCTGTCTCCAGAGCAGGTTCTGCACTGCCCTGTGCAGGTGCTGGGGCTCACCCAGCTGAGAGGCCAGCAGTGGGACCACTGCCCATGCCTGGCACTGCCCACAGCTGGGACACCCTGGGCTCCCCAGGGCTTGGGCAGGAGCTGGAGAAGGAAGTTCCCAGTGCTTACCCACAATCAGAGATACCTTGGGCATCTATAAATGGGATAGTAAACTGCCTTACAGACAAAGCCCTTGCTCCCCAGAAACCAGGCCTTCCTAAAACCAGAGCCTATTTGTTCATTCACCATCTCGACTTCATTTTTTCCATGCTGTTTAGTGGAAAAAAAAAATTAAATTAAAAAAAAACTTGGCTAAAAATTTTTTTGAAAGTTCTCATCTGCTTTCTTTCATATTGTGGAATACGTTTGTTTTTTCTTCCCATCTGGCTCAGAGATGAAAAAAACATTCTTTGATTTCTTTTTCAAAATAAACTCACTGTAATGCTATGAAGTTTGTGTGGAGATGTTTTGGGGTTTTTTTAGACCAAAACAATAAAACCAAATTATCAGGCAAATAATGCCCTTTTTGGAGAAGATCTTGAATGCCATGATGATTTTCTTACCCAGAAAACTTCCCAGAGGCATGGAAGTATTGCCAGTCCCATTTTGTGACTGGAAGAAAAAGGAGATTTTCAAGAATGTGGTTCATTTTGATGTCTCGTTTAAGAGATTTTGTTTTTGTTTATCAGGGAGGTGACTTCTAGAAGTGACTTTCTCCAGTGAAACCAACATTGACATAGAGCAAATTATTTTTCATACACCTTAGTTATGGGAGTGGGCTTTCCAATGCTAAATTAAACAGAGCAGTGTCCTTCCCGCATCACCCTGCATACAGGAGGCAGCCATTTCTGCTGCTTTTTGGAGAGCAGAGCTCAGTGTGATCACAGCAGAGGAACACCAGCAGAACAGAGCAATGTCCTGTGTGGGTAAGAGTTAACACCTGACACTAAATTACCAAGAGGCCACTTGGTCAGAAACAAGAAGGTTAAAGGACTGCTGAGCCCCTTGACTCCTCTGCAGCTCAACTTCAACAACTCTTCCCAAAAACATACCAACTTATACTTTAAAAATAATAAGAGGTTGCTTTATCCCTTTAATAATTTTGGCTGCTCTTCAAAAACTTTATTAGGAATCTTCTTTTAATAACCAGTGTGAATGCAATTATGTCCAGTTTAGACACATTTGTTCTGGTTCCAGTGCTCTCCTTTAGCTTAAACAGCATTTCTCCTGGGACTGTCAAGTAATTGTAGTGGTCAGTGTGGAGCCATTCATCTTGAGACATAGTAAGGGGTGGTTGGGAACAAACACATCCCTCTGACCAGCTGGGGAACCCTGATGACAGAGCCTGGCTCTGATCCCACCATCCAGGCCCACAAGGGATTATCTGAGGACACTCTGGGCATCTTGATGAATGGTGGAAGTTTCCATAATCTTTTTTTGTTAGTACTGCAAGAGAGCAGAAAGCAACAACATGGGTAAAAAGAGTGGTTTCCCGCTGAATTAGAGCAGGTTAAAAGTGCCTGGCTTTTCATAAGGCATTTGAAAAATCAGTCTGTGTATCTGAGCTTAAGCACACTTATTCTCGGTTTACACCAGAGCAGAATCTAAGTTCAAGTTATACCTAGGTCCTTGTTCTTCAAGAGATTAAAATCTCCAATTCAGAGATTAGTGTGTGGCTTCTACTTTTTCAGTCTGTCAAGGCACAAATCCACAGCTCAGGCATCGTTGTGATTCCAGGCTCAAAGGATTGCTTCCAAACTTCCCGTGTTTGCAGTCATGCTCCTACCAGCCCTGCCAGAGGTCCTGCTGATGAGAGCTACAAGTCTGAAATGTGACTTTGGAAGGATTTTTTTTAGGAATCCTTCTCATTCAGAAGTCTGGGCATATTGCAAAGATGACATTTCTTTAATTCCATCTCTATTACCCACACTCATATAAAACAGATGATGAATTATTTTTCTGAATGGCAACAATGTATTTTTGTCCACTTTGGTTTATTTTGTCAAAATAAAAGCCTGGAAATCAAAATCAGACAAAGCATTCTTGGCATTGCAGTGTCCCACTCTAGCAGGCAAATAATGTTCCTGGATTATTGCCTGGAAGAACAGCACAAACTGCTATCTGAACAACAGACAGCTTCATGCTAGCTGCTTGCAGAAGCAAATTTACCTACAGGCACAGCCTTGTCACAGGCCCATCATCTGACAGACTGGGGCAACCCTGCTTTCCTGCTGTGTTTCAAAGAAACTGTAGGAGATAAGGAAGAGAAAAGGTCAAGTGAGAAGAGCTGACGACAGAAGGGGAGCAAAGAAAAATAGAAAGGGACAGCTTAGGGAGTAGAAGAAAAAAACACAGAGAATGATTGAGGAGCATAATGAACCCTGATGTCCTCATCGTGGTTTCTAGTAAGATCAACCACAGAGGAGCTCTCTTCTCAGAAACAACATAACAGGGGCAGTGTCGTGGTTCTCGTAATTCCCATTCTCAGTTGTGAAAAGAACACATCCCTGCCTTGCAAGAAAGGCATGTCATTCAGTTGGTGCCTGAAGTCATGTAATACTTTCCCAGCACAAACAAAGATTCCTGATGGCTCCAGGTCTTCTGGGAGCTGAGTTGAGGATTTTGTTTTGGTGGTTGGTTGGTTTTTCCTACGTGTCCTTTTCCTCCTACACAAGTTTTGAAACACAGAATATTTTCTAGTTTTCCATCTGTATTAGAAGTACAAAACTCAACTTTGGAAGAAAGAACAAAAGCAAGAACATACAGTAGGTCTCCAAGCAACAAAACACTGTCTGCGGTGGAAAATATGTCCACAGCGATATTTGGACTTGCAGCTCCCATTTTTATACTAAATTCTCATTGGTATCAGCATTTGAACAGGTGCACTTTATGAAGTCAAACATGGATCCTTAATAAACAAGAACTGCAGAAATGCACACATGCTGAAAAAGGGGATATAAAGAGGAGGTACCTTCGCTTTTAAAAACAGACAGTTGTTGAATTTGAACACCAGAGATGCTTCAATTCTAAATACCCGTGAATTTGCTTTAATGGTAGCATTTTTAAATGACCAATCACTGATTTTCCCCAATTTTTAACTTTAAGATGCAAAAGTTGGGGACTCTCAGCAGTCAGCAGATGATGATTTCATGGAAAAAAAAACCAAACCCAACAAACTAATTTCAAAGGCAGATTGGATCTCTGGATACCATTTTATGCAGATTAGCCATGTTAGGGGAGGTAAGGTGGTCAACAGCCCAGGTCAGGACTCTTCAGTAGCTGAATTAACTCTTTTTGTGGAGAAGGAGAGCACTTTATTTATTTCAGGTCTCACAAGGTCTCCCAGTCTGTGTCAATCTTGTGGCATCTTACATATGAGGAAATTCTAAAAATAAAATAAGGCAAGAAAAACCACAGGCAGAACAGCTGTTGCTCTACCCAGACAAAGCTTTGAATTAAAGCCATTATGACAGACCAGACTCTGCAATTGAAAAGCCATTTACATTTTCAAGTCTGATTCCAACTGCAAATCTTCAGTTATATATATGACAGATTAAAAGACTCTGGCCTCACTGCACTTCTCCCTGGCAAGAGAAAAACCATCTGTACAGCATAGCTTGTGGTTGCTTCAACTCTGTAGGTACAAATTTTTAAAGGACATGGTGATATATTTTTTCATTTTCCCTTCCCTTTATTTTAGCATGCAGCAAAATCACGTGCGTGGCATTTTTCCCAACCCTGTGGTAATTGGGACTCTGGCTCAGGAGACTGATGTGTTTTGATTTGCTGTTTTCCCTTAATTTGAGAAGCTACTGCACTATTTCCTTTGTGATCATACCAGCCAGGATAAAAACCTTGTAGGAATATATGGCTGCGAAAGCAGAAAAAAGAGCCAGGAACACTGCTCTTTTTCCAAGCACACAGAGACAGTGAAAATGAGTGTACACCATGTAATAGGCTGCACAAACCCATCTGGAACTGACTCCCACAGCACTCAGGCCATGCTCTGGGCTACTCAAGCCATGGGTATGGGATGAGGAATGACAGTCCTTCCACATGGAGCGCCAAGAACAAGCTTCCTGGAGCCCAGGCAAGCCTTGTTTTGACAGTTTAATCACCATTTGAGAAGTGCATGGCTCTTGTACCACAGGTGATGGAGGCAGCTCTCCCCCTTTACTGCTGATGCTGCAGCCAGAGGTGTTCCCATGCTCAAAGACCCCAGATAACAGTGGGTCATCTTTTTTCCAATGCACATGCAGCATCTTGCAAGGTACAGCCCTAATTTTTGAACATTTTGAAAAAGAAGTTGAAGAAACCAGATGAAGAAGCTGAAGCTCTGCTGGGAAAACAAAAACAAAAACAGAAACGACACCAAACTTAGAACAGGTAAATTCTTTGACCATTAGCTAAAACATGTGATAAGTAGAGCTTAGAGAAAAGAAGGTATTTGTTGTAATTTATTGTCAGTGTGACCAGGGCTGTCAAGCACTGGGAGAGAGTGCACACCACATGCTTGTCCTTCACATGAGATGACACATCTGAGAGGACACCAAGTATAATACCTGTGGGAGGACAGAATCAGACCCATTGCTTCTGTTCAAAAGGGATTGCTGCCTGAGAATGAAAAACCAAGAGGAAGGGATTTATTCAGACATTTACTCCTTGGTGCTTTACTGCTCAGGGCTATCTTCTCCCACTGCCAAGGGCATGGTCACTGGCTGTGTCAGATATGCCACGCTGTGCTAACATCTCAGCCACCCCACAGAACCTGTGGCATCATTAGGTGACAGCAAAAAGTGCTCACCAAACACACCACTAATGCCATGCAGCACCACATACAACCTGGACCTCATTTGGTGTGGTTCATATAATAACAACTATAATAGCATAAACATAAAATTCTAGAGCATGAAGTGTGTGCACTTGAAAATATATACAATTGAAACATCAGCTAGAGGACTTTTGAGCTGCCTTCTAATCATGCAACTATATATAGTTGCAGATCAAATATATATATCAGAGCAAATTATGGCATTTATATGCCAATCGAAGGGAGAAGGAAAAAAAACTTAAGAGAGCATTGTAGTGAGTATAACACTTAACTTCAGAATTTGAATTTAATGGAGCAACAGTTTTTTTGTAGTAGTGCTCATACCATCGTTATGAGTTTTAAAGGAGACTGCTCCATGCCCCTAACTCAATGCCATTGTAGTTTAGGCAACAGAAGTTAGAGGTATCTCAATATTTTTCCAGAAAATCAGGTGAAATTTGCGCTGTGTTTTAAAAACTCTCTATAGCCTGATAACAGAGGATTTGCCCAGCAGATGTCCATCCCTCTATTCACAGATTCTCTGCAAATACACTCAGTCTATAGAGTCCTTTCTCCAGGGGACTCAACCAGATCAAATCCTGCCACTGTCACGCAAGATTTCTATTTGTAGCAGTCTGTCACGAAACCAGTTCATTTTTCCTCCTTGCTTGTCAGATCTCATTTTTACCAAATAAAACAGTAGTTTGCTGTAATAATTAAAGTCAGAGGCTGGCAGAGTTGTAGGAGATATGAGTACTACCATCAGTTTTCTTGATGATGTTTGGCAAAGATCTAAAAGTCTGGTGTGGTAAATCACTCAAGTTTTTGCTTGGTTTTAAACAGATCACTGGTCCTATTCATCAATGCCTAAAAGACCCTTCACCCCAGTTTCTCTCACTATGCACTACAGATGCTGATGAATTTTTTCAACCAAAGAACAGTTTTGTGAGTATTCCCACAGAAACACCTGCAAAATATTTTAAGGAAGTTGGCTGAAAGGTGGAGTAGAAATATAAACACACAGAAAAAATGCACTAGTTCACAAGATATTTGTAGCTGACTAAGGAAAACCACCCTTTGCCTCATTTACAAAACAGACAGCAGCTTCTCCTTACATGAAAGGCCTATACTGACTAGGTAGACAGAATTTAGGAGGTTGGATTTAAGAACAAGACTCTCTGATGTTGACTCTATCCCTCCTTTTGTAAAAGCAGCACAAATGTTGTGCTATATTTGTAGAGAAAAACATGAACTTGCATTGTTGCCATATATACTGCAAAACTAAGGTCAACCAGTCCCTGCCTGTGAGAACAGGGACACAGAAGCAGTGAGATATGGCAACACTGACTGGCTGCAAACAGCATCACCACTGCTCCAGGAAGATTGATCCCACCACCAGCACCTCCCAATTTCCCCTTTGCCAAATGCCTCCAGCTCAAAAAGCTGGGATAAGATTTGTGTGTACTCCTTGCTCTGCTTCAGATGGCCTTTCTTGCAACACCTCTTCCTCTGATTCACACTTTTCTCCTGTGAAGAAGCCACAGAGGTTTTAAAACACTTTTAGATCCACAGCTTCACCAAGAAAATAGCCCTGCTGCCTGCTCTTGAAACAGAAATTACTCTTCCAGACCTGGATTTTAAAGGAAGGCTCCATGTGGTTATATTTAGGCTCCCTAGAGTCTAATAGATACCTGAATAATCTTAGGAACCTTCAGGTGAATACTTTGGAAAATGATTGCTGTTCCCTTGGGTAACCCAGGGAAGTAATTTATATGTGAAACTTAAGTAGGTGAGTTATATATAACATGAAACAATGTGATTGATTGAAAGATGTAGTCAGTACAATGTAGTTGACATTTGGATATTTTATCTTCAGGTTAGAAACCACACTCTTACCCGAGCGCCCCTACTGCTGTGAAGAACAGGAGCACCTCAGATTACTAATCCTACCTAAAAATTCAGGGGGAAATATATTTTGTTTGGTGGACTGACTTTGTATTAGGCAACTCTTTGCACATATTTCTCCATGCAATGAGTTCTCTTTTTTTTTTTTTTTTTTTCTTCTCCCACCTGCTCTGAAGGAGTGCAAAACAACATGAAAACAAGGAGAAAATGTACCACAATGTCACTTAAGTTGGCACTTAGATTCAAGGGAAAGTAAAGAAAGTGAGACTAATTCCAGTGTCTCCTTCCCCTCCAACTTCTTCCCCAAGAGCCAGGGGAACTTTATTGTGTAGTAGCAAATGTTCTTCTTCAGCTGTTTGCCCAGATCCCAAGGTTCAGCAAAATACAGGAATTTGTCTAGGAATTTTTCTTTGGAGCTACCTCCATGCTTCAAATATTTGCTAGCAGACTGTATTGCTAACAATGATCTAGTGAAACCTTGTTTCTGAATTGTTTTTACAAATCTGTTGCTGTCACACCTCTGAGCACAAGCTCCAACAACTGGTTTAAAATCCAAAACCACAGCTCAGGGGCTCAGTTTCTTATGCTGTCATACAAACACTCTTGTTTTAATTACATAATTGTGAAATTCCTCAACAATAAAAAGGCCAGTGGCCAGTAACTATGCCAAACTATTAGAATAGTTAGAGAATTCAAGTCTCATTATGAAGAATTCAATACCAAATGTAGTGAGGAAACTGAAATTGTTAATATAATGATTGTGAGTATTCAAAGAATCCAGACTTGTGAGAGTCTGAGGAACCAGCCTGGAAAAAGACAGTTTCTAATAGCAGCAAGCACTTGGAGATAACTGACAAAAATGTAAACACTCTGCAGATTCCAAGTCTGTTCAGATGTTTTGATTGAACAAGCTATACTTCCAAATGCCTTTCCATACTTCAGTAAGTGAACTGTGTTTTAGTAGTTAGACAGTTGCACTAAGGAAATGGTCAAAACAAGAAAACCTCTGGGGCATTTATATCATGGGGAGGCTTATTGATATTGCAGGGATTTTAAAGTGATTGGTTTCTCTAAAGTAGTAAGAGTGACTAATTTCCCTTTCAATGAATCCACATATGCTCAGTTCTCAGGTTTTGAAAGCCAGCCAAAGCAACATTCTTTCAGGCTTTAAGTTGATATAAATAAAGTATAACAGAGAGCCCCAATAGCAAAGTTTATCAATGACACATGCCTTAGTTAGAATTTACACACGAACATGGCTGGATTTTTTCACTTTGTCTTCGGATGGCTCTTAAAGAATGTCATCAGTTGCCATAAGCTGGCAGTTTCCAGCCACAATCCATCTGAGAGGGGAACATAAAACCCCCATGCATGGCCAATCTAGAATGACATTTAGAGAGCAGGAGCTTGAGGTGAAACACAAGTCCCCAAAGGGCAAGGTACTTTACAAACTTCCATTTGGGAATGGAGAACTTATGGGTTTTGCAGCGTTGAAAAAAAAAACCAAGCCAAAACAAAACCCAGAGATTTAGTAGAAAGGAACATATTCATAAAGTGAGCTGGGAGATGTGACATGTACAGTCTGCTGCTGTAATATATGCTTTTTGGGTTTTTTTTTTCTAAGTATTTTAATAAAATTGTTAGCTGTAGGCCTTACATGCTTTAAGATACTATACTGAATTTCACTACCATTTTTAAAATATTTTCCCATTCTTTCTTCACTCTTTGTTAAGGAGAACCAACATGTGAGAACAGCACAAAGTGATCATGTAATAATTGTCCTAGAGGATCCCCTCTTGTAAATTATACCCTGTGCTGAAGTACAGAAGAGATACAGCAGTGAACAGTGCAACAACTTCTGACATAACCACTTCACCTAGATAGTTTTCCTTGTTTGGGGAGATTTCTGGATGAATTCCTTCTATGCAGCCTCAGCAGGACTTCTCTTGATTGCATTTCTGTAGCTTGAAATACAAGAGTTGATTCCTTCTTTTCCTCTTTCCTATGCACGTCAGATGTTATTTGGACTGGGCTAAACACTGGTGGGGACCATTTCCTCATTAACCAAGCCCCACACAGAGAACTGTTGGGCACCCAAATTAAAACATTTGCAGCATGGTGGATTTCTTCCAAAGCAGGCTGAACACTTGAGTTAAGATGGGCTCTCCATGCTTTAGCTTCTTTTATTCCTCCAAGGGTTCCTTCTCTCCCTCTCCACTGAGCCCAAGCTCACCCTCCAGCACTCATAACTCCAAGCCTTTCTTACCCCTTACTCCCACTTCCTCCCCCTTGAGGGTGGGTCATCACACTCCTTCCATTTACATGTGTCTTTCTGGGATTCTCCCTCTCTTGTCATTCTAACTTTTCTTGACTTCTACCTTATTACCCCCTGGATTGCTGGGTATCTTTGCTCTCTCATTTCAAATTTATAGTCAAAGAAACGCTCGTTTTCAAAAGCTTATGATCAGAATTAGTTGCCTACCTCTTCCACTGGCTTTTGTATGGTTATTTTATGTGTATGTTTGAACTAGAAGTTCTTTGGGGCAGAGCTGTATTTTTCCTGAATATTGACAAGGAAGGTCAAAAAGAAGACAAGGAGGAAGGAATGAGCTTCAGTAGTGCAATCCAAAGGAACTGAATGTGCAAAAATTGTATGATTTTTCAGTAGCATAATCACAAAACAACAATATTCATATCAGAATTCATACCACTGGCAGAAAGTGGTGAAAGTAACCCCAGGCACTTGTGGTATAGAAGCATAGGTATCTGGTCCAGAAGATGCCTTCCTGCATTCTTTAATAACTAAGTTTGACATTATAATGTACTCTAATTAAATTAAAGGGGTTCCGTGTCAGAGCATGCTCAAAATGAGAGGCACATTGTAAAGAAATTCTAGCTAAAGAAATGTCCAACTAATCCAAGTTCTTTGCTGAAATCACAGTAGTATTGTTAGGTTAGAATCCAAAAAATATTGCTATGTGAGGGGAAGAGCTGTTGATAGCATGGTTTTTGTGAGTAGCATCCAGATTGTGAGACTTCACTTCTGAAAAAAAACCAGATTTCCATAGTCTTCATAGCACACAGGTATGAATTTTAGTAAATTCTTTTGGCAAAAAAACCCCCCACATTCTCTACACTGTGATAAAACAATTTATGGTAAACACTTTTGCAAGGTTTTGACACTAAGGTCAAATCCCTGGTCTCGATCATTGAAGTCCTTAGTGGACCATTTGACAATTATAGCTGTTTGTGATCGTTTTTCCACCTATCTGCAGATATAAATTGATATAAATAAAGTATAATACCTGGCAGTATTCCAGGTGTTCTATGCCAGCAAGTCCCATGTCCCAGACAAAAGATGAGGAGTAGAAATATCAGTCATTCTCACATACACACGTGAAGCAGTCTTCTAGGTGAATCCAGGTAAATTAACCTCTCCAAGCCACTCTTACCAAATTGTTTGAAAAATGCCACTCTGGTTATGTTTGAGGGAAGAGATGAGAATCTTGACTCCATGTTTCAGAAGGCTGATTTATTACATTATATTAAAATGCTATACTAAAAAGAATAGAGAGAAAGGATCCTTGAGAGGAGAGGAGAGCAAAAGCTCGTGGCTCTCAGAGAGCTGGACCATGATTGGTCATCAAGTAGAAACATCTCACATGGACCAATCAAAGATGCACCTGTTGCATTCCACAGCAGCAGATAATTATTGTTTTTCTATTCCTCTGAGGCTTTTCAGGAGAAAAATCCTGGGAGAAGGGATTTTCCATAGAATATCACAGCGACATGCCACCAAAATACAAAATAGATCAGTAAAATATTTCTGCTGTAACTGGTATGAGAAAATGGGATCATATGGTATGTAATCCCCAGCAATTTATTCAATAAATCAAGAGGAAACCTTGAAAGTATTAAATGCACCAGAACATCATCATGAGATTCAACAAACATAAAAGTTATATGTATATTCTGATGAAAAGTGTAATACACTAATAAAATGCAGAAAGATTCTCTATTACTCACTTTATAAAAATGTTATTTAAGTTTTCCTGAGGGGCTGTGCTTTGTATTAATCTAGCTTCTCCTTCATCAGTCCACACATTATTAATTGTATCTCACAGTCAGTAACAAGCTGCAGTGGCTGGCAGGATGCCACCTTAAAACTGCGTGCCTAAGGTAGGACACCTTGACTTCATCAATGTTTAAAAGATAAAACTGCCTTGTGCAACTTCCCATGACTGGTGTGGAAATAACAGGTAAGCTATTTAAACCAGGTTCCTACGGCAATTTATCCACCTTTCATGCCTGTAGTTCTACACTGGAGGGTGTGCAAGGTGGTGGGGAAGGAAGTGGGTTGAGAAGAAAAGCAGTTAAGCATGAGGGCTGGCAGCAAGGAGGGAGAGCAAACCACTAAGCCCTAGTGCCATAAGAGATGAGAGGCTTCAGAGTCTCCAGACATGCCCTTCTGCAGGAATGATAACAGAAATTAAAATGGGAACTCAGATTGGTCTTGGAACAGGATTTTACTCCAAAAGACAGCATCTGGGTGAAGTTTTTTGTAATTCCAGCTACACAGCCTCTTGACATAAGATGACAGAACACCTGTTCTATCAACTGACCTCTGACTACAGAGGTGTCCTGAGATACTGTTGCTGCTGATTGCTTTCACCCATCTGAGCTTTCAGCTGCTGATAGCTTTAAAACTGGGTTGAAAAATTATTTTGCTTACAATACTTTTACAGAAAGCAATATTTATGTCTTTTTCCCCCCTTAGCTTCCCATGTAGCACATACTAGAAGACACATACCGCTATCTAATTCATAATTAGCTACGTTAATAATATCACTGACTCCTCTTTATACGCAGGACAATTGCGGCATTTTAATTTACAGGTACGCAGCACTACTCCTCTGATTGAGTTTCTGATCCCCAAAACCAGATTTCGCCTGGCAGCCCAGAGCGGAGCTGGGCACCTCTGTTAAGGAGGCGATGAGGATGGCCCTAAGCGATGCTGTCACACGTGGCGCGGTGACTCCACCGCGTGGCAAGCAGGAATGCCACGCTGCCGGTGAAGGGCGGGCTCTGCCCGGGGAGAACTTCAGGCACCGCAGCCTCGACCCAACACCAGCACTGACAGCCCAGCGTTCACCCCCACCTCCCCGTGAGAAAGTAACCAGCACCGCTCCAAACAGGAAAAATGCCGTATAGAACAAGAGTGGCTATAAATCACTATTAAATCCCATTGATCTTCCTCTTTATCTGTTCCTACATCAAGGAAAAACACTCCTCAGTCATGTTGTACTCATTAACAAATATACTGCACTGCTCTTTTTTTCAGTGTGTTGGCAGTTCTTCTCTCTGTTCGTCTGAAACATTAGCCTTGGCTTAAGGAATAGTTCTAGTCAAAAAAAGACTCCATTTTCTTTAGTAGTATCTCCTTAGAACACTTCTACTTTCATTTTTTACCATCTTTTAAAAGTTTAAAGGTTTTTTAATAACCAATTCAGAGAGCTCTGTGGTTCTCTTTCTTACAGCAAGAGATGGGGGCTAGAATAATCTCAAATTATTCATTTAGAATGGCCCTTGATTCAGCTTGATATGATTTATTAAAGTAAGAGATGAGAAATAGTGGCGAGGGGTGGGGAGGAAATCAGCTTTCCCCCAAACCTGAATGAACATTCAGCAAGTCTCAGAGCACACGCAGGTGACTCATTCAAAAAGATCATGTGGAGCCTGTTTTCCATGTCACGAAGCCCCTTTCCCCATGGTCTGAAATGAACTGGCATGGCTCTGGCACAGCCCACATTCCTTAGGCAGTGTCAAACAATGGTTTCAGGGACAGATGAGGTGACAAACTCCGGGCTGGCAGGGTGCCTCCACCTCCCCATCAGCGGAGCAGCGCCTGGAGCCAGCCAAGCTAAACCTCCCGCTAAACCTTCCTTTGCTGGGCAAACACTTCCCTCTCCCGGTACAAAAGCTAAGTGCAGCCACACCATTTTAAAAAACCCACATATTCCCATCTATCCTTTCATGCGTTATTTTAAATATTTGCATTTAATAATGATAATACATTTGATTTTAATATTACTCGCCTCTTCCCATGTGAACGGGATATTGGATGTTTGCTGCAGCCACACCACACAATTTTAAAAATCCCACATATTCCCATCTCTCCTTTCATGGGTTATTTTTAAATATTTGCATTTAATAATGATAATACATTTGATTTTAATATTACTCGCCTCTTCCCATGTGAACGGGATATTGGATGTTTGAGCTTTTTCCCACCTTTGTAAAAAAGTCTGGCAGTACCTGAGCTTTTGGCCAAACACCAAGGTCCCTTCTAACCCAAACAATTCCTTGATTCTCATTCTATGATCATGATAAATGTAATTTCTGCTGGAAATATTTCTGTCACCCAGGAGGTAGCTGTAAGATATTGCTCAACCTGTAAATTGTCAGCACTGAGGTGATTTTACTGATGATATAAATAAGTCCCTAGTCATTTTTACTTCAGTGATACTTTGAAAATGGTGGCAGACTGTGGTCGAGGGTTGTTTATCAAGGAAAAAAAAAACCCAATAGCTATGTTTGTAGAGTCATTTCCACTTGGGCAATAGTGAAATGTGAAAGGTCTGGGCAGAAGTCTGATGAGGAGAGGCTGAGGGAGCTGAGGTTGCTTAGCCTGGAGTAAAAGGAGGCTCAGGTTGTTGTTCAAAATAGGTTATTTCACCTGATATTCAAGAAGCCAATCCACATGCTGAGTCGAGGAATTTTATTTATTTACAGTCCCAAGCAGACATGGCTGCTGAGTGGCAAATCCACAAAGCCTACATGCTGATTGTTTCACTATTTATACATTTTAGCAAACAAAGGTATAAATGCTCACTGGCTACAAGTTATATAGTTCTCTTTAATTAATTTGTATTCTGTCTTCTGTTGGTTAAATAATTCCCTTATTCTCATGCTAATTATTCTGTATGGTCAGGCCTTCTCCTGAGTCGGTGGGTTTCTTGAGCCCATGAGTCATAATCTGCCTGTCAGAATTACCTTTTATCCAGCTCCAGCCCATTCCAGCACAGCTGCAGATTTGGCTTTGTTAATTCCATCCTTATCTCAGGAGTTCTGCCAAGCGTTCTGGTGCCCTGTGAATTCTGCATTCTTTTGTGTCCCCTCTCAGTGCCACATCCTTCTCCCCAAGCTTTGTGAACCTCCCCGCGCCCGAGATCATTGAAAATCAGTGTCAAACATGAAACTTTAACAAGCCAACTCCACCGGCACGCCGTTTATCCCTCTAACACCGGCTCATCCCGGGGAGCCCTCCTCACCCTCACACCGCCGAGAGGCGGCTGTGGCCAGCTGGGGGCCGGCCTCCTCTCCGGCAACCAGCAAATGGCCTCGCGTTGTGCCAGGGCAGGTTTCCGCCGGATACCGGGAACAATCGCCTCACTGGAAGGGCTGCCAAGCATTGGAACAGGCTGTCCAGGGAAGCGGCGGAGTCACCATGCCTGCAAGCGTGCGGATGTGGTCGTTGGGGCCGTGTTTTGGTGGCGGGCCGGCAGTGCCGGCTTAACGGCCGGACCCGATCATCCCGGCGGCGTTTCCCAACCCAAACCCCTCCGCGACCCGGCATTCCCGGAGCCGTCCCGCTCCCCGAGCCGACGGCGCGCGCTCCTCCCTCTTCCCACCGGGAGGAAGGGCGGGACCACGGCGTCATCGGCGCGCGCCCGCAGCGCCGCCCGCCCGGGAACATGTCGCCGCCGCTCTTCAGCCTGCCCGAGGCGCGGCTCCGCTTCACGGTGAGCCTTCCCCGCCTCCCTCCTGCCTTGTCTCCGTCCTTCCTGCCTTCCCTCCATCCCTGCCGCTCGCACGGGAAGCTGCGGGGCCGGGCTGTGCCTCGGCGCCGCCGGGCCGGCCGGGGCTGCTGGCAGGAGCGGCCCGGGCGCTCCTTTATGGAGCGCTGAGCGCGGCCGAGGCGCGGCGGTGTGGGAGTGGGAATGGGAGTGAGGGCGGGGCTGCACGCCGGCTGGGCCAAGGGTGGGGGCATCAGTCTTCAGGTCAGCGAAAATTAATGTACAAGGCAATGAAAGTGTAGCGTGCCCCCCGCAGCAAAAGGTCCCCGCGTATTGCACTTGGCGCCTCTGCTGAAGGATGCTCTTCCTCGCCCAGAGCTGGGGGGCTCCGTGTGTTCCCAGGCCTCTGGATCCCGGCGTTTGCCACCCAGGTTGTCAGACGAGAGGATGGGATTTGCACAGAAGTGCTCGAGGCGCAAGCACTCGATCCATTAGAGCGATTTTGTAACGGGAAGTAAGGTTTAGGTTTGCAGGTGATAATTGGGAGGAGCTGTTAACTCCCTTGAAGACAGGGAGAGGCTCTCAGGCACATGATGTGACCTTTCAGGACCAGCAATTGGACTCAGTGATCTTTGGGGGTCTCTTCCGACTCCGAGTATTCTCTGATCTGTGTCCCACAGCATCATAACCACCTGAAGTTGTGAATGCAGCACTTGGGACAATGACAGATACAGCGCTGGTCACAAGAGCGTGATCCTCTGTGTATCACTTAGAAATGGTGTTTTCACCACACTGTTAGCCCGGGTTTGAGGTGTGATGCTCTGCTCACCTGCCTGATATCCCATGTGCTTGTTGTTTGCCCTTCTTGTTACAGAGGCCTCTCTGTAAACTAACACGTGGTGTGTGGCAGAAAGATTCCTTGTTATTTCTGTCCACTGTCAGAGGAAGGAGAAAGATCCTTTTAGATTTGTACTGGTGTTGTAGCTTTTCTTTCTTTCTGTTTTGGTAGACGTCCACCAGAGAGGCTCTGATTAACAAAAGCATCAAGCCGTTGTTGAATGCATTTAACCAGGTTCCTGGAAGGTAAGTAAAGGCCACTTGATTTTTTTAAAAGTGCCTGTTTAGATAAGTTTTAGTAATCTTGTGCCTGAAGGCTGTTACTAACTAAGGTGGAATGTTTGCATTTGCAGTGAAAATGAAAAGAAATGTACCTTGGATCAAGCTTTTAGAGTTGTTGTAGAAGAAGAAATAGTAAGTATTTTAAACTGCTGAAGCTTATCTCTTGTTGAACCTCAAATTTCTATTAGCAGGCTAGTGTATTAATGTAACAGCAACTTACTTAAGTGTAAGAAATCACTTTATTAAAAACAGGAGCTTTGTAATGGTGAGGTAATTGAGATTAAATACAGATGATTCCAGGAGGTTGGTAGAATCTTGTATTTTACAGAATCACACTGTAGTGAGAGCTGTTGTCTGAGCCTTTTCTAGCAGTTCTTTATAATGTTTATGAAGGTCTGCTGCATATTAAAATTACAGTTCATAAACATGCATTGTTCAATAACTGTACTTTAGGGGTGGGTGGAAAGGATAGGTTTGGAGTAGATGTCAGAAAGAAATTCTTCACTGTGAGGGTGGTGAGGCACTGGAACAAGTTGCGTACTTTAGGGGTGGGTGGAAAGGGTAGGTTTGGAGTAGATGTCAGAAATTCTTCACTGTGAGGGTGGTGAGGCACTGGAACAAGTTGTCCCAAGATGTTGTGGATGCCCCATCCCTGGAAGGGATCAAGGTCAGGTTGGATGGGGCTTTTAGCAACCTGGGCTAGTGAAAGGTGTCTCTGCCCCTGGCAGGGGGTTTGAACAATGAGATGTTTTGGCCTCCTCAAAACTATTTTGTGATTTGTTACTTATTCAACAAAGCTGCCTTGTCAGCAGAAAAGAATGATGAAAGGAGTTAAATAGTTTATGGTCAAATAATATTTGAATGAAGTCTGAATGTGGGATATTAATTTTTGGAGGTAAATGACTCTGTGCATTTGGATCTTTAGTGGCTGGAAGCAGTCAGGAAAGGTTTAATTCTCAATAAAAACTTACTGCAGTTAAATGATAGGTCAGATTTCATAGATTGTTTTGGAAAGTTGAATGTCAATATTTGTTTTAAATGTGCCTACTTGGAAACAAGAATTTTAGTTTTGTTAGATACATTATAGTCAGACTGGAGCATCTCAACACTGTTTTCTTTGTTTAGATAAACAAAGCTCCATGTGAGAATCTCCTGGCAATTATTTCTCTTGCTATTAATGGAGTCACAGAGGGTGAGCATCTCTCTTTCAAATCTTTTGGCAGTTTTGGGGGCCATGTAGGGGAATTTTAAAATCTTGATTTCTGTAAATCATCTACTGTGCTTACATTTGATGACATATAGCTCTTATGCTAGTGGTTAAGCTTGGGTTTGTTTCAGAAGAGAAATTAAATATAATATATTTAAATTTGGTTATATTTGTGACATTTGTGTTGGAATTTTTTTGTTGTTGTTAATAAAGAAAGATGAATGCGTTTGGTTGCAGCATGATTAGCAGTTTCTTTGTCCAGCACTCTAAAATGATTAGCAGATTCCAACCATCATCATTTCAGAGATGAGACCACTGAGGCAGAAGGTAAAATGACTTGGCACAGGCAGAAATAACATCTCCTGGGTATCTGTGCTCATCTCCTGTCAGTGTATGGCTGGTTTTTAAATACTTGAATCTGTTTCAATAGCAGATTGTGTCAGAAATCAGTGTGCTGTTCTCCTCTGAAGTGGCTTTTGCTCTCTTCCTTTTGTTTATTTGTTCACATTATTCATCAAAAATGGTTTGTTTTAGTGAGTGCAGGTCAATTACATGTATGTTTTATGAGCTGTAGAATAACAAGAGCTGTGCTATGAGGAGTGCAGGCACTGCCTGCAGAGCCTGGGTGGATGGACTTGGAACACTGTTTTAATGGGGCTTGCAAAGGCTCTCAGGCTTCATGGATGTGTGTAGTGGGACTAACTGTGCATAGAGAAGTCTGAAAGAGTTCACTTGCAGTCTGCAAAAAGGTGTGACATTGTTTCAGACTTTGAGGTCGTTAGAACAGTGATTTTTTTAATATTTGTTTTATGTTAGTGCAAAGCTTTTGCAAATCTCATTTGAGTATGTTTAGAAATAGCTTTAATGAAAGCTTGCATTTTAGCCCAAGTTTTCTGTTAGGATTTGTAGGAATTCAGAAGAACTTCTTTCTTCTACTTTTTCTAATAAAATGTCCCTCAAGTGCTGTGCATCTCTTTGTTTTATATTTCAGTTCAGATTTGTTGAATAAAAAATTCCCTGTTCCTTACAGGTATCTGCACTGCATCAACTCCTTTTGTGCTTTTGGGGGATGTTCTGGATTGCCTCCCTTTGGATCAGTGTGACAAAATTTTCACTTTTGTGGAGAAAAATGTTGCTACGTGGAAATCGGTAGGTATTTTTGCAAAATGTTGCATAGTTTGGCCAAAGCTTTTGTCTACCAGAACCATATTAATGAACAGAATTTAATTGTCTTTGTGGCTGACACATGTGTGTCAGGAACTCCAGCGATAGCACCTGAAAAGAATTCTACTGTCTCAGAGTTTTCCTAATCTGGATTTTCTAACTAGAACCTCCTCCCATAGTCATTCAGGCTGGTTTGTTTCAGGTAACATGATGGCCCCTGATATATTCACGATATAATTTTTGATACTTGTTAATTCAAGTATCCACCAATTTCTTCTTCCAGATCACCAGTACTGGGAACACCATAAATCTTTTGTGTGTTCTCTTTGCTTATTTGTATAAATCATGCATGGAATAATAAAGGAAGTGAGTGTAAAAATTCGTGCATTCCAAGAAAAAAAAAGTGGATGGTGTTCTTACAGTTCATTGTCACGTGTGGGTTTTTTTTATGAAGGCTGGATGTAAATGTATTTTATGCTTTCTTGGAGTTTGTGGGACTTGCCTTTCTTTTTGTGAAACCTGCCTGTTATGTAAAGGAAGACTCATATTTAGCTATCTGTAGGAGTGACTTACTCATATCTTGTGATTGGATTGAATCTGCTCAAGAAGGTTTTATGATCTCTTAATGTTCTAAATACCTTTACTCTGTTTCAGAACACATTTTACTCTGCAGGGAAGAATTACTTGCTGCGCATGTGCAATGGTGAGTGGTAAAATTGGGGAGGGTGGAGCAGTATTAAAGAACTTCCTATCTCAGCGGATGAAAATTAGTTTAATAATTTGATTTAAATTCAGCTGTGTTCAGTAAGTAATGAAGTTAAAAGGTGCATCACTCAACAGGTACATTACTTTTTACTTTACATTACTTTTAATTAATAAGCAAGAATGTGTAAATGTAATTCAGACCTCGGGTAACTGGTAACTGTTCATGACTGGAGATTATTGTAGAAGAATATCATTCCTCAGCAATGACAAGGCCTGTATCCAAGGCTATATTTGAGTAGAATTCATTCAAATTTATTTTTTATTGGTGTTGAAGGTGTTAGGAGAATTGGCAGAATGCATCCGGAAGAAATGTGTCTGGTCAGAGGGAGTCACTGGCATTCAAATTTACAATTACGAGCTTCCTTTCATTAGCTCTGTAGTTCATGTAATTAGCAGGGCTTGAATTCTGTTACATGAGAAATGAAAAGAGGGATAAATACTAATATTCTTTACTTTTTACAATATTTAGATCTCCTAAGAAGATTATCTAAGTCACAAAACACAGTCTTCTGTGGAAGAATTCAGCTGTTCTTGGCTAGGTTATTTCCACTTTCAGAAAAGTCAGGTGAGATTTTTTGCATTTCATCACACTTAACATCAAGACTAAATAAGCTGAATCTTTAAAGTCTGTGATGGTTGCAGACCAAATCCAGATGGAGCAAATCACTTTGCAGTTGCATCCTAGTTCTTGTGCCTGTCCTTGACGTTGTGACTTTTATTTGGTTTGATTTCAAATGTAAGCTTTGAATGCTCTGATAATTGAGTATCAGTATTTCATAAACAGACTTGGGAACTTCACGGCTTTTAAGACTTTCTCTTTGTTTTTCACAGGGCTTAACCTACAGAGTCAGTTTAACCTGGAAAATGTCACTGTTTTCAATACCAATGAACATGAGAGCACTCTGGGACAGAAGGTGAAAATTCCTATGTCATTTTTCATTGATTCTGCAGTAAATGTTTAAGATTGTTTACGCAAAAAGTGTTTGGGACTATAGGTTCGTCATTTGGTTGTCCCTCTGCCAGACTAAGCTGTTGTTTTGGGAATAGGCATTTCCAGATGCCTTTTATGGTACCTGGAACATTAAACTGTGCCATCTGAGGGAGAAAAAGATGGATTTGATTGTGATGAATGAGTACTGTCACCTACTGTGCAAAGTTTTCCCCACAGTATGCAGAGGACAGAGCTGTCTCTTCAGCTTTTTTCAGAAGTGAGGCTACCATTGCATTAAGACAGAAATTTATTGCACATATTACAGTAATAAAACTTCAGATTACAGTAATAATACTTCAGAGATCTTTTGAGTTACCAGCTTAAGCTTTCTGATCTAGTATGTAATTGAATGTTTATAGTAAACAACACTGTGAGAGCTCTCTGGAAACTGTAGTGGCCTTTGCATAAATCTTAAATATTTTTTTCCTATTTAGCACACCGAGGAGAGGGAAGAAGGAATGGATGTAGAAGAAGGTGAAATGGGAGATGATGAAGCACCAACAAGCTGGTGAGCTGACAGAAATTTAAAAGCAGAAGCAAAGTGAAAAGCATTTTAAAGTGAAAGGAAAAATGCTGTTTGGGAAATATCTTTACATATTGTGATCCAAATTCTCCTCATCATCTGCCCTCTGAAGATTAGATGTATCTAATCAGGGAAGACTCCTGGCAATGTCTTAATTGCTTAAGTTGCCTGGAAGACAGAAATTTAGAGAATTGAAAAAGTTGTATACCCTGGCTGAGAACCACTCTGGTTTTGACAGTTTTCCAAATTCTCTTCACAAAACTTGTTGTGATAAGATCTATTCAGGGATTTTGAGTGTATGCTTAAGGAGAAGAAGCTGTGTTCCTCTTAATACCACAGATGGTGAAAAACTCCTAAGATCCCTTTTATGTATTATTTTTGTTTTTATGGTGCAAAAGTAACAACAGACTGAATGGAAAACTCTTACAAGGACAAATTTTGAGTTACAGATTTCTCACTACTGACTTGCTAATTTACTTCCAAAATGAATAAGATTTTCTGGGGTTGTACATTCCTGAGTGAACTTGAATATTATATTTTGCTTTTCAGTATGGTTTTTTCCTCATTGTTTTTTCCACAGTTCCATTCCAATAGATTATAACCTGTATAGAAAATTCTGGTCACTTCAAGATTATTTTAGAAATCCTGTGCAGTGCTATGAGAAGGTGTCATGGAAAACATTTCTTAAGGTAATCTGAGTTCAGCTTTCAACCATTCAGCCTAAGTAAAGGTCATTGTTTACACAAGTAGCAGTGACTGCTTAAGCATGGAACAGTTCAAAGGCTCAGGCTGCTGGAAGATGATAGTGCATGAGGAAATGCATTTTGCTGTTTTCTACATAGTTCAAAGGCTCAGGCTTTTGAATGATAGTGCATTGAAGAAATGCAGGAAATGGAAGATGATAGTGCATGAGGAAATGCATTTTGCTGTTTTCTAAAGTTGGCTTTTTTAAGTAAATGAATATTATGTTTAAATGTACAGTAAACTCTCTAATGTATGTGTCAACATCAGAAATACTTCATATGTTGTTACAGTGCCTGAAGTACCTTTTTTTATGTTTTTTTAGCTGTAAAAAGCAGAAGTTGTGGGTTTGGGTGGGTTTTTTTACCCCAAGAAGATAAATAACTCTATCTAGTCCTACTTGTTATTTTTGAGTAGTCATATTGATTCCAGTGGGATCCTAAGGATTACTGGTTTCTAACGAAGCAAATCTCTTTGTAGAAGCAATGACTTGAATGTCCCCTTCAGCTATTGATTTAGTGGGATTCCATATTGATTTAGTGGGATCCTAAAGATTACTGGTTTCTAATGAAGCAAATCTCTTTGTAGAAGCAATGACTTGAATGTCCCCTTCAGCCAGTTGTTTCAGTTTTGCTTAGTATGAATATTGGTGAGGATTTATTGCTAAGGTACTGTTTCTTCAAAATTTGTCACTCAATATTTATTTAATTCAAAGAAGTTTAGTTATTTTTTTGTCTTCATTCTCTGTGTTCTGATAATAAGAGGTGACATCTGCTCAGACATTTTAATATAAATCTAATTTATGACATCTACTAATGGGGTCAAAAAAATCAAAAAAACCCACAAAAAACCACCACAGGTACAGTTCAGAAACTGATCAAGGCCAGACTTAAGTCTTTCAGATTAAATTTTTTACTGTAGCACTGTCATCATGTGAACCCTTTTTCTTCATTATGTCTAAACAGCAAAGCACTGTTCACAACCCAAAATGCTGTTTTTCTTAGCATACTTTAAATATTCTGTATGGTTACATGTTCTGATACAATAATGCTTTCAACTTCATTTGTGGTGTTCAGAGCGGTCCTACACATCGGTAACAAATGGGTTGTCTCAGTGGGCTGATAGCAGATTTACCAGGTGTTTTACTTGCTTTGGCTTTAAGTCTACAAAGGTTCAGTATTGTTTTCATGTGGTAAATAACTCTGTTTTGTAGTACTCAGAAGAAGTTTTGGCTGTTTTCAAAAGTTACAAATTGGACGACACTCAGGCTTCCCGAAAAAAGTTGGAAGAACTAAAAACAGGAGGAGAACATGTGTATTTTGCTAAGTTCCTAACTAGTGAAAAGGTATGTGGTTTCCCTTCCAGAATTCCAGCCTTATTGAGGTTGGAAGGAACCTATGTCTGGTTCAGCTACCCTGCTCAAAGCTCTCAGCTGGAGCAGTTGATCAGCACTATATCCAGTCAAGACTCCACAGTTTCTCTGGCTATCCCTTTACACTGTTTGGCTGCTTTATTTAGATAGATTTGCTCTCTTCCTTCTTCTGTTTTATTCTTTGTGGGTTGTCTCTGTTAATTAATGACTCGGGGGCTTCTCTTTCTGGAATAAGAGTCTTTAGTAACGCTGCCATTTGTTTATTGGATTTCATTTCTAAGGTTGCCTTTACAAAGATAAGTTAAAAGAGAGTAAATATTTAAAGATCTTTTGCTTTTTTATTGTTGTTTAGCTGATGGATTTACAGCTGAGTGACAGTAACTTCCGTCGTCACATCTTGTTGCAGTACCTAATACTCTTTCAGTACCTAAAGGGACAAGTAAAATTTAAAAGGTAATGTGAAAATATTTTGTGTTTTGAGGATGGGGAACTAGGAACTTGGAGATAAACCAAAATATTTTAAAATAGTTTTCCTACTTATTCTGAGGTTGTGGAGCCCACCCAAGGCTTGGTAAATACAGGGTGTGGCTGAAGTCATTTTACAGCAGGAAAGCAGAGGTCTCAATCTTTTCTCTGTTCCTCTGCCTGATTCTCTGCCCTCCTGTGCTCTAGTATTGATTTGACTTGCTCAAACTTGTGCCATTTCCTATACAGGCAACAGTGCAATCTGCTCATCTTTGCAGAGTAAGTTTTTTGCCAGGTTTGTGAGTTGTGGGGCCTCAGAGAAGTAGAGTCCATTAAAACTTGCTTACAATGAATGCTAGCCATGAGAGGGAAGGAGACTCTCCTTGGCAGCACCAACTTGTTAAGACCAGTTCAAGGTACTTGTGTGTGGCATCATTTTGAGTCTACACTGACTTTGCAATGTGGCATTGGTTGCTGATTTGTTTTTTTTTAGTGTACTGCAGAACTGTGTCTAAAATGGCAAGAAACAACAGTGGTGATTGTTGCTTTTATAAATTCATGGGATAGAAGCAAACCCCATCTGTCCCTAGTCTCTAATGTTATTCTGAAGAAAAACCCGTCTCTCATTTCCTGTGCCCTGGGCTGTATGTGCACATAATAATTAACATCCTTGACAAGGCAGCTGTTTCCCACCTGCTATATATTGCTTTTTGTAAACAGCTCTCAAAGAACTTTGTAAACTAGGATCATTATCCTAATTCTACAGCTCATTTATCAAGGCAGTCTAGTGGCTGAGAAGGAATGGAATTCAGATCTTCTGAATTCCAGTACATTCCTTTTGAGGTGACAGTCATTTCAGTGTCATTGCATTGAAATGTTCATTATAATTGGTCACTTCACTTACTGGTGGTCAAGGGTGAGATACAAATGGTGTAGTATAACACTTGGTGAGTGTTTTTGAGGTAAATCTTTTCCTTGTGCCCACTTGCTGTGTTTTGGGTCCAATATTGAGGTTTGATCTTGAATCACTCAAATGGGCTTCCTGTTGGGTGAATCTACACCTTGAAAGTATGGTCCCCAAGCACATCTAATCAATTCCACAAACGCCCTGGGACCAGAGCAGATCACATTCAAAGCACTTTCCTCAGATCCCCTCTAACACCCCTCAGAAGGTATGTAGTATAAATTCTGTTTTCTCAGCACACTTTCTGATGTGTTGGGTTTTTTTCAATTCCAGTTCAAACTATGTTCTAACAGATGAACAGTCTCTTTGGATTGAAGATACTACAAAAGCAGTCTACCAGGTTGGTACAGTATCTACTTTCATAAAAATTACATGGAAGAGTATTAAGTGTGTAATATTGTATCAGCCACCTTTGAAGCAGTAACCACCATTTTCTCTGGAGTTCTTTTCCTACATGTTCTGCAAGAGATACACTGCAAAAAGTTCACCTTATTTTCTCCCATTCATAGCTTCTTTCAGAAAATCCTCCAGATGGGGAAAGATTCTCCAAAATGGTAGAGGTGAGTATTTTGATGCCTGAACAAAGTCTATATAGCACATAAAAAACAGTTTCAGCTTATACTAACTTTTGGAACACACCTGTTATATCTGAGAAGACTTTTACCTCATCCTAGTTAAAAATGGTCTTGTAGTGTCTTTTTATTTTGTAGTCATATTTTATCCCGTGTTTTCATTAATACTCTTTTCTCCCTTCTTCTGGGGAGAAACAGAGATATGCCTGTATGTGCATGAGCAGATACAGGATGATGTGTTATTGAAAAGCAAAAAATACCTAAAAGTTTTTGCAGATAGGAGTCCTGTGCCCAAAGACATGGAAATGAAATACAAGTGAAATTAATTAAAACCTATGAAGTTGTCTTTTTGCTTTCCTTTTTTCCTTTACTTTGACCACATCTATTTTCTTGTCTAGGAGAAATAAATTTTCCCTTTTCCCACAATTTTTGAAGAGAGGAGTTACACTATTTTTGCATAAATTAAACCAGTTGCCTAAGATTATGCTGATGATCTTCAAGATAGTGACTGAAACACACAACCTAGAACAAAGTTTTCCCCTTAATTTTAATAGCTCCCTTTAAAACTTTGGGGTCAACTCTGAAAGTGCTTATGACCCTAATAATGTGCAATACTTTCTGTCTTTCTACAGCATATATTAAATACTGAAGAAAACTGGAACTCATGGAAAAATGAGGGCTGCCCAAGCTTTGTGAAAGAAAGGTAACTGTGTTATGAAACAGAAGCTTTCTGCTGCTCGTTTGAGATGGTGGTTCCACTTCAGAATCTGGTACCCATGGTGTATATTAACCACTCACACAGCTTGGAGATCTGTACAGTTGCCTGTCCCTTCAGTGAGTGCAGACTCTTAGATCTCTGCCAAAAGTCATAAGGCTTGCAGTGTGTCAGGGAAGAGCTGGTTATGGGTGTGTGGGCTCTCAGGAGAGCATTCTTCATTGTCTCAGGGCAATATTTTGTGGTACTGAGGATCCAGTGGTACTGAGGACCCTAGTTTGAAGTGGTTAGTGCCTGACTTTTCCATATATCCCTTTGGACTGCCTCTAATGAAGCCTTTGGCATTATGGCTTTGGCAGGGCAGCATACCTGGAGTTTGTGTAACAGTTCTCTTACGCAATTTATTTATTACTTTGCCACTTGATGGTGATCACTTACCTTAAAGGAAATGACAGTTAGGTGGCTTTCACCACTGAAAGTTTCCTGTGTTACTAACTAGTGGCAAAACTTGAACTTTGACTCCATGTGTCTGCTTGACTGTCTTGAGGGGATGACCAGACATTTGTCTTCCACCCTTCTTCATTTTACACAGATACTGTGGCTTTTTTGTGGTAAGGAGCATCTGGGTCATTATATCTTTGGAGATTCCCTTTTATTGGGGAGATGAGGTGCAGCCACCTCTTCATGACTTAAGCTGTTTGTAAATAAAAGGGAGGGGGGCTGTTAGTAATTACTGTTGCAGGGGGATTGTGGGGAAGTAAAATTATGAAATTTGACTTTTATAAATATTCTGTCTCCTTTAGATCTCATCCAGAGTTTCAGCTTGGGTAGGTCTTGCCCTAACCTCAGTGCTCTGGGATCTCCATTCTCTAATCCCATGAAATCAGGTGCAGCTGGGGAAAGAGACCTTGCAGCCATGATCCCAGCAGCAGGGTAGATCACAACCTGCTGGCACAATTGTGATTTGCTTCCTTCTGTTTATTGGGACTCTGGTAGACTTTTACATTTTTGAGTGAACTAATTTTGATGTCTGGCAGAATCCTTTATCTCTACTTTGCCTTCTCTCACCTTTTCTCCGCTGCCTCCTTCTACCCTTAGACTCATTGTCCCTCAATCCTTTTATTATGATTTAACTTGGCACCATCTCAAGGTGAAAGGTGAAGGTGAAACAGCTTTTTCTGTTCTTGAGATATTACTGGTTTGATACTAAAGAGCTTTTTTTTTCTTTAGACCTCCTGATTCTAAGCCAATGAGGCCTGTGAGGAAGAGGCCAGCTCCAGAGGACTTCTTAGGAAAAGGATCAAACAAAAAAATCCTTATGGGGAAGTATGTTGGTTTCTCTTTTGCTTTACAAAATTTCTGGTTTGGCTTGGTTAATTGGTTTGGGGGATTTTGTGTTTGTGGTTTTTTTCCCCCCACTCATTTTTCTATACACTAATTTTCAAACATCCTTACTCTGGAACTGCCAAAGAACAGCCAAAAGATATATCACTCTTTTAAAATTTGCAGTAGGCTTTCTTTCCTTATAACCATCTTTTACAGAGCCTTTCAAAGCAGTCCATAAGTGTGGCATGGTAGAATGGTGAACATAAACAATGTGTGTTTATGCTTTTGTTTTCAGTGAGGAACTGACCCGCCTTTGGAATTTATGTCCTGATAACATGGAAGCCTGTAAATCTGAGAGTAGGTAGGTAAAAAATGAGTGTGTCATTGTTTAAAGCTAACTAATTAGCACTCTAATTAGAGAGTTACCAAATTTGCATAAGGAAGATGTGCAAGGTGATCTTAGGAGGTGTGCATTTCACACCTTGAGAGAAGGTGGTTGTATGAATCTTTGCCCTGAAATCTCTTTACAGTTTTCCTCACTTCTTCGTGTGTTTATGCTGCCAGTAATTTTCATTTAAAGTAAAATCTAAGCTGAAAACCAGATGAAAACTCTCCTTTTGTAGAACATAATTGTATAATTAATTAGCTTATATAATGAAGGAAGATTGCCAAGTCTGGCTCTGATGAAGTTAGCATGCTACTTGGCTATGATTTTCGAGCAGGCCTGTGCTTTAAACAATGCTAGATAAGAGGAAATTGGCTACCAGGCATTGTTCCAGCACATACCGTGTCTGTTCATGGGGCAGATACAGAAAAGCACAGTTATTGGTTGTCCCTTATGCTTGCACAATTGTAGGAAATGCTTAAAATGTACTCTGCTACACAACTTTCTTTGTTACAGATGCCAAAATCTCTTTTACTGTGCAGACATGATACAAAGTAAGAAAATTTGGAGAAGGAATGGGACAGTTCCCAAAGAGAACTCTGCTAGTAGTGGTTGCCTGGGGAGAGGTGCTAGCTGTGCAGATATCCTGGGTGGAGGAATTGCTTTTCTAGAGGTTCAGAGCTTTGCAGAGAAAGTGCCCTCCTTTCTTGTGAGGCTGGGATGTACAGGAAGGCCTTTGGCAGGATACCTGCCTTTAGTAGGCCAAGGGATGAAGGTGGAGTTGTGTTTGGTTCAGTGTGTGTGATTGTATTGTGCTGCAATGTCTTTAAATAAAAATAAATAAAGCCCTTAAATGGAGATAAACAAAGAAAATGCATGCCATGGTAAACAGGAAATAGATCCCACAGCATCCGGATTCAGTTGCAAGGTTTTGTTACGGGCTCTTTGACTGTACATGGTCAAGTGAGTGTAGCCTTTTGCTTTGGTTCTTCATATCTCCCTTCAAATGGGGTAATACTTCCTTAGCTGCCCCCTTTGTAGATGGTTGTTTTGGGGATAATATGACAGGACTCAAATGGGTTTTCAAGGCACTGGCTTTGGTGCCAGTAGTCAGTGATGATGCATAGGGCACAGCTGCCCTGGGCAAAATGCCTTTTTCAAAACAAAATTGAAGTGAATTTATAGACCAGTGCTTCACCCCCTGCTCCAGCCCTTTACTAGACTCCCTTGCAGAAGCAGGTGTGTCCCTGTCGGCATTAGGTAGGAGAAATACAGATCATTATGAGCTTGCTTTGCACCACTGTGAGTCTTGGCTCTCAGTAACCTACAGCTCTCACACAGTCTGTGTTTCTTGGGTAGAGTCTTCTCAGCAGCAAACCGTCCTGATGGTGTGAAATTTCATTTCTGTTCTGTTTTTAGGTCAGGGTTCCTTTTGTGCTGCTCTGAGTGCCTGTCAGAACCAGCCACAAGCAGTTCCGAGAGCAGATGGAACTGAGGTGGGGGGTGGCAGGGACAGCCATGTTTTGATGCTGTCAAATGGCACAAAACTAGCAACCATTTTAGACTTCTGAGCGTTTGTGAGCAGTGCAAATGCTGTTGGCAGATGTTGATGCCACCTCTTGGTATGGCAGGAGGTTTAAATGTGTATAATAGGCAGTGCTAGCAACTGCTGGCACACTCTAGTGGTTATGCAGTTAATAATTGCATAGCCACATATATCAAACAGTTTCTTTGCTTAATTGTTAAATTTGAGTGGGTTGGTTTGGGATTTGTATTTTTCTCTTCAGTGGATGAGCTTGAGACGTGTCTGAAGGAACAAAGACTGTCTGTTTTAGAGAAGTTTGTGAAGCCTATTAAGCTCCTTATTTGATTTTTTTTTTTTTAGGGAATATATGCCAACACTGGAGGAATTTTTTGAGGAAGCTATTGAACAAGCAGACCCTGAAAACATGGTTGAAAATAAGTATAAGTATGTCCATCTCTGCTGTGTTTCACTTGGTTTTAATCTGTTTCATTTTTGGATTGTTAAAGAAAACAGACTGTTCTCAGCATTACTAGTATCTGTGTAGGACTCCAGAAATGTACAAAAACTGATTAAATTTGGACAGAATTGTATTACTAAATGTCTCAAATCTTTCTCTGTGTTTTTACAGATGCCAGACTTTACTAGTCAAACTTGTGTTTTATTGTAGGGCGGTGAACAATTCTAACTATGGCTGGAGAGCACTGAGACTTCTGGCACGCAGGAGTCCCCACTTCTTCCAGCCAACAAACCAACAATTCAAGAGTTTACCTGAATATCTAGAAAACATGGTAATCAAATTAGCCAAGGAACTGCCTGTAAGTAATATTATCCTCTAATAATAAATGCTGAATTCGTTCACTTTCTGGTTGTCCCTCTGCAGTCCATTTGGTACATGAGGACAGAGGGGGCCAAAAAAAATTGCCAGGAAAAAATTTTGTACACTGAAGTAAAAAATACAAACAAAATTGGTCTAATCTCTGAAGATCTCAGTAACAATAAACTGAGTAACACTGATTAACCTAGTAACTGTTCAGCCCTGCCTTGTCCTCTGAAAAAACAACAGCTGTGGCAATCCTGTTGGTAGGCAGGAGTATATATGTATATTTATATGTATGTGTATGTGAATATATACAATTATATACATTAACCCAGCTGCTTGGGTTCCATGTTGCAGTGCAGACCAATTTTATGGAGGGTCTAAGTCAGAATCATGGCTCATGAATATACAGGGATGGCAGGAAAAGAGGCAGCGTGTGTAGCTGATGGTGCTGCACTAAGTGTTACCAGAGCTTTACAGCAAGGTTTGCCAGAGTTCTTCTATCAGCTCCCTGACTTCTAAAATAGGCAAAACAAGAATAAACCTTGTGGAGCTGTAAAATTTAAGGCATTAACCCTTTGCTTGATCAACAGTACAAATTTGAGTCTGGGGAGGGCCTTTCAGGTGGCTTTATACACAGTGATAAGAGAGGCTGCCAATGGAGAAGGGACACTTTCTGCACCTCTGAATTAGCACACAACCCAGCAATGTCTTGCAGATACAAACCCCTGCTTCTCTACTGAGAACTTCTTTTGTGTAATGTGAGGTCTAAAGGTTGGAGTTTAATATAGGGCTGTTTTGTTTGTCCAGCCATCAGAGTTAACTGTATGCTAAGAGCAAGTTCAGAAAAAATGTGGGGATTTTGATTTGTTGAATGTATTAAGGTATGGCTGTATGCAATATTCCTGATGGTACTACTGTCATGTGCCAAAGGCTATGGCAAGAAACAACTATCTACCTAAGGCCCGTGGCTGAAATGTAGAAAAGGATTAAACATTTTGGCTGATCAGTACCTGAATGAGGGAGTGAAAAGTTTGTTGTTTGTATATTTGAGTGTCACCTTCCAGAAGTCTGTAAGTACATAAATTTTGGGGAATTCCCCAGTGTGGAATAAAATCAGTGAATAACAATAATAATGATTTTTTTTTAAAAAATGTTCATCATTGGTGATCTTCAATTTGGTTGGCTGGGGTTTTTTTTATGCAGGTGATAAAGCTACCTATGGAATACTTAGTTGTTGTTACTATGAAAAGGAAGACTCCTATATAAGTCAGTGGATGCTTTTATGAGTTTTTTTTTAGTTAGTAATACATTTTATTAGAACTTACTGGTGTTACTGGTGTTTAGGAGACTCTGGGGAATTTTTAATTCTCATGTGGGATTGTGTCAGGCTTTCCATTCTAACACGCATTCCAGAGACAAGCACAGAGCTGTAGAATTTCTCTTTGAACACAAAATTCATCCGGTGATGTTTAGTTCTTTCATTGTAGCCTCCTTCTGAAGAAATAAAAACAGGTGAAGATGAAGATGAGGAAGATAATGATGCTTTATTAAAGGAAAACAATGAAAGTAAGATTTGCATATTCTCGGTCTTTTCAGTTTTTCTCTTGATGTGTATTGCAGAATCTGTGTTTTAACGTAGTTTCCACTGAGGGCCATCAGTCCTACTTACCCCAGTGCATTTGCACCAAAAAGCACAGCCTTTTTGGGACACAGGGCACCAGGAGCAGCCTCCCAGTGTCCTGGCCTGCAATGCTGAAAGCTTCCAACCTGTTGGATTTGCACTTCCACTAGGAGCACCTTTTCTGCTATGTGGTCTATGTTGCCAGTGTCACTGGGTGTTCATGGCTGAAATGTCAGCTGTGTAAAAGCCTGTGTGAGTGCTCCTCACCCATTTTCCTGTTCTCTCTGCCCTTTAATCACTGGGCTACGCACTTTCCCCTAGCCCATCCTGGGGTGGTAACTGTGGGACTTTCAAAAATGCATATATTCCAACTCTGAGGTCTTTACTTCCTCTTCATTTAAAATACCTTAAAGGCAAAAGTTTATTTGGGAGAAGAGCAACCTTCCTGACAAACATCATCTCGCTCATTTTTCTCCACAATCCATGTCTGTTTGTCTCTTGCCTTTAATCCTGGCATGTCCTGCTCCTAGGTGTCCTGCCCCATCTCCTTTGTCTGTGAATCTGCCCTCTTCCATCCTCATTCATGCCTTCATCTCACAGCACCTTCTCCCTTGTGGGTTGTAACCCTGTGTCCCAGCTCCTGGATCCAGCATGAGTGGATGGGATACGCAGGGTACCTCTGGCAGCTGAGGGTACCTCTTGCGTACTGTGTTCTGTCAGTGGAAAGCCACTTCTGGGCCTCTCTGGATCTCCCTCCTGTTGCCCTTTTCCATCCATCACTTGACCTTCTCCACAGTCTCCTTTGCAGTAGCAGAGAAGTTCTTTCCTCTTCAGCTTACTGCTAATTCACACAGCCTTTGTGGTGTCGCTGTGTGGGATTTACATCCTTCTTTAAATCTTGTCTTAGAGCAACGCTGGCAGAGCCGTGGTCTGCTGTGCTTAGACATAAGGGAAATTATCTGAAGGCTTTTATTGCTTTGTTGTGTTGCATCTTTTGTCCTTTCCTTCAATGTGGCTTTAGTTCAGATAAATGACTGACTGATAAGCGCTGGAGAGACTTGAAATTTCTACTCCATGCCAGCTGTCTCTTCAAGTGGCACAAGAAGGGACTAATTTTTAATAAGATTGTTTTTTCATGAAATATATTTTATTTAAATATTAGGAATATTATTAATTTCTCTATGTATTTCAATTGTGGTGGTTTTTTCTTTAAAATTGTGAAATGAGCATGGGTAGTGAGCCATAGATTGTAG
This sequence comes from Onychostruthus taczanowskii, assembly GCF_017590055.1. NCBI lineage: Eukaryota > Metazoa > Chordata > Aves > Passeriformes > Passeridae > Onychostruthus > Onychostruthus taczanowskii. Next base: position 9,746,267 of record NW_024498795.1, read on the forward strand.
ACCATGATAAGCTATGAATGTGCGAACCCATCTGTAATCCCTATAGCACTTGGCTTCTCAGCAGAGCCTAGTGTTCCATGGTTTGTATGTCAATGCCAGAATGATAGAAAATTCCTTAAAGTACTGACTACACATGAAATTTATAGTCATAGCCAATAGGAACATGAGAAAAAAACGGAATGAAACTGGGTTTGTTTGCGTTTTTTTGCCTGGGTTGACTTTGAGTAAGGTGACTAAAAAATTCCAAAACACAGATAAATGTTAAAGATCACTCTGTATTTTAATGTTATAATTGACTTGTGTTGAAAACTGTAGTCTGTCTGTCAAAATCCTTGTTTTCATTTGGAGCAGACAGTTCTGATGTATTTAAGACTTAGGCACTTCTCTCAATATAAAAGGAGGTAACATAAAAAGCAAGATTTTCCTTATTATGGGCATGAAGGGACATGGCTCTTGAAACCCAGGTAAAAATCTGTTCTCGGAGCTTGGGTAGGTTTGGAACGCTGCAGAAAAGGTGTAAGTCAGTCTCAGTAAATAAACAGAGGATTTAAAATGGGACGAATCAGGGAAGATTCATTTGCAGTGTCTGGAGATGTTTCCCCGTGTCTCAGATTCCTTCTCTGTTTTCCCCAGGTCCAGAGGTGCAACGGGACAAAGCCATGACGGGCGAGCAGATCGAGTCCTTCGCGAACAGGCTGGGGGAGCAGTGGAAGGCCTTGGCCCCCTACTTGGAGATGAAGGAATCCGATATCCGGCAGATTGAGCTGGACAGCGAGGATGTGAAGATGAGAGCCAAGCAGCTGCTGGTGGCCTGGCAGGATCAGGAGGGCACTCACGCCACCCCCGAGAACCTGATCACGGCGCTGACCAAAGCCGGGCTCGGGGACCTGGCCGAAAGCCTCACCAACGACACCGAAGGCAGCAGCTAACTCGCCTCAGATGCCAACTGACTGACTTGGGGCTGGGGGTGTTGGTAATTGTGACTCTTCTGGTGCTTGCCATTGATGATTGTTACTTTTGTCACTAGGTAACAGATTTCTGATAGGTATTTTATGTTCAGTAAATGATATTAAAGCTTTTTAATATTACTGTTGGATTGTCCAGATTGTCTGAGAAAAGGATTAGTCGCCCTGGCCTGGAACTAGGAAGCTTTATCTTTAGTGGTAGAGCATGAAGGGGAGGATGGAGAGTCCTGGCAGCTTTTGGGGCAGGCTGTGGGACTGTTTGGCACCGGCAGAACTCGGGTTGCTCCCACTGGACAGAGAATTGGCAAGCTTGTTCCTCACAGCAGGGAAGGACTGTGTGTGAAGGACTTTGGATTCACCTTTTGAGGTGATGGGAGCTGAGGACTGTCAAAACCTACCTGGTAGAGGTAAAATAAAAGGGTTGTGATGGTGCTCCAAGGCTTCCAGGGAAGGAGTCCTGTCCTGCTCTCCCACTGAAGCACTGGTTCAGTCAATGATCACGAGATTTCCATACTGATTTTTGTTAGTGATTATTTTTAGCTTCTCATTCTTTGGCTGTGTAGGAACACCCCTGAGTAGTGGTAAACAAAGAATTTTTTTGTCACAGGTTACCGTGAAGGTTTCATTTGAAGGCCGTGGTTGTCTGTAGATGGGTACAAGAAGCTGTTTTCCCTCAAAACTGTGAGAGATTTTTGTGGTGTTAAGTGGCAGCTAGCTACCACTTGTTCTGTGGCTAGTTTGTGTAGTGTTTCTGTCAGTGAACTCTTTTCTGTATTTCTTCAGCTATTCACTGATAGCTGTGTATTTCCAGCATGATTAGCTACCATGGCAAAAGAGAGTTCCTGCCTGCCATTGATGGGTTTCGTGCCTGCTGCCCCACTTCGCACTTAAGTGAAATTAGGAATTTGATTAGGGTGCTTCAGTGAAGGTTGGTAGGGGCAGAGATACAGGAAAATTATTGGAAATAATAGCCCAGGTCTTAATTCCTGCTGCAGGTAGGGATTGTAGAAGGTATGAACTTCAACAGTTTCAGCTGGACTTGAGCATATTGTGAGTGGAGCTGTGCAGGTGTGACTGACAACTTCAGTGCTGGGAAGGCCGAGGATGACAGTGGGAGGATGTAGTCCCACAACGCAGCAACCAGGCACGGACACCATCCCTCCTTCCCCTGTAACAGGATCCAGAACAAGAATTTAACCCTGGAGGAGGCTGTAGTGTTTCTGTCAGGGGCCTTCCTTAATGGGCAGAACTTGCCATGAAGCATCATTCCACTTAAAATACAGCCCCAGGCCTTCGGTGTGCTCCCAGGTGATGCTGTGCCGGGAAGGTGGCACTGGAGTAACGATTGCAAGGCAGAAGAGCTATGTGTGACAGCCACAGCTGCTGCCAGTGTCCCCAGGGAAGGGTAAAGGACCCTTTCTGATCAAGTGAGGCACAGGCAAACTCAGCACCCTGCCAACAGAAGCGAAAGTATTTCTTACGAATGTGGAACAGCTCTTCCAGAAGGCACTGGGACATAACACTGGGAATTTGTACATCGAGGGGTGAGGGGATTGTTGACATTGATAGTGCTTTTTAGGCTGTAGCCATTGCTGAAAGGCTTTTTTTACAGCAGTCACACACATCCACTTACTGCAGAAGGTCCTGTAAATAAGCAAAGCCCAGTTTTGCAGCCACCACACTGGACTTAGCTACTGAGTAATGAGTAACAGGACAGGAGACACATCCCTACAGCTTAAAAAAAAAAGTGACTTTATTCCATGACTGCTTTGAGACATTCATTAGTGGTGGCCCAAGAAGTGAAAACAAACTGACTACAGTACCAGGACAGGAGCTGTTTTTAATGGAGACACATTGTTGATCACAATTTATTCTGAAATCATGAGATGCCAGCAACAGAACAGACTGAATCAGCAGGTCAGGCTGGACAAATACTTGATTGTAGCCACAGCTGTTGGCTACGGGCAGCAGCACTGAGTTACACAACAAGGCAACGGTTTCTCTTCTACCTTCCTGACAGAACTGCCAGGTAAGGCGAAGGATGGACAGCTACTGAACTGTGGTATAAACCATGCAAGAGTAACAAATGTGAGAGTAGGTGTGTAATAAATACTTGATGACATTAGAGAAGAAGGAGGAGGAGAGGCTCATTAAAAAAAAAAAAATTATCTTCTGCAAGACATTAAAGCTATTTTAAGTATTGTCACCACCACAGTGGGCAGTCCAGTCCCATAGTGACTAATTGGTACATGGATCAGTTTTAAAACAATAGCCCTCTGCACATGAGAAGGTTTGAACAAATTATTTATCCACTTGCTAAAGCTCTGGGGTTAAAGAAGTGATCAGTAATCAACATTTATTTCACACCTAGGCAGAATGGCTAAAACGGAAGACTATTGTTCAGCTGCTTCTTCAACGACTTCAATTCTGCGAGGCCCGTAGAGTAGAACATAAGCTATATGCCAGTCTCCACCCCCAGATAACCTCAAAATGTCTTCAGGTGTAACAATGCTGACTTTGTCATCATCAAATTTAATCCATTCATCTGCAAGGAAAACAAGAGGATCATTTGTAACTTAGGTGCATAAAATTGAAGCTTGCTTAACATCCCCTTTGCTGAAAGGAGCTGTGAAAAGTGGTTAGCAGGGCAATTTATTTATCATTTTTTACCTTGTTTCCTTTTAACCCAAGACACATAATGCCCAGAGGAACTTGATCTGCCTTGATGAGTTAGCACTGCTTGCAGGTCGTAATAGCCGCAATTGTTAGAGCCAATATCTGAATGGGAAAGAAAAAGTAATGCTGAGTCCTGCTTGAACAGCTGCAGTGTTTTTAACAGCTCGCAGTCCAAAGATGCATCAGCCAGGCCGCAGCACCATAGCTGTGTGTGCAAAACCCCAGCTGCAGCACAGTACAAAACCACTGTGAACTAAAGCAGCAGCTCTCAGCCAGGAGACTCTCAGGAAACTGAAGATATTGTGCATTCTCATGACATAAATACGTACCCATAAAAATTACTGATGGAATGCACAGGGTGAGTGCTTTGGACTTCCAGGCTCCAAGCCCTCCCAAAACTGAGGCAACACCAGCACCAACACAGCGCTTTTAGAAGTCCAGTTTAAGTTTTTGTTTGGATTTCAGCCTTCTACCACACACTGACAAAACAGCTTGCAAAACAACTGCACGTTACGTGCAAATGTCTTTTGATGTGCCTGTCTTCTATTATCACCAGCTTGTCAGATGGATGGCAATTATGCCTTTCACTATCTCAACATTTTGGTTTACCTAATCTTTCCATTCCTGTCAGTCTTTGAAGATTAATTTTCAAAAGCATTAAAGAGACAGGGTTCTCAAAATAGTCCTACCATCAGGTACACTTAAACACAAGTAAATAGAAAGTTACTTTAAAGTAGATTTGATTCCCTGTACTCACCATCAGGAAAAGAAAATGGTTCATATTTAACTTCTTTCTGTGCACCATCACTTTTACTAGACTAAAAGAGAGAGTAAGTTGAATTAATGTGGAACAGTTTAATAAAAGCTCTAGCACAATCACATCAAATCCCAAGTCTCCACTAATTTAAGTACGTTTCTAAGTCCAAACATTTTTGTTCAACTTGAAAGAAGTTCATTGCTGTATTTTTTAGGTGGACATGCTAAAGCCTTTTCTGAAGACGACCAGTTTTAAAGCAAATACGTAACCATTTTAGCACAACACTGCCTGCAGTGTTCACCCACGAGATTTATGGGTTTGTTTATGAAACAATTCTGCAATTGCAGATTTATTCCTTGGTGGGGGCTTGCTAGCAGCAGAAGTGGCAATAAGAAAATACCAGAGACAGACTCTCAGTGCCAATACATTCTGTTCAAAAATAGCACTCTTTCCTTGCTCCCATCTGTGTAAGAGGGGATGCAAGCCTCATCCAAATGCTTAAAAGAATTTGACATGAGTTAGGCCAGGAAAAATACCAGCAAACTTTAAAAAAATAGCTAAAACATGACAGTTTTAGCTCATTTGCATTTGTCTTTGTTAAAGACAGGGAAGTCAATCTTAGAATTATGCAGACAGGATAAGACATGAGACCATTTTCCAAGTTTTTACAGTGCTGACTTTAAGCTCACTAGTACAACATGTACTCTAATTTTTACCAGTCAGGTACATAGCAGTGCCTTGTACAACCCTTTCCAGCTGCTGAGCAGGGAACAGCTTCCTACGCTCCACTCAAGAAGGGAGCAGCCACCAAACAGTAATATTTGAAGAGAGTAATTTTGTGTAACTTACAGAAAACTTTTAGGCATAGCACTGATAAACAGAAGCGCTACATTTTAATATATTTAATACCTGCTGTCTGACTACAGCATTTAACATTTCTCATCAAGCAAACACACCAAAGCAGATACTGTCTTTTCATGAAAATACAGGATAAAAAGATCTAAAGCTCAATACCAAGGAGTTTGCTATGTAAGAAAATAATATATTAAGGGACATCAAGTTTTCTCCAGTCCTTATTAGTACCCCAATTTCAAATGTATGAATTAGTGAAAGTGTTAGAAGACTTACGTTCTTTGGCTGTTGATTTACTTTTTTGTCTTCTAGATCTTTGAATTTTGATCGATAAGAAACCATTTTTTCCTGCAGGTCTGGCGTACACAGCTCGTACACATCCAACATAAGAGGAAATTTGACATCCTAGGAAGTAAAAAACAAAGATTTATTAATATGGCTTGGTACTCCACGTTAAAGCATTCTCTCATGGGAAGACAACACAATCAAATTAAATGCAACCCTCTTCAAACTGATGGCAACCTGACCTGCTGGGATTCTGGTGACCATATTTACCAAAAGAGCTACAATGCTTTCACAGAAGAATGTCTAATTCAGTATAAACAAACCACTATAAATTATTACCTTCAGCACAGACTAATAAATCAGATTCGTTATTGTTCGCTGTCATACTTTTACACTATGGAAATACCTATACAGGCCTAAGGGAAAAGAAAAAAGAGGAAGGCGTGTAGAATGACTGTACCCTGGCAAAAATGTTATTTTGTGCTATCCAAACTACCTTCTGAAATCGTTAACATGTACCTCCAATCCCGATTTCATTTCCCCCTCGTGTAAGGACAAGCAGCTATCATGATGCTCCTCGGGCAGCCTACGAGGTCTGTCGGCCACGGCCAACAGAAAGAGTTAACATGTACCTCCAATCCTGATTTCATTTCCCCCTCGTGTAAGGAAGGAGCAGCTATCATGATGCTCCTCGGGCAGCCTACGAGGTCTGTCGGCCACGGCCAACAGAAAGCAAAACCAGAACATTCAGCTGTTTGCAGCTGGTTCCTGCATTTGTCTATCAGAAAGCCAGACAACTAAAATAACTAATACAGGAAGTGTCTGACAGCATAAACATCTCTCATCAGAATTACAACACTGTTCAGAGTTTGAAAGCATGGCCCTCTCCTTAGTTAAACATTCTTCTCGGAACCACTAGTGAGAAAAGACCAAAAAACATCTTATTTACTGTCATGGTATAATGTTAGCAGTACTGGGACAAATTCACTTCTGCCCCTCACCTCCCTCCCCAGTCTGTTTTGGGTAGTGTAGTTTGCCACACACCATCACAACTGGGAATAAAACTACTTGGTACTTTGAGCAAATAAACTGCCCTCAATGTTTTTAAATGCAATTTAAAGGCAAACAACTTAGTAAGTAGTCTTCAAGTCCTCACAGTCTACCTTTAATAAAAACTCACAAAAAACATAAAGAGGAATTAAACTTCAATATGCAAAAAACTTACCTTAAGAACTTTTGCATTCACAGATTCTTTCTCTTTGTAAAAAAATCTAACCATCTGAATAGTCAGGTATGCTGGCAAGCGACTAATTTTGGACTATAAAGAAAAAACAAATTAGAAAAAGCTATTACTTTAAATATTCACAGATTTTTTTTTACCTTAAACACTGGTCATCCTAAATTTTACTATGTCTATTCTGGGAATGTATTTGTACACAAACCCACAGGAATAAAACAAGGTCTCCTTTTTTGAAGCTCTGTCTTAAATTTCCTGGTAGTGGATACTCAGATGCTTTATAAACATAAATCACGTGGTGTCACAGCAATAACTTTGTGGCTTGGAACAGAAAACTGACAATTAAAAGAATTGTAAAGAGGAAGGAAAGTACCACTTACAGATTTGATATAGAGTGCATTTCTCTGCAGTGTTGGAGAGAGTTTGGTGATTTCCTCCTGAAGACGCTGTTACAAGAAAAAGAAGTAACACATGTTCGTCATAAAACACAGCTTAGAGAAAAGCACAACAGGGGTAAACAACCCATAAACTAAATCTTGTTCTGCCAGTCTCTTCTGTTGCTGTCAGCCATTACAACACGTAAGATTTTGAAATTCCTTGGCAGAAGGGACCATGCCCATTCATTCCTTCAGCTCCAGGCTCATTCCTGAGCCCTGACAACACTGAGTTTCTCTCTGCAGAAAATTTTGCCTCACAGGAGTAGAACTCACAATTGGATTTTATTATTAATTGTGTCTGGACTTGGTTACAAATGTATCATATCATGCTTGGAACACAGCTGAAGAAAATCTGAATTTTCCTGTAAGACGAATATTTGCACATTTCTCAGCTCTCAGTCTCAAGCAGCCAGAGCTGCATCTAAATTGACAGCTGGTTTCTCCTAACAAAATTCCAGGAAAGACTAGCTTGGTTCTTAGTGTTGCAATTCTCTTGCTCCAGGCAATCTAGCATAAGAATTGTAGATTTCTTTTGGCCTGAAAGTGAACTTTCTTTTTTTATAGTTTTTTCATTTGTGAGTATTAGCTATTTTATCCTACTTTTCCTTCTAAATTCTGTTAGGAAAAAAAAAATAGAAGACAAAGAGATACAAAGATTATCTGAGAATCACACAACTTGGTTTTAGTCCTGTACAAACCAGATCACTGCTCTAGTCTTACACAGTTACTACAAAGGTTTTACAGTAGCTCCTCTCCTTTCTACTTCAGACTCCCCAAAAAGCCCTTACAATTTCAAAATACAAACATACATAAAAATCACAGAGGAGTTCTAATTAAAAAAGGTTTGAGAATGTTATCTGATGGAAAATAACACCCCCTTCAAAATCTGCAAAATCAAATTTAGTTGTTACATCATCTGGTGGGGTTTTATTTTGGAACCAAAATGCCACCCGACTTTCAAGCTGACTTTTGGACCTTTTTGGAACTGATTGCTGCATAAATCATGATACTGCTGAGTCTGAAGCAAAACCCAGCTGAAGAAACAAGGAGCAATTGCCTTGCACTTGGTTACCTGCAAGGGGAAGACCACGTCAGGGTCAAGATAATGCTCTGCTGGAGTCTGTTTGACATTAACATGCAATTCCCTTACTGAGTCTGGAGCGAAACCCAGCTGAAGAAACAAGGAGCAAATTGCCTTGCATTTGGTTACCCGCAAGGGGAAGACCACGGCAGGGTCAAGATAATGCTCTGCTGGAGTCTGTTTGACATTAACATGCAATTCCCTTTCACAGCCATCTTCCCAATGAACACCAAAAGATTCCCGAAACTTTGTAAAGCTTGGACAGCAGGCATCAATTCCAAGTCGCAGATTAAATACACTTAGAATTAAGTGCATTTAGGTCACTCAGAATTTCAACTGAAAAATATGCAGGCCATTTAGAATTTCAGTTCAATAAAAGTTGCAATAGCTTACCAATTTTAGTCCTGTAAACAGGTATTTCACTTCTTGATTGATAAAGCAGCTAAGCTGAAGGAGATTCTCCTTTCCTTTAGTTACTTCTTCTTCTTCGGCTTCTGTGCATTTCATGCTTCACAAAATTAAGGAAAACCATCATGCACCAAGAGCTGAACTACTACTCTAGTGAAAAGAACATGCCAGGCAGCACAGCAATTTAGGTAATGATGTGCTTGTGTAGACAGTACTTTTCCTTCTCATAGCACAAGAAAGATTTGAAGGAGCCCTTCCTTCAGACCAATCTGTTCCTTCGTGGCTAAGGACAAGGGACAGCAGGGACAGACAGCACACCAAAAAAATAAAAATAAGTCTTTGATCACCATTTAAGCTGAGGCCTGCTTTTTCTTTCTTCTCCCCCATCACCACCCAAGCCCCAGGACACAGAACACATTAACTGGCTGCCAACACCCTGTTACAAAGCTCTCCTGCAACATTACACTCCATTGTTGCTTATGATTAATAAAGTTCTTCTACTGCTGCTGGCCAGGCTTCCTACTTCTTTCAACATGCAGAGCCTCCTTTCTCTGCCTTGTATCTGTCCTCTTCACTGAAATAAAATTAATTCCTTCATTATTTTCTACACATTGCTTTTAATTGTTCTGTCTGTCCTCTCCTCTTTTCATAGTTCTAGCCCAATGCTTTTCTCTCATCCATCTCCTTCCAACCAGGTATTTTTCTGACTGCAGCTATTCTACAAATGCTGCTGTAATTACACTTAGAAAGTCTAAAACTCTTCTAACAAGTCTTCTTGCTGACACTGGTCTATGCATTATTCCTCTTAGCTACACATTCCAAGTCTCCCAACTATTTTATGGACAACAAACATCACAGTAGAGGGAGAGAGATGCAAGATTCTTACCTTAAAAAAGGCCTTTATTCCTCATTACTACCAAGCCATGAGATACAGTACCTCATCTAAGAGGATGTTTCCTTATTCCAGACAAGCAAAATGCACAGTGTATAATTCTTTCTAAAAGTGGTACTCAGTTTGATGACAGCCAGGATTTTGGGGTGGAGAAATGGGAAAAGAGTAATATTTGCCATGAGATGTGTGCCCCATGTGGTAATATCCTCTTTTTCTTGCTATAAAGAATCACTAGAAAGCTGTCGGCTGCATTTGTTTTTTACTCATACAACTGTGGACACCTACTTTGTTTCTTAAGAAATCAATCAAGCTACCTTTTGTGCATCTTTTAGTATACCAGGTATACCAGCAACACACCCATACTAGCCAAAAAAGCTGATTTAGGACAATTACTTTTAGATGAATAAAGCATGTCAGCACCCTTGAAGCTGGTAAGTACCAATCTTCTCTGGGAAGGATATGTGCTGTTGCAATTACTTTTAGATGGATAAAGCATGTCAGCACCTTGAAGCTGGTAAGTACCAATCTTCTCTGGGAAGGATATGTGCTGTTGAAATTCAACAAGGGTTTTTTTTCCTGCATTACCATTCTTTCTCCTCACATCATCCTCTCTCTCAAAGCATATCCAATCTTAAAGTTAAGTTTTGTGTACTCCTGCACAACATCATGACCCTCTTCCCCAACCTACACCTTCATTTTCCATACTATTCTGAACAATGCTTTTCATCCTCCCTGAACTCAACTGCTAAAGTGTGAAATCCTCATTGTTTATGTCTTGCCTTAGTCTTTAGGATACGCTGTTTCAAATTCAATGCTGAAGAACTGATCAATTAAACTCTTCTTTTTAGAGGATGCTGCTGTAGCTCCAGAGTCTGTCTGTAAAACAAATTCTCTTATGATGTAACTTTAAATACAATGTAAATAGTCTTCTCTACAGACAAAATAACCCCATTTATTTAGATTCTTTAAAGCCTATTCCTTCATTTTTCTATAGGTGCATTTCTCCTAGTCAGTCAATCTTCTTACACAACATAAAAATTTCAAAATAAATATGCTTATAACATGCTGCTAAAACCAACCTGAAGCCCATTAACAAGCAAGATCAAAAATTCATAAATCACTGGCCCCTTAACTTAAATCTATATTAAGTTTCAGGACAGTTTTCCAAGGCTCTGCTAAGACTCTCCAGAAAACAGTTTACAGAGAAAAGAGAAAGATGTTCTGGTAAAATCTCGGCAAAACCTTTGAGCAATTTCTTGTATCAGGTTAACAGTTAAAGTTAAAACTGTAGCATGCTTTTTTCAGAAAAAAAAAAAAAGTTCTCATGTGTTGAATTCACAGGTTATGAGGGCCAGCTGCCACATACATGAGAGGGGGTCCCCACCAGCTTGGTGCAACACTGCCTTACACAGCCCTAAGGGCAAGGTTTCCTTTAGCACACTCCACTGCGTCACTGACAGCACCATTATGCTGATCAGAGACATCAGAAAGCAATTTCACTATTCCAGACATATGTTAAAGAACTCACAAACAGATAATACTTAAGAAAACATATGTGAAATACTATAAATTCTTATTCTGGTTAGAGTAAGACTACAATTACCTCCATAATTGTATCACCTTCTATGCCTTCCAGCTTCTGCTGTAGTACCCTCATCATCTGCACCCAGCACTCATTGGCATCCTAGGAAGGGAGCACAACATTAAATCTGACTACAAGCACTATTTAGTAACATTAAACCCATCAATTATAAAGCCAAACATGATGATTCCTTAACTAAGAATTTCTCCCAATTCCACCATGTATTCTCAAAATTAGCACTTGATATTACGTTCAACTTCTATGCAACTTTTCTGCAGAAAAACCACCCCACTTCACTGGGAGTAATTATTTTCACAGGAGAAGGAAAGTCTTAAAACATTCTTGTTCTCAACTTCCAACATACTATAGAATTTTAAACAATAAGCTAATAATTGGTCTTTACCTGTTGAAGGTACTGGCCTTGATCACCTTTCTCTGCAAACTGTGGGAAGGCCATATGTAAAAACTGCAGGAGAATGATAGGTGGGATACTGGAGGAAGTTTTATCCATGGAATCAAACAAGTCTCTAAGAGCTTGAAGAAAAAGTGAATTCTTTGAGAAGTGAAAAAACAATTCAAACATGGCAGGAAGTGTAAAAAGAACGGTAAAACAGCAACAACATTTAAAGACTGATCATTTAACAGTGTCCAATTTGATCTTTCCAAAGCAGAACCAAATTTTCCAGGTGGCATAACAGGTGCACCTATGATCTCCTTTCTGAACACAACTTGGAAAGCATAAAGATGGCAATTCTGAGAATTTGGCACATATTGCCTTGCCTTTCCTGGCTGCTAACAGGGGAAAAAAATAAATTGAGCAATTAAGATTTTGTTTGGAATACATCTGAGGAACAACTTTTTCACAAAACAAACCAGCAAGCATTCACAATCTTTCCTCTAGAGCAACTTAAGTTTCACCAGCTACCAGGAAAAAGAACTTTAATAAAATATCTAAGAAATACCCATGCTTAAGACTCAGGAAAACAAGTAAGTGTATGCATATGTGCAGAGAGCTCGTAACTATGTGCAATCCAATGAATGATACTGACTGCATGACAACACACATGGCTTTCTTTTTTATCCCATACTCTAGCACATGTTTTATCTACCCATGTTACAGCATTTTAAATCCACAGATCACTTCAAAGGTACCTGTTAATCCTCACAACAACCCTGTGAGGTAGGCAACAATCTGCATGGTCACTAATTTACAAGTGAAGAGACTAATGAATTGTTCTCTCCAGTAAGTGAATATAGGTAAGATTACAGGGAACCAAGGTCAGTTGCTTCCTCTTTTAGAAATGTCTTCACTGACCTTGATAAGAGGTGCAACTGATATGACACAGCAATTTAAAAAATAAAATGCCATAAGTGTCATGCAGGAGTTCCTGAACAGCTCAGCACCCAAGAATTAACTACAAATTACTTAAACTATTAAAATTCCTAAGAAGCAGAGCTGTCACCTTAAAAAGAAAACGAGGGACACGAAGTAAAGGTAGTGAAAAGGGGAGGGGCAGGCATGGCTGTATAGAGTAACCATTGAACTTACCACCCCAAAATTCGATCAGCAGGCATACCCACAAACTGGACCTTTCCTTCCTTATATTGTTTTGTTTTTCCTTAAATGGACTGGTAGAAATCCCAGTGTCCTGGCCCAGCATCTTAGTGGGGCAATGAAATAGAGTAAAAAAAGAAAAAGCGGACAAGTAGTACCCTTGTTCAAGTGTAAGGGGTCTAACTAGAACTCTAGTTAGAGCTTGAAGATACGGGGCCACCGTGAGCTCCCACAGTGTGAGCACCCAGACCACCACAACAAGGAGTAACTTCTGCTTTGAAGACTCTCCTTTCCATTCCAGTTAAGAAATCTGGATCTTTAGGGCAAAGGCCAAGACCACTGATAAAGCATCAGTTTCCATCATAGTAATGCTCAGCCAATAAATCATGCTAAAAAACAACAATGAAATACATATCCCCAGGAGTAGGGTGTTAGCCTACCACCACATGAAACAAAGAACTTAAGTTTTTCTACACAAAGTGATCAAATCAATAGATGGATGGATGAAATCTGCTTTAAGAAGTTCCAATTACTTCATGCCTACATGTAAAACAATTAAGAGATACAAGTTGTTTCTAGCCTAGTCTGAAGTATCTTTTCCTTAGCCTGCAGCCTGACAATGTGCAGAGATAAATGCCTTGCAGGCAGGGGCAGAACAACCTATAAAGACAAAATGAATCCTCCAGTGCCAGCAGATCTGACATTCCTAAGGCGTATGCACTAAAGAACAATACACAGAGTTTTAACTGCAAATTTCATCTGCAGCTAGCAGGAAATCACACTTGTCTAAAACCCTGTTTTCTACTCTAAACACCAACCTGCAGTAATGTATTGAGCAGAGGCCATTTCTCCTGAAGCTCTTAAGGCACCACCATACCTAAAAGGGAAGAAAAATAATTTGCATGCAATTAAACACAAATAGGAATGACAGCCAGGTTTTTGAAGCAGGCAGCAACTGGATTCATTTAAAGGAAATCTATCACCAAGCCAGAAGTAACCAAAGGTAAGATTCACTCACATTTACGTCAAAGTTTCAGCTACTTTGCAAGTATGGAAGCAAAGGAAAATGGGCATCTTTCAGACAGTAAAGGCAGCCCAAGAAGTCTGGCTACATCACTGCAGCTTCCCTAATCCTTTTGCCCCAAAGACTCATTTTATTTTTAAAGAAACTGAGGAAGTCTAAACACAAGCTATGCCATTTCTGAAACATTTGCCACGGCCTCTTCAGATACATGGAAAAAAACACCTTCAAGGATAGATGGCAGATGAAATGCACACAAGCTTGCTTCCTCCCTCCGAAGCAGAAGCAAAACAGTGAGAGATGAGATGTTTTCTTAGGGAAAGTATTTCCTACACCAAGAAGGCATGGGAGTCCACCTGTATGACAAGAACTTACCACCCTTCTTTGAATTCCTAATTTAGCAGCTGGATGAGGAACAGATGGACTCCCCAAAGCCTTCAAGCTAAAGGAAGATCTCACGTATTCTCTGAACTTTTGAAATTCTGACCATTGCTAGATGATGAGCAAGAAACTTTCCCCTGACATGCCACAGAACAGGGAGGAGTTCCTTGGGGAGATCAGCAGAGCAGGCTGCGAGGGAAGAAGCTTAACAGCTTTCCCAAGTGAGTCCTTTCACAGCTCTCCCGCTGCCATGCACCCTATAGCCTTCCATGCTGTCATCAAGCAGGGAAGACCAAAAAAAGGCTAAATCTCCAGGGAAAAACAGAGCTTGAATCCGAGTGTGAATCTGACTTCCCACAGACAATACGGCCACATCTTGTATTGCAGTCTGCCAGTTTCACAGGCTACATTTTGCTTTTTGGTATGTTAAATTTTATTCAGATTCAGCGCCATAACTCAGAGTCTTTCACATGGAAAGAAGCAGACTTTCCAAAAATGCTAACACTGATAGTGTTTTTATTTTTCAATAAAAACCTTGAAACCAAATTTCTGTACTTCACAAGTAGTTCTCAGTGCTTAATAATTAAGGTTCACCTGCTAACAGAATGAAAAACTGTTTATATCTATTTAAATAAAAAGTGATTCTGTAATACAGAATATCCAGCTGGGTACCACAGAATCAAGAAAGCAGTGCATTTTAAAGGAATTAAATTAAAACCCTAAGACGGCAATAATGCTCTACCTAATTCTCACTTTTTAAAAATACTCATTGTTTTCTCATTACAATTCATCTGGAGGACAAATTCAGGCCACATTGGCAGGTATTCTTTTTTCCTTCAATATTCATAGCTTTCAAGTTTCTTGTATATTCCTTATCAAAAAAAAAAAAAAAACCCCACTAGCTATTTTCACATTTCAGTCTAGAACAGCAAAAACAAACAAACAAAACCAGAAAAGTTAACCTACAATCAGAAAAAATCAGCAAACAAAACAAAATTCCATGAAGACATGTCTTAGAACTTCCTGCTATACCTCCAAGTAGCAAATGTCAGAATTTCTCAGCTGAAAATACTGTGCAATAGAGCCATTGCAGGAAATATTCCTCAAAGGAACAGGACTTCCATATGATTCTTTTATGTAGAACAGGACCATAAAAACTAACAGCAAAAAAACAGGGTTAAGAGTTCAGTAGCTTATTTTAGAATTGTAAACTGGTCTTGATAGGAACTACTTTCTAGCTAAGCAAAACACATTCTCTCTATTAAAAGCCAGTTCCAAGAAACACAAAGCCTTAACTTCTTCATTAAAGTACACACACAGCCACAGGATAAACTTTAATTGATCATTCTGTTAATCTTGAATAGAACTAAAGAGTAATAGATTGTCATGATAATCTATACCAGTATTAAGATGACCACTCTGCAAAATATCTGCTTCATGAGCTAAAGGAAACATTTTTGTCATGGTATTTTTGTCCTACCTTTTAAGGGCCTCTTTCACTTCTGGCACTGAGCGGATACACTGAACCGTAGCATTCATGTAGCAAGTGTTGCCAAGGTTTGTCAATCCACATGGCAATTCCATCTACCAAAAAAATTCACAAGGGAGCTTGAAGGTCAGAGAGAAGTGGCAACCATTTCCGCACAAATGCTATAATGTGACATTAATGTCTAAGCATATGAATTATGCATAAAACCCGGACTATTCCGTCAAACGTTATGAGGATTTCCAGATCCACTTTATTATATTTATCATTACACCATTTGATACTTTTAGGGAACATTCAGGAATGCTTTGGGGTTTTTTCTGTGCATGTTGAGTTTAATGAGTATGTTCTTCAAGCATGCAATTATTCAGAAAGTTCAACTATAATCCCATTCAAGTTTTGACCTTAAAATTCTATTTCTGTGAAATTTCCACATGAATACATTTGTACAAAACACTGATGTTTTAATTAGAATCAGTTTTCAGTAAAACTCTGAAAATGATGGAGTTCATAGCTGGAAACAAAAGCACTGTTTAAACAACTCCTCTCCAGAAATTTGCAACAGGTCATTAATCTGATCTTTTCAGGCAACTTGTGGATTTCTGAAGTTTTGACCAATATGAAGGCCAACTAATAGTAAGCTAACCAGTTGCAGAAATAACTATAAATCACCATGTAATAGAATTTTTCTTTATTTTTCTTTAATCCTGAATACTTAGGTATTTGTCAGGGAAAACCACAAAGTTTAATGAAACTGAAGTAGTAGTGCATACTAATATCAACAAATTATTTTAGGAAGAGAGAACTCATTCATCATATCTCACAAGTGAACACATGCACGGCAGACAACTGAATTTTGATGTGTAACAAAATTTCCATGTGACCAACTTTTTTATCTGACAGTGAAATCATGCCCTTGCTTGCCTGTCAGTTATCTCAATGTCTCTGTATGGGGTTACTCCAAAACACATAAATACCCTTCACCTGCAGGTGGCCTGGAAAGCACTAAATCCTGAAGCACAAACCCAGTGCTGAACTACGGATCCTTTTTCATACAGACATGCATAAAAGTATTTCTGTTCTGCACGCACAGCTGACAGCAATCATGCAACTGTTAAGTATGACAAAACTTGCAGTTCAAATGACTCGTGAGAAAATTAAGGCTTTCAAGTTGTAAAAAAGGAAATTCAGGAGTTACTTCATTAAGAAAATAATAATTATGCTCTTTCAGACTTTACTTCCACAAAGCAAAACACTTGTGTCAAACTTAGTTTCGTTAGTTGACTCAATACTAGTAACATGGATACTAGTAACATGGACAAACAAAACCCCAAATACATCCCACCCCAAAACAAACCCTAGTTTCTCCTCACAGATATGAAAGAGGCGGGAAATAATTTTGCATATCTAAGAGGCCTTGTTTAGACAAAGTACAGGACACTGATGCAGTAAGGGCAATATAACTTCATCTTTAAAAACATCAGCAATGCTATTTTTAGAAAATCTACTCAGCTGCCTGCTCAAAGGAAAAACAACACTATTTGTATGACTTTTAAATTAAATCCCAGATTTCTTTTCACTGCTCCCAGTTCGGTCATTGATGTGAATTTGTGATTCTTGGTGAAGATGCTAAACAGACACTACAGTTTCAAAACCCACTTTTAAGCAACTGCAAGTATTTAAAAACTTGCCATTACTCGAAGGTTTACCAGAAACTGAAGTTGTAAACATGCTTACAGCTGAAGCCAACTGCTCCTCTGTCATGTCCTCCACGAAGATGGGGCGAGCAACCGGCTCTTCTGGAAGCGCGTCGGCGGAGCCCATCATTAGTAAGGTCATCCCCTTGAAACACAGTGAAAGCAGCAATGAATGGCTAGGGACAGTTATTTCCACTCAAACCCTTAAGCTCTTAACATACTTCAGCTATTTCCCCAAAAATAAACACAGCTGATTTATTTATTTATCTCTTAGTTTATCAGAACCAATACACTGCACTACCGTGACTTCAGGGCATGTCTCAATTCCTCATATCTAGGAAGTACCTATTGGGAACAACTCCACAGAATTATCCATGGTAGATGTTTCCACTGAAATGTCTGGTGAGGCTGGTGAGCTTGCCTGGCAAGTTCTGGGTTAAACCAGTTGAAAAGTGAAAAATAACCTAAGCTACCACATCAGTTTAGACATGAGAACTAACATTTATGGGGTAAAAAAAAAAAAAATCAATCAGGTTTCCATGCTTGCTGAGCTAGCATAATATGAAAACGAGTCTTTTAGCATTCAACAGGAGCACATCTACACAATAAGATCTGTCAAAGAGGAGAAAATTACTATCTGGAGTCTTGAAACATACAGCGCTAAGGAAAAGGATGAACAACAGAATGAAGAGAAACTGCTTTGACAGTGTAAATAAATCCCTAGAACTTGTATATAATATTATTAAAATGAATAAAAGCAGCTATTATCACAACCACATGCAGAAAAAGACAAGAATATTATGTACTCCATCTTTTGCTGAATAACTTTGCTACAATAGCTGCAGCTAGAGGCTGCTAACAGATGTTTGCAAACTAGTTACAAGGGTAAGAGCAATGCTCCCTAATTCAATCTGCCCAGTGAAGAACTGGAGTCAAACCTGTAAAGCTGCTACAAGAGGTTACAAGAGACGTACAGTAACGAAAATGACACAAAAAAAAAAAAAAAAAAAAAAACAAAAAAAAAAAAAACCCCACAACAGAAACCTGTGGGATTCCCTGATGCAATATTATACCAGCAAGCAACATAAACACAAACACTTTCTGTTTTCTTTTTGAACTAGCCGAAGGTATGAATTACCATTACTAATGGCTTTGTTTAAAAACAGCACTGTTTAACAGAGAAGAGCACATTTCAGCAGGCTGGTAAAAAAGGACTTAAGCAGAGGTGTAACTGCAGCATCACCAAAACATCTGTCCCTGCTGGCGATGTGCAAGGACAAAGGTCTGGAGACAGTGCCCATGTTCACCAGATCTCTCTAAACATCATCACTTACTTTTATGGTCACAGATAAAACAGCATTGTTCTGATCCAGAACATTTATTGTACGGAATAAATAAATATATGCACTCAAGTACTCCAGAAAAGACAGTAAGAGCTCCCTACTGATGCAAAAAAAAGAAGTTTTTTAATAAATCAATGGTGAGACCTTTCTAAGCATGCTTACATACGACATTGATAAAATTATTTTTCATCAAGGTGTAACTTTTTGAGATAGCACTGCCCATTCAAACAGAAACAGCAAGCACTTTCAAGTCTTTCTTTAAATGCCAAAATAAAAAATCAGAATAGTAAAATTTAGTTACTGCTCAGAACTTACATTCTTTATTTTTAGGTTTCCCCAGTCATCATCCTGTGAAATAAAAGAAAAGACAAGCTAATTATCTTGTAGCAAGTATTTTCATTAATATTAATCACATTTCTAAGTATACAATTGTGTTTCATCCAAGGTTACACAACATTAACTATTTACATGTTATCAAGTCTTGTCTGACTAAAACAAAAAGCAGCCAAGTTGTGTTCAATAAGATTTCTCATGTGTTGCTCAACACTGCTTAAATGTAAGCAACTTTTTGCAACAAAATTGCCAATGTCTCATTACACCACTAAGTCTCCAGCAGAGAAGCACCCAAGAAAATTCTATTAAACAAGCTAGAAAGAAAAAACCTGCATTCAGATTCTGAACATAAAAAAGTAACAAAAAAAAAAAAATCTCCCACCAAGCTGTGTTTTGTATAAATAAGTCAAGAAGTGCAGTCAGTTTAACACATACAACCAAAGATCTTCCGGAGGAACACCCAGAAACATCGTCACTGTTCATGTTAACACATAACAAAGTTAGACATAATATAAAAAATTGATTTCTACCTTCAGAGTTCCTCCTTTAACCATAACCTTCTGTCTGGCTGGCTGAACTCCAGTCAGTGCAAATAACTGGGCTTTGAAGACCATCGGAGGTTCATCAGTGTTCAGCTCCACGCCATCGAATTTCTCTTTTCCCCATTTCACATTCACTGCAAACAAAATGTTTTGAAACTTGATTATTTCCTAATACTTAAGAATGCAATTATCAAGATTACCAAGACTTCATATAGTCTCAAAATATTCTGTTTTCAGCTCTTAAAATTGTCAATAATGAAGCTAGGGAACACCCTTACTATATGGCACCTCATCCATCAGAACATAGCACTTCCAGCAGGTCTAAAAATATCTGAAAAACAAGTCTAAAGTAACTTATGTACTGAGAAACTCTGCAAGCAGTAAGTGTGTCTAACAGCACAAGAAACCCTTTAGTGGGTCTTCAGAAAAGCAGTTTGGAACTAATTCTCCCATTCTCTTGGCACTGCTTGCTGCAAACAACTGAACTTTCTGAAGGAAGTTCAGAGGTGCGATTCCAGCTCAGTTATCCACAGGACTTCCGTTTTCCTTCAGAGGAAAACAATACGCTGTTCTTTAAAAGCAAGGCTACTGACCCCAGTAAGGGTGCAGGACTGGAATTAGGAAGCAAAGTGAAATTTGGTCACAAAAAGTGTAAACCTTGATGCAGGAAATGGGATCATTAGCAGAAACGGGAGGCAGAATGGCACAATGGAATGTTAACTTCGCTTTGGTGAGGTTAGTAATGACCATGAGCAGACAAAAAATGCCTGGAATAAGCTGTGTGCCTCTACAGTGACCAGAACAGTGACACACCTTTGACCACTTCCAAGAACTAACACAGGGACATAAGGCTTCCTTAGCAAGCTGAGATTTTACTGAAAATCTGTAAAATACAGCACGCAGCAATATCCTAAATGCACAGTAAGTGGCTGAAATACCAGACTTTAGGAAAGCCACATTCTTCTACCTCTGCTTTGGTTTTACATAAATATATTACAGCAACCATACCTTTTCAAAACACAAAGCTCTTAGAAGTCATAATTTTGAAAACCCTTCCAAAAAGATTCATATTTCAGATGTATGCAATGCTTGTGATGCGTAGTATCACAGAATAATCAAAAGCAAGTCTAAATGAGCTAGACTAAATTCGTCTACAAAGGAACTCAAATGACCAACTTTTCAGTATTTCTAATAGAAAGCATCTTCTATTTTGCCCAACGTTCCAATTTTTTTTAAAACACATTTATTATTTTGCATATTCAAGATCTACAAAGCACAAGACAACCCACTCAGTCACTGAACAAGTCAGCTGCACAGACTTTTGCGTTTTTAATTTTTGAACAGTCATGCTTCCACTGCTAAATATGCAGAAGAGTTAGCAATTATTAATCTGTAGTGTCGCTGGTTTTGACAATGCAGCACTCAAGAAGAAGAATGGAAGAGCATGACTGTCTTCTCTTCAGAGATTGCAACCAAGACTTTGTGCAAAAGAAAAGAGAAACTCGTTAATTTGAAAACAGTGAAAAGTATGAAAAAGGAAGAACATATTTTCCCTGCTGATCAGAAAACACAGCATATACGCTTCACAGAATGGGTCAGGTTGGAAGGGACCACAGAGGGTCACCTCATCCAACCTGCTGCTCAAGCAGGGCCATCCCAGAGGACAAGCCACAGGACTGTGTCCAGACTATTCCTGAACATCTCCAGTGAGGGGGACTCTACTAGATTTGGATGAGTTCAGGAAAAATCACTAAACTGACATAAGGATCCCGGTTTGCTAACCACAGCCAAAACAAGCTGTGTACTGAGGCTGCATACAACCTAAAAAACTGAAAAGCCCAAATAGGCCAAATCTGTGAGATATTATCAAGGCAGTTACTGGTCCCAGAAGTGTCACTGGCGGCTTTGTTCTTGAAGTCTTCCACGGAAACCTTTCCTCACGGCAAGAAGGGCCAGCAGGATGATTTACAACTTAAGAAAGCTTTAATTTTAGGTTTAGGCTAGACATTAGGAAGAATTTCTTCACAGAAAGGGTGATTAGACACTGGAACATTCCGCCCAGGGAGGCGGTGGAGTCGCCATGCCTGGCGGTGTTTGGGAAAGGGCTGGATGTGGCATTCAGTGGATGTGGCCCTGCTCTAGCTGACATGGTGGTGCCTGGTCAAAGGTTGGACTTGGGCTTTTCCAACCCAACGGAGCCTGCAGGATATACTGGATTTCAAAGAGCGGAGGCAGACACACCTGGAAGGCGCAGATGCAGCGCTCTGGCTCACCAGAGGGACAGCACCAGGCCTCTTTTAGCAGGAAGCCAGAGCAAACCGAGACAGGGCAGTGCCGCGGCACGGCGGCCCGCGATTGACACCCGCCCTCCCGCCAGCACGGCCAGGCCAGCGCTGCCTCCCCGCTTCCCTTCCCTCCTCCCCGCTCCCCGCCCGGGCCGCGCCTCCCGGGCGCTCCCGCCGCCCGCCGGGCCGGGATGGGCGCGCACGTGCGAGGCGCCTCCCGCAGCCGCCCGCTCGGGGTCTCATTCAAACCAGCCCCCGGGATGACGCTGCAAGCGCGGCCGAGCGGCGGAAGCGGGGCGGGAGCACTGCGCGCGCACCGCCGGAACGGGCGGGGCCGGCGGCGGGAGCGGGCTCGGCCTGGATCCCCTTATCCCTGCGAGCCTGGCCTGGCGCCTCTCAGCCCTGCGAGGCCTGGGCACAGCGGTCGGGGTTGGCGTCTGGAACGGGCCCGAGCGCCAGGATGAGGTGCAGGCGGTGCTGGTGCCGCGGGCAGGAACGTCGGTGTGGAGGGGGCAGGGCTGGAGCGAGAGTGTGTCCGCTTCTGGGATCGCCGGTGCAGCAGAGACAGGAGCTCTGGAGCGGGCAACAAAGACGATGAAGGGACAGGAGCATCTCTGTCACGATGACACGCTGAGAGCTGGGCCTGTTCAGCCTCAAGAAGAGAGGACCAAGAGGAGCCCTCATCAATGTGTATAAACATCTGAAGGGAGGATGGAGCCGGGCTCTCCTCGGTGGTCACAAGCAATAGGGCAAGAGGCAACTAGTGGCAGTTAGTGCACAGAAAATTCCACCTGAACACAAGAAGAATGTCCTTATTGTGTGGGTGACCCTGCACTGGAACAGGTTTCACAGACAGCCTGTGAAACCTTTCTCACTGGAGATATTCAAGAGCCACCTGGATGCAGTTCTGTGCAATGTGCTTCAGGATGATGCTGCCTGAGAAGGGAGGTTGGATGAGATTGGGGTTGGAGGCTGGACCCACTGTGCTCCCTCCCAGCCTGACCCATTCTGTGCCTGCGATTCTGTGAGAGCTGAGCTGGGCTTTTGCACCCCCAGGTGCAAAGGCCCAAAAGCTGTGATTGCACAAGGCAGGGGAAGGGAGGCAGAAACAATAAAAAGCCTCTTGTGGATTAAATAGGTTTGGTTTATAGGAAATGGTGAAATAGGAGCTAAAATTATCAACAGAATTGGGAGGAGAGGAGATGAGTAATCAACTAGCAATGTTTTTTAGGCTCGGTGATAGATAAGGAGCACTGAAGGATGGGTGTGATGGCAACAGCCAGGAGCCTTCAGTATGATAAACCCCAAGTCATAAACATTGAAACCAGTAGACATGGAGACCTGAATCTCAAGTGCTTCTACAAAAACTCTCGGTATTTGGATGTGGTTAAAGAAACCCGAGCAGTGCTATAAGATATAAGGGAGAGAATGAGACAAGAGAGAAGCATCCCTTTCTTGGACCCCTCCTAACTTGCACCTCCAGAAACCCAGCGCTCCTCTGCTGCTTACAGCTGCAGCTGTGAAGACCTTCTGGCACAGCTTATACCGCTCTCTGGTTGTTGGTGTGTGCACTTCTGGCCATACTTTTGCCAAAGAACTGGCCAGTTCTTTCCTTGCTGTCCCCCAAATGTGATTTTCAGTTCCAAACAATGGAAAAACGAAATATAAAATGGCCATAGAAATAAGGGTTTGAATGTAAGCCTTAAGGTGAAAGGCTTAGAAATTTCTGTCTTTTCAGTTTGTCATGGAGAAGAACAGCAAAAGTTGATTTTATTGTCCAGTGTAGGCTTCTAGATGGGACAAGGAGGTTTGGGGCAGCAAGGATTACATTTCACAGAGAAGTTTCAAAGGGTGTTATGCTGAAATTTTGCTGCATTATCCTGGATCTTGAATGAAGTCTACAATTACTAAAGTGTTAAAATTGACCAGCAAAAATGATGAATATTTTGTTACTTGGACTTGCTGAAAGAAGCTTTCTAGAAAAGCTTTGATCCAGCTCTAGGGTGAGATCCTGCAGACCATCTATTCAAGAGACAGCAGATCCCAGCTGCCTGCCTGTGAATTTACGTGGGGGATAACTCCAGCTGAATGTTTTGCTCTTTATACCAAAAGTGATATACGTAGAGTCACTTGTACTTGTGCCAGCTAAATGGAAGTGGAATGCTCTATGTTCTGAAGCTGCACTGAATCCTTCCCTTATGAGAAACCCTTAGCTGATCAGGGCTCAGGCAGTCACAGACCATGCATTTACAGAATTTGGGAAAGGCACTAGAGGGTGCTGTGCTGAAGGAGAAGAAACGGGATTAGTATCAGCAGGAAAAACCATCCCGACCTCTGCAAGGTGAAGAACGACTATGTCACTCTTTTTTCCTCTGACACCATGTAGGCCTCTTCCTGCAGTAACAGCCGTGTGCCTTTTTCCTAAAGGAGGGGATCAACAGATGCTGGTTTTCCTGTCTCTTACACAAAGTGACATAAGGAGTGTTGCCGTCAGGTGGCAAAGAGTGCAGCCTGATGTATGAATATGAACTTGATGACATTAAAATTGTAAAAGATTGGTTGAGCATTATTAAATGCATCTTTTTTCTTAGTAAAGACAGGCCTCAGGGGAACCTTGGGTAGGGGCATGGGGACACTAGAAGTGTCCCCTGGCTGTGTCTCTGTGGCCTGTGACATCTTGAGCTGGTTGGATACAGGCCAGCTTGGATCCAAAAGCTGGGGCTGTGTCATCAGCACTGTAGTGCACGTAAGCCAACAGGCCTGGCAGGATTTATGAGTGCTGGAGGATGGCTCAGAGCAAGTCCAGATCTGTTTAGAGAAGGTTTTTAATGCTGTGGAAGCTCCCGTGGCCCGGTTCTGAGGAGCACAAGTGATAGGTGAACCCTCAGGTGCTGCGATACAGCAGAAGGTGTGGGGAAGGAAACCAAACCCCTTGAGAAGGCATGCTTTAGGCATCTGTGTGATGCCTGGGACAGAACAAAGATTCTCTTAAGTAACAGACATTCAGGACTCGAAATACTGCATTTACATTTCTTGTTTCTCTAAAGGTCAAGATGAGTTACCCTCACTCAATACATTGGCAGGTGCACTTACTAACATATATTTTGTTTTCTGTGGGGAACACAATGTTCTTGGGAACCTGTCTACCACAGGATGGTTTGGGTTGGAAGGGACCATGGGCAGGGATGCTGTTTACTAGATCATAGTGCCCAGGGCCCCATCCATCTTGGCCTTGAACACTTATGGAGAGGAGGCAGCCACTCTCCAGTGGATCTTCTGCAGATCTTCAGTAAAGAAAATGTAGCAATTCAGGAGATGTTTAGGGTACCAACACCCCCCCCCCCCCCCCCCACCCCCCCCATCTTTTTTTTGGGCAGGATGAGAGGCAGGTGATTTTTGGGGACCCACCCCCCCCCCCCCCCCCAACTTCCACTTTTGTGTTACATCTTCCATTTCAGCAATTTTCAAATGTTTTACATTCTGAGTCACAAGTGTAGATCAAAGGGAAGGAACAAGAATAAAACTCTACCTGCACTTTTTTTTTTAATGTTTGTAATTAGTACATTAGAAAAATCCCAGCAGAGTTCACAAGCTCAGAGGGAAGCTCAGCTGCTGCCCCCTCTACTCGCTGTACAATTCCCAATTTGCTTCTGGCTACAGCCTCAGTGGCTACAGTAGGAAAATCCCACCTTTGGAGAAGGCTGTATCCTTTATTACCAGCTGTTTTGCTACAGTTAGCTACTCTTTCCAGTTTCTTTCCTGTTGCCTTCAGCAGGAATAGGGAGGCTTGAAGAGAGAATCAGATTTTTCGCTTTCTACCACTGTCAGTGAACCTAACACAGTAGTAAAAAAGTGAAAAAGTGGAACCAAATTAAAAAAAAAAAAAAAAAACTAAGATCATGTAAGAATCTGAACTTTCTGATTTCTCAAGCAGCTCTTAAAACTACAGCTTCGCCAGCATAAAGGCAGCCAGGGTGATTTATGCTGGCTCTTCACAGCTTACATGTTTCACATCTCTTGATGATTTTCAGTTGAGATTGTATGCATTACTTTTCCTAACAGTAGAAACATTTGGCTGCTTTTTTTATTCAAGGTGTAGCTATTCCTGTAGATAGGCACCTTGCTTGCAGTAAACAAGTGCCAACATCAGTGTACACACAAACTGTAATTTGCACGTCTAGACTTTATTATTACAGCATTTCAGTTGCAATTTATCCCAGACACACAAGTCAATGTAATTTTACACTTAATTATGTCTGCTGCTGCTTCCCCAAGCAAAATCAGCATTAAAAAAAACCTGCCTAACTTCAGCATTACTGAAAACTCTGGAAATAACAGTAGGTGCCAGTCTGTAGTGCAAAAACCATTTTTCCACAATCCCTCTTCTCACTAGTCACTAGCTATTCGTAACAGGGCTTATGCTATTTTTCAGATTCATGAAATATGAAATTACAAGATACTACTATTTATTAATAAATTACTCAAAAGTTTTTGAGCCTGCAGAGGTAGCTAGTTACACATAAAGGAAAGCAGAAAAGCAATCCACAACCTAATCTGAGTCTGGAGAGACCACAAGCCTTTCCAACTGCTCCAAACTTCCTATTATAATGTATATATTTAAGTAAGATATGTTTGATCATCTTATTATATAATATTTTCCCTTCCCAGTAGGTGACAGGAGATTAAAGCAGATCATAATTATCCCTTATATTGCTTGACAAGCTCACCATCAGTGTGACTGGTGATCTGGAATGTTGTCTTCAGTATGCTCCACCACGGCTTTGATACTGCTGACATTCAGATACAGCAAGCTCAACTCAGAGGAACTTGCTGAAGTTACATCAGTGGCTTCTCTTTATCTGTACTTCCCAGCTCTGTGACCTTCAAAGGACATACAGTCATTCACATGTCATTTGGCCTTACTGCTCTATTGTTCTGCAGGCCTTGGTGGATTTCCCAGGGAGATTTATGGACAGCTAGCTTCATGGGATGTACATGGCTGTTCCAAAAAAGCCCAAACAAGGCTAATGCCAAAACCCCACACCAACAAAAACTGCTTTGTCTTTTGAACAGTGTTCCCTCCCACAAATGAGTGGATTTTCTGAAACTCCAAACCTGCATCATGAAGGATGAAGCAATCACAAGGCCAGCTCAGGATGGCGGTTGAATAATAAATACAAATTAGGCTACTACAGCAGGCCATGAAAATAAGGAAATTAAAACATTATTTAATATGGTATTTACTTATTCATGAGGAATAGTAAAAGAAAAAAATACCTTCCAGACTGCCCTGGGCATTATGATGCAAATCCACCTTGTACTTGGAACCTGTTGCAATGTCTGAATGCTTAGAAAGATGTATAAGCTGCAGTCAGGAGAAAACACCATGCCAGTCGTTTTCAAATGGGTCTTTCCATAAATTACTTTATTTCTCATTAAATGAGCACAGAGTCATTACCATATTAATAACAGATATGTTTATTATTACATATCCATCAGTGCGGCTTTCAATACCACTTGAAACATGCAAATCGTCCTAAGGACGAATCAGTTTTCCAGTGCTTCTTATTTAATACACAACTGCAAAGCCATTATAAATTATTGAGGAGGTATTTGGTTAAGAAATAAAATAAAATAAAACCATACTGCCCATACCATGAATGTATTCCTGCTACAAAGCAAGAGTCTGACAGCATTTACTGAAATTCCTGAATTTTACCCAGAGCTTTTGTGTCTTTTTTTTTTTTTTCCTGCATTGCCTGCTCATCTCCCGGCTTATGAACAAGAATCAGTCTTTCTTTGTAAGAGGAATTCTCACTCAAAGATTGTACTTAATTTAGAAATGCATCTAGCATCTACAATACTTCAACCAATTAAAGTTCAGTAAAAACTACTGATATGCAATAGTTTTTTTAGAGGTTTCTTTTGCTTTGTTTTAGGTTTCTACATTTATCGACATGGCAATAATACAATTCTCTCAAATTAAGGCACTAAAAGAACAATGTAAAACCCAGTAAAAGTGTTCTAAGAATAATTTACAGTTCAAACAGTGCATATATTTCTTAAATGTTTGTTAACTTAATGTACGTTATCACTTAAAATTGTAAGGCAATACATTATACAGTAATAGAAATGATGTACCCCAAAATATGCTTCCAAACTCGGTGGTTCTTTTTACTGTTAGTTTCTAATGCCTCTAACAATAAAATAATTCAGTATGGCTTGGCAAAAATGCATAGATTAAAGGCAATTACTTGTTTTCCCCCCTTTACAAACCTGCTGCATCAGTATTTTGTAAAGCATAATGCAAAATATTTAACACTTTGATCCATTCCATAGTGGGTGGTTAGCATTAAGGCCGTAAAGAACTCTGCAGTGAAGGCACTGAAGTTCAAGTGATAAGGCTTCATTTTAAGCTAGTTCTGCAGTCTTCAAGAGGACAACTTAAGAGTCTTGAAAGCAATTGCAGTCCTTCTCACTGAGAAACCTTCCTCTTCTACTCCGTTTCATATGCTCATCTTGACATAAATATCCCCTTCACAGGGTTAACAGTCTTTTTCTTTCACTGGTACAAAGAAAGTTGGCTGCATTTCATTGTGACTGACAGGCTTTTTTGAAAAAATCCAAAAGGCAGCACCTTTTTTATATACCTAGCTAAGCTTTATTTGCTTTAACTTGCATTACATAGTAATAATTAATCTAATCTACCTTGAGGCAAACCCGCAATTAAACACCCTCAGCGTGCTTTTGTGCCAAAGCAAGGAGGAGACAGTAATAGCAATCTTAACCCTGAAGCCTGTGATAGTTATGTTGGAAGGAACAACAGCCCGTCTGCACTGCTCTGTGTGGTTAAAAAAAGCCCTGTTTCTCTGCATCCCATGAGGTTCCATCAAGCACTGTACATGTGGTTAGCTGGAACAAAAAAGAAAATAGACAATTAATAACAAATAAAAAAATTAGCTTTGTAACACTAGTGCGTGTTTGCCAAGAGCCTCAGTGAAGAAAATACTTGATTTTAACAGATTTTTTTTCAATTGACAAGGTACAATGCTAACATCATACCTACATCATCTTCCACAAACTGTTCTCCGTTTCAAACAACATTAAGCAAACACAGAGATCAGGCAGATAATAATATTACTGCAGCTTTACAAGTAAGCAATTAAGAGCCAACAATCATGGGTGTATTCATGGCAAATGCAAGGTGACCCTCTTTCACCAGCAGGACAAGAAAAGGCTCTCTAGGCTAAGAGCACGCACATGCAGTTGCAGAGCTCATCTGATGCACAGGAATTTTGGCTGATTGGTTGTTTTCCTCTTCAAACATGCATTAACTTGACCAAGTGCCCAAGTCCAACTGTATTAAAACAAAAGATCTCAGCTGTGCTAATACAATGTGACTAAATCAGCAGACTGGAAGCTATAAAGTGTAGGTTCTGATCTTGAAGCAGTACTGCAAATGCCAGCAAGTTCATCATGAAGTTCTGATTCACTGTCATTAGTGGTAAGTTATTAAAATGTGGAATAGAACTTAGGATGAACTTTTATATGTGAAGCTCCTTTCAAGAGGTCTGAGACACCTCTCCATGAAGTCAAGGAAGCAGTGCCTACCGACTGCAAAGAAAGGTGGGTCAGACCCTGAATGAAATGTACTGAAATGTCTTCAAGCATGTGTTCAAGTCTGTACCCATTCAGCAAAACAGTTAATGCCTGCTTACATGGTAGGACTCCATCACCGAGGGCAAGTTCTGCTATACTGTCTGACAAGAGAACAATTTTCAGATACTCAGTAAAAGCCAGATACATATATCCCATAAAAATCGTTGCTCCTTCTCTTATTCCCACACTTAGGTAAAGTGGTGAGGGAGGACGAGAACTGCAGGATACATGAGTCCATAGAGGCTGATACAACAATTGACTGCCTCCTGAGAGGAAAAGAGCCTGCTGCTCCTCTGCTTTATCACCTCCCTGACCCCAGCAGAGCATCCTCCTACTTACCTGTCCTCAGCTTTGGCAATCACTGCACTTCTCAGTGCACTGATCTCGTCACTAGCTTGGCACAGTTAGTCTACATTTTTTTGACAGTCGGGAAACTGAATTGTGTACCTTCATGGAAGGGTCCAAAATGGATCATTTCAAACTTATCTAGGATCCAAGGACAGAAAACAAAGAAAAGACAACAGAGAGGGAAAATCCTCCCCTTTAAGTAGGAACAGGCTGTCAAATGAGCTCAGCTACTGTGTTGAGCTACCAGTTAAGTGTTCAGTACATAAGCTATACTGTGAATTTATTTAATAAGCCACATTTAAGCACTGGTACATTAGAAGTGAATTTTCCTAAAAAAATCCATTGCCTCTTCTTTTTAAACACAGAGGACAGAATGTGTAGTGGTATCAGGGCATAGGCTGGGCATAGTCCATCACAGCAGTACATGTCTAGTTCATAGATACAACTCACAAAAAATTTGTCTGAGAAAACCACAAAAATGTCCACAGTGTAACTGCCAGAGTGAAGAGTTCCAACCTGGTCTTTTTTTTAATGCTTCTCTGCACATTGGAACTCTGAATCTTTTCACTGTTTGCTCTGCAGGTGGCAGGCAGGCCCCACTACACTCCAGTCAACCCAGTACCAGCTGTCTGATGGGGACAGAGCGTGTCACAAAGACACCCAGGGAGCTCCCTGAGCACCAGGGCAGTGCAAGGGCCCCCACCTGCCTCTTGCAGACATCCCCAGGCAGCATGACAGGCAGGAGCACACACACACCCCACACTCCTGCTGCTCAAGGGCTGTGCCTCTCTAAATGGTTTATGCTCAATAGGACTCTTTCTCCACAATCAATGACTATGAAGCATTAAAACAGTTTCTTACAATTAATTACATGTTCTAAGAAGCTCTGTCAGTATTTGATACCATCAAGAAGCAACATATCAGTTATGTCATCAAGTTCACTGATGGATTTGGGTCAGTCTAGAAGAGTAATGTAAATGTTAACTGTTTGATCTATGTCAGAGCTTGTCAGATAAATTCAAGAAGCTAAAGAGGTAAGATATCATGCAGGTATTAACTTCTGAATTGACAGAAAACCTAAGAGCTTTACTTCTTCCTTGGGTGATGGAGAAAGGTGTGAGCAGAGGTTGCACACCAGAGCAGCTGGAGAAAATGCAAGGCTGCAGTATTTGGAACAGCTGATCTGACTTGACATCCACTTGTGCAAGACCATCACCATCACCCTTCCTCCTTTCGTTCTTGAGGCTCTCCCACAAACCTCTGTAACTTCTGAATCCAACAGAAAATCCCAAGCTTTTCTCCTGTGGATTTAGGATTGGATTGTTTTTGTTGTCATGCTTTGGATTTTTTGGCTTTCTTTTAGGCAAAACATTCCTGGATTAATATCCTGCTGAAAAACAGATCAGTTCACTCTGGTAATCTGTGAAGCATGAACTGACTCAAGATAAAGCTCAGGAATGTGCAGCTGTCCTCCTTCTGGTGCTGGTGAGCTATTAGACTCATTGTATCTTTAAGATCTTAAAAAGAGAGCTTTAATAATGGTGTTTCTCTTTCTTTAAAGAAGTTCCATTCCCTGCTTGTGTATTTCTGTGATTCTGTAACACTCTCAACAGGACAATGCTAACAGGATTAATAACAGCAACAGTCTGGGTATCTGATGTCCCCAAAC
Source organism: Onychostruthus taczanowskii (assembly GCF_017590055.1). Classification (NCBI taxonomy): domain Eukaryota; kingdom Metazoa; phylum Chordata; class Aves; order Passeriformes; family Passeridae; genus Onychostruthus; species Onychostruthus taczanowskii. Next base: position 9,777,758 of record NW_024498795.1, read on the forward strand.
ATACCCATTCCTTTAAGAGTTACTGTAAACTTTCAAATGCCCAAATCTGTTCCTTCTATAGCAGATTAGCTGCACACTTATCCTTGCTAAAGGCAACTCCAAACCAGCACTTCTATTAAGACAGAGTGAAAAATAATCAATTAATTGGTTTAAGAAAATGGATTTTTCTCCCAAAAGAGGATGCATGAAAGCTGGTTATTACAGCTACCAGAGGACCGTGCAAGGATAAAATGGAGAGCATACTCAGAATGCAATTCAAAGAGGTTTTGGAAGAGAAAGTCTACAACTCTAAATATCCAAAGGTGAAATAAAGAAGTATAGGATTATCTTGAAGGCCTTCAAGAATGTATTAGGCCTTCATGAATATATTATGATCTCAAAACTGTGATCCCTAGGAGTGTTCAAGGCCAGGCTAGATGGGGCCCTGAGCATCCTGATCCACCCTGGCAGAGTGTGTTGGAACTAGATGATCTTCAAGGTCCCTTCCAACCCAAACCATTCTAGCATCACTTATGTTTTAGAATGGAAGTCTTGGGGACAAGAAAATCAATGCCCTTTTTGTCTTTCATATTTTTTCTCATCTGTTCCCTTCAAAGAGGATGTTTCATGATATACCTCATGTCTCCTTATTTGCAAAAGTCTGCTTTTATTGTGTTTCATGCCAGGAATGTTTGGTAGCCCTGCCAATCTGGGAACACTCTTTTCTTACTGAGACACTAGTTTCTACTCCATACTGTCAATTCATTTGGTTATTTGGGGAGAAAACAACACACAAACTGTATCAGGAAGCTAATAAAGGTTAGAATCAGATTACAGCAACCTAAACATTAAAAAAGTATATTTTACACCATGTCCTGGTTAATGCATAGGGTCACAAATAGTTTACAAAAACAACTGCTGGGATAGAAGACAACTGGGAATGAGTAAGCAGGGAGGAAGAACAGAATTAATACTTAACTAGCCTCACAACAAAAGAATTGGCCTAACAACAGACAGAATCTGTAAGTTTCTAATTTCAGCCCCATTTGCAGAAGACTTCTAGCATACACAAGCTCTGAGTCAATCCATGGATGGGATGACTGTAGATCACCCTTGCTGCTAAATACCTTTACAGACATATCCACTGAGCCTTGCCTTTAAACAGGAAAAAAACCCAGCTCCCTCCCAAGCACTGGCAGGCCAGGTACCACCTCCATGGTACCTTTCCAAATGTGAAGAGCTGATAAATTTACCGTAGTAACAGGAGAATTCTGCTCCTTCCTTTGGGATTTGAGCAAAGATTTAGGTCAGCACTTCAACAGCCATAACTATGGAATTATTTCACAATTTCACATGGAATAGGACTAAAGACGGAGGGTGTTTTAGCCAAGAGGATCTGTAGTTTTTGTAGCTTATTTCTCACCTAGCTTTTCCAGAAGTATTTTTAACAACTTTTCGGAATGACTGGTTTGCTGAGGATCTCGTAGACAAAGTTCTAGGAGAAGCACGAACAAAAGTAGATGGTGGTGTCTTAGGGATCTTCTTTACTAAATGTGTCACCCACTTCTTCTGTTCATCTTGACAGGATGCCAACAAGAGCATATCTCTTGCTGTAGTTACATCATAACTCACTACAAGGAAAAAGGAGGAAGATGATACAGTGAAAACCCGGGCTCCTTTTCAAAGAGTTATGACACACCAACTGTGCCACTGGAATGAACAATGGCACCTATATATATTCTTGTATTGGATTTGTTTATATATTTTTAGAAGATAACAAACAGTAGGGAGGATTATGAATATAATGTTTTTCACGATTTGCCATTCTGCATTAAGATTCTTGAGTCTAACATGAACATTTGAGAAATGAGAAAGTTACACTAATTACAGTTGTAATAACTGAAGAGTTGTGTGGGTGCCTTATGGCCAAGTTCCAGAGTACATACCCTGAATGCTCCACAGCAGCACAGAGGAGAAACTTTTACTCCAGTCTGTGAGGTAGCTGAAGAATCACTCTGCAAGGTCTCAGCAGAGCTTGCTGATGCAGCCACTGCAATTGTTCCTGCCACAGGTCAGGTATGAGTGCAGAGGGAATGGTGAGGGCACCAAGGGGCTGCCCAATACCTGGGCATAAACCTCTAGGGAACCTTGTGCTCTCAAGGCCCTCAGCAGAGCTCCATCAGGTACACCACAGTCCTCCCTACAGAGTTTTGCCACAGCTGCCTGTTCATAAACAGTGTAACAGACTATTGCTTTAGTAGCAACTTCCACATCTAAAGTCATGGAACTTCAGTTTTAAGTTCAAAATTAAACTCAAGTGCTTTTATTCACCTCCAGTGAATAAGCACTTCAGTTAATTTTAAAATTAAACTGAAGTGCTCATTTGCCTCCAGTAGTTCAGCAGGTTTGGCTTAACCACATGGAGAATACAGAACAGAAAAAAACCATGAGTATACCTTTGCATGGTGCAATTAATTCCTCCTTTTTATCCAAGTGGTCTCTGTGGCACTTCACATGGCATCTTCGACATTCTAGGGCAGCAGGGGGTTTAAAGACGTGCCAGAGAGGTTTGGCACAGGCCTCACAGTTGGCTGGAAAGTGGTATAATGTGGGAATAAATTCATGGCCTTTGTGATTTAGAAAATTTGTCTTCTCTGCCGGCTGTACTGGTTCTACCTCCAAATCCTTCCTGCATTCCCCCTCATTAGCATAGAGAATCTGAAAAAGAACACTGCTGTGTTATTGTTGAAGCACTAAGTACTTTTATATCCTTTCCAAAGAAGCTACCACTCTTGCAAGAGAGTTGAATTGACAGGAGAATATACTTCTTTTTACCTGGAATATTTTAGGAATTTCTTCAGTTTCAGCTCTATATACATCTCCTTGAGTTACAGGCCGGACATGAAACAGCTTACTAGATTAGAAGAAACATGAATCAGAAAATGCTAAAAAGTTATGTATGGTTCAGAACAATTATCAAACTACTTTGAATTTCTTAGAAATTATGCAAGCAACACGACCTACTTCAACACTCCAATATGATTTTGGGAACTAATTCATAAACCATACAGATTTGTCTACCCAAATAAGACCAAAATATTTCACAGCATGGAAAGAGGGTTATCTTACAATGGATTCAAGATCCATCATGATAAATTTACTTAAGATAAAGGCTTTCAAATACTTCCTCAAAACACTAGGAAGTCTAACATTATTGCTAGAAAAGCTTAGTGAAAACCTGGATGGAAGTAACCATATTAAGTAGAATACTATCCAGTAGTTTTTTTACTAAATCATGTTATGGCTTGATGAACAATCTGTGCCAAAACATCACAAAAGGAAATCTGGGGCACCAGCTGTTGAAAAAACTATTTAAATTGGAACAAACATCATGTGGGTCAAGACTCTAAGTCCACCTCTCCCAAGATCCTGTTTTCAGCTGTGGCTGTAGCAGGTATTTATGAAAAGAGAGTACAAAACAGTTCTAAGAGAAAATAACTCTTTTCCTGGTTATGAGCAATTGGCAGCTGAAGCACTTCCTGAGTCTGACAGTTGTTCCAGACCACTGTATTTGTTAGTTCCTGATACATCTATTCATGAATTCTAAAACCATTTTTCAATTACTATTCTGCAAGATCCCATAATGTCAATCAGCTGTTCAAACAACACAGTCATGTACCAATGAGGGGCTTCAGTGATATTTGATACAATTTTCCTCATGTATAACCAATGTAAAGGAACCACAATTAATGTATTTTACCACTTTAAACAGAAAACAGCTGGAAAAGTTAGAAATGCTTTGGACTTGAACAGCAATGATCCTTTCTCTTTTTCTCTAACTTATAGCAATCACAGGACAAAGAGCAAGTACTGTCAAAGTTCTGTTAATGGTAAAATACAGATAGACATTTTCCAACTAGCATGGGAAATTAAAAATTATTTATGGTATTTTTATTTTAAGCTTCTGGATTTGCTATCTGCTATTTCACACACAACACTCTTTTGTTGTATCCAAAACTAACAATGACTTTACTTACTCTATATCTAGTACCATAGATGGATTAGACTGGTCCTTGTCTTTTTCATCATTGTAGAACAGTATCTTTTTACTGCTCACCACCACATACTGTGGAAAGAAAGGGTAAAATAGTTGAAATCACATTTTAAAAAGCATTTATTTATCTTAATATACTCCCACATGCACATAAAAAGCCAGAGTAAATGAAAGGTTTCAAATTAATATCAGGAGATATTCAAATCATCCTGAAGGCTATACTACAGACAGCTCTGCAGTGATACAGTTGCAGTTGACTGCATTGTCCCTGGATCACTCTAAAGTGCTTGTGATGACTCTGCAAGTCCATCTGTACACAAACTCACAAATTTCAGTTGCTACTGGCAGGTCACTAGGAAATTTACTGTATCGCTGAGAGTGACACAAAGCAAAAGCTATCACTTATTGATAATGTAAAAAACTTCTCTAGTTCTACAGGCCTGAGGACTTACTGGTACTTCACACCAAACTGCTGGTAGGCTAAAACAGAGTCCTATGGCTCCTACTATTTCCTACACCTCCAATTTAATAGACTGGTAAAATAAAGAGACAAAATGAATCAGCAGAAACAGAGGTCTGGTGCCAATGAATACACTGAGATAGTTAAGATCAAACACCTCTAACCTAAGCACATCCCAGTAAGTTCAAGACTGGTATTCACTGCCTGCTGCTCTTCACTGGGAGTTGCTAGTCTAATATATTTGCTGCAGCTGTCCACAAGCATAAACTCAGTGACAGCTGTGGCTGTTCCCTCCCCTGCAGTTTCAAATGTTTTAGAAGGAACTGTAAGATATAAGACACTAAGGAGGATTAAAAGGAGGCAAACTGGCAGCTCTGTCTACACTGATCTCCAGTTTCACATATAATATAACCCAGAAGAACAGAAAAGCATGAGAGTGAATGCACCAATAGCTCATCTTGAATCCAAGTACTGGCAGGTAACTGGATGGGTTTCTGCACAATGGAGATACTGATAATTTGAATAAATGCCTACTCCTTCTACAAAGGGAGGTTTCAACCTCATTTTACATAGCACTTGAAGCTGACCTCAAAACCTGAGTATGAAAGTCACCTTAAGTTTATACAACAGCATTTTTAAAATGTGCTGTGCAAGGTGTGAGCTACAGTTGTAAATCTCAGTTACTGAAATGCACCTATAAAAAGCCATGAAAGGGCATTTTGCCACAACTCCTTAATAGAAAGCCTGATCAGTTTGAGTAAGTACTAAATGTGAGCCTCCTGTGATTTTTCCCATTGAAGAAAAAGACTGTACTTCGATTCCTTTATCCACTCCAATAGAAAACTAATGCCTTTTTCATCTTTGAAGTGTGCACCTTTGCCTTTCAGAGATAAGAGCAAGCCCTTCAGACAACAACTATCACAAATGCAAATTCTGACTGTTAAGGGGTTCAATTATCACACTATATATAAACCTTGGTGAAAGAACAATGTAACCTCACAAAAAAAAGTTATGTACAACAGTGTAAATATCCTGTTGTGAATATATTAAAAAATCACCTGACAGTAGTTCTCTTTTACAGTGGATATTATATTTTTGAAGGATATTATATCATTCTTATTTGGGATGAAATGAAGCTCTATATAAAAATAAGGATAACCCATTTCAATGTTAGCTTTAGGTATAACTGAAGTGTTTATTCTCAAGTAAGTTTTCCACACTCATCCCTTCCTAACTTAAGCTAAATAACTCACAGGACATCGGACAAAAACATCAGTGCTACTGACATTTGAGTCAGAAATGCAGCAGCTCAAGTTGTAACAACTCAGGCATCAATCCAATTACACTCCTAATATTATTTTGCTTTTTCTTTAACCTAATCTGGACATGCCTATCTTTGAGGTTGCATATACCTCCCACTTTCACAAAAACTGCAGTAGAATTAGGAAGAGAAGCACCTGAGGAGACTGACCACCTGCCAGCTTATTTCAGCTACAACAGTAGCTGAAACAAGTTCAGTTCAGCCAACAGAATGCACATATGAGTTACCATAGTCCCTCACTACTGTGTCTCACTGATATGAACCTCAGCTAGTTAAGGAACCTTATCAGTACAATTTATTTCGTGACTGAGCCATCCATCTGCAGCTCAAATTCTTCCGAAGTGTGAGCGCATTCAAACTAGGGAAGTGTTGGAAAGGAATGGATTAGCTGCCTAAAATATCTTGAGGCAAGTAAATATGCCTATACTGAGCATGCCTGAAGAAATTCTGATAGTCTTTCACTGGAGAAGCTGCATTTATCAGGAGTTTAAAATTTCATTTGTCAGAGAATGCAAAAATCTCCATTTTTACAATACAACCGCAAAAGGGTACTTAGAAGCATTCTGTGAGAAAAATGACACAGTATTTTATATAATCCAGAACAGAACAAAGCTACCTGATTTGTGCCAGGCACCACCAATTCTGTATCAAGAGGATTCAAGCAGCCTTAGCAATCAAACAGAACTACAGGAAGCATCTGCCATTTGGTTTTGTTCCTGGTGGTGAACACTTTTTTTGTAGGTAAAGCACCTTCTCTTTCTGTATACTTTTGCTATTAACATTGCTGGTTTTATTTTGCTTGCCTTAGTCTTGCTTTGTGCTTTCAGTAAACTGTTAACTCAACCCATAAATTCTGCTTTTGTTCCTCCCTCATCCGAAGGGGTGGGGGGAAGGTGACTGGCCATTAGCTGAAATAGGGCAGAACTTATCACTCACTCCCAGCAAGCCAGAACAGGCGGTGGTTTTAGCTTACAGACAAATCACCAAGGTCTGATATTGATGTACAAATAGGCAGGTCTGGAACTCAAACACTTGGAGTGTTTAAAGAAGACCATGGAAGCCCCTTGAAAATAGCAGTACTTCAAAGACAGAGTACAGCAGTTAAAGACCCACCACAAACCCTCAAGTGCTTCTCTGACAGGAATGAATGCCTTCTCCCTTAAATTTTATAGGAATCTCTTCCAGTTGTAGTAGAATGTGAATATAAATAGGAGCATTTGAGAAATACCTTTCAACAAGAATCAGAAAGTTACTTCAAAAGTGTCATTAATAACTCAGCAATTCCCAGTAGCAGTCTTTGAATATAAGGAACATGAAGGAAAATAAACTGTTTAATACAATTAGCTTTTAAAATTTAAAAAAATTCTAGAGACCATGTTCACTTTTGTATTTAGTTGTACTAAAAGATGATGAAAGGGGGAAAGTGAAAAGCCAGAAAAGACAATCTGAAATTGGTTCCAAGTATCTCAATTTGAACATCAGATGTTTCAAAGAAACAGATCATAGCCTTTGCAGAGGCAAAGCAAAAGACTGCTTTGTTTGGAGTGGGAATTCTGGCACAGAGATCCTGTTTCTGAGAATAAATCAGTTATTTTTAAGAGAAACTGATCATTTTAAAGGTAAGGGAGACAGAAACCTCCTTGGAAATCACATGTAGCAAGTTAGAGTGTGATGCACTCATCCATGACCTTCAGTACATTTAAGTGTGGTATTCCCTATTCTCTGCTGCCAAGTTGCACAAAGAGGTTCTTTTTCAGTGACAGAATTACTCAAAGAAGAAAAGTGATGTTTAATGGTCCCAAGATGCTCACTGTAAAGCATTTGTAAATGTGCACGATGTCATTACTAAAGGTTTCATACTGAACTTGAATTTTCTTGAGGATTTTTCTTCAATAACGTACATACACTAAATTACTCTTAATTATCTTGTTTGTTTCTTAAATACAAGTTGTAAAACCAATTCACCACATGCCTAGAAACTTTTCCAAGGAAACTGAGGAAGAAAGGAAAAAAGGCATCTGTACCTGTTTCTTCCAGCCATGCCGCCTTATATTTCCTTTGTTTGGTACTGAAAGCCAACCTTCAAGTCTTGATTCTGGTTTTAAAAAATGCATATTTAATAATTGTGTATTTATAATAATAAAGCAGAATAGCACAAAAGCAAACTACTACTAGAAAGGAAGACGTACTACATGCAGTAATGGGCAATTACCTATTCAGCAAAGCAGAATAAAAAGCACAGCTAAATAAAATGAAGATATAAGCATTTAATTCATGCTTCATCACAAGCCAACATCTGATTACACAGTTACTGCACAATAAAAGTAAAGCTGTTTTCCTTGATGCCAATATCCAACATTGTATGTAAATAGTTTGCAAAGAGCCAGGCAGGAAAGACTTTGCTTTGAAAATATATTACAGTTTAAATTAAGAGATTTTCAATGTAAACATAATTTAACATTCAGAGGGGCTGTATGAAAATACTCAGCAGGAAGATGCAGGAAGTAAAATAAATCAGATCCACATTTTCCACAGGAAACAAAAAAAGGAGAGAGTGCACAAGAGCAAGCAAAGCTACATGGGTGTCCCATTACTCACAGAAGATAAGCATAGAAGATAATTAAATAAGGAATGCAGGAAGAATCAACTAGATATAAAGAATAAGAGACAAGTGTTTTACTCAAATTTTCAGTGAAAAATTATCCAAAGAGAAATGTAATATCCTATTTTCCCACCATGAAACTACTGAAATAATTTAGCATGATACAAAAAAAGGGACAGGAAAACCATAGAAAAATTAGCATTTTGCCTAATGTTGATTTAGAAAGTCCTTCCAGCTAACTGAGAGTGGGTTCTAAAATTTAAAATTATGAAGCCAGGTAATAGTTGCACTGAAAACTTCAAAAACATTAAGTTAAAATTTTCTGAAACATTCTCCACAACTATTTATGTCCTGAGGAACTACTGGTTTCTTTTGTCCTTCAGGAATTACTCTATGTGATGTGTATCCCAGCAAGTTCTGAAATGCATTCAAATGCATAAAAGTTGTTGTCCATGTGCTTTGCTATATAGAATTACAATGGGACTGACAGCCTAGCAATCATTAAAATTAGGCATGTAAAAGCCCTTCCCACATTAGCCTTACATTAGCCTTACAGCAGACAATATTTAGAAATGGACTACACTTGGAAATATGGAATCATTTCCCACATTTCTCCACACAGAATAGCTTCAAAATACTGGAGGGCCACTGAAGTACTGGTATGAACTGGAAGAAAAGCATGTTAGCAGAACTCATTCCTGTAAGAAAACTTCCCAGAAAAATGAAGGAAATTTGTACCTCTCTGCCTTCTCACATCTGCATAAGAACTGTGGGGACTGGGGGTGTAGGGATCCCCACACCCCTAACCCTAACCCCTCTGCTATCCCAGTAAATCCCTGATTATAGGCACTCAGTAGCTTTGGAAAAGAAAACCTATTTCCTCCATGTCTGCAGGCCTCACAGATATATTTACCTTGTTTTGAATACGTTGATTAATTTTTACCTTAAAAAAAGATTCTTCCACTTTTAGAAATTATAGAAACATCCTAAATCTCAGATTTTCATTGCAAAACAAAATGATGAATTGCTAATAAAAAACAAAGTATATGGGAAACCGTTGTTCAAAAGGAATATAGGATGGGTGACTTGTTAAAAAAAAAAAATAAAAAAGCTTCAGTTGAAATTATGGCATATGAAAATCTGGAAAGATCCAATGATGAAGAATTTTAAAAGATACTTGTAGGGACAGTACAAGTTTTTCTAGGTTCCCTTCTATTTCAGCACATTCTGAAAACAATTTCAAAAGAAGTAGGAAGTAAATGAGGTATTTCAAATGAATCCATTGACATTCTTTTCTGTCTACTACAAATCTATTTAGGGAGCAAATTCTATTTGAATGAGAGACAGTTTCTGAGCTGTGAATAACATCTTGCAGTTGAAAGTAACAGTTTTACTCCTTTTCAACAAAGCTAAAAATTGTCTGGAACCAAATGTACTCTTGAAAGGGTAGATGAGCTCTTTCATTCCAACCTCGCCACAAAGGTTCCTCTCAAGTAATATTTATAGTGCATTTTCATTTCTCTTAACAGACTCAGCAAATGCTCATCTGGCCATTTCACAAATATTTGATACAGAAGACTAATATTTATGAGTGTTCTGATTAAGTAATTAAGAAAATATGGGCTATCTAGACTAAAAAAAAAACAATCTTCCAGTCTTTAAAAATAGGCTCAAAACTATTGTCTGACAACTTTGCTGTATTTTGGAAAGAATACCAGAATTGATATCTCATATTTGCAATCCAGAAAGTCTAAGACAGGCCTCAAAAATATCTGATGGCTAGCTGGAATCTGAATAGGATATGAAGAAAGAATTCCATCAAGATCTTGTAGTTATCTCTGAATATATTTAAATGTAGATTTGCATTCCAAACATCTTCATGGCTAGTATCCAGGATTCATAGGGATTCAGTACGATAAGAGTGTGACTTCAATAAAATCACACAAGACAACCATGACTGCACTGCTTTATGAGACTTTTTGTTGTTCTGGAGCTAAGTAATGTGGGTGCTTTCATAAACAGCAGAGCATCTCTTTCCAATGCTCAAGAATTCCTACTCCTAAGAGTCATTCACAGCAACCAAAAACCTGGAGATACCATCTTGCTAATTCTTTCTATTCCTCTGGCTTGGATTTTCCTTCTACAGACTGTCCTACTATAATTTCATGTGGATTTCACCAAGGATTTCTGACTGGATCTTGCTTTGGGCTTTATTCAGGCTGCTTCATTCAGGAAGTCCTGAGTCCAATGAAACTGCCGGCTTAAATGCTCCACGCACTTATTATTCCATCCTATCTTTGTGCAAAACACGACAACATATGCTGTAAAATATTACGTGCTGCAGTTAAACCTGTAGGGCAGCTGAATTGCTTAAATGATCTTGCCAATCAGATAAAAACAAGCAATTCACAACAGGTTAAGTGCCCTGTAACAATTAGGAGAAAAAACCTTCACGTTCCTGATTATGTTCCGTCTTGGCAAAAAAGAATTCTGTTTACAATCATGAAAGTATAAAGACTGCTTAAGTCCAGCCAGGAGGAAGAGGCATTCCAAAGGCACAATTTAAAAGCAAATACCTCAGTTGTTTCAGCAAGGACTCTGTTAACACTGGGGACACCAACTGAGATATGAGCTGCTATCTGAATCAATGATCAGGAGTGAGAGCTACAAAACACTCCTAGAATTAAATACAAGGAAAAACCTTCATCCACATAATGATCTTTCCCATGTGAGTGAGCAAGAGACTGAGAATAGCCTGGATTGTTTAAAAGGGCCAATGCCCACCTTGGGAGAGTGTAAGTTGCCATAGCAGCTACCAGAATTTGAGGGAATATTTAGGCCAGTGGCAGACAGAAAACACCTCCAAGTGAAAAGCAGCTGTAAACTGTGTTACCATATGATTTCTCTGTGTCTATTTCTAAATAGAGAATTTTTTTCCTTCAAATTCTATGAGTATAAAACTTTCTCTCAATTAAACCAAAAACTTCCCATTGCCAGAATCATGACCATGGACTCATTCTTTTATACATGCTTATATTATTTTGTATTTTATTTATTTCCCTGGTGATGTTTTTATTTTGACAGGAAAATGAATAAATCATACTATAATTACTTATTGTAAAATTCAACCATTTATTTTCTTAAATTTTTTTTTTAATAAGTATCTTTGCCTTTAGAACTGGTGCAGCAGCTAGAGAATCCTATTGACTACTCATGACATCCAGCTCTTAAACAAGATGCTATTCAAGGTTCTCTGAAGGAATGGCCATGTTTGGGTTGTAGAAGTGATGGGAACTTGGCACACAGTTGAAGACAATCAACATCATACAACAAAACTGTAGCAAATGAGCTGCTGTAATATGTCACCTTCTGTTTTGTACATTAATTACTTGGTTCACAGAAAAAAAACTATGTGCTGGACAATTTCCTCTTTCTGTGGCATGGGCTATTTCTACTCTGAAGTCTGGCTGGGTTCTTTGTCATCTTTATAATGCTACTGCACTCCTCTTTTGCCCTCTGCTTAGCTCTTTGACAAGTGTGTGAAATTTGACTACGCTAATGTCACTTAATCTCCCTTAATTACCAAATTGCTTCTTATTCAGATCCTGATCAACCCAGAAACTCAGCCAAAAAAAAAAAAAAAAAAGGCAGCATGTAGGGACATGACCTAACACTAGAGAAGTCCTAATAATATGTATTAGAGGTCCTACCTGTCTCAAACCAGCAGGACAACTGCAGCAAAAATCAGAGGCATGTGTAGAAAAAAGGGCAAAAAAGAGAAGAGAAATGAAAAGATAGCAAAAAAGACATAGTTGAGGGCTAACAAGTAGACACCTCACCCAAGAACACCAGAACATCCAGTAACTTCATGTTCTATTAACAATGGGAATTACCAGCTGACTTGAAAAGATCTTGTACAGACTGAAATTTCTGCCCCAAAATGGAAGCAACAGATTATGCAGCCAAAAGCCTGATTATACACATCTCCAGAGGTAAAACTGAAAATAACCTTCCTTATTGAGGCAGACAAAGAAAGAGCTTTTTCCTACAGTCCATCCAAGATCTGGGACACAATGGAGTCATACTGAAACACTATTGCCCTTGAGAAAAAAATAGGGAAGGTATCTATAGCTAGATGGAAGCATTCATGTTTTCCATGTAATACACAACAGCCATCAGATGAAAATGGCTGAGAAGGGAAGAGAGGAAGTTCAAAACTACTCTTTTGAGTAGAATAAATCTGGTCTGTTTGTTGCAGGAAAAAACCCTAAAGCTCTCAACTGCAAAGAGTTCAGAAATTTTCTACTAAAATTATGAACTACAGTCTTCTTCAATTACAAGACACTTAAAAACAATAAGGCTTGATTCCAAGTTGTAATTTAAGGAGAGAAAAAATCCACTTGAATGAGCAAAACGCCTCTGATTTTTTTTTAAGCACTATTAAATGGAATACACTAAAAATGAGTATCTAAAAGAAAAACTCCTAAGAAGTACTGATACTTCAGAAATACCAGAAGGAATTCCTAGCAGGTGACAGCTAAGAAAAAAAATGTTCCTTAATCAATTTAATAATTCTAAGAATTTACAATGGGAGTTTGCCTTGAAGATGTTGTCAAAAGACAAAATCTTTACAAGATGGCAATTTACAGATCAAACTCCAGAATGCAAAAGGCTTCTCAAACAAAATGGAAGTAGTGAAGGAAAAGACTATACCATTATCTGAACAAAAATCTATTCTAAAATGAAATTCATTACAGTTTTAACTAAAAACAACGATCTAAAAATACACTAGGGGAAGATAGGAAACAGACACAGAAAGGAGTAACTACATCAAAACATGTACTAAGACTGATAACCTACCTGAAATTTCAATCACTCTAAGACTCCTGGATAAACTCTAGAATGTGGCAATTTGAGCAGCATGAAGTGCATTAACAAGAAAAGACATATCTAAAATTATTCTATTTACTTTTATCTGACTGCTCATCCACTGAAGTCATAAAATACCCAAAATAGCATTCTGGTTTTGCATGTCTAAAAATATTTTTCTACAATGAAATTCAGACTTATCAAAACTAGAATAAAAATTTCCCAGTGAATTCCAAAAGTTACTTAACCATATAGAAAAAAGATATACCTAGCTATGATGTACAGAAATTGTCAAGCACATCTGATTACACTAATTTTTTTCCTGTATTGAGAGATACAGAAGTGGATCATGTGGAAGTACTAACTGATTACACTTTTCAAACACTGGGGAAGGGGAGAGGTAAATAACCAACCAGTCTAACAGTGGGTCTCAAAGTACAGTGCCTGGTACTGATACATGGAAATGGCTGGCTACGCTGTATTAGGTATTCTTATTTTAATCTGCTACATCAGAGTACCATACAACCATAAATTTATTATGGAAATTCCTCCAATTATTTTTCACATCAGCAATTACTGCCAGTTGTCACAGAGGTGGTACATGACTGAATAAGAAGAGATAAGATCAAGACAATTTTGCATTCAAGATATAAAACACTATCATGATGTTGTAGATGTGTTGGCCCTGTCTTCTATTCACCAAATACTGCACATTGTAATCACTGTATTTGAAAAATAAGAGATGTAAAGATACTCCTTCCTCAAAAGTGCATATAAACAATGCTAATACCAAGCCATACAGTCGAAAGTATGATGTGAGAAAAAAATTAAGTCTTAAATATAAGCAACTAAGGTATGAAATAAAAAAAAAAAAACCAAAGAAAGGAAGTGGAGATGTGATACAGAATCAGACAGCCAGAAGACTTTAAGAAGCAATAACAAGGAGTTGTTTGAAACAATACCTTCCAAGACTATGTGTATGCAATACAACCAAGTAGTTTGAGCAGATTCAAATCTGCTTTTCTCATACCTGAAAGATTTCCATCCGTTTCATCTGTTGGAAGACTGGCAACACTGGTAGAATCCATTCCTTGCTGGAGGTCCATGATTTTCCTTCGTAGTTGCTCTATGTCACTCTCTTTACTATCCAGCTGCATCTGGAGCTCATTCCTGTATGTAGATTCTTCTGCTAGTTGCTGTATTTATATACACACACAGAGTTACTGTGTTACCAAAAACATGGCAGCCAAGTATTTTGAAAACAAAACTCATATATATATATATATATATATATATATACACACAAACACACACACATATATATATGCATATATAAATAACTTCATTTTAAAAATACATTAAACAGATACTAGTTTTCTACGTTAAAATGAATGGGAATGTTTATTAACTATTCGTCTATAGACATTTTATAGAAATTGTCTGTATGTGTGTGTGTATATATATATATATATATATATATATATGTTATATATTCCACAGTATGATAGAAAAATTAAATAATTTTACCGCTTGCATTTCATTAAGCTCCTTTTGGTATTTCACAACCATCTGATTGAATTTCTCTTTTTCTTGATTAAGTTCTAATTGGAGCTTTCGATTTTCCTTCTCCTTCTTCCTCAAATCTTGCATGTTAGCTTTCTTTCTGTCTATTTTAAAGTCTTTCCGATTCATTATCTCAGCCAGTTTGTTGACAGCCTGTTCAGAAAAAGGAGAACCAGTAAGAAATATGATATATGCAGCATGTTTCATGAAAAACTTCTCAGTTCCCCTAGTTACAGGATCTGGTAAAAAAATCCCTTCACCAACCAAAAAGGCCCTTACTCACAACTGAAGTAATACTGAAAAGTGTACAGCATCAAAACTTATTCTTTCAAATGTAAATTTAACAACACATATTGTACATCATGGTTAATATAAACATGATTTCAAAAGAACTAAGAGTTCAGAAAAGCAAGAAACCTGAAATACTTTCGTTAATGCAAAGTAATAATTGCTATTAAATTGCATATAAAGTTGTACCTGTGTCTTCAGAGTTCTTTCATTGTTTATACTCTTCTCATAATGCATTCTAATATTACTGATTTCCTCCTCTTTTTTCATTTTGTAATCTGTTAAAATAATATTCAACTTTAAGTTATTTTAGTACAAGGTAATTATTTTTAAACTTAATTACTTCTCTAAGTGTGTATTTTTTTTCATTCTCCTGTTGCTTCCCTTTTTGAGCAAAATACAGTTTGCAAAGACAAAGATTACCAGTTTAACACTACTGCAATGACAGAAAATGACCAGAAGGGCATCTCAGAAAGGCACAAAGATGAAATACTAAAGCAAACATCAAGCCCAAAATAATATGGAAGATAAACAGCAATGTCTTCTTTCACTTCCCATTTCTTCACATATGCTTCAAATTCAGGCATGCTTCAGAACAGATCAACTAAAACTCCAAACATGACATACCTTCCTCTTGTTTCTTAAATTTTTCACTGATCTCTGTGTTTTCCTTTGTTATTAAATCGACATCTTTGGTTAAAGTGTTATTAGTTTCTTCCAGCTACATGAAAAGAAACACATTTTAGAATAAAGAACTTGACATAAATTCTAAAAATATCTTTAATACTATTATTTTAAATACCCTTAATTCTATAACAATCATTTACTTAGAACACCTTCTGCCTATGTGGACTTTTAAAAAATTCTACTATACTTCTGGGCTGTTTTGATTTACCAGAAGGCTCAAAATACACCTGTCCCAGAAAAAAAAAATTATCACTGCAGAACTGACAACACTGTAGTATGGAATCAAAAATCAACTTAAGCAAAGTTAGGTTGTCAGTTATGGAATGTGACAATTTTAAATTAAATGGTTGTACTTCGGAAAAATTAATATGTAGGGGCCTGATACCTTGAATTCAGACAGAAAAGCAGCTGACAGATGCTAGAACTCCAGCATTAAATCTAGAGTAGATACAGGCATTTACTGTGAGGTAACTGTCATAAATCATGAAAATCAGGATAAAAACAAAACTAAATTTGGACTAAGACAAAGCAAATACAGGTAAATATGTACACAACTGGCAAAACAAAGAAAAAAGTTGGAAAGGAAAACCACGATAACTTTGAATATGTGAGCATGTTCACTGCCATGGCAGTGAAGGATCACTTAACAAATATGTATGAAAAAAGAGACATAATTGTATTCCTAAATAACAGTTTTGTTTGAAGCCTATACAAATGATTGCCTATCAAGCTGTCTGACAAAATTATCAGAAACTTGAAACCAAAAATATATTGGCAAGAAGGTATTCTTTTGATGCTACAGACATAGTCTTCTAAATGCTGCTTAAGAAATAGTAGCATTCTGGAAATCTCAAGCTTAAAAAAGCAAATTCATGAAACAAACACTATTTGCACTATCTTTTCACAGAGATGGAATATCCATGGTAGCATTAACAGAAAGTTCTGAGCAACTGAGCCAAGCTCAGTTACACCTGGAACTTTACACCCCCAGGATTTTTAAGAAAACATGCACAGGTGATGCTAAATGGGAAAAAAACAACAATAAAATAACTATGCTACATATGGCTTGCTGTTTGAGACTTCTCAGTTAAAGACGTTTATCAAGCTCATACTAACATTCAAAAGCTATACTATAAAGTGTCTTCAAAAATTACATTTTGGGGACTGGGTTGTGAAACTTGAGACTCTCAAGTGGGTTTTTTTTAAGACTAAGTTACTTTGCAATAAAAGTCTCTAATAAACAGCTCCACAAATTTACAAGACTTAAATAATACACTTGGCAATGACAAGAAGTAAATACAAAAGGGTTAATAACTGAATTACAGACATTCACTTGATTTTCATCCTGGCTTCACCTCAGATGAATGAATTTGATTTTTTAGGAAGGTCACATGATGAAATTTAAAGGTTCCAAGTGAGCACAAAACTTAAGACACTTAATTAGTTTCCACTTACGATCACAACAAGACTTCATTAATTAAAACCATTTGGTTTCCAGGTGGAAGAAATTTATACAGGCATTGAAAACAGTTAATTTACCCTTCTTATGATAATGTCCTTATCAGTCAATTCTTGTCTGTGCCTTGATGCAGCTTTTTTGCTTTCCTGATTCAGTTCATAATACTGTTCTTCAGCGAGTGCCCGTGCCAACCGTTCTGACTCAGCTTTGGTTTCAGCTAAATCCAACTGGGTAGCAAGCGTTTCTCTGTAAAAAGGATATTAAGACTTCCTTTTCCTATGCAAAACATTCCAAATTTTCAGGAAAACCATCAAACCCAAATTATACCGCTCAGCTAATGGTCATTATCTTAGTTTCTTAAGAAAAGCAAGAGTTACAAAACTACATTCTGTACACTTGTGTCTTTTGATGGTCCACACAAGCTGCAGCAGCAAGCTTCTGATTTTACATAGAGGAAATTAGTGATTTTCATTAACATTTCAATGATCCATGAAACACCAAGATGTATTCTCCTGCCTTTAAGGAACAGAAAATAAAACTAAAGTACATGTACAGAGTAGTCCATCAAAAGATACTTAGCCCACATTTGCCCATTATCACAAATCCCATAGTTATATCCAAGTGAGAAACATTTAGGATGAACATAAGATTGCAGAGAATAGTGAGGGAATAGAATACAAAGCATCTATAAAAAGAAGAAAATAAATAAATAACCCCAAGAAGAATAAGGGAAGTCTTGCCTAACTTCTTCTCCCTCCCCATTTCTTTATGTTGGTTACAACTTTGCAGAGACACAAGTATTTTCCTCCTACACAATACTTATTAGCACATCTTTTCTTTCTCCCTTTCTTAGCCTATCAAAATGCTGTATAAAACGAACACTGTACATAACCTCTGCCCTTCAGACTGTTTTCCAATGTTGATGCTTAAGCAGAACAAGAGACAGACTTTAGAAGAAACTGTACTTCATGCATAAGGCTACAGTCTCCTTCTTCAGAACATGAAATAAATTAAGAAATTGGAAAAACAAGCTTAAAAATTTTTTCTTATTTGATAGCTTAGAAAATAGTGCATCACAATTAATGGTTGTTAATAATAACTAGTTTAGCTGTAATCAGACGTATACTAAATTTCAAAGACTTTGTTACCTTTTTCTCAAATTATTTTAATGACTATAGAAATACATTAAGTAATTATCAGGATAATATAATCCAATTTTAAAAGCTGGTGAGACGATAACCATAAATTGGAATGTTTTCCAAAATTTTTGAATCCTACTAAATTTTCAGAGAAGTCATTATTCTTCCTACAGACATGATAATGTTCAAAGCAAATATGAATAACCACATTTGGCTTTTTGAGTCAGTATAGGTAACATCCTATGTATCTGCCACTTACAAGGTGTTATGGAACACTTTTGAGGCTTTTTTCTAAAGGAATTAAAACATCTTAGATCTGATTCAAAGTATACATGAGAGAGACAGTATTACAAGGAAAAACTTAGGTGTATGTGAGAAACATAATGAGCATACTTCTCCTTTTGCAACTCCTGCATTTTACTTTGCGTTTCTTTATTCCTTTCATCAATTTCCTCTTTCAGTTCCTTAACCTGAGTTTTGTAAAGTGTCTGTAAAAGAAAGCATAAAAAAATAATTATTCAAATTCCATACTGAAATTCCTCGTTTTCAGACTGCTTAGTTTGAATTTGTCAAACCCCAACACACGCCAATACTGTCATTAGTGAAATTTCCCCCTTCCTTCCTCTCGCAGATGGTTCTTTACAGTTTCTGTTAGGTAGGGAACTGATATGATCCGATTAGTTTTCAATTTTCTAGTGTGTTTTCCTACACAGCTGCACAAATACAGGTGTGCATAAGAGACAGAAGGCACTGTGACACAGCAGAACAGGTCTCCTGGACACAACAGGGCAAAACTGCATCTTGGAGCATCACTTGTCTCAAAATGTTCATCCACCAAGCCTAACACCATTCTGTGCTTTCACCTGTTGCATTCTCTTGGTGTCCATGTACCTCTTCTCTTAGAATCTTAAGTTCTTTCTGTACAAACTTAGTAAGTGATTCAGAAGAGTTCAGATTTATGTAAATTACTTATTGCTGTGAATTACTTCTGGGTTTTATTACTATATTGTTATAATTACCATCACCTGTAATTCTGAAAGTTAAAATTTGATCTTCTGCAGTAAACTACTTTTGCTAAATATTCAGACTGAATAATGAATCTTATTTAAACTACAAATTAGTGAAAAAAGAAGATACTGAGAAACACAATGCTCTGCATCTGCATTTTAGCAGTATATAATGGAGAAATGCAGAAAAAGCCCCTGTAACAGATAATGAAATTATAATCATATGCAGTTTAGTAAACAAATTTTTTTATTGTCTCTCTCAGGAAAAACCAAATTTAAAAGTATTTTCCAAAGTGAAATGAGTCTGTTCATATTCACAAATGTATTTGAAGTTCAGGTGTTACAGAGAATTTTATCCTATTGTTTCTTTTCACAGGACAAAACAGATCAAACTACATCTATGAAATACACATTTTAGCTACCTGGAGTACCCAGTAAGGTTCTTCAGAGATTCAGGTGCAGAGAAGGCAGCTTTTTAGAATAAGGAATACATGCAGAATGTTACTGAGTCTATGGTTCTTAAATGTATGTATGGAGATCAATAGCATGAGCTATTTTCCAATAAGTTTGGAAATTTTGAACTCTCCACCAAGCTTGCAATTGTATCAGAAAAGTATCTCCTTTCCAACCTCAGGATAGAACAACTCTGATGAATCATTCAGGTAAGAGTTACTCAATGTAATCTCAGTTTTGACAAACAACAAAATAACACTTTAGATACAACATCTAATGTTCTCTAATATTGTGTTCCTTGTTTGTATCTCAAGCAAGATTTTATGAATTGCTGATTTATGCAAGGCTGTTACCTACATTAAAACAATTTTAGTCTCAGGTATTCACTGTTAAATGATTTTATGTCAAAATTCCTTACAAGTCTTACCGAAAAATACTGCTCAGCTTCAAGCTGATCCTGAAGCTCACGCATCTGACCTTCATTTCCTCTGTACTGTCTTTGAAGGAATTTAAAAAACGGAAAACATTTAAAAAGTCAGCTACTAACAAAAGACAAAGACAATTTCTAACCAGAACAGCACTCTACAATGATCTTCCATTTGCATACGTATTACTTCACAAAGAGCAACAGTCTGCTGTACCCTAGAATTCTGATTTAATATAGTTCTTATGCTAAAGCAATGATCCTTTCAGGATGCAATTTAGAAGCCAAGAAGTACTTGAAATGGAGAAACATTAAGCCAGCTGAAAGAATATATGATAGAAGTCTAACTAATGAAAAATATCTTAATTTTAAGATAAAGAAAATTAAGAAAATTAATCAGGCAGTGAAAGGGAATTATTGACTCCCATGTACTAAACATCCCATATGATTTAGTATGTAGTATCAGAGTCAATCCATAAAAAAGTAATTCAAATAAAAGAGGCATGTATACATATATACATATATATATATATACACACACATGCACGTGTGTGTGTGCGCCTTAACACAGAATGGTGAGCCAAGAACTGTTCTGAATTGTAGCTCATAACAAAAATATTCCAACACTGAAGGCTGCACAGAAATCATAACATGCAGCTACATAGGAATCATAACATGCAGCTAAAAATACTCTTTCAGTTTAGAAAAAAATGCCTATGCTCCAGAGAACTTTATTCACTAGCAGGAACAGGCAAAATAGTACATGTATAATTAAGCAATTTTTTCCATTTTACTTCAGGTTTTTACTTACTTTGCAAGTTGAGCCAACTCAAATTCCAGTAACCTCTTTGCTTCCAACAAGGTATTGATTTCCTGTTTCAGCTGCTTCTCAGAACCCTTCAAGTTATCAGCTTCAAAAGCTTGTGCCTTTAACTCATTCTGTGCCATTATTCGTTTATTCGTCTCTTGTTCTAGCTTAAGTGTCAGATTCCTTACCTAAATGAGAAATATTTCAATTTAGGAGCCTTTGCTAAATAACCAACTGCATGTGGCTGAAGAGGTTTCACATATGGGTTATTTTATATTAAACACCACTAACTAGATGCTACACCATGTACCATAGGTCAAAGTATCCCTGAATCTCCAAACACTTCAGTGCAATAATCTCAAAGCTGCTGCCCTTAGAACCTATGGCTATGATGTTGCAGGATGATAAAGCTTTCCCATTTTTAGTTTATTTCAAAGTCCCTGATTTAACTTATCTGAAAGACAACAAATGAAGGAACCTAAATTGTTTGCAAACCTCTCCATGGACTTCAGATCTTAAAAATCTCTCACCCTAGGAAAAAAAATGCAGCTTATCAAGTACATAAAATCTAATTTACTTGAGTTGTGACCCCTAAGAAAGGTGTCATAAACCTCATTCCTGTCCTCTTTACTGTCCTGTAAAGAAAATGTAAGGATGAAGCTATTATTCTAAGTACCTAGTTTTCACACTCAATATTCTAATTGCGTTTCCTTAAACAAAAGGAAAGAATGCAAACTAGACAACACAAACTCAGACCTGTAAATCATCCACATCAATCAGACTGCACAGTGAAATTCACAAGCAAATTTTTTCTTTAGAAAAGGAGAAAACACAAAAAAATGTATTATATTGAACTGAAGTCCAAATATGCAAGACATGCTAGAGTTATGAAACAAGCAGAAATTACCTAAACCTACTTAGGCCAACAACTATCCTCAATTCTGCTGAGAGTTGTATTATATAAGGAGCTCAGTATAAGTGAATTTAATTTTCTGTATCTCAGTTCAACTCTAATTTCTTATTTATATAGAAAATTATTAGAGATAAACCCTTTACTTACTTCATCTTCCAGTCTCTCTTTTTGCTGAAGAAGATGTTCCAGTTTCTGCTGAGATTGCTTTAGGTCAAAGTCCAACATGGAACACTGTTTTTCAGCTTGAACTATTCGATTTTCTGCCTTTTCTCTTGCTGCCCGTTCTTCCCTTATCTTTTTTTCCATTTCTAAAAAAGATTAAGGAAAGAAAAACAACCAAAATTATTACATAGCATCTGCAAGCATGCTTTTGTAAAAACAGTCATAAATATCCTAATATTTTCAGACCTTTTTGTTCAGCTATCTAAGCTTTTCTGCTGTTTGATGAAAGAAAAAAGATCCTGGCATTATTACAAGGAACACTAAAAAATAAAAATAATTCCAATCTGCACTCAGAACACTGGAATATTATCATGACAACTGAAAGATATCTAGTGAAAGAAAAAAAAGCACAGATTCTTGAAGTAGTCATTTTGACAGAAGGCAAAGTTTCATTTCCATGAATGGATAGTAGCGAAAGAAAAAAATGCTACCATTATTGCTAAATCTAAAAGCCACATTTAGGTACTGATGACATTCACAGAGAAAACCTGACATATAAAATTACAAAATCAAGATACACCTTTGATTCGTGGATATACATCTATAAAAGAAACTTCTCACTTCAGACTAGCCTAATACAACACTGGTATTTTTAACGCAGTTACACAGGAATGAATACTCTAAGACAGCTCTCTTGATAATGCATTCTTTCAATTCTGTTTAGCATTAGACAGAATTTCAAGATTCAATACCATTTTAGAAGCCAAGGAAGGCTGTGAAGTAAGGTATGCAAAACAATAAGAAACAACATTATTTTTGTGAAATAGCACATTAGGGAAAAAAATTCAAAATGTGTAGTTTTCATGTTTTAAGATTTTAATACACATTTTCTTTATACAACGGATCAAACACTGGTGCAAGAGTTCTATGTTTAAGACAATGTGTATTAAAATCTCATAATCAGAACGTGTTTTATCACATATTTACCTGAAACTTGCAGGAAACACTTACCACACATCGCAACTGATCTTGCCTCCTCTATCGACTGGTGCTTGTCAGTTAACCGCGCTTTTGTCACTTTGTGCTCATTGACTTCCTGTTCTAACCGGTCTTGTAAGGATTTCAGCTTGTAGTTCAAATCTATCTCTAAATTATTCTTTTCCTAAAGATAAGGAAAAAGTGATCAATGTTATGTAATATCTGAGGAATCGTATTTTTATTCCCTTTTTTAGTATTGTATTTCTGTTATCATATCAATATTATTTTTCCACGCTCAGCAAAGAACAGTAACAGACCAAAACTGTACTCAGTGCTCTGGAAAAATTTTCATTAACTTTTTTCAGTATTCCACAAATTTGTAAGAAAATTGAAACTTCCCCTTTTGTATAATCAGTAGTCACCTAAACTGGAAACACACAACTAATGAACGGACAGCCTAGAGCACAGAGGAATCTGAATTATTGTTACCTGGATGGATTTGGGTTATTCTATCGCTAGCATTGCCAGGCATTAACAGTAATTCACCAAACAAGCACTGGAGATGCGCTTTGAGAGACAAGCACTGGCCTTTGAATGGCTGCCTCACATAACAACTTAGAATTGCTTGTCTCCTTCCCTCACAGGCTGTCATATCTCTGTTTTTTTTGCACAGACCACACAGCACAGCAAGTCTTTACCTAACCCCACTAGACAGAGTTAACTCTGCAGTCTGTCTGGAGAAAGGGTGCAGGATTTCCTTTTACTGTAATTTGTTTTTCTGTCATATGGAAGGGAACAGAGATGTTAGAGGAACATTCAGAAGGAAGGATGGAAAGGAAGGACAGAAAAAAATTCCACACCAAACTTGATAAAAAACCCTGCCTGGCACTGATCCAGCCAAATTACAATCCAGTAAAGGCAAAAAAAAATCAGGTTTTTAACAAGTTCATAGATTTTCAGAGGCAAGTCTTTGCAGTCATAGTTAGGCAGGGAGAAAAAAATTCCTTGCTACTGGCAGTAGGACAGGATCCTTGAATCACTGATAATATATGACAAACACTATTTTCATGCACAATGCTACAAGTAAGAGCTACCTGAGGACTTGGGAGACCATCCTGATGAGATTGCAGATTAGCAGTACTTAGTTGATAATATAAACACAAGATTGATTTATAAAGAGCAGTAACACCGGACTTATCAATATAAGTAATATCAATAACATTTGAAAATATAGTCAAAAGCTGACAAAGAGCATCAGCCTCAACATCATTTCACCATACCTTTTCTGAATGATTA
This sequence comes from Onychostruthus taczanowskii, assembly GCF_017590055.1. Classification (NCBI taxonomy): domain Eukaryota; kingdom Metazoa; phylum Chordata; class Aves; order Passeriformes; family Passeridae; genus Onychostruthus; species Onychostruthus taczanowskii. Next base: position 9,802,220 of record NW_024498795.1, read on the forward strand.
AGCATATCCTGTGCTTGTTTTCTTTCCACTTCCACTCTTTCAAGATTGTTTTTAATGTTTTTTACTTCTTCTTGTAAAGCTGTAATCCGAACTGCCACAAAAAATTAAATATACTCAATATTAGTTACTTCATTTAGATCAATTGTCTTTGCAACTTTTATTTGGCCTAAAAAATATTTCAAATACTTCAAATTTTTCAGGCATGCAAAGGCCATACATTGTAGAGCAAACTGACCTTTTCGGACACTCTTTATGCATGTCATCAGTAACAATTCACAAATACTAATCATGAAAAAATGGCTCCTGCCTTCCATCACTTCCATTATCTAATACTCAGAATTTCTTTCATTAACCCAAGTTCTGCTGTGCTACAGAACAAGCACCTCTAAGTGATGCTAACTTCATTAATGGGTACATAAGGCACATTACACAGAGAGTCAGTTTCAAATTAATTTTTGGGTACTAACACAACATGCATTCACCTAAGCGTGACTCAGACCATGGGGAAGTCAGGCACTGAGACAGGTTCCCCATGGAAGGTGTGGAATCACCACCCCTGAAAGTGTTCAAAAGATGCGTAATGTGGCACTTAGGGATGTGGTTTAGTGGTGCATTTGGCAGTTCTGGGTTAATAGCTGGCCTCAGTGATCTTAGAGGTCTTTTCCAACCAAAACCATCCTATGATTTTAAGTGCTATGACATGGAAAAGGAACTATTCCTCAAAGCCCACAGCATCTACCCTTGTGTGGCATAAGAGTTTATATGAAATACTAAGTAGAATAATGTGGTTTGGAAGGGACCTCTGAAAATCATCTAGTCCAATCTCCCTGTCACATGCAGGGACATCTCTCACTAGACCCTGCTGCTCAAAGCCCCATCCAACTTAGCCTGAAACACTTCCAGGGACAAGGCAACAACAGTTTCTCTGGGCAAGTTGTCCCAGGGTCTCACCACCCTTATTATAAAAAATTTCTTCCCATATATAATGTCAATCTACTCTTCAATTTAAAACCATTGCCCCTTGTCCTGTCACTACAGACCCTGGTAAAAAGTCTCCTTCTAACATGCCCCCATTCAGCAAGGAAAGGAGAGTCCTCATCAAAAGCCTGTGCCTCATGGAAAGTCAATATTGCAGACAGATGGTTCAAAATGGCAAATTAAGAGTCAGGGTCCAATAGCACCAGGCACAGTCATGAACTAATGCGTCTGAATAGTTTCTAGTATGGAAGAATCAATACAAATAGTAGAAAGTTTCAAGCATCCTGAAAAAAGGGATTCCGCATCTGCATCCCTTTTTGTGCTCTTTGCTTGTAAAAGTAATGTAGAATCATCATAAAAGAAAACATGCAATTCAACAAAAAAAAAAATAGCCTTCTCCACAAATGAAAGAAGAGCAAGTCCAGGATATACCAACTTGGCTACTGCACAAGGCAGTAAGACAGTGTTCCATCTTCTCTAGCACTGTATCAGCTCTTCATATTTTTGCACCACTGGACTCAGACTTTTAGTCAGCACAGCTCCACACTCACGATCAGTGTTTGACACACTTTGATTCTGATATTCTCTCCCAAGAGCTGCTCAACACGATCAGGAAGCCAGACCCAATCTTCAGAAATTGTTCAGTCACACTTTGTTTGCAGGTTGGCTTTCCTCCCGTTACCAAACTCTACTTCACTTAAGTAGGGTTATCACAACTTTTTTTGGTGAAGTATAAATTCAGAATAATTACCCTGTAGTTCTCCAATCATTTCAGATCCATGACTTCTGTCCCTTCGTTCTGACTCCAAAGCTGCTTGTAGTTGGTAATAATCTTTCTCCACCTGCAGTTTTGTGCTTTCCAGAACTCTGCACCTTTCCTGCAGTTCTCTATTCAGTGATTCTACCTGACTTAATGACTTGCTCATTTCTGTGTTACCCTTTCTCAGTCTTGCAGCTGTGTCAGATTCTGTCCTTAGCAAATCATTTGCTTCTTCTAGCTGTAAAAATAAACCAGACAAAGATTCTCAAATATAAAGATTATGGAGCCAGTTTTGCTACATTTAAATGCTCAAATCTAAGAAATAATGAAGACAAGGAGCACAAACAACATACTTGTTTTTGTAACTGTGTTATCTTCTCATTTGAAATTTGTGAATGCTGGCTGATTTTTTTCAAGTCTTCCATCTGATCTTTTAGTGTGGACACTAAAGAGAAATTGCACCATTAATACAGCATACTATAAAAACCTTAGGGTTTTATTCTTGCTTTTTTACACAAACATGCTCCAAAATATTGTTTTGTATTGATAAGTCCTTTGTTGACTTTTTGCTTCTTATATATGTCAAATTTTGTGCTTGCAGAGCAACAACACAACACAGTGCTACAGGGCACAGAATTTGAAAATAAGAACAAAAAAATTGTGTTCAAATAAAAATTACCTCAAAATTTGTGTTCATTATTTGAAAAGATCCCTTTTCAAACCTTAAAGTTGCACAGCACTTAAGATACTATGACACTAAATTATTCCCCAAAACATATCATATACATCCCCAGTGTCAATGTTTGGATAATATTGCATACCTTCATTTTCCACATTACGTCTTTTTTCATTCTCTTGTTCAAATTTTCTTTGGTACTCATTTATCTTATGTTGTAATACCATCTTTTCCTTTTCAATCTGCGACACTGTTGTTTCCAAGTTCTTCCTTTGGTTTCCCTAAAATTCAAAGTATTGGTATTTTATACTTACATTTTAAGGAATAATCGCTAAACCAGTTGCATGATCTCTGCAACTAATTAAACATGAAAAGTGATGCATTGTTTCAAATGAATGAATTTCTGGCTTCCTTGGAAAGGTTTTCAGAAAAGACAGCTTTTTTAACTTCTACATGACAAATTTATACAATTACTAGAAAAATTGTTGTTAGTACAATTATATCTAAAGTAACTACTAAAATGATTACCAAGAAACAAGAGAAGGACTCAATAGAAAATCACCTGCATTTTTGTAGTTATTGACTTCGATAAACTCAGAAAACTTGCAACAAGCAAGACTAAGTAAAATATTTACCAGAGTAAACAGAAATCAGCATGACTAACAGAAAGAAAAGTTTTTGTAAATGGCTACAAATAAAAATGCAAACTCCCAATGTTATGTATTGAAACATGATCATTAGGTCTCAAACTTGAACACCGAACCATTTTTTTTTAGTCACAGAAAAAATGTCTTAGAATTATGAAAGTACTATTCCTAACTCCACTCTTTACCCAGTTAAGGCATCTTCAGGGGGGAAAAATATTACCTCTTCATCCAGTTCTTTCATTATCTTGTCTAGCTTTATGTTTGAAGATCTAAAAATAAAACAAGATCATTTAACAGATACATTATACATTCTGTTTTTCTAGTGAAATGATTTGTGGCCATTATTAAAGTGAATGTTAATATTTTGACTAATGTTATTTTGTAATGAACATTTAAAGCTGAGGAAGACAATAAATCACAGCAAATAATTTGTAAAATATATCACTAAGTATTTATCAGCTTTGTTACAGATTAAATATGTGCAACTTTAGGTGCCATATTTTATCCCTTAATCTGCAAAAAACAGTGTATGTACACAACAGGTCATCCTTAAGATTAGAATACCCTGGTAAGCTTCTAAAACTTCCTCTAGTTATGACCTCCAAATATCTAAAATAGCTCATTAATTCCATGGGAGGCAGCTCCCTACTACAGATAAAGGTGTATGAATAATATTATTTGAAAGTGTCTCTGTTGAAGCAACGTATTAGAAGACTGAACTACAGAGAAAGTGTGGCAAAACACACAGCAAAACATAATTTAACTGGCAATAGCATTGACACATCCATTGCATTTCTGTAGGCAGCCATCCCTCTTTGAAGAGGCAACAAAGAGGACTCAGACAAGTTTGCCTGGCAGGTACAAAAAGAGGCAGTTACAACAGTGAGGGATATCTCCTAACTACTAACTCTGCAGTGAATGGCATGACACGCCAGAAGACACAGTTGTGCTCTGACAACTTTAGCAGTACTGCAGGAAGACAGCTACTAAATATTCCTCAAGAATGTATGTACTGCTTGTGGAAAGCAATCAGAACGTGCCAACAGTGAGCTTGTGTTTAAGTAAGCAACAGCCTAAATTCCAACCAGACCATTTCAGTTACCAGTTTACACCTGAGGAGCTTGTAGAACTACACACTATGGTTCTAATTCACAAGTCTAAATTCTTCCTGCATCATATATCTAGTGTTGCCTCCTGGGATTATTTAATTCTTCAGGAAAAGACTTCAAAAGGAGAAGCTAACTGAAGAGGAATTTAGTTTTCATGACTCTAAGTAAAAATGTCTGATTATCAGAAAGAGAGAATCTCAACTGTTTGTTCATGTGACTGCAAGAAAAATGCCAATTCTCACACAGCTGCTACTTCAGCATGGCAGAAACAGAATTTCAGAATGCAAATTGTTGTTCTTATATGTCAGCCATAGGAAAAAAAAAAAGTTGTTTTCCAACAAGTACCCTGTATTTAGAAAACACCAATTAATTTTAATAATCCAATATATGCCATATGTACAGAATTCCACATTGTCAAAAAAATCAGCATGGTGAGCATGTACCTCAGTCCAACAAAGCATGTGAATACAGAGACATCAGGTAAACTAAAACACTTAAGTGTTCAAAAAGAACATGTGTTACATGGTTGTCAATGAAAAAAAAAATTCTTTATACAATACTCAAGAAAATTTTAGAGTTGCTTAAATCTGTGCCTGGAACTCCCTTGGAGAACTACAACACCATTCTTAGTGTTATCCTGGTAATCCCTAAAGCAGTACCACACAACTGAAGTGTTAGATAAATTATGTAAACAATTGAAGTTCAAAGTCTCACCTGCACTTTTGCTCCATTTCATCTTTCAACTGCATTTCATTATGTAGCTGTTCTTCTAACTCATAGATCATCTTCTGCATATTTTCCAGCTTTAAATATACATTTGTACAAGAACATTAATTAAATTTGAAATTTTAAAAAAACCTATTTCATAACATTTAGTTCTGCTTACATTGTATCACAGCTTACTTTTTTCTACCAAAATAAGACATTTTACCTTATTAAAATGTGATGCATGTCCCATCCTCTCTACCCCCCCACCTCCAATTTAATTACAAAAATTAAGACGGTTTTTTTCATTTGTATGCACATGAAATTTCAGATATCTTCAAAATTCACAGGGCTAAGCTAAATCAAATCCTCCTTGTTTTACATATCTTCAGTACCTGGCTAAAGATATTACTGCAAAAACGTAAGAAAGCACTTCAGTAAGTCTCAAAATATCTTCTAGCATGAACTACCACGTGTAGTTTGCAATGTATCCTCAAGCTCCCAACAAGTTCAGGAAGCAGAACCAGGCCAGTCAGTTACTGGCAACAGGGAGAAAGTGCTCTCACCACCTCATTAGTCAGAGGTCATTTTTACAGCTAGAACTGTACCAAGCTTTGAAAGATACTAACAGATTTCAGATTTTAATATGGCACATGAGTGCATAGCATGTACTGTTTACCAACAGAATAAACTCAGAAATTAATTCCTTTCATGTAGTCTCAAAATATCTACCACCTTCTACTGAATATCCAGGCACAATAATCCCATTCAAACACCAAAATCCTCATTTAACATGATGGTGAAGAAGCTCATCAAGTCAGCCTCATATTGATTCATTATAAACCTTTCCACTGATACTGTAAAAAGTTCAGCCTATTCAATTTTTATACATTTTCCTCAATGCTCTTGGAACTGCATGGAGGAGCACTAGATTCCTAATCTGGATTCTCTTCAAAGCAACATATTCAAGTGGTTCTGATTCTTTGCTTTCTTGTTTCCTGTTTTAACTCCAAAATCTAAAAAAACTTCAAAAAATTAGACATTTCAGCACTTAACAGAGCAGCTCTGGAAAACAAATTACTGGTGTGACATAGAACATAATACTGTGTGGATCAGACAATGCTTGCAGTTAAAAACAAGGGACAGCTTCTAAATCTAGACTTTGAGGACAAAGGAAGGACCAGTACACAATGCATTTATCTCTTTGGTCAAACCACTGAGAAATAAAGCAAGAAGCAAGACTACTTAAAGGCTCTCACTGTAATAAGAAAGGACAACAGCAAATGCCCCAAAACAAAAGATAACAAAGGTTGAATGTGATTGCTCTTCCATTTCCTTTTACTCGTGTTATAGCCCTTCCAGACAGGGTGCACAGAGGAACTAAATGGGATAGATGAGAAACAGGTCTAAAAAGACATCTGGCAACTGAGGCCTTTCTGTACTGACTCCGACTGGCTTGGACTGCTATCGCATCCTCTTGCGTCTCTCCGTCTCTGCATGTTCTCACATCAGGCTGTACCCCAGGGACCCATCTGAGCTTGCTGAGCAGTCTAATTATATCAGTAGAGACAACAGGCTTCCGGACAAAGTTTTGCACAATCTGCTATCAATAGACTAAAGAATACCTCAAGAAAATCCTGAGTTACAATTAACTCAGTAGAAAAGCACGCCTTTAAGTTTTAGTTTGCTCTTGGTTTTCATTTTGAGTAGGAAGCAGGGAGGAAAGGAAAGAAGAAAAGCCTGTCTGCAGCAGAGAGGTAAAGAAAAATCTCTTTGGAACTGTAATACTTTTTTTTTTCTTTTTTCTTACTCACTACAGCAGAGGGAGTCTGGTTCTGTACCTTGAGCAATGAAGAAAACCTAAGATCTGGTACAAAATAATCCATTAATCTCCTTTTTCTTAAAATCTAAACTGTTTACAGGTGGTTATGGCAGCACTAAACCAAAGTAAGCAACCAGTTCTTCAAAGAGGTTTGACAATCAATAAAAAGGCATTGAATTCTCTTTTTGCACAACATCATGGCCTAATTCTGTTAAGTTTTACACACTCGCAAAACAATTTCTTGGAAATTTGTGGCACTCATGTCTTTCCCCAAAGCCATTCAAAACACAGACTTCAAAATGCAGAGAGACCAGGTAGCATCTTGTGTTGTATTTCCAGAACTAATTAATTTGCTAACCATGTGCCAACATTACCATTTTCACTGCACATGTAATGAAAGAAAAACAGCTGAGAAAGAACTGTGGGGGATAACACCTTGTAATAAATACTTAAGATTTATTTATACCTTCCTGTATCACTTGAATTCTTCCAGACCTTCACCTCCCAAAATTACAAGACATTGTGATGTCTGACAATGAATATGTCTGACAATACAGACAGGACTATTAAGGATTCTTCAACTACACACTGAGTAGTATTCCAATGAGTATGCCAAGTCCATTCAGTAACTCTGTTCAAAGTCAGCCAAAAGCCAACACACAGTTTCAAGTACTTTCAAATATTGGAAAGTCTAGCTTTGTTTTTAAATTTTACTGTATCAACAGTCAAACACGTATAAGGAAAAGAAAGTATATCAAACACATCAATATACATTAAAAAATCAAGACATTTCAACTATTAAATTCAGTTGCCCAGTAAAGGACATAACCAGTTCCCCTGCCCTGTAGAAATTTTCTCTGGGTAGTGCCATGTGTCATTAAACCTTTTCATTGCTAATTTAAGAGAAAAGGGAACACAGATCAGTATATTTTCTACTCTCAACAAAAAAACAGAACTAAAAACTAACATAGTAAATCACAGTCAAAGCCAAGATTTATTTTAAAGCTAATTATCAATTTTTGACCATGTTTTCTTCTGGAAAGAATGTAATTCATAAAATATCAAACCATTTTCAGAGAACAGTTTGATTTATATCGGAACTTACATAGAATCCAAGCACTCAACCAACTCTCAAACACCTTAGCATATCTTCCTGGAAACCTGACTGCCGAGATGTTTGGGAATAAGTAACTGAAAAAATTCCTGAGCATTTCTTGCTAGGTGAACTGCTCTAGGAAATACAGATCATCAGTGTCCCAACTCCTAATAGCTTGTGGGGAAGGCCTGTGAAGGAGCAGAATGCTCAAGCTTGGTGCATTGTCTCCCACATTTCACTGAGTTCACTGAAGTCCAGACTCCATGCTTGCCACAAAGTGACCCAGGATCAATAAGGCACTCTAGAAACACTGCACAAGTACTTTGATATTTCTAAAGATAAAAACTATGAATCCTTTTCCACAAAAAGTTCTTGCTATTTTACTCAATTCAGGAAAACCAATGTTATATTAAGAAGTGAAATTCTGATTTTCCATTAACTTTATTAGGGAGGCCATACTAAAGAGCTAAAAATCATGCATTGATTTCATTGATCACAAATACTAAGATAATTTGAGACATTTTTAACTCAAACAGTTTATGGCATATATGCAGTATATATTTATATATGCAGCAGACTCCTTATTAGGATACAATAAAGATGAAGACATACCACACTTTTGTCCACATTGGAGCCCGTTCTGTTGTCATTGGAATTTTCTGCAGGGCCACCTAAATACCTGCAAAAACATTTTTAAAGTTATATTTGACGAGTTGTTTAAAGGTAAGATTATTAAAAAAAGATTAAGATAATACAGACATCCTAAAATATATATTGCTCCAAAATGTGGATAATCAAATAGCAACATAATCTGATTTAAGCACATTTAATTGAAAAATTCAATTTATTGAAAGGTTAAAGTACAAAGCTGCAATAGAAGGCCTCCAGAAAAAAAGGATTTCTGCCAAATACAATACAACCACTTTTCTTTTTTTTAATAACCATTAAAAAAATCTTTGCTTTCCTTAGTTACAACACTCTCATTGGCTTCCATCCCATAAATATTTACTCAGGCACTTATGCAGCAAGTAGCAGTAATGAAGCAAAGTCTGCAGAGATTGTGTAACTTTCAACAAAGTTACTAAGAGTTCTACACACAAAAAGTTTTCCCTGAAGCCAGTGTTCTTATTTTATGTAAATGTTTTCTAAAAATACCATAAATTTCTAGTTGCGATGATTCTGGAGAGTTAGGTAAATAAATACAAATTACTGTTTTCAAATTCTTTTGGTACTTGATGTGATATTCTTGGCCTGATAACTGATCTAAAGAGACATAAAGCATCTACTAAGTGCATCAGATTATGTGAGAAATAACACTCCAACACATGAACTGAGAAAGATGGAGACATGTTTTTTGTTTCACGTGGATATTTCCAGATATAAAAAAACCTCTCCAAAAGATCAAGGAGAGTAAAATCAAAGGCATCTCCAAACCATGGTCAAATTAAACATCAATCCAGCTTTCAGACAATCAAATGGCAAAGTGGAAATGAGACAGTCTCCTATGGAATCAAGCTTGCTGTTTGGAGTACAAGAAGCCACCATATTTTACACACCAGGGTTGTTGAGCAGTTAAGACTGTGATACTTAGACAGGCACAGCACCAGCTCCAACAAATCTAGAAGAGAACTCACAAGCCAGATAGGGCTACAGTGCATTCTCAACTGGTATTCCAAAATCTGTGTTAACATGTCCAGATACAGACTTATTTTTCTTTTAAAGCTTGAACTATTTTCAGTACAAAAAGAAAACAAAAGTTAGGATTGCAGGTTTAGCAAGCATGAATAGTCATTTCAGATTTTTCAAGACAATCACACCAGCAGAATATTACAGGACAAAATTCAGTTCTAGGTCAGCATCATAGTTCTAGTAAGCCTACAAAGTTATGACAGTAGCAGAGAGCAGCAGAGCTCCTCAATGACAGCAAGAACACAGCACTTAGCTCTCTTGAATTTCTGATACTGTCCCCCAAAAAGGAAGACAGGGAAGGAAAAAATTATGTTATTAACATGCTCCTAAATATATCCCAAAGTATTCCTGCTAGGCAAAAATTAAAACTTTTCAAAGTTACAGACTGAAGTGAGAACAACAGGTGAAACTTCTGAACTGCTGAACTCACCCAAAGCATATGGAAAGCCTGCAAGTTCTTCTACACCTTTCCATGGCAAAAAGTAACAACAAATCCAACTCTTTGCAGAGATGGAAAGAATTTCACCACAGGCTTGGAAAAATGTTTCCTCTTCTACGCAAGGACGAAAACCAGATTTATTTCCTTTAAGATTTTCCTACCCAGAAATGCTATTAAAACTAACAGTCTCTATCTGACAGTTCTACTAGAAGTTTTAGCCCATTTTAAGCCTGACTGACACCACAATTAAAAGCAGCTTTCCAAGTATTAAAAAGTCATTGAGATTATTGAATGTACATGTAGCTATCCATAGAGCCTGCAATAATAATGACTGTTGAAAGCATGAATTAATACAGCTTTAACTGATGCATTTAGGAGTCTTTTAAGCAATAGTGAAAGCCGTAAAGCATCACTCTGTCAGTGGATGTGTACTTAAAAAAAAAAGAAAAATTATGAAGCAGAAAGCAGGCAAGTAGGAAATATTTCTAGTAAGCCAAGGTTTAATTTACCACACACTAAAACACTGATGGAAAGTATGGAAACATCACATTCAGCTCAGGGACAGTAATATGCAGTAAAACAAATGGACGTTCCAACCCTGATTCATGACTCTACACACAATTCAGTGCTCTGCAGGCAGCTCTGCCTGGTAGTGGCAACAGTGGATTTTCTTGCTTAGCTTCTGCAGCATCACTTCCTTTTATGGGACCCTATAGACCCCATAACCCCATAGCCACATTATAGAATTATATATTATTATTCTTGATGCAGAATAGGACACTCAACAACACAATGTGATATTTTAAGGTAATGATGTCCACCAGTACTGGTTATCATAGTTAAAGTATTAAAAGAGTGTAATTTTTAGTATTCTGAATGACTAGTAAGTATCTGAATAGATTTAACGCTAGATATTGGTTGGTAAGAGTCAGAAACAGTGCTAACAAAGAATACTGCATTAATTTGCTTTCTGCACACATACCGACGGTTGCTGTAGTACGTAAATCCTACAAAAGGAAGCTGGTTGCCCACAAATGCTTTTGGTATGGGAAATGTTTCTTCCTCTCCTTTGTCTTCTTCCAGATCATCAAAATTACTAGTGTCAATGTCACTACTTAAGTCAGGCACAACTGGTGCTACAGCTAGAAAAAATGCAAAATAGTATGATGATAATCAGTATATCACTCAAGTCACTAAGAAAATCTTGCTTGGTACAGAGTAAATAAAACTTTAAACTCCTTTAAACAATGTACACCAGTCCTTTTGCTAACATGATACATAGGTAAGCCAGACCACCATTTCTGAGAAAAACACTATACTTACTGTCTCTGAGTGTTTCCCAAGCCCACTGATCATTTTTGAAGAAAAGGTGCCGTTTAATTTCTTCTACACCGTTTCGCCCTAGCCTCACTTCCCTGTTAAAGAGTGTTTTGATTAAACATGTGAGATTCTATAACTTATCCTGAAGGAAAGACTCATTTTAAAGCATAATCTAACAACAGAGACAATAGAGTATCTCTCAAGCTATGGTAAAATGTACACATAACACAAATATTTTCATAAGAAGATCTCTATATGAGCAGAGCAGCTACATTTCAGAACACAGCCTGGTTTTAACTTTTGTCTATAAGAAGCTCTGCTACTTCTGTTTCCACCATCATGGACAGCTCAGGCAATTGCCAAGTTGTTACACCACACTCATGCCCAGGCACTAAGAATTTCACTTCTCCTGAGCAGTTTAAAAATGCACACAAAACAAATACTTTTTTTTTTCCAACGTGACAAGAAATACTCTTAATGAAGGCTTATTTTTATTATGAATAAAATATAAACCTTACCTATCAGTTAAAAAGGCACAAATGAGGTTTTTTGCCTCTTTAGAAATGTCACTGTCATCAGGGAAAGTAAGGGAGTTCTTATGGTTCATAATCTTACTGTATGTTCCAACCAAAGAATCTGCATAAAAAGGTGTATCACCTGGAAAAGCAGAACCACAAACAAGAAAAAGCAGATCAAAATTACTGTAGACTTGATTTGCAGTATCTGAATTACATATACAACAATGTGTGCAACCAAGTGAACAAGAGACAAAATGTTTGAGAACTCTGCCAGAATTTTTCTAAAATACATTCTGTAAATGCCAGCATCTATGCAACCAAGTGAACAAGAGACAAGGACAAATGTTTGAGAACTCTGCCAGAATTTTTCTAAAATACATTCTGTAAATGCCAGGATCTGTAAACCACAGCTCATGCCAGAAGAGCAATAATGTTAAAAACAAGAGTGATTTCGACATGGGAGTCTAGTTGTAGTGCAGTCAATTCTGATGATCCTACTACTCACCTACAAGCATCTCATACAAGAAGACTCCAACTGACCACCAGTCACATTCCCGCCCATAGTAACCATCCCCTCCCTGGGACTTCAGTACTTCAGGAGAGATGTAGTCTGGTGTTCCCACAGCTGTGTCACATCGTACCATTCCTTCCTACAAAAGAGAGGAAAACAGCCAGGCCCAAATATAAGATCCAAAATTGCCAGTAAGTTCCGTGAGCTTATGCAGCCTAAGCAACATCAACAGATCCACATAAAATTTTGTCAATGAACATTCTTTTTAAAATGGGATTTTTAAAATATTTTTGAAGTCTAAGCTGCTAAAGCCAGAACAAAGCACTGCATCTGTCAAACACAATGGAAGTTGCTTTAAAAACCTCAGTTAGTATCCAAGAAGTAATCAGAACTGCACCTAGGCCCCGCAGACACCACACAGCCACTCATGCCAGTATAAATGTGTCATTTGCTGACAGGATGTTCTGTAAACAGTGAAAGCTCCTCTGTTAGCATAAATGGGTCAACATCAGGGATTTTGATAACAGGAACAGCTGAACTGCAAGTTTTTGGCCTCTGACCCAAGATACTGAATGCTAGAAAGACTAAAGGTAGATAAGGTTTTGAAAATCTATGTAGAGAGACTTCAAAACAGGTAACAGATGAGAAGAGTGTTTGATGTTCCTCACACTCCCGAGAAAGTGCTCACAGAAATGAGATCAGTCACACTGGAGCTGTCATCCAGAATGCTGAAGGTGTAACCACATACCCCTTTCCAGTGCCACTCAGGCACTTCTGAAATAATCCTATGCCATTCCTAGAAATGGATCAGTGGAAAAACTTGCACAAAAATACATAACTAAGCAAATAAAATAAATACTAATTCAGTGCTGCATTTACAGCAAATCGTAAATTAAGCTCCTCTGCCGAGCCATTTTTCTTCTAGAGAATAACCTTTTGTTTTCAAAAGACTAGAGAACCAAAAGATAGGTTCAAGACAACTAGGATTTTTACACATAGCCTGAACTTGGTTTTCATTGGTGCCTTTTATGCAGCACCTAAGTACAGCAGTTTATTCAAATCTCCTGGAATATGATGAAAACATATTGTACATATTACACCAATTCTACTAAGTACCGTGTATTTCAGATTTCCACAATATGTTCTCCTCAAATATATGCGCAGGCTGACACAAAGCAGTCAGTTTTGTGTAGGGAACAACAGTGCTACACAATACTTGAATACATGTCGCAAAACATTTTTTTTTAATGACCTCAGAATACATTTTTAAAAAAATAAATAATTCTATGACATCTGCTTCCTTCAGCTTTGTCCTCATACTATGTCAGCAATGGCTAATAAGTAAAACTGGTATTCAGCAACTGGCATGTCAGTTTTGATTCTTTAATTTCTGGCACACTACGTAAAAATCATCTCATTTTTTTGCAGTAGCTTTTCATACCAAAAGACTTAAAGGAATAACCTTGAGCATCTAGAGACAATCAAAGGCTTGACTTCAGAAAATAAACTTCAGAAAAACTTGTCTCTAAAAACAGTACCTGAAGAACCATTTCTGCACTTTACATTATCACTGAATAAGATGTATGAATTATAGAATGGTTTGGGTTGATCAGAAAACAAACTTCAGAGAAACTTGTCTCTAAAAAACAGTACCTGAAGAACCATTTCTGCACTTTACATTATCACTGAATAAGATGTATGAATTATAGAATGGTTTGGGTTGGAAAGGACCTTAAAGATCATCTAGTTCTTTTCACCAGGCCATGAAGAACAATAAGAGAACAGAGTACACTCTTCTCATGTAGCTTAAAACTTTCCAGTATCTCTTCTTTTCACTTTTAAGTATGTTTTCCTTTCACAAACAGAAAAGCGAAATTACAAACATATGTTTACCTTGTTCATCTTCATACAAGTACCAAAATCTGCTAATTTTAAATGACCAGCTTTATCTAGCAGCATATTATCAGGCTTCACATCTCTGAAAGAAAAATACATATTTTAAAAAGTAAAAATTCAATTTAATAGATTTAACTTATAAAAACAATGGAAGTCAACTGCTTTTCAGATGCAACATTTTATGGAAAAACAACAACATTAAAGCACCACTATTGCCTCCACTTTTTTTGCTTCCTCTAAATACCATGACCCACAGAGACTGCTGAAAAACAACATTTTAAAAAATTAGAACACATGTGAGAGTACAGCCTTAAGTCACCAAATCTTAATCACTAATCTTGAACCTCAAGTTCCTACAAAACACTCACTGGTTATGTCAAACAGGCATTGAAAATATAGCTTATTTCCTGTACCACTTCTATTTCAATGAACAACTGGATGTCATTTTCAAAATTCTATTATTGTGAACAAATATTTTCCTGTGACTCAAAAGGAGTATTAACTTATATAACTCTCCAAGTACTTCCATTATAGAAGTTTTCATAAAGTAACTGGTAAAGTGCAGCATGTTGATGTCATTGAACATATGGAAGCAGAATAGCAGTAAGAAACAATTACTAAGACAGCATAACACAAATTTCAGGAGAAAGTATATTTCAGAGACCTCAAAGGAGAACTCTGGCCATAACTGTCAGATGAAATGTAGTGCAAATGCACCAGTACATTCACAGAATAATTCTGGTTGGAAGGGATTTCTGTAAGACTCTCAGTTAGCTGCCTGATCAAAGTATAGCTGCAAAGTCAGATTGAACTTCAAAGTTACATTAGGTTACTCAGGGTCAAATCCAGGCAACTTTCCTTTTTCTGAGGATGAAGAATCTATAACCTTTCTCTTGTACCATTTGACCTCCCTCATAGTGGGAAAAAAAAAAAACTCCTAATGAATAGCTAGATATTCCCCTGCTGCAAATGGTGTCACCCATTGCTTTTCATCTTCTTGTGCTGTTTGACCTCCCTCATAGTGGAAAAAAAAAAAAAACTCCTAATGAATAGCTAGATATTCCCCTGCTGCAAATGGTGTCACCCATTGCTTTTCATCTTTTCACCACACAACTTCAAGCCTGGTCCACCTTTTTTATAAAATCCTGCTGGGCAGGTGGTGACTAATGCTTTCTGTCCTGCCTGAACACTGTTCATGCTGTGAACAGAGAGAGTGCTGATCCTGGCATCAAACCTCTGGGGAACTGCTGGACAGCACAATCCACTCAAGGAGTATCTAGCCAGTTCTACCTGTTCAAACTATGCCTTTCTAACCCAACTACATCTACAACCTTGCTGAAGTCAAGACAAACATAATCTGCCTTGTCAGTGAAGCCATCATCTCAACAAAGAAGGTAATTGGTTTGGGAAGACATGTATTACTCTTCATAAATCCATGCAGGCTGCTCACAATCACCTTCCCATCCACATCCTTAGAAACTGTTTCCTGACAATTTAATCCAACTGCCCTTAGGCTGGTTAGCCTTCAGCTCCTCTCTCTCCTCCCAGCCCTTCTTGGGGCGAGACAGGTGTGCCATTTGTTTCCTTCCAGTCACCTGGAATCTCCTAATTCCCACACACCTTCCAAGCTGACAGAGAACAGTATCATGAGGCTACTTGGCAGCTCCCTCACCACCCATGGCATGTCCCACCGTGTGCCCTGGACATGTTCATATCCAGTTTGCACAACTGGGACTCAGCTTTATCTTCCTCTGCCAGAGCAATGCTTTTCTCTCCCAAGCTGCCACTGGACACAGGATCTGAGAGGCCTGAAAGCAGACCTTACCAATGAAGGCTGGGCAAAGGCAGCACCTCAGCCATTCCCATGTCCTTTGTCACTCAGTCTCTGACCTATTAAGCAGTAGGCCCATATTTTCTTAAGTTCTTTTCATTCACCAGAGTTGAACAGACTAACTACAGGGGGAAACAAAATTTTTAAAAAACCTCCTGGTGTCAAAATAATCTAAATTTTAATGAAAAAAACCTCTCTGTGCTGTTGGCATCTTCTAATGCCTGCTTTCTAAAGCTTGCAATACACACATACAAATGGTTCATTCAGCCAGATAATTTATCCATTAGATTCAGCATAGCTACGTAATTAATGATGCTCCAGATCCTACTCAAGCAATGGATTAGTAGTTTATTTTGCTTTGTGTTAGCCTTTTTTGCAAAAACTTATGTGTTAACACTGATCTTGTGACCAAATCACAAACTGAAAATGTATATACTATAGTGTATACTACACACTACTCAAATTCTTCCCATATTTTCTGTTGAAAAAATTATTCTTTGGCTCCCAGTTAATATAATTAAAAGCTAGAAACAGATACCAGTTCAAATATCAAAAAGAAAGCTTTGCAACCTATCCGAGAAAAGACTACATTTCACTTTAGGGCAAGTACATAATATGAAACTAATCCAAGTCCCTTTGCTCTGCATCTCAATTTTCCATCATGCCCCTCACAAGAAAACATATGGCTGGGAGATTTTCCTCACATTGTTCACAGATTCTTGTTTAATGGGTCACTGAGGCTTCAAATGCCTAGCAGAGAATTAATTTCTAACAGTGGATACTACTGTGATCAAATTCCCTAAACAGCTTTTTCTAATCAAAAGAAAAAAACCATTTTGGGGCCAACATGCTCACACCATTTTATCTCTTGGTAAAGTGGGACAACTTTATTGTTCCCCAAAGTGAGGAACATCAGCCCGCTGAAAACCCTTACTTTATCACCTCAGACTTACAGTTTCTGAGGCAACAGCTTTTCAATTTGTAAGATGGAATAATTATGGAATAACAATAAAGAAGTAGTATCTTGAATTTTGTAACTGCCTAAACTGAAGTGATTCTGGCAGCATCACGAAATAAACAACCCTACATAATATCTTTTTCTTTCTCACCTGTGTATAAAACCCATTGAGTGAATTGCATCTAATGCAAGTACAACTTCAGCAGTATAAAATCTTGCCCATTTCTCTGGAACATCGTAGTTACTCATTAAATTCACAAGGTCCCCACCAGGCATGTATTCCATCACCATGTAAAGGTAACGGTCATCTTGGAATGCATAAAATAACTGCAAAAAAGCAAAAACAAAAAATAAGACAGTAATGTTCCAGTTATCTTTAATACTTTGCTTGTTGGCAAATCAAAGGCACTTCTGTGAAAGCTGATTTCCAAAGTAATAGAATTGCTACAATAACTGCAGCAACTCTGCATCATTCAGCAAACCTCCTAAAAAGAAGTTAACCTCTAGAGCCAGATTCTCCATCAGTTCATATTACTCTGGAAGAAATAGAGTCCAGGTTACAAATTATGATTAGCGAATTTGGTGCAAGGAATTTTGAGATCATTTCAAAGAATGCTCATTACATTTAGACAAAATGTTTTTCTTTCTCACTGGGATGTTAGTTGACCCATATGCAAAGATGAAATTACTCTGTTGCAAACATCTGCCTGATTCTACTTGTAACGTCAGTAAATGTTCATTTTTCTATTGTCAACATTTATTATCTAGAAAATTAGTCTAAACTATAAACAATAAAAATATTTCCCTTAAGTTGCCAGCCCTCTGTTCAACATGAGTAGTGCAAGCAGATTTTTCCTCACTTACCGTTAAACAAGAAAAATATTTCCCTTAAAGTTGCCAGCCCTCTGTTCAACATGAGTAGTGCAAGCAGATTTTTCTTCACTTAAAACTGTATGAAATAGCCTAAATTTTATTCTGCACAATCACACCCAGACAGATATTTGATTTGGGTAAATTTTGAATGAGTTTGTGTAATTCCAACCTAACAGAAGATTTCACATGCTTAAGCATAAGAACAGTTTAAATAAACAAGATGACATGTGCACACACAACGCTCAATGATTGGTTCAGGCATGTTCCTTAGAACTTCAAAGGCAGCAGCGCCTCCCAAAAAACTGTCAGTGAGAACACTAAAATGGGGAAAAAAATTACCAGAGCAGGTATAATTTGCAAAGATACACACAAAAATTAGAATTTACAGAAGCTCTGTCTTAAGCACATCTTTCTGGTATGCTTTCTGGTATGCTGGATGATTCAAGTAAGTACTACAGAGCAGATGCACCAAAATATATCTGGCAAAGAGTTTTAATAATATTTTTTTATCTTGCAAATCTGACAAAATACAGTTTGAAGCAAGCGTTATCCCTGCTCTTTTGTATAGCACTGCTATAAAAAACTGCTATTATCTTAATTATCTAGAAAATTAGTCTAAACTATAAACAATAAAAATATTTCCCTTAAGTTGCCAGCCCTCTGTTCAACATGAGTAGTGCAAGCAGATTTTTCTTTACTAAAAACTGTATGAAATTCCTAAGTTTTATTCTGCACAATGTATAGCAGTTACCCATTTGACTTGGGTAAATTTTGAATGAGTTTGTGTAATTCCAACCTAACAGAAGATTTCATATGCTTAAGCGTAAGAACAGTTTAAATAAACAAGATGACATGTGCACACACAACGCTCAATGATTGGTTCAGGCATGTTCCTTAGAACTTCAAAGGCAGCAGCGCCTCCCAAAAAACTGTCAGTGAGAACACTAAAATGGGGAAAAAAATTACCAGAGCAGGTATAATTTGCAAAGATACACACAAAAATTAGAATTTACAGAAGCTCTGTCTTAAGCACATCTTTCTGGTATGCTTTCTGGTATGCTGGATGATTCAAGTAAGTACTACAGAGCAGATGCACCAAAATATATCTGGAAAAGAGTTTTAATAATATTTTTTATCTTGCAAATCTGACAAAATACAGTTTGAAGCAAGCGTTATCCCTGCTCTTTTGTATAGCACTGCTATAAAAAACTGCTGTTATCTTAGTCATGTATACCCTACCAGACCAAAAAAAAAAAACAAAAAAGAGACTTCAAAACATGTCATTCCAGGCCATGCAGTGTTGCAACCGAACTATTCTATAATGCTAATATTTTAAAAGCAGTATCACTTTACCTGAACAACCCAGGGACTATTAGCAAAAGCCATAATATCCCTTTCTTCCCAGAAGAATGCAGAATCAGATCTTTTTATCATCTCAAATTTGCTCAGAAGTTTCATAGCATACACTCTCCTTGAGGATTTATGCCTTACCTGTGAAGACAAATGTGACATACCGAATGTATTAGTTTGCCATATTAACACATGAAAAACATCACTGAAAACATTACTTTTCCTGCTTTACCATTTAACACATTTTATAAGACTCCACACATTACTATAAAGGATTATATACTGTACATCCACAAAATAATTACATTTGACATTGCATTGCTTTTAAAATACTTGCTAGAACTTTTCAGTACAGAAGTCCATAGGCACAGGAGTCACACAAGCTGCATGTATGTGCCTTTAGAAGGACAAATACTGGCAGTTAGTGATATTAAATACCATAAAGTTAAAACTACAAGCATTTTCCAGAGTTCATTAGCAGATGTGTATACTTGCTGCTGTATCTCCAGTTTCTCCCACCAGCACTTGATTAAATAAAGCAGGATTAACAAGCCTGGCTGCTAACCTATCACAAACAACACACATCTCTCATCTGTGAGAACTATGTCCACAAAAATCTGGTGTAGTCCCTGAACTGGCAGAAACTCTTCTAGCCCTTAAGACTTCAAGTGTCCATGTAAACAATGGTAAAGGCTAATTTTCTTGATTATGAGTAATACACATTCCATTTTAAGAGAGAAGACTACAATGCAAAACAAGTACTTGCGCAATTGGACAGGACTGAAATAGGACATTTTCAAAAACATTTCCAGAAATTGTAAAGGAAAAAAAATTCACTGAGCCAAAAGCTTTACTATTTAAGACTGCATGTTCTGAACACTACACTGAGAAACAGATGCACGAGCAAATACTACAGAATACGTTCAAATGTACAAATACAAACTCAACTTACCAACTGAACCTCCCCAAATGCCCCTCTACCGATCACCTTCACCACTTCATAATCTTCGGCTTTCATGCGCAGATCTCTCATTTTATTTACTGTGTCTTTATCTACATGGAACAAAACTCACAATTCATATATAGTCAACTTAATTAAACCCGTTTGTCTAACTCCAATTTTTCATAGTTTTTAGAAGAACTGCTGCTCAAAGAGCCTACATTGCCAGTGAAAAATTCTCTGCAAGAATGCATGACCTTATTCTCACAACCAGACACCAAATAACCAAATGCAGTGACTCCACTGTACAATCCCACTACAGGAGACCTTAATTTAGAAATTTTGTTTAAAATATTTACCTTAAAAAAAAAAAAAAAAAAGCTATGCAAGAATTTCCTATCCAGCACCATCCTGCTTGCAAGCTGATCAGAATAAAAATATTATTTCTGAATAAATATGCAACACAGCTGGGAAAGTGTATAAAAAATACACTACAAGACAATTAAAAAATATGTTTTGAAAAAAGTTATGCTTTCCTGCACTTTCATGATTCCTAATACTCAAAAAAAGAAGATTTTAATTTAAAACATGCAGTGGGAATCACTGCAATTATTTATATAAACCTGTCATTCTATAAACTAGAATAATTTACAAACTCCCAGTGGACAGATATTCTAATTCTAATTCCAAATTTGGTAAAAGATTAAAACAGTCTATTTTAATCCATGTGGGTCAACACTGGCATGAGACTACGTAGAAAAGCTTCATGCTTCAGTATTTCTAAAAGCCAGGAAGTTCTACTAAAACAGATATGCTTCTAACAAAAAAATAATGCAATGGCATTTTATTTTCAAAAATAGTATTCTAGGCCTAAAAGCAAAGTTTAGAGAGAAGTAAGGACAGTGGAAGAAAAAGGAGGAGAAATATTTTAAATTCATATGCTAAAAACTGATAAAACAGTTGACAGAAAATTATTAGATTTCTACCTACACAGGTCACAATCTAAAACAAAAGCTGCCTATCTACAATAAAAATTCAGTAAGATTTTATTACCGCAAGAGGAACAAACATAGTTCTGCTTAAATAAATACTTTGAGGCGTTATTATCTAATGTAAAGCAACCATTTACAATGTGTTTATAACACAGGTTTATTATGGTAAATTATAGCAAAATTTTAAATTCTGACAAATTCTGCCACATAGGGATCAAAATATTCAGTAGTTCCAACAAATAATGCATTGCCTTATTTGCTCTGGTGAGAACTGGCTTACAGAAGAGAAGGAGCAAGATTGCACAGAACTAAAATGCAGCAATTTTCAGGACAGCAATTTTCTAGCTATTGTTAACTTTCTGCCCAGTAATCTCACAACAGGAGGCTCACCTCTTCTGAACAAAAAAACCTAAGCACAATATGAATCCTTTAAATGGTATTCAATCACAAGTACTGCCTTTGAACAAAGCAGAATTAAGGAAAATACATCTGAAGAGCAACCTAAGCTAAGGATTTTAAAATAATGTAAGCCAAGCTTGTGATCAGTTGCAAATTGAAATTTACTGCTAGAGATGCATACTGACACTCAGCTATCTTCAGGTAACACCTTATAGTAACACCCGTGCTGGAAATAGGACCTCCATATTCTAAGATCTGTTCAACAAGGTTTATCAGGCTGCAATAGGAGTTCCTTATCTCCCAGGAGCAGTGGAGGACCTGCCCAGCTTATGCTGTATGAACAGCTGGGGTGGCTCCCATGGCAAAAATCGCCCTCTCCCAACTCGCCCTGAACTTTGGGTACAGGCTCAGATGCTGCCTTGAAATAAACTGAGTCACCACTGCAAAGCAGGGCTTTCAGATACCTCCAATACTCATTTCTTCATTCTTTTAATTCTATAGGGTAGAGAAACTATAAGGTTCTACATTTGCAAAAATCATCCTCACAACCTCAGCCGGTAGAGGCAGATTTTGGAGGCTCCACAAATATACAACATAAATTAGGGAGAAGTAAAGAGGGGATAAGGAGTGGTTCATAGGGCTGTAAGTCTACAAAATAAAGGAAGCAAACTCCCATTTTGTTTGCCATCCAGAAATTTATTTTAAATTTCTGCAATAACATTGCAAACCAGGCAGCTGATACTGCAAAAAGATATTTTAAACAGTCTCCTAATAAAATAAAAGAAACACAAAAATGTTTTTTTAATATAAATTCAAGGCAAACTAAGATTTCAGTTCCCTTTAGGGCCACTACTCACACAGCCACAGCTTGCTTTCATATTTCAACAAACACTGCAAGTCAATGTTTCAAAGGAAGTTTGAAGGGAACCAATGTGTTCTGTTCTCCACCTTCAGATTACTTCAGGTCACATCTTACAGAGTATATAATTTATACCTAAAAGATATTCATTATCAGGCTGTAAATGTAAAATTTTCCTTTCACTCAGCCCTTACTGCAGAAGTGAAGCTTTTTGAGACTCACTAATGATTTCACTACTCATAAAAATTACATTCAAATTATCTGTTGCAATGAGTATTTCCTTTGCCTGATACAACTTCTCTTTTCTCCAACAGTTTCACCACACCTTCTCAGTAAATAACTGAGTATACAAAATGTGCATGTAACTCAGCATATGGTATCATACAGTTTGAACTGTGAGAAGTTAAACAGAACATTAGAGCTTAGGCTTTCAGTAACAAGCTTACGTGGAAATGAACCATCAAACAGATCTAGTAGACTCAAATATTCACAAAAATGGAGATTAATGTAAAATAATAACCACTAATTCACTATCACAGGTTACAGTTGCACTCAATAAACCATTTGAAAACAATGTGGAAACAAAAAAAAACACTCCACATAAATTTCAAAGTAAAGACAAAAATTATTTTCACCAAATTACTTCATATTTACCCCAAAAAAACATTTATTATAGAATTTAATTTAATTGCTTAAGCATGTAACAGGTTACAATTGCACTCAAACCATTTGAAAACAACGTGGAAACAAAAAAAACCACTCCACATAAATTTCAAAGTAAAGACAAAATTATTTTCGCCAAATTACTTCATATTTACCACAAAAAAAAAACTTATTATAGAATTTAATTTAATTGCTTAAGCATGTAAAAATCTAAATTATTTTCACCAAATTACTTCATATTTACCCCAAAAAAACATTTATTATAGAATTTAATTTAATTGCTTAAGCATGTAAAAATCTAACAGTATTAGCTTAATTTCAAGTTTTGCCCATTTAGTCTACAGGCAGAAGTAAATCTTCAATCAGTAAACATTTCTGCCATGATCTTCAGAATTTGTCAGTTTGGCAGCCTTCAGAAAAGTTTTGATTCATAAATGCCTTTTTGGAGTTTTCTTTGTGTTTTGATTTTTTAAATTATGAAAATTATGGAACTATTATTTCTATTAAAAGACCAACTTTACTACTTTAAAATGTTATTATAGAGTATAACGTGCAGGAAATCTGACAGTGGAAAAACACAGAGTAAATGCAGAGAATTCTGCAGCCACATCAGCTGCATACACAAGTAAATGCATCAGCTGTGCAGTATAAAATTTTCATGAAAAGAGACCTTTCATACTAAAAAACTCAAAAGCTTACAAAATAATGCTCCAGCCTGTTAGTGAACAAACATTTAATACAATTCCATTACACTATACACATCACTATGCCATTTTATTGTTAATTGCTTAAGATATCCTAGTACATGAAAATAGAAAACAAGTTATGGGAATCCAGGGAGTTGCCCTAACAAAGACAAGAGGCCTTTCTCTTAAAAGGCTTTGTGCCACTTCAGACAAGGCCATTTACAAGGGCAACAGATTGGACATTCAATTGCTGGGGATGAGATTTACATAGGCAGCTGTCACTTCTCAGTGGGAAATAAATAAATAAAACTCTTGCACCCAATAAATAAGACTCCTGCACCCAAAACAACTTGTACCCAAAAACTCAATGCACTCCAAACTCCTAGTTGCCTTTCAAAGAGCTGGAACAGGTATTTTCTTTTTGATATTACAGACTTCTGTTATTTTGTAAATTAAACATTAAATACTTACACCTGTTTAAGAAGTTATCAATGTTCTTGTTTTTTCTTAAGGCAGGAAAATCCAAGTCATACACCAAAGCATCTAATCCATCCTGAAAAAAAAAAACAAACAAAACAACAAGCAAAATTAAGTATTTGAAAAAATAATTACACATGCCACTAACTAAAGAGCCAAGTTAAAAAAAAAAACAGTTGTCCCTATCAATCTTCCATGCAAATGAAATCGTTCACATTTATTTAATGACTGTTAGTAGTTACATGAAACAGCTGTTACTCCTTCACTTCCATGGGACTCATCAAAATTTAATTCCATATGCTTCTATGTATTATTACCTTAATTAGCTCCATACCTACATGAAAATAATTACTTTTTCCAAATACAAAAAGAACAAATAGCAGTTCTAATGAAGTTCAGTAATATTAAAAAGTCACAGTGCATCACAGAGTAGGCACTTGAACATGAAATTGCTACTGGCAAACAGGACAAAAATGGTAATTTAATTCACAGAATCAAACCCCTGCATTTTATCCATTGAACTCAGTGTGAATTCTCATGAACACGATGTTGGGCTTTATACACTCCTACTTAAATCTAGAAACAAACAGCCACAAGCTCATCTGGCACTACTACCCCAGCATGCATCCCTATAAACAAAAGCAAACCAAACACCATCAGAAAACCCAACAGAAAAATACAACAAGGAAGGAAATAGTTTTAAGGTCTCATTAAGTGCTGTGAACTTTGTGACTTACAGTTTAAGTCTAAGTTTGTCACTAGGTATAAATGACTCCTCAGTGGGTAGCACCTTCTTGGAGAAAGACTAAACCCAGATTTTTGGCTGAAAACCACAGATATGGCTTCAACTGAAAAATTATCAAGCATTCTAGGAATTATGTAACAAAGAATTAAAGCGCATTAGGGAGTCCTCTGTCTCTCAGGTAAGTGCAACAACTGCAAAAACAGAGACAAAGGTCTTAAAATACAAACTGATGGATGTTACTAAAGCATGCCAGAGATGTACTGCTATTTACTTGTCCATTCATAGCTAGGTGTTTATATTACCTATTTTTAACCTGCTTGGAGCGAGATATTCGACCAGACATATCTTTCATCTGATCAGTTCAGATCTGACTAGACCTAATTTGATTGCTTTCAGCTTTTAAAAGGATTTTTCTATCTTTTTTTCAGGATTGAAAACTGGTCCATCAGTATTGCTAAGTATACCAAGTAACTATGCCTGAACAAAAGCTAAAACACAAGCTTTCTGAAAGCTTATTTTCCAGAAACACATAGTTGAGAACACATTTTATTTAGACTGAAATATTAGTCTTTGATCTTTCACTTCAAATTCAAACCTATTTTTCACCTCAGTCTTTACAACTGACTTTCAACTATAAAAAATCCCAAGTACTATCAAGACCAAAATTATTTCTTGGCTTGCAGTCCTCACTTTTAAAGTATGTGAGATAAGAATTATTTGCTTCAGATATAATAAGCAGTAAAATCATGCTAGAATTTGAAAACAGGTAGCTGCAAGGATAATCAGAATTACTTTAAAGGCTGGATCTTATTAAAATTGTCAATTTCATAAAAACATTCCTTTTTTAAGCTACCTCTGCCTACAGTGGCTCATTTTGAACTAAGAAATGCTAAAATGAAAACCAAAAAATCAAGAAAAGCATCACAGTAAGTCACTTCTCTAAAATAAAGTCAGGTTTTGCATCCTGTGCATTAAAGGATCACCTTTTTGGACTGACACTGATGATGAAAAAAGAAAGCAAATAGCAAGGAAGCAACATTAAACCAGTCAGTAGCAGAAATAACAGAGTAAGAGGCCAACAACAATTTGGACTCAAGACCGATGCAGAAATAAAGCTATGCAGGCAGGGTAACTGTAATTTAGTGAGAAATACTTTGCAAACTACTAAAAGACACCTTTGCCAAAGACACACGGTAAATACCCAGGAAATCCAGGAAAAAAAATGAAATTCTTTGGTTCTTTTGACTAAATTTAAGGGAGAACCATGATAACATGTACAGCACTACACTAAGCCCACCAGTAGCTTCTGTGCATTTATCTCCATGCTGTGTGAAGCAGCAGGAAAACACCAGCTAGGAGGCTGCTGGGTTCCATCCAGTGATTTTTAAAAGCAAATTAAAGAGATGACAATGAACTGTCAAAATCTGGGGTTCAATCTGCTGTGAAGCCTTCCAGTCTGTACAGTCAATTGATTTGTCCAGGTTCACAGTTAACACAAAATTTCCACAAGCCAAGCAGAACCAAAAATTCTCAAATCCTGGTTGGTTCTGGGATTGTGCAATTATCTGTTTCAATTCAGGGCTTGCTTCAAAAGCCAAAATTCACTATTTTACTTGATAGGAAGGGAGGTTTTAAACACCAAATACAAAAATATATGAAAAATGGCAATATGTTTAAATTAATAACATTAATCTTACTTTTGTATCATACTTTTTCTTTCAAAATACTAAAATATAAGCCCATGACTAAAGAAGCATACAGTACAGAAAACTTCATGGTTTCCTTGGTGTCTCAGGCATGTTAGCTATTTTGTTGTGTTATTTTTAAGTTTTAATTTAAAGATGGGAAAAAGTATACAAATTCCCTTTTAACAAGCAAAGGCAAGTTTCAATACTGTTTAATTCAGAATTCACCATGTACAATGTTTCCTGTTCTGTTCTTCACCTTCCACTTCTTAGATATGAACTCCATCAATTAAAATACTTAACAACTCTGAAATACAGATTTAAGCTCTTGATCTTCCATTCATTTCAAATCATATTTCAAGATCATGCAAACAGTATCTCAGGAAGCTACATGCCAAGAATATCTTATTTAAAAGGCTCTTCAAGAATCAGCTTCCCTTCACTACAGTATCCAGAGAATAAGCTAACCTCGTTCAAAACTTCCATTAAAAAAAGGTAAGGATGGGTGATATTCTATAATTAAGAGACTTGCAAATCCTTAACTCTCAAAATAATTATTTTCTTCAACCGAAGTAACCTTCTGAAGAAAAAAAACCCTTGGTATTATTTTAGTGTCAGACTGCAAATGCAAGACTAAGCTTGAAGCAATTTTACGGAATCATAATTAATGGAAGTAAAATACTTGAGATACCCAGTGTAAAACATAAAGCATGAAACAGCCTACTTCACTTACATTAGCTAAAGCAGAAGAACTTGCAAACACTACAGGCTGTCCCAATACCAAGGGAAGCACAGAAGCACAGCTATTTTTAAATGGTATCACTAGTGGACAAACAGGGAGGAGTGCACAAGCTCAAAGTGAGCGTTGGTTCAAAGTGGTGAGGGTCAGAGAGATTGGAACATACTATGGAGTTGTAGAAATAATGGCTTATAGAAAAAGGGTTAAGTCTAAATGAGACATGATCATTATTGCCAGTGGCTGCTGAGATAGCTCATCTCTCAGCTTTCTTCATTCCATCTTGGTCCATCTTTCAATATGTCGTCTGACTTTTTTGCCAGCACAGAAAGAAAGGGACATCATCTTTCCGCCAAGACCTATAGCAGCCATACTCTTCTCCTTCAAGGACGACAAGAAATCATTATAACAAGTAAGCATACCTCCAGTAGTTCCATGAACTATATTAAAACAAGACTGCCTCAATTTTATGATGGATTTTTCCTCCACTTGGATGGGTGCCATATATTTTTAGTATGTACTTTCTTTAAATACAGCACATTCCATACTTCTTGGAAACTGTGGCTTAGAGGTATTTTCAGCTAACACTAAGTTCTACCTTATTTTGTCATTACAGAGCAATTTTCCTGTTTAGCTTTCAGGTCTACACAGACATTTTTGTTTTAACAGTTAAATTGGATTACTAAAATAAATTGGTTTATACCTCCACTTACATGGTCACTTACACGGTATTCCAGAGGTGATTAAAGAAGAACAGGGAAAAAACTTCATTTCTAATGTTCTTCAGTCAGTTTCATGGTCTGATACAGCCTTTTCTATATCACATTCATTCAATGAAATCATCAATAGTTTCATTATCTGTTTAAAACACCTCATTTTATCCTTAAATTTTAAAGAGGGCACACTAGGGAGTCATTACAACATGCAGAGTTCTTCCTTATGAAAACAGTAATTCCAGATATTCTGTTGGTTGAATTTCGTTCATTACTACATCATACTTAAAAGTTTAACAGGTACAGTTACATGGAATAAAACCAAAGGTCAGTCTACATGCATAGACTGGCTCTGGAGGTGACAGTAAGTGTCCAGCGAAGAGGATATGAGCAAGCACTGCTCATCTATATGTGTGAGCCAAAAATAGCACTGTCATAGTTGACTGGCATTTTGACAACTATGATAAGAATTTTCTAGGCAACTTTTTTTTTTTTTTGTGATTTTTGTCTAAATGTTTTCTCCATTGCATTTACAGCACTGCACAGATATGAACTCTACCACCTATAGGCTATACAAAGTGTATCTCATCTTGAGCTTACCACTCTTCAGCCAAAAAAAGAGATAATGACTCTTTACCCACCTCACCCTAGACACAGATTTACACACTTGCAGCATTTCTGGCCAACTCTTTTCCAATTATCCTTGTATGAAAGTTATTTCAATTCCCACCATCAACACCCTCTGGTGATTTGTTATTTCCACCATGTACATTTTTACTGGGGCAGGGGCACATGTGGAGAAACTGCACATTGTGTGTAAGCTGTGAGCAAGTAAGTAGACAATGCATTACAACAGTTACGGTTCTGTGCTTCATTGTATTTTCAGTTCTTCACTGAAATATCTGCTTAGTTTTTACAGTCACTGTGTACTAGATTGATTCTTTCAAAAACTAGGCATTACAAATCAAAGCTAGTTCAACATAAGTCCATAAAGATGAGAGGTTTTTCTCCCATGCACTCAATCAACATTCAAAGATGAATT
This sequence comes from Onychostruthus taczanowskii, assembly GCF_017590055.1. Taxonomy (NCBI): domain Eukaryota; kingdom Metazoa; phylum Chordata; class Aves; order Passeriformes; family Passeridae; genus Onychostruthus; species Onychostruthus taczanowskii. The sequence goes on from NW_024498795.1 coordinate 9,831,335, forward strand.
TTACCTACCACTTTTAATCAGCCAGGGACAAATTATTAATTTCTTCTTTGATTTGCTAGATCTTTAATTTTTACTGCTCTACCTCATAAATTGATCATTATTCACCATTTTACATCCCTTATGACTGTGAAATACCACACACCTGCTCAACTTCATTACCAATCTGTTTTGAGTAGACTGATCACCACCTTTCCATTTATTCATCTATTCATACACGGAGCCAAGCCCAACAGCCTTTGCCATTACTTTCTCTTCAGTTGTTCTAAAAACACAGAATGCTGTAACATAAAACTTACCATTAACACATACATTAACTACACAATCTCTTAACACTGAATTTCTCAGGTTGTTATGCTAACTTCTTTTCATTAAGTTCATCTAAAATTGACTGATTTTTTTCAGTTTGTCTTAAGCAGTCTCACATTAACTGGATTTCTCTCAAATTTTGATCTATACCCACTTGCAAAGTTTTAATGCATTAAACTGCCAGTACTACTATGACTATACTAGAGTTCTTCACTCTGCAACTACATTCCCTAATTTCAAAACTCACTACAATTATGTAATGCTGGTTTCATTCAGATGTTTGAATTGATATTAATTTTATAGAGATATTTGAAAATATACACTATCAACCAATTCCAGCTTAGCAAAACGTATCTCATGATTCATAACTGTTATGAAGTAGAAAATGCAGTAAATGATCGACATTATCAGGGTACAATTATATCATTTTTATATTTTGAAATTTTATTTACACACATTTCATTATGATGCAGTATCATCTAGCACCAATAAAAATACATGAAATTCAGCTGAAACTTTGTTACTGAGACACTTGATTATTTTACTATTTATTTAGCATTCAAAGCACTAAAAAATACTTAATGAGTATTACCAGCACAAAAAATTTGCATTCCTTGCACAGACTGGAAGTTATCCAAGTTTAGACTCTTTGCTACTTTTACTTTTTTCAAGAGACAAAAGTAAGCCTTAAAATCTACAACTTTTAACTATCCATATTTTGGTTCCCTGTATTGTAGCCATTTTCCTATCTCTATAGCACTAAGATCTTCCCCCCTTACTATCAAATCAACAAACCTGACTCACCTTGTTTTGCGTGTGTTCATCATAATTCACAATAACGTCCTGTCATACGTAATTCTTTGGTCAACTATGCCAACAGTGCTACATTTATCTATCCCTCATCAAATACACAAAAGATCCCATTAAGTTTTAAGTTAATCATGGTCATTAATTTTGCTGTTCAAATAAGAGGAAACTGCAATTTAACACTTCATCTTTAAAGAGGACAAGATAATGTAGACAGAGTTAAGGCACTTCACTTAAGAATTTTCATTAAATTGTTAGAGCAGGCAAAGTACACAAACTGACATGTAAGCCTGGCTAAAAGGCCCTTGATTCATCACCCAGCACGACAGAACTCTACAGAGCTCCTTGCTCCCTAGTATTCTGCAATACTCCTAGGAGTTCTTGTAAATTTGCTTAAACAGATACCCTTTCAAACAGAAATATTGGGGGGCGTGGGGTGTTAGGTCAATAAAGAGCAAGGAGTTTGACTCAGTGAAGATTTAACAACTGAATAAGGAGATCTTGAAACTACAAGGCAGCATTATTGAAAGCAGTATGGATTATTGCTTTCATTGTGACCATTTTAAAGGGTTATTCCAAGTGTGGCTGCAAACTTCACGCACATTCTGTGTGCTTCCTTGTATAAGTACATGTACTTGCCTTCTGTTCAAACAGTAGCTGTTCAACACTTGCACTGACAAATTCCTGGAATACACATTTCCTGCATGACTCACCAGATTATAAATCAATACAGATATCTCTAACTATATTGATATACACAAACACATACATCACAATACTCACTGAAACTAACACCAGAGCCAAAAGGCCTCTCAATATTGTTATATCCATATTAGCACTTTAGGAAACCTCAGGTGCAAGTCTACAGACAGATACACATACAAGTAGTAATTTGCTTTCACAAGCACTTCTGGGTGCTGCTGTTTCATCACTTCCGCAATGGATCTTACCACCTGAAGCATCTCCTAAATAAACTAAAACAAAATGTAGTGCAAATCTGTGAAATCAACCTATACACAGTAAGCACGCAGGAGTACTGCCAGCATCCACTGCACGCCTCAGTCCCTCACTAAAACAGAGGCTAAGTCATAGATCCTTCACACCAGAGCCCCTCTCTGTCCACTGACTACACAGAGAAATCTTGAATCGCTAGATCTGTTTGGAATGACACCTATTCATGAGACTATTTCATGCCTAAAATTATAGAAAACTGACATGGTTTGAAGATGTGTTCCAGAAAATGTATTTCAGTGGGTGTTTCTTTCCACTCCAAATTCTAACACTATATTACAACATTAATTTTACTACAATAGCATAATTTCTTGTGGTCAACAGTCTTTACATCCAACTTTAATTTATTACATTACTGCTTTATTATTTCAATTCATCATCGGAATTAATTCCACTTAGTATTGCATCTTTAGGAACAACTATCAGATGAGAGAGCAGTGTCTTCAAAGATGATGAAGAACATAGACCAATATAGCACCAAGAACACAGACAGTAAAATCTAGGCATAAAAGAGTTATATCATATAATTTGAAAATAGCCCAGAAAGGTGTGAAACGGGAGTAAAAGCTGATTGCCATTAAGACAAATTAATGTCAACTGACTCATTTCACAGCAAGTGAGACTGCTGGATCCTTGCAGCCTCACTTCCTTAAAAAAGACCCACTTGCACTGGTTAATATGCTCTGTGGACAAGTTTTACAAACTTCAAAGCTTCTATACCAAATGTGGCACATTCTACCATGAAAACAATACTTTACATACACAGACTAACACAGTTGTAGAACTATCTGGAAGGCTACAGAGATTCTTTATATTTTAATGTGTAGAAAATAAGAAAATAGCCTACTTTAGGTTTAAATGATTTATCAAACCACATTTGACTAACACTACAATTAAATAAAGCGTAAGTGCAGCTTGGTAAAACTGCCCTTTTCAAGAAAACTGTACTAAATGTGATTAACACAAGTACATCTAAAACATACATATTTAAACAGTGTTAGAAGAAGTATGAGGCCTGGTTAGGAGCACTGACTGATGTTTATCACCATGGACGCAGCATTCCACAGCCACTGCAGCACTCGGTATTAGGAAATGCCTCACAGGTCTAGAGTTCCCAGCTACTGTAACAACTGCAACTGGAGATGAGCAGCCAGCCTGACACACTATCCACAGAAATACCTCGCGGTGGAAAAAAGCGACTTCACATCCTTTCCACTTCTCAAAGTTATGGTGCCAACCGAAAATATAAAGCAAGCCCAGTTCCCTCAACTAAGATATAAGATAACTACTTCATTTTTTTTTTAAACCAAACACCACTTGTAATTTATATCAGCAAATGATTGCTCTTTGAGGTCCTCACAGCTTTCTTGGTTATCCTGTGAGGGCAGATTCTTCCACAGGCAGCAGAGAGATCTGCTGTTCTGATTTGGGAGTCCCAACCTTTTCATTTGAAACACAAACACTCAAAACTACCAATTTAGATCAATGGGAGTCAACAGTCTAAGAAACGCTCATTAGAAAGCAAAAGTACCACGGATAAAAATTAACACTATGGATGCAAATACTGGTACATAACTTCCCTTCGACAAAATGTATAAAGACAGATCAGAGATAGGAAAGAATGAAGACAAACTGGTCCAGTCCCAGCTCAAAAGTCTAAGGTTTCTTTTGCAGCAACCTGCAAGGAGTTGAGCAGAGACGTCAACAAAAGGAAAGAAACTGCACAACTCCATTAAGAAATAGTGGTATTGACCAAAGGAAACAGAACCCCTCCACATCTGTTGCCTAGGAAATTGCTGTCTGCCTCCCATATTTTTTTCCAGGCAGGTATCCATGAAACCTGACTTCAGAAAGTAAGCCTTAGCCACTTGGCCAAGATGTGAATTAGCAAGACACCAACTTACTGCAAACAACATCAATAAAATTGCTTTAGCTCTTGTAAAAGCTGTCAAATATGTAAAGCAACTTTAGATCTCTTAGCTTTACATTACACCAAAACTAGCGCAAGTTCTCCCATCAACAGCTCAAATTGCTGCTTCTAGCTCTCCCACCATGCTTTTGCCTGAAAACTGATACCTCTGCTATGAAAAACAAACAAACAAAAAACATTACCATCAAAGCATGCAATATAACAAGTCACTGGAAAGGATACTAATTTTTCTGTAAATCAACAATACCTTAGCAGCCATACTGAACCTGATGTCACCTGACCCAGATTATGTTTGCTGCTAAGATAACCAAGTGCTAACTACAGACATAAACAATAAACTATACAACACCAAAAAGAGAAGTTCTCTTTTTAGCTTTGACTACTTGGTCTTGGAGATTATATTAGCTCAATAATTATGCTTTACAAAAAGACTCTAAAAAGGTGCACCAAGGAAAAGAAAGCCCTCTGGTATCACCCTGCAGAAAAATAAGCCAGGGACTGGAAACAGACACTGAGAACAAAAGTACTTAATCTTTTAAACAGAGCACAGACAATTAATTGAACAACTTTTCAAGAAAGAGTGGGAACATCACAATTTTTCCAGCAGTCTGGAAACACTGCACAAAAATCTCCCCTTCCCCACCACTAAAAGGGAAATTCTTCCCTAACACTCTGCAAGTCAAAACACTTCCACAATTAGAGGCAAATAGCCATGAGAGAAGTCCAGAAATGAAGATTATGAAAGAATTATACTAAAAAAACTCTGCAGAAACTGAAATAGTGATTTGTAAAGCAATATGCCTTTCCTTAGTGTCACATGCCAACCAATCTGCAAAACGAAAAATATGGGAAGTTGAGCACAACTGAAGCAAGGAATCAACTCTGAGAAGCTTCTTTGATTGCGCAATCTCCTGTCAGAGCTCTCGCTACATTTCTGCAATAAACATTCCAGCACAAGCAATCACACGTCAAGCAGATATTTGAAATATGCAACTAAACAAGAACTTAACACTATTTAAGAATTTGTGCATCATTAGGCAGTTTTGTATCGCAAACCCTAGTGAAGCTCATAGACTTTTTCGTGCATTGATTAAAAGAAAAACTTCACTTTCAATAAAAAAGATGTCTGTATGCATAAACCCAAAGTTTTTGTATTTGTTCTTTTTTCCATGATGAATACACCCACAAAAATGACTTTCAAGTAATGTTATTTTTAAAAAAGGTTATAAAAATTCCATGAGAATTACTTTAGATGTAGACAAGTTATTTCTATTTCCAACCACTTAGATTCGTCAGAATTAACAGGATTTTGTTACTAACAGGAACAAAACAGCAAGTTTTCCACATTTTCGGGAAATTTTCACTGTTAATGTAGAACAAAACAGTTCTGCTAACAGATTGCTTCCACAGTCCAGAACCCAATGAAGTAAATTTATAAATTTAAAAAAACTTGTTTTACCCATTACCTTTAAGCAATTTTTTTTAAGTGTGAAGAAAAAAAGCTCTCTTTCAAAACCCACTTGAAGAAAAAATGGCAGCATATACAGACAATGCCACCAGTAACACTATTTTAATTAATACTGGATGTTTAAGTATATATTCAAGTCATTAATAGTGACTATTTTTGGGTCAAAAAATACTCCCCCAACAGATGCTTTCAGAGAAGTTGTGGATGTCCCATCCCCAAAAGTCTTCAAGCCAAGCTGGACAGGGCCTTGAGCAACCTGGTCCAGTGACTGCCCATAGCTAGGTGATTGGAACTAGATGATCTTCAAGGTCCCTTCCAACCCAAAACATTCTATAGTTTTTTGATTTAAACCAAATCTCTAAGTACTCTTTTTACCCTTTCTGACACCACAGTAGAATCATGACTAAAATCCTGAATGCTTTGGACTGCATGTGAAAAAAGAAAGGTGTTAACTCTAAAACCAAAAATTTACATGAAATCATGGTTCCACATTCCACTACCAAAATGACAGAACAGAACCAAAGCTGTCCATGAAAACTTAAGGGTGGCTTTCTACAAACTGCAAGTCTGTCTCATTATAATCAGTAAGGATTTTACCATATGTAATACTGCAACAATATAAGCCAATTTATGTGGGATTTCCAAGTACAGTATTTCAAGACTAGAGGAGGATAGGAAATGTTAGGAATCCATTACAGGATCCAGCATTTTTAATTTCAAGGAAGTCCAAAGATGTTGTGATTTATCATGCTTACAAGATTGTTAGGGGTGTGCAACTAAATTCCTTTTCAAGCTCTGAGACTAAAGTTTGAGGAAAACTAAAGCCACTGACTCCATACACCATAAAGAAGTTTTTCCCAACATTTCCATTGCTCAAGCATGACACATGCATTCCTAATACACTTGCTAAAGCATGAGACACAGAGAGCAGAACTTCACAAAACAGTGGTATTCAACTTCTACAACACTGGGTATTTTCAGCAAGCTCATATACTGCGATCATAAGGATGAAAATACTAAAATACTAAGAAAGAAATGTAAAAGCAACTCTTCTACCAACTTGTCCAGCTACATCGAAAGAGTATGTCAACTCCTCCCCAATACCATTCTTCCTCCTTAGCATTCCACAACCTGAGAAAACCACCCCCCACCCCAAACAGGATACAGTAGATTGATACATGTACTCCAAAGGCATGATTTTCTTTTGGATTTAGAACACGGGAGAAAACAAATCTTAACCCAAGAGGAAAGAGAGCCAGGGCTGTCTGGACCATTGCCACAATCATGGAATCTTGTCAAAGTCTCTCTTGCCTGTCCTTACAAGGGAGCAAGACTGAGCCTGGGCTGATTAACTTAATCTCTACAGGAGATGAGGGCAGGCAATATTTTTGTCACACCATAAAAGCTTGCCACGAGATAAATCAGAGTGCACTAACATCGTATTTTCTGTTCCTCCATCCCACAGCCATTTTGAGTAGCTGTCATTTACTTTCTCATCAAGCAGAGAGCAAAACTGATAAAAATGTGGTTTTTACAAAATAAACCAAAAGGGAATGAAAGGCTACTTTTTACTCTCATCCAAATTCTACATGATTTTTACCCCAGGATTTGCTTTATGAGAATATTTTTCTAGTATCTGATTTTTAAAAGAGGTCATTAAAAAAACACTGCTTTCTTGGAAATCTACATGAACTAAGACACTAGAGATACATTGTATGTGTGTATAAAAATATTTAAAAAACAAGTATTTCAAAGGCCATGTCAAATGAGGTCAGGCAGTACCTGCTACTTCCCATTCATATAAATTCTGTGTATGTAAAACACTGAGGAAAGCACGTTTCCAATTTCTAAACACTACAAAGTATCAATATGAGATATTCTGGAATGTAACTAAGAGCAGCAGTATCAGTTCAAGAATTTAAGAGTCACACTTTTGTCTGACATCCTGCACTTCAATTTCCAGAAGTCTGCCGGACCACAGAGCCAGTTTCTGAAGAACTACATAAAACATGGATGGAAACAGTAATTACGGAAACAGATGCTTGTTACCAATCATAATCATTTTTATAAATTAATATATATAGCCTCAGAGACTTCAAAAGGTAATGAAGAAGTCAGTTATACCTTTTGTGATATTCAAACTAAATGTATTGGCATTGAGGTAAACTATCCTTATATTTAACTAAACTCTGAACTACAGATAAACAATGTGACTTAGAAAAGGAAAAACCCAACCATCTGACTGACATTAAGAAAGGTCTAACACCAGGAAGTGTGTGCATGCATATACCCTCTATACACAGATTTACATATCCCAAACAACCAAGCATTTCAAATAATTTCTTTTTTTTTAAAAAGTGACCTACCACTTTCATTCAGATTCACATGTTACAAAGTGTTTGCTTGGCAAGAGAAGTAAGAAGCACCAAATACTTAAGAGAGACACAACAAACAGAGACAAATTCCTTTGCACTTGCAAAATTACAAGTAGTTCATGATGCAAAGCTCTATATGCAGTCTTCAGAGAAGAAAAGCAATGCAGCATTTAACCTAATACTGTCACGCAAAGCACATTTCAAATCCCCCTTACTTGCCTCAGTCAAGATTACACATTGTGTAACTTGCAGCAAACAGAAAAGAACTGAATTTCCTCTTTTCTGAACTGCTGTAGATCAACTCTAAGATCATGTCACATTCACAGTTTAGAGCTCTCCTTTTTTCCCTCCAATATAGAATTAAGGGACAAATAGGAAAATTGGTCATTTCTTATAATTTTGTCCCTTTACCTACTGAACTATGACATGTCAAATTTCCAATTTATTTAACCTTGCCTCATTGAAAAACCTCTTAATCTGCTTATTCTCTGAAGATGACACTTAGTCCAGTTCAATAGATTCAGTTAAAAGCCAACTTTTATAAATAAGAACACTGAGATAATACTTGTTAGAGATAATACCTCTTTTTGTAAGTGTTGCTGTAAAGAATTAAGAAAACAGCAGAAAACCAGTCTATGAATACATAAGCTATTCCTTCTGAAAACCAATATAAAAATCCATGGCTGTCCAGAAGACAAGAGCAAGAAAGTTCATAAAAAAAGCTGAGTGGAATAGTTCTATATTCTCACATACTATTTCTATATAGAAGTTAATCTTAACAGCAGAAAATCATCTGAATAGCCTACAGCCTGATTTGCTCTCTTTCCAAACTCTGTTCAATGTCATAAGCATACCAAAAACATATTTTAACTTTTCATTACCAAGTTTTTAAAGATTTTAAATTACTAGCAGTATGATCTTAAAAATTACAAAACCACAATTATAATATAGTTTACATTCCTTATCAATCCTCAAAATAAATATGCTATTTTCTGTAAAAAGGGAGAAGCATGCCTTTGAGTGTCCTAAAAGGCCAATGTGGCTTAGATCTTCTGTTCTGTCAAGAGTCAACTACCAGCACACTGCATTATTCTGAGCTAGCAGAAACATAACAGGAACCTGATGGCAAAGAAATTACTAAAAGGCATCCTGATTGAACCCCTTTTCATTGCAATACCACAGTAACAATGACTCAATTTGCCTGTTTGGCACCACAGATGTTGGAGCATCTCATTTCTTCAAAAGCGCACGAGGAATGCCAATGGCCTGACATAGCTGCCACTGGGAAAAGACCATAAGCAATAGCTGGAATTTGATTTGCTCTTTCCACTGAGTTCTTCCAATGCTTTCTTATTTCACCTAATACACCTTCACTGGTGGATTACAGTATGGCTCATGGTAGGTGTCCTCCTGCCCCACAACCCAAACCGTAAGAGGGTGGTAAATTCTGAAAGGCCTGTGGCTAAATACTACAGCTACCGAATGTAGCACAAGGGTAGCAGCTGTATTAGATGCTGGCTTGTAAAACAGAGACAAGAGGCTGTTGTAGAAAGATTGTGACCTCACTCTTGATGGACTGGCCTGAGGATTGCTGCTACAGAACCCTCTAATACCAGTCTCATTGTACAAGTGTAATTCTAAAACAAATCTCTTGCACTTCTAAGCTTTATTACAGAAAAATACTCAGCTGAGAAATAAAATACACTTAAAATTAAGAGCATAGTTTAGATAATTTTTTTCTTTATAATTCTTAGGGCTCCATCAGAAATAGAGATTCAACCAACTACTTCAGTTATTTCTTGAAAGCTTACCTGCAGCCTTGATTTTATGCCCAAATAAACTACCTATCTTCATCCAGTAAAAGTTAAATGTTGCTTGGCTATATCTGACTGTATATGGTAACAACCTTTCATATCCAAATTACCTGTTTTACTTCCATACTCACAAAGAAGAATTGTATCTTATTTACAGAAAACTTCATTCTGTGCTAATTCTTAATTTGGAGATATATACTAATCTCACTTGAAACATCATAAGACAAAACTGAAGCAATTTCTCATCTGAAACCATCATAAGACAAAACTCCTACCAGCTCCTGATGCAATTTTCTCTTGGCTTAACAGAGGTATCTTTCCAATCTAAATGGATAATTTGAACTTGCTGGTTTAAATTCTCAGAATGTTCTTCCCTCCTTCCAGACAGAGTTTATCTTAACTTCTACAGTATTAAATGTCACAAAGAGACAAAAATTAACTCTGTGGGAGCTGCTTTTCCTGATGCTTTATTTTTTTAAATTCAGATACTATTGTTACTTAGAGTTATCATTTAGAGTGAAAAATATTTAAGTAAATAACAGTGGTTTATATTTTTGTCCACTTAGAAACTAGATTTGTTATGCATGCATTCTGTGATTGAGCTTCTTCCATGTCTCCAGGCCACTACCTTTAAAGGTTTTTCTCTTTAAGTCTCTTTCACTCTCATGAGACCAGATCTGCCCTTAAGAGAAATTAACATTGCACTGCTCAGCACAGATACCATATCCTGTACAGTGTCACAGGTCAGAAAATGGGACCTCAATAGCTGAGGAAACAATTTGTACATATAGCACATACCATTACTTTTGGCTTAACTAACACTGCTGCAAACATATTGTTGCACTGATTTGACAGCTTCACTGAGGCTCTGAAACAAAGCTAGGAAAAGGCAAAGAGAAAACCAACCAGTGAAACACCGTAGAGATGTTTTCTTCAAAGACGGAGGATCACAGAGCCACAGAACAGTCTAGATTTGGTGGTATCTCCAAAGTTCACCTTGTGCAACTGTTCAAGCAAAAGGGAGCCTTGATGACATTGCTCACCACCCTGCTGAGACTTGAAAACCACCACCAATGGGGACTCTACCACATCTCTGAGGACATTGTTCCAATGACTGACTATTGTCACAGTAAAAAATTTCTTTTGTACATAAACCTCTCCCAATGCAACATGTACACGCTGGCCCTTGTTTTCTTCTCCTGAAAAGACAGATTCCATGTTCTTTGTAGCTGCCCTTTTAGCACTGGAACACCATAATGAGGTCCCCCAACCCTTCTCTGGGGGAACACCTTCACTTTTCCCTCACAAACCAAGTGCTCCAGCCCTCTGAATCACTTTTGTGACCCACCTTGAATTGCAGCAACAAGAACTGGACACCTCCCTACAGATGTGGCCTTACCAGCACTGAGTGGAATGCTCATATCTCCAGCTCTGCTACTGACCCCGCTGCAGATGCGGCCCAGGGTCCAACCTGCCCTTGCTGCTGCAGCCGTGCTCTGCTGACTCATGCCCACCTTGTTGTCCAGTGGGGCCCCAAGGTCAGCAAGGCTGCTCCCAACCTCACAGATCCCAGCCTGGACCAGGCCTTTGGTTGTGCCATCCCAGATGTATGAAACTGTTTGACTTTGTTAAACTTCATACTGCTCTTGCTTGCCCACTCTTCCAGCCTGTCCAGATCTCTCTGTAAAATGTCTCTTCCTTTTAAAATGTCTCCTCACTAATCAGTTCAGTGTCATCAGCAAATTTACTGAGGGTACTTTCAACGCTACCATCCAGGTCATGCAGGAAGACACTGGACAGCATTAGGCCCCGCATCCACCCTGGAAGACCCCAATTGTGACACGATGCAAGCCTGAGTAAAACCTACTGACACCAGAAGTTCTGATATATTTTTAAAATAACACATATTTGATGTCTCACCAAAATTAATTCAACTCTACATTAGCAAAATTTGGATTATTCCTTGTGCAATTTTGGTGTCACCATTCACTATACAGAAATATTCTCATCACAGTTTCCTTCTAACAAAATCTAGAGTAGAAAATTATAATTGCACAGTGTTGAAAGCAAACACGCCTCTCAGTTTTTCTGAAGCTTAGAGGACTTGAACTAAATTTGCAGATTTTTTTTTAAGGAAAATGAATCTCATGATTTCATATTTTCATCACATATAGTGTGTATACATGTGTATAAAAGTCTGAAGGTACTGAGCATAATTTTTTTTTTATCCAATTCATTAATTTAATTATGATCTGGAATGATTAGTGAAGCTTTTCACAGAAAGGCTTTCCTGGAAAACTGTTAAGCACATCTTCAGATTTAAAAAGCTATAGTTGTATATGAATTTATTAAGGTACAAAACCACCACCTACTCAGTATGTAAGCCTAACAAGTAGGAGAATTATTTCAGAGAACTAATAAACTTTAAGCAATAGTTGTATATGAATTCATTAAGGTACAAAACCACTCAGTATGTAAGGCTAACAAGTAGGAGAATTATTTCAGAGAACTAATAAACTTTATTTATTAAAACCCTCAAATTGCTTAGGCCAATGGAACATTTTAGTGATCTCCCCCCTTTCCTCCAGTGATTACACCACTGGAAACTATGGCAAACAGGAAGAGTCTCCCTTTATACTACTGACTATTATCAGTTGAGTATTGGACACCACAGTTTAAGTGCAACTTAAAATGCACATATATCTTCATTTTAACAGCTTCATATAAATGCACAATACAGTTCAAACAGCCAGTGCTGACATTTTTCCACTGAAAGCATCAAATTTCATTAAGCTCCACTCCTCTTTGTATACAATTTTCCCCCTAAAAATACAGTAATTCTCTACCACACGTTCAATGCAAAGAGAGTGATGAACATTATGAATATGCTACTAAAAAAGTTAATGTATTGTAAAAATTTACTTATTATATTGAAGCACAGTAATTTCTAGGTTCATGTAATAATATGCATTAGCATGCAGAGAAAATAATTTTTTTTTACTCAAAAAAATTATTCTGCAGTTTTAAGCCCGTGCCCATCTAAATCAGTTTTCCCTACTTGTCTGTGGGAACAGCTGGAACTTAAGAAATATACAGCTCTAACTCAAAAGAATAACCCTCTCAATGATTTTTTAATGATTTTGACAATCTAGAGAGGTTCCAGCTGACTGGAAGATGGTAAACATTGTCCCAATTCAAGAGGGGCAAGAAGGATGACGCTGGAAACTACAGTCCTGTCAATGTCACTTCAATGACTATTACAGAAAAGCTTATTTGGGGAGGTATTGAAAACCACCTGAAGGACAATGCAGTCATCAGTCACCATCAGTATGGGCTCCTGAGGGGAAAGCCCTGCTCCACAAACTTAATTCCCTCCCATGACAAGGTAACTCACCTAGGTATCAAGGGAAGCCAGTTGATCCAATCTTTTGGGATTTCAGTAAAGCTTTCAGTACTGTCTCACAGTGTCCTACCAGATGAAATGTCCAGCATTCAGCTGGATAAACACATCACAGGACAGGCGAGCAACTGGCTCACGGGTCAGGCACAGAGTTGTAGCAAATGGGGTGACATCAGACTGTCCACCTGACACTAACAGGGCTCTGCAAGGCTCAATCCCTCCACAGGGCCTTGTGCTCATCAACATCTTCATTAATTACTTGGATGCACAACTGGAAGGAATATTAAGTAATTTTTCCAGTGATACTAAATTGGGAAGACCTGTTGACTCCCTTGAAGGCAGGGAGGCTCTGCAGAGATACATCAACAAATTTGAGGGCTGGGCAACCACAAACCATAAACAAAAGAGAAGTGCTGAATTCTGCACCTGGGATGGGCAACTCTGACACAAACCAGAATGAGATGCTGGAAAGGAGAGCCGTGGGAAGGGACCTGGGGGTCCTGGTTGATGGCAAGTTGAATCTGAGTCAGCAGTGCCCTGGCAGCCAGGAAGGCCAAGCGTGTTCTAGGGGAATCAGGCACAGCATCATCAGCCGGGCAAGGGAGGGGACTGTCCTGCTCTGCTTGGCCCTGGGGCAGCCACATCTCAAGTGCTGGGGGCAGTCCTGGGTGCCATAAAATTAGAAAGATACAAAGCTATTAGAGAGTGTCCAAAGGAGGGCCACTAAGATGGTTCAGGACTTTACAAGGAGTGGCTGAGATCACTTGGCTTGCTCATCCTGGAGAAGAGGATACGGGGGAGACCTCACTGCAGCCTGTAACATCCTCATGAGAGGAAGTGCAGAGGCAGACACTGATTTCTCTCTGAAGAGAAATCAGTGTCTGCCTGACACCGGTGATCGGTGACAGGACCCAAGAGAATGGCATGAAGCTATGTCAGGGGAAGTTTAAGTTAGATGTTAGGAAAAGGTTCTTCACTCAGAGGGTAGTTAGGCACTGGAACAGGCTCCCCAGGGAACTGGCCACACCACCAACCCTGACGGAGTTCAAGAAGCATTCCCACAACACCCTAAGGCACATGGTGTGATCCTTGGGGTTTGTAAAATGTGCAAGGTCGGGATGATCCTTGTGGCTGCAACTCTGTATCTCTGTGATTCTACAAAAATAATTTAAAATTTTGAAAGCAACAGATTATATCAAAAAAGCAGTTTGCAATATACCAGTGAAGATGCAATGTTAAACACACTCACAATTTCCTTCTGACTTTAAGTCTTGCTGTGAAGGTTTTTGTTGGCCATTCATGTTTGACACACGTCCTTGTAGCTTGATGTCTGCTTTTCAAATACTTAAATGGTACTACCAGTGAAATTTCCCTACCCCTTAAAAGGAGTACAAAAAGTAACTTGCCTCCACACCATCAAACCCACAAATTGTGGGGGCTGGGGGAAGTACTTCCTTATTTTAGATGCAGGAAACAGAAATACAAAACAGTCTCACAAAAAGACTGAAGAAATCAGGAAACCCTAACTTAAGGCACATTAGGCCAAACAAACAATTCCAACACCAAAATCATCTTTAATTATCATCTTACTAATTTCTCTGCCTGTTTTCCAAACCTCATATTTGTGTAATTATCTTTCAGAGAGACAAGACTTCCTTCTCCACAAAGGTAGTTTTTTTGTTCTTGTACCCTACCCCTGCCACACCATAAATGTAATACGTCATGTTCTGCAGTTTAAAATATTCAAAAGCAAAGAAAGATGCATCACAGTATCAAGGATACTGCACTGATGCTTCTATTTGTTGATATTTTATTTACCAAGGCAAGAGGATAACATGGCACACCAATTTCCATTTCACCTCCTATCTTTTCAAGAGATATTTAACTAGTACTCAATCAAGAGGAAGAATTTAAATTGAATATTGACTTTTCACAACCTCAACATCAAAAGGATGAAATTATTATTTATAACTGTCAAGAATTAAGTAATTTATGGTAGGCAAATACCCATTGCACAAGTTTAAGAATTAATTCAAGACTATAAATTGACAGGACTGGCATTACTGACAAAATAATTTTTGTTGACTGCCCCATTAGTTGCTTCTCCTTTTCATGTCAGAACATGATTACTGGTTTTGTTTCTACTGCAGAAGTGAAATAGAAATTATATGAAGGCTGAAGAACATAAAATCATGACAACAGACACCACCCTTCTGGATTTAAAAATTAGGCGATTCTTGTATTTTGCAGAGATGAGGACATGGTTATCTTGTCCAACTTCATCAGGTGCCCTTACGGCTAACACTGCTTCCACCTTCTTCTGGATGTAGAAAGGAAGTTAACAAGCTCATTTCTGTGAGCTGCACTTCATTATACCAGAAAGACATTTGTTTATCATTATGAAATTCAAGAAAGCAAGATCTACAGAGAATTATCTAATCTTAAGCCTAAGTTTTAGCTCTAAGTTGCAAGTTACTTGTTAAAGATTGTGTCTTTTTCCATTGTTATGAAAGAGGTTATATTGATTCCAACTCCTGTGAAAAAAAATCAACTTATTTTGTAAAAACATCATACTACTTTTTAAAGTAATTCTTCAAAAACTCATGACCCTATTTCTTTTTTTTTTCTGGTTTTGCTAACCCATCAGCTCAGAAGACTTGTTCTTAAATTACATGTAAAGTCCTAAAAGTGGAATTATCATTCAGAAGAAAGCTTAGGATTTCAACTTGTTTCAACAATACATCTTTGCTGAACAGTTATTTCCTCCCACAAAATATGAGTAATGCAGCACCACTATAAGATAAGTTTTTTGATGTTGAAACATACAAGAAAGAATGCAAAAGATGTCCTACATTGGTAGAGTTAGTCAACCTCCCACAAGATAGCCAGATTTGAACGAAAACCTTCAGCTGCCTATTTTGTTGGAATCTTCATTAAGCCTCTATTTACAGGGCATCAGAAACTTGGAAAGAAACTTCCCAACCTGCAAATAAATGGTTTTGATAAACCTTTTCTTTTATTCCTGACCATATCTATGAGTTTGTCAAATTGCAATGAAACAGGGTATATAAAAAGAAAACAAAATCCCTTTTTCTCTCCTCTAGAATTCATGGTTCTCAGACCTTTCTTTCCCATGAACTTGCGAAGAACTACGACAGAAACTATTCTTTATATGAAGGTCAAGTTAATTTGACTCCATTCTTTGCCAAGAGTTCAAAGAGGAGATGACCAAAGAAAGGAACAATGCAGACATCCCATCTATTCCCTGGCGCAAACCAAAAATCAACCATACAGAAAGTCACAGAGGAGTTGCCTACAGTCACTGCAGTCCCAGACACAAAGCAGCTCCTGCAGCACCAGCATCTAACACCCCAATTTTGCCTCTATATGGTATCTGCTTAAATCCCAAGTCCAAACTACTGATGATAATAGTGTTATGTACACATTGCATTCAGAAGGACAAAAGCTTTCTTATCAAAGCCGGAAGGCATTTGAGGGCAGAAAAGAAACAAAAGGAGAACACTTGAAAGATTCCTCTGAGCTTACACTCATCAAGAACATGAGCAAGAGAGACTTTTAGTCCTTTCCTTATCCCAATCCAATCTGCCATGCAGAATCAATTAACAGCTCTGAGCTTGCAAGTTACGTGATACAAGACCTTCTTTGTGTTACAACTTCTTTCTTTCGACAAACAACCCAGAATTCTCCTAAATATGGTCTTCCTACCAAAAGTCTTCATAGCTTGACTCAGAACCACATTGTGAATAGATCTGATGATTTCTCTGACCACCTGATTTTGCAAGTCAAAACTACCTTCAAACACTTTAAGGTCATGCTACTTCCAAAACCCATATGCACAAAACAGTTTGTAGAGTATGAGAAAGGCTAAAAATAGCCATGGGCATTTTAGTAAAAGACAGAAGACAAAGGCTCTTCCAGGAAACCTACTGATTTATTCACTACAGAGAAAGCCTAGCTCATTAATGACATGTCCAATTATAAATTCAGTGTATTGGAAAGAAAAATCAAAACAACCAACCAACAAACCCACCGCTCAAACAAAAGGCAACCCAATAAAATACACAATCACATCAATAGTTCAGCTTTCACTCACAGGTCTTCATAGGCATTTTTTTTATTTACGTCACCATCTTTGCTCTACAAATGTTGGCAACAGTCCCTCTTTCAAGTGAGTCTACTGTGGTATTCACATGATCTCTGAACAGAGAGAAGCTGAAAAAAGAATGATCAAAACAATTCTTATCTCATTTGCTGCTCCTGTGTTTTTAAACATGTAGAATGTATTAGAAGATTATTTACCTGAAGGTAATTACTTAATTCAATTCTAGTAAACATTGCTTTTGTTAATTAACCTATCAAGTCCAAACTGTATCGACTGTCTGATCAGCAGACAGTGATGAGTTTCTTCAGTTTAATATAATTCTTGTTAGTGTAATACAGTGTAATATAGTTCTAGTATAATATAGTATAATAAAGTAATTAATTAGCCTTCTGATATCATGGAGTCAGATGCACATCATTCTTCCCTGAGCTGGGAACATCATAAATCTGACAGTCTACCACTTGGCTGGCACCACTTTCAGCCTTGAATTTCCACAGAAGAGGATACATAGCATGTAAAAGCAGGTTTGAATGGTCCCAAGACCACCAAAAATTGTATCATTGTTATGCTGGCAATTGTTTGTTTAATTGCCAATGAACTTAGTAATTTAAGTTGAAGGAGGAGGACAGCTACCCACAGAAGATGTATTAGAGCAATAAACAAACCATCAGTGAAGTGACAGAACTACCTTCCCTCTTTGAAAGAGGAGAATAAATTCAGTTCAATGCTGACAGGATACTTTGCATGCCTACAATCAAAGCTACTTTCTAAGAAGAGATTAGTATAAAAACACATTTGTATCATCAGATTTCATAACAAAGAGAATTCTATGATTCCACCTCTAACACTGACAGCAGTGCAGAGCATCAACACAAAGTTGTGAGGCATGAGAATTATCTCTCTTTTCAACCAGAGCTTCATGCCCTGCCTGGCATTATTCACACAACCTGGCATCTGCAAAAAGCACAGGCCAAGTATAACCAGCACACACTCACTCCTCCTGTCCTACCCTCACCTCACTCCTCCCTGAAGAATCTTCCTCATCCACTCCTACTTGGTTAGCTCCTGCCTGGAGAGGTTTCCTCCCCTCTTAACTACTTGACATAGTCACTTGCACAATTGTAGCCAAATGAGCTCCCAGATCTCATACTCTAGGAAGATGGTGCTTGTTGTACTGACACCTTAGACTTCAGCTTCTCTGAAGTCAAAGTTTGAAGCTGAAGTCTCCTCTGAAGACTCTGCCCGCAAACTCCACAGGCAGTCTTCTCTTCTCCAGTCCCTCAGGGACAGATCAGTTCCTGTCACATCAGTATCAAAAATTCTTTCACATTTCGAGGACAATAAGGAAGTCCCACACTGCCTATAAAGAGGGAAATTATCTGTGTACACAGATACAGAAAACACAAGGCTACATAGTCATAAAAAACTGAAGTGGCACTAGTGGAGTGCAAACTGGAGATCACAACAAGGCAATCACTCTCTTTTTAGCTCCAACAGAAAAATCCTACATCTGTTTGAACCACATTCACAAATTAAATACGAGCTTATGAATTTACAGCGACTGACCCCTCAGATACAAATTTTTATGCTTAAAATATCCAAATCTACAAATGCCTCCACAGAAAGTTCTTCTGGTCTTCTGTGGCAGATACCTTTCAAAAAATTATTTGGGCTACAAACAGATTTACTGAACAAGAAGGCCAGAACTCTACAAATAAATGCCAAATGAGTACGGATGGCTTTTCTATTTAGTTTTGGTGAATTTTATTTTCCACTGTGTGAAGCTTCAACAGAAAAAGCATTCTTCTGAGAAGTGGAAAATTACAGGCTGCCCAGAGAAATTGTAGAGAAGTCAAAAGCCTTCCTGGGCAACCTGGTCTAGCTCACTCTACCAGAGCAGGGGGATGAAGGACCCCTAGAGGTTCCTTCCAGCCTCAATCATTCTGTGAAAAAAAATGCATTTGTACTCACCAACATACTACTTTCCCACAATACATGGTAATAAAAATTAAGAAGGCAGACTTCCAAATCACCATCCCAAGTAACTGATTTAGACAAAAGAAATAAATGATCAAACAGTAGCCAGTTGGAGATGAATGCCCAAACCATTGTTCCTTCACACTTTCCCACTGGAAATAACCATTATGGCTATAATACAAGTTTTACTAACCATCTGCTGAAAAATGTAACATCTCCAACCACAAAACAGGAAAAAATTTCCTAGCTGAAATTTCCAGATGTCAAGACAAGCTTCTGGCTTCCTCTTCTTCAAAAAGCACACTCCAGATGACATACTTAGTTTTGTGTAGTCAGGGGTTTTTTTGGCTGTTATTTATTTGCTAAAAATTAAGCTCAGACTCCACAGAAACAGTATTTTCATAGCAGTCAAGTCACTGACCACACAGGAAAACACCCATCTTCTATTAATGCATTTTCTATGTAGATATCTCACATCAAGTTTTCCTCAATATATTCATACCTTATCATTTAATACATCTGAATATAGTGCAGCACTGAGTACTATGCTGCTTCCTACTACATTGGAGAAAAAATATAAAGACACAATTAGCCAATATTTACTTAACTAGTAGATTTTGAGGATTTTTTTCTAAGTGAAAATTACGACTCACGAACATGTGTAATAAAAAACAAGGACGTGTTCCATTTGTGTTTCCAGTTCAGTTATAAGCTCTGGAGCCCAGACACACTCAAGCTAGAAACACTCTTAGGTAGTTCCAATCTAGAGTCCAAAATAAAGCCTTAATGTGTGCAGTGTTTACTACAGAGGTTTTCAAGCATTAAGTCTTTGCATCATCTCAGACCATGAAACTGACGAAAAACAAGCAAACCTTCACATATTTCTGAGCTCTATGAGAGTAACAGAAAAATGAATGCATAGAAGAAACATAAGAGAAGCTAAAATGAAGAAATTTGCAGTTGGACTGGCAAATAGGACCTACTAATAAAGAGATCTTACATACTGTCCCCATGACAGTTTTTATTGTATAAATATTGACAGGGAGTGGCAACCTTTCAGCTAACGAAAGCCAATCCTTTACAAGATTTTGAGTATCAGAATAGACTTTGACCCCTGCTCCAGTCAAAAGCTGGTGCTGATCCTGCGCTGGTTCTCCCTTAGCAACATGGGCAGCCAACCCAGCCGAGCAGCTCCTGCTCATGTAGACAGCCTGCAGACAGCTGTAACTGAAGATGCACCACAGCACCTCACACCCTGCAGAAGCCGGGCACAGCACAGAGGCATCTCTACCCTGCTGACTGGAGACTTCAGCACACATCTCAGCACAGCAAAACAACGGGGACAAGAGAAACTCCAAACCGCTTTTCTTCTTCTCAAAGATCCTGTTTCAGCGCTAATTCAAGCACTGTTCACAGAATCATTTAGGCTGGAAAAGATCTGTAAGATCACTGAGTCCAATCATTTCCCCAACACTGCAAGAACAATCACTAAACCGTGTCCCTATGTGCCACAGCTACATACCCCTTCAGGGATGGGGACTCCATCACTGCCCTGGGGAGCGCCTGTTCCAGTGTCACAGTTTTCCTGCTGCACGTGGCTCCCTGCTCCCCCTGTTTGCTGTCCACGTTGTTGCCTTGGCATTAATTCGAGTGTTAATTTCAGCAGATTGCTAAGGAAGCTAAAAGATGGTGTTATTTGCATTTGCTTCAACTGAACTATAACTGGGTGTTGCCTGCATGGTGCCTGCAGTTTTACCAGTATTGTCTCATCGTCCTTCTGGCTTTATTGCTGATGGAATGACTGGACAAATTAAGGCAAAGACAGAAAAGCTTTTAACCATTCTCCAATTTTTTTTTCTCAGAGAAATAAGTTCAGTTTTTCAGTATTTCTACTGGGAACTGCAATTTCTTGACAACAAAGGAGTTTTGATAAATAAAATCAAGCAACATCCACCAAAAAAAGACTTTAATTACATGGTTTGGGACCTCTTAAATTCAAGATAAACATCCTGTATCAAGAAAAACATCTCAGTGTTCTTTGGTAAGAGACCTTAAAAAGTGTTTTATTTTTATATAGTACTCAAGTATGACCT
This sequence comes from Onychostruthus taczanowskii, assembly GCF_017590055.1. NCBI lineage: Eukaryota > Metazoa > Chordata > Aves > Passeriformes > Passeridae > Onychostruthus > Onychostruthus taczanowskii. The sequence goes on from NW_024498795.1 coordinate 9,852,639, forward strand.
AGGGAATTCTGCTAACAGCAACTGTGAGGTTACCAACATCATCTGCTCACAGGGCTTCTCAGTATTTATTAAGTTCTCAATGAGTGGCTCCTGAAGCTATCATTGTCCTCAAAGTCAAACATTTACAGACCAACAGGTTGATTTTCAATTTGTCCAGCAAACAAATTCCAGGTGTTTCCCTCTTCCTTCCCTCAAGCAACAAAAAAAACCACTCGGTAGTTGCCAGGGAAAAGGACATTGTTTACAAATATTTTTACTTTTTAAGAGCATTTATAGCTTAGTTGGGTGTTTTATTCCTCTTGCTGAAACGTGTCTTAACATCAACTTTCTATTATCATTCCTCATTAAAACTTTTTACAGGAAAAATAAATAATTACATTCCTACACAACCTCTAGTTTTATAAGCAGAATTGGCTAAGTTAACTATTAATTCCTCTGTAAAACCTACCATATACCATGAAACAAATGCTAACATTTTGACAGTTCCACATCTCTACTGTTAAATTTCTAAAGTCTAATGTAATACTAAAAAATTCTTAAGAGATGCAACCTGAAATAAGAAACCATCAAACTACTGTATTCTCAAAGCCAACTTAGAGTTGCTTTTAGGTAGATTTTACCTTTGACTAACATATCAAGATATATTTTATCATTAACTTAACATGAATCTTTATATTTCATAATCTGTAGTGATAAGTAAATAACATTAATGTTAAATAACATTATTAGTAATGTTAATTAATATTAATAATTAACAGAAATAATTAACATTCATTATTTTTGTATATGAAGTTCAGATATGGTGACTTGAAGACATGGAATTGTATTTTCTAGGTCAGCCAGAAGTCTTATTTTGAATCTAACTACCAAATCACAGAATGGTTTTGGTTAGAAGGGATCTTTTTAAGGATCATCTAGTACCAAACCCCTGCCATGTGAAAGGACACCTTCCCCTAGATCAGGCTGCTCAAAGCTCCACTCAATCCAGCCTTGAACACTTCCATGGATGGTGTATCCACAACTTCCCTAGGCAAGCTGTTCCGGCACCTCACCACCCTCCCAGTTAAAACTTTCTCATGTCCAATCTAAATCTGCACTCGTTTCAATTTAAAGCCCTTGCCCTGACACTAACAAATGCTGTCAAAAAGGTCTTTTTCTGACAGATGAGCCAAAAATTCAGACAAAACCCCCAAATCCTTCTCCACAGGGCTGCTCTCAAACTATTCAACACTCAGTCTGTAGCGATTGTCCCAGTACAACTGCAGACCCTCCACTTGGAACTAAAAACTGGTAGAAAGATGTCCAAGGAGATTGAGACAGTCACAACACTTTCCCTTACTCTGGACCACCTTCAGACAGCTTAAAGAATCCTGAAGCTGACAATCTGCAACTGTTCATGAAATTCTGCTTCTTGAAAAAAAAAAAATATATATATATATGTATACACACACACAATAAGCTTCATTAGCAATCAAGGAAGCTTCTCAGATACCAAATTTTTCAAGCATTTAATCCCTCAGACTTTAAGAGCAGAGTTAGTGTGGTTTCAGTCAACATGATTTCAACAGCTTTTTATCTATTTGGATAGATACCTCTAAAGTATAGGTACTTTCAGTTGTTTACTTTTTATTTATTGCTTTTTAAAATTTTATTATCCAAATCCCTAATCACAAAGTCTTCAGAAGTGCTTTCTAACACATTTAACAGAAGGGAAATATGTCTAGTAACAGATACATTATATATATATAGAACTCCAAATATCAAAGATGAGGAGATCATCTTGCCTTTTCCTATGCAAGACAGATGAACATGAATCTAGCTGATGAAACAGGCCTAGGAAAAACAGGTGAATCAAGCTTTGTAGCTATGCATTTCTGGTCCAACAAAAATGGGAACCTCTTCAGAGCAGATAAAACAAGTTTGTGATATGCTTTGATTTGCAGTATTTACTGCTGTCAGTCATTTTGAAGACAAACTGCTCAACAAAAGAAATATTTGACATCTTTGAAGATTAAGACCACCAAAAGTGTGAAGTATCTAAAATCAACTATGGAAGTTACAAAGTACCTGAATAATTAAAATATTATATTGGTTTATATATATATATATATTTATTTATATAAGAGAATATATGTAATAACTCAAGTGCTTGTATAAACCATGAAAACACTCTTCGTGAGCACTTACCTGAACAGAAATAGAACCAAAATACATTTTCATGGAAAGTTGCTACTTATTTTAGAATCAAAAACAAGCAATTCCAGGTCAAAATGTCCCACACCTAAACACTTATTACACCCCTTAACTCCCACTCTCCAAAAACTGGAAGCTCATAAACCCCGAGAATTTACTAAAACACAAGTTCATTCCAAAAATTGTTGTAGAACGATGCTCACCGAATACTGCTTTTCAGTGTTTAAGCTCACTCAGCTCAAGTTAATCATTAGAACAGTCAGTCACTTACACTGCCTTTGGGCCTACTCAGCACCCCTATGGAAATTACCAGGATCTGGCCACTGCCCATCCCACAGTGTGACCACCTCTCTAACACAGCCTTCAGTGTTATTATATCTTTTGGGGACTGTAGGACTCCTAGTACCAAATATTTTGAGAAAATGCACTACATGATGCTGTGACACATTGTCTACACTTAAATCAGGTTTGAGCCTCCTCATTTCATCAAAAAAAAAAAACAGACAGCTGATCTGTGATTCCCCTGTCTAATACTAAATCAGGTGCATGGAAGCTCCAAAAAAACAAATTTTCTTACAGACAGTTGCAACTTAAACTCATTCTCTTACTCTGTTTTTTATTACAGTTGCATAAGAGAAAACAGGAAAAATAAACACATCCCCCTCCTGCACTTCAGCTTTATGAATTTCCTTCCTGCAGCATGTAAATCGAAATTACAAGGCCCTCAGTGTGCCTTTTCCGCCTGCTCTGCTCTGTTGTCAGCACTCTTCTCCCACACCTTCCTGAAACGGTAACACATCTTCCTTTGTATCAGGCCCCACCCCCATCTTCTTTTCTTAGAGCTCTCATACTACTTCACATATAAATTTAGACTCTTTCTAGCATACAGAAGAACATAGCTTACGACAGTTACAAAACGCAAAATGGCTACAAAGCTGATTTAAAGGTTATTCCATGTCCTGCCTGTTAGTCTACAAAGGGTACAAACTTATGGGGAAGAAAAAGAAGAGCAGAAGAAAAATGAAGCCAAGTTAGAGGATAAAACCATCCTAAGAGAAGCCAAGAGCATTGCTGGGACTTTTCATTGTGCAGCCAAAAAAAAAGTTCCCTGAACCTAAATGAACCCCAGCATTTTAAATCTACACATACAGAATATCAGATGCTGAAGTGTCTGTGTATCTGCTATTCCTGTATTTCCACTCAGACATGTTACCATCATTGCTTAGGAAAAGTCAAAAGCAGTTATAAGGAACATCAATGCACGACCTTAATCAAAGGTAAAAAATATTTTAGATTTTTAAAGTTTTACTAGAAAGAATTTTTGTATGTAGTCAGATCAGAAAAATATTATTTAACTTTCTTGTTAAGTGTACCACATCTAAAGTCTGTCAAAATTCCCTTTTTAACTGAGCCTTGCAGGGAGGAGAATGGGGAGTTCATTTCAGAAGGTATTCAAATGCAGATCAATTACACCTACACCTAAGCATCTCTTCCTTAAAAGCATATCCACACAGATTTTAATGGATTTGATATATAAGTAATACTTTGGGCCAAGAATGATGCTTGTAGTGTGACTCACCACATTAAAAACTACTGTAAAATATTTAAGCCAGTTAGAAAATGTTACGATACTTAAATTCTTCTATAGAAAAGATCCCAAGAACAAGTGAAGCAAAGTATATGTCCAGCCAGCAGGAAGACTAATATATTGACCATACACATATAAAGTTAGCTTACCAAGTGATTTTCTCAGAAGCAGCATTTTCTTTTTAAATTGATAATAGTTTAAAAGAAATTGCCTAAAAAATTGTCACTTCAAAGGACCTCAAAATCTGTAATGCAAACACATGTTCTAAAACTTTCAACAAGCATGACAGGAAGCATCCCAGCAAGTTCATTCCCAAACTGACTACAGCTTAGCTCCTAATCACAATTAAGATAACTGAAATGGGGCAAATCCTTAAACTGATTATAAGATTAAGGAATACGGTTAAAGACGCTACCAACTGCATGTCTGATACCTGCCAATTCTTTCCTACCACTGCAGGAAGGTCCCCATAGAACAGCCAGCACTTCAGCACATACTAGCAACTGAGCCATGGTTAATGTAAACCCTGAACTCTTAGCTGACTTTATACTCTTGACACCTATTAATAGAACCTGGCTGTAAAAATGTCTGATTAGTCTCGAGGTACCAAAATTGACACACTATATCCTAAGAACCAGAGGTCTCCTCACTGGCTGTGGTTCAAAGATGCCAGATAGGTAAAGCAGATCAAGAGAAGCAAGCTAACTAAAAGATGCAGCGCTGTTTTCCTTTGTGACAGCAGCATCCACAAGGCTCTGCTTTTATCTGGGGATGTAGGTTTGACCTACCAACACTTCAGAAGCTCACCAACCTGTAATAAGTTAAAGAGAGTAAACAATATTGTGAACTTGCACAGATTCTTGCATTATTCTTTTAATATATTCACCGCCCTATGCTCAAGCAAGCTTTCTGCCAAGAACCATGCAGTAGAAAATGAATAACTATTAAGAGCTATCTCCACCCCCACACCTCCCTTCCCTTCCAACCCCAAAATGTCAGAGTTCATACGAGGAACAAATTCAATTTATTTGTTCCTCTCACTGACAACAGAAAGCCAGGGAAAAAAATACACTAAAGAACTTCCATCACTTGCTCCAAAGAAAATAAGCCTTCTACTTCAGTGAGAAAGCACAAATTACATTTTGGTACTATTTAAGGACATCTCTAGGCACATCCAAGGACCCAGATGCATCCCAAACAAATTGGTTGTATTGGGCATGCAGTTTATTGCGGTACTAAGCGATCTAAATGAGAACTAAAAGATCATCCAATTGTGACAATCGGCTACCAAATGACGTTAGTTGGTTTTACATCAGGAAGTGTTATGGCTTGCTCTCCTATGATGCAGTTTTAACACTGACAGCACTGGTGAGATCCAGCTATCAGGTACGATCAATTAGGGGAACAACAAGCGAGCAGGCCTAGCACAACCAGTTTAAAATGCATTTAAACACCTGCCCCCACCTGTAAGGGCTTATTAATCGTGTTGTACGCGACTGTCAGCGCTGCAGTGCTTAACCACAGCACAGAAGGACCTCAGTCTTTAAAAAAGTTGCCGGAGAGAGAACGGGTATCAAAGCTAATTGACGTCCTGTGCTCGCACAGAGGAGAGGAGCGGCACTCACGAATTCCGCCTTTGTGCAAAGGCTGCACCGCCCCTGTGACAGCCGGCGAGGCACGGAGCAGCGCTCGGAGCGAGAGATGACAAGCGTGAGGCAGGGCTGGGCAGGCGCCTCCCTGGCATGAGCCGCTCTCCCGGCACACGGGCACATTCACGCACCCTGAGCCCAGCGCCGGGTAAACAAAACACCGGCACGGAGCTGAGCAGGGCGGTGACTCAGCCAGGAGTGCGAGATTCGGTCCCACAGGGTAAGGAATTCGGGGAGACGTGACCGGGGGCCCATCGGCGCTCCGTACTCACCAGCAAACAGTCCACGTTCACTTCGGATTTGGGGTCCTTCAAAGTCACGTCGATTTTCTCAAACCGAGACTCAAAACTTTCTCCCGTCGACATGTTTCCGGAGTTAAAAAGTTTCCCTTATTCCAGAGCAGAGTTAAGGTTAAAAAAATAATAAAGTAAAAAACAAAAAACAGGCGAGCACAAAAGAGAAACCACAGCCTGTACCAGGCTGAGGAAGCGCCTCCTGCGAGATCCCTTCAATCACAAAAGTCTCTGGGGCAAGTCCCCGCCAAGGGGGCAGAGAATCCAAGGGGAGCCCGCAGCAGGCGGGGGACGAGGCTGCTTCTCCCCCCGCTCCTCCAGGCACGCACGCAGCTTCCCGGGATGCTCAGAGCTCCGCAGCAGCAGGTTTCCTCTCCCTCCCTCCTCTGCTCGGGCCCCACCGTCTCAGCATTCCCATTTTCCCAGCCGGGGAAGCCGTCCTGGGCTCCAGCGTAGCGGTCCCTCCTCCTCGCCCTGCTGCTGCAGCGCCGGCGGGTCGGTGCCAGGTTCCGGAGCGCGGCTTTCTTTCCGGTGAACCAGAAGAAACAACAGAAGAGGGGAAACAAAAAAAAAAAAAAAAAAGACAAAAGCCTGCAGCCACACCAACAAGACGAAAATGGATGGAAAAATAAAACTTAGGGGAATCCTCTCGACGGCGTGTCTCAGCACCGTGGGGTCGGTCCGTCCGTGGGCACGGGGCGAGGAAGCGAGGAAGGCACCGGGCGAGTGCCCCCGCGGGCGGCGGACGAGAAACCTCACCGGCGGAACGGCCGCAGCAGCATCTTTCTTCCTCTCTCCTCCTCCTCGCTGCCTCCCGCCGCTGCCAACGCCGGTTCAGCCCCTCCCTCTCCGCTCCTCCGCCTCACGGACGGGACGGCAGCCCGGACCGCCTCAGGACCGACCCGAGGTTGCGGCGTGAGAGGGGAGGAGGGAAGGAGGCGGCTTAAGGGGAGGGCAGAGCGTGAGGTCCGGCGGCTGCAAGGGAACCTGCGAGAGCCACCAACATGTCCGCCTTCCTGTTTGAACAGTCGGGACGGGGCGCGGGGCGCATGCGCGGGGGGAACGGCTCCGGTACGGGCGGGGACGGGACGGCGGCAGGAGGCGCGCGGCTGGGAAGGAATCGCAGTCACCGAATCGGTCAGGGTGGAAAAGACCTCTGAGACCATCCAAGCCAACATGTGACCGAACACCACCGTGTCAACTAGACCAGGGCACTGAGTGCCGCATCCCGTCTTTCCTTAAACACCTCCAGGGACCGTGATTCCACCACCTCCCTGGGCAGTCTATTCCAGTGTCTAACCACCCTTTCTGTGAAGAAACTCTTCCTAATGTCCAATCTAATCCTCCCCTGGCGCAGCTTGAGGCTGTGTTCTCTGCTCCTGTTGCTTGTCGCCGGGAGAAGAGGCCGGCCCCAGCTGCTACACGCTCCTCTCAGGTGGTTCTAGAGAGCGCTAAGGCCGCCCCTGAGCCTCCTTTTCTCCAGGATAAACACCCCCAGCCCCCTCAGCCGCTCTCCATCAAACTCGTGCTCCAGACCCTTCACCAGCCTCGTTGTCCAGCTGGAGGGAAAAGCGGGAGAGGCGGGAGCGGGCGGGAGGCAGCGCGTTCGGCTCGGCCCCGGCCGCGGTGCGGTGGGACAGCCCGGGATCCCCCTCCCGGGAGCCGCGGGCTTTGTGCGCCCGCCCCCGCCCGGCGGTTCCGGCGGGAAGTGCGCGGAGCCCAGGGGCAGCGTCCCGCCGGGAAAAGCGCCCCTTCTCGCCGGCGTGCCGTGGGGGATGCTGCCGCCGTGTTTCCGCCCCGGCTCCCCGGAGGCGCCTCAGCGCTGGTGGCTCCCGCCGCCTTGGCACGGCACGGGCACTGGCACGGAGGGACAAGTGGCAGCGAGGGTCACCCCTAGAGCTGTTGTGGGTTCCATCCTTGCGGATCTTCAAAAACCAGGCCCTGGGCAGCCGGCTGTCGGTGGTCCTTATTGCAGATATTCCAGAGCCATATTGGTGCAATCCTGTGCCGTGTGTTCTGGGATGATCCTGCTTGAGCAAGGAGATTGGACCGGATTACCCACTGTAGTACCTTTCCAACTTTCTGTGATTCTGCGGTTCTGTCCTGCCTGATCAGGGGGACTGGAGAAGTTGGCCTCTAGAGATCCATTTCAGTGGCAGCCACGCTGCCATCCTGCGTGTCCAGGGAAGGAGAGGCCAGCTTCCACAGTGCCAGAAGTTCAAAGCATTCCGGTTTATGTCCAGATAAGAGCCATGTGCAAGGTAGCACACCAAATAGAAAGAAGAGATACCAGCACTAAACATGTAACCTCTGCAGCCTGTGTTGGTGTTTCCAATTCAAACCTTACCTTCAGACCACAGCAGGGACCTTGTATTCAAATAAGGAAACAATCATAGAATCCCTTAGGTTGGAAAGGACCTCTGAGATCATCCAGGCCAATCTCTGCCCAAACACCACCATGTCAATTAGAACATGCCACTGAGTGCTATGTCCAGTCTTTTCTAGAACACCTTCAGGAATGCCACCATCTATGTCAATGACAACATGCTATGTGTCATTGTGCTATGTCCAGTCTTTTCTAGAACACCTTCAGGAATGCCACCATCTCCCTGGGCAGTCCATTCCAATGCTTAACAGCCCTTTCCGGTGGAAAAAAGGCCTCCTAATGTCCAACCTGACCATCCTGTGGGTCAGCTTCAGACTTGAGCAAAGTAATAATTTCAAATATTACTGGACAGAGGCCACTGTACTGGTTTGGTTCTTTGACTTCCACTGCAGTTCCATAAATGGCAATGGGATTTTTACAAAGATCACTATAAATTGCATAGAGATTGTCAAGTCATTGATCTCTGGTCACTGAACAGTTGCCAGCAGCAAACCTGAATCATTAGCACTGTAAGTTATTTTCCATATAATGGTTGGGAAACAAATTCATAGCTAAGTGTTAGAGAATTTGAGCTATTCAGTCTTGGATGTCAGTACTTGCTATCTTACTTTATTCAGAAAAAATAAGAAATGGCATTCTACATTTTGCTTTTTCTTATCCACAGCTGCCCGCATCTTTGTTTTTGCTTTCTGCTGAGAAGTATGTACAGTTAAAGCAAAAATACAGGCTACAGCAACATTTCCTGCTCTCTCGTTTTGTGCTGGCTACTACCACAGCCCTTTGATTCAGAGGATTTGGTTGCTCTTGGAAATGCAGATGTTCCATTTCAGCAACCACAGTCCAAAGAGAACATTTCCACAAGCTACAGGGTGTAGGCTTGGGATCATTTCATATGTGATGCAGTAAGTAATTTCTAAAATACACAGACAATGCTTCTTGCAGTCTTCATCTAAAGCAAGATGAAAATCATCACTAGAGATATAGAGCCTAATTCGCAGTGCTCTTGGGCACCTGATTTAGGCATTAGGGATGATGCCAGGCCTCAGCAGGGTGATTTGGGGCACCTAGCTGAAAAGAGTGCAAAAGCCATCAGCCTGTAATAGCATATGGAAGAGGAAGCCTGAATCTGCAGCTTAGTGGGCAGGATCACCACTATGATCAGCAGGTGTCACTTAAGTGTTTTATCCCATGTCTCTGGGAAAACTTACAGGTACTCTTGGAAATGCAAAACACCTTGCATGCTCTCCAGATCTCCCTGCACAAAGCTACCTGGGTCTTGCTCTCTCTTGCTCTTTGTTTCTTTGCTTTTTTTTTTTTTTTTTTTTTTTTTTTTTTTTTTTTTTTTTTTTTTTTTAAGTGGCCCAGATTTAACACAGAAAGTGGAGAGAAGCACCATCCCATTGTTTGGCACCTTGGAGAATTCACAGAGATGAGAACTGGGCATTGGACAGGCCCAGCCTCACGTTTTTTTGCCAGTGAAGGATCTTGTCTCTGGAGCAGTACACCTGAGAACTTCTACCAGTGTTTGTGGCGAGCAAAGGTGCTGTGTTTGTGTTCATCTGCGTGCACACTCCGTGTGTTTCAAACATGTCTGCCAGACTGGGCTTTTCTCACAACTGTGGTGGACTAAAAGTGCTTGTCTGTCTCTCTCAAATAGAATAGAATTTGTGTGGGAGGTACTCATGCAGCTGTCTAGGAAACTCTGAGCACTGCTTCGAAACTGTAAAAGGCAGGCTTTGGCTAGAATCTATTATCAAAAAGGATAATAGATTCTAATTTTTAAAAGCAGGTATGGGTTAAGTGTCCAGTGTGATAAAGTACTCATGTTGTAATGTGAGAGTGTAATGTAATAGTTTCTAATCCAGAGAACATTCATTCACATGCTGGGATCTTAAAGCCTGTTTTCACATACTTCAGACAGACTATTTGTATCTATATGATTAGGAACTTGCATATTTCTAGCATTGGCCCCTTAGAAATCATATGAATCCCCATCCTAGACAACCAGCTAGTGCATTGAACTTTTGAACATCTAATTGTTTTGTTTTATCTTCCTGATAAATAAACTAAAAATGGGTAATTTCTTCCTGTTGCTTTTGTTATGTCACATTTTGGATTGAACTAGGCTTTGTTGAGTGAGATAGGAATTGCTCAACATATACATGACCTGAAAACACTGAGATGGTAAAACAAGCAACCTAAAAGATAATTTTTTCTCTCTTCAAAACCATGTAGTCTCTAATTCTTGAAAGTGTCTCTAAGTTGATGTCCATGCAAAGTAAACTAACAAACTGATAATCCTAATAAAACCAAAACCATGGCCCATATCCATATTCTCTTGCTTGTTTTATAAGATATTTAGATGTTCCTGCTTCTTCTGTGATACAAATTGGCACTGACTTAAGAACTGATTGTTTGGCAGAGATTGAAATTTCTTATTAAATACAGAATATCAGTAAACTGTTGAATGACTAAATTGGCTTCCTCTAAACCATAATAAAATACTTACAAAAAGTACAAGTAATACTGTTTATTTTGCAAATAACATTCTTGTACATGAGAGTAATAAAACTATGCATGTAAGAGGTTTCAGTAGCACTCATTTCAGGAACATTTAGCAAACAGCAAGAACACAAGAGCAGTGGAATACTCAAAGTATTGGCTCAGCCCTCTCTGAGCAGGTACTGTTACTCCCATCCTCTTGTGAAAAAGCTAAGAAGAATTAAAAAAAAGAGCTTGTAATAAAGTCAAAGAAAGGCCCTTTACATTTTTCAGTCACCGAATGTGCATCTTAAAAGGCATACACTCTCAGAAAGAGAACAGGCTGGGACACCCGTGTTCCTGAAGTACTTACTGACTTCAGAAGAGTTGCACAAGACAGAAATGAGACTGTATCCTGTTCACCATATTAGGCCAAGTTAGTAATGCATGAGGTCCCCTCACATTCAGCTTCCAGTTTAGTCAGCATGAAACCTTCAGCAGTTAAATCACGTTATATTAAGCCTGCCTTTGGTCCACTGCCTTCTCTCCTTCTTTGCCCTGCAAAACTGGCTTAGTTTAGCCTCTGCTCTAGTCCTAAGGACAGTTAATAGCACAGGCCAGTGTGGCTTGAAACCTTGGCAGGAAAACTGGTCAACAAATCCAGGCCTTGGGCAAAATATTTATCATTGCTAAAACCCATCTGTGCGACAGGCTACTTGCAGTAGCTTTCTGCTTCAGGCAAGGTGTGATGGACGCTCAAGCAGACTTCTGAACTGACTTTGGGTAAGATAAAGTCACACTAGCATTGATCATAGTGTGCTTGCAAAACCTGGAAAGTAAAGGCTGCATTAGGTAATGAATGCTGGTGTCTGTAAGTAGCTGATTTAAAGTTGCAGTCACAGTGATGACCACACTGCAGCCCCCTCACCTCCACTGGGAACTCACCTATGCACTAAAGACTCTCCAGGGGATTACAGACTGAAAGCTTGAGGTGCAAAGTGCTTTAAGCAGTTAAAACGCGCTCTGAACATGTTAAAATGCTCTATGAACAGCAGAGAGAAAGTAAAGAAAAGAGAAAGCTATTAGTCATAATTTAGTATGCTGAGAAAAGTCTTTTTGGCTCTTGATGAGGCAATACATATGACCTATAACAGAACAGAATATAAGTGGCCTAGGCAATAAGAACTGCTAGCATGAGAAAACACTTTTGCATATAATAGATCAAAAGAGAATTTCCTATGGGTAGACACAAGCAAAGCAGTATCTTTCAAACATCTGTTTGGCAAATAAATGTTTGATGTTGAAACAGTGCAACGCATACCTATATGTATATAAATATGTTTTTCCTGCATGTCACCAGATTTAATAAAGGTGTGAGGCTCCAGGCATATGGCCTTTCCTGTTCCAATGTATCCCAGCTTCCCAGCAGAGGGTAGCTGCTGCTGTTCCCTATTACAGTGCATTTTCATTTTCATACCAGAGTACTTGTGCTGGAACCCTGAGGAGAACCTTCTCCCACTGCCTGCGAGTGGTGAGTGATGAGTAAGAAATGGGGCACCTGAATCTGAATCTTTGTTGCATGTTCTTGAACAAACTAGAAATAGTGGTGGGGAAATCACCTTTTGGAACTTCATGGCTCAGTGTGATGGAGAGGATCCGGTCTGAAAACAAACTTCTGCAAGGGAGGAAGTAAACTGGATGGCATTGTCTGAAGTAAACTGGATGGCATTGTCTGTTCCAGTCCAAACGCAGATGCGTTTGCTGCCAGCAGACAAGGGCATCGTTGTATAAACAGCACAGACACTCCCAAAGTAACTTCTGTTGTATCTGGAAAGGAGGGCAGCTGTGAGCCCAGAGATAGACAGCAGCTCCCATATCTAGTCACCATATGGCTTAGGCCAACATCAGCCACAAGTGCATATACAGCACAGGCTCCCTCTGCTTTTATGCTTTAAAAGTGCAGAAAAAAATTCTTTGACCAATGTATGTCAAAAGCACACAAACTGATTTGAAAGCAAATCAAAATTCCACTGGAATGCTGTAAGATTCATACCCTAGAAAGGACCATTTCTGTGGCAAATACTATTTTCCCATTAAAGCCACTTGCTGGTACAGAAAATGTCAATATACCAGAAATTCTTCCTTGAGGAAAAAGCTTTTTTATTTTCACTGTCCCAGGGCTTAAAAATGGCCCAAGTACTTCTTGTTGGAAATCTCTGAAAAGCCAAACAAATTCAACTCTAAGTCAACAAAAAACTGTGAAAAAAATTGCCTGAAATAACAAAGGTTTCAGAAATGTAGGAGTATATTAAAGCAGGAGCTAAAAAATAATCTCCTTATGGTCTCATTCACCAGGATATAAACAGAAGTAATACATCCTTTCTGTCTATATATTTACATTGTATAAATGGAAATATAAATAAATATGTATTTCTATTAAAAGTAGAGTGATTATCATCATTTTAGACCTCTTAAAAGCTATCATGAATCCGATTTTCTACACCGTTATTATCTTGTTAACTGTGAATCACCAGTAAGATTAAGGAGTTTTCTTCTTATTTCTCCAGTTCATAACCCTAAATGCTCTCTCCTAAAAAAATTTCTCCCACCCCACCTTACTCCTACTTCCCTGGCATACACATATCACATTTCCTGTGGTTGGATTAGTTTTGCAGTCCTTGCTCAAATAGGTCTTCTGAAGACAGAAGTTAAAAGTAAACTAGGCTGAGTTTAAAAGTAAACTAGCTTCGATTGCCCTGGCTTTGTTTTTATGTATGCTGTTCTAAATATCTACACTCCTTGTAAATGCTTTGCTCTGATGAAGACCATGACAGATCCATAAAAAGCCATGTTTTTTATCTTGGGCCTGGGAAATATTTAACAGTTTCAGCCCTTAACAGATAATTAATTTCTAAATGACACATCTCATAACTTTACTGTTATAAACAGAGCATATAAATATAAATATATATATAAATAAATATAAAATATAAATATTCTCTGTATGGTCCTTTTCAGGACAGAACAGCAGAAGATGCCATCCTGACACTCACAGTGTGAAAATTCACAACACAAGTCATAGACAATTGCTTTTATACTATGAAGCTTCATGAGATTCTACATGTTTTGGATTAAATTAAATGCACTCAAATTCCATTCAATATGCAGCTTTAAAAAATGCTTGTGTTTCATATGACTATCTTCCAGCTTTTGTTTTTTTTTTAATTTTAGTCACTGGAAAAGAATTCAAATTCTCTGCAACTTCAGGAATTATAAATGAGTCAAGTTAGTAATTTCTGGTGAATTCTTATAATTAAATCCCAGAAGCTGATTTTGTTCACAATCGGGATATTTTCAAATTATTTTTTTAATCTCATGCCACTAGGCAATCAGTTAACCGTTATTTTATACCAATTTTATACCACTGTTGTTTTTTTTTTTTTGTAGAGCTCTGAACACATCTATAAGGTTTGAGAGAGTCTAGTCTTAGACAACAGATTATTTATATATTGACTTTTATTATAATTCTGTTTTCGTTAGGCCATTAACAACCCAAACTCCAGAAATGAAAATTGTATAGGTGTGATCATAGACAGAAAACTATGTGTATGAAAGTGTGAGCATCACACATCATCAAAGAGTTAATCTTATTCTTCTTATTCTTCTCTTCCTCCCCTCTTGGAGATAAAAGACACCAAACTTCCTACTTCCTGTGGTAAAATACTATGCAAGTCTGTTGGGTAATTAAACTCTTGATACTCAGAAGATGGCAATTTTATATCAGTTTTACCTCATTATTTTGCTTCTTTATTATTATTATAATTATGGTTACTTCAAATCCTCAGAACTGCCTTATTTGAAATGGAGAAGGGAAATAGGACAAGAACAAATGGCCTCATGTTGTGTGTGGGGGGGGGGGGGGGGGGAGTTTAGATTGGATATTGGGAAAAAGTTTTTCCTGACCAACCAAAAGGAATGTCAAGTATTTAAATAGGCTGCCAAGGGAAGTGGTTGAGTCTCCAGCCTTGGAGGTATTTAGAAGATGTGCAGATGTGGCAGGAGGGGACATGGTTTAAGTGGTGGACTTGGCAGTGCTGGGTTAATGGTTGGATTTTTCCAACAGAAACCATTCTATTATTCTAATTTGATTATAGCAAAAATAATCTGTCGAAGGGACAAATCAAAGGCCAGGAAGAGGCCATTTCAAAAGTGTAGTAGATGCAAAGTAATACCTTCTTGATGGAGAGTTTTTAGGCAGAGAGAAAAAAAGTGCCAACTCAGTTTGCTCTTTCCAGAGTCAAATAAAGCCCATCCACCAGGACTGGAGGATGTCAGCATTGTCCTAAGCTGCCTCTACACCATCAGAATGGATGAGCCTGCTCTATAAAGCACTGGATTAAAAAAAGTACAAGGTGATTGACTCATTCGTGGCCCATAGCCATAGTAATACTTGCAAAATTGCCTCCGGCTGATGTTCTAGAACCTTTACCATAGAAACAAAAGGTACTGTGGCAAACAAAGCTGTCCCTCAGGAGTTTTATACAATGAAAACAAAGCTGGGAACATGCATATGCAAAGCAGTATTTGTAAAGAGTTACATCATTACACCTTTGCAGTCAATCCATTTTTTGTGCCAAACTTTGCTGAAATTATGGAATAACTCAGAACTAGAGTGAGTTCATTTAAACAGATTATTGAAACTGTAAGTACTATGTCCAAGTTATCATGGAGTTTGAGTTTGTTTTAATAAAAATGTCTTTTGTTTACCTGTTTGATGGAGTTCCCAGAACTCCTTGGTGGTGGCCATGCCACCATTTTACATTCCTGTGAATATTATACTGAAATGTTATACTGCCTGCACTGTAAAATATCCACAGCAACTTAGACCACATCCACAACATTTTGACAGATGTCATTGTATAATCCATCTGGCTGAAGTCAAAGCAGGTAACATGATTTACCTGCTAGCCCCAGGTCATAGAAAGACTAGAAATTTATCTCTTTGCTTGTCAATGTGCATGTAGAAAAGGGGCATACAAATCTGTAGCTCCAGACTTACCTGAGCTAGTTTCTAGCCAGCTAGCTGAGGCACCTACAGTGACACAATCAGCCCCACAGACCATCACGTTATTCACCCAGGTCCCAGATCCCATGTTGCTGAAGCTTCATGCAGCTGTTCCTCAGTCAGCTGGATTACACCATCACATCTGCTGAGCACGGCATGGACATGGTCTGAATTCAATGGGCACTTCATGGAAGCATAATGCTCCTACCTTCACACATGTAGAAAATGCTGGCACCATCACCACAGGTGCCTGCTGGGCACTACTTCAAGCTGGATAAACACAAGACCTTTTCACAGAAGGAAACCTGAACTCTGTCACAGTTTAGATATGGTACTTGTACTTTCAGTAATTTGAATATAGGAATCTGTCCAATTATAAAAAATCATGCAGTTATAACAGTCAGTGGTCAGTGATGTTGTCTGCACTGTGGGTAACTATGGCAAGAATTTCTTGTGGCCAGTATTTCTACTATTTGATGACCTCATGATTTTTTTTGGTTAGTTGTTGCTATTTCCTTCTTGACTCACTCCTAAAAGACACTGAAACATCACAGACTTATCACTCACACACAATAATTGCAACTGTCCTTAAATCAGTTTTGCAAACCTGCATCCAGAGCATCCCCTACCAGAAGGGTGTGTGCTCTGCATCTTCTTAGGCTGAAGTCCCCCACTTTGTTTCGATGTGAGCCATGAGATCCAGCCTTTCATTTGGGCTTCTTTAGACTGAACATAGTCTGAGGGGAAGCTCCTGCAAAGTACTGGAGGTAAAGCCACACCATGGGAAAATGAGGAAAGAAATGTGTGTTTCCTGCAGTGTGGGAGACAATCAGCTATTAGCCACCATTCTTCTCAGCTGTGTGGTGGTTTTAATCCTCCCACCTCACCCTGGGCAGCCAACAGATCATTTCACAGCAGTCATCTTTATAGCATCTACGTGAGCATGGTGGGGTGCCTTGTACTTCTGAACACACGTTTCGTTAATGTCTCTTTTCATGTCCTGATCAGACTATTGCAAAACCCCGCACGCAGACTCCCCAAAATGAGTCATGTCTGCCGGCAGGGATGTCTGCAAGATGTCTCTGCACAGAGGTGCAGAGCTGTGCAGGAAGCGTGGGAGAAGACCACCCTGGCACAGCACAAAAGCTTATTTATTAGGGAGAATGCCTTGGTGGAGCAGAGAGGGCCTAGCAAATCTATCCCAGGGGGCAATCCATTAGCTTCCAGGTAAAATGTAGTGGGTTCATTTGACCTCCAAAGTCTGACTGCCATGGGGGCTGCCCCTCTCTGAAATACGTCTCCCCTTGCATCTGCAGAGAACTGAAGTTTTGCTCTGGAAGGGTAATCCCCCAGTGGGACTTGGGACACTGGAACATGATCTGCTCTGCATATCCAGGTCCCGAACTTTTCCTTTCTTATGGCATGTTCTTATTTGCCTGGTTTTACACCCACTGTCCATGAGATTTTTCCTGTACATCAAATCTGACACTGGGAGAAGGAGCTGCATTACTCATACATAATTTCAAAATTGTGGGCAAACTGGATGGTTTCTTTCTCCCACAGACATATGACTTCATCATGTCTATCTTCCCAACTTCATGCACTGATACTCTTTGTTTCAGAGGCCTTATCACCTGCTGAAAAAGAATTCCTTCCTTATCACCTGTTAAATTGAAGGATCATTTGGAGCAGCCATGTGGCATCTCTTGGTTTCTGTCTGCCAGTAAGTTAGCGGAATTCAGTTTCAATAACATGGCTTTTCTTAACATGTTAACTCATTTTCTGTTATTTAAATTAGAAGAAAATAGATTGGTAAAATTCAGACCCTCTAAAGCATAGTAGACTAATACAATAATGCCTTGATATGGAACAAGTGACAAATATTTTCCCCTTTGACTCCAGAGTTTACCACAGCATAGTTACCTGAGCAATTTACTCAGGTTATGCATGAGTAAGTTGTGATTAGCAGTATGCCATTAATTGCTGAAACCCCCTGGTCTGCTGCTATTGTCCATAAAGGATAAAAACATACTCAGGCAGCCTAGTCCATTTCCAGCCCTACAATTTAAACTGACTAAATTACTAGGCCAAATCTATATTCAGAAATTGTTCCGTCCTACTCTGTATGCATTCTCACTCTATTTCCTCTCATCTTTTTCCATGCATGTATTGAACAACTTACATGCAGAAAATAATACCTGTGAGACTTACCTTGATTTTTAAAATTTTTATTCCCTGTCGATCAAAACACACACAAAAAAAAAAAAAAAAACACAAAAAAACCCAAAATTCCCCGTCGATCAAAACACACACACACACAAAAAAAGAAAAAAAATAACCAAACAAACAAAAAAACCAAATTACAAAGCTATGTGCAAACTGATAGAGAAATGGTAATGCAAACTTACCCATCTTTCACACTCAATAGCTGTTTCTAGTACTCTGCCTTTGTCCTTAGGATTTAATTAAATCTCTCACAGAAAACAGAATTTGCTAGTACTTGACCTTTGTTTTCAGAGCCCCGAAACACAAAAGCCATTTAGAATCAATGACAAGGCACAAAACACAACACACTCCATTTAGCGCTCAGGGCAACACAATGCTCATCCTTTATATGGAGAGACCCTGGGTTAAAAAAGGATTAAAATTAAGCCCCAGTATTCTTTTCTAGGTTGTCTCCTGAAGAATCACCACGGCTGCTTCAAGCTGATTATATGCTTTGCAGTCCACCAGCACATGATGCCCAATGCTGCCCCTAAAATAATCTTTTTTTTCACTATATAAACTATATCGCCACTCTTTATTTGCCCTCACTGGCTTCCTTCCTGTCGTAATTCCTCACTGCAAGCTCCTACCCTCCACTTGAAGACCAAACACAAACTCCCGGCTCCCATTTCTGCTCCCACTTCCCCTTCCTCCCATCCGGGCCGCCTACAGCCAACTTTGTTCCAGCAGCCTTTCTGCTTTTGTTTCCCAGCTGCTCTCTCCTTCATCTCTTCAGCTGCTCTTTACACCCCTTACATCCCTTTCCTACATGGCTTTTTGCAGAGATTTTTCACACTTTCTCTTCCTTTTCTCTCACTGATTTCTTGCTGGATTTTTTTTCTCCACTTTGGTGTTAATGGCAGAGAAATGGTGGATTTATACAGTGAGTAAAATTTTAATTCTTGCAGAACTCATTGAAGCAAGTCTGAAAATTAACAGCAAAAACAAAAACTGGTAGAAATCTAATCAAGGGAAAGCATGATGTTCAACGGCCTTGAAGTACGTAGAAAAAGGCCACTGAATGAGAAGCTACAGAGAATGATTTGCTTCTGTTCATGTTAACAGGGTATAGTAAGCCACACAGTAATTATATTCCTTGAATTAGAAGGAGTTTTTGAGAGTGAAACTCTCCTTAGCTCTCGCAGAGTGGCTCACAGTAGGAGAAAGGTGTGCTCTGCCTGTCACACCAGCCAGCCAGGCCCGTAATATTTCCTTCTGTTGATCTCTTACTCATTTACCATCCCACAAGCTGCAAGAAAGCCTGTTCACAGCTTCTTTCCCACCCAGTGGCAGGCTACACCTCTGCCTGCTGTTCATGCAGCTGGGAAAAGTTTGTCTGCTTCCCTGAGCTAAAAAGTGTCATTCTTGTATCTTTTAAAACATTGTCACTCAGCACAGTTTACAGTCCCAAAGTTCACAGCCTGGCTTTTAGCTTAACTAGAACCTGGGCATGTTTTTGTTTGGGTTTTTGAGTTTGGGGTTTTTTTGTTTTTGTTTTTTTTTGTTTGTTTGTTTGTTTTTTAATGTGGGAGTGGAAGAAGCAACAAGTACAAGCTAATTTATTTGAGGGAAATAATTGAAATAATTTAATAATAACAATAATTAAAATTTTATTGTAACTCAAGTTACTGCCACCAGTATCCTGCAGAAGGACCAGCAGGTTTGCTTTGGCATTTTTGACCCCCCCATAATATTGCTTACTGCAATTTATACTGCTGAGAGGCCTCCTACCTCCTGGAATACCTTCAGGGATAACTGGGTTTGGCCCATATGGTACACATCACATGTTTTAAGCCTTCTGTAGGAAAAGCAAAAGGTGTCCAAAACTTATGAAAACAAAGAAGACTCGGGGAGATGCATTGGCACTGGTCCCGTTTCCATCTTCTCTGTTGGTTAATCATTATTTTAACCAATGGCTATTTTTTAAAAGAACAAATTATTCTGTAGGTCATTTAAACAAATTCCCATAATCTACACAAAATCTGAGGACTTTTAAAGGTCCTTTCCAACCCAAACACACACACAGACACACACACACACACAGAGGAATCCACCTCTGCCTCTGCTGGGCCCCTCCAGCAGCTCTGTTGGCAGGAGCTGCTTCGAGGATGTGTGAATCACTGAGGAGTTCCCAGTTTCTGCAGGCTGTTTTACCAGATGCCAGGCAAGTTGTAAAGCTACAGCCCCCAGCCGGAGGGATTCTCTCTTGCTCATGGTCCTCTGCTGGGCTCTGCACAAGCAGGGGCCTGATTCTGCAGACACGGGAAGGGGGAAAAGGCAGATGTTCTCCCGAAGGAAAAAAAACTGCATGAACTGGAGACACATCCTGTACCACGACTGCACATGCCTACAGAAAATGCTGCACATTACTCTGCTACAGAAGCTGCCTCTCCAGGACTTGCATTTCCTTTGATTTTCCTATGACCAGAAACAGCAAATAACAAATTGGGAATCAAATGCAATACCCACCCCTGAAACCCTCTGCATTTAACAGAAACCAGCTGGTTTTCTGCAGCATTTTTACTGTAATCTATTAAGCTATTTTCAGAGTGCTTGAACCAAGAATAGCAGTGAATGTCAAGTCCTTCTATGCATGGCTGTACCCTTCATTTCTCTGCGAGATACATTTCCAGGCAAGTATTAGGCCTTGACAACTATATCAAACATTCAGATCAGGAAAGAGGTAGATAATTCCCCCCCCTGCTGTGGCCACAAACACACAATATTCTACAACCCAGCTCTTCTGTTTCTTCCCATCACATATGCCAGGCACCACTGTTTTCCTTATTCTGTTTTTGTCCAGAGTTTTGACCTCTGATTGACTTTGAAGTTTACATATGAGGAAAAACAGTCAGGCAGCTGCTAAAACAAGCGCTGAGAGATCAAACAGTTCTGAAAGAATTAAAAACAAACAACTTTTATCTTTTTCTTTTGTGTTTACCAATACATTTACAGATCCAGATAGATGGAGAGATACCCAAATGCGCATACATATATATTTAAATGGTAATGATAAAAAATTACATTAAAAGAATATTGTTTAGAAGGATAAGGAAATTAGGAAAATTAGGAAATACCAGATTAAACTGCTATGCTAATTTCTTTCTGCTACTGGGTGTGATTATCCTGTGTTGTAGAGAATGAGGCATGCATCCTGTGGGAAAGTCTAAAATCTGACTGTGTTATGGAAGGGTTTGTAAGAAAACATATGCACATGGGGAAGGACAAAAAAAGATTGTCCAGAGAGTCTTAAATCTTCCATTTTCTAATGTATCAGGAACGGAACTGTAGCTTAAGGGGCACTATTTAATGACTGGAGCATAGGGAATTGGATGTTCTAGCTTGTTTTCAAGGGAGAAAACAGCTAGCAGAGGGAAGTTTCCTGTGACATGCATAGAGAAACACAGACTCTTGCCTTTTATTGAGTCATTGCAGACATTTAATTAATTGGGTCTGGAGTGTCAGGCATAAGTAGAAGTTATTTGGTCTGGAGCTGGAAGACCACTTAGTAGAAACCAAGTTTTGTTTCCTCTACCATACTAAACCTTTTTGAGCTTCATCTCTATTAAATTGAGTCCAGAAATTTCATTCTGCTTTTGCTGTACAATTTCTCCTAATGCTTCACCTCCTATTACTGTTTCAGTGTCAGCAAGAATTCGGGTCTTTAAAACAGTGATGTTGCCCAGTTACTATACTGGCAGACTGCCTTGACCTTTCCTGGAGAAACCAGCAAGAGAAAAGCAGTGGTGGTTCCCAACAGTTTCCATCTCAATGACTCTCACATAGAAATTCACAGAACACAGGAAAAATGTTGTCTCTGAGATGAATGACTTTGAATTTCAAAGGTCTGCTGAAAGTAATAAAGATGTTAAACTTTCCAAAATATGTCAAATTTCACAAATGCCTAAAAAATAATACTGCAGATACCATATAAGTATGAATAATAATGTAAACCAGAATGTTTTGATTGACAATGGAGTTCTATTTGGTTTGTGAGAAGTTTCCTTTTTTTTTTTTTTTTTTTTTTTTTTAAAGATTACTCTGGCCTGTATAACTCTATAGAGCTCTGTAACTTGTGGCAGAGGCAAACCAGTCTAAGCATTCTCCTGCCTTTTGATATCGCTTGTACATGTAAAATAATTGACATAGTCAGTTAATTCAAATCTGCTTTCTTAAATGCTTAAAAAGCAATAAGTTATAGAACGAAAATTCTACCTAATCACAACTTCCTGTGTGTTATTTTGCCCTTCTGCCATGGATAAGCCATTGTCTCTTACATAAAAAAGACTGCCAAAGGACCAGTTTAGATAAATGTAAATATGTTTTCCTGTGGTTTTGGGGTTTTCTTAGTGCTGAATTTCACAGATTGTTAAGATAATTTTTGTTGAGCAAAGTAGCAGTATAAACAGAAGTAAAATTGTCTTTTCAGTATTAGCTTCAGAGCTGAAGCAGTTTGGGTACAGTTATCTTTTCAATCTATCCCTTGGGCATAAAGGCAGTGAAAGAATTCCTAAAGAGGGGAAGGAAATTGCGTTGGTCAAGATCAAATTGCAAGCATGCACAATTTGATGTACTGATGACTCTCCACCAGATATCACAGTAGGAGACTTGCCAAGATGTTAATTGTCCCAAGGACTGGAGTTTGATGCTTAACAAACCTCTCAGTTTCGTTGTGGAATGAAAGTTATGACAGCTGGAAGATTCCTTGTCTTAGTTGCATGCGCAGTAGTGAGTAGCATTGAGAGAAATCCTGATTTTAAATGAAAATGTCTTCTGCTTGCAAATAGTAGTTATTGGTAGGGTTACGAGAGAGAGAGGGAGTTTAACTTCATAGCTTCAGTATGTGGACTCAGTACAAAACTCCAGGGTTGACTTTGTGGCTTCAAATCAACTCAGACACTAGGGGAGCATGTAATTTTGTGTAGCTCTTTCTGCTTTTGAAAATGTCAGGTTGTATCTTAGAGACAGTCCCACAGTGAAGTCCTTGTATAAAACAACTCAAACCTCTATTTCAGTCTTTGCATAGGAGTCTGCAGGTTGCAAATCTGGCATACTGCAAGTTGGTAGATGTCATTTGTCACCTCTCATGTCCAGACATATGAGCCAACAAAAAAACAGGCTACTTTTTTTACTATTATTTGAAGCAAAGGAGTCAGTCAACAGCCCATTAAAAAGACTTATGGTGAATAAAATATTTCTAAACACAGAAGACTCACCTAATCTGACTTCTGTTAAGCAAGCCTGCTATTCGTCACCCCAGTCCTGAGCAGTGTACATAATGAGAAAAAATCCTTCTCCATTTAGGACAGAAATTTTTCTCACTTTGTTGGCTAGGATTTCATCCCAGATATTAAGAAAACTCTGACTGCAGTAATTGTAAATCTGTTGGTTTTGCAGGGAGCATTAGCCTCATATCAGCCAAGTAATTGTTGTCCAGTTGGACAATGGTATGGCCTTTCTCTCTGATATTTCCCCTTACCACCAGATGGAGAAGAATCCTTCAACACAAATGTTACCATGTCTGATTTGTTGTAGCTGTTACTGTGGAAATTGTACACATGGGCTTGGTTTTTTGTTTTGGTTTTTTTGTTTGTTTTTTTTTTTTTGGCTGAAGCAGATTAATAACTGGAATAACTGGAATTAATCAAGAGCTATCACATATATGCTGGATTATTGAAGCATGTAGGTGATCAGCATTTCCCATGCACACCAGTAAAAAAATGTCAAGTCCTTTTTCTGTAATAATCCTAATTTAATCTCAATATTCTTCTGAAAAAAAAAAAAGAAAAAAAAAAAAGTGGTAGTTATGTTTATCTACAGCATATATCCATGATTGTTTCAGTCTCCTCTCTGTGTAAAACTACACAGGAAAAATGACCCAGGGTGGAATACATGAATTACTTCATTTGCTGATGAAACTGGTATCTTTGTTATAGTATTTCTAGACAGAGTTGTTGGAAACAAATGTAAGGGCAAATATCAATAAATAATGTTGAGAAAAATAATGATATCAAATGAGAAGAATTACTGGACTGTAGTGACTGAAAGATGAATCTTTATCAGGAATACATCCAGGTACCTAAAAATAGAGTGTACTTCAAAGCTCCGTATGTCCATATTGATGATGAGAAATAGCAGCCATATTATGACCATTCCATAATCACTACTGATTCCTGAAATGCTTGTCTATCTGCAAGAGATGCTGTCCAGCAATCTCAGTTGATCAAATTGTTAAGCATTTTCTTCCAAAGCAAGAGAACTTGAGCCCGGAGTTCAACCTGGGGTAGGCAGGATGAGTTGTGAGCTGGATAGAGCAGCTGTTGATCCTGTTTTTGTTTCAACTGCTGCTTGCAAGGAGTTATTTACCCTGCTACACTTCATAGGCTGCTCCAAATTGCCATGAGGCTTTTCTTTCTTTCTGCAGCATTCAAGAGAGGCAGGTCTGTAAATTGTCTTCTCGGACTACTCTGAATCACATTAGCCTGCTCTTTTTTGTAAGCATACCCCATAGTGATAACAGAATTCAATCAGGCAGGCAATGTTGCTGTGCCTGCTCTTCCCCATGTGCACGTACATTCCTGTGTTCACCACCACTTGGGGAACTTATACCAGGGAGCAGATTTACCCCCATCATCAGGGCAGCTCTTGGGGCTTTCCTGCTGCAGGTACAGGGAGGAAAACCCTACTCACCTGCCCTCTGGGGAATGCATAGCCTGTGAGAAACCTACACAGCAGGGAGGCCATCCTCTGTGAGAAATATCACCTTGGACAGTTTTGTTTCTAGCTGCCAGGGAAAATATTGACATTTGTCTGTGGCACTGGTGCCAAGTTACATTTAGGCTTGCTCATGCTCAGGAGCTTTTTGGCTTGGAGAGAGAAGAAAAAGAAAGCAGTTAGGCCACAAGGCTCTTTGGTGCCTTTCATTTTGTCCCTCTGGGCTGCTGCCTTTTTCCTTACTCCACAGCAATTCATGTGGGAGGGGAAAGAAGTGACTGTGGCAGAAAGGCACAACAGAAACTGGAAGCAGGAACCTGCATATTAGGGCACGGTGACCAGCAAATCTGCCAGGAGCTGGCGATAATACCCAGGGCAGAGTAACCTACACTTACGGCTAGGAAAATTACTTTATGTGCTTCCAGCTTTGCTGGCCTGTTTATGCTCTTACACCTTCGTGGAGAAAGTATGGAGTTGCTGCTTGGTGTCAGTGCTGCTGGGCACCTCAAAAGAGTTTCTCCATGTGCTGAATACTTGCCTCTGGGAGGTTAAGAATTTTGGTTTGCATAAATAGTTCATTTTACCCAATAATAAGTGTAATAAATTATTTTATTATTATAATGCGTTATGTATTTTATGTAAATATATTTGCTTCTCTAACTCCAATTTGGATTGCTGGCTTTACTTTCCCAGGAAGGAAGAACCCTTGTTTTGGGAGAGTGTGTATCCACCCTCTGAGGAATTGCCAAAGGCTTGAAACCCAGGTTTCTCCTGCACTATACAAAGTGAGGAAAATGCCCTTGGTGATTATTACCTTGGGCAGAACTGAGAAGGAGCAACAAAATCTGAGGAACACAGTCTGAAAATGGGTGAATTTGTTTGCTTTCCCATCCTGGTCTCCTCTTTGCTCTCTCTTACAGAAAGATGTTGGTCTGGATCAGTTTCTGTTTTTTTAACGGGAGCTTGCCCTGGGATATTGGGGTAGCTGAGAACAACTGCTGAGCAAGGACATTCCCCACTTCAGTTTGAGCAAAATACTGTTTACCCCATTCTCACTCATTTGCCTCTCCCATTTCCCTGTTTCTCACTGGAGGCGACAGCTGCCTGAGGCATGGGAGTAACAGCAGATCCCTCAGCTGCAACGGCTGTCAGACCAGGAAGGGCACAATGAGCCCCACAGAGCGTACCCAGGACCCTTGGAAATCTGCTCTTTGCTTCCTGGTCCTGTTACCCTGCCCAAAGTCCCTTACACCCTACACCCAGGGAGATTCCACAGCATGGTCTGACATTCTTCATACACATAACCCCACACTGACTAGGGCACTCTGGCATTTACTTCCAGGTGTCACTGCACACATGCTTATGCACAGCTGGAGATGATCCTCCTCTTCCCATCACCCTGTCACTGCTTTGAGATACAGAGGATCCCTATGGATATGAAGGGGGGTGTCTCTAATTGTGGTTTTCTGGTCCCTGGCTGATGCCAGGACAAGTGTCCCTCATTCATGGGAAAGCACAGAAAAAAGAGGCTCAGCAACTAGACCTGTAGCTGCCTGAGCTCAGAAAGTCTCAGGGTCTCAACTACTGGCACTCAGACTTGGCTTCCTTTGCGTGTCTGGCCCCTTCCTGCTTGCCCACAGTTCTCTTCAGTTTTGCCAGTCTTCTTTGCAGGAGAGACCAGGAGGCTTGGGCCAACGAGTTCTGCTTACACTTGGTGACATGGATTGAGTGCTGGTTCATCAGGACTGGTTTCTGCATATCTGTAAGGTTACTTACTCATCGCAGACACCACTACCCATGGTGAAAGCCCAGGTTCTCACAGTGGTCCATGAGGGAAAATACAGCTTGCCACTCCCTGGGCCAGATTTGTCAGTGGGACAATTGATGGCAACAAGAAGAGGAAAGCCCAGGAGGGGGAACCCAGCTAAACAGCCCTGGGCATGGCACATGTGTGAAGGCAACTCTGACCTGCCTGCATCCTTCCCATACTTGTGTTTTTTTTGAGTCCTCCCACTGTTAAATCTGACTTACATGATTTGCTGCACCTGTCTATGCCAGCTACATAGTGTGCACACAGTGGATCCAACCTACATATCAGCAAACCTGCTGTGCACTGGCAGCTGCTGTTGTGACCTGCCTTTCCAGTTGGGAGACAGATGCTTTTGCCTGTGCACTTGTGCCTTAACATGGCATTGGAGCCAATGTGCTGAGGGTTGTTTCTACAGCATGAAGAATTTGTGGTGGAGCCACTTTTCCCTGGAGTTGGTTACAAGACTGTTTCCTCAGATGGTGTAGAAGCCAACCATCAGAAGGCAGAGCCTTTGTTTATCCTTACCAGCTCCTGCCACACAGAGCTCAGCTAAAGAGGCTCTTAATTTCAATTTTCCTCAGAGAGACATTCTCTGGTTTCTTCCCAGACCACAGGATCGAATAATCTTTTATTCCTTTGTTTCACAGATTCTCCCATCTTTTCTGCTTTTACTTTCATATATTTCCAGCATGCACTGAATGTTGGCCATAGTTGGTTATTCTCTCACATGTGTCTTGTATATCTGCTCTGCTACAGGCATTGACTTGCTCCCGTGTTTGGGATAGAGATTGCTATTGTTTGTATGGTCTAGCTACATGGAGATCCCCTACAGAACTATCTTAAATTACGGATGACAATTAGTCAAATACACAGCCATGTAAAGTAAAAAAAGGTAAGTTATTTGAAGACTGGGGGAACAAGATGCTGGAAAGCAGTGCTGAGGAAAGGGACCTGGGGGTCCTGGTTGATGGCAAATTGAATCTGCGTCAGCAGTGCCCTGGCAGCCAGGAGGGCCAAGCGTGTTCTAGGGGCATCAGGCACAGCATCACCAGCCAGGGAAGGGAGGGGACTGTCCTGCTCTGCTCTGCACTGGGGTGACCTCACCTTGAGTGCTGGGGGCAGTTTTGGGTGCAATACAAGGAGTGTCTGAGGTCACTTGGTTTGTTCAGCCTGGAGAAGACTGAGAGAAGATCTTACCACAGTCTTCAACATCCTCATGAGGGGAGGTGAAGGGGCCAGTACTGATCTGTTCTCTCTGGTGACCAGTGACAGGACCCAAGGGAATGGCATGCAGCTGTGCCAGGGGAGGTTTAGGTTGGATAGGAAAAGATTTTTTTACCCAGAGGGTGGTTAAGCACTGGAGCAGGCTCCTCAGGGAAGTGGTCACAGCACCAAGACTGCTAGAGCTCAAGAAACATTTGGACAACACTTTAAGACACATGGTGTGATTTCTTGGGCTTGCCCTGTGCAGAAACAGGAGTTGGACTCGATGATCCTTCTGGGTCCCTTCCAACTCAACATATGATTACATGTTTCTAAATTTTTGCTCACAATTGTCCCAGACTGCTCACTCAAAGTTAAAAGGAATTTTTTGCTTTGATCCTCGTGTTCTGCTTCATGTATAGGGATTAAAATCCTTCACTTCACTAGAATAGAAAGATGAAGAAATATATGTGAATCTCACAGATATTATAATAGTGAGAAGCATAGAAAAGCCTAGGAAGAAGCTGATGGTTTTTCCTCTGATAATGGGACTTGGGTCAGGCAAACATTTGATGGAAGAAAAACTCAGTTCTACCACGATTTTTTTCTTTCTTTTCCTGCCTAACATTCAGCCCATCTCCTGATACTGTGAGAATGGGAGAATGTGTAACCACATTACAGCAGAAGAGGTCCCTTATTCACCAGGGAGAATCTACTGTGGGAATCTCCAGTCAGTTTAAGTTCATGCTCTGCATGCATAAGCAGAGCAAACTTGGCAGGCTGAACAGTCTGTCCCTTGGGAATATTGACAGATGAATATAAACTCAATTACCTTGCTTTTTCTTTCCAGTTGGGTTACTTGTGCTCTGTAACTAAGTACATCAGCATCTGGAGTCACTCTGAACAGGAGAAAACATTTTCTGGTGTTGAAACTAGATTTTTGTACAGCATTTATAACTTGCAAAAAGTCAGGAGGCTGGCTGTGCTTTGTTTCCCACCATCCTGAAAAAACCAAACAAAGCAAAACCAAGGTAGAAGGGTCATCATTGCTGAGGGCTGGGGTTTCTTCTTTTGATATAGCTAAAAGGCTGATAGCCATTTTCCCTATGAGCGTGCACACCTGAAAGATGTAAAACCAGCTCCTGAATTTTCCTTACCATTCTCTCCACCACCACCATCTTCACTATCCATCAACCTGCCTCACTGCTGAAAGCTGAAAACACAAAAGTAAACATTAGTTAAGGAGTTTTGCACCCGGGGGTGGTAAACAAAACTGCTCTCCATGCCTGTGAGCTCTGGAAGGGAACGTCTACTGTAGGAAAACAAATCTCATCACAGTAAGAACAGGTCTGCCTGGGGTAGGGTGTGTGTGCAGAGAATGAGAAGAATATTTTCATTTTTCTGATTTCATAATTAGAGAATGATGAGATACAAAATCTTTCCTAAATGTGTCCCTCCAGTTAGAAAATACATACTTGCCTTATCTTTGTTTTCACTGTAGCTAGAAGCAGCAGTTAATGCTAATCTGATTCCTTACTCCTCTGTAGTTTGGGACATTTCAAATACATATTTTTTGTCCTGAGATTTTGTCTCAAATGGAGACAATTGAGACTTTGTCTTGGACTAAGAGAATCAAGACTTTGTCTAAAATGCAATAATATGGCGCATGCTAAACAAAACAAGTCTTTGTGTGTCATTGTTATTAAAACATTGTAGCAGCAGGAAATAGCTAGACATGGACTTTCCTTTGCTAGTTAACTGCTACTATAGATCTGTTAAAGTTCAACTCATTATACATTTAAATCCTATTACAGTAGCTGAATGCTTTGACAAAGAAAGAAACAGCCTGTAAGACAGTTCCTTGCAAAATAGTAGTGCATATATTAAATCAGCTTGTTCTCACCTTACCGTGTCCTTCATTCCGTCCGCACTTCTCTGAACGTGACTTTCACTCCTGCACCCAGGCGTGACCTCCTCCCTCCTGCCCAGTGGAGCATCACCAGCGAGAGGCAGGAACACCCCTGGCCCCCTCGGGAGCTGCACGACAGGGTCAGGTCCACCCCTTCGGCATCGCTCACCAGAGCCGGGCTCAGCCCCAGTCCTCCAGGAGCTCCTTGTGAGTCGCTGGTCAGAAGGAAGCCCGCTCAGCTTAATGCCCGTGGCAGGGTCTGCTCTCTCGGTCGGTGCTCCCCCTCCGCAGGGCTATGGTCTGAAACAAAAGCAAGCTCTAGAAAAGCAGATTTCCCTAGTCATACATTTAGGGATAGATTTTCTCCTCTTCTTCTGGTGCTGAAATCAGGGAGAGGACTAATTCCTCTGAAGATAATGGAGCAAACCAACACAAGTCAAAGGAGAATCTGACTGTAGCTCTAAGAAACACCTATTCCTATTGCTTCCTAGGTTTTTGTTGGGTTGTTTTGTGGTTTTTTTGGTTTTTTTTTGTTTGTTTGGTTGGTTTTTTCCTGCAAATATATAAATCTCTGTATTAGCTGACTTCAGAGATCATATATCCCTAATTGTATGTGCAGACTACTAATGCAGTGTGCTGCTGATGCAAAAAACACGTAGATATTACATAAATACACTCAGGCTGGGCTTAAATTTAGCTTCAACCACACAAAAGATATCTTTATAACTAAGAATGATGGGAAGAAAGATCTCATTCCAGACCAGATGAACATCTCATTTTTTCATTAATCCTGGATTTGGCTGATCTGACTTAAATGTGTCCTAAGACGTTTCTTAGCGCTTTGGAAATTACATTAACATACTTGGGTTGGAGATGCCAGAGTTAGGAAAAAAAGGGGGGATTCTATTTTTAAAATTCTGCTGCTCCTTTTAAAAATAGATCAGCAAAGCATAACTTTTCCTATAGCTGTAATTTTTCAGGCTAAGAAAACTCCAGTAATTTCAAAAGCAGTGGGAACAAGGGGTCACTTGGGGCTAGCCAGAAAAACAATTTAACTCTTTGCTCTTTTCCAGCACAAGTTTTTGTCATGTTATTGTTGTTGAAAAGAGTCAGCTTATAAATGAAAAGTTAAGTTTTTCCTTGCAAGAAAAGGAAACTGAAAAATGAATGCAGCAATAGTGATTTGAGAGCTGGATAAGAACATTAATGAGGGAAGAGAAATAAAAACAGGAGTTCAGATGTGCATTTTCTCAGTACTTATCGCTATAGCCAGACTAGAATTTGCTAAATGACATCTGTCACTGACAGCTGCTGTCATCAGGAGACTGCCAGGAGCTACAAACACCTTTCAGCAGCAGGAGGCTATCAGCCATGGCAGTGGCTTTACAAGCTTTTCATGACATTGCCTTCAGTGGTGAGGGCTCCAAACCCTTTCCCCAATAATATTGCTGCAAGTCTTCAGTTTAGAAGGGAAGAAATCCATGTTACAGCAGCATGACCTGACTCTCTTGAAAATTTAACATGAATAATACAGATCCTTGTTTCATGATTGTTTTGTATCAGACAGCTAGACTTTCATGAGTTAGTGTTTCAGGTGATTTTTAGATGTTACGTTTTATACAAATATACAAGTAACCCCGAAACAGTGAAAAACTCAAGCACAGGTAGATAAGCTGTCCTTGCCATTAGGGTGTGTTTAGCAAATATATGGACTCCCCCTGGCCTGAATTCACACCTTTGTGCTCTGGCCATCTCACAGATAAAATCCCTAGGAGTAAAACTCCATCTTTACTTAACCTGCCAGCTATAGCTCAAGTTTGCTGAGTTCAACTGGGGCTCCACTCACATTTATATAGAAGTTATTTGCCATCATACTGGCAAGTCATAGGGTAAATGATTCTTTCCCCCAGTACTTTTCAAGCATGGGAATGGGGGTTAAAAAAATCTATTGGTTTCCCAAGTGGCTTCCAACAGGGTAATGATAGTTTGGCACTGGAAATGCTTGGCCTCTGTAGTTTGAGAACCAAACTGGGGAAGCTAGGATAGATGTTCAGGCTTTGAAAACACCAGCTAGTTCTGTTTGTTTGTATCTACATTTACATTGGGATGAACAACTCTCAGCAGAAGAAAATGCAATTTGTTTAGATATTTCATCTAGAGAACAGCAATTATAAAAAAAGGGCCCTCCTTTCCCTACCTTCAAAGCATTTGCTGGTGTCAATAACTAGGACTTGAGACCAAGTCCCAAGGCTTAAATCTCTTCTAACTGGGCCAGCCTGACACTTAGGAGATTTACTATTTTTGCCTTAGACATTGTGAAATGTTACAAACGCTTTCCAGGCAGAGCTTTTTTTTTGTCCCATTGACTCAGGAATAGTCACACTGTAATGATGTCACACTGTAATCATGTTTTAGACTCCTCCTTGAGAAATGAGCTGTTTCGTGCTGTAACTGCAGAGTGTGATCAGTGGGTAGACAGAACACCAATGAATCTTTAATCACAAGCCATCCATACAGTTCAGTAGCACCCTCTGAAACATCTACAGCTCCTCACTTGTCAGGAATTGTGTTGCCTTAAGAAATCACATGAAAAATCCTTAATGGTTTTTTAACAGCACTGACCATGCATTGTTTCTAGGAAAAAAAACCCTAAAACCTCAAAAATTTGGTGATCTAAAAGTGTATACCAGGAAGGACAGCCCTGTATCTACAACTCACAGTAGCTTCTGATGTTGGCATTGACAAAACAAAAGGGAGTCTTCTTCAATGTAAAAAAGATTTCCATAGTTGATCAGAAAATACAGAACTCTCTGACTCTTTTATATAAAAAAAGTCTGCCATATATAAGCTGTTATAAAGAATAAATTTTAAGGGCATAATCAAATAAATTTCTTTAATGAAAGATAAATTTCTGGAGATTGAAAAGTGTAATATAAAGGCTAATTGTTTTCTGTCTGTTACTGAAAAAGTTCTGCTAAAATAATAAAAAAAACGCTTTCATCATTTTTTCTTCCTCTTAATTTTCAAGTTTTCTATATTTTCATTTTTGCATTTTCTTTCCAAAAAGCAGCTTAAATATTGGACCAAAATTACACTTGTGAACAACCCAAATTTGTGCGATCTAGTGGCTCAGTGCAGACTGCTGTGTTCGAAGACAGCAGATGGATCCTATATGAAACACTTCCCTGAAAATCTAGTCACCTCAGGCAAAGGCTATTTTGAATTTTATAACCTAAATAGTGCCAGACCACCAGTCAGATGAGAAATATGCAAGGAAAAAGACTAAAGATATTTTAAGGAGCTGTAGTGTGGGGACACAGTAAATTTGGGTTTAGGACTTCCAGTATCAGATCAGAAGTTGGCACTTGCATACTGTAAAATATTTTTGAAAAAAAAAGTCATGCTTTTAGCTGCATTCTATTTGAAACAATCTGTGCAGGTGACACTTGGGCTTGTATTGATAGATGTCAGAAGAAATGTCATAGGCAGTCCTCAGCTTCTTGTTTTATCATCTGGATGTTGGTGTTACCAGTCAGTGTCCTTTAATTTCAGATCCAAGTAAAAAATCTAATAATCTCTGTATTGCAGCCATTTCCCTATTTGCCACAGATATCTTGCATGTTCTTTTGACCTCTTCTTTTGCATCCACCCTTTGCCTCCCTCCTCATATGCTGAAGAAAGTGAAGAAACTCAGGATGATCTCAGGAACAGATATGGGTTTCTATCCGTAAAGAGGCACACTATAAATCACATGCACTATTTGTATTTCCCTAGCCCTGTCTGCCAAAATTCAGCCTGGTCCCAGGCTGTCAGCACACATCATGATAAAGTTTACATCATGATGAAGTTTACAATGCCATTTCTATGTGGATATCACAGGATAGACACCAAAGGGAACTGGAGCAGTGCAGGGATGGAGATTTGAAATGTGATTACAAGAAAGGAACAGATGACCTGATGCAATAAATAGGGTGCTGCTGGCTCCTGAGATGACCAGCTCATCCACAGAAAGTGGGTACAATGGGATCTTGATGGCAGACTTCAAACTGAAACTTTGAGCCTAAATGCTCTCTTATCAGAAAATAAAAAAAGATTCAAGGATTATGAGGGGACTGTCCTAGGGGCAGTAGCCGAAGGGTAGATGGACAGTACTTTCTCTGTCCTTGGATGTCGTTTACAGGAGAATGTCAAAATAAAAAAAAAAAACAAAACAACTTGCCTCTTGCCCAAGTAAAGAAGCTACTATGAGAGCTCTCTTCTGCTTGCATTTTTTTTATTTGTTTGCTTTATTTCTTTTGTGGGGTGCTCCAGTTTTCTGGGCACGTCTCCAGGGGTTGTGTGCTTTGCCAAGCGGCTGCTTCACATTCTCAGGCAGGCAACATCCTGGTTCCACCCTATCCTTAACGGGGTGTGCTCACACACCCTCAACTACCGTCAAGAACACTTTATTTCAGATAGATGTCTGGTGAAGAGAAATTAAACTAAATCTGCATTTCTCCCATGAACTGGCCTTATTTAGTGTACTGGCACCTATAAATATGAGCTGTAGCTTGACACAGCAGTGCTGGAGAGATCCCAGAAGAAGAGATACTCTCTGAGACATGCACAGGCTCTTTCCACAGGCAGGTTCACAATGTCTCCTCAGGCATCATTTGCTGTTGGTGCATTGTGGCGTAGCTTGACTTGAGTGACAAGGGACTTCAGCTGATTAGAAACTACATGGATCACTGTCACATTCTCCAGCAGGGCAGAGGTTTCACCTGTGGGCCATCGCCCACATTTACTGTCTCCAGGGCTGGCCCAGACAGGGAAGGAAAAAAACCAGAGATGCAGTTTCTAAACAGAAATAAAATAATTACTTATTTGTGTAATAGAGGACAACTGCTTAAATTTTACAATACTGCCCCGGAACAGGGAAAATTCAAGGGAAAGATGATAAATCCACACGTGCAGAAGCCAGGGAGCCGGAGAAGGCTGCTGGGGCGACAAGGGCAGGGCTCAGCCCAGCAAGCGCGCATCCCGCCCCCGGGCAGAGCTCTGCTCCCGGGCAGCCATGGGCAGCGGCCGGCTCGCTCCCGCAGTCCCCGCTCCCAAGGAGGGGAGAGAACAAGCAGCTCGGTCAGGGGAACGAAACTTACTCCGGTGGGAGCCGCAGACCCCGCAGTGCCGTCCCGGGCAGCCAGCGCCAGGCGGCGGCGGGCCGGGCCCGGCTCCCCGCGCTCTCCGGGCCGCTGGGCGGCGCTGCGGCAGCGCGGGCCCGGCCCCGCACCGTGAGGGGACTGCCTTGATGGCGGGGCGCTGGCGCTTGTGGGAAGCTGTGAAAATAATGTGTATATATATACAGTATTAAAAAAAAAAAATAAAGAGAGAGAGAGAGAGAGGTTAATTAAAAAAATTGGTTTAGGCGCAGAGGGAAGGTTCCGTGGGAGGATGACGTCCGCGGCGGCGCTACTTGCGTACTGCAGCGAACCCCGGTGTCGCTGTCCCTTTGTCCCCCGGGAGCCCGGGCCACCGCCGATGCATCCCCCGGCTCCCGAGGGTACAGGAAGCACGTTCTCATGTGTGTCCCACACTGCGGCAGTGCCGGTACTGGAGGGTTTGTGGGGATTTCCATGGAAGGACAGAGTGACATGCAGCCAGGAGAGGTGGCTGCCGTGTAGCACCACAGAAGGGCAAGGACGCCGCAGAGATGAAGAGCAGCATAAATACAGATAATAAACATTGCAGAAGAAGGTTTCTCTAAAATGATAGTAACAAAAGGAGTTTAATAATGTATTAATTGCTATATGGGGACAGTATATAAGTGGTAGCAGTGACACAGGAAGGGGTGAAGCTTCAAGCTTCCTACTGTGCTCCAATTGGAAACATTTTGAGGGGATTTGTTAAGACTATGCCTCAGTTTTGACTCAAGTTTGCCTGGAATTTTTGCCTATGCACAATATAAACCAAACAAAGATTTGCAATGGACCTGTTTTGGGAATTTCAATGACTACCTCAGTTCTGCATCTGGAAGTAAAAGCAAGTGGAATCACTGCTGTGGAGGAAGAGTAGGTATGTCCAGATGCTCAGAACGATACCAGACATTCTAATATCAGAAAATATGTCAGCACCCTAGAACTTCCTACGAGCTGGCAGAAGCTTGTCATTAAAAACTCACTTTCAGAAGACCTGGAAATCCAGGGGATCTCCAGGGGGTCAAAAAAAAAGTTCATAATGAAACAATATTTGAAAGATACACATAACAACCCAGGCAATTCAGGCAGTGAACTTCTATCCAGCCTTGACATTGGCTGGATTCTTCTGGCTCTGGGCCTGATGGAAGTCCATAGCCTGAAATCTGTGCTGCCCAAAATGACCATGTTAGTAAATACCAAGATAAAAGAAAGTATATTATTTATACTAAGTAACATAGATTTACAAGAAACAGATTTTGCTGAGATAATCGAATACCTTTTTCAGAAAAGTAAGACATTTTCATATAAAGCTGCTAGATACATGAGGCTTCAGTTTTGTGCAGCTCTTTGATGGAGAGGTTATAGTATATCAGTATATCAGTTCACAATCCAGTAGTTAACTTTATCTTAATGTTAAACAATCATTGTTCAGTATCATTCATTGTTCAGGGGTATTAACTAGTGAAGCTCCACCTAGATTGTCTCCTGGCTATTTTTCATTTTGATCTGTGGTACAGAAAAAAAACCCCATAAACTCACCCTATGGCAACAGACCAGAGGAACAGAAACGAAAATAGGCCACTGATGTAATCAGATGGTAAACAAAAAGCAAGCATATAATATGCTACCGTATTGCAGGTAAACATGAATCTATATATCTAAGAACAGAGAATGAAGGCCAAAAAATTAAGATGGGAAACTATGCTTTGAAGCAGTAGCTCTGGAAAAGACTCACAAAAGAGGGACACAGCAACTGAACAGAAACTCCCACTGAAAGAGGACCTAGAGGGATAAGGAAACCTTTAGATGTACAGGCACGTGAGTTCTTGAGTTGGGCTAAGGAAGATTTTGAGATTTGTTAGTAATCTTGCCATTATGCAGAAATACTGGGTCTAGTTCTCCTATGTTTGGGTCTGGGAGGATGTTGTCACATTAGTGGGGGGAGAGGTCAGTGTCATTTTGCTATGCCAGATCCAAAGCATAGACCCAAAGGAGCTCCTAATGATCTTATAGACAAGAAAATGGTGTAATGCAGCAAGCAGAATGCTGACATTTGTGAGAGCAAAGCTTTTTATAGCTGAAAGATTGATTTCTGGTTGTTATCAAGTATAACTTTCCTGGAACTGAAACCATTCAATATAACTGTATTTTTCTCCTAGATGGAAGTAAATGCCTTTGAGGTCAAGCTTTCTAACTTCTACCTGTGACTGGGAAAAAAATTATGTCCCATAGGATAGTTTCCTGAAACAGGAAAACCTTATGCGCTTCTGAGGATAAATGTAAGACTATTTATTTTACTGGACTTCTGAAAATACAAAATTAAATAATAGAATCATAGAATCATTAAGGTTGAAAAAGACCACTAAGATAATTTAGTAAAACCATCAACCCAGTACTTTCAAGTCTGCCTTCCTTCTTTTTGCAAGGGTTTCCTCAACCTCAAGCACCCTTTTCTCTGCCCTCATATTTTGCTCTTGGACTGCTTTTGTGCAGAGCAGCCAATGTCAACACTTGCATGTGTCCCCATGTGAGGATTTATGTATTTGCAAGTTGCCTGCATCTTAACGCTTCACCACTGTGCTATTTCTTTTCATTTTAGTGACGACAGCACAGTGTATGCAACTAGGAGGCTGAAAGTGCCTAAAAGTGTCCTTTCTTTTTTACTGAGTCACTACGCAGTTGCTTACTGATGACAGAAAAAAGGAACAACTGGAGAGCACCTGCTCCAAGCCCCTGCTCAGGACAGGGCCGATTTAACAGTCAGTTGTAAATATGCCATGGTATGAGATTCCTCAGTACCTCCAGGCAGCCAGTGTTTGAAAGGGTTTTTCCCCCCCTAATGTTGTGATGGAATTTCCATTCTTGTTCCCTGACAGGCAAGTAAGTGTCAATTAGTGTTTACAGGGAAGGCAGTGTGCTTGATGGTGATGCGATGAAGGACGAACGCAGGGGGGTGGCATTTACATTCTTCAGCTTGCTCTTGGTCTTACTGGTTGCTCTGCAACTCCTCTTCAGTGAAACCAGATAAGATTTGAGTAGCAACGTTGTTCTCCCAGTCAGCGGGCAGTTCAGCGACCAGGTAGTTGACCAAAGTGTTTGATGAAGTCAGAGCAGATTCTGTTTCGACCAGGACTTTAATGAGCATTGTGTTTACCTGTCTCCATTTCATGTCCATCTTCTCATGCCAGTTTTAGTAATTTCTGGTTCCCTCCTTAGCTGCATCTCTTGAAAGA
Source organism: Onychostruthus taczanowskii (assembly GCF_017590055.1). NCBI lineage: Eukaryota > Metazoa > Chordata > Aves > Passeriformes > Passeridae > Onychostruthus > Onychostruthus taczanowskii. The sequence goes on from NW_024498795.1 coordinate 9,890,602, forward strand.
TTTTATAAACTATTCCCAATATCTGTCTGTTTTCAGTTCTGACTTGCTGACAGCACTGGACTTCTTCCTTGACTCTTTACCTCAAAAGTGATATGCTTTTTCTCCTACCCTCAACTTTATTTGGAACTGGAAAGTCCAAAGTCTTGTGATTTTCAAATCTACGTTTGCATAATGTTCACGTTCCTGGTGCTGATGATTACAGCAGTTGTAGACAGCACCCAAGCACCGAGAGTAGTCTCTGGCAACACTAGAAGTTGCCACCACAGCTGGAGCCACTATCTGTAAGACATCACACATCTCATTTGGTACTTTAGGAAAAGTGTTACTCTCAGGAGGTCTCTTGAGGAGGTTCCTGCTGAGAAGACAACAGCATACCTTATTTAATTTGGGGGTGTCAGAACTCAAGAAAATCTTTGGACTTTCAACTACAAAACATTATGTAAAGATGAACTTACTTATGAGGAAAAACCTTCCTCACAGGCTAGGGAAAATAAAACAAACAAACAAAACCCAAAACCAAACAAGAGCCCAATCAACTAACCAACCAAAAAGCAAAGGAGGGCAGGAATACCATATAAATTCATTGATTGCCAAACATCATGAGTGAGCATACTAAGATACTTAAATGACTTTTTGTTAATTCAGATGAACAAAAACTCTTTTTAAACAAGGTGGAAAAGCCAGAGGAATTTGTTTTGCATAACCTGGATCTGCCCTTTCTCTGGAGCTACTGGAACATGAATAATTTTATACAATAAACATAAATGATTTTATACAATAAGGGAAATTAATAGAGATTAACCCACAGCATTAATAAGTTCATGTTTTGTAGCCCTCAGGATTTCCTTGCTCTTTTTGGCTGACTGGACAGCAGCTGGTTTTGGAACTGTTTCTAACCAGCAGAGCAAGCAGGCAGGTTTCCTTCCCTGGGGACAGCAATCACAATCCTGTCTGTTTCACTGTCAGGAGGTACCAAGAAACTGGTTTAAAAAAGCAATATGGAAATAAAACATGACCTGAAACTACACGCTGCAGTCATGAGGATCCAAACATGTCTGAGCTGGGACTGGGGGCCATAGATTGGCTGTTGTGGACTCCAGGGCAAAGCCATGCAGGGAGTAAGTTCAGCAGCCTTCCTTGCTAGCCTACCCACATACAAATCCTATCTCAGATTGCTTCCAAAATGCTAGTAGGGACACTTCACCAATTCTCTTTCACTGATGTCACAAGAAGACCCACAGAAATCCAAAAGCTCTACAGCAAGTTTTTAGCAAAGGTAACAAATTCACTGTGCATTTTTTAGTACCATGTGCTTGAGAGATGATAATACAGTAAAAGACAGAAAATTACACTAGTTTGGTTAAACAGCTGCTTTCCCTGAGACACAGATGAATCTAACTCAGTATTAAATCCAGTAGTTTTGTGAGACATTAGCCTAAATTAATCTCCTATGAAAGTTACACACAGAGAAAGAAACAGAAGATGAGTAGTTGGACAAAAGTATTTGTAATTAATACATTATGACTCACATACAAATTTATTTTTGCAATGAGTACATACAAATTTATATTTGCAGGCATATAGATACTGCAGCATTTAACTTGGTTTGTTTTCTTTTTCTCTTTTGTTGGAGAAACAGGAGAAACAGCTGGGAGATGAGTAACTAAAGTATTCTGTGTCTGCACACCTGCAGAGTGCAGGTTGAGACACCTCAATGCCAAGACCCTGGAAGCTGCCCAAGAGAGGGATGGTAGGTATCCAACATGTTTCTGAAGCTCTGTGGGAAACCTTCACTGTGGAAAACCCAGCTGCTGGCAGGTCACACCCCATGGCACACACCCATTTTTCTTTCTGTGCTTCAAGAGAATTGAGCATTCACATATGTCTGTACATTTTTCTGGTGAAGATGGAGATTTTATAAATATGGGAGTAGATATCTGTGTAGGCTTAGATGTTTGCCTCCACAAGACTACGACAGCATTTGAGCCAGTTAAGATACAGTGAATGCTGGACTGAGTTCCCTTACTGGGAAGGGAGTCTGGGCTACTATGATGTGTGTGGAGCCAGTAGGAAAACTGGGAGAAGAGTGAATTACTGTTACTTCTGGCAGCTGCACAAGCCCAGGAACTTTACCATAGGCTGCTTTAAGTAGGAATTTTTTTCTGTGTAAAGGAATAGTGACAAACCTGTGAATAGTTAGGGCTTGTGTAGTCTTACCTACCTCACCTTAAAAGTATTTTCCATTTGTAAGAGCCCCAAAAGCTCAAACACATCTGTGGCTTTCTGGCAAAAAGAAAACAAACTCACAAGCCAAACTGAAAATTTGGTAGCCTATATAGAGAAACCTGCATAGATTATAGGTAGTGCAAAACATTAAAAATTCCTTGCACTACAAATAATTACACTTAGGCCATGGGTGACATTCCATTACAACACATGTGTGCTGTAATTGTGAGATGACTGTTTTTCACCTCTAAAATTACCAATTTCCGTGTTTTGACTCCAGTATGGATTCAGGGCCATTTTCTCTGCTATTGTTAACATACTTGCAGCACCTCTTATGCAATACAAATATCTGTTTAAGAAAAGGGCAGCAAAAATAATGTAGCAAAGGAACTAATTGCCATTTCCCAGATAGATTCAGAATAAATATCCCAACAAATGTCAACCAACACTAATGACGCCAAACTGAATGGTGCTCTGAGCAACCCGGTCTACTGGAAGTTGTCCCTGCCAATGGCAGGGTGTTGGAACTAGATGATCTTTAATGTCCCTTGCAACCCAAACTGTTATTCTATGATTTTTTACCAACTTTGATGAGAATCACTTCTCTTAGTGATAACAACTACAGGAAACTTTGCAAATTTGGAATTTAAAAAACTAACCATTGAGCTTTACTCTTCAAACTATGTCAGTGCTATGAACCAACCCCCCCCCCCCCGTAAGTTCTAGATGTAAATGCTTATATGAAACTGCAACTTATCTTTTTGCTGTATATGATTAACTAGTCAGAGAACTCACAGCCAGCCTGTGAGTGGTTCTGTTGTGCAAGTCAAATGGTGAACAACAGGGAGAATTTTTTTATATCCCTGTGGTAAATGATCAGGTGATCCCAAGGAGACAGTCTGCATTCCCCCACTATTGGTGATGTGTAGGTGCATAGTCTAACCTAGGGCTCTAAACTCTCTCAAAAGTCAATTAGAACAAGAGAAGAGGGATTGCCTTTTGTAGGTGTTCATTTAAGAATGGGAAGAAACTGCCAAGTCATTTTCACTCTCTATAAATAAAGATAGATTAGATCTCAAGTTTTATACCTCTAAAAGTTAGGCAAGACTGCCTCCTCTATAGGTAAGCCCTATTTAAAAGGATTATTTCACTCTAGGCTATAAAACAATTTGATTCGAGTAGATGCGTTTGGCAATGGAGATGTGTCAATTAGGAACAATGGATCTAAGTTTCAGTAGTGTCTGAAGGAGCAACCCATGGTGAAAAATCCAGAGCAGACTGGAGTATTTTACAGAATAATCAGTATTATGCATACCTTGTATTATGCATATTTTTTCCATTTTGTTGAGATTGCTTTTCATATGGTCTTGCACTTTGAAAACATTTAAACAATTGATAGTATTACTTTTTATTACATACACTTAGCTAAGTAGCCTTGGCAAAATTATTATTTTTAATAACATTTCCTGATGAAGAAAAGACTAATCTATATCTAGGTATCCCAGGGGGAAAAAACGAGTCTTTGATCAATGGGCCTCATGAGTATGCTAACTATGCATTCAAAGATACATGGAAATTCTTCATAATGTAGTTAAAGTGAACAAATCCAACTAAGTATTAGAAAACACTTCTTGAATAATTTCAAGCAGTCACCATGCTTTTAATTTCCCTTTTAAAAATGATGGTGGTATTGATAACATCTTTTTGTATAGTAAAAAATCTGTCTGTATTTTCTCACTGAAAGAGGTCAAAATGGATTGTGCTAATCACATGGTGTAGAAAAACCAGGCTCAATCAAGAAACCTGAATTCACAGTGTGATTCATTTTAGTCAGCTACATCCAAAGTAATGCACAGATTAGGTAACAAAAATGATTCCTTGATCAATAGCTAATAAAAATTATTCACTGAATGATCAGTGAATTCTGAAAGTGAAATATGATATCAAAATTTGTATTAAAAAAAGCCCATAAAAAGTATGTGGACAGTCAGCTTTGACAAGTGCTCACTTACAGAGTTTTCCATAAGTAAGAACATACTTTTTTGCAATATGTGTGGTAGTACCAAAAAGAGGTAGTACTTTTTCACTGCCTTATCTGAAACAAACATATTTAAAAATTATGAAGAGACACACTGTCTCTCATGTAGTTCATTTTCCCTTTACCTGGCATCCAGGCTGCTGTTAAGGACAGGCTTCCTAGCAAAGGAAATGGCATCCTGCTGTGCCTTTCATGATGGAAGCTGTACAGTTACCAATCAGTAAACCAGAGCTGACACTACTAAATATTTTATAGAAGTTTCTAAAAAATGGAGACTGTTATAGTTTCTAGAGTCAGTGTGACTGAGATCTAAGTGATTAACTCCAGGACATTTCTACAACCATCCTTTTCCTTTTGTGATTATCTCATTAACAGTGGTCATTCTAAATTACCTAAAATCCTTATAAAATAAAAAAGAAATAGAAAGTATATGCCTGTCACTGACTATGTAATACTGCTGAATTTCCAGGAAAGCCCGATGATGAGTTGCTCAATTTCTATGGAAATGAGCAATGGAAATGACTAATGGAAAGATAAAGCAAGTATGTCCTTACTGGTTGTAAGAAATCTCTTGTCTCCTTTATCTTGCTGTGCACTATCAATTTTTTTGGTAGGAGGTGTGCTAAATATTCATGCTAAAAACACTAATGCCAAAATATGGATTTAAAAAACATTACCATGAAGTAATAGTGATAAGGAAGCCTAGAGATGATGACTTAGAATTGGAATTACAGCAGTATCTGAGTATCAGGTCTGAATTTAGTTTAGCTCTGCCCTTAAACTGTCTGCATTATAGACATGTAATTTTATGTACTTTCATACCTCATCTCCATCTCATGCTTCCTGTTTCATCCTATTCACCTGTTTCACCCATTTAGAATAAATGTTTTTGGGGCAATAGCTCATTTCATAGATGCCTTGATGTTAAACAGACCAAATTGTATTGGTCCTAATCCTAATTACAATATTACAACTAGGGAAAGGATAATTCACATCCAAATAATAAAGGGGTAAAGTATAATGAACCTTAAAAGGTCAGTGGTGATTCATACAGAAGGATAGAAGGCTGAAACCAGAATTACTCATCAGGATGGTGGGATTCATTTTAGCCCCAAAAAAGAAATCAAAGCAAGGTCTGCAATCAGATTTTAACGACAACAATACCAGGTCTGTGGAATTCAGACACTTCATTCAGGCAAAATTTAACACCAACGGTCTTGTAGGCTGGATCAACTAAAACATTGATACTAAAAGAGGATAGAAATTACTGGGTTTAGTATGTACGAAATGAATAGTTCACAAAAAATTAAAGCAGAGAGCTCTCTTGTGTGACTGTTTATTTCTTTGTGTTTTTGGCAACCTAATTCCTGAGGCTGGATACATCAGATTATCAGTGAATATTTAAATGTAATGGGCATGACAACAATAAACACAAGCTGCAGTTCAGAGAATTATTTAAGATGAACTTAAAACCTTTGCTTGTAGGATTGAGAAAAAAGGTTGAAATCTGTTGGGAGTTTGCCTTTATGGCTTGGAAGAGGGAAATGGACTTCCAGAGCACTGTATCATAAAGGACCTTATTCCTATTGCTCTCAAACCCAGCGAATATGAAGAAAGTGAAGAGACTTTCACTTATGTGCAGAGTGAAATGTGATACACAATGAAGGCTCAGGTCTGAATGATGCCTATCAACTTCTGTAGTTCCACTGGGCAGTGGCCCGTCAATCTTTGCACAAAGTGTAGTATCATACAGTGCTCTTACATAGTAGTCCTTTACAACAGAATAAAGGTGATGGTATCTTGCTTTGGTGAGTATGAAAATGACCAAAACTCAACCTGTGATAGACAATTTTCTTATATGTTGCCTAGTCAGCAATCAGAAAATGCTGTTTGTTAAACAAGGTGCTTTTTTTGATGCTGCCTCTTTACCTAAGCATTAATTGACCTTGAATCCCAAAGAGAGTCTCTAATTGCTGTGTGACTGCATATCTGCTGTCAATAATTCCGAATGATTGACTTCAATTTCTCACTGCTTGAAGTTGTGCTTTCTTTTCCCCTCAAATGTCCTTTTGTTCTTGATGTCATCATGTTCCTCCAACTGTGTGGTCTCTCCTTTATTTCACTCCAGCAGCTGCTTTGGCATTCTGAGTCTTCTGTTTCAGAAACATGAGTGGCTCTGCACATTTGTGTTGTGAATATCATGGCTTCAAACCCTGAAAGACTTTTATGTCCCAAAACATTAACTTTGCAGATTTTATCCTGCCATCTGATGTGCAATATGGCCCACAGATGGTACAGATGAAACCACCCTACAAGCTGTAAATGTTGATAGTCAAAATAAGAAGTTAGAAGAAAACATATAATTAATGTCTCTTCCTTTTCAAAAAATCAAAACAAAAATAAGTCTAGATAGTAAAAGAGTTACTGCATTAAAGCTACCAGAATAATTCTCACTCATTCAGTACATATCTCTAATTAAATTCAAACACAAATTTCGAGGGAAATCTAGACTGCAATTACTGGGATCAATTTAGATATAATTAAGTAATCTGAGTTCGAATTATCATAAGCTATAGCATAGTATTATACAGGCACTTTGATATGCTTTCAAATATCTCACAAACCTTTAATAACAATAATAGTTACTATCTAAATGTGTCCAGAGCCACATGGCAACATTATCTCAAAAGGACTGACACTGACATTACTTAATTCCATTACAATAGCAGAGTTGACATACACAGTACATAAAAATGTACTACTAAGAGCTGGCAAAGTGGCAAAGTTTGATCCTGAAGCCTGACCTGCTTTGGTAAACTCTCTTAAACTCTCTGATTCAACTAAATTTTTATCTACCTGTTAAGGGTCATATTATTAGCAACTTTATAAATGCAGAGATACCAAGATGTTTAGGCTAATGGAGGTAGCGTGTCTTCAGGTACTCCATGGCAGAAGCTCAGCTCTGAGCAATTCAAGCATGTGAATAGCTCTCTCAAAGACAACTGATGTAGAAATTCACATAAAATTTGCATTAAATCAGAATCAAAGTAGCCAGTGAACAACCCAGTTACAAAGCCTTATTTGGGAGATGTCTTGGTTTTGAACATTAAATAAATCTAGCCTTTTTAGCCTTTGGCTATAACCATGAGCTCCAGAACTTCCTTACATTTATTCTCCTGCCACAGTTGTCCTCATTTCTGGACCAAGCAGCATTTTTGCAGTGCCACACTGTCGCTGTGCCACCTCTGTTTTCTCCAGTGGGTATGGACAGTTTTTTTCCCTCCCACTTTTTGATGGGAAGGATGCTGGAACTTAGTGTTTTAGCCAGCAAGTACAAAAGAAAAGGATGTGAGAGAAGTACTGGACTTCTTTTTCTCTGTGTCACACTGCAGCAGGTTCCTGTCAAAGAAAATGAACAAACACTACCACTTTTTTGTCACTGTACTTTTTTTTTTTTTTTGGGTGTTGAAGCAGAAAGATAAAACACTTGTATCATAGCATAGGATTGAGCCCTATGGTCCCAAGAGATGAGAAAGACTTTTTGAAAAGCTCTCAAGAAATATGTCCTGTTAAAAGAGAAAAGGGACATACTTCATGCACTTGCTTAATAGATCCAAGGCAGAAGAAAGGAAATGCAAAATATTTTTTTCCCCAGTTCAATGGATATTTACCCTCAGAGCACCTGGCTATTTTTCTAGTCTCCTTCCCATGCTCCTGCTACGTCTGACCTTCATCTACACACCAAGAATCCGAACCCGCTTCTTCCCCACCCACTTGGACACAATTTACAGATCTAAATGTTCCAGTTCCTTCTGTTTCCAATTTCTCCAACACAATCAGACCCCCCTCATCTTTACCCACCTCAATTAAATATCAGACACAGTATCAGTTAAATTTAATATCAAACACAAATATATGCAGAGCGCCCTTTTCCTGTTGGCTTCCAGCAACCTCCTAACATGCTAAATCCCTTCAGCTTCTACTTCAGCACCCCTGGACCAGCTCCATTGCTAACTAAACCCAAACACAACCGATCGCCCAAATTTCAGCTCTGCCCACAGGTCTGACCACCGTGCACTGCAGGGTCGTGTCTCACAGGGCAGATGGCACTCCCAGTGCCATCTTCTGCCCTACCGGCCGCTGAGCCACGCTGAAAATACGACAGGGTTTTGACATTTCCTAGCTTGGCTCCTCTCTGTGCTCTTTCCCTCACAGACTGGAAGCACCCCAGTTCGCTCCGTCCTCAGGGAGTCTCTGCCGCTCCGTCCCGAGCCTCACTGCTCCCCACCTGCCTCCTCCCCTAACTCATGTCCACACTAGCTCCCGTTCCATCACCTCAGTCCCCGACACGACGCTGGCACCCCCCTCCCAGCCCGGCCGCCCTGGGGCACGGTCGGGGACGCTGCCGCCGAACACCCCGCACCTGAGCGCGGTACTCCCGCGGACACCGCTCGCTGCCCGCGCCTGCCGCCCCCCGACCCCTCTCCTCTCGCTGACAGAGCAGGAGGGGCGGCACCTGCGGGTCCGCCCCATTCTCCTCCCCTCGCCTCCCCTCCCCTCCTCTCGCCGGGAGAGAGAGAGAAACCGAGACCCGGAGGGGGAGAGAGAGACAGTGGCACCGAGGGCGCTGGGAGGGACTGCCTGAGCCAGTGCTTGGCGTGAGGGGAAGGAGGAGGAAATCAAAATACCAAAACCAAGCCCCCAAAATTTCAAATATTTAAATTTAAACAAAGAAGTGAGGGAGGTGTAGAAGGAAGAGTGCTTCAACTTTTTCTCTCTCTGCCCAGCAAGGTAAGGGAGCGACACGGGGCTTTGCTTCGCTTTCTCGCCGGTTTCTGGGAGGGCACGAAGGTAGCGGGATGGGGAGGCGGCGGCATCTCCGCTGGCGGAGCCGCGCTCGGCGTTGTCACCCCGCGGAGCGCAGCCCCGGGGCGGCGGCGGCGGGCTGCGGGCTGCCAGCGGCGCGGCGGGCAGCACCCGTGTCACCCGCCCCTGGGTGGGCTCCAGCCCTTTGTTACCGGCGTCTTGGAGCGGGGCGGGGGGGAATAACCCGAGCGGATGGGGTAGGGCGGGGGTGGGAGAAGCTTGGCCAGGGGGCTGCGGGAGCAAAGCAGCCGCCGTGGCCGGGCGGGCGGCGGGCAGCCAAGCCTCGGGACGAGGCGGGCGCGAGGGTGCAGGTGGCTCCGGCGGGGAGCGGGCGGGCGGCGAGTGCGCCCCCGCCCCGCGCTGCCACGCGGCCGGCAGAGGGGGCTCGGCCGCCTCGCCCTCCGCGGCCGCGGGTGGGCCGAGGGTGGGCCGCGGGACGGGCGTGTTTGGGGGCTTCTGGACATGTGCGGGCCGGGTTTGAGGAGGGAGGGGAGGGGGCGCCGGCCCCCCTCGCGGGGTGAGGGGCTGTCGCTGTGGCGGGGGCACGGCTGTGTCCCCGGGAGACGCGGCGGCCCCGACGCGCGGTGCTTCTACCACTGACTGATACGGGGGCAGCTGACTGATACGGCTCCTTTGCTCTTGGGAAGTAAGGGTAGAACGGGGGAAAAGCGGCTGGGACGAAGCCGGCGGCGGGTCCCCGCGGCGGCTGACAGATGTATTCCGGGGCCTTTAGGTACCGCCGGGTCCGGCCCTTCCCTCCCGGCGCTCCCCGAAACCTCCGAAAGATGAAAACTTTGTGTACACCACAGGATTTCGGCCAGCTCAGCGGGTGGGCCAAGAGTTGCTGTTTGTTTAGGCCCCAAGCCTGCAAATATTTATCCATATTCTGAAATTTAGGAATTATCAATGGTTAGATGTGTTTGAAGTGCGGAAGACTTTTAGTTACCCCGTGGAAAAATATTTCCCATGTCTGCTGCTTGTCAGCATGTTTGCTTTGAATACACTCAAGATAGGATCTTTTTTTACATTATTCCATTTGCCTTTCTTTGAATTGGTGCCTCTTCAGACTTTTCCACTGAATGATACTTTAAGTATTATTGAAATAATACTTCATATTCTTCATACTTCATTGATACCTTGTTACAGAGAGCTTTTTAAAATATGGAAATAAAAAGGCTGCTGACAAGAAAGCGTTGTGTCTTATTGCCTGACTAGGAATTACTGAAGCTTTATTTTTTTTACTGTTTGTTTTTTTTTTTTTTTTTTTTTTTTTTGTGTTTTTTTACTGGTTTTTTTTTGTTTATTTTTTGTTTGTTTGTGGGTTTTTGGTTTTTTGTTTTTTGTTTTTTGGGGTTTTTTTGGGTTTTTTTTTTGTTTTTTTTTTTGTTTTTTGGTTTTTGGTTTTTTTTTTTTTTGCAATTGTTACTCTTGTTTGAGAGGTGAAGCATAGTTCAGTTGCAGGTATAGTTATATATAGTTATATATGTGGCTTCTGAGACAGGTAAAGCTTTCAGCACTTTAAATACTGTAAGGCACACCTAAGTTTGGTTTTTATTAAGGGATATACCCTCTAAAGAGATACAAGGATGGGTCTTATGTTGATTGAAAAACTTATTACATATGTGCTAGTGGATTAAAAAAATCTTTACAGATTTTAAACATTATCCTGTTGAATTTGCTTGTGAGTACAACAAAAGCACTTATGAAGCTGGAGGATTAGCTTGTTAAATACCTCTTTGCAAAGGAATAGGGATTGTGTGAGTATTCTCAGAGCTGTTGAGAAATATTTACTTATTTGTCATTATTAACATTGGTGGATTTTGTACATATGCATACTTTTTCTCATGTATTCTCAAGTATTCCCAACAAAATACTCCAGAAAGTCAATGAATAATGCTCAATATGTGCCTACCTGTTTAAGTGATTGGGTTCTGAGCCCTGAAGGTTTAATTCAACATTTGCAAATACAGATTAAAAGTACAGTGTTTATTTCTGCTTACTGTTAGTAGTGTTGGTGCAAAACAATTTTTTTTAAAGGTGTTCAACAGGAAAAAAAATTAGCTATAAGAAACAATTTGTACATACCAGGAATTTTTATTGGCTGGTTTGGCTGTAGATAATGTAGCAATCATAAATAGTGAGGATTTTTTTGTAAGGCAGTTTTTAAATCCAGGATGTAATACTAAAGGAAATAAGTAGTAATAGGCAAGCTGATTACTGAGCTTTTACTGGGATAATTAAATTACGTGAAGTTTCTTAAGATCACATGAGCACATCACAGATGAAAGGAGGGGTGATCTGACTGTGTGAAAAGTTTGTCTAGAATTCAAAAAAAGCACATTTGGTTCAAGGTCTTCCGAAACACATAGCTACTGGTGTTGGTATTTGGCGGTTCAACAAGTCATGTCTTAAGTATTTTGCAGATACAACGTAAAAAAAATTTGGAGTACAATTTAGGAGACTCTAATTAGTTGCTATGGGATATAGAAAAATTAAACTATTTTTTTAAAGGAAAAATGTCTGTACCTTGAATCCAGTCACACTATGAATGCCGGGCTGTTTATTCAGTGTAAAATTAGATTCAGTATGATGTCAAAAATATACTCTAGGAAACCTTTTAGTGAAAGCTGGAAAAAAAAAAGATTGAATGCTTTTCTCTCTAATTTTCAGTGCTTCTAGGAAATTTGGAGTGGGCATAGGACTGTAAGGATTTTACTTTCAGTGGCGTAACCAGTTTTGTAGTATCTTTTATATTAATGTGTGGTTTTTAAAAGTGCTTTTTCTGCTTTGTACGGTTCTGTACCATATGTTTTGTATTTAATTCTTTGAATGACCACTGAAACACAGCCAACTTTGGGTAAATGTGGCAACTGTTAACTAGCGCTTAGCAACAGTGCACAATAATCAAGACGGGAAGTGAGGAAGAATACCATGTCTAATTGAAACTATGGGGGGCATTTAGCTAGGTAGGACATAATTAACAAAACATGGAGCTTGGACATGATATTAAGGCATCACATCTTGGCTCTTGCCAAAAAAGGATTGTGAAATTGACAACGTAAAAAAAACATTTCAGGTATTTTGCTTTACACTGTGGAAGAACAGCCTCTTTGAGATGTATGTGCTTTGCCTGTTCTTGCATAATAATTTCTTGCATGTAATGCAAAAGATGCATTTTCTTTTGTTTCTAAAACATAATTGTGAGCAGGAGAACTGTTGGGAAAACCAACAAATGAAGGAGTAATAAGCCTTGACATTCTGACAGTCATGTCTTTTACAAAATTAGTCCTGTGAACTGGAGTTCATTAGATATAGTAAGCAATTAAGAGATCTCTAATATCCTGAAACAGATTACAGCAGCATCATAAAACAACACTAAACTTTTACAATTAATGTGTTGTTATTTTTTTTCAGAATTGTTGACTTTCCTCAAATCCTGTCTTGTCAATACTTTCCTTAATACGTTAAGAAAAGTATTGCTGTAAGAATAAGTGTTCAAAATGCTTTTGCCTAATGCAGTTTCAGGCTTTATTTTTTAAAAATTCCAGACCTGATCATTTTGTTTCATGCTGTATTCTGTGTGGAGATACATTCATGGACCAATTTTATTTCTTGTATAACCCAAAGACATTTTGTTTCTAAGAACTCTGAAGATATCCTCACATAATAAAGGGAGACCTAGTGAATAAAGCTTCAGTGAGTCATTGCAAAAGCTTATCTGTAACTCTGAGCAAGCTACTGTAGCCTCTGTTAATGGATTTGAATTTGCAGGTAGGTAGTGAGAATGACCCTAAACCAAGGAGCCATTTTTTGAAGGTGTGTGTATTGGTGAACTATCCAGTAGCATTAGGCTCTTAATAAATAAACAGAATCATTAATGTTTTTATAATCTGGAAGTAAAAAACACAGGATATCTGTTGGAGGAACTTGTAGATGACAAAAATTTGGAACAGTGTTTATTTACAACGGTGACAGCTACATTTTGTACACTGTTGTTTTTGGCTTGGAAGTATCAAACAGAAATACGGAAAATTGTACAGAAATTGTAGGCTGGATTGATGGCCAAGGCCAATAGTATGAGGTTTAATGAGGTAAAGTGCCAAGTCCTGCTCTTGGGTCATGATAACCCTGGGCAACAGCACAGCCTTGGAAAGAGTGGCTGGAAATGTACACGGTGGGCAAGGGCCCAGGGATATTGGTTGACAGCTAGCTAAACATGAGCCAGCGTGTGCCCAGGTGGCCAAGAAGGCCAGCAGTATCCTGGCTTGTACCATACACTGTGGCCAGCAGGACCAGGGCAGTGTTTGTCTCTCTGTGTTCTCTACTGCATGAGGCTGCACCTTTAATCCTGTGTTCCATTTTGGGTCCCTCAATTCAGGAAGGGCGTTAGGTGCTGGAGCATGTCCAGAGAAGGGCAACAGAGCTGATGATGGTTCTGAAACACAAGTCCTGTGAGGAGCGGCTGAGGGAGGCAGGATTGCTTAGCCTGGAGAAAAGGAGGCTCAGAGGGGACCACCTTGCTAGATGGGTGTTGGTCTCTTCTGCCAGGTAACAAGTGATAGGACAAGAGGAAATTGCCTCAACTTTCATGAGGGGAAGTTTAGAATGAATATTGGGAAAAATTTACGCATGGAAAGGTTTGTCCAGCCTTGTAACAGTCTGCCCAGGGAAGCTGCTGAATCAACAGCCTTGGAGATATTTAAAAGAAGTGTAGTCATGGCACTTAGAGACATGGTTTAGTGGTGAACTTGGCAGTGCTGGGTTGATGCTTGGACTCAGTGATCATATAGGCCTTTTTTGATCTAAATCATTCTATGATTCTGTGATTCTAAATTAGGTTTGGTTTGGATGACTGCTGAAGCCTGGTGTTGTTGTCTGGTTTCTGTTGTCTTATTCTGTCACATAATAAGGTCACAATTTCTGTGAAATTCTTTTGGGACATGAGAGACCATAGAGGATTGTGTAAATTATTACTTTCACTGAAGTGTATTTAATGTTTTTCTCACTGAGTTCGCCTTTTAAGTTCCATGGCACTTCAGATGCTTAGTAAAGAACCTCCATATACTTGACCTGAAAATCTTGCATCATATACTGTCAAGTGCATTGGTTAATTTGCATTTAATTTTTTTTTTAGCAGTTACACTACACTAACTAATAAAATTTTCATAAAATATAAAAGATAGGAAGAACTATATGTTGTGACATAAAATCACCAGAAGAGTAAGAAGGTAGGGAGCAGCCTGAGTCAGTATGACAAGATATGATTGATTCATATTGGTCATGTAAGGTTTTAGAGAGGTTATTTTGAGGTAGTTTTTCAAACTGCTGGAGCTGTGTGCAGAAAGCAGTGTGGGCAGACCTAAGATACTGTTACTTAAGAGATTACCAGACATCTGTTGTACTGGTTCCATGAACAAGCCTGGAGTGACTAGTTTTTTGAAACACTGTGCAGAGATCCTCTTGTTCTCTGTCTCCTATCTCCATCACTGTTTGTAATTAGCTCTTTTCAAGACCCTTGGTATGATTTGATCAGAGCATTTGAGGCAAGTGAAGAAGTTAGTTACTGAATGTAACAGTGGTCTGAAACACACTCTATTAATAGTCTTCCTTTTTAAAATGAAGACTCATCTATGTGTCTCCCCAAAAGTGATAATATTTTCCTAGAACTTACAGTGTGAAGCTTCTTTAGATGGTTATTTTAAGCTGCTGAACATTTTTTCTGGTACTCCTGTCCTTTTGCACCAAATTCTGCTGCACCTCCCTCTGCAGCACCAATTTCTCTGTTGGATAGAGTGCACAGCACCAAAATTTCAGGGAAATCAGTAGCCTTTTTTGAAAGGCTCTGTTTATGCTGCTGATTTTCTCTAGAGCCGTAATAAATTTAATTTGGCTTCATGAAGAAGTGTTAATGTACATATGAAACATTTTACCTCTAGCATTCTGCATATTTGAGAGCTGTGATTTGTCCCTCCCCTTTCTTTTATATTGCTACCTCCAACTTCAAAACTTGCTTTCTTACAGACTCCCAGGTCTGTAGGGATAAGGAAACCTAAGTACAATTTTTCTGGGAGTGTGATAGTTAAATTGTGCTTTTCATTTGGTAGAATTCCGTTATGCCACCTCCCTTCCCCCCTCCCCTGCATTATTTCCAGCTGTCCTTTAAGATAGAGGTGGTCATATGCAATTGTAATGCCAATGCTCAGGGAGACTTGTGTATACTCTGAGTTGTATGGTCCCTTGTTGTGTTATCACTCAGGAGTAATTGAGTAATTAGAGGAGTGTTTGGAAATTGCTGTGAGCCTGATCCTCCACAGTCTTCTTAGTAAAGAGGAAATGATCACTTACTAAAAAAGTGAAGTGTGGCACAGCATTCTGGGCTTATTGAGATCCAAGCTCTTTCTCCATCACACCCACTTCAAAGAGATGGTGTAGTGGTAAGGAACAGCAAATGCAGATAGCTGAGCTCAGCTGCCTCTGATGCTGTAAGGGCTCTGGGCAGCTACCTCTTCACACTGGAACAACTGGTGAAATAGGGGTGCTCACAGCAACATTTTATAAATATTACTGTTGCCTGCCCATGCTCAGAATGATGAGCATATATGACAAAACTGTGTCTTGATGGCTTGATTTGGGATTTGCCTAGAGCCAAGTGCTCCGTTCCCTGTCCTGTGCCCTGTGTCGTTTTCCTGCTGGTACAGTACTTCACTGCTATTAGTTCTCTTCTTACTTATCTCCTTGGTGATAATGTGTTTCACAGTGTACGACTGCATCTTGGTTTTGCCATTCAGCAGAACAAGCCATCTACTTTTACTGCTTTTGTTCCTGCCTCACTGACCATCTCCCTGTGGCTTCTCAGGAAGGCTCCCAAACTGTGTTGCTTTGCAGCATTAGATGTCTATATTCTCCTGCTCTTTTACACTTTCAGTGCACTTTGAGAACAACTGTTTAATACAGGAAGCTTAATCTTGTAATTTCTTTAAACCACTTATACAGAATCAAATTCTTAGTGCAATTAGATGGTTCCTTTGGGAAGACTGCGAAACAGGTCTTGAATTTTACAACTCCAATGCACTGAATCAAGAAGTGGGAAACAGCTTCCTGCCAGTCATGTTGTATGTGACATTTAAGAACATGGTGGTTTCCCATTCTTGTAAAAAATGCTTTCAAAAAATCAATATGTATAGATAAGATGTTAAGATACTCTTGTTACTCTTTTGAATCTTAACCTCTTAGAGGGAAATTTCTGGTTGTGAGAACAATAAGAAGTTAGGTGGGTTAGCCAAGTGATCAGTACCACCCCACAGAGGAGCAGTTTTGAAGAAAATGTAGAAGAGAAGGGTGGGAAAGGCAAAGCCATCCAAGAACACTTTAACACCTCCAGACATGCCAGAGGCACACTGAACTACTATGGGATATTTAAAGCAGAAGTTCAGAGTGAAAAATATCCTCACAGTCCCTTTTGCAGCAGTTTTGGTAAATTTTGGCAGTTAGTGCCTGCCATTTTTTTTCAGTAGGAGAGTCAGCACTCAATTTCCAAGCCTTTTGAGCAGGATGAAGACAACTTATCTGCCACACTGTGGACTTGGAGGAAGAAGGTGAAATAACAATTATGATTATAGCAGATGTGGAAGGTGAGCTGGATTTCAAGGGCACAAAGATTAAAACATTAGCAGTCACAAACTTTTGTGTCAAGAGTTATGAAATGACAGGGCATCTAAACACACCGATTTTTTTGTTTTGTTTTGCTGCATTAACTTAGTAATACTCTTCTTTCTTACTACACATCTGAAAATGTTTTGGGTGCTGCATGGGAAATATGTAGGCAGTTGCCTTCTCCAAAGTACTCAAAGCTAGAGAGTATACTGTGTATGTTTGTGCATGTACATATATATACACATATGAAAGGGAAGAAGACATGAATTAGAAATGCTGAGGTCTAATATCCTACTGGTCCAATACATTAGTGGGTCTTTGAAGAAGATTATTTTTTTTTAAATGATTGACTGGCTGAGATGATTTATACTGGTTTTTTGTGTTGTTGACAGTTTTCCTTTAGAGACCAGAAGTTCTTAGTGGGTAGTAGATGTGCCACTAGTAATGTTATTCAAAACAGTATGCCTTGGAAGCTTTTAAACAAAGGCCACCACCACAAAAAAAAAACCAAAAAAACAAACCACAATTGAATTTTAAACAGCAGATGTGACCTTGTGGCAGAAAAGCCTGAGAAGGAAGGGGAGAAAAACGATTCTTTTGGCTGCTCTCAGCTATCATAATGAACAGTGTTGCTTGTTGACTGTCCAGCTTGGCTGTTTTATTGAGAGAAGTCTTGTTTCTGCTGTCTGTGCAGATAGATGCTCAGTTTTCATCTGCTGCACAGCTGACTGGCTTTCTGTCAAGCTTGGCTTTGGGGTGATTCCAGTTGTCACGTGGATTTGGTGTAGAAGGAGGGAGGCCATGCTTGCAATAGGAGTTAAGCACTCCCCTACACAGTGCAGTGTAGGTTTTCAGCTCCATTTGCTGTCACTGTAGTAAATCCATTTCTGATTATGTGCTAAAGCCAGACAGATTAACTGCCAAGTTGAACTTGTGAAGTTGCATATGTGTTGCCAGAGTCCCTCCTGCTGGAAAAGGCAGATCTATATAACCTGTAGACTTAGAACAGTTGAAAATTCATCCTAGCATTGTTGCTTTGATGTCTGTTTGAAAACAAAAAAACATGTTTGCTTTTGATTACCATGTTTTAAGGATGCTGTCCCAGCAGTGTAATAAATGAGAATTGGATCTGGGACTTAGTTTCAGTAAAAGACAGTGTTCTTCCAGATGCTTTTAAATTGAATCTTCCTGTGAAAATGGGCTCTACTTCGAATTCAATAACATGCAGTTCAGAGGTTTAGGGCTGAAAAAGACAGAGGAATGCAACAGATGCTGCATAGTTATGATACTTCTTATGTTGGATGATGCTGATACTTTAAGCTTGTGTTCTCTATCCTGATTCACTATATAAACAAGAGCAGCATGAACCTCAGTGTATAACCTTGACACAACTGGATCTTTACTTTATAGGTCACTAACAGTTTGTCCAAATTGCAAAAACTGTGTGTTGGGAAACAGATGAAATATTTGCATCAATAAATTATTTAATTTCCTTTAGCAAAAGTTGTTTTGTGCCTTGGGCTTTTTATTTTTAAGAAACAGATCTCCAGTCCTTGATTCTTTGTACTCTAGCTGAGAATCGCTGAGATCCTCACAGTTAGATCTGACAGCATAATAAGTCAAAACTATCAATGCAGATCAGCCATGAACCAAAATACATCATAATATTTGTTGTTTTAATGGGATTTCCAAAATGGCCCTGCCAAGAGTGTGAGTTTGGACCGGTTGACCTTCAGAGTTCTGGTTTGTTGTAAAATGGGTAGTACAAAACCCATAAAACTTGGCAGTATTACCTATTGGTAAGATACAGCTTCCTGAAAAAATTCAACTGGCCCAAGGCCTTTGCAAAAATACTCAAGGAACAGGCTACTGGCAGCCTGAAGTGTTTTGGTAACCTGCTTTCCACTCTTCTTTCTGGCCATTTTTCTGCTATGTGCCAGATGCGCTTTCTGTATACCTTCAGAAATGTGTGCTGGTTGCACATCCACTCACATGCATCGACAGAGAGACTCCATGAGTTCTGCTACTGGCGGCTCTCTGCTGGTTTTGTCACCCTGGTGGATAGCAACAGAAATGGTCTGGCGATTGAGGCATCGCTGGGCACGTGTTAATAGGAAGGCTGCAAAGCTCGAGTGATTCTGTAAGAAGTTGTTTGGCCTGTCTGGGATGGAAGATTGAGTATCAAAGGGTAATAATGGTACCTGATGGGTTGACATTGTTGCATTGTCTAAATTCAGTCTGTCTAGATTCACATTCATAATTGAATGTTTTACTCTAAGGAGTAAAAACTCGGAATAAGCCCAGAGTATGAATTTTAAACCTTTTTCAGGGCTAAAATAAAACATGTATAAAAAGGAGATACTTGTTATTTCAGTCAATCACTTCTACTACTTATTTTGTTAATTAGTGAGATTTAGGAACTGCAGTTTTCAATGACATGCTCTCCAGCATCTTTCTGTTGAGTTGTATGTGTGTCCATATGTTTTATTTTTCTGGACATATTGATTCTTATGTGATGATTCACTATGTGGGTTGCAGTTTCTCCTTGACATATTCTAGCTGAACACTCCATATGTAGAGGAAAACTGGCCAAGTGTGGAAAGAAGGGGGTTGTGCTTTTTTTGTTGCAATTATGAAAAGAGGAATGGAGGCTGGATGATAAAATACCTTTTCCTGTTTCAAGTGATTATCTGAATAAACCGTAGGAGATCGAGGTTTTGTAAAAAAAAAAAACATAAAAAGGGAGGGTAAGAACTAGACATTTGCAACTGCAGATTGAATTTTCTTTGAGAAATTCCACCTCAGGAAGAAGCTGACTGGCAAGTTAACAAGAGCCAGAAAGCAGAACTTTTTTTATGATTCATTGTCCCAAAGACAGAAGCAAGTGCATTTTGAGGCCATATGCCTGGAAGGAGGCTGGCCTCAGGATGAATTAATTGAAACAATTCTCTCCTCCCTGTTCCAGAGTGCAGTTCATGCTGAGAGAGACTGATAAATTTCTCATTAGGAAATGCTTGTTGAAAATGTGGTCTACTCTCTGTGTTGTCACACTGCTTTTCTGATCTGGAATAAATTACATAAACTGTGTTCCTTTCAGCCAGCACGCAGAGATAAGAGAATGCACGGGTGAATCTTGTGTCCATTCTGTTATGTGTGCCAGGAAAAATAGCCTCAAACTAAATATATAAGCAGAAAATTGTTTTAAGAGAAATGTCCCCTTTTAACACTTTTATGTCAGACTGGGGAGTAAATGGTTAAATGCAATGCCACCATAATAGGCACATGAAGGATAACACTCAGTTTTTGATGTTCTTCATTTTGGAAATGAGGCATGCAGTTATGTATTTGCAGTTTTTTACTGGCTTACCTATCCCTGTAGGTTATCCCTTTTGTAATTGCTTCTCTGTTTCTATGGATAAACTTATTTTTACTTAATAGAGCTTTTAACTGATGATCTCTGTTCTTTACTTTTCTGTTCTTCTGCCCATCCTTTAATGACAAGTAGTGCTATTATGATTTTAATAAAGACTGAGGAATGTTCTTATGTTTTGAACAATGCCTATTGCTATTATATTTTATGGCAAAAAGGGGGACTTGTTTGGATCATTCACAGATACAAGGTTTATTTTGCTATTGAATGGCTCAGTTCAAGGTAAAAAGTCAAGTTAAACTAAGTATTATAATAAACTGTTTTAGAAGACCTAGAGTTCTAAACTAGCAGTTTAAGAGATGGAGAATCCAAAGAAAATCTGTTGTGATTTTTCTAAGAAAAGGATACTGGAATGCAGTTTCCTCAGACCTCATTTCATAGAATCACAGAATTATTGACAGAGATTTGAGGTAAGCTTGTGTCCTTTTACATTTCAACCAAAAAACATGCAATGTGTCTGGAGATACCACCTAGGCCAGGGAATATGGAAATTTCTTTAGTCATTGAAGAAAAAAGCATGATGGTTTATTTAAGAGGGAAAAAGAAAACAACCTTGCTTTCCCGTCTTAGGTGGTTCTCTTTCTCTTACCATGGCAGAGTGGTGTAAAGTACATATATTTAAGGGAAAACACCTCTTTTAAAACTATAATAAATGCCTATGCAAAGCTATAATGTATGTTTTACTCCCAGATGATGGTCTGTGTATTAGCAGGTAAAGAGTATGGAGCTTTTGCTACTGTGGTATATTCCACACCATTTACACTGATGCATGAAAAAACCAAAACTCTTGCAGTCCATAATTAATGTAATATTCATAGAGAAATTGCTAACTTGCATTAGAGAAGAGTTATAGTTTTATGTCTTATTTAGCCAAAGTCTGAATGTGTTAGAAAAATAAGTATACTCATTCCTGAATAACTCTGGGATGACTATCATTGCTTGCCTGATTGGAGAGACTAATTTTGGTAAAGAATTGGATTTAATATACAGGTCTCTTGTTCAGCTGTGAAGAGGCCAAGAAAAACAGCCGTAAAAATGTTGATGTTGGCCATGAATTTACATAAATAATGTGGTAAATAAGTATGATTTGTGCTGATAAAATTGAATCAGTAATCAATATTGATACAATAAGTAATATTTGGAAACAATAAAACAGTTAAAGGTGTAATGCCAAGAAAGAAAGGGAGAGGAGGTGTTCCCCCCACTTCTCCTGCAGATGTTCAGAACAGGAAGAAGCAAGAGATAGCTATTACTAAATTTAGTTGGAAGAGAGGAGAATTTGGTTGGACACCAGTAAAATGTTAATTATATGAGATTTGTTGCTTTAATGTTAGAACATAATATTGGCTTATACTATACCAGCTTGGTGCGCATGTGTAATCCAAGAGGTGAACTAAAGGACACCGAGGAAGAGTAGAGGCCTTCCTCAAAGAAGACCCCCAAATAGTGATACGACCCCCTAAAAGCATGGTGGAGCATGCTTGGTAAAGGTGATGATGAGGGCGGTGATACAAGTGTGACGAATCGAAAATGGGAGGAGATGGTAATGACATAGAGCATAAAAAGGGAAATTTTGGCTTGGCAAGCTTGTACGTGAGGTGACGGGGGTCAAGCCCTGCACTGTTATTTTTGCTTATGCGCTATTATCAGAACCAAATTATTCCTTATTTTAACCAAACTATATTGTCAATATTTCAAGTGTATTCAATTTTGTATATATTAAGCGACTTAATTAAAATTGCTGTTACATTTGATTTTGTTTGGTTTTTTTTTTTAATTGGATAATTAGGCAAATATAACAATAACAACTTCCTTGCTTTCACATGCATACTCAGGGTGATATTACAATGTAGACTTGGGTCTGTGAAAGATCTGGTTTTATTTCCAAATTCTGCCACTGAGAGATGGCACATGGCTTCTACATGTCTCAGATTCCCTCTCGCTAAACCAAGGGTGTTCTTGGCCAGGGAGTTTTTGAAGCAATATAGGATAATAATGATTTACTGTTAAGGTCTTTTATGGCTGAGCCTGGAGGGCCCTTAGTTCAAGTCTCCTGCTCAGGTCCTTGAGCTGCTAAAGCTTCATGCTTCTGTCAGAAAGCTTTAGACCTCAAAGAACAAATGGTGTTCCTGGCATACATACAAGCAGCTATTTGGCTTTTGTGTTCAAACCTTCTGTTTAATTGCAATTAACTTAATTTTGATTAACTGAATTTAGACATCACAGTCTCTAGTTTGCCTGTGAAAACGATTTGCCGTGTGCAGAAAGCCGGGGCAGCGTCTCCACTGAGGTGACTTGATGGTGAAATGGATTCGAAAGTCCAAGGCCTTTGGTCAGTGAAGCAGCCCACGGCCCGTGTTTACCCACCATGGTGGTGGCCACCAGTATCTGCACTGGTGTCAAAGGAGTACGTGAAATACCCAGTGAAAATAGCTGTGTCTTGCAGAAGGTCTTCAGCTGGCTAAAGCAAGCAGCAGTTGAGGAGGGAGTAAATAAAGCTCTTGCAGACCACATGCTGTCACAACCTTTCCCCCCCCCCCCCCCCCCCTTTTTTTTTTTTTTATTGGCCATATGTTTTAGTAGTCTAAGTATGTGTCAGCAGTAATCCAGGCTCTGTGCTTTTAAAGGATGATTACCCAGTTTGTTGCTGAAGTGAGACTTTTTCTTCCCCATTTAATTAATTTCTGTGAGGGTTGTAATCGTAAACCTTTTTTTTTTTCTTCTTTTTTTTTTTTTTTTAATTTATCATAGATTACTCTTTGCGTGGCTAAATTTAACTCCCATCTATTTTTGCTGGCTGCGGGTCTGTTCCCGGTTGGTATGATTGGTGGGGGGTCAAACAAACCGGTTTGTTCCCTGGATGCTAATCTGAATTTCAGAGGCGCTGTCCTTCACCCCCGGGCTCTGCTCCCCTCCCCCTACTCCCTGATCTCTGCAAACAGCTTCTTCGGGTCTCTTTTTCCCCTCCATCCCACCCCCACTCCAGCCCTTCTTTCCTCCACTGGCTCACCAGAATAGTAAATGTTGATTATCCTTTCCTACTCATCCCATACCCCAATTCTCACTTAGGGTGTTTGATGTACTGGAGAATTAATGCTCCTAAAATTCAAATTATTTAAAAGCTCGCTGGTCCCTGTGTTGTATTAAAGATATCATGGTGCTTTTTGAGAATTAAATTTTATGGATTTTCATGGGTTAAAGCAGGTACAGGGATTTCTGATGAGTTTTTAAAAAGTGGTGACCTTTTGTCAGGGTGTGATGAAGGTCATCTTTGTTTTATACAAAATAGTGATTGGGAACTCCCCTCTTTAGGGAGTAATTTCTCAGGTCACCTTGGCAGAACAAGGAGGGGTTACTAACTAGCATTGGATCCCTGCTTGTAACCCGTCTTCATGGTAGTTCCCATAGCATGGATACAGTTAACCTCCTTCTTGCCTTAAAAAAAAAAAACGTGGCTAGTGGGCTTGCAGAAAGGCATTGTCCTTGCTCAGAATAAACCCTCCTACCTGATATGTGGAAAATAAACAAACCCACAAACATACCGCCCCAGTAGATTGAAATGTATGTGTGTCGGGGAGGAGGGGAATAACACGTAGGAAAAGATTTATGCCTTCCTTTGGGTTGTTGCTTGGTAACAGAAAATGCCTCTTAAGCCTATTTTTGGAGAGGGGAGGGGTGAAACTTGATTCAGTGACCATCTGTCCCAAGCTGGTTGATTTCCTGTTGAGCTCTCCTTTGTTTCTGTCAAACAATTGATTCTTACCCTTTACAGATAAGAATACTGTTGGTGACATTGCCCTGAATCAGCAGGTTGCCTTGTGGCAACCACAAAACAGATCTATTAATTTTAGTAATTTTTTTTAATGTCTAAGGGATTTTGGTTTTTTTTTTGGAGGCTACTGACTGGATTTACTGGGATTTATTTATCTATGTTGTGGTTTTGGTTTTTTAGGTTTTTAGCTCTTTGGGAATGCCTGCAGTACAGTAAGCAGATGTAATATATGTACTTGAAACATTATTGGAGAAGATGTAATAAGCTGTTTTTTCACTCTGAAATTGTTGGGGGAAAGAAGTCATGGTTTTGGGCCCATTAAGCCTTTTGTCAGTGGGGGGGAAGCAGAAGTTAATTGAAGTCACTATTCAAGAAATCCCCACTGTTTCTGTGAAAACAAAACCCAGATTCTTGATTGCAAATGGAATATTTGCTATTGTTCTTGCTTAATTGTCAGAAAATCATTCTCTGTTTGACTGCCTCCTGATGTCTGATGTTTGCTTAGTAGTAGTGTGCTGGATAGATTTGAACTCGAGTTATTTTTAAGTCATCTGTTTTATTTATATTGCAGAAGCCCGTATTTTTCCTTTAGTTTTATGCATGCAGGGTACAAGGCCCATGCATATGCCAATATGTGTGTGTCCTCTGTAGCTGCGATTATTTAAAAGCATTCCAATGCCGTTTTCTTCCCTGCCCTGATTTTCAGCATTCAGAGAAGCATTTCATAGTTCCAGGTATCTGCTGCTGAAGGGGAATTAAGGCATGTGTGACACAAAGAGACAGGTAATATATGCAAAAAACCTAGTGAAGTCCCCCAATGCAGTAGGAAAATGATAGTCACTGTTATTTCCTTCAGTCATTGAGCCTTTTTCCTGGAGTATTTCCATGATGTTGTGTTACAGAGGAGGGTGAGAAGGAAAGACTTTCAATACAAATGTCTTGGCATCTTACAGGTCTTTGCTTATTTGAGTTTAGCCTACTGATCACTCAGTAGATGAAATTTGGAGGTAATTTCTAAAGGTCACTTCACAGACTTTGAGGTGTTAGAAAAGTTAATTTCCCTTTCTCTTCTAATTTTCCCATGTGCTTTCCAGATTGCTTTCCACAGGTAGGGGGCCTGTTGCCTGCAGCTTTCAGCATGGTCCTGCATGCGTGTGGATTCAGCTCTTTTGGAAGCCAATGGCATTATGCCTACTGAACAGTGATTTAGTGAATGTTGGGTCAAGGGATACTTGTGAGATTTCCATCCTTTCAAAAGAAAGTTGTATCTGTGATTTGTCTCAGTAAGAGAGGTTCATATGAAACCATGTGAATGAGCCTGTGGCTTGTGGTCCATCAGCCCTTGGCTCCTTGTTGCCCATTTCCTCACCCCAGTCTCAACCTTTCCCCCTATTTTGCTGCTGTTTGTTTGGAGCATGCTGAGATCAGGCAGAATAACTGATCCACTTGAAAAACAATGTAGTTCTCCAGGTTACTTTTCAGCTGGATGAATTCCTTGATCCAGTTTACCCACTGAGTGGCATGCCAAGCTTGACTGGTGCAGTGTAACACAATGGGGTGGAAGTGATCAGTACTGAGTAGATTTATTTTATTTTTTCACAAACCACTAGTGCCAAATGCACTGTAAAGTGTTTTTAAACATACATTCTCTTTTAGGTTGAGAAATCCTACTTTGGGATTTTACAGTGGACAGGTGTAAAATTAATTGAACCTGTGTATGTGCTGCTTTTTGCCTTTTTTTTTTTTTTTTTTTAGAAAGTGATAGGTACCACCAACATGCCTTTTGGGTATCTTCAGTCTGTCTTGAAATTATACTGAGATCAAAAAAATTATTTGTAGAACTAGTGCCAACTAGGTGAATGTTGACCTGAGATTTTAAACTTGGCAGTGAAGAAACTGTTCTGAACTGTGTTAAGAACTGATGAAATTTTGTTTCTTCCTGCAGAGTTATTTTCGTGAAGGGAAAAAAAAACCCTGGAAATTTTATTTCAGGCTTGAAAGAAATGAAAAATGAAGCCCTGCTCTAGATACTTGGAATACATTTTTTTTCTGACCTAGAGAAGATGATGAGTGGTTGTTCTTATCCAGATTTTCTCGGAACTCTTAAAAGAGCATTACTAAGCTGTATGACTCAAATTGTAGGGAACTGACAAAAAGTCCAGTTCTTCCGGCATCTGGGGCAAGCAGCTGAGTCCATGACCTGTGCAGATGACACAGCAGTTAGAGTACAGTCCTGCACTTGTCTCTGTGCTTTCTCTGCCTGGCTTATACTGCACTTCTCACCTTAAAACAGATCTGAGGTGCCCTTTGTTCCCAGATAAGAGCGCCTCCAGATCTGCCAGTCAGAAGGCACAGCACCTGTAGCTTACCCTACACACAGTAATTCTAGAAAGGGAAGTTGGTAGAAGACTGGCATCTGCTTGCATTCACCTTCTCATATTGCTTTTGAAAGGATGGAATTATTTATTATTTTTTCCCCACCTGAATGCAATCGACCAGAGTCTGAAGAGCCACTATTCAATGTCAGGGTGTTTGGCAGGGGTTTTCTTTTGGTAGCGAGAGCACAGAGGTAGGGTCATGATGAACTGCTTCTCCATGCTCGGTGAGTTCATTGTATGTGCCTCAGGTATTATGCTATTGTCACGTCAACGTCCCTATTGCAGTTCTGACTCAGCAGCCATTTACAGAACTGACAGCAGTGCCACCCTTAGTTTGAGAAGTTTGAGAAATCTTCCTCTCTTGTGATAAAAAAGCCTATTTGTGGTTTGCAGGACAGAGTTTGGGCACTGTAGCAATGACTTTATGCTGTAAGAATAAGAATGATGTGACCTTTCCTCCCCGGCCAAAATCCCCAACTCCAAAACCATGTGCATCACAAGTGCAAGTGCCAGGCTTCCCTTCTAGGAAGGTATGGCTGTCAGCACCACCGACAGACTCTTCAGGGAGGAAGCAACAAAGAAAAGGTTTTTAGAGAGCCTTTTGTTTCCAGCAAATAGCTTTCTGAAATTACAAAGTTGAAACTTAATTTTGGAAAGGAAAAGCCCCATGTTCTTCAGTAGAGTTACATGGCCAATTACTTCCTAGTGTACCACAGCCCTGTTCTGTGTTAGAAGTTACTGCTTAGGTGAACACCCGCCTTTAAAACAGCTCCAGACCTAGGACATAATGGGCTGTGCTCATCCTCTAATCTTTGCTTAGTGTTCTGAGGCCTAAGCTAATGTCTCAAAACCTACCTTCTGCATATTTCTGACTAAAATGTGCTCTTTTGTAACCTGCTGGCTCAATGTTCTTGTGAGTGCGCTTTCCTTTGTAGAGATGAGCCCATTTCCCATTCAGGAGTGGGGAATAGCCACTCCCATATATATCTAAAAAACATGTGAGTGGATCAGAAACTTTTCTTCCATACATAATAACTGGTTTGATTTAATCTTGATCTTATTTTTGATTTAACTTGTAAGTTGCAGTTGCCTGAGATACGCTGCTGCTTTGCTCTATGATCAATGCTTTAAAAGTATAACTTTGGTGTTTACTAATAATGTTTAATATGATCCAGACATTTCATATAATGCATTCTAAAACCAGAGAATCTGGACTATTGCATGTTAAACAAGTGTGGCCTCTGTCTGGTACTGCTTTATATATGTGGGTAAAGGGCTGCAGAAGACTGCAAATAAGTGGAGGATGGAACTCTTACGTGTGTCTATGTTATCCTGGAATGGCAGTTTCTGTGAATGGAAAAGAAATACCTTATCAGTTGAAAAAGAAGTGAACCAATGTAAAGCAAGGCAAGGCCAGTGTCTCTGAACTACTGTTACTCTCCAGGCTTTTTGACCTAAGATTTTTGTCATCACATAATGACCAAGTAGAGCAATACTTCTACTTTTTCTTTCCTTAGCTGAGCAAAGATATGTTCATTCTTTCCCCACCCTTGTTCTCATGAGGTCGAATTTCTTGCTCATTTTTCCAGTGGTTTTGCCTGGAGGTTTTTTTGGATTGTTTTCCTAAGTGACTAGATAGAGGCAAGGAGTAAGGGGACTGAACTAAAATTAAACCAGCTAAAGCCAGCAGCTGGGAGATCTTTGTTCTGTTCAGTCTTGACCACAAGCTTCCCAACAGACATTGGTGGGGGTAGGGGCATGGATCTCAATTCTTTATCTTCTTAATTTTCTTCTCCCCTTTCATAAGTAAAATGGAAATAAAGTCTTACTTAAATGAGCAGCTAAATTCTTCTTAGTGTTGGTGTTGAATTAACATACTCTGTAAAGCCTGTAATAAACTGTGGGCTTACAGAAATACCCTGGGAGGATGTGTTGACTTTTTTTTGTTTTGTTTTGTTTTGTTTTGTTTTGTTTTTTCTTGCAGTACATTTGTTTAAAGCGAATTATCTAAGTACCATGGAAGTGTTTCGTTTTACTCTTCTTTTTGGAATGCAATTTATTAGTGATATCCAGAGGGGTCAACAGCATAAATAATGTTTGTTTCAAGTCCTGTTGGTTGCAAAGGAGGGGGGTTCACAGTGAAGAGCTGTTTTGTTTGGTGTGGCTGATGAGGAGTGAGGCTGGAATTGCTCATAGCTGTCATTCAGGTTTTGTTTCAAAGTCCAAGGACCTACTGGGAAAAACAAAAAGCTAATGAAAGCTGACTGTATTTCAACCCAAACCCTGTGGAATCCAAAATGATGTCCTGACACTGTGTGTATTCTTATTCTCCTGCATTCCCATGGTTACTAAGGTAACAGGTTTTTAGAGGCTTTACATCTTCATTGTCAAGTATTTGCTACACTTATTGTTGCTGTTTGCAGATTAGGGCAATTTAAACAATGCCTTTTGAAATGGTGACCAGAAAAAATACCAAAAGAAATATAGTAGAAATAGATGTAATGAATCAATTACCTTCCCTTGTGTAAATTTTCAGTGCTACATCTCAGAAGCTACGCACAAAATGTCACACTGGTTTAATGTAGGGATTTTAGGCAGAGGAAAATGCTTTTGTGGCTTTTTTAATAGCATGTTAATTACAGAACTCCAAATACAGATGTGAGGAGTACCAAATGTGACTTAGTGCCTTTGTTTGACTACAGAATTGTGAAGAAACTGAAGTTTGTGTTTGTGTCAGGGTATTGTCACTCTACTTGCAGTACATCTGAGACAGTGACCCGGATCTTGTAAGCTGTGTTATCTACTGCATCTGTGAAATCATACTTGAAAAATTAAGCAGCTGGTGAAAAAAAAAATTACTTCTTTTCTAACAAAGAAAAAGGCAGAACTCTTGAACACACTTTATTGATGCTCCTCTGTCCATTTAGATCAAGCAGAAATATGCTCATTCACATCTTCATTGTAAAAATGGATTATAGATGAGATGGTCAGGCTTGTATCTCCAAGAAAACGATATTTAAATTAATTTAGTATCTGCTGACTTCTTGCAAATTAGTGCATTGCTGCAGCAAAAATCTTTAGCTTTTGGGCCATTAAAAAAAAATTAGTGAAAGTAGTGAAGTCTTTATGTCATGATGATTTGTGCTGTGCAGCTGAGGTATGATACATAATAATTCCACTTTGCCTGACAGAAATGTTTCTAGTTGAGAAGAATCCTGCTAGACAGGGGAAATACAGGTACTGTTCTCCCTGGGTGTCCTTGAAACTAGTCTTTTGCCATAGACTCAAGAGCCCTTTATTGGACAAACCCATGCAGTGGGTGAGATCCCTGTGCTGCTGAAGTGAATCACCACCAGTGTCCGTGCTGGCTTCGTCTGGGCAAGACTCAGAGTATGCCCTCAGACCACTTTTTTAATAAAGGTGGGTTATGTGAAACAACTTTATTGCTGCTTATTTGCAGCTAAATATAGTTTCTTTGGAAGCATAAGTGGTGGTGGTGGTGGGGGCCCTGTTGAGCACCATTTTATTATGGTTTTGCAGATGCTGCTGGCGGTGCTTTGTGCTCAGCCAGGCATATGCCTGGTCTCAACCATTTGTACCCCCAATATCAGCAAGAGGTAACTTCCTCGAGGCAGACAAGACTTAGGAGTCTAGTGTTCAGATAAGTCCAGAGCAGATTACCCCAGAAAAAGGGAGGTGACAGATGGGTGGCTGACGCCAGAGGGGTGAAGCCGAATGCAGACTGAATTAGTCCCTGCAACCAAGGACAGAAGGTGCTTGGCACGCAGCTCTCACAAGTTATCATTTTAAAGTGTTTGTAGGGAAGCCTTTAATTTGATTAGGTCATTTCCTTAATAGTTTTGTACTTGTGGTTGTTACATTGCGCTGGACAAAAGTGTGATTTCACATCAAAATGGCTGTTAACATTTAGCTTTACAATAAGCCATGACAAGATTTAAATTTTTTGATATATGACAAGATTTAAATTTTTCTGGTACGTACAAAAAGCTAAATTAATGAATGTATATGTATATATGAAAATAGGTATACTTTTGTGAGAATACTGAAGGAAAGGCCATCTACCTTCCATCTCACTTAAAAATATGTGTAATGCATAAAAGAAATAAGGTGTGCAACTCAAATTATGTAGTGCATCATATAAATACAATTATTTATTAAATTTTTAATTTTGTTTTTATGGGGTCTTTTAAACTTGTTTAAACCTGCTGTTATACTTTCAGCATTTCTTTGAGTTTTTTGAAAGTTATAGAACAAGAGGGGAAAGCAAATTTATTATTAGTGCTTTGCAAAGCTTTTGAGATTCACAGCTACCAGTATTCTACATGTGTCAGTTGTAAGCTTACTAGGAAGGCTTGTAAATTCCTTAGCTGGAAAAAAAAAAAAAGTCTCTGAAGTGTAAGGTTTTTAAGAACAGACCTGAATGCAGAAGTGTCCACGACAGCTTGTTTTTTTAAAAGAAATAAAATAGAAAAGTCATACTGCTGTTTGCCAAACTTGGGATAAGTCTGAAACATTGAAAACTAATGTGGCAGGAGGCTGTAACACCCTCTGGCAGAATTTTTCTATCCTATAATAAATATCTTCCTTTCCTACTGGAACAGAGATTAACACCCACCCATCTCTGATGTATGGAGCGTTTCAGAGGAGTTTGGAGGGGACCTTCACTTTAGGGAGCAGGGAGGATATCAGGGTGCTTTGTTCATGCTTTGGCATTCCAAATCTGACCAAAGATCATTTAAAAGCATTTGTATGGGCCTCAAAGGAGCCTTCCATTTTGCTAATGAAAATCAACCCCGCTCCTTCTTTCTTTTGGTCCCCCATCCAAAAGGCAGGAGCAAGTCTTGCACAAAAACATCATTTTCAACCCATTTTTTAAATCAGTGCTACCTCTTCTGGTTTGTGGGTTTTTTTTTTTTTAGGCATGATTTTGATCCCTTTTTGGTCAACTATTTATTTCCACTTTTATTTCCTGTTGAAAACTTCTCTTTCATGATAATCTTAAGAAAGGTTTCTGTTGGATAGGCTCCTTTTTCTTCAAAACGATTATTTCAGACAAACTGAAAGATGTTAATAAAATTATATGAAACTTAAACTTCAGTGAGTGATTAGGTAGATGTTCTTCCCTTCAACGTGTTGGTCACGGATTAGAGTCCAAGGGATTCTACTGGGTGCTTCATAAGTAGGAGTACCAGTCTTGACAGTGAATTTGAGATCAGAGTTTGGCAACCTTGATTTAATATTTATTTTTTTAAGCATTGTGCTTGTTGTTGTTTTTTTAGTTTTGTTTTGTTTGTTTGGTTTTTTTTTTTTAATGGAAGATGTTTGAATGCCCTTATTTCTAAATAACAGCCAGAATAATTTGCTTCTTACTTACCTCTAGATCTTTCAACACTAAGTTATTACCCTTCATTGAGGAAAAGGGTATTTTACCTCAGTAAGAACCAACTGTGGTTGAGCACCAGAGAAAACAGGAGAGGTTTCTTTTTCTGTATGGTTTGGCTGTTAAAAGCAAATTGAATTTAAGCTCTGAGTTGACTTAGCTGTTTGCATTCTTACAGATGGCATAGGTTTCTGCAGTTGTCCTAAAAGATTGTGGAGACTGAAAGTGTGGGTAAAACCAGCAAGATTAATTAGTTGCTGGAATGTTTAGTGTGCTCCTGACTCCAACAAGGGAATGACTTTTATTCTTTGTGGATAAAAATAACTTAATGCTTTAGCAGACATATAATTTCTAGACTAATTGCATAGTATTTATAACCCATAAATGAGTTATAAATTTGCATTATTTGTGGCAGATGCAAATTTTTTCTCCTGAGCCATTAGGCAGCCTACCAGTTTATTCCCATTGACAATGATGGCTGCTGAAGAAGCACAGACATTGCAGGATCAAGCTATAAATTTAATTTCTGGCACACTGGAAGCTCTTCAAAGTGTCTTTTGTTGGCAGAGAAAATTTTTGCAATATAAATAAGTATTGTATCTTGCAGCCCACATTGAAGAGAGATGGAATGAAATGTAAGAATATTCTGTGGGTTTTGATGAAGTGGTTTTCTCTGGGAGAACAGAACACAGAAATAATTCAAGAACTCTTTTAAGGCTGCAAGATTTAACTACTTTATATCTTCTTCAAGCAGCCTGTGCTGAACACCATTTGCTGTATAAGAAACACTGAATATGTTGTGGGGGCTCTCCTCAATAACTGCATAAAAGAGAGACTGATGAAAAGCAGTACAAGCCTATTCTTTTCTCATCTTCTTTTTTTCCTATAAACTGACTTTGTGGAATTTCCACACAAAATTCTTAAAGAATGTCCCATTTTTTGACATGGCAGCTCTCAAATCTGTGTGGAAAAGCTATTGGTCATGCACAAGAGCTAAAGTAAATTATTCACTGAATAACCTCTTAGTCTGACACTTAATGTTATAATAGAAAATTTATTATATTTATTACCACATGTCACTTATTCAGACTATCTAAACTGAATGTATCCAGTGATAATTAAATAGACATTTTTTTGTAATATTTGCATTAGCCTATTAATCTTTTTCTTCATTAAGTGTATGGAGTTCTACAGCCTCTGGTTAAATAGGTATTATGTATATATTCCTTATGGGAGGAAATTTGGTGGTTTTCAGCTCTGTTTCACAAAACTAAACTACTCCTATGGCCAAACAAGTACAAAAGATCACTTGCAACTAACTTTGGTTTGCAGCAAGGAAACCAGTGGAAATCAGAAGGCCGAGGGGGTTGTCTTCCATCTGTGCTGAAGATGCAAAGTCATGCTATCTATAGGAAAAGAAAGATGACATTGCCCTTTAGCCTGGGTTTAATGTAGGTCAGTTGGGTCACCAGATGACATGACTTTAATGGCCAAACTGCTTTTAACAATTGCCTTGGGCAGTGTTTAATTTCACTGATCCTTGCCAGCCTTCAGGAGAGGAGAGAGGAGAAATCCACCTTATCTTTTGGTTTTCACACAGTGATGATTTAATCTTCTTTTGTACTGAAATGTCTCTAATGAAACCTGTTATCTAGTACACACTTGTTATAGTTGAACACAGCCCAGGTTTGTATGAAATTTCAGAATGAGTTGACAAAGAGGCTTGTTTGTGTTCTTGGGCTGTTCAGCTGCCATGTGCAGAATTCCTAGTCTGTTTAAGTTGGCCTATGGTTTATTATCTCTCTTTCACATGCAATATGTTCCTTCTCACTGTAAAGCACTGTAACAATCAATCATACTGTAATAACACAAGAGGAAGGATAGAGCTGAATTCCAGTTGTCGTACAGTTTTTCCATCCTGGTCATGTACTGGAATAGCAGTTCAGGGAATATACAATGTTCTCTTTTGGAAATATCTCAGTATATATCTTAGAAAGTGCATGGATGTGTGTCAGTTTTGTATAGATGCTCTGAATGGGCTACTGCCCAGAAACAATGCCATTAATGTGCTAGCTTAATGGTCTGTAATGGTGGGGGGAAAAGACAAAGAAAAGCAAATGTTGAGGCATTAATGGGATAAAAAAAGGAAACCAAAGCAAACAAAATTATTCTGCCATGCACATGCATCTTTAGGATACCTACATCTTGAAGGTCATGTGCAATTTGTCTCCTTCCTCTTGCTTCTGTGATAACATATATTAAGATTGGAAAAAATATGGAGAAAGAAGTAAGGTCGAGCCAAGTGTAGAACAACTACTAATATGTAAGGAACGACTACATTGACTAGACTTCAGCCTGCAAGTCAGACAGCTGAGGTCCATAAAATACTGTGGGGCAGAAGGTGAGAGCTGTTCACGTCTTCTGGAGGAAAAGAGATGAGGAGCATCAAATGGAATTAGCAGGGGCTGTGCTGAATGCAAACAAAAGGTGATAATTACCAGTGTGAGGTGGGTTATTACACTCCTTTCTCAGGTCCCAGGCATGGTGCTTTCTAAAGCAGCTGGATAAATGTATGGTTCCTGTTAAATGGGCCTTGAGCTGCACATCACTGGAGGTTGGGAGAATATTTCAGATGAATTATGACTGCAGGAATATCACAGAGTTTGTGTTCTTCTCTATCTGCAGTTGGCCACTGTGTGACCTAGGGAAAGCAGCCTCTGCTCTGCTTTTAGGTTGATCTGACCACTCCATTGTCCTTCTCTGATTAGTGTAGGTCACTGTCTTGGGTGAGGTGGGCTGCAGAAAGTGTTCCAGGTCTGCTCTATGCTCGCAGTGCATTTTCTGCAGGCAGTGAGCCAGATGAAAGCAGCATACAGGTGTCTTGTCTGCACCATGTTGGTTTGATAGGTAATAAAATTAAGTATTAACAAGCAATTCCAGGGGTGCCAGAACTGGAGAAGCTAGTTTCCTAAAGACTTGTCTCTTTCTTTGTTAATAAACTCTGATGTAAAATATTTTCTGTATTTAGGATGTGGATGGGATCAGCCCTTCCAATGGCTTCCTGTTGTACTACCATTACACAGTCAAATGTCCTACCCAACTGGCTAAGTTTCCTCATGAATATTGAGAAGCTAAAATATTTTTCAGAGCTCTCTTCCTCTGTTTCATTTGCATGGAATTGTGGGTTTAAGAGGTGGTTGACAGAAAACATGTAATATGAGCCATGTTTCTCTTGGAAGCCAGGCAAAGAGAAATAGTACGAAATAATTAGAAATAATACAAAAAAGCCAAAGAATCCTTCATCTTACCACAAAGTAGTAATAATATAGTTGAAAAAGTCACATGAATATAAAAAAACAGATTAATGTTCATCTTTCTAAAGTTTTGAGTGTAATACAAGTTAGTTCAATGCTTGTGGTTGTGCACAGGAGCAGTGGGGTATGAGTGTGACATTCTGTTTTTCTTACATTATTTAGTAACTGACACACGCTGTGTTCCTGTTGGTTGTTAACAGCATGTGAATTATGAGGCCAAAGGGGTCTTCCTCATGACAATGGCTAATGTTTGCAGAAATGCAAAGGTCATGATCATGACTACTTTTTTTTAATGTCAACTGGATACCAGTGTCAATTACCGAACTAGACAGTTCTTAAAGGGTCAGTTTATTGACTTATCTTCCCTGCTTTGTGAGGGGTGATGGAATCAAAGCAATGCCTGGCTTCTGTTCTGATTTAAGTGAGTTTAGCCTTGGATAGTTTTCCTTCATATTCCCATGAAAAACAAGAGCAGCTGGTTCACTAGGTTTATTTTTCTGTGAGGTGCTACTTGAGTAGTAATATTATTGTCATCTTTAAAAGAGAAAAGAGAATCAACTTCTTCAAACATATTTTGTGGTTTTGAGATAGCTTTCTTTTCCTTCTAACCTCTAGTTTAAACTTTAATGGAGGAAAAAAATTGGTGGTTTTGCACTTACAGATTGTAAGTGGTGACTGCAGTGTACTTTTAAAAAATAAGTTTTTTAAACAAATTTGAATATTGACATCTTCGAGCTAAGCCCAGGATGTGAAATAAAGCTCTTTACTTACCTATGGCTGAAAATATGTGAATGAGTAGTTTTGGTTTTCTAACAGACAGAATGTGTTTGAAGGGAATTGCAGATGTAGGACAAATAGCCATGGGTTGTATCTTCTCTTTCCCAGCTCAGATGTTCAAAACTGAGTGTCCATGAGCTAGGAATTGCAGATGTAGGACAAATGGCCATGGGTTGTATCTTCTTTCCCAGCTCAGATGTTCAAAACTGAGTGTCCATGAGCTTAAAACCAATTCTGAATTAATTCCTCTGTAATGCAGTCACCATCATCTGTGGGATGCTGGAAGTCTGCACTGCAGTGTGTTTAGTTACCCTTACAGTGATTAAAAATTTGAAGTGGAGACATGAAGATTAGTATTTGTTACTTTGAAAACCATACTTTCCAGTTACTGCACTGAGTGATTTCTGGAGTAGTCAAATACTAGACTAGTATTTTGAGAGAGGGCAGGTCAGACATCAGGAAGCTGAGTCACAGTTGGAGTGGACACAGCACTAGGAAGTAGCCTTCTTAATAGCCCAAGAAGACAAGAGGTATTAGATGACCTAATCTTTTTCCTGTGAAATTTTTGCTGTTGTGACTTTATTTTCCTCGTTGCCAAGACTAATTGTAGAGGTCATATTTTTTCTTTTTTTTTTTTTTTTCTCTTTACACAGGAACATTTCATCAATATCCAGCTGGTTAGTTTGAACGTTGCCTGAATTTATGGCCTTCTGATGCAGGTATGGTAGGAGTATGGTAGATGTGATACTAGAACTTAATTTTATCCGTTTACAAAACTGTTGATTCATTACTAAAAGGAGGACTTTGGCTTTATGATAAGAATCTTTGTCTCAAAAGAGGCTGGAAATTATGCAATCAATTACTTTGTGTTTGGTAATAGCAAATCCATATGAAATTTGTCTGAAGTTAAAGAAGTTGGTCTAAAGCCAGATGTATCAATGCAAAAGTTGAGTGTAAGCTTAAAAGTTCTTGTTTGCATTCCCTTGGGAGCTGGGGGTTAGTGGTGGCAAAATGAAGGTTAAAAGTCTTGCCAAGGTTAAAACCAGCAGTGAAGGAAGAGTCACTTTTAGAAACAAATGACAGGAAACAGCAAATACTTTTAGACAAATTATATTATTTTATTGTTTTAAGTAACTATAGGTGAAATTTATAATCTGTGAGATTTGCAAGTGGTTTCTGTGACACAATTTAGTATCCTAGTGCTTTACCAGATTCCAGTCATATATCTGAAACTTTGGCTTGTTGAGCAGCTGTTGAAGACTACTCTGTCCCCTTAGTTCAGCTGTTGGCAATTTTTGGCATCAGGCACACAGCTGGAGCAATTACATTTTTTGCAGAAGGGAAAATATTGTGAAAACATTGTTCTTGATTGCTTTTTTTTTTTTTTTTTTTTTTTTTAATTCTTGCTGTCTAATTACTTTTTACTTGGCAGGAGTAGATTTAATCTTCAGTTTACATCTTTGCTGTCCCTTCAGAAACTAGCCAAAGCTATTTAAGACCCAAAACTTCTAGTTTATTCATGCTCAGAAACTTGCTAGTGCTGCACTGCTAAAATTCCACCTCCCCTATGGTTCTGTTACACCCTGCAGCTGTACAACCTTTAGTTGTAGCCCCTGATCCTTACAACCCTTCTGAGGATAACACACTGAAGCTGAGGAGGTTTTTAAGGGTGGCTGGTGTGTGTGTGTGTGTGTGTGACTGTATTACTTCACTGGTTGGATTTAGGCAATGTGCAGGTGGAAGATGGCGAGGAAATGGAAATCATCATGGAGGAAGTAAACAAGGAGGCTGAGAAAGATAGGGAGTCTTGGAGTGAAGGATGTAGAACAAATTGAGACGGTGATTGGACTGGCTATAACAGATTCTGAGGGCTTGGAAAGTAAAGGAAAAGCACATGTTAAAAGAAATCAAGATTGGCTGGATGAGGAGGAAGTATTTGAGAATCAGAAAGGGAAGTGAAGGGGTGTTGAAGGCAAAGCTGGGCAATAACACTGTGAGAATATGTTGACAAGGAACCTGAGAACTGCTGAGATCAAGGGGAAAAAGGTGTACTGGAGCCAAATGTTTCTGACAAATTCATATAAAAATAGGCAATGTTGTTTGTAATGAGTCTTGGGATGATGGGAGAGAGTTGCTGAACTGGGGTAAAACTTTAGGAGTGGGATGAAACCCCTATGAAATGACAAGAACTGGCACAGTGTGGCCTAGTAAACAGGATTCTGATTAGGGAAAGGGACTGGTCTGGAGATTGAAAAAACAGTTGGGAGAGGAAATAGCAGCACTATATCAAAATAATATGTTTCCACAGAAATGTATCTATTGTAATATCTAAAAAAGGGTCAAATTTGTTTGTCACTTTTCTGCTGTGTTTTGGGCTGACCCTGGCTGGACACTAGATACCCATCAAAATCACTCTATCACTCCCTTCTTGAGCTGGATAGGGGAGAGAAAATATAGCAAAAGGCTTGTGGGTGGAGATAAGGACAAGAAGAGATCACTCACCCATTGCCGTCAAAATAGACTCGGCTTGGGGAAATTAGTTTTAATTTCTTACTAATAAAGTCAGGATAGGGTAACAAGAAGTAAACCCAATTGTTTAAACACCTTTCCTCCACTCTTCCCCTATTCCTGGGCTCAGTATTATGGGTCCACTCCCACTCAGAAGTGATATTCTGTGATATTTCTCTCCCTGCTCCTCTGCAGCAGCACTATCAGTTCATCACATATTGTCTCTGCCACTCCTTCCTCCTCAGGGGAGGACTTCTCACGCTCTTCCCCTTCTTCACCAGAGGGTCCTCTTTTCACAGGGTGCAGTCCTTTTGGAACAGACTTCTCCAGCAAGTGTCCTTTATGGGGTCACAGGTCCTCCAGAAAATCTGCTCCAGCCTGGGCTTCTCTCCATGGGGACCACAGGTCCTGCCATGCTCCAGGGCGGAGGGGTCATAGCCTCCTTTGAGCATGGTTTTGGGTCCTCCATGGGCTCCAGGTGGATCTGTGCTTCACCATGGCTCCCTTGGCAGGAGCACGAGCTGCAGAGGGTTCTCAGTTCCTGAGCCTGGAGCACCTCCCTTCTTCCGTGACTTTGGTGTCTGCAGAGTTTTTTCACATGATCTCACCCTTCTTTCCAACTGCAGTTGCAGTAGAGCATCAATTTTTCCCCCTTCTTAGCTCTGTTATGCCAGAGGCACTACCATGGTCTCTGATGGGCTTTGCCTTCTTCTGCAGCATGTCTGTCTTGGACTCCAGTGGCATTGGCTCCATTGGACACAGGAACTTTCTAGCAGCTTCTCATCCTTGTACCCTTCCACCACCATGACCGTTCCACACAACCCATACACATACTGTCAGTAAATACCATAAATCTTTTTGCTGACAGGGTCTTTCCTTATTACTGGTGTTCCACATGAAGCACCTGACTCAAGGAGAGGAACTCCAAAGAGCTTTGCTGCTCCCAGCGGACAAGCAGACACGGGAGCAGTGAGCATCACTGTGTTCTCGCTGATCTGTGGGAATACTGGCAGTGCTGCTTGACTTCTGCTTGTCTGCATGAAAACAGACCATCAGTTAATGGTTGCCCATCTCCTCCCCTGTTTGGGGGTTAATTATCCCCACAGATACTCACAGCAGTCTGATCACACGCTGCTGGAGCCAGGACGTTGGTGGGTTTGGCTTAGTTGTTGGGTCAGGCTGCGGCTGGGATAGAAAGGAGGTCACAGTCAGGGTCAGGAAAACCCAAGGTCAGAGACCA
The DNA here is from genome assembly GCF_017590055.1 of Onychostruthus taczanowskii. NCBI lineage: Eukaryota > Metazoa > Chordata > Aves > Passeriformes > Passeridae > Onychostruthus > Onychostruthus taczanowskii. The sequence continues at coordinate 9,930,205 of NW_024498795.1, forward strand.
AAGAAGTACAAACACATTAATCTTGAGGGCAAGGCAGGGGTGTGGATGCCTGGCTGTGATGTGGAACATGGGAAGGGCTGGTGTGCCAGAGTCAAAGCCCAGAGTCTGGGCTGAGGCAGAGCCTGGACTCCAGCAACACACCAGAGCACAGGAATGCTGAGAAAGGAGGCTGGTGAAGCAGGATGGTTGGGAATGAGTCCCAGAGTATCAGAAAGCCAGGATCAGGGATTAGATATAGAAGTTGCAGCATAATACATAGTTTTAGGAAAATTGTCAAGCTCACAGAAAACCTTCTGTGAAGATGTACCTACCACTTTCTGACGGTATGGCTGAACTTGGGGCAGCACAGTGGGGGACTCCTTTCCTAAGTTCAATCAAAGCACACTTGTGTAAGTGAAGATCATAGTGGTTTTTCCTAACTTACTGCAGATGCCTAGGCTTCACTCTGTATGGAGACTGTTCCACAAATGTGTTTGTAAAGTGTTGTGTTGCCCTGGTTTTGTCCTGGGTATGACAGGTACACTGGCACAGACAGAAGAAAAATACTTTTATGCTAAAATCACATTCTGAGCTCTGATTTTACAAAGGTTTATGAAGAACGTCATGAGAAAGAGTTCTCTGGGAAACAGCTAAAGCCACAAATTACTACAATTATATGCTTGGCTTTTTCAGAAAATTAGAATTACTAACTTTTCATTGAGGAAAGGAAGGAGGTGTGTGCACAAGCTGGTCTGAAATGTTGAAAGAAGAAAAAGTAATTAGTGAGGTTTCATGTAGGTGAAACCAATCTCACTTAGGAAGGCTAACTAGCCCCTCATTTTCATGACTGTAATAAACACTCATTTATTCCTGGCTGCTGGCAACGTAAAGTAGCTGAACAATTAGTGTGGGATGGGCTCATCTGTGGGTGGCATGTGAGGTAATACCAGTTGTTCCTGAGGGGAAAACTCATACCTAGCTACCTAGCTACCTATATTTTTACCACCACTATCACACTAGCACACTCAGTGGACTGGAATTCTGCACCTCTGGCTCCACTGCAGCCAGGATGGAGCAAGTGTGGGATTTGAATCTGAATTTTCATGGGATTTTGGCTCAAACAAATCAAGAGGCTTGCACTGCCTTCTGTAAGGTGGAAGCTCAGGGAGAATTAAAACCTTGTATAAATAAATACAGATTTACAGTTTTTGAGATGTGAGGAATTCTGTTGACATATTCAATGTTAATTCATGTGGAAGGAGACAGAAGTGACTTGGTGTCCCTTCAGACTGTCTTAGTGTATAACGCAGGTCAGAGGAGTTTCCCAGTGGTTTTCATGCTAAATCTTGGGACACAGGAGAGGTATAATCATTTTATTTGATTTAATTTGGTTTTCTATCCCTTAAATTTAATAATTATCAATGGCTGTCTGTTTGCCTGGGTTTTTTAACTTTTCAGGCACACACAAGATGCTGTCCTACAATTTATTTCACAAGACTAGATGATGTTTTAGTGTATGGACTTCGAAATTTTGTGGATTTAGGGTAAGATTGCCTTAAAAATGTAATTTCTAGCTGGTATATCAAATTGAATCTGAGAAGCATTTCTGTGTTAAATACAGTTAGCTTTATTTTCAAGTATTCTTTCAATTAATTTATTTCTTCCTTTCTTTTTTCCTCCTCCCAACTTCACTCCCTGAACTCTAGGAAAAGCCTATTCATTTGTAAAGCTTCATTCTTCTTTCAGGGCTGGTATTTTGGGAGGGCAGTCATACTGTCAGTTGTAAAGGGGCACATCAAAACCTAGTTTTTAATTCTTTTTTCTACCTAGTGTGTTCATCCTGCCTGGTTTCGGTGCAGAGAGTGTAGAGTGTTGCACAGGATGGGATGGAGAAGGGAAACAGGGACAGAGAACAATACTGCGCTTAATTTAATAGAATTTGGTTCTCTCTTTTAAAGTCTGAATTGTTATTTTGTCCTTTTTGTAACACTGGCTTTAGAGGAACATTTAAAATAGTGAATCCATTTTCTAGGTTTAGAGAAGTGCTGTTTATTAGGCAAGTTGCTGTTTATTATAGCAGTTGCAGGCAACTACAGCAAATTTTTTTATGCCTACACACAGTTTAATAAGGTTCTAATGACAGTAAATTTTACTAAAATATTTAGTATTACTTAGGAGGACAACCAATATTTAGTATTACTTAGGAGGACAACCAATGCACAAATTTCCTGAATATGAGGACATGCAGTTGGTGCAGCCAGTATTTGTGGTATCTCCCCTTCCCCCTCCCCTTTGATTTACTAATAACTCTGATTCTCTTGAAAATTTTCTTCGTTCCCCACTCAACAACTGCTTTATAGCTCACAAAAATAAGCAATTTCCTAGCCTTATCCTCTACCTACAGAGGTCATAAAAATTGCTAATGGAAACGCTGTTGCCTTCTGTTGTGTGATTCTAATAGGAAACGGATCACTGCAATTTATGGGGTACTTACCCTTTTCGGTACATGATGAATGGCTCACTTCAAATGATGTTTCCTCATTGATTTCCAAGTATTTATCACCAGAAAAGACGGAGCAGGAAGAACAGCATTTAAACATGAAGTTGATTTTGAAGATGTTGTCTTTTCACTGCCGTGTGAATTCATGGCAATATAGCATTTGCTGTAGTAAGGAAGCAAAAGATGTGAAGTCAATTCTTTACGTTGCTCTTGAAATTAGGTCTCTAATTAGGTCTCCCACTTTTTGTTATGCTGTATTAGCTTTCTTGCCTGTTCTTTGATAGGGAGAGTGAGAAGCTTACTCCGTGCTGAGGTTTTGCTCACATTCTGCCTATTTGTTGCCATGTTCTTGAAACAAGCACATATGATATTTATATGTCAATAGTCTCTTTGCTGTCAAGCTTTTTTCGGATATTTTCACTTAATTCACAGGAAAATCTATATGCAAATAAATTCTATGTAATATTTATCAGGTGAGTGAAATATTTGTATTGGTGTGATGTTGTTTTATTTTGCTACATGAAGTATTATATTCTGAATCTGTTCCATTTCTGGCTGGCTGGACTGGACTGAATCAAAATTAAACACATCTCCTTAGTGCCTGCAGTGTTCATACAATCTGTTTCTGTGTGTTGCTGCATGAATCACTGGGCAAAACCACCTTGCTATGTAAGCAAGGTAGATCTTGGGCAGATACAATCCTACGCAATAGGTTTGTTTTTAAATTGCCAAGAGTAGAAAACTGATACATCCCTGTGCCAAGTAGGATAACTTGCTTCAATTGAGAAGCATATTGCAGTTTCTAAGACTGGCTTAAATGTGACTTGACAGTCTTTGAATACTGCAAATGGTTATAGCTATGCAGTAACTAAAATTTTCATCTTTTTGAATATTAATGTTAAAACTTGTTTGCATTCTTGATTTCCAGAGAGTCCAACATTAGATAATTAGATAATATCCTAGCAAAAATGAGGCTATGTTGGTTAGAAAAAAGCGTGGACTTTTACAAGTCACTTCGATAGCTACTACTGCAATTATGTTTACTATTAAATGCATATAAACTGATTTTTCATTAAAGAACTATATGAAACCATTGATGTAAAATGCACCTATTCCAGAGAACTTGTAATAATTTTAAATTTCACTATGTAAGAGCACATCTTTATACTATTCTCTTACATTATTTATCTGCTTCTCGAGGTTATAACTTGGATATTTTCTTTCTTATTGTAATGTGATTTACAAATTTTTAGTTTCAAAGCATAATGCAAACAATGGAAGTGAAGAATAAAACCTGCTGATGACAACTGTGCAGTTTCCATTTTTTTCTCTTTTTCTAAAAGCTGTGTTGAGTAAATCTCTAAACAAGCTACCAGGCTGCACGTGGATGACTGACAAAAACCACTCTGTATTGTCTACTTCCATTGCCAAGATTTATAGAATTGGTCTTCGGATGTCTCTAGTGTAAACATACTGGATGTTAAAAGAAAACAAGTGAGGACTGTCATACCTCTCTGATCATATTTGCTCTAAAATGGGCTTAGTATAATGCACAATTTCTTTCTACATGAAAAGGCACTTTTCTCTAAAACCATCCTTTTCAGCTGTCCTTTACAAAATCAGTATTATCAAGTGTTCTGTTCTTAACTTCACCTGCTTTCTCACGCCACACTGCAGTTACTTTCAAAAGAAGAGCTCTCATACTTGTGTGAGATGCCTCAGATAAAATAACAACAAAAAACTAGTTACCAGCCTTGCAGAACACTAGATTATATGTTCACGTTCTGGGCTAAAAGTTGTCCTATAAAGGACTTTCTCAATTCCCACAATGCTCAGGTGGATCCACCACAGTCAGTGATTAATCTGTGTTTCCTTTAGAAACACATTGGTTGGACACTGAGTCATGGGTGATGGTGTGAAGAATAGGTGCATTAAATCTGTGTAATATTGGAACATAAAAGATAATTGAAATAGTATCTTGGAAACACAAAAATGGTGTCTGACTTGTTAGAAGGCAAGGAATAAGCTATGTTCTTTATCTTGGGTACATGTTAAAATACGGGTGGAGAAAGAGAAGGAAAAAATTGTTTACTGTACTTAATTTCAATTAAAAACAAGCATAATTCAATTCAATGTATCTGCTTTTCTTTGTAACTTAGGTTTTGGTGTACATGCTTGAGTGGCAGAGGACAAAATGTACTTTTTGAAGATAAGAAATGTTCTAAATGATGAGAACAACATGCATTGAACAAGCACAAATCATTCAGATACCTCTCTAAATTGCACATGTTGAATTTAAGTGACTCGAAATTAGGTTGAAGTAACAATCTAAAAGTACATAGAACCTCTTTTTTCTAAATACTGCTTTTAGAATTTATCTTCTTATTGTACATCAAAGAGCTGTTGACGACAAGTCTCTAAATGACTGGCCCAAACCTGAATTGAATAATGTTTTGGAATGAACTGTTCCTAGTCTTTGCCCGTCTAAACCAGCCTTGTCTCTGAAAATTATAAACATCTATATTTGCAGTCTTGCCTTTTGCTCTTGGTAGTGGCATGGCCTGCATTAAAAATCTCACATCTGGAGATTCTGACATTTTGTTGCAGTTAATGAGCATCTGACTCTTGACAGTCACAGAGCTGAAATGGGCTTGTTTGTAAGGCTGGAGCAGTGCTGGTTTTGGGTAGTGCTGGTGAGTGTTGCTGGAAGATCTGTCAGGGGATTTCAAAACAAGGGCAATTGCAATGAAACGTTGGCAGAATTTTAATAAAGTTACAATTGCTTAAAGAGTGTTACTTGTCTTTTTACCTTATTGTCTGCCTCACACTGTTAATATGTAAATGTAAGAGCTGATTACAAAAGAGATTATGTAGGTTCATGAAGTATTTTAGCAGTACTACCCAATTCTTTCATGTTGCTGTAACCCTTGGTAGAGCTTCATGGAAATGCAGACTCACTGAAAAATATTGACCTGAATTATTAAAACCATGTATGGCTAAGAGTAGTCCTATGAAAGCTTTGGCTATAACTTGGATTTTCTTTAGTCAAATAATTTAAAATAATCCTCTTAAATTATAAATCAATAGTTTATAGAGAACTTTGAAAACCATTTGTATTGCTGTTTGTCTTTTAGAGCACTGGTGAGAGAGACTCATAATTGAGAGGAATAATGTTTTCTTTGGTAATTCTAGTGGGGGGATTATTTTTTGAGGTCTTTTGTGGAAAAAGAAATTAAATAGGTGACTTAACAAAGTTGTGTTATCTCTGAAAACAATTATACTTTACTACTGGTCATGGATTAAAGCATTGGATTTTTTTCATTGAAGCTGAATGTTTGAACAGAGGATTCTGTTGCAGATGCGGATTAAAGTATTTTTTTAGAGCTGTAGTCTAAAAAGCATTGGGTTTTTTTCATTGAAGCTGAATGTTTGAACAGAGGATTCTGTTGCAGATGAGAATTGCTTATTGCTTTGAGTTCCAAAAGGGCAGATTTTATTTAATCTCTGCTAGCTGTGTACCACAGAAGAGCACTCCACTGGGCTTCCTTCTTCAGGTGCCAGGTTCTGCATTGCTAGAAGGTACAGCTGTGGCTGTAAGCAAAGTGTCAGAGGAACTGTTTTAAAATTCCACTTTGTTCCTCGCTACTAAGTGCTGTTAAACAAATACCAACGAAGCCTGTTATATGTACTGGGCTTTTATCTGTTTATTCTATGCCTTGTGTTTCTTTCTGTGCTGTTTTCTGCTCTATCTGAAGCAAATATTATGTGTTTGCTGTTTAGTAACTTGTAGTTTCCCTACTTTTATTTTGTGGAAGGTCAAAACTCCTGGTATATAAATGAGTTGGCAAAGAAAAAAGTTGCACAACCTGTCATGAAACTTCATCACAGCTGCCTCTAGTACAGAAATACATTTTGTTTCCAAAAATGCAAACTAACAAGTATTTGCATGTTTAGTGCTCAGGGACATGACTTTTGATTTTTATGCATCAGAACTTAATCACAAGCTCAATAGAATTCTCTGCTTGGAGAAAGCTGATAGCAGCTGATTGTCCATCAGTACAGGGATGGAAAGTCATGTTCTTTGCTCTGTGACGGGAAATTATCATATCCTACAAGCAGCTGACTGGTGAAGCCCCCCTCAGAGGGTCAGCATGGAGAAGATGTCAGTCAGAATATTCTTTTTCAATATTTTGAGGAGTCATTCAGCTTCAGGATGGAGCTTCACTGCTGGAGTCAGCTTTTCCTTCAGTGCTCCTTCAGAGACTGACATTACACCTATAGCTCCTGGTGTTAATAGGACTGCACCTCCCTCTATCTGCAATTCAGACATCAGGATGGGAAGAAGCATTTGATCTGGTTAAAGCTTGTCATGGTGCTGTAAATTATGACTTAGAACCTTAAGCAAGACAGGAAGTACTAGTGGAGGTTGTTAGTAAAGCAGCAAGCAAAGTCTTTATCCATAGCTTTTTCTTTACTAGAATGAATTCATTGCCCAAGCGCCCTTTGGCCTCATCTTTCCAAAGGAATTCTGTGTTTCTAGTGAAGAGAACCTCACATTCAAACTCTGCTAGCTGGTACCTAAGTGCCCAAGAGGTATTTAGCATGGGGAGGAAAATGTTTTGTACTCACTGTTGTGACTATTACTTCCAACACAAAAGCATCCACAGCTCTGCTCCATGAATTTGCTTTAAATGAATGTGCATATGCTAACAATCTTCTACTTAATATATACAGGGGAACAGCACCATAAGAAGTGCACTGCCTTCTTTTAAAGTGACAATTTACTGTGAGGAATTTCCAGTTTGTAAATGCCCTGTTCCATTCTATCATCATACAGAAAACCTACAAACATGGCATTTCTTCATATGTTTTTTCAGTGCAGTGCAAAGGTACCGAAACGTGACAGTTCAGAGAAAGGTTGGGCTTGGATAGACACTGACCCCAGGACAGCAAGGAGCTCCATGTGAGCTATCCAGTCCACTGCTCAGAACATGATGCCCACAAAGCTGCCTGCAGCTGTGGGTGGGCTCTTTCTGCTTCTTGAGCTGCCTCCTCCCTCCAGATATCTTTGCTCTGCGTGTGCTGGGAAGATACAGCCTAGTCAGGGCTGTAGGTCAGCTCCCTGCTTTGTTAACAAAAGAAACAGGCTCAAAGGCATGTGTTATCTTCACAGGAGCTACTGCAGGTCCCAGTGCTCTCCATTCCACCACTGGCGGAGAGCTACTCCTTTGTTTTCAGGCATGGAATGCAAAATTCATCAGTCAGATACTGAAATTGTTGTATTTGTTGTTAAACTTCACCCCTGAGTGACAGCCATGTTGCTTTTGGGTTTTGCAAATAGGAAAGGCGAAACAGACCTGTTGGATGTACAATGCTAGTGGTTCTTGCATAGTTGGAATCTCATTGAAAATAACCCTTTGCAGTTCTCTGGTGATCTTTAATGCCCTTGTCCATTCCTGTGGTCCAGTTATACTCTATACAGTGGCAGTAAACACTTGAAAAATTTTTGCCACTGACATGACAACAGAGAATGGAAGTGTTCAGCTGAGGAGTAGAAAGCTTTTATGGACAGAAAGCTCTGTGATCTCTTCTACTCTGGGGAATTCATGTTTGCCTGGCCTGGACATTTTTAAAGCTTGTACTTACCATTTATTGATTTACATTTTTTCCCCCTCTAGTCTGACTCAGTATTCTCAGTTTTAAGAAAATAAGTGGGACTGCAATCCAGAAAAAAAGCATTATTATTTCTGAGGCAAAAAAGATGGCTTGCATATGGAGGAGGACAGCTTTTTTGGTAGTTCATCGTAGGGGAATGGGGAAGAAAGGAGATGGTCTTACTTGTATTTTCACATCCCTTATAGAACAATCTGCATTAGCAGCGTTTGATATTTTGATTAGAAAATAACCTCAGATTTTGCACCCTGAAGTTCCAATATTCCTTTTTCTTTCCATAGCCTTGTGTTCCACAGCTCTTTGTTCATATTTACCTTTTCTCTGGACTGATTGCCTCGCCTTGCTGCTCTGTGTCTCATCAATTCCAACCTAATCCCTTCCAGTGTAGAAAGTCTCCTTTCTTCTCTAGCAACGTGCAGCAGAGACTGCTTTACTTTTTCCACCTATGTCCCTTTTGCCTCCCAGCTGGCATCCTCCCTGCATTTAACTACAGGCCTTTGAATTTGAATGGTCTCTTCACCTATGCCAGTGTTCCCCATCCCTCCTTCATCTATCCTGTTGGCACAAGGACCTAATGGTCTGTTGATTCCTAAACCCCGATGGGGAAACTGCATAAGTAAAAGAAGGAGACTGCAGGTGGCTGCTCCAATTGTTGCTTCTACATCTGCAAGCATAAAATGCCAGTGAAGAGACAGGGAGATCTTCCTCCAGGTTGTGGCTTACGGTATTCTTGAGAGAAAAAAAGTGTAGTTTTTTTACACTTGCTCTGACATAAATAATATTTAACTGCTCCAGCCTGGTTGGTATCCCTTGAAATTGCATGTAGTTTATGGCAAGAACACCATGTTCACTTTTTGAATGGCTAATTTTACTCATAGAGATAAATAGTGGTAGTTGTTCTGGTATAAATGAATGAAAGAAGATTGCTTGGAGAAGTGATCTGGGCCAGAGAGCACAGCAGCTATTTTTATGGAACAGGAAGTCCTGAATGAAGCAGTCAAGGTCAGAATGGTGTAGTTAAGCCCAGGAGTTACCAAGTTCCTGTGACCCAGATGAAGGTCTTTTTCTTTGCAACTCCAGTAAGAAAACACTGGCTCTTGTATGGCTCTGCCTTGGTTGTTACATTGGTGAGACACAGATTGTGGTCTGATTTATGTTTGATCACCAAGAACTGAGTTGGACTTGCCCTGGCTGGCAGCAGTTCACAGAGTGCCATGCCCTGGTCCTCTGTGACCTGGACTGGTTTCCTCTGTGACCAGCAGTTATCAAAGGATTAAGAGTTTTTAAAAGGTATGATTAACACAATGTCCACCTTGTATGTAAGTGTAGAAAATAATTAAGTGAACATATAATTATGCCCAAATGTTTTGCTCATCTTTTTGGGAAGATGAGGGAGATGAGTGGAGAGAAACTACAAAATTTATATATATATATAATGTGTATATAAGAAAAAACCCAGTGATTTATATATTAAGTATCTGTTTCTGAGCAGCATGCAGAATCTTTTTTACATCAGGACACCTGTACTTTGGTTACACCAAATCAGTATCCTCAAAGATAGGTTACTAGTGTGGGGTTTGGTGTATTTTGTAGTGTACAGTATCCCCCTTTTAGGAGCCAATGTATAATGTTTTCCCCTCAAAAACTGAAATTTCTCACAATCTTAGCAGTAAGATTTGTTAGAATTTGGGGTAAGTATGGGAAGAGGAGGAAATTTCAACTGCATTATATGAAAAATTGTTTTGATTAATTAGGAGTGCCTAGCAGGCTGAGGGAGGGAAGGAAAGTGTGTGATCCTGCTCACAAGAGAGAGAGTGAGAAGGAACTGTAATTCAATTCAGAAAGCATAGTCTGTGCAAAACTTTTTTCTTTACAATTTCTGCTCTTTCAGTGCACAGTAATGCTGACTGTCTCTACAATTTGTCTGGATTTTAAATCAGATCAGTGTAATTAGCTAACTTTACTTATTAGCTTGAGCTGACTCTAGTGGCACAATGGTTGAATTGGTTGCCATTATATTTGTTTAACTGCTGTAAAGTAAGATTCTAACAATAGGTTCCTACACTTAAATAGCACTGTCGAGCACTGGTGCCCTATCAATCAGTCAGACCTCTCCCTCCTGCTGTCTGCTCTGATAGACAGTTCTGCTGATGTGGGGACTCTGGAAGAAGAGATCAGGAAGAAGGGATGATGGATAAAGACCATCTCCTGTCTTGGGAGGAAATCAGAAAAATCCTTTCTTTGACTATCAACAAGCTGCTTTGTCAAGGTGTCAGAAGATTAATTATGCTCATGCAAGAGGCGAGGGTGGCTGCTTTCCGTGCTGGTTTTGGTGTAATGGGGTGGCATTCTTCTGAACCATGGTAGGGAATTGCAAAGAAAGAGGCTTAAGAGATTTCAGCCCCCTAACATCACTGTCCTGTAAGCGTTTGTAAAGCTCTTAGGCACACATCCACAGTACTGTGAAGTTCTGCCAGTAATTGATTAATCAAAGTGTTTGTTTCGAGTGCTGTATGGACTTGATCTCATGAAACATTTGGTGCCAACCACTGTTAAAGTCTGTCAGCATTATTGGTAGTTGGGACTCTTTATATAGAATAATCTTTCAACAAAAAGATGTAGAAAACTTTTCCACAGCATAGCAATCAATGTGAAAACATGCAACCCCTCACTAGTTTTTGGAGTTTATAAATCAATGAAAGGGAAAATCTCCAGTAAGTGTTTGGAGTATTTCATATTGGAGCTGGGCAAATCTGCTTTTTGTTTTCTTTTATCCATCGTCCTTTTGTATGTTTTTGAATAAATTAAATGTAACGTATAATAAAAAATGAACGCTCTTACATTTTGAATTAATCTTTTTGGGAATAAATACAATGTGCTAGCTTTAATTCTGATCAGATTAGATTTTGGTAAAGAAGAAAAAGGAGGGGCATTTCTTAGAATAAATCTAAATCGTAGACTTGAAGAAACTCACTGCTTGAAATATGAGATCATTTTAACTAAGTCACTTGATATATTAAAGGAGTATCTTCAAAAGCTCTCTAAATTTTGAACAAACTATGTCAGTAAAAGAACTCCTTCCATCTGGCCTAATCTGTCTCACTTAATCCTGTGCTCAGATGAAGAGCATTTTTTGTAATCTGCTAATTTGATACAGTTTTGGGTTTTTTTCTTGAAAGAGTCAAGTCTTGAGTTAATAAAAGGGAGAATTAAAGAGCCACTTCACTTTATTAGTTGTGGTTTAAGATGTTTTAAACTCTAGTACGCTGTAGTTGAAACTGTAACAAATTCAAACATTTTAAACATGGCTGTGCCTGACCTTGAAATGCTGCTGATAAAAGCTAATGCTGTTAAATTGCATGCCAAATTAACCCTCATTTCCAAATGCTTTGTGTGTGTGTTTCCTGTAGGATAGGCTTTGATCCTGCCAAGCAACACTTCTTTTACAATCAGTTATTTTTTAATGAAGGAAAATCAATGAACAAGTTTCAGTAGCTGATTTCAGCGGTAGTGAAATGAAATGTTTTGTTTTACAACCTTCTGCCACTGTGCTTGGTGTGCTGTATCAGACACCTGACATGATACATTTTTGTGTTTTTGCTTGGAGGTAATGGTGATTTTCATCTTGAAACTTTATTTTTACATGTGTAAACCTTATCAAGGATTACAAGTTCATGTGAGAAAGGCACAGGAAACTGGCTAATAGACTGGGCAAGGAATACTTTCTGAAGCAAAGTCTTACTGAGGCTTAGCATCAGTAAAGTGGGGATTTAATCTAAATCAAGAGAAAAAATGTTAATTGCCTCATAAATGTTTTTTGCTTGAAGCATCTGGTTTCACATTATTTTAGCAGTTGTCCATTTTGGAGTGTTTGTTTTTAATTCAGAAAGTACGTTGGAGGAGCATCTGTCTGTGCAATCCATGGGCTTTTCATTTGCATCTTTTGAGAAATATACACTTGGTATGAGATTCAGTGGGATATAATCATGTCCCTTTTTGGACCAGCAGGCCTTGTAGGTCTGGTGGTGTACACTCCGCTAAAATCAGACAACAGGCGTGAGCAGAAACTGCTCACATACAGATACTGGCTTTCTGTTAGTTCTTGTCTGTTGTGGACCTCGAGTGTTCTTTTAAAATGGAAGTGGCTCTTTTTAACCTCTGACAAATGAACTGCTATCTGCATAAATTCATTTGAGAGGGACATTATCTTCCTGTGTGAACTTTGGCGGGAAGTGCTTTCAGGCCATAAAGTGAATCATTGGTCTCCCTGGGCTGCAGCTGATATCTTGGTCTCTCTCCCTGGCATCTCCTCCAGGATGTTTAGCTCTGTCGTGTGTCTTTTCTCTGCCAATATGCACGAGCCACCCATACCACAGCTGTGTCCTGTGCAAGGTCTCTGACCTAGCTGTATTACCTTTACATTTGGAGAGGGAAATACCGCGGTCCAAACTTCCACCTTCACCACATCAGGACCATGTTCATTGCACTGGGCAGATTTCTCCTTATGCCTGGTCTGTGTGGCTGTTGTTTTCTGAGTGTCACCTTGATTGTGTTACATTTCTTTTTGCACTTCTCTGCCAGCTTTTTTTTTTTTTTTGGTCTCTATAATGTTAGACCTAAGGTTTTTATCTTTTCTTTCAAGGTCCTAAAAAAAACCCCCAAACCATGAGGCTTTTTTCTCTGTTATCTGCCACTTGTTCCCCTTTGTTATTGAGATGTCCACCCCAGTGCCTAATGGGGCAGCTGACCTTGATCCAGGGCCAGCTGACTTTGATCCAGGGCCAGCCCAGCACTGGTGAGCCTTGTTGGGTCCCCACTCCCTGGCACCGTCTCACATCCATGGTGCTTCCGCATATGCTGAGACATTTTGGCTGCAGGATTGGAAGTGTGGCCGCATGGAGCCCGCCCAGACAGCTCCTGAGCCAGGTGGAAGAGCCTTCTCCAGACCGGAGGTGGCCAGTTGCTGCACCAGCCCTGCTCTGGGAAGGGCTTTTTCTTCACCCTGGTTCTGACCTGACCTTGCTGCTGTCAGGAGAGCTGCTTGAACATCTCTGCTCTGTGGTCCTACTCTCTGGAATTGGATTTTCCAGTTTCCCAGTGTATTGCAGCACCCACTGCTCTGTGTACTGGGGGTAACTGTATTCCTTTGTGTGGCCTGTTGTCTCATGTGCATGCTTGGGGAAGCAGCCAATCTGTAGGTCAGGGCAGCATCTTTCCCAGTACATATACTGCCAGCTCCCAGGTAACACAGACTATTGGAAAAGTATATGGTGCTTTACCTACATAAAGGTGCAGGCTATTTTAGAGACTTGTAGGGGTGGGGAAGTGTGAAGAGTAGGGAGGGAGCAAGCTCAGAGAGCAAGACTTAGGATTTTCCAAAGGCTCTGTTTTGTTCTTGAGCTTTTAAAGCATCATTCCCCTTTCCAACTCTAAATACAAGAATTAACATTGCTCCAGCACAGTAGACTTCGATGCACAGCTGTTTCTTTATGCAAGCCCACATGGCTTTCTGCCTACTTTGTAGGACCCTGGATTTGCCTTCAGAAAAATCCAGGGACAAGGTTTCCAGTTTGTGCCTGATGGTGGGGATTTGCAGCGGTGTGAATGGAAGCAGAGGGGAGGCCTTGCCTGTGGAGCAGCGACAGATGCAGCTCGTGGGCGAGTATCCGGATTGCTCATGGCAGTGCTCAAGTGCTGCTGGAAGGGCTGTCTGGAGGTCTAGTCCAGCTCCTGCTTTTAACAGGTCTATTGCCAGCAGTTGTATTACAGGAGGAGGAGAAGGTGATAGGGTATAAACAAAGATATTGCTATATTGTAGCTGAGAGGACTTTAGGTAATGCTAATAGCAGGAGGAAGAGGTGATGGGTTTGTTGTTGCCTCTTTTTAGCAGCATTTCTCTGAGAATTTAAGAGAAAATTAATTCTACTGAAATTACCTTTTCTTCACCTCTTACTGGCTCTTGAAAAGCCTGTGCTCCCTGAGCTGTCCACACAAACACACAAATAATCCAAAGAAAAATCCAAGTGCACATGCTCCAAGGGATAGTTAACCACGTCTAAAAAAAATCCTCATTGCTGCTATTATGTTAGAGGGCAGTTGTTTCTGAGTAAAATTGATTTTTTCCCCCCACTTTAATACCTTAAAAATGCTTTTAATCTATCTCTAAGGAAAATGTGATAAGTTCTAAATAACTAACTAGAAGCTTTTTGAAGCCTGGAATATCTTTGTTGTTCTCCCTGTGCATATGTTTTCCTGAGACTAAGGGCTTTGTTAAGACGTATAAATAATATTTAGAAAGAGATAAGGTATCTGATCTTGCTAAGTCCTGTACTTTTGTGTAGAAATTCAAGGTAATTGAAGACACTGTTTTTTTCGTTTTAAAATTGTCTGTACAGCAGATAAAAAGTGAGCTTCAAAAGAGGCTGTTCTGGAAAGGAAGTAACTTGAGAAAAATGGGCAATTGAACAGGAATTGGTTTTTTAGCTTTCCTTTGAGCACAAAGTGTTCCTGTTACACTCACTGACCTAGTTGTCTCACCGTCATATCAGAACGTACTTATTTTCTCTTTGGTATTTTTGTCTTTCTATTCTTGGAGGAGTAATGTGCAACATTTGCCTGGTACCTGACAGTAGATCTGTCACATCTCTGCCTTCCTAAATGGGACTCTTTCTGTCTGATACTATTTTGTTTTTTGTAAAGAGGAGAATCTGTATTTTTCTGTCTTGACAGATTAATGGCCATGAATGACACCTTGCAATAAAATCAGCATTCTGGCACAGTCCCTGTTGGCCCTTTTGTATTTGCAGGGTAGGAATCCCTGATCACCAGGTTGTTTTCTGTGCAAACACTGGGAGAATGCTGGGACCAACAAGGTTGAGCTGACCTTATGTGCTGGCCTGCTCACTGCCACTGACTGTCATGTTTCAAAGGTTAAACTAACTGTGGATGAAATGTAATCAGTAGTGCACTGGATCCTTTCCAGAGCTCACTGGAGGAGTGCAATAACCAGCATTGTTAGCTTTAGGAGAGCAAGAGACAGAGGTCATTACCTGTGTGCGTCTGAGCATGAGGAACCAACTGCCTTTCCTGCTACCTCCCACGTATGTTTATTTAAATCTTATCTGGAATTGTTATCCAGCTGGCCCCTGCTTTTTTAAAAAAATATGTCTGTTTATTCTTCATACGCTAATTTTCATCCTTCTGTTGCTTTCTCGTGGTTTCCATGAGAAAAATGAGCTTCTCTCAAACCCTGTCATTAGATGGGATGAGAATTGATACTTGGGGAAGCAGAAAAGGCTGAAAGAAAGAATTGCTGTGTTTTTAGATGACAGGCAAACCTAGGCTGGGGTAAACCAGTCACTGCTCTTAAGACAGACACATAATGCACCAGCAGAGGAAAGATGATCATGGTAAATTTTCTCTCCTTCACTACTGGGTAGCAAGGAAAAGAGCTGGTAAAATAGGAAGCTGGCAAGGGACGGAGAGCAAGAGTGGGAGGAGGAGGCCAAACAGAAGCACTGAAGCAAAGATAGCATTTCTGAGAATTGATTTCCTGTTTCTTTCTATAGTAAACCACTCATTTTCCCCAACTCTCTGTCATTTGTGCAGTACTTTCAGTCCTCAGCATTCAGATCTGCAGCAGGAGTCTGTTCTCAGCATCAGATAAAAAGGCTTTCTGGAAAGCACCAGAAGCATATAGGATATGGTAGGGAACTACTGCTTGTTGTCACATTAGGAATTTCAGGGATGACAGGCATTTAAGTAAGTTTTGATTTTTTTTTTACCTGTATAGCTTTTATACTACTTGCCTTCTGAAAATGCCTGTACAATAACAATAGATTTAAGTGAGGAGCAAAAAATTGTCTTCCTTTTGAATCCTGTGGAAAGATTCTTGTTCACTCCATCAAAGCATTTTTTTTCTTTATAGATTGGGGTGTGGGTATGGCCTTGAAAACCAATACATTTAGCAGAAATTGAAAGAAGAGAGGAACAGATGGAGGACTTCCATTTCAGGGAAAATCAGAGCTGTAGAGAAAGATTAGATTATTTTAATATATGTTTTTTGTACACTTGTGTTTATTGTGTTATAATTAACTGGTGGGAATATGAATGTCTTTTTCAGGATCTTTCTGTATGGGCTTTTCATTTTGAATTAGTTTCTAAAAAAGCTGTGACAAAAATAGAGCCCTCTACCTCTTAATAGGAAAGTCAGCTCCATTCAGAAAAGCTCAGTGTAAGTTGGTTATGATGTAAGAAGAAAATGCCATTATCGTCCTTAGCCCACCTTTATCAGACTCTCAGTTTTGTAATCACAAGTGGAGTGAGTTCCTTAGCACTGTTTTTATCTGTTGCCCCCTCCTGTACTTCAAAAGTAGAATGATCTTTTTTTTTATTCCTAGTCTTCATGAGATCTCTCTACTTCAGTATGCATGAGAGAGGACAAGGTATTCTCTTTCTATTTACTGTTCTTATGAAATTCTTATTTCTGAAAGGCCTTTTTTTCCCCTGGGCCATTTTTTTTCCTTTCTCTTCATGCCAGAGCATTGGAGATGTGGAAGGACTGAGTAAAAGCACTAGCTTTTACAATGTCTGATCCTTGTGAATGCAGAGCAGTATTCTTTCCCAGTCCTTCATCTTTCATGTCTTTCTCTGTGATAGATTTCTGTGTTAATTGTTCAAAGAGCAGCTTGATTTCTCTTTCCACCTTGAGGTAGAATGCTTCCACAACTACTTCTGTAAATATGGACTTCTAGCATGGCAAGCAGTGTCTGCATTAGACATAATTTCTCTATGAATGCTTCCTGGTCTACTGGGATAACTATTCCAATGTCCAATATTTGTGGTGCAAAACTGTGCCCAAGGAAACTCTCTGGGCATTGTGCAAGTCTTCATATAGAGAGCTTCTCAACAAAAGCAGTTTTGATGTGAGAAAGGATGTAGACTCAAACTGCAGTCATAGAGGATGTACGTCAGCGTGAGTAGTGAAGATACCCTGGTCTGTTTGTGGTTTTCCAATCAGGTCTGTAAGGAACCCATCAATTTTCTTTGTGTGTGGGTCTTTCTAGAGACCTTGTGCCAGCTCTGCTGAATGACCTTAGAAACAAGAAACCAGTTTCTTCTACCTCCTAGGTGTTCAATCAGCTGCCCAGAACTGGGTCCATGGCATTCCCAGCTAGGGGAGTACTTGTGAGTCAGGTGCTTGCCCCTATGTAGAAATGACTAGAATTCCTCAAAGAAAGGAAAGCTTTTAACAGTAGCATTTTTAGGAAGGTCTGGCCATACTCAGTGTTTCTGCAGAAGAAAAAGCAGATAAACAGCAAGACCTGACGGAGTTTCTGTTTTTCTGGAATATCTTAGTGATGGGAGAATTTGGGCAATACAACTTAAAATAAATAGCCTTGCCTGGGAAAGCCATTTGTAATTCAAATATGGGGTCTGCTTGTATTAAATATTTTAAGGGGTTTTTTTTTAATATTCTGAACTGATCTGCTTCTTTGCTTATTGTGCTCTGATATTTTATTAGAAAGATGCAGTGTAAAATCACTAATCATAATCTAACTGTTCATGACTACCAAGCATGTTTTCTCTTTGCAGCAGAAAGGCCAACTGCATTAAAGTGGATGACTTAATGTGATTACTAGCTGCATCCATCTTTCTATTCAGACTGGCTGATTGCTATAAATACAAACACAAGTTTCTCTGAATGGTGATAGGCTGAATCTCCTCAGTATAAGGGTTTAAGATGAGCCAGGTGTACAACAGTATCTTGTGTTTCCTCTCTAACTAGATTTCCACAGCACATCTGTGTGCATATTTTGGCCACATGTCATATTTCTTTTTCAAAT
Source organism: Onychostruthus taczanowskii (assembly GCF_017590055.1). Classification (NCBI taxonomy): domain Eukaryota; kingdom Metazoa; phylum Chordata; class Aves; order Passeriformes; family Passeridae; genus Onychostruthus; species Onychostruthus taczanowskii. The sequence goes on from NW_024498795.1 coordinate 9,948,202, forward strand.
CTCCTTTCTTCTCGACTCTGTTCCTCACACCTTCCAGGTTTTCCTTCTGTGGATTTATAAAGGTGTGTTTATGCCTGAGTGCTGTTTTGGGTAAGAAGATATCTTTAAAAGAACAGTAGGAGCAGAGGGGCTTCTACTCTGTCTGCCTTTTGCCCATCCACCTTTTTCTCTCGGGTCATGTATGTGGCAGAAATACTAGCAGCATCATGGATACCATGGTAGTACTCCAGAGGAGAATGGTTTGGAACCAGGGACAAACTGTATGTGCACAGTACCTACTCCATACCATTGGTCTTTTGGGCTTTGTTGGGTGTGTTGGCACAGATGTCCCCAGAGATGGCCATTTTCTATAATTAGAGGCCTGCATTACATCTTTCCCCTTTCAGATGCGTTTCATGGCTGCGTATTTTGAAAAATTCAACAAGTGGCAGAAGGTGTTTGCAAAGCTTTTTCTGACAAGCCTTTCATTGAGCCTCGATAGCAGGATTTCCAGGTCAGTGCATACCATATATTTGTGTCTGGACACAGCTGCAGGTTGTCCTTTCATGCTGTCCCCACCAGACTGCTGAGACTTTTTCTGGATCTGTTTTCCCTGCATTTGTCACTGAGAGGAATCAGTTGGCTCTGGATAGATATGTTTCATGTGTGAGATCCCATCCTTACTGACTCTAGTGGGTTTAGTTGCTGTATGTGTTCAAAACCCAGGGAGGAAATGTGGTGTTCCAGGAAGGCTTGTTTCCTCACCATGTCTCAGCTTTCTGTGTTGTGTGCTAGCAGCAAGAGATGCTGAGAGCAAAACTAGCAAACTGAAATGTTCTCTATACCACAGTGTTCCTCAGAAATTTCTTCTAGCTCATGAATATTTCATAGCTGGACAATTTACTGTCTTGTGAAGAAAGAAAAAGACTTGGTTTGGCTTTGAGTGTATAGAATTCTTAATTGTATGACAAAATTGTGGCAAATTTTCCAGTGTTACCCTGGAAAGTTTTGACTTCTCTCTCTCCCTGGTGTCTACATATTCTTACAGACTTTTGTGTTTGAGTTTTGCAGTTTGGTCCTTGTGAGTATAGTGTGCCTGGGCTTTTTTCAGGATAAAAGTCCTGTTTTAAGCTTCTGATAAGGAATATAATATAATTCTTTCTGTGTTGACAGTAAGTGAGACACACATGTGAGGAGATGGGGACTGGGGGCAGAAGGCAGCCTTCTTGTGTAATTACATGAGACTATTGTAGTATGTGCATTTTCTGCAGGAGAATTTTAAATACAGATAAAAATAGTGAATGTTTTCCTCAAGCCTAGCCACTAGTGTTAAGTCTTCTAACTGAAATCTGTACAACAAATTTAAAAATCATTATTAGACCTTTAAAACATCATAAAGATTCAAAGACAAAGAGGCCAGTTTGCCTCTTTAAATTATATGGCATTCAAGGATGTGTTATTTCAGGAGCTTTTCCAAGACACTGCACTGTCACAGCTTCATTGCTTCAAATCTCACTTCAAGTAGGAGTAGTTTTTATAACTACACAGTAAACTCAAGATGGTTTAATGGAAATTATTTCTTCACGTGTCAAAATGACCCCTTTGTTTCTCATTTTACTCTTTTGTTGCCTGCAGCTAATCTGGTTTTTGGGTTATCAGATCCAAGCATCTTACAATGCTGGCTCTAGCAGCGGCATTCAGCTGGAATGCTGCCTTTTGTTTACTGGTTTCACCAGGCCTCCAGTGCTTTCTTTGGTCATCTGGTGGCTCCACTAATGTGATTTGCACTCCCAGGCTCTGCAGGTAGTCATGGGCTTTTAAAGGGAATTAGAGGAAAGCCTGCCACCCTGGTTGCTAATGAATCCACAGGGTATTTCTTACTGGTGTTTTGTTTTTCCAGATTCTTTTCTCTGTTTTATGGTATTTTTCTTCTGTCTGCTTGGACTTCAGTTTCTAAAGTGGGTTTACCTGGCTGTGGTGTGGGGACATTCACTTTGCTTGAAATAGAAGTACCAAATCCTATTGGTCAGTGTGTCCATTTGGGGTTTTCTCAGGAACTGTAAATAAGTTTGGAAAAAATAGATATCTACACAAATACTCAAAACTTCTTTATTACAATGCACATTATACAAAGCTTGTTCTTGGTAACAGGGGATGTGGTAAAAAGTGACAAACTTCCACCTTCATGAAAACTTTGTTAAAATAGCAAATATTGGCTCATGTAGGGAAGGTGAAGTGTTTTGCTAATGGGGTGGCAGCTGGAATACTGAATTTTTGCAAGCACACCAGGAGAAGATGCAAGATTATAAACACCCTCAGTGCAGTCTTACAAATGTGAGCCAGTGAAGCACATAATCAAAGAAATATTGTATTACAGTTTTTACAAAAAAACCCCAAGTTATACTGGAGAGGGTTTTTTAATATGAAAAGCATATGCACAAAAGAGGATATATTATTAAAACATCTTTTACTCTTTTTCTGGAGCAAAGGAGAGTTTCAGACTCTGAGGAGTTAAGTTGAGTAGCATGTCAGATGCTGAGTAAGATGCCATTCCTTCTTATATCCACAACCTCTTACTTAAGTATCCTTGTGGATTTGAGTAGGGATTAATAGAGTGATTAGGGTTGGTTGGGGTTTTTTTCCCCCCAGATTAGTCTTGCAGTTTTGTTAGGGCCAGTATTTGGCTTGCGCAAAAACAAGAACAATGTCAATGTTTTTGAAGCTTCACTCTAGTCTAATTAAGACTCAACCACCTATGGCAGGATATGCAATGTTTTTATGTTTTCATAACATATTTTTCATCCATTTCTGTTGTTTTAGAATGGAAGAGAAAAAAATCTGTGATAAGAGCAAAACCTGAATAAGGCTTTGGAAATAAATGGGCCCTTTCCATGCAAAAATAGTTAATATTGAGTCTATTCTTGTTTACCTTGAGAGCAAGTCTATCTGTTTACCTAAGTCTGAACAATTTAGACTGGTAGGAGTTGTGCCACTGATATGTGGTTTATAGGGCTGGGTCTTAAAAGTAGAAGAAAGCTTTAGAAAAGTTGGAAGTACACAAACATGTTTCAGTACCCTTGCTTGGTGCTCTTCCATGGTGTTGGTGCTGTAGGATTTATGTTTATATTATATGTGTGTGTTTATGTGTTTTAATATACAAATTAATATCACAGCATTAAATTGTGTTCAAAGAATGTCAGTATAGTTGTTGCATTGGTATTTTCACTTCAGAAAAAAAGAAACCCTGTAGAAATTCAGGTGCAGGGGTTTTAATAGTGGAAAATAAAGCAAGAGTGTATCGATTGAGTTTTACTAGGCTGACAGCAGCACTGAAGGTCCTCATGATGCAGAAGTTTGTGACCCATGAAATCTCCATTTTCCTTCTATTGGTAATGTATCTTGAAGTACAGAAGCCTGGAAAATGCATCCTGGATGACCTAACACATTGATTATCTACAACCAGAAAATTATTTGAGCTTATTGCTAAAAATGTGTTTGGTAGTAGTAAATATAAGGGATAGGCTTAAATTAGATTGTTAAACAAGTGTTCCATGAGCACAAATTCACTAAGGCAACAGCCAATCCTTACAGGTATGAACAAGATCTGCTACATTTTCCTTTAAAATGCTAATTTCAGATGCTTGGCCATTTTGCTGATTCATCTTCATCAGCTCCCATGCTGGTGCCCAAAGATCAAAATTTTGCTTTATAAATGGTACTTGTGTCTGACTGAAGGAAATAAAGGGCAGTAAGGAATTGAGCAGTTGTTTCTAAAACGGGTAAGTATCCAAGGTTCATGAAAAGAAGCCTGTAGCACACAGGCACACCAGCAGGCAGATTTTACAGCTCTGTCCAGAGCACAGAAAGAAGATAAATCATGGCCATCCCCCTCTCATTTTTGAAATGGTTCAACCCTGGGGTTTAGCTGAAGGACTTAAGGAGTTTTTGAAGTGCAAATAGACTGGTGAAGGGTAAACCTTTTCAGAGTTTCATTTAGATGGATTTTTTTTTCTATGTGGATTTCTGGCACCAGCTGAGATCTGGAAAGCCACAGGATTGTTTTGTTTTTGATCAATCAAGCAAGCAGAACTTGCAATGGGGGTGTACATTCTCTGCATACATATTGATCCTATTGTGTTTAAAAGTAGTTAATTTAATCAGGGCTTTTTGAAACCTTCCCTGGTAAAACTTGCATTAATGAAGCTGTCATTTCAAGGTCATGTTTCAGTGTCAATAACTTAATGGTAATGACAGAAGTTACCTGTAAGTTTATTATCAATTTTTCAATCATTCCTTGTTAAAATTGCATTGAATGAGAGCTGATTTTGCATACATGCATGTAAAAATGTTCAGCTTCAATTGGAAAATGTGAATCTCATTGAATGAGAGATTTTCAAAGCAGTCTAGAGTTACCAAACACATTAATACTGACAGTTCTGATACTGTTCACTGGTGTTTGGATCAGTAGCCTTGGTCTGCTCTATTCCATATGGAGTTTGGCTCCAGTAATCTATTTTACACCTTGTCTCTTCCAGCAGAGGTTTTTTTCAAGGCCCTTTCTAGTAGCTTTGACCTTTTACTCACATTTCGTCTTGTTTAAAAGCAGCAGCATGCAGAAGATAGATTGCATATTAATTATAAACACTTCCCTCTACTGTGATAAATATTTGGAGATAAAATGTGTAAGGGCTGGCTGCTTGATAAGATGCCCATTTGAGTGCCGAGTACAGATTTTTTAAGGCATGACACAGTTTACTATTTTTTCATCCGTATCTGCTGCCAAGATCTTCACGTATTTTGGGTGAAAGCACTGTGTATTTTCAAGCCTTTTTTTCCTGTGAGGATGTTAAGTGCAGACTTCATTATTTGCTTCTTTGATTTATTTGGGTTGGAAGGAGCTTCAGAATGTTGTTCTGGACATGGTGACACTCAAGGTATAGTGGAGTTAGTGGATTCAGATACCACAGCAGAACGTACATCCTCCAGAGTCAATCTTCTCATTTCTTTTCTTCTTGGTAGTTGCAGTATGCCTTGAACCCTGCCAGTTGCTAAGATATGAGGTGGAAAGCAGAGTCTTGCACAAAACTTTTTCAGTTATATACCAGTAATGGCCTTCTGTAGATTTTCCTGTTCATGTTTTTCCCAGCTGAAGGGGATCTTATCAAAGATTTCGGTGTCAGATCACTCAGGGGCTCAGAATGGGAGAGGAACTCAAAAGGTGGTCTGAGGCCCAGAGTTGGGATCCTCTTTAGGAAGGACCAGAGTGGTTGTTAGTTTAATTTCTGTGTGTTGGATATCCAAAGTAGTACTGCAGATTGGCATACTGTGGGAAAATGGCCTATATTAAAAAACAGTGTATTTATACATTACTTCTGCATTTACAGTCTGGTGGCTTGATGTGGTCTGTTATGAGAGCACAGCAGAAGCATTCTACATCAGACAAGGGATCTAAAATCATAACTCATCACAAATTAATAAATATGGCTAACTACAATCAAGAAATAAATCTTAAGAAGTCCATGTTATGATTTTTCCCTGACTTTACACTGGACAGGAGATGTTTGGTTATCAGGCCTCCTATTTTATTTTAGAACTCTATATTTGTACAGCTCACATGTTCTCAGTCTCATGTACTGTAATGATGGTTATTTCATGAAGGGTTTGGAAACTGAACATGAGATGCTGTTTAAAGCTTTACTGAGAGCCAGGGAAATTCTTTTGTATCTTACTGCAGAGAAGGGGTTCTCAGCATTTGTGGTGTCACTTTTGCAAATATGTCACCAGGAGAAGCTAATATGACCTTCCTTTTTTTAAAGTAATATTTTCTACCACCCAGGACTCTTCAGCAAGTCCTGTTCCACTGACTGGATGGAGAATTTGGGTTGTGTTTTAAATCAGCCATTTTTAGCTCAGTCTTATAAGCACAGAGGGCAGATTTTTGTTTAGGAACAGGCATCACTCCGTAGCTGGATATGTGGGTGTTGGCTGGAAAATCTATGATTCTAATTTAATTCTTTTTTCTAAGTGGTGCATGCTCAAATGTCACAACACTGAGGGGTTGTTACTTGCAGATCATAGATTTATCAAGCAGCTGTGACACTAAAGTAATCTTACTCTGGTTACAGTATGCATCTTTCAAGGGCACAGGCTTGCATGATGATTCTGAATTCCTGTGGAATTTAACTGAGCAACAGCTGGTCTGTAGGATGTGTAGATTTTAACAAGGTAATGTCTGTGTTTTGGCAAAGGACTTGTGTGACCTTCTGCTGAAGCTGTTCCAAAGTGTCTTCTTCCTCCATTCAAGTCTGTAGGGGTCCTGAAACAGTATTTGTGAGAATTTTCTCTATTCTCTCTTCTCCTCTTGATTTTATCACAAGTAAATTCTACAAAATTCTTCGGGGGGGGGGTGGTGGGGAAGAAAATAAAAAGGTCGTCAACACTACTAAATACAGCTTAGGATGGAAAGAATACTCTTTTTGCTTGTAATTGTGTCAGATTCCTTTTCCCCACAGTTGTTGCTTGGGGTTTTTTTTTCACTTGAGAGAGGTTTATGGTGCTGTCTCTGCCAGGATAACTGTGTCTCAGGGCTGAAGTTGTATTTCTCCTGGAGTTCCTAGAGGTGATGTTATCTTTTGTTCGCTCAACAGTATGGTCATTCCTGAGAGCATCTGTCACTTTAGGCATTGTAAGATGGATGAGTCTCAAGTGAACTGCTGGTTGAAGCAAATGGTAAAAATAAGAAAAGACGTGGGGGCTGGGGGTCTTCAGAGGGGACAGATGACAAGGAAGCACTGTTAAAAATCAAAAGTAAGCCAGACCATAGTGGAAGAAAGAGCCAAGATGTGGGTCACGTTAGCAGATCTCACAGGTCTTGGCAATGAAGATTGGTGGTTGATGAATTCTGAAGAGATCTTATGCTTCTTGGCAAAAATGCCGTTGATTTGTTTCCTATTTCATTTGCAAATAAGGGAGGATAAGAAGGAGATGACCTGGACATAAGATGAAAAACATTTTTTTGGTCACGTTATGTTATATGGTCAGGAGAAATTAGTGTTACCAATATTCAGGAAAAGGGTTAATGGTATTTTGTATGTCTTAAATATTGTGTGATTATCTGTCAGTTCTGAGTGGGCACATAAGAGTATAAAAACCAAAGCAGCATATCAGCAGTTTAGCTTTTGGGAAAAAAAAAAATGGAAACTTGAAATTCATAGTTCATGGTATTTCAGAAGGTACTTAATATTTTTAAAAGAGGTAAGGTTCCCTACAGCATGTCCGATTTAGCTGAACTAATTGAGTTAGACTTTTTAACAGAGAGAAAGTGGTGCAAAACCACATAAACCCCAAGAAAACTCCCTCAAATTCTCTGACAAGCAGATCCAAACACCCCCACCCCCAAGCTGAGCAAAGGTCTGTGTTTGCAAAAGCAGCCGGCAAAGGACAAAAGGCACTTACAGCCCAGTGTGTGTCAAGGTTTGGGAAGGGTCCAGGAGGATCTTGGCTTGAAAAATTATTTTGTCACACTGTTGGCATTGGTCCATAAGGGGAAGCACTGGTTGAAAGGCGAAGAAATTAAGATGATTAGAAGCTTTAAAGCTTCACAAATGGTGGAGTATCTCTCTTCTCAATGGATATAAATAATAGATGAAAGACTGAGAGTGACAACAAAGGCTCAGGGCCTTTAAGAGAATGTGTGCAGCCTGAATAGAGGTCTGTGGCCTAGGGCCAAAGGTCTTAGCTTTGAGTGTAATTAGAAGAAAATACAAAAATGTCATTACTAGCAGGTGAAATGTTCAGCACGTGTCTGAAAAATAGCAATTTCAGAGGCAGGAGCAGTTGGAATTGGATTACAGACGTTCTGCAGGGCCCGCAGTTCGGTCGGGGGCTGTGTGTGCGTTGTCCCTGTTGTCCCTGTGCGGCGGGGGCGCGGTGCGGGCCGGCAGCGGTGCTCCCTGGCAATGGAGCTGTTCTGTGCCTTTCTGCAGAACACAGCAATCCTGCCCGAAACCTGCCCTGAGCCGGAGGTGAGGGTTACAGCTGCTCTCTTAAACAGGCTGATTTTTAAACTGAGAGGCCTTCAGTTTGAAAACCTGGAGTTTGAATTGGGGGTGTACGGCTGAGTTCTGGGTTTGCCAGTGGGCCTGTGCCTGGAGTCCCAGCTTTAAGCCTTAAAATCCCATCTGCGAGCACCAGGGAAAATTCCTTTAAATCTTTTGGCAAAATATGGTATGTTGCTATTGAGAAACCAAGCCGCTTTGTCTGCCTAAGAAAGTCTTGTCATAGTCCACTCAATGATAACTTAATTTAAAGCTTTTCTTGATGTTAATTGGTTTTCTCTACAGCCCTAGATATTTTAGGAGTTATTCTTTTGCTTGCTGCTTGCTAGACCATTTCTACCATTCCTTGGGGTACTTCAGGTGTATTTTCTTTTATTAAGTGCAATTTCTATTAGTAATGTTTTCACTTCAATGTTTTAATGGAAAGCCAGATAGGAAAGCAACCAGCTAATTCTGATTTAATTTTGAACATTGATCTCCAGGGTAGATAACTGCTCACACATTTAGTTTGTTTCTTTGTAAAGAGTAAAAGAAGTAAAATTACTTCTGCACTATCATATATTTTTAAATGTTTCTGCAACAGTTAACTTTATCATATTAATGTGATAAATTCCTAATCTGTCATATAGTGACTTCAGTGCCTAAAATGTGCAAATTCTGAGTTTGTACTTCTGGTAGAATACGGAGAAGCAACCAAGCACATTTAACCAAGTATTCCTCCAAAGAAAAATGTGCTTTTTATAGTCATTGGCCCTCCTTTTTTCACCCTAGACTAGGTTTCCACAAGAAGGGGTTTTTGTCTTGTTATAAACTATATGCTGGCATGAGTAATTCTGAATTTTCCTCCCTTTTTATTTTTCAGGTGTTCAGGAGTTTTAAACAACTTTGCAGCAAGGCTTCACAAACTCTTAGCTGCATCCTTTAATCATGACTGCATTTCAAATAGGTTAAAAGGAATCTGAGAAGGTATTGTACTTGCCTTTCCTAACAGACAATACACTGTATGTTTGTGATCAGCATCTCTGCTTTCATTTCCATTGACTGCATTTTAGGAGCCATGTGGACTGTAAATAACGATTTTATTTTTGCTTCAGGCATGTAAAGTGTCCAAGTTCTTAAAAAAATCATGAAATCCAGTTCATATAAGCAAAAAGCCAAAGGGCTGATTTGTGCTTCCATTTTTTTCTTCTATACCCACAATGAGGTCAACTTCATTATTTAATGACACTTCTTTTGAAGCTGTAACAATCTTCTGCTGTTTTACTTAGAGGCTCTGCAAATACCTAAGCAACTAGCTAAATATATGTTTTATGCACTTGGAGGGCGAATGTTTGTTTGTTTATTTGCCCTCTCAAAGGGTTTAAAACAAATGGGAAGAAGAATGCAGATCTTGGTAATGATTGGGCTAGATTTGTGCTTCCAACTGAGATTCTCACACGTCTTTTTTTCCCCTGACTCCTGAGAGGGGGGTGAGGCTTGCCTCAGTACACAATATTGGGCTCACATAGTTTCTTGTTGCATTTAAATAGCCAGCGAGCCCAGAAGGCTGAAGATCTATTCCTGCTTTATGACCTGTTGTGTCCCTGGGGGCAAGGGCAGCCCTGAGCGGAGCGAGGGGGTCACGGCCACAGCCCGGGTTCTGCGCGGCTCTTGGGGCTCCCCAAACCTGCCGGCAGGAACCTTTGGCTTGGCAACATCTGGAACGTGGCATAAATCTTGAAGAGGGGGGAACCTCCAGGATTTTGCTTCACCAGGTGCTAGGAGGAAGCAACATTAGCCTTTTTGATGGGGGGGGGAGGGGGGGGAGGCAGATTCTGTGGCCCTGAAGTTAGGCTAAACAATTGCAGAGGTCAAAGGACAGCTGAGTGCGGTCAATGAGACACCCTGGGGTGTATTTTGTTACTTAGTAAAAGGAGCAGCATCCTAAAACCCTAAAGGATTCTCTTGAAAATCTGTGTTGTGAAAAGGTTTTATGAGTCTGATGGCAAAAACTGCTGATTTAGCTAAGGAATGCTTGCTTTTGTCTAAATGAAAGGCTAATCCTTACCAAATGTTGGCAGCTATTATAGTGCAGTCAATGCAGGTCTGAAAGGACAGTTAGAGTAGAAGTGTACTTTGGGATCTCAAATGTTTATCATTTTGATGGTTCTGTAACTGAAAAGATTTCTGAAACTTTCACCCTTTATCCTAAAATTTAAACCGTGAACAAATTATCTAAAAAAGTAATAAGTAACTCTTCACTTATAATTAAAAAAAACTGTTCATAAGGCAGCTGTGCCTGCCTGGTTGTTCTGTATTCCCTGACAAATTTGCTTTAGCTTTTCAGGGTACTGCCTGGCTTAAAGTGTAACTTCCTTTAATTTGCTAACACTTATTAATTGGCTGAAAAAAAAAGTGTGGGTTTTTTTCGGATCTTGAGTGATTTTTACTGTTCTTGTTTCCACGCTCGGGACAAAAAAATAAATAATAGGTTTGGGGTAATTAATTCCTATAATTTGTTTAGCATTATCTTTCTTTAAAAGGACAGCTTATTAACACTTAACATCTGTCATAGAAACAGATAAGAAATCAATGTCAGAGCCAAGACCTTGTAAATAACCCGAAAGGAAATGTAATAATGGCCGTCTTCACCACAGAGGTGGTGGGGGAAGGACTGGGCATGTGGCAGAAAAGGTTCAGTGCTTTTTGTTTTCCTTTGCAAGGGGGGGTTGCTGCAAGGCACGACCCAGAGCCTCTGACTCGTTGGCCCTGCTGTCTTACACAGACACTCGTGGTTGTATTAGGAAGAAAAAGGTACTTGGAAGTCAGTGGTGGTGGTGTTTTTATAGTGACCAGCCTGGTGTTTCATTGTGATCTGTAGAAGAACTCCGAAAGAAGAGCAGAAAAAGAATAAACTGCATCATTTTCAAGGTGGGAGGAAGTGAACAAAGAAGTTGACAAGTTGGTTTGTTTTGTTTTTGAAAGAAACCTCCTTGCAAAATACAGCTCTTTGTAGTGTTTAATTTTTAAACTCTTCAGAAGTACTCCATACAGATGCCTAGCATTGATTTATGTCAAGGTTAAGGCACCTTTAAACAAATAAAGTCGGGAATGGATAAACCTACTAAAATACAAATCGCCTATTAAACACAGAAGATGTTTGTATAGCATTCAGGTTGCCACAAAACTGACACATGTCCTGAAATTCTCCTGATAACCCCTTCTAAACTCATCAGGAAATGATGGCATGTGTTTGAGGGGTACACAAGGGAGCAGCCAGAGAGGACAGAGATGGAAGGTCAGGCTTTAGCTTTGACTTTCTAGGCTTCAGCTTCATGCTTTTGCAATAGGGTGATGGCAAATGAAGAAAGGATTAAGTGATTTATTTATCAATGAGATTGTTCTGGCTTCTGCTGTAGGAATTCAATGAGAGGTCTGAGACTATTTTCAGCTTTATCCCTATGGGCAATATCTATCACATTTTACATATATATCTATGTGGAATTAAGTGCTGTATCTGTATAATTAAACTGCTTAGAAGAGTACTTATTTGAGCTGTAATACTTAATTTTGTTTATAACTTCAGAATTTTACTACTCAGAGTACATAAAATAGGTTTAAATGTGTTATTATATTTTTTTCTCATCTACTGGAGAAAATTGTTCTGTGTTTATAAATTGTTTATTTAGCAGGGGTTTGGGTTTTTAAAAAATTTTAAAAGCAGATTTTAGCCTACAGTGAGAATTTTATGGATAGCGTTTATATTCTACTGTGGCAACAGTCACAGGAAAATATTTTGAGTATTAGTTTCTTGAGTGTCAGGATTAACTGGAAGTTTTATATGCATGCCATCAAGAATGCATAGAACCTGTAAATATTCCATGTTGCTGACTGATTAAACCATAATAGCTTTGGGAATCAAGATTGCCTGTGCTAGCATATGTTGCATGTAAATTAAGTCCAGCCTGTAAACATCATTAAGATTTTGGGGAAAAAAGTACAGAAGTATATCTAATGCCTCCAACAAGTCAAATATTTTACTACAATTTTTTTCATGTAAAACATAGCCCCCCCCCCAGATTTATTGTAGTGGTTGATGAGGTACATTGCAGAACAATATAAGCATTAGAAATAGAAAATTATTTCCTTCTCCTATTAAGTGTTAATAGTATGTGATGTGAATTTTTGGATTTCTGTTTTGAGCAAAGATAAAGGTGGGGGTGTTTTTCTAGACCTAAATGGCACTGTATAAATGTCATTTGTGGGCATTTGTCCCACAAAAAAACCTTTGAGATTCCTAAGTATCTAGAAAAGGTAGCTTGAACGTCAAAGCTCTTCTTTTTTAGCCATATCCCTGGATATGGTGTTCAAGTGTTGTTCTGTTTATTGCCTGTTTCTTGCAAATTTCATCCTAACTAAAATCTGGGATATTGCAGATGGACCAACAGTGACATGCATCTTTGATCTCAAACAGGGTTGCCTCTGGTAATTTTGGAGATTCTGGACAGAAGTTTGTTTATTTTACAGAAGAATTTGTGGTATTCTGGGGAGGGGAAAAAGTAGAGTCAGCTTTGACACATGACAAACACATGTTGTGGAAAAGGAAGAACTCTATAAACCACTTTGCACTTGGTAGTTCATTTCCACTAAAATTATCTATGAGAAATTTGGACACAGTTTCCAACTAGCAGGGAAGTTGCAAAAAGTTTCTGAATATTATTAAATTGACATTACTTGTGGATTTAAGCTGATTGTTACGGTTTTGACCTATAGAGGGTTTTCTTGTCCATTCAGAGCATTGTTTTCTGCACAGAAATGGCCATGAAAGCAGCTGGCTTTGCTGTGTTGGTCTTTTCTTGTCTCTGCTGAAAATGGGCTGAAAGTGACTGCAGAAATGTAGAGATGTGCCTCTCTGTCTAGTGACTATATGGGAGCTTCAGATAAGAAAAATCTGGTTTGTTCCATTCTAAAACATATTTTGAGTCCAAAAGGGCAGAAGTATGATCATTTTGACTTATTTGAAAATGGTACTTTTGGAAGAGCTGTGCAGGTACATGCTCTGAGGAAACTTGACAAACATTTTGACACAAGCCTCTGAGAAAGAAGAGGGGCTTGTTTCCACCTTTGCTGGTTCCTTTTAGGGGTGACTAAGCCTTGTAAAACCAAGGAGAACTCTTGTTCAGGCTTGCCTGTTTTCAAACTGGGCTCTAGAGAGAAAAACAGTCCTTTTTCAGAGGATGTGAGGAACCAACAGCTTACCTAACCTTCTATCCAAGTGCATTAGTGAAGGCTAGTTTAATTACTTAAGGCTGACTTGATTTCTTCTTGACTACATTTTATTTTTAAATCTAGAAATCTGTGTTAGGGATTCTTTCATTAATCTATCTGAAGAGGGAGAGGAACAAAACTTGATGGTGCTTTTGGCAGAATTTTGCGCTTTACAAGTGAAGGAGAAGGGGGAAATGCCATTTGTGAATCACTTGGATGCAGGGTGTTACCCTTTGTACAGAGTCAGAGGCACGTTCTGGCTGCAGAGACTTTTTCTTTTTTTTTTTTTTTGTAATCCTGAAATTACTTTCAAGTTGCATATTTGTAGAAGTGCCATGGTACATCTCCAGCCCTGCCAACTTCATGGGGGAAAAAAGTTTGCTTGCAGCAAAGGAAAGGTTGAAGTCAACAAAGTTTTACTCCAGGGCTTTATTTTTAGCCTGTTGCAGCTGTCAGAAACCAGAACATGGATCAGATAAGATGAATACAGTGGAAAAAGAAAGTATTAAGTGGGTATTTGTGAAGAATTGGGTCATCTTTGTTTGGAAAGTTTTTAGAGCCAATGTAATCTGTATTACCATTATGGCTATTATTCAGAAAGTTTTATTTTTATTAGTGTCAGTTTGTATGTGTTTTGAGAACTGAGAACTTTCAGAACCACTAATGTCTCTGTGAAATGAATAGCGATTTGTTTATATTGCTGGGCAATAAAAATATCTTTTCCTCTCTTACTTAGCTGCACTTTCACATGAGAAAACTTTAAAAATAAAAGTAATGAAAGAAGATGGGGAAAACCATTTTTATTGTAGATATACATAACTAAAATGATCTTTATTAAGGATTTTCTTTTTAATGCTGTACAGCCTGATGTTGAGATGTGGCAAAATGGATTACATTTTAGCTTCTATTTTCTGTATCTTAACAGGGATTTTTTTTTCCTATCAAGCAGTGTCATCTTGGTTAGCAGTCTTTAAAAATGTCAAGCATAAGTTCCTATGCAAATGGTACCTTCTGCCTACAATAAATAATTAGCATAAACGGTGATGTTGAAAACTTAAAATTTTGCAGCCCAGTGGCCTAAGGATTTATAATAATTTGCATACATAAATAAATAATATATAAATGTATGCTAAACCATAATGCACAGTCCTACTCCATAGTCCTGTTGAAGGCAGCACTAGGCAGGTGAATATGTAGAGTACTAGCTCTGAAAGCAGATCAGAAGAACTGGTGTAGAGACAACTTGCAGGAAAAAAATGAAACACAAACAAGCTGAGCAAACTCGGTGACTGGAAATTACTTCAATATCATTAGCTTCATATGGTGGTCTTTGTTAGTCCAGTTGTGTTGAAGAGCTGGTCCACAAACTCAGTTGATAAGGCATTCGAAGTATGCCTGGGATTGTAGGTGAAGTGCTCAGCTTCCAGGTGCCCAGTCCTGAAGTGCTTAATAGATGATCATTCCTTTCATTTTCTCAGCAATGCCAGCTGAGATGCAATTGTGATTGCTTCTTTTTATGGCATTACATGGCTCTTTGGAAACATTGGTGACTTTGCCTTTCAGTTTCTTGGAATAGAAGCAATTGGGGGAAAAAAACACCAAACAAATATACAAACCCATAATAACAAATATAAAACCACAAACAAAATACAAACAAAAATATAACTCATAAAAGTCAGAAATTAGTGATTGTTACCAGCATTAAAATTGGTGACAAGCACAGACTTGTGTTTATTTAGAAAGACCATTCACTGAGCTTCCTAGTTATGGAATTTTTTTTTTAATGGTGGAATATTAGACTGTGTTCTCTTGAAATGAACATTAAATCATACTTAGAAACAAAGCTTTAAATTAATGGGTGCATCTGAAAATATAATGTACTTCATAGATTTTTGTAAACTACATAAATAAATTTTATATCTCTAATGCTTCTGAATAGTTTGTAATTACTAAATATAGCTGTTAGCTAATAAATGACAATAAGATCTGTGTATTAACAGAATATATGTTGTTAGTGAATGACTAAACACCTATGTAATGAAAATTGTATAAAAATAACAACGTTTCGATTAAAATGTATTCGCTTTGGGAACAGTTACTGATTTTGAATACATTATTTGAGGAACAAATTTGTACCTATTTTATTATGTCAATTGCTTACATATTATATTATCTGCTGTGTTATTAAGAGTGGTAGCTAAATGAATTCATAGAATCATAGAATGGGTTGACCTTCAAGACCACCTAGTTCCAACCCCAGAGCCTCACCACCCTCACAGTGAAGAATTTCTTCCTCATACTTACTGTAAATCTATATTATTTCAGCTTAAAGCCATTTCCCCTTGTTCTGTCACTCCTTGCCCTTGTCAGAAGTCCCTCTCCAGCTTTCTCCTAGGCACTGGAGGTCTGCCTGGAGCTTCCTCTTCTCCAGGCTGAGCAGCCTCAACTCTTACAGCCTCTTCTCACAGAAGAGGTGCTCCAGCCCTCTAATCATATTCATGGCCCTCCTCTGGACGTGCTCCAGCAGGTTCACATCATTCTTAGTGCGATGGAGACCCCAGAGCTGGATGCAGCACTGGAGATGGGGTCTCACCAGAGCAGAGCAGAGGGGCGGAATCACCTCCCTTGGCCTGCCGGCTGCGCTGCTTTTGACAGAGCAGGATGTGGTTGGCCTTTGGGGCTGCAGGTGGACATGGCTGGGTCATGTTGCTCTTCTTGTTAACCAACACCCCCAAGCCCTTCTCCTCAGGGCTGCTCTCAATCCATTCCCCATCCAGGGTGTATTTATGCCAGGGGTTGTCCCAGCCCAGGTGCAGGAACTTCATGAAGTTTTCATGGGACCACTTCTCAAGCCTGTGAGATTCCTCCACATGGGATCTCTTCCCACCACTCTCACCCCTTTGCAGAAGATTACCAAATTTGCAGGCACAGTTTGTCCTTAGTGAAGCTGCGTTGGCTGTCACCAGTCGCCTCCTTATTTTCCATGTGCTTTAGCATAGTTTCCAGGAGGATCTGCTTCATGATCTTGCTGGGCACAGAGGTGACTCAAACATTACTGCCTGACTGTGCGAACACTCCAGGTTGTTAGAAGAATAAATTGTAATTCATGTCTGTTTTGCAAAATTGCAAAATCAAAATTATACAACAAAAATATGCCTTGGTCCTATAGCTAGGATTAAACATCAATTAACATTGCTAATTTGCTAACATTAACATTGCTAATTTGGTTGTATTGCACTGGCATTAATAATGTGGTTAATAGTCCTGTTGATATAGGACAGAAAACATAGTGGGGAAAGCTGTGTATGAGAATGCATGTTTTAACGAGGCGAGCTGAGGTTTTCAAAAGTGCTCCATGGTGATTTATTTGTGCCATTCCTGCCACAACTGTGTGAGCATATACTCCTTTTAAAATAATGAAGTCTTTTAACAATACATAAATTTCAAAATCAAAAGCGATGTTTGTAGGTTGATAGCACTTTTTTTTTCCCACCTGAAGGTTTTTTCTATTGAAAGAAAAGTGTATCCCTTTTGTTAAGGGTGCATAGTAATGTTCCTTTTCCTATGTATACTGAGAAAGGTCCCTGCAGCATAAAAGGATTTGCTCCATCTTCTACTAATTTATTTAGAAAACCCTACAAAACCTCCACAGTAACTTATCTACTCATTTCATAACAATTTGAAAGGATTCCAAAAGCTTTGCAGTCAGAGTAGGCTGAATCCATGTAATTAACTCCTGAAATCTTTTATATGTTTTCCTTCATCTGCTTATTACATCTGTTTTTTTAGCAAATGGCATCAAGTGAAGCTTGGAACATGCTTAATCTTAAATCACCTCAATCCTCGCTAGAGGAATGTGTTGGTGCACTGCCTGCACCAGTTTCCCTCTCACTGTGCTGTAAGAGTTTAACCTATCTAGAATGCAGCATTTTTTTTTCCTGAGTGGGAGCCATAACCTGGAGAAAAATAAAGCCAGTGCCATTTTGTAAAACTTGACTTGAGCTCAGCTCACAATGACTTCTGTACCGTTGTGTCTCTCAATGTATTCTTTGTTTGATTGTGGTTGTAAACTGCTCTTTGTGTGCACAGCTCTGTGGATAACACTGTTAAAAAGAACTTGAGGTAAAAGAGATGAGATGGTGTTTCAGTGCTGTTTTTTTGCTGGTTTTCCTTTGCCAGCTTCAGTGTCATGTCACTGCTGGTTTATTCTGTGAAGCTGAAAACTCCCAGGCCACTGAATTTCTAAAACTCAATTCAGACCTAATTTTTGCTTTAAATCACTTGAGGGTGATTTGAAGTTCGTTCATGTAAGTTCAATTCAGTAACACCATCCTGCATCCAGCTGTTAATTTTACCTTTAGTACGTTTATTGTTTTGTGAGCTGCTCCTGAGGACTGTAGGAATGGTCTTGGGACGGAAGGGATGGAGCAGTAAGGGCACAGCAGTCTCCATATTAAACCACTTGTGATTTGCTTTATGTTTGATGTTGTGGGGAAACAGCTGCCCTCTTCCACCGTCCTGCATTTGGCTGTGCCGTATATGCATTTTTCTGTCTCTGTGCAAGGAATTGTCCAAATCCCAGACTATCTGATGCAATACTCCAAGTACAGATACCATTAATTGAGCAATCAGAGAAATAACCTTGTCAGGAAAAAATATGTGTTCTTGATCCTTCCCATTACTTTTACACAGTAATGACAATATTAGACTCAAAGATGAGACTCTAAATAGTACTGGATACAAAAATATTTTCTTAAAAATAAAACAAAAAATAAAAATTAGAGGAAACTGCACTGTAAATAGGGGAAATCCAAATTAATAATTCATTTTTCTTGAAAGACATTGTGAATGAGTTATTTTTCTGTCACTTGCTACATAGGATTGTAAGCTCTTTTATGGCTGAGTTTGAATATCCCTAATGAAGACAAAACAGGGTGAGAATGTCAAAAACTTCAAAAGACTGTGAGGGGGGGAAAAAGAGGTCTTTCAGTGGTTATGAAGTAAGGCTTCTACTCTACCTTACAATCTTGTTTTGAGTCACACATAAGTCTTCCCCACTGAATGCTACAGTCGATGCAGTACATAGACTTTTGACTTTGAAGTCTGCACTTTTAGTGAGTGTATATATTTGTTATTGTCATTATTACCTGACATTCTTTCTGCTGTATGCATGTTCAGGGTACATCCTAGTGATGCTCTAATGGGAAGAAATAATACTCCCAGAACATGACTAAGAATGATGTAAACAATCAAAAACACTAGCTGTACCTGAAACAACCAGTTCAGTTTTTCTGCAGCACAAATAGATGCCTGCTCTCTCTTTGCCTGAGATAACCCTTTGAGATACAGGAGCTGTGCTGGGCCTGGCAGTGCCTTTGTGGAGAAACTTGCTTTCTTTTCCTTTGAAGAGAAACTTCTCTGTGGGGTAGGCCAGATCAGAAGCCAGATTATGTGTTTTGGAGAACACAATTACATTATTAGGTTAAACACAAAGTAAGGACTTGATAGAGCTGACTTAATGGAGGGTGTTTGCATCAGATTCATCATTCGCTATCAGGTAATTGTGAAATTGCTTTAAGCCATAACAACAACACTTACCCCCTCCCTCATCCTCCAGTTCGGTTCCTCTCCTTTAAAGTCTCTGGGGTCATGACCCACCTGGAGGCCAAATATGTGGTATCTGGTGTACTGAATGATCTGATTATATTTTTACTAGCAGAGCCTTCAACTCAATGTGCACTTCTGGCTCCCAAGAGTTATTGAGTCATGATCCACTTTTCAGAGATGACTTTTATTTTTGTTTCTTTGGTTTGTTTTTTTAATGTAAAGAAGCATAGTCACCTTTTTGCCTCCTTTTTTCCTCCCTAAAAGTGGGTAGTGCTTACTGTACTTAGACACTTCTGGACCTGGGCTCTGGTTTTTCTCAAACATCCCATGTCATGTTTCTGCACAGATCTTTTGAAACCTGGGTGACCACATGGAACAAAATTATTTGCTTGAATTGACAAGGCCTTTTTGTAAATTCAGCTTCTGAGATTGAAGGATTGATTAGAATTTCCCTGAGTCCTTCACCACACAGTAAAGTGATGCAGTGTTAAAATCAATTGTCTTTGAAATTTTGCTTTTGTTATTTTCATTTCTGTCTGCTTTGATAGAAGCTCATGGTAATCATAGTTTTTCTTTCCACAATGAATGCCCGTATTAATTGTTTTATTTAAAGCTGTAGCAATAATCCTCCTTTACCTGTGGTCAGGTTTGAAGAATTTCACAATTACCTTGATTAGAGGAATTTCACAATTCCAATAAAGGAATAACAATTGCCTTGTTCGTGTGTCTTTGTAAGGAGACAGATGGAAATGTGAGGGCTGTCTTCCAGCTCTGTTTTAAGGCAGTTCCCACTCCAGAAAATCTCATGGTTAATCCTCTAGTTCAGTGATGGGCCACTGCAAAGAAGACTTGAAGTGGGTTTAGGAAATTTGCTTTGTAGAAGCACAGCAGCAATGGAGATGTGCTGGATGGTGCCTTAGTATCTGAATCTTTTCAGAGAAGAATGCTGAGAGTGATAGAGCCTGGAGGTGAGGGTGATCTAAATTTTAGGAAATTCCCCTATAATTTCATGTTTTCTTTCAAATGTAATTTTGAAATTATTCAATTCTGATAATATCTTCTAATCCCCGTAGTGAGTTTTAAGGAAATTAAATAAAATTCATCTGTGTACGGTGGGAAAGTTGTTGTGGTAGAGGGGGAGCCTTAGAAGGAGTGTTGCCAAATTGGACCTCCTCCTTCCTTGGTAGAGTGGTGGGGAAGGAAAAAGTACACATACACTTTGCACATACTAACATTCTGTAGAATTCAATCCAAAACAGACCATAAAAAGTCACCAAGAGAAGCAGGCAACTTAAGAATTACACTAGTATCCATCAGTTGTGCAGGTAAAAGGAAAGGTGAGGGCTGGAATACTGAATTAGAGATGTGCAGATTGCTCATTGCCAGGAATCTAACCAGCTCTGTGCTGTTAGCTACAATTAGTGTGCAGGTAGATATGGAAATGGTTTTTTACCCTCCCGTCAAACCTCCTGCCCACTGGAAAACTCTTGGTGCACGCAGGTAAAGCTCCAGCAGAGCTCCATGCCATGTTACTGGGTGCAGAATAATGAACACCAGGGTGAGCCCTGATGTGCCAGAGCTGGCAGGATAAAAACAGGTTTGTGAGATCAGGGAGGAGCTCCTGAGTCAAGTCCAGCTCTGTTTTCTCAGTCACTGTGTCAGGACGGCTCAGATGAACTCAACAATGGAATGTCTTTCCCACATCCTCCTGAGCTCACTGATGCACTGGATGGGTGGAATTTTGAGAAAACCTTGTCTAAATTTCACTACAGAAAGCAAGAGGGTTGGTTTGTTTTGTTTTTACCAAATGACCTCATGTATGAATGTTGGATAGACATATTATTTGGATAACTTTTTTAACAATGAGCATTAATTTAGTTATGTTAAATCATTGGCTTTGGTCATATTTAAATGCATTATGGCAGATAATGTCTTAATTAGAGAAATGTTCCTTGGTTTTGGTGGTTTGGTTTATTTATTTATTTTTTTTGCCTCCCTTTAAATTCCATCAATTTATTTTTCCTGTAGGCTCTGCTGCCTCCTCAAGCCCCCCCCAGCACACTGGAGTCCATTTAAAGCACGTTCTCCTGTCTCCTCTGCCGCTGCTGAGGTGTGCTCCCATTTACACTGTGAGGAGGAAAATGAACCATTTCCTGATCGCACCAGGCATTTAGGGCTAGAATCAAGTGCAGAAACACTAAGGAGTGTTGAACTCCCTTGAATTGGTGCTCCTGGCTTTCGGGGAGGCTGGATCAAGCGCAGCCTGAACGAGGCAGCAGCTCACTGCTGGAGGAGGGTCTTGCCATCTCCTCTCCCGTGCCGAAGGAAAAGCCCCGGCTCTCCCCTCCCCAGCTCTATTGAGCTCCAAATGAGGCCCAGCTGCCCTAATGGCCTCAGGCAGTGTTAGGAGATCGGCTGCCCCGTGCTGTTCTCGGGGCTCTCGGCTTCCTCCGCCGCAGCCCCTCTGCCTGCCCCGTCCTGCACGGGCGCATCCCTGGCATCCCTTCCTCCCGCTCTGCTGCCGCGCTGCAGGGACCGGAGCCCGCACAGGCTGTGCTTCCTCAGCTTTTCTTTGCTTGGCATTTCCACCAACAATCTTCTGGTCTCTTGGCAAGCTAGAAACATCCTCTGGTAGCATTAACCACTAAACATTTCTCTGGTAAATCTGTGACAATCGCCATCCACAGGCAAGTCTCCCTGTGTAGATGCCAGGGAAGCAAATCAAATTGCCACATTTTTGCTGTGTGTGTGCTATGCTTTATTAATAGCTTCCCATTAAAATAATTGTCATAGATTTTATACAACAATGGAAAATTAATAGACTTCACACAGATGTGCTGTGGGAATTGCAGATTTTCTGATTCATGAAGGTTGATTCATTTTCATTATGGTGTCTTAATTAAAGTCTTTTAATTTTACAACAATCCTGAAAATCTTACCTTAAGTACATCATAACTGACATAAATAGCAGAGAAATTAAATTTTATTGCATGAAATTTAATAATAGTCTGTCATGATTTCACTTATATTTGTGGAAGTATCATCACTGATTTCAGTAAAATGAGTATTTCAGTCACTTAGCTGATCTTTGTCAATTCTTTTTTTCAAAGACACCTGACAAGCTTTAGGCTACTGCAGCCTTAATACTGCTTCAGTGTAGTTTTTTCCCTAACACACTTTGTAGTTGTGTGTTTGTATACAGTTCCTACCACTTCCAAATCTAATAAAAACATGTAGAAGGGAAAAGAGAATCTACTTATCTTAGGTATTTCACTGCTGAAATAGCAGAATGTGTCAGGTTAAGAAATGGGTTTTTATCTGGTATTGTCTCTGGTTGGGGTAGAGAAGTGTAGTTTCCACAAAATCTGTTAAAAGGCAGTTTAAATCAGAGATGGGGAATTACTTTCCCAAACCTGCATAAAGACTATGAACAGGTAACTGACCCTCTCTCCCAGGTTAGAGGTGAATAATTTGATTTGTTTCACACCTGTGTATCCAGTAGTGCAGTAATAATTAGCTCTTAGCGATTTGTCTCCACCAGAAGCCCTCAAAGGCTGCTGGAAGTGGCTGTCATGATTATTGCCCTTTTACAGGTGGCCCTGAGGACCTTGAGCAACCTGGTGATAAAGCAGGAGTGGAACTGTAGGAATTCAAAATGCCAACTTATCTTCTTGGCCATTGTCTCTTCCTCTTTGTAGGGCTAGGTGACATCTAGTGAGGGGACATACAAAGATAATGTTATAAGGTTTTGTACTTTTTGTGTCTGTTGATATAACTGGGGTAAACTTTTCTCTGTTGAAATACATTTCTCTGAAGTTGGAAAATTTTAGACTGCTGTTTCTTTGGAACAAATGTCATTTGGTATAATGATCTAGCAAAGTGGAATATTTCATATTTCAGTGAGTCTCCCTTAGCTCATTTTAAAACCTTTCGTGGCCACCCTATTACTAAATGTTTGAATTTGAGTATCCATATCCCAGTGCTGGGTGCACAAATATAACAGTCTTTGGGCTGTGTGAATCCATCAAAGGAGAAGAAATGATCTACGGGTCTGTTTCTGCTTGCATATTTAATTAAGTTCCTAAGTTCGTCATTGATATAAACAGAAATATTAATTATAAATAAAGCATAATTTCAAATAAAGACATTTTACTGTATTTGCTGCATGTGGTTTAGAATTTACTTATTTCTCTCTTTTATATATGTATATCTCTTTTGTTATAATTAGATCCTTTGATAGGTCAGACAAATGTAAATCGTAATATTACACTGAAGACAAGAGGTGAAAAGATTCTGAAAAGACAGAGAAACTGACCTTCCATGTAATTTCTGTTAATATGAGCAAGAACAAAAATTCAAGTAATTAGATTTCTTTCTGTAAAGGTTTTCTTCAAATAATGGCATACTGACATGTGAAAAATCATGTAAACACACTCTTTTGCAAAACAGATGAAGTTCAACTTGATTTTTAATTTTTTTTTTGTCACGTACCTTTCCATATCCCACCCTGAATATCCTAAATAATCCCCAAATAATAATAATAATGGATAATTTTATCCATCCTCCTTTAAATTTTTATGCCAGGCAGGTTCTTAAGGCTGTTGAGAGGCCATGTACTCAGAAGACACAGAGCAGTGT
This sequence comes from Onychostruthus taczanowskii, assembly GCF_017590055.1. Classification (NCBI taxonomy): domain Eukaryota; kingdom Metazoa; phylum Chordata; class Aves; order Passeriformes; family Passeridae; genus Onychostruthus; species Onychostruthus taczanowskii. The sequence continues at coordinate 9,971,730 of NW_024498795.1, forward strand.
GTTGGAGATGTACTAAAAGCTTAGTGGAACAGAAAGATGCAGCCTGCTGGACTGAGAGAGAAACATGAATGTGTGGTGCTTGTTAGAGATGTTGTTTGCACAGCACAGCATATTGTCTTGCTAACTTTATATCACTGTCATGGATGATTGTAAGACCTTCTGTAAAGTCTCTGTGCATGGACGTTCCCATCCCCTTATCAGCTGTTTAACTGTGTTTTTAGATCATGGGGAATTCATATGCAGGGCAACTAAAATCTGCCCGTTTCGAAGAAGCTCTTCATAACTCCATAGAAGCTTCTCTGAGATGTAGCAGCGTTGTTCCACGGCCAATCTTCTCACAGCTGTACCTGGATCCTGACCAGCCTCCTTTCCTGCCGGAAGGTAACCATGAAAGTATGGCACGTTTCAGTTGTTTTTCTGTGTGTGAAAAGGGTGGGGTGTGTTTCGTTTTAAAAAAAGCAAACAGAAACTGCACAGCAGTTAATTGTGTGACAAAATCTGAATCTTGAGCATCATTAAGGGGAAAGAATGGCATGCTGGTTATTTTAAAAGGAGATAAATGTTATATTAAAAGGAGATACTGTTGAAAAGTTTAATTTTCTATTTTTTTTTTTACTATATTTTATTATTTTTACTATTTTTATTCTTCAGATGTGAAACCAAAGGTAGAAGAGTTGGATAAAGAGTTAGTACATCGCTATTCACAAAATGGAAACCTGGACTTTTCTACCAACCAAACTGTTAATGAAATGGAAGATGAAGAAGAGGATGAAGACATGTCAGATTCAAGTAGTCCACCAATCCCATACTCGCAAAAACCTGCCCCGGAAGGGTCTTGCACTACTGATGGTTGGTATCCTTTTTTTTACTGTGTGATCTCCACACCTGATTCTAGTGATAATATGCACTCTCTGCAGTTACAAATTCCTGAGCTAGAAAGTCTGAAAATACGGTTTATAGTCAAAGCCATAGATCTGACAAAATACAGATTGGAAGGACTTGTTTGAGGACAATATATTTAATGTATAATTTGAAAGCAATGTTGAGGACTGCTGTGGCACATAATTATTTTCTGAAAACCCTTTTTTGTCTGTGGTTTTCATTGATTCACTGTCCTCAAAGAGGTTATCTGAGTTGGCATCAGTATGGCTCCTTCTCAGTCTATCCCTAAATGATTCTCCAAACATTGGCAAAGCTGGATTTAGTTGCCTCTGTGGGCTGAAGGAAGAAAATGGGGAGGACACTTAGTGTACTTTCTGCTGCTGAGGTGACAAGAAGGTTGGTAGTGGAAGGTTGTCTGTTTTGTCTTCCCCATGTGCCTGTTGACCATTGCTTCCTTACCCTGAGCTGTCCTGATTTGTTGTTGCTCAAGATGAGCAAAATTCTTGACCATACTGTATTTGTTTGTGTTTAAATGTGGTAAAGAAAGAACCAGGTAATTATGCATGTACCTACTTGGCCTAAGAAAAATTTGTGATTGGTTCATCTTATCCCAGAATTGTTCTATTCTGAAGGTTTAGCTTCCTCAAAAAAGGAAGATCTGCTTATAGTTGTTAGATGTGCTTCTTGTTAAAACATCTCCCTGCTGACTTCCGACACCTGAAAACAAGAACTATTCCCACCAGGTCCAAATGCCCTTTTTGATGTTTTATTCAATATCCTCCTGAATCATGGAATTCCTTGTGCACAGTTCATCAAAAGCTGCAATTTTGAAATGGTTTTGCACCTTATTGAAGTATCTGGTTATATGAAGTGATAGATGTAAGGACCAACTGCTGGTAATTCTTTGACATTTCTGGGGGCTGGGCATTAGTGGCTTGTGTTGTCATCTTTGCCTTTTCCATTTCCAAATGCAGCTCACAGGAGCATGTTTACCCTCTGTAACAGCATCCTGCCTGTTCCCTGTAGCAGAAAGAACAGAAGGGCTGGCTGACTACTGTGAAAAGGTGGGGAATATTGTTGGGAGAAGTTGTTATTCACACAGGAGTGTGGCTTTCTGTTCTTTGAAGGTTTGTAAATTTGAAGGAGGAGGGAAGGAGAAAGTATAAAACAATGTATTCCTAGGAAAGTGTTCTCAGTTGAGGACAAGTATCAATAAAGTCTACAAAATCTCCTTTGGAGATGAGGAGCAGTACTTCACATATTATATGTATGTAATATTAAACTTCTTAGTATGTCCTGGGATTGACCTTTCAGGGGCAGTTTTGTGTTTTGATTTTTATCTATAAGGCTTTTATGATCAAAGCACTTTAGAAGAAAGTTTTGTGTGTTACATATGCAGAATTTTAGGGCTGTTCATTACTCATTTTTAAGTTTACCATTCTGAGTTTACAAAATCTGCCTTACTTTTAGATGTTCTCAAGGAACCGATTTAAGAGAGCAGTGTTTTTGTATCTGGAAAAGGAAAGGAAAACAGATTTTTTTTTCCAAATACTTCTGGTGATCTGTTAGGACAGTTTTGCATAATTGTTTAAAATGCCCTGGTTCCCAAACATTCACACTGCAGACCATATCTCAACAAGATATTAATCTGATGGCTCATCTTTCATCTCATGAGTATGCCTTCCAGAGATGTAAGACAGGATCACTGCCATTGTTTGCATCCCTTATCTTGCTTATTTAATTGCAAAGGTAAATAACATTATGAAGATGTTAAACAATACTGGTCGACCATTTGAACTCACTGTATTTGGATACTTTAGACTAAGCATGTATTCAATTGCTTATCCGAGAGCAAAATATTGGTACTAGAGCCTGCAGTTCGTGGCTCTGCTTGCTGTAAAACCTGTTTTCCACCTTTTGGATCAGGTGGGATGAAATATTTTTCCCTTTAAGGTATTTGTGTTGTTTGTTTTTCCTGAATTCAGGATGTATGCCATAATAATCATATTATTTTCTGTGGTGACTTGAGCTTTTATTCAGAGGCATTTGTCAGCCACATGGCTGCAAAAGTAGATCTTAATGCCTTTACTTGTCAGCTAAAAAAAAAAAAAAAGTACCTCACAAGTGCGTTTGTTTGAGATTCTTTCTCAGCTAGCATTAGATGTCTTAACTCTCTCCTTAGCCCATTGGAAAGAGCAACTGTATTTGCCACTGAACCTTGCTATTAGTCAGGAAAGTAATTCACTTATTTTCAGAGGCATTGGGGGTTTGTTTTTGTTTTTTCCTGCTCAACACAAATTTTTGTAACTAAAATTTCCATGAAAATAGGGTTTTAAGAAAAATAATTTATTTGTTTTCATATGGGTATCTCAAATAGGCAACAAAATTCTTGCATTATCAAGAAGCTGTTCTGAATTGCTTGCTTGCTGTAGCTTTAAAAGAGGCTGCTTCTAATTTGTGGAATAACATTCTATGCAAGCTGTGGGAAACACAATAGTATCACCTTTCTTTTGTTAGCAAATCCTCAATTTACCTGATGCTTAAAGAAAGGCCAAGGTAGTTTCAGAAGCAATTAGGTAAGGAGGTACTTAACACCTGATCAGGTACTGTGAGGTTACAATAGCGAGTGACAGTGACCCCTAATTCATATGTATTCCTGGAAGCTAATTCCTTATGCAAATACCCCATTTACTACAGTGCAACAAGGGGCTGCTGCCCCACATGGAAACTACCTCTTACAGTGGGGAAAGGGAAGACAGATACAAATTTCATTTTTAAGAAGATTCTAGCACTTGTAGTCGTTGACAGCTGTGGGGATACATTTTCAGGAAGATGGGACTGGGGTACTTTAAATGAAGTGATGTTGGAGAATGCACTCAGAAGCAAAAACTAATGCAGAGAAATGCAGATGTCTGTAAAAGCTGTTAATATTTTAATTTTTTGGTGACTGCTCCTGGTATTTGCAAATCTTTAGTTGAAATACAAGTGCCTGTTCCTTATTTGAAATAGAGCTGAGATCCTGTGAGAACATGTTGTTTGTTTTGTTTTTTGGTTTTTTTTCAGTCGTTCAGTTACATGTTGATAAAAGATTTCACAAAGAGAATTTGGTTTGGTTTACTGACTCGTGTTTTCTTCTCTTTGCACTCAGATTTTCATAAAAGGTTCACAAGTAAATTAAAGTGCCATTCTTTCTTCTTTAGAGGAAATATTTTAGTGCTGTTTGACATAGAAATGTAGGTGTCAGCACAGTTATAAATGAATAGCTATGAAATATAAATGGATTTTAAATGTTCTTAGACATTGACAGCACAAGTTCATCTAGTACTGAGACATTATGTCTTGTCTTTCCTAATGTGGAAATTATTATGTCTAACAGATAATTAATTACCAATGCAAAAATCATGCAAAACAGAAAAGAAAAGAAAATAAGGTTGGGATCTCTGTGGTACTTGCTAGTTAGAAAAAGACAATTTAACAGGGAGAGGGTTAATCCCCCCTTCGTCTCCCCGCAGTTACTTGCTTCCAAATCAATGTGTTTTGGGTGGAATTTCCTCATTCAGCTTCAAAAAGCAGCAGAAACTTAAAAGAGTGCTTTTCAGCCCTAAAAGTCAAGGGAAAGAAGGATAATGAGGGGCTCTTGAAGTATACCATCTGCATGTCTTTGAAGGAGAATTCAAACCTTTTACTGCACAGGAGCAGATTTGCATCCTCTCCATATCTCCTGGTGGAAGTACCAAGCTCTGCAGCCTTCCCGCTTCTCCTGTGGCAGATGTTCAACGAGCAAGAGAAAAGTTCCTGGAGGCTCTGAGGGTCCGTCTGTGCTGCCCCTCACTGCCCACCCATCGGGATCTCTTTCCCTCTCAGAAGGGGAGCCAGAGGAAACCATTTGGTGTCAGCCTTGTTTATTATCTCACCACCTCAGAAAATGAGGTTTTGGCAGTCACCTGTGAGCTCTGAGCTGGTGGCTGCTTTCTGCCATTTCTGGTAGAGGGGTAGAGATTATAAAGATAGTGAATTTCAGCAAGATTTGTGAAGTTCAGGAGCTGTTTGGATGACATCGGTGTCCCCAAACTTAAGTCCCCTGGGGCAGCAAAGTAATTATAGCTCTCTCACAGGCTGAACATCACAGAGGCATGTGCTGGCCAGCCAGTCTGCACATGCATACCTCTCTGATCCAGAGATGTCGCCAGCCAAAGCAGAGGAGGATGCCAAAGGAGATTGTGAAAGGAGGGAGAAGGGGGAGCATGCAAGGGGTCTGGGAGCACTGGCTAAGTAAGAGATGATACTGGGGGTGAATCGTAGGTATTGCTTGCAGATTCAGTAGGTTGCAGCATTTCTACATTCCAGTCCCACATATCCTAAATGGCGGGAAATATTAATATCTACAGCCTCTCAACTAAGAGGCTGCTGTTCCCATGATAGCAGGCTGTTACTGAATTGTGCTTGTAAACTTGGTAAGATGTTTTTTATTAGGGCTTTCCTGTACTTTCTTCCTTGGGGACTGATGCAGAATGGTGACACACAGCTGCTCAAAGCATAGCTGAAGTTGTTTTACTCATAGCCCACATAAAGCTGAGTCTTTTCTTTCACCCGGGATGTTATGCAGCGCTGCTTCACTTCACTGGGACATGAAAAACCCTCAAGCACCCCAAGGGGCTCAAAGCTTCCCATGTGATATTCACCCTCTTCAATGTTGTGTGCTCCTTCAGAAAGCAAGTCTGTGTTGACACACAACAACACTGACAACGTTGCTTGTGCTAGTATTGCTAGCAATTCCTTCAAAAGCCTCCTGTTGGGCACCATTTGTGCTTCTGGGCATTTCCGGAACATTTTTAGGTAGAGACTGGGCTAGAAGCTAATTGTGTAAAAGCACGGGTTTAAGTCTGTGTTGAAATCTTACTGTACTTGCTGTTTCATAATCCTTATCTACAGATTTCCTGTTTGCCCACATTGTCAGCAGTGGGCAATTTTTCTGTTTTAAATCTAGATGTAAAGTGGTATTTTCTAAGCATGTCAACTACTCAGATTTCACTGAATGCCTAAATATTTAAGGTCAGTTTTGAAAATTCTGGATTTATTACCCAAGTGACATAAACATTTGAATAAGCAAATTTTATTTTGAATGTAAGGGACTTTTCCCCCCTGGGTTTGTCTGCAACTGTTTCTTTCTAAATTACATCAGAAAGTCTAGATAATACTTACCCTGGTACCTGGCTTTCTACTTGACTATGATCAATAGTCAATTTTTTAGAGAACATGCCTTAAGAGAAATTTAACAGATTAAAATCAAATGGTGCCTAATCAGAAAAGAACTAATTGTGCTTTAAATATGCAGATTTAATATTTCTCTCCTAAAAGATATGTAAGTTTTTATTGATAAGTTATTGGCATAATCCACTGATTCATACATGAAAACTTCAGGCACTTCATTTCAATTCATTACCTGGAAAAAGGTGTGTGTGAGGGGTGCATCCCAGCTAGCTTTCCACGAGCTGCTGCTGGAACTGAGCTGATGGAAGAACTGAAGAAACCATTCAGCCAAGAGCTGGTTCAGCAGATTGTGAATATAGGCACAAGACTGAACCTGTATTGGACTCTGTTTTCAGCAAGCTGCTGCTTGTGAGGAAATTCATGCAAGCTGATTCTGTGCATTCCACTTTGCACATGCTCTGTGCCTGCTACAGTTCTGAGATAAAACCAAAACCCATTAACTTAATCAAACAGTAATCTTGATTCTTGTGATTGTGATTTTCTTTGTTTATTCTTTATTTAGCCTGGACACTGCTCTGGGTTGCCTTGCTATGCTTTTTGTGTGACCCAGCCTGCTACTTGCTCACTGCAGGTCATAGAGCAGCAGAAACTCTCTCAGGTCCCCATTTTTGCCCACTTCTGCTGCTTTAGCTCTACATTGATTAGAAGCCCAAGAGATAATGTTATGTCCTTATTTTGTGGGCATATGTATTTGAGTGGAGAACAGATTTAACTGGGGATTTGAAAGTCATGCAGTCCACTGAGACTTTAAGAGACTCAACTGGAGACGTAGCAAAAACATGATTCATGTGTCTAAAACTAGTGAATTATTTATTTGCCGGAATTTCTAAAATGTGTAGAGAATTTAAAAATTAGATATTTAATTATTGTAATGTAATTGAAAAATTTTTGTAGCCACTACTAAACTTCCGTCATCAATTTTTGTCATTCTTTTGTATTACTTAATGGTGTTTATGTATCAATGCTAGCCTTCTACAAGCAACTAAGACAAAATAGTTTCTCTTGAAAAAACTGTAAACTAAAGTTTGGCAAAGAAAAAATAACCTTTGGCATGTTTTAAGAGCTGTTTTCTGTAATTAAATCACAAGCTTATCCTCTTATTTTGATTGCTTTTGAAAAATTGGGTTTCGGAGCCATTTGATGTCTAATGTTTGGACACTTAAATTTCTTTTGTGCCTGTATATGTTCAGCATATTTAAAATAATGAAACTCTCAGCAAGTGGTTGTGATGAGATGCTATCTCAATTTCCTCTATTTCCCTTGAAAAGGATATATTCAAATTCCAGTTACAGTATCAAGTTGTGAAGCCCATTTGCTTTTGCAACTGATAAAACAAAGAAAATTAAATGAATTCTTCTGAAGAGTTATCATTTGTTTTGCTTTGTTTTGTAGGTTTTTGTCAAGCGGGCAAGGATTTACGGTTAGTATCTCTGTGCATGGAGCAAATTGATATCCCAGCAGGCTTCCTGTTAGTAGGGGCCAAATCTCCCAACCTTCCTGAGCACATTCTAGTCTGCGCTGTTGACAAGAGGTTTTTGCCTGATGATCATGGAAAAAATGCACTTTTAGGTAAGAGGTATTTTTTTCTTTGTGCCATAATAATTCAGAGAAAAAAAAAAAGCCAGTTGAAAATTATCTAATGTCATTTCAGCTAATAACCTTCTATTAGAAATATGTTGAGGAGAGGACTGACTTCATTAAATCAAATCTGTAGATGAACCTGCCTTAAAAGCCCATTTTAAAACAAGTCCCTGATTCCACAATTAATCACAATTGAATCTCCTAGGTTTCTGTGTGGGCAGAAGTCAATTGCAGCCCTGGCATTCTAAATGTGAGCTATCCATATACTCCTTATCTCAGCTGGAGCTTACAGCATTTTCATTTAAGGAGAAATATGATCATGCAAGTATGGAAAATGAACTATATAATTTTTTTTAAAATTTTGATTAGGGGATGTTTTCTGCCCTTGGCTTCACCAGGATCATTGTTCTCAGTAGAAGTTCTGGGAGCAGTTTGCTTCCCAAAACCCAGTACATAGGGACATCCCACCCCACCTTTTCCAATTATGTCATAATCTGTTACATTTATGAAGTTTAAAATTTTAGTACAACAATGCCTTTTGGTAATTGAAGACAGGCCTATGTGCACCTAGATTTCCTGCCTGGGTCACAACTGGTACACATTTTAACAAGCTATTAGAAGTGATTTAATGTATTTTGGCTCCTTTAGCCTGTTTTGAATTTACTCTCTCATTTCTCCCTCCAGTCATTGCTCTGCCTAGAATATATTCAGAAAGACCTTTCAACAGGAAAGAAATTACAACAAGGGATAAATACCCTGATTTAACTTCATTGCTCAAATTCTGGTATAGACCACCAATATTTTGTGTAACTATTGGAAACGGCTTTTTTCTGTGCTTTAACATTACCTCTCCATTAAATCCATTTGATAAATCCATACACAGCAAACCTTTGGGCCTTAGGCAGAAATGCCCCTGGCCTGAGTTAGACAGAGCTGTAGTGTGATGTGCCCTCACTGGGTGTGACTGGGGATTTGGGATAACAGGGTACACTTCGGGATTCAGAGGAGCTTCTCCTCTGCTAAGCAGGGGAAGTGTCAGGAGCTGACCAATAAGAACTGATAGGCAGATGGTGTTTAAACCTGATTAAATGTGGTACTGCTTGCCTTTGTTGGTAAGCCTCCCCCCCATCCCCGCTTTGTATCCATCCATCATCTCTGGTCTCATTTGTTAAGGAGCCTGGTGACTCACGCCTCTGGCATTGCTGAGGTATTGAAGTGCCTCCAGGCTTCTGTCACTGGCACCTGTGAGCAAAGAACTGACTCAGTAGCTCTGAGAGACCCTGGTTACTCTTTCTGAAAACTGTGGAGATGCATCAGTAGATCCTGTGGGCTGCAAGGGAGTAAAGAAAGAATGAGTCAGTCCCAGGAAAAACAGATGAAGAATTTTGCATCTTGGCATCCTCATCGAAGCTGATAATGAGGTGCAGTAAGGCTAAAGACAATGGCCTAATTATTAAGAGTTTTATGTATAAGGTGTTTTGTCAAAAACACTGAATATCTTTGTCATAAACCCGTTATTTTGGCTGACAGGAACCAGCATCCTCCAAGTTGTTTGTCATTGCGGAAAATAACGATAGTAGCAAGAACAAAAAATTGATTCTCTTACAGATCTTGAACTTACTAGTAAATGGAAAGAAACCAGACAAACAAATAAAGCATTTCCACTAGGTATTAATCTGCTAGCACTTTTATAAATCATTATTGATATTGCATAGAAAATCTGTTTCATTAAGGGTTGAAAGCAGTACAGAGATAAGTGGCATGATAAGTAAGACAACGGGGCTTAATTGTTCAGCATTAGATAATAGAGGGCTGATTCAAACAACAAAGATTTTAAGGCAGACCCATTTCAGAACATGCCCTGTGCTTTGTTCTATGAAATGTTACACTGGTGTCATCGTTATGCCAGATTCCCATTAACATAGCTGTGAATGGCACTGGAAATCAAGGCTGCTCATAATTCTTAGGATGGATTACATCCTTCAGACCTCAACTCAAATTTCACCCCTTTCTGTGAAACCTCGTTAGGAATAAAAACAGTCTTTGTCCTTAAAATGGTTACTTTCCTGAGAAGCTGTAGGTTTTTTAAACTATTTTGAAGCACTCCTAACTTTGGCCATGCAAATCTTGATGTCAAGTGATTGCTTTCAAGACTGTAATAAAATGTAAGGTTCAGCTTACTTGGAAAGTATTTTGTGTAAGAAGCCTCAAGGAAAATTTATTTGATGGTAATTTTAGTTATATGAAATTGCTCTGGTGGATTAGCCACTGTTTTGAGAGAGATGTCTGCAGTTTGGAACCCATGGTTTTTTAATAGAGAAAAAACAACCTTTTTTTTTTACCTCATGGAAATTTCCTAGTGTGGCAACATAGTTCTCCCCCTGTCAAGTAGTTATTCTTCTCTGCGCTGTGTAGAGTGGAAAACTGGTGGTAGGATTTTGGCATGAGTCAGTACGCCCCAAAGAGATGTAGCAGTTTCAGAAGAGCTAAGACTGACACACATGTACTGTGTCCACAGAAGCTGGCTGGCTGGAGGCCTCCAGTCCCCTGGAACTGAATGTGAAAGTAGGTTTAGATGGCCTTATTCCTAGCTGACAGTAAAAGACATTTAATTTGTTTGTGTGTCTTCTGCTTTGTTCTTCCAGGATTTTCTGGGAATTGTATAGGCTGTGGAGAAAGAGGATTTCGGTACTTCACAGAGTTTTCCAATCATATCAACCTGAAATTAACCACTCAGCCAAAGAAGCAGAAGCACTTAAAGTACTACCTAGTAAGAAGCTCCCAAGGTGTACTGTCAAAGGGACCCCTTATTTGCTGGAAAGGTAATAAAGGTGCCCATTCAATTTTTGTGGTTTATGCTGTTAGGGGTGATGTTGAATGAAAAATGGAAAGTTGCTGTTGAAAATGTATGCATTCAAAAGTAATTGCTTGAAGGGAGAATTCTCACTGATTTCACTGAGATTTGGATTTTGCCACTGAAGTTAAAGTCTTAATAATAACCCTGTGATTGTGAACCCTCTTCTTTCATCTTGCCATACTTTTGGTGGCAGCCCTAGATCTTCCCATCTTAGAGTGAGCAGTCATCTTGGTAGAAGAGGCTACTCAGTCTGATGATTCTTTTGTGTGCCTGAAGCAAGGTGACTCACAGCCAGGGCTGCAACATTGGTTTCCCACTGATATCCATCTTTGCAGGTGCAATCCAATCTGTCTCATGCCTGAAGATAGCTAGCGTGCTGTAAGATTAGGAAAGCTCAGGGCATTGATCTCAGGGAAAGAAAAGACTTGGATGCTCCTGCCATTTCCAGTGTTTTAAACTTGGTCTTACCCTCTACCAGAGCAGCCTGGGTGATATTATGTGCTACAGGAGGTTGCATTTGTGACCCCCCAAGGCAAGATAGCCATGGGGTCTCTTACTGGAGGATTTTGGGGCAGGGTTTTGGAGTTAGAACCATGCAAGGACTCAAGGAAAGAGTAGTTTACCCACCCACTGTCTACCAAGCTGGTTTATGTGCAGACTACCTGACCTTTTCATCTGTGGTCTCACTGACTGAAGTCACAATTTGATCTGGTCCCTGTTGTTCCAAAAAGTTGATGTGAGGAGAGGGGAAGCTCTGCAGGAGAACTGACAGACATCTGAGGAGTCACATCCTCATGTGAATAGCAGCATGACACCAGAAAGAGGTGGTTATCACCAAGCTGTATGAGTGATTATAGTTTGTATCAGTTAGTAGTTCAAAAGGATCCTGGCTTCAGCTGCTTTTTTTCTGTTACAAGGATAATTAACTACTGTTTTAGAGTGCATGTGGCTTTTCAATAGCATTTTTTCACAAAAATTACACAAATATTTAATTTAGTAGTGAAATTCCAAATAAAGACAAAGGAAGCCTTATTTTACTTCTGGAATATTTTTTCTAAAACCCCTCCCTGATGCTCATGCAGTTGGAGTTGGTGTGTGTCCTGGTATATGCAGTTTGGAGTAATTCACATGTGGAAGAAGCAGATAGACGTTCCAATTTTGGTTATATGCTAATTGCAAGTGTTCTAGGCACCCATGAAAGTTCAGAAAATCAACCAAAAGTCAACCTCATGGGCATTACTTTGATAGGTCTTATCTCCACATTGTTGCGATCCATCTGGTAACCTTTCACTCTTCACTTACATTATAGATCTAATTAGAAAAAGAATGCTTTTAAACACTTAAACCCTTCTCTTAAAACAAATCCTGATTAGATCTCGGTTTTAAAAATGGATTAATATGTGATTTTCAAGGTGACTTTCTCCTCCCTCAACTCAGTTTTCATCCAGACAAATACTAACAGCGCTGAGATCTCCCTGAAGGTTTGTGGAAGCATATTAAAAATCTGGGTTTCAGCACAATTTCTCCTTTTAAAGGGCAACATATGATGGTTTGTATACAGGTTGTGCCACAGAAGTCGCTGAATGTTTTCTGGGACATGTCCAATACCTTCAAATCTCTTGGAAGCTGTGATCTGAGGGCTCTTGCCAGTTTGCAGCATCTGGTCTGTATTTGCCTGGCCCCCTGAGTGGCCCGCAGGGAGGTTTTCTTAATTAGAAGACAAAGTTGACAAAACTGTGAATCCGTATTTTCGTTGAATGCTGCCATTTGCTGCTGTTTGTTGTACGTGCTCTGTGTATGCTCTTAACATTTTGTCACCTTTCGCCGCCGCGTTGCTGGACTTTGCTGCTGGAAGGAGGCCTTGTTAATATGTACTGTAGCTGCTTCATTTGCAGAATGTAGAAGCAGGCAATCATCTGCTGCTAGCCTCCCTGCTAAACCAAATCCTTCGGTATCACCGTCCACGACCCCAGAGGGTGGATCAGCTAATGGATACAAATCAGGGTTCACTCAGACAGGTAGGAGCTGAAAGTGCTGTAAAGATAACCATTGGGGGTGGTAAGTTACCTCAGACACTGGTGGGTCAGGGATGCTGTAAACAACTGTGTATTTACCTTGAGCCATGTATAGATTACACTGGAGAGGGTGCCTTGCAAAATTTGTTTTGGCAAAGATTAAGACCCAGGTGAGGCTGAAGGTTAGATTAAGTCTCAAAACAACAATTGATGTAAAAGTATTAAACAGTCTTTTGATTAATTTATTTGATTCTGTACCTCTTTGTTGAAACCTCTTTGTTTCGTTAATTTTTTTTGTGCATCTCAAAAAACTTCAGTTACATGTTTGTAGGGAAGTGTTTGCTTAGTATATAAACTAGGCTATTTGTCTGGAAAGGGAGAATAATCTCCTTTTAGGGAGAGGGGACCAGATGTTATTTTGTTTACTTGCTAATTTCCTTATTTATTTAAATTTTATTGCATGCAGAGGTGTACTTAGAATTGCAATTTCCCCATATGCATCCAGTGGATTTTTGTTATGTGAGCTAACAGGTCTCTCACAACTATTCTAGAAAGCTATTAATGATATCCTTAAATCAGGAGAAAATATAAAAATCAAATAGACATTGACTGACAAAGAAGCAGCACCTTAATATCATGTATCTTTTTATTTATTGCAAGTAGACAAAGTCCTTTTTTTTTGAGCTTTCTTCCTCATTGCTTTACTGCAGCTTCATCTATGCTGTTGTATGTTTTTGTGTCTGTTTGTGCTATTTCTTGAAAAATTAAAAACAAGAGAACATGTCCTGTTAATTGTTATTAATTGATATGAATGTCCAAAACCACGTTTCTTTAATGGAGTATGAAATGCAGATAGAAAGCAAGGTGGTTAAAATACCTTTTATACCCAGAAAGTTTGTCAAAAGGAGCAATAAACTGCTGAACACAAGCACTCATATGAGACTATAATCACTGATTAGTATTTTCAGAGGTATTTCTCTCAGGTGGTTGCCCCTGTCTCTGTTGAGGAAGCTAAATGCTTTAGGCTTTGGGAAAAATTAAATGACAGTGGGGTTAAAATATATCTGCATTTCATTGCATGATCCCTTGGCTTCCAGATCCAGGCATGAGAACTGTGCAGATGCATGAGAACCTGTTTATTTGGAGCAACAAGAATTCTAATATTTACACAGCTTTGTCTTCTATTTGTCTTCTATTGTATCTGCCAAGTTAATAGATACACCTTTTATATATGGCTTTCTCCTTATCACTCCCTGCCATTTTCAGTCTGCTTGGTGTTTCTGTGTGTCACTGTTTGTACTCCCAGGTCATGCTCATCAAAACCTTTTCATCTCCTTCTGCTGTTATCTCCTAGTGAAGATAATGCCACATACATACACATGAATCCCCTGTGACTGGGAGAAGGGGGGAGAGCACCTTTTATTCAGTGGCATAAATTCTGACGTGTCATCTATGATGGAGGGCTTTTCTGGCTTTTTCTCTCCTAGGTTCTGCATAGCTCTTTCTACTGGAGTTTGCTTCTAGGTTGTTTTAAAACAGTACTACTTATTAGCAGGTTGTTTTCTGAAATTGTGTTCAGCTCATCATCAACTCATATTCCCGTTTTCTTTAAAAGTTGTGTAAATATTTCTGGTGAGCAGTTCAGTCTCTGAGTTCTGTAAGATACGTGTAGGTTCTTATGGACATACAGTATCAAAAATATGGTTTTGGGCGGACACTGGAAGGGAAAATCCAATTCATGTGTTAAGCAACTAGAAATAAGGCTTTACAAGAGAAAGATGAAGAATTTTGATAACTGGTATTTTAATAACTATGAGTCCTGCTTATGTAACAGAGTGGTGTTTAGACGTACACCAGCCACATCCACATTCACAGATAAAATTTAAAGAAAATGTATTACAACTACAGATGGGGGAAAAAAATTCCCAAAGCTTCTGGACAGTTTACTTTAAAGAAATTTTAATGCTACATATTTGCTACATCATATTTAATGGCAGACCAGCGTCTCCCTCCAAGGGCCCAGGCCTGGTGGTCTATTTTGTAACCCATTCAACATATTTCCTCTGAACCTGGACAAGATTTTCTGGTGGGGCAGCAGCAGCAGAGGCTTCTGTGTTTGTTCTTCATGTCAGTTACTCTGTCTGGCAAAGAAGATCTTCCTCCCACCCTCCTTCACCAAATGGTGTGTGGCCTGAGGGTGAATGTGTTTGGCAGATCAAGTTGGTCTTTGTCTTCTGTTTTCTTTAGCTGGTTGTTTTACTAGGACATCTGTAGGTGAACTTAGCCTCCTTTGCCTGCTTGTTGCAAACTACTTGCTGGACTGCCAGTTAATATTCTTTCACTCTGGTTATAAGAATTTGGGTTTGTCAGAGTATCAGCATCCCAATGCCAATTTTTTCTTGAAGTAAATTGCAACTATGAAATGCCTAATGTTAAAGGGACTTACATTCTGAGAGGTTTGGAATCAGTTTTATACTGGGCAAATATCAAAACTTGTTTGTTCTTCAGTTTATCCTTCTATAAAATAGAAAGATTTATAAGTTTTAGTTCATGCAAAGAGTTTGGGTCAAACATTTTTAATTTTTTACCCAGATTTATAAATGGGCATACGCTTTTTATAGTTTTATAGACAGTACTGCTGTAAGGAGGCTGTGTTTTTGGGTTTGTTTTTTTCTGCCCTTAGTGAAGCTTAGCTGTGTCTGACAGAGATTCTGTAGCTTGTTGTTGAAAATCTCAGGTGATGGAGACTCCACAACCTGTTGTAGGTAACTTATTCTAGTGCTTATTCCCTATGCTTGCTGGCTGCAAGTTCCATAAGCTCTTGGTCTTAGCTTCCTCTTGTGAACCATGAGATAACTGCATTTACTTGCCTACCCCATGAGACTATTTTGAGGAGCAATGAGATAACCCTTTCTACAGTTAAAATATTTTTTGAGTGTGTGTGAGTGCAAAATACTGTGGAGGAGATCAGTCATGGGTTCAGTGGATTATAAGATTCTACAGAAATGTCCAGTTAAATGATTGCTAAAACTCCTGAAAGATATATGGTAATTTCTTAGGAGTGTAAAAAAATTGTTTGCAATTTATGCAGAGATGACTTTTGATAAGTGTATGTAATAAAAATTATATAGATTTATATATGTAAATTTTAATAATTAATTAAACTACTTCTATTCTCAGATTCTTCAGTGTTCAGTCCAGCAAAATCATCTTCTGCTGCTGTTAACTTAAGTGGAACACAGGACCCATCCCGGAACAAGAACATTGTGAAACCTCTGGCTCTGTCAGTACAGCTCGTGGGAAAGGCATTTGCTGCAGGTATGGCTTTGCTTTCCAAAACACCTGGGAGCCAAGGGAATCATCAGCTTAACAGCCAAGAAAAGAGGGTGTTTTTTTTTGTTTTGGTGGAAAAGGGAAAGGGAAGCATTCACTATCATTCTCCAGAACTGTCATATTCTTGCACAGAATATGTCATAGTCTTTGGCACAGAAATTTTTGCAGTTAATACTGTCCCCAAGCTTCAGCCATGCCTTGACTTTCAGATTTAACATCCTGGTAGGAGTGCTCTCTGCACTTCCCAACTGTAAGAGAGCATAAATGTCACCTCTTGATATCACACTGATTCCTGCCTCAGTTATTGAGAGTTGTGTGCAGTTCTGCATTTCTAACAATTATTGTTCCTCAACACACATTTGGTGGCATTTAGTCTCATTTTAAGGAGTTTTAATATATCTGCTGTTTTAATTGCTTATTTCTCTGTTGTCTGTTTAATGAATTGTAACCCTCAACTGTGGCATCTAAGTCCTACACTGACATTCTGGGATAATCTGATTGTGTTTTACTTTAGCTTTAGGTTAGTCTTTAAGCAATAAAAAAAAGAAATCATCACACTTATTGCAGGACAGTATGTTTGAATAAGAAAATATATCCATTTATTTGGTTTATATATGCACGTGAGCATTACACTTTATACATAATGTATTACATCTGCTATTTAATACTATAGATACTGTTATGATACATAATACAATTATGTTATATCTAATAAATCATTAACAGTTCTTTGTGCAAAATACCTTTCCCCCCCTCCATACTTGTGTGATTTTATTTTGCACTGAAATTTCTTCCCAGCTTTTTAATCACTTTTGTAACTGACCCATGTCCATCATATCTGCCCATACAAAATTCTTGACTCAGAGTAGAAATGGGGAGTTTACAATGGGCAAGTGAGGTTATTCAGATTTTGTAATTGACAATTGTGCCAGAATTTGTTTGGATGTCTGCAGCTGGGGAGTTGCATTGTTTCAAGCTACATACCCACATCTGTAACACTTCCAGTTGCAGCTGCCATCAGCAAGCTGCTGCACCATATCCTGGTGTTGCTCCTGGAATATGTTCTTGGGAGCTAAATCCTTGTGAAGCTGGCCAATATCAGCAAGCAACTGGAGTTTCCACCGGTCTCCATGTTGGCAGTTTATGCCATTTTCTTTCTTCTGCAAAAAATGTTCTGAAAAAGAACGAGAATGAGCTCAGATGAGTGATGATAATTTCTGGTGATCATCTGTTGTTGTAGTTTAATTTTGTGGCCTGGATATAGCAGGTCCTGCTGGAGTGTCAGGCTTGCTGGGACTGGAGAATCACCTTAGGCAGAGGTAGCAAAATCAAACATGGTTTGCTTCAGTAATGCTTAGGCCATGTACACTTGGCAGCCAACTGCCCTGTCTTCCCCTGCCCAGTGTCCTTTGCTGAGGCTTTAGATGAGAGCCCTGTAGTGAATTACTGTGCATGGCATGTGGGTGATTGGGGGAAAATTATGTAGATGCACCCAAGTAGCTTAGAAATCTTTACAAACTGAATTAAAGATGTATATTTAAAAAGAATTTCACTGTGTAAGAAAATACCTCACAAACTTGGCAATAATTTTGTGTGTGCGTAGTTTTTTATTGTATTTTGGTGGGCCTTTCTTTGCATTTTTTCTTCCATCTATCTCTTCTCACCTTGAAATCTGGACACCCCTTTTCAAGGCTTGGATTTTGCAATCTGAGTGTTTCTCTGCCAAGTACATTTCATGCTTTCCCTGGAGTGTGTTTTTTTTTCAATCACGCATCTTGCCCTGTTCTTTTGCATCAGTGTGTGGCTGTATTATTTTATTTGTTTGTTTTCAAGATTGTCTCAAGCCACACACTCTGTATTTTATTATACTCAGCTCCTCTTTCACTGCGTGCCACGGATGTTGCTAATGGAAACGCTAATGGAGGAAGAAATAATGCATTGAGTACTACAGTCTCTCGGCCAATGCCTCACTCGACATCCCCAAGTCCTGGCTGTGCAGCTGGAGATCAAGGTAAAGAAAACCTCTCTGTTTTTTTATTCTAAGCTGCATTGGATGGTGAGCTTGAAATTTATGATTTTGTTCTTCTTCCGATGGTAGCTGTTCCTACAGTTCACTTTTTGCAGATCCATTTGCTTTTTGGCATGACCATTAATGATAATTCTGGACATGGTGAGCTTGAAATTTGTGATTTTGTTCTTCTGATGGTAGCTGTTCCTACAGTTCAGTTTTCACAGATCCATTTGCTTTTTGGCATGACCATTAATGATAATTCTGGACATTTTAACACGGGTAACAATGTTTTTCACATCATAATCTGGTTTTATGTAAATCTAGGTATGAGCCTCTGGTGCTCTGCGATGTGATACCTGCTCAACACTGGTGTGAAACGGAGTGTGGGCTGGAATTTGGTCATTTGGGAAGACAGAGTTTGGAATTAGTTTTTGCTTTCCTTCCAGCATCTATGTCCAGTTCTGGACCACCAAAGAAACGTCACCGAGGATGGTCTCCTGGGTCCCCAGTCCCACCTCCTGGTTTAGCAGTACCTGTTCCTACAATCCGGCCTTCGACAAGAACAGGTACAACTTGAATGACACCAAGATTTCATTTGTTAAAACATGAACTCAGCCAGCCCAGCAGCCCTGTGCTGCACCTGTCACATATTCCACAGCAAACATAACTGATTTTGTCAAAGTATTCAAGCACACCATGGAATACTTAAGCACACCATGCCCTCAAAAAAGCACATACGATTGCTTGGTCCTGGTTGTTGTAATCTAAGCTGCAACACAGGGGAAGTAAAACTGCTGGTGGAGAGAGCGGAAAGGAAGTGGCAAATAGTATTATTAAAAATATAAAGCTAAAAGAAATCCATGGTTCCCCCAACTGTAACTCAGTTGTTCTGAAATTGTGCAGGTGTATGGATATATGAATATATTTCAAGGATTTTTCGTTAGCCTTCACCTTGACTGTTGTGTCTCAGTCTGGTGTGGGATGCTACAGAACCTGTACACTCTGTTTCTGCATGGGAAAACCAGCTTTATATAATTTTGGCCTAACAAAGGACACTGATACTGATTCACTAGGTGATCTTTAGTTAAAAGCAGAAAGTGAGGCCAAATGTTAGTTGTGCGTGGAAAAGCTGTAGGAA
The DNA here is from genome assembly GCF_017590055.1 of Onychostruthus taczanowskii. Classification (NCBI taxonomy): domain Eukaryota; kingdom Metazoa; phylum Chordata; class Aves; order Passeriformes; family Passeridae; genus Onychostruthus; species Onychostruthus taczanowskii. The sequence continues at coordinate 9,990,818 of NW_024498795.1, forward strand.
TTTAATATCATGACATGAAATAGAATTAATTACAAGTACTCATTGATATCCATATAGATAACTCTTTATTCATAACTGTTAATAAAACTGTTCACTATTTGAGTACTTTTCAGTTGTGAGATTTAGCATATTTTCTGAAGGGGAATAATGAGTTATTTATTTTTCTCTCTATAGAGTGAGAGAATAAGCATCCAAGGAAAATGAAAAAAGCCATTCATCAATATGCACAATGCGTTTTTAACTCTGCTCTTGAAGACTAGGTTTTAAGATATTTTGGAATTATTTTCAGATATATTCATAATAAGAGGAAGGATTACATGGTAGTGCAGGCCTGCTTTTCTGAGACTTTAGTAGTATTTTTTTCTGTTGGTTAAACAGTTTCCCCTGGTAAAATGTATGCATTCATTCATCCTGACCTTGATGTTTTTCTGTTGATGCCATGGTTTGAAAAAGTTGTTGCAAACCACCACATGAAGCCTAAGAAACTTGTGAAGCAGGCCTTACTCTGAAACCTGATTACAGGTCACAAAATTCTTGCACTTGGTTTCCTTTACTTATGAAAGCTGCTGTTGCTCTTTCATGAGTAAAGCCTGATTTTTATCCTTGTAGCAACTAAGGGCAGCTTTGAGATTTTGGCTTGCTTTTATTTTTCTTATCTACACATATTCTAGGTCAGAATTTGAAGCAGTTTCTTCCCTTGTATTGAGAGGCAGTATTGGGGGGTGGCCTTTTGGCTTAGTACTTGGCTTTGTTTAAAGATGCATATTCAAACCTGTGTTTTGCTCTCTCATTCTCACCAACAATACAGTGGTCAGAAAAAGTTTTATTTTAGGGATGGGGCTACGGGAGGATATAGCCTCTTCATTTAAATGACTTAAAACTATAGCAGGAAATGCAGAGACCTTTTGAATTTTATTACAGTTAGTGATTTGCAGTAATTTTTTTCTTATTTGTTCATAAGGCCAAATCACAGTATGAGCCTTTTAGTAATGGAAGTCTCTCTTTATTTTATAGAGCCTCTTTTGTCAGTCCCAGTTCCTCAATCCATGTTAACTGGAATTTTACACCCTCAACCCATCCCAGTAGGGGAGACTGTAATAGTTCCTGAAAACCTGCTGAATAACTCAGGAGTCAGACCAGTGATTCTGATAGGTAAGTCTTACACTGGGGAATTAAATGCTGCATTTTGTACTAATACACACTCCCCAGGATAAAGCGGGGTTTATTTCTTTTTGTTGGTTCTGGCATTCAGTACAATATGAATGGTTTGTCACAGATAGTTTCCTTTAGTTGCTCAATATGTAAAACTGAGAGTCAGGCGATTTCTGGAGAACCTGATTTGCAAACAGGTCACCACTAGGTCAAATTTATGCAGAACCGCTGGCCAAACCTAAGTTTTATACAAGTAAGAATTTTGAAAAACCCAAGAAGTGAACTATTTCCAAGTAATGAAAATAGCTTTCCGGTATAAACAACTTATAAACCAAGCAAATATTTCCTGCAGCATTTATAGTTCAGATCTTGAAGCCCCAGAATTCTACATGAGAACCAGAAAATTGATTTGCACTGACTAAACAGCAGTAAATCATGCTAACTTTTTGTCATTTATAGTCCATAGTTCTTGTAAGCAATTGAGATAATAGATCAGGCTTCAGGCTTTTAAAATCCTTTAGCTGTAGAAAGGACTTCGTTAACCCTTAGAAAGACATTGCTTTAAGAGCATGACTTTAAATGTGAATATGCCTTTCAACCTGAGCTATTTGGGCATAATACATTAAAAAAGATGGGTCAGCTAGTGCTGCCAAAATTATGATGAGTAATTTTTATTTTTCACTCTAAATTTCTTTTAGGTCCCATAGATGGTCATATAAAGTAGCTTCAGTGTCAACAAAACATGCCTGTCAATACAGTCTGTGAAATAATTTAGGAGAAGGAATGGAGAAGTTCTCCAAGTCCTCACTTGCACAGATAATTTTAATACACACAGCTCCTGGAGAATTAACAGGGCCATCCACACCAGTAAATCTGTCAAGGATAGGGTTACGCTTCTGGTTTGTTTTGCTTAGCGTTGTTTTCTGGAAGCCGATTATAAAGCTCTAGCGTGGTGCTCTAATGGTTTTCAGAGAAACACTTCCTTATTAAAGATGAGGGTGCCTACAGCCATCAGCTTAAGTGCAAATTGAATGCAGCCCTTAGGCTCTTGGAGAGCTGCCATTAAGTCCTGAGTTAGGCTAAACGTTAGTGGCCCTGAGGAACAGTGTCCTATTAATAGCACAGAACCAGATGTACCCAAAAGGATGGATTTGGCAAAATCTCTGTGGAAATGCTTCTTTTGAAATGAAAAACATTCTGAAGGAAGAGAGGAGTTAGCCTGGGCTCATGTGCTTTACCTTACAGAGCAGCATTTTAGTTGTCAGTGTTTATTTTACCTGTTTATGAAAACAGAATGGGAAGGTGGCAAAAAAGTGAAATCAATCACAGCAATACCACACTGGCTGAATCAATGCTAATGTGACTTATGCTACTTTTATAATGTTAAGATCAATGTACCTTTTCTTTCATTGGTTGTTCTTCTTTGTACACTATATTATGGAGAATCTGTATTTAAAGGTCAGGGTAAGACCCAAACAGATAATATTCTCATCTGTATTTCTATAACAATAGTTATTACCCCGCTGGATATCATGCAGTTAATGTTTGTTCTTGCAAATGTGATCACTTGTAAAACACAGCAGAGGATCCCTGGACTATAATTATTCTTTTAAGCTATTATAATGCCAAGAACAGTCATTGATGCAATGTATTTTGCCAGACAGCTTTAAGAAGATGTTTGGAACTGCATTATTGTGCAAGATTTCATGTAATGGCAAATTTTATTAATTTCTGGGCGGGGGGGGGGTTGTTTCTTTTATCATAGGCTATGGCACTTTACCTTATTTCTATGGAAATGTTGGTGATATTGTTGTAAGTCCCTTGCTGGTGAACTGCTACAAGATTCCACAGCTGGAAAACAAGGATTTGGATCTCTTGGGTTTGTCCAGCAGTCAGCTGCTAAGTGTGGAGAATATGATACTTTTAACTATTCAGTATCTTGTCCAGCTAGGTAAGCAATTTGTCATAAGTACTTGGTTTTATTTGAGACTGTCCTTTTTTCTTCATACCTGCTTTATGTCCCTTTAGGGCCAGTTTTCTGGCTGCTTTTGTGGCTGGAAGAGGCAAGTGGCTCCATCTAGTGTGTGTGACTTTGCCACTTTGTTCCTGAAACAGAAGATAATTTAAAGGCTGATACTGCTTCTTCTCTCCATATGGGGATTGACCAGGTCACCTTTGTGAAATGGATTTGCAATGCAGATAACTCATTTTCTTAGGGCATCAAACCATCAGTTATCACAGCCCTTTCTAAGGACACTTGGTCTGTTTTATTCAGTTTTGTGACAAATGCTGGCAGATGTGTGATGGTTGTCATTGTTTTGGTGACAGCACTGTTTACATGAAAACCACATTTGTTATTCAGACTAAGGCAAGTGATTCAGTGAATATCTCATTCTTGTAAATGTTTTTGAAATGGACTTTTTGCAAGTTTGAGAGCAAACTAGCAAGCCACCTTTTTTTTCTCTTATTGCAGGTCCAGTCATTTTCCCTACCTTAGACTAAAAAGGGCAGTAGTAGCAGCAAGGTTTTAGAAGTCAAAAATGCAGGATAGGATTGGGAAACTTCTATGGTAGTCTCACCCTAACTTTTGTATTTGAAAAGATGCCAATTATCATAGGGGAGTGTGAAGTTACTTCTGTGAAGAGCACAGTGCATCTGTAATACGTAATGGTATGAAATACTCAGATGTTCCAAAAGCAGCACAACTGCTGATAACCTTACAATTTGGGGACCAAATGTGCAGGTTTCACCCATGAGTGCTTGCACTTCTCTGCAGTTCTGGAAGAGACAGGAAAGAAACCATTTTCCATGTTGTAATACTCTCTAAGTGACCCGTTAGCTTTGTTTATCGATCTCTGCCTCACTAGTCCATTGGATGCCATGTTAGAGCTGACAAAGGGTTTCTTAATTTTTTACAGGATGTTTTTCTGTTACCTTCTTTCAGTGGGCCTAAATTTCTTATTTGAGGTTTTCTACTGGAAAGTTTGTAGAGTGTGTGTGTTAAAATCAGCTGCTTGCAAATTTGTAGCCAGCTGATAACAGCCTTTCCAATTAAAAATAAACTATTTGTTGAAACCTGTGAGTCAGTGAATCATGCTCCATGAGCAAGTCTAACTTTAGATGGATGCATCAAGTCTATACTTGCTGCAAACTAGAGGAGGCTTCATGCAAAGCTTCTGTAGAACTGTGTTCGTTGAGCACTGTGACTTCAGCATAAAGCAGTTCTCTTATTAGCAGGTGTTTAGTTTGGCTTTTGTTCTTAGCTGGGCAAAGCTGAATAGTTTGCTATTTGACCTTATTTGGAGACATGTGCCAGTACTGTAAGATGAAAGAGCCTAATGAGGAGAAAAGTAAAAACATTCTGTAGAGGAGGGGATCAAAACATGTTGCTGGTTTGAATATTGCTGTAAACTTAAAACTGTTGGAATTGTGACAGCTGCACTGAAATGTAGCCTTTGTCCCGTGTTGTTAAATCAAAGCAGATTAGAGATGATTGGAGGGTGGCCAGATTCAAAAGTTTTTGACAGGAAGAGAAAAATACACATATAAATTAACAATTTATTCATGTAAACCTCTTTTTTTAAAATAAGAAAGTAGGACTAAAATGTTTTTCTTTTCTCTAGAGTATATTGCGAAAGAGTAAGATAAAGGCAAAGATAAAAAAGCAGGCAAAAGCTTGAAAGAGAGTCTTGCCTAATTTTTTTCAGATCTCACTACTTGTATAAAATATATTTGCAGATGACTGTGATCACAGATGATAAGAATATTATCTATGGAAGTGCTCATTTTTTGGAAAAAAATAGATGTAGCTGAAAATTCCTGTCAGTGTTCTTGTGAAATTATGACAACGTTAATTGTAGGATGATGCTGTTGTGCTTTCAGAAATCAGCTGAGCAGCTCGTGATGATATTGTAAATCAAAGTAAAAAAAACCCAAAATGCATTTCTGATGCTTTAAACCTTCTTTGAAGACTATACATAGTTAAACCTTGATTGTGAGCTGTAGTGGGGCTATAAATAAATTCTGCTGGCTGTGATAAAGGAATAAGTAAAAAAAGATAAAGAAGTGTGTTTGATTTTAGTGGGTTTTTTTTTTTTAGTCTACCTCTGGGACTTACTTGGATTTCACATTTGTTATCTTTGGCATCATTCATGGTGAAGTATTCTCCAGCTTTGTTTTTATACATCAGAATGCCTGTATTTGCAGTATGGGTTACATTCCATCATCTATAATCATCAGCTTTTTACTACTACCCTGCCATTTCCACAAACACAGTCTCAGCCTATGCAGTGCTAAGGCGGTCTGTGTTCTGGTTGAAAAAGATTTCTGAACCCTTTGTTATACCTCCTGTTTAGGATTCTGAAATCATTCTCCTTTCTCTCTTTTTGACTCTAGATTTTGTACACTCTGACACCCAGAGGTGGTTTGCAGTTTTAATGTCCAAATGCACATCCAGACTCAAGGCTCTTGCAGGGCTTTGCTTTGAGTGGAAGGGATAGTCAGAAACTAAAAGCAAGAGATTATTCCAGCAATTCTCCTGTCTTAGGTGGTTGGAAAAGTAGTCTCTGTGGGATGTACCCTGAAGTTTGTCTACCCAGAAATGAGTGTCATCCAGAAATGGATGACTTTTGAATATGTTGACTTAAACTGTATAGAATAATATAATAGAATCATAGCAGCTTTGAATCATTTAGGTTGAAAAAAACCTTTAAGATCAGTGAGACCAATCATTAACCCAGCGCTGCCAGGTTCACCACTAAATCCTGTCCTCAACTGCCGCATTCACATGTCTTTTAAATGCCTTCAGGGATGCTGAATACACCATTTCCCTGGGCAGCCTATTCCAATGCCTAACCACCCTTTCAGTGAAGAAATGTATCCTAATGTCCAATCTAAACTTCCCCTGGCACATCTTGAGGCTGTTTCCATCTGTCCTGTCTCTTGTTACCCAAAAGAAGAGACCAATCCCCACCTGGCTGCAGTCTCCTGTCAGGTGATGGTAGAGAGCAATGAGGTCCTCCTGGTCCTCTTTTTCTCCAGGCTAAACAACCCCGGTTCCCATTTCCCACAGAACTTGTGCTCACCTGCTCTGCTGCCCTTCTCTGGACACACTCCAGCACCTCAGCATCCTTCCTGTAGTGAGGGGCCCTGAACTGTACACAGGACTCGAGGTGTGGCTTCACCAGTGCTGAGTGCAGGGGGATGGTCCTGCCCTGGTCCTGCTGGCCGCATTATTTCTGGTGCAAGTCAAACACTGGCCTTCTTGGACGCCTGGGCATATATGTGCTGGCTCATGTTCAGCCAGCCATCAACCCGGTGTTTTTCCACCAGGCAGCTTTCCAGCCACTCTTCCCAAGCCTGTTGCACTGCTGGGGGTTGTTGTGACCCAAGGACAGGACGTGGCACTTTGTTTTGTTGAACCTCAAATTATTGTCCTCAGTCCATTGATCCAGCCTTTCCAGATCCCTCTGCAGAGCCTTCCTGCCCTCTGTCACCTGCAAGTTGCCTGAGGGTGCTCTCATACAGAATGACTGAATTTTGTGAGTTGAAAGGGACCCATAAGGATGATCAAGTCCAGCTCTTAATGGAATGGCCCATATGGAGTTTGAACCTACTACACTGGCATTATTAGCACTGTGTTCTGACCAACTGAGCCAGTCTCACTCAATGCCCTTGTCCATATCATCAATATAGATATTAAACAGACTGGCCCAAACACTGAGCCCTGGGAAGCACCACTTGTGACTGAATGTAACTCAGATTTAATATTTTATTATATTGTTTATTTTGCTGTTTTGTTTTTGAAATAAAGATGATAATTTATATGCTCTTTTCTGCAGAGAAGCTTCTATATATTCCCTTTTAGCATCGATGTTTTTTTAAAGAAACTATTCACAATCAAAATCAATATAATTTTGTCTTACATCTCATCTGATATTAGTTCCATTATTTTTTCTGGACAGCTGTGGAGAAAGACTGTCATACTTTATTATAAGTAATCTGAGTGAAATTCTGTGTACTCTCATACTTAGAATCCACTGTTCCATTTGTACCATTATTTTAATCTTCTTGGATTCATGATGATGATCCTTGTGTTTAAAGCCTGTCTCTTAAGTAGCCTCCCTCAATCAGCAAAAGCTTGCTTTAATTTCTGTTAGTGGGTAGCATCATTTTCATTTGTTACTTTATTTCTGCAGAGGAACATTCTTCTCTACTGATTATGTCTAATATGACTAGTTGTTGGTTTTTTTTTTTAATTTTGAGGTCTTCAGGGACCTAGAATGTGTGACGCTTTCTTAGAAGGAAAAAGAAAACCCATTTCCAAAAGAGAACTCTAAAAGAGAGAATTATCCCCATGCTGTGTTAAATTGGACTCTTCAGAATTTTTCAGTTTGCATCAAAAATGAAAACAGCATTGCACTTACAAGTTTATAGTTGTCTTACCATCCTATGGTAATTGCATGGTGGCATTTTCCATATGTTACTTCTCAAAAAGGCAAAAATGACAACAGGTGGCAGTTTTTACAGTTTCTGTGCTGTGGGTTATTTACCCACACCCTGTTTCTCACACAACCTTTCTGTTTCCTGGCCTGAAAGAAAACATAAAACCAAACCCAGTACTTCACATCTCTCTGATATTTAAGCCCCCCTCTGTTTAGTCATAGAAAAGCAAGCTCCTGAAGTGTGAAGCTGCCTTCTTTGGCATTGATATGAGATCTTGGCAATATAAGCCATGGTTACTTTTTACTCTGTGTTCATGAATGTTTTTAACTGTTCCTGAATATCTTTGACAATGAGACAAAGCTAACTGAACAGAATGTTCATTGAAGCTCAGTTGGAGGACTGATGCCAAGATAGGATGGCTTATATTTCTGTTTTCCAGTTCAAGTTGACAGTGCAGTTGACAGAGTCTGGGGAATGTAGATTTAAAGTTGCATATTCTTTTTTAAGTTAGGTGCTTCCAGATTTGCTAAATTAATTTAATTAAGCTAAGGAAGATGTTAAACATATTTATTTGCATCCATGGTTAGTTGATTAGTATGCAGGATGAGAAAAAGCAAAGCAAAAAGCACTTAACAGGCTGCATGGCTGTGATTAGGCTACAAGGATAAGTATTTTTGTTTCTGCTGCAAAAACATATGGCTGCATGCTTAATCCTTCTCTTCCAGGCAAAAGGCACATATTTTCCCACTCCCTTGTTTGTCCCACCAGTTGTTGAAGCTAGAAGTGAGGTGGAATACCTCACTGTGTGGAGAAAAAAAAAAAGGCAGTGATGGAAGAGAAAGGCTTCTAAAATAAAAAACCAAGAATGAGCCATGTGGGTAGATATCCACTGAGTAGTAAGTGGGTTTTTTTAAATATAAAAAATATGATGAAGGAGCTTGTCAGATCAAGACAGATGTAATTATTCCTGATTCAATGACATTTTTATATGAGACATTGTTCTTCTATTTGTTTGTTTTCATTGTAGGTCCTGACCAGATACCCCTGAGGGAAGAATTTGAGCAGATCATGTTGAAAGCTATGCAGGAGTTCACTCTGAGGGAGAGATCCTTGCAAATGAGTGCACAGTGTATCTCTGTGTCACCAGGTCAACTCCCTTGGCTTGCCAGGTTAATCGCCAGTGTGTCTCGGGATCTCGTGCACGTGGTTGTCACCCAGAATTCTCTAGCAGAGGGCATCTCAGAGACCTTGAGGTCTCTCAATGAAATGAAACATCAGCAAAAGCTACCAGATTATGTAGTTGCCATTTGTGCATCAAAGATTAGAGGAAATGAATTCTGTGTAGTGGTTCTAGGTGAGTATATTTGCAGACTGCTTCAAATGGCAATGTCACATTCATTTTCTTGAGTTACTGATCTGGTTTTTAAATCCCTTTTGTTCTTTTTATTCTCCTTTGTATTGTTGCACTGCAGCGTCACTTGTCACAGTTTACTGTATCTTCAGCAAGACTTGGAGTACTGAAGTCCATGAGGATATAGAAAAATATCTTTATGCTAGTCATTACTACTTCTTGAGAGGCCTGAGACTTTACTGTTTGTGTGAATGCCTTAGAAAATATCTTGAAGTGACCCAGTGGTAAAATAGATGATTTGTCTTTGTTTCATGGAACAACTGTAATATTTTACATGCAGGATCTTCTGCAGACTGTTTAAAACAGAATGTGCTTTTCATCCTTTTTGTCCTTATTTTTGTCCTTTTTATTCTGCACTGATGACTGGCTGTGCTTTCTGTGTGTGAATGAGTGTGTCTGGATGGAAATGAACTTTAACTAGTCTTCTTTGTAGGCAGATAAATCAGTAATGCCATTTTTAACTTTTTTTACTTTTTTTCTCCCACACTAGGGATAATTTTTTTTTTTTTATATTTATCCAGAATCCTCCATTTTGTCTAAGGTGTAAATACTTATTTTGTCATACAAGAATGCAAAATAAAGTGGAATTCAAAGAACCTGCTAAAATTAGTTATATCAACTAATTCTCCAGTCACTAATGAAGTAGACTTGAGACTGCTCTCCCAGTCTACTGGGTAAAGGCAGTGGAGATCCATGGTTGAAGATCACAGTGCCCCAGACTTCTAGGATGAGGAGGTTGTGTTGACAGTAAGCTGTATGAAGGTTTGCTCTCACTCTTTTTCCCTCTCTTCTTCAGGTCAGTATCAATCTCGGGCGCTTGCAGAGAGCATGCTTACCACCAGTGAATTTTTAAAAGAGATCAGTTACGAGCTCATCACAGGGAAAGTTAGTTTCCTGGCATCACATTTCAAAAATACATCTTTAGGTGAGTGATTCTAAGAAACAGAAGTCCTAGCCAAAGCAGTCTTTTCTTTAGGATTGGTGTGTCTGCTGTTCAGCAGTTAAAATGCATGAGGATACAGCTCTGCTCTCTCCATTGAGAGGCATTCTGTTCTTCTCTCCTCCTTGTGTGCAAAAGAGTGCTTGTCTCCTTCACCTCTGTGGTGGCAGTTCATAACCCTCTGGCAAAACATTTTTAACACTGTCTCAGCTGTTGAATGTAATGGCAGGGTATGTAATGCACCCATAAGTACACAAGTGTATTCTAGTTTATGCTTTTAGCAAGGTTTTAGAGGTTGTTTTGTAGTGTGTATTTCTTTGTAATCATCAGATGTCACTAGTAGCTGTAAAGCCACAGACCTGAAATTATACAACTGTGGCTCTTTTAAAAAAAAAATTAATCCAACTGGTAAATCAGTAGATAAAAGAGAAAAGTATTATCCCTCCCTCTCTTTCCTGTATGCCCAGTCCCTTGCCCAAGTGCAGATTTGACATCAGCTATGTGAGAACATGGGTGTGTGTAATGTTCAATGACGTTCCTCTGAAATGGCTTCCAGATCATTTGGTGTTGCTAATTCTGATCTAGGTGATGATTTGGACAAGCTGCTGGAGAAGATGCTACAGCAGCGAGGGGAAAGTGTCATTATTCCTTTTAATGGAGATGTTAGTGAGTGTGTGTCATCTCAGGAAGCAATTGCCATGGTTTCTACACAAGAACCAGGTAATTTTTTTTACGTGCAAGATATGAAATAAGTGAGTAGCTCGTTAAATGTCAAAACGCATACACCTCAGGAGAATCTGAGGGCACGTTTGCAGTCAGTGTGCCAACCTAAAAATACTAATACTACCAGCTAAATGTAGCAATACAGCAGTTGCTCAGATGGAAAATCTCTGTAATATCCTTCAGCAATTTTTCCCCGATGTTTTTATATTCTCTAAGGTAAAACATGTTATCTTCTGCTAGGTGTCAGGCAGAGTAGAGAAGATGTTTCTTTGTAACACTGGCAGAGTGGATTCACCTCATCTTTTTGCAAAGAGAAAAGGAATGTAACCTTGAGTTTAAGGCAGAAGGGAATTGTGTTCTGATCTCCTCAGGTGTCCTCCTGCCTGGTAATATGCATTAGAGACTTGTGCTCTGAGGTTTAAACTTTTAGGGAATGTGGACTGAAAGTACTAGGCAAATGTGATCTGTAATTTGTTGATCTGAGACATGTCTTATTCAGCATAATGTGATAAGATGCTTAAGTGCAAAAGGTAAGCTTGGATTTCCTGTCTAAAATTGCTAATTTTCAGAATTACTTAGCTACTGAGAGTTTTAAACATACTTTCCTTTTCATATCACAATACTGACAAAAGATACATTGAGCTATTGTGAACACTGAGATTCTTTCAGGTCCAGTATCAAAGCAAATTCAACTTCCAGTAAAGCTTTTTTCTGTGAAAGAAAGGTATGCTCTTGGTTCATATTAGTTAACTTAAATTCATTTATTTGGTGTTAAATCTGAATGAAAGCAGTGGCTTATTGTCTTCCCGTGGATCAGGAGATCCAACTAGAAGGGCTGCCAGGCACTTTGTTCTGGCACCCTCACAAGTCTTGAGTTTCCTCAGAGGATTAATTTGAAGGGAGAATGATCTCTAGATTCTGTTTGGTTTTTTTTCTTACTGTGTAGGTTTTTAAAACCTTCGTATTTTCTCAAACAAATGTTCTGTTGTGTTCTTAATGTATGGCTGTACAGTGGTTGAAGCTATTGAGAAACTGCCTTAGATTCTGTTTGTTTTTTTTTTCTTACTGTGTAGGTTTTTTAAAACCTTCGTATTTTCTCAAGCAATTGTTCTGCGTTCGTTGTGTTCTTAACGTATGGCTGTACAGTGGTTGAAGCTATTGAGAAACTGCCTGAATAAAAATAAAAAAATAAGTAAGTCTCCTATACAGCGAGAGGGACGTTTCTTCCATAGCAGATCTGCTGAAATGGACACTAAAGGCATATTTGAACAGGAGATAATCACATGTGCACATGCACACACGAAAACACATCCCTATGTAAAACCAACACAGTAGAAAAAGTGGCATAAACGGAAAACTGTAATACCATTATAGGATTTAATCTGGTATCTGCAAGTTGAAAAGTGGTTAAGGAAGCATGCATTGTTAGACAGAGAATTTACCTAATGGAAATACTGTAACAGAGCGTGCTTTTTATTTTGAGGAAACATGAGTGCTCTGGTCAGTCTCTCAGTTCTCTGCATCTAGTGTGATGTTGACGTTCATTAAGTCCAAATAGATCTGAGTTTCAGGAGAACATTAGAGCTTTGTACCTCTCTCTCTGCTTTTTATTATATGTACACATGCACATCTTTATTTATATCTAGGTATGTGCATGCATATTATGTATGTGTTGGTTCATTTAACAGAATGCATTTCACTGTGTTGGCATTGAGGTTTCCTTGGGTCGCACTGTTAGAAATCCTTAAAAGTGCTTCAGGCATTTAAAAAATGGGCAGTGCTGTACTTGAGGTCATCTGATATATTACCACATTTTTATCAAAGAAAGAAAGTTGGCATTTGTGATCTGGACCAAACTTACCAGAGAGTTGAGATTTATTCTGGTGAGTGATTTTTTTTCCCTGATAGTAGAGGGGTAGGCTGTTTGGAGGGTCATGTTTTGCTGGGGGGGTGGGAAAGTAAACATGTTTCTTGCTGTGTTTTGTTTTCTTTTTCAAACAAACACACTCTAGATTTGGATGTTGATACCTTCCAAATTTACCAGCCACAGCTCACAGTTGCCAGAAAGCTCTTGTCCCAGGTTTGTGCTATAGCGGACAGTGGCAATCAGAGCCTGGATCTGGGCCACTTCAGCAAGGTGGACTTCATCGTTATAGTGCCCCGTTCGGAGGTGCTGGTGCAGCAGACCCTCCAGCGGATTCGACAATCAGGTAAAAGGGAGGGGAGGCTGTCACCATGGCATATTTTATGAAAATCCTTTCAATAGGATTTTCTCCTGAGAAGCTGAGGAGCCTCAGGAGAGAAATGTAAACAATAACTGTCTGCTGCTGTGGAATGCAACAGGTGCATCTTCGATTGGTCCATGTGGATTGTTTTCACTTGATGACCAATCACAGCCACCTGTGCCGAGGCTGTGAGCAGTCACAAGATTTTGTTATTCATTCCATTCCTTTTCTTTCTAGCCTTCTGATGGATCCTTTTCTTCTATTCTTTTTTGTATAGTTTTAGTATAGCATTTTAATATAATGTAATATCATAATATAATAAATAAGCCTTCTAAAACCTGAAGTCAAGATTCTCATCTCTTCCCTCATCCTAAGACCCTTGAATACAACTGTAGGAGGGCACACAGGCTGATAAACCCCAGTATGTGATGTTATTACATCAGTACAGGTACAAGAGGAAAAGTAAGTTGCTCCAGCATATCTTTTGTCCTCATAGTTTGTGTTTTATTGTACTTAAAAAAAAAAATACAAAATCATTACGACCCTGGAAAATACCTAATTGGTAAATTTTTCAGAGCAGTTTACTTCTTTAATTCAAATGGCATTCAGTGTCATATACATTGCACCATGCCTAATTTATAAACATGACAGCAATATATCTTTGCAAAGACTAGTTGTATTGACACAAATATTGAAGCAGAGCATAAAAAGTATGATAGGATATGATGTATGATACGATACGATACAATATGATAGTAGGAAGAATTGATTTTATATAAATTAATGATATTTGCAAAGGAAAGCTCAGGATGACTTTTTCTAACTCAAACAATATTAATATATTAGCTTAATGTAGGCAGGTTTGGCCTAGGATCGATCATAGAGCATACCCAACTGAGTGCTGCTTTGGAAATGTTTGTGGAGGCCTGATGTTTTCCCCCCATTTTTTGATTATGTGAGGAGTTTTTGAAAGGTCTTCAGGTGCTCTTTGGAGGAAATCCAGAAGCCAAGGAGAATTTTGACCTCCATTGTGAGAGAAATCTCATTTGGATAATTGTCTTCTTACTGGGGCCTATTGGTGCTTTGGTGGACAAGTGAGAACTTCCTATTGACCCTTCATTTTTGGATGCACTCAAAGGAAAATACTTTTGTTGTATTCTCCTTTTTGACAGGTGTGCTTGTGGACTTGGGCCTAGAAGACAATGGGACAGCCTATCAGAGAGCTGAGAAATACGTGGTTCGGCTGGACAATGAGATTCAAGCTAAATTTGAAGTTTTCATGAGGCGAGTGAAGCAGAACCCCTACACGCTCTTTGTGCTGGTTCATGACAATGCCCACGTGGATTTAACAAGGTAGCTGCTCCAATCTGCTGAAGGAAAACCATCCTCTCCCAGCATCTTTCCATTAGGTTTATCAGAAGACTTACCATCTTAGACAGGTTTTGCTTTGTCTAGGCATTTTTAAGGCATTTTGTGCCTTATAATCAGAATCTCTTTTGGTTGCCCATGATATTTGTTATCTAATTCTGATTCAGGTGAAGGTAGGTGAGACTAGTTTCAGATTACTGGATGCCTAACAGGACTCTTTTTAGAGTCCTGTTAGTTGTGTGCTATGGTGCTAAAATCTAGGGGAAAATGCTGGATTTTGCGAGTTTCTGTGTCGTTCTTTCTTTGTTTTCTATTCCTCTTCTTTTTCTGTCCTCAAACCCAAATGTATCCGATGCTCGCAAGCTGGTTGTGCTTTAATTCATGTTTCTGTCCCTGATATTAGTTTTGTTTGTGGTATGAGAAGGCCTACAGACATTTTCAGTCTGCATCATAAGAAAGATGCCATAGCTTCTGTAAGAAAAGGATTTAAAGAAACAGCTGTACTGAATTTGGCTTTAGGTCTAAACGCAACAAGTATACACATGCAAAATCATTTATTCACACCAAATCACAACTTCATATTGAAAGAAGAAATAAGTAAAGCTGATTATTCTGTTCTTGAGTAAACTAAGGACAATAATGTGGTTTAAACATGATGTATAAGGTTGCGTGATTCTTTTCAATATTAGCAATAGTGAAAGGTGTCCCTTTCCATGGCAGAGGGGTTGGAACTAGATGGTCTTTAAGGTCCATTCCAACTCAAACCATTCTGTCGTTCTATAATAAGCAAAATACTCTCCTTGAAAGGCAGCTGAAAAGAGACAAAAGCAACATTATTTCTACCTGGTCTTCCCGTTCACTGTTTTTTTACCGTCCTTGCTCTACTTTGAATTTGGGTTTTCTGAATATATAATGGAAGTAAAGGCAATTTCAGGAGCTCAGAATGTCAGTAGACTTTCAGGCTCCCCAGCCTTTTAGAAATTTGTTATTTCAGACTGGAAAAGCCACTGGATTTCATAAAATTGCTAATATATCCTATCACCACAGCTCATGGAAGAGTGTTTCTTAATGAAGGGGTTTAATCAGCTTTGGATTATTTTTGGTTTCCTCTATGTGATGCTTTTTAAAATTGTCACACTAATCCACCTTCTCACTGTCAACAGATTTTGATCCTTTATTTAGGTGTTTGTTGTTTTCCCTTGTTTTCCTGAGTTTACCCACAGAGAACAGTCAAATGTTTTTTGAAGTCTTTTACCTTTCCAAAGAGATTTTTTTTTGAGCTATGGTTCTCTGTGTCATGGTCATTTAGAGATTTTTTCTGTAGGAAGAGAGTAATTCATTGAATTTCAGGATATCTGTAAGGCAATTCTTTGCATTCTTATTTCTGCAGTGCCATTTCAAGTTCCCTGTCCCATGGTGAGCCTAATCATGGTCTGGCTGATAGAGTTATTAATTGCAGGGAGGTGCTTGAAGCGTTCAACCTCCTTGTTCTTCAGGTCAGCTCTTTCCCTTATGCCCTGCAAACACAGCAGTCCAGGATCAGCTCTAGCAATGAGGTACATTGGATACAATCTGACACTGTGGTAAGTGTTTAACTGTTAATTTTAACTGTGCATTTTAATGTGGAATTGATGCCTAACAGAGCCTAGAAAATGTGTGAGTTAGGAGGGAGCTCTTTCTCTGCTGGAGTTTATTATCTCAGATTCCAGAGGGACAGCCCTGAGATACTGATGGTAGAGGTAGCACCTGATATTTAGGACAAGGAATTAGAGAATTTTCTTTATCCAGTCACGCAAGATGAGAATCCACTTTCTGTCCTCTGGTCAGACAAAGCTATGATGCCATGCCATAACGCTACAGAGCTGGCTTTCCCTTTTCGAGCAGTCTGACTTTTGACTGTAAGTTACATGTCACATAGCCTGTCAAGTCTGTTCATTACATTCCCAGTCCTAATTAAAGTTGTGTGCTAGGTTAACAAGTTTTGGTGTTGTAGGTGCAGAGGAAAAATCCTGTTGGATATTCTGCACTGTTAACTTTTTTCAGCATTTCAGCCAGCTGATTCAGAGGATGTTTTGGATAAACCTGCTAAAAATAGCATTTTCTCCTATTACTTGTTCGGTGTATTTATATCAGATTTGACTTTACTGTCCTGAGTGGACCATTAGTTTCTGCAAAGTGTCTTAAAATGGGAGCTGTAAAAAATAGCTAATCAAAAATGACAGAGTGAATGAATATTCTAAATTTGCTTTTTCGTTGATTGTTAATATAAACCATGTTTAATGGTTTCTAAAATGGCCTAGACAATTTTTTGTTTCCCAAAAGTAAAAATTTAACAGATTTCAGTCTTCTGATTAAAAAAATAACCCACAAAAGCGGGGGAGACTGTAGGTGGTTAATTACATTCCTAGAGATTACTGCTGATATAAATGCACTGGAGAACATGCTGTGCTTTCATCAAAGGCTCATGAAATTTGAAACACAAATATTCTGCCTTTCTGATAGCTGAATACAGATTTACATTCTGACCAAAAAAACCCCTTGTAATTTGTGGTTTCCGTTAGAAAAGCATGACAATCAAGAACAACTTTGGAAATTAATAATCCTTCTCTTTTCAGGTTCTACTCTAAATAGAAATGAGATGACAGTAGTCAGTAGATTTAAAGCCAGAGATAGGGAGTCAGAAAAGAGTTAGAAGGATTCTAGAAACCCCCTGCAGTCACAGGTAGGAGACAATACTGAAAAATTTGCAAGGACTTACACCTGTCTTTCCTAGCTGTAGGCAAATAATAAGTAAAAAAACAATTTACATTTTATTGTATTCGTTGAAACAAATAAATAGCATTACTTAGGGGAGAATGGATAAAAAGAAAGGATTCTTTGTTTGGGAAAGTGCTTTCCACTTATTTTTTAAAATGACACAAGAAATAAAGATTTTTTCCAGAATACCTTATATTTTTGCTATTTGTATATGAAACAGGATGATGCAGCAAGTGAAGAAAAGCTGTACTTTGGTTTGAATGAATACAGCAAATCCCTCCAATGGGGAGTCACAAGTCCCCTTTTGAGATGTGATGAAACCTTTGAAAAAATGGTCAACACGCTTTTAGAAAGGTAAATAATAACATGGAAACTTGGTATTCTGCCCAGTTGGGATCTTAAAGATACATCTTTATGAGCCCCATTACGGGGGAGAAGACATGGTGACCTTTGATGTCGATTTTGGAGAACACAAAGTATGTGCAATTTTATTTTTGTAACAAATTTAGTGCAGTTGAAGAAGGGAGGGGATATCCTTCATTTGTTTTTAGAAGAGATTGGCTCCTTTCAGCAGCAAGCTGGGCTCAGCTGTGCTTCTCTCTTCTTTTGGCTCAGCCCTCACTGAGCTCAGAAGGTACCAGAGGTTTCATGCCTCACCACTTCTGGTGTCTCTCTTGTTGGTGGTGAGGGTGTTTCAAAACCAATTTTTGTCATTTCAGTAGCTGGCCATGGTTTTGGTTCCTGCAGCTCAGGACCTCTTAGTACCCTGCAGCTGCCTGAAAAAGCTACTTTCATGGCACATATCCAAGATCCAATTAAATGTGCCCATTTCAGGAGTGAGGGGAGTACTGTCATTTCCAGCAATGTGGAGTTAATCTGCTGTGCCTATCAGCAGAACAGATCCCTTATAGCTCTTCAAATAATAGGTCTCATGTTTTCATATTTGCTAGAACAGGATTGTTCTATGTTCAGTACAGTGTTTTCTGTTTTAATTAGGTCAGTATAATAGTTATAAATGCATCTGTATTTATTAAGTAAAGTCAATATAAAATGTGTTAAATTAGCAACATTAATATTAAGTGCATCATTAATACTATTGTAATTAATGATCATCATTAATAATATTGTTATTATCTACAAATAGGCAATAATAATTAGGTCAGTTACTTAGGTTTCTCCTATTCTTTCTGGTCAAAACCAATGGAAGAGATAGTGGTCACTATCACTCTCCTTCTGTTCAAGTGTGGGTGGGAAAAAGGATGAAGGAGGATTTATGTATGTGCAAACAACCATATGAGATTAGGATAACACCACAAATTGATGGCAGGTGAACCTCTCTGCCTTGGAGCCAGGATATGTTTTTGTGTTGCAGTTTATCAGTTTAGGCTCTGTTTTCAAGAAACTGGACTATTCTGTCTGGGTGGATGGACCATTCAGCCTTACAATCTGAAAATATTGCAGACATTTTTGTATTATAAAAAAGGCTCCATTTGTTGTAGTAGCAGAAGTGTAGTGGGCACTTTTATGGCAGGAAGAGTAAAAAGTATTTTAAAAACTGGTTTAATGACATAGTGGTTTAGTGACTGGCTTGTGATATCCAGAACAAACGACTGTATCTACTGGCTAAACACAAACCCAAAACTTTCTTTAAATGGATATCATATTGTCTATTAGATTACTCAAGAAAGAGACCAGAGAAATTTGGAACTTCTATTTATTTTATTTATTTGGACCTATGTGGCAGAAGACCAGCACTCAAGGCGTAATAATGTAGTGTTTTTCTGTATTATGGTGGCAATGGGCTCATGGGAAATGTCTAGAAATTGAGTGGGGTTTTTTTGCTTGAGTAGGTTTTAATTTTATTTCTCTTAAAATTTTACTTCATATTTGTGAAGTGACAACTGCATGTAGCTGTAATGAAAGCAAAGATGTTGGCTATGTAAGTTAAAAGGCAAAATGGGAGCTCAGATTTGGCTCAGAGCCAGCAATTCCTATTGGTACATCCAACTTTCTGGTGAGAGATTGAGAGTTGTGAAGTTATGAACTACTTCTCCCACAAACCACTTGAAGCCACAATGGTCCTCAAGTTTGTGGAAGAAAAAGCTTGTGGAAAGCAAAGCAATTATAAGTGTGTGTTTCCAGAATAAATTTGATCTGAGGTGTTTCTTATCTCCATCAAGCCAAAGATCTTCAGCTGAAATTTTGGACCAGATGAGGGTAACAGAAGTTTATAATTCCTATTATTTAAGCTCAAGACTTGGGCCAAATGCAGAGAATTTTTGTTCAAAATTTTTGTCTATGAAAATGGAAGACTTCATTCTTTGAGCACTACTGGAAAAAATAGGCACTTCCTCACTACGCAGTCCCGCCTTTTGGCTGATTTTCAGACTGTACTGTGATTTTGCACGTGCTGATGCAGAACTGTGTCTCCCCCAAGGTACCCCCGGCTGCACAGCATGGTGATCCGCTGCTACCTGCTCATTCAGCAGTATTCCCAAGCTCTGATGGCCCTCACCACCATGGCCTCTCTAAGGGATCACAGCACACCTGAAACACTCAGCATAATGGATGACCTTATCACAAGTCCGGGAAAGGATAAGAACGGCTGTGGCCACATGCTCGTCATTCGGGTGCCGTCGGTGCAGCTGGCCATGCTGGCCAAGGAGAGGCTGCAGGAAGTACGGGACAAGCTGGGGCTGCAGTATCGTTTTGAGATCCTCCTTGGGAATCCTGCCTCGGAGCTCACTGTCGCAAAACACTTCGTGACGCGGCTCAAGGTTAGCAGAAGCTGAATGTTTGTTTGTGTGCTTACTGTACACTGTAGTCGTCTGGCTGTTGTAGTTTTGTGTTTATTCACATGTGTTTATAGGTTAATTGTTCTATAGGGAAAGGGCAGGTGTTCTGTGTCTGTCGCTGTGAATGCATTTCTGTACTTTGAGCATAAACGGTAGAGAGACTTGGAACAAACCTGAATTGTTGCTGGTCCATGAAGTCAAACACCAGCTGTTATTTCCCTTCTTAAAGTTGATTAACAGCGTGCATCAGATAGGGTTCATCTCTAAAAGCAGAGCTCAGATCTCTGTAGGCAAACTAATTATTTCCACCAACTTATCTGTCTGTCTAGTGTATCTGTTGTCTGCTCTGTTCATCCATCTTCTGCCCTTCTGATAACTGGTAAAGTATGCTGTTTGTCACAGATTTCTTTCCTCAACCCCCTGCATGCTGAAAGCCTGAAGAGGGTACATGCATATATGCCTAGCATATCTGCACCAGCCTAAAATTTTGCATGGATTTACAAGAGCATGATTCAAGTAGCCAAACCCACTTCATGTATTGATCTCACTACATTAAACAAAGGGGCTGCCTTAGGTATGAGCCTTAAAGTAGTACTGGTTATCTATCCTGATCTTTGCTCTAAGTATCACAGAGAGCTTAATTTTCTGCTTCTACTATGAGTTATACAGTGTATTCAAAGCCACAGGAAATAGGAATTAATTTTGTGAGCCTGTCTGAAAGAGCTTGCCTATAGCCAAAAGCAGAAAAAATGTCCTTTAAAGAAGCTATGACTCCTGCTTCTCAAAATTTATGTGCAGCGGGAGAGGGAAGAAATTATCATAAATGAGACAACAACATGAGAGATTAACTGCTCTGTGCTGGTGGGTTTTTTTGGATAGGCATGAATTCCACCCTTAAATAATTCTGGACTGAATCCTGTGAGGGCTTCTTAATAGTGCTTTGCCATAATGAGTTGCAGCCCTTACACAGTGCTGAAGCAGCCTGTGAGGCCTTGACTGTGGAGCTGTTGCAGGTGGATATCCATGTAGACACTGGCCTGGAATAGAGGAATTTTATCAGGTAGAGAGTGAAAAATCTTCAAAATAATTCTTCTTATTCCTCTCTCCAAAACATAAGATGCATTTTTGGACTAAACAGAGCTGTAGGATTCTGGATTTGTTTCTTTTCTTGCAGTTTACTAGAAGAAAAGCCCTCAAATCAGAACCATGCATATGAAGGGAGTTGAGGAGAGGAATTCAGTTTCCCACCTATAAGCCTGTAGTGTCTTTTTAGGTGGGGTGTCCCAGTGATATTTCAGAATAAGAAAGGTCACCTGTGAAGCTGGTGCTGCACTACCATACCTGCTTGTCTGGTGCCTGGGATAACAAGATTTCTGCAGATTAATTTGATTTAGTCTCTATACTGCTGGGCATTTGTTCTGACATTAGTTGGAGTACTGAAACTAAAGAACTAGAGCCAGTGGAGAGCTTTCACTGCAAGCATCCCAGCCCTTTTTTTGATGTGTGCATGGGGAGAGAGCAATATGAGGCTACTGAGTGCTGGGGCTCAAAATGTAGTCCCACCAAGAAATAATCTTGGTTGCAGGAAGGATGAGACCTCATCATGACCATTTTCAGAGGTAGGGAGAGATACTTTATAGCTGTCAGTGAACCCAGCTGAAAAGTGTGACTTAACTTAGCCTCTGAGATGGCATTAGCAGGGTTTGTGATGCCACAGCAGGGCAGGGAAGGTGGGAAGCTGTCTCTGCAGTGCTGGTGGCTGCATTATTCTGTCAGACACACCTGCTGGTCAGCCTGACCTGCCAGACAGGTCGTTCCTCTCCATCAGGGAGTCAGAGCTACAGAATGAAACCAGAGATGGAAGACAATTTAAATATTTCACTGGCCAGGGATGCTGTCATGGCATACCCTTTATGTGTAACAAGAATCAAGCTGTTGGGGACACATTCAGAAGTGAGGAGCCATGAGGGTCATGCCTCTCTGACTTCTGAGAAAGATGGTCAAAAATATATATATTCTAGATGCAAGTTTATACCTCAAAGCCCCAGGCACTCATTCTTTTTAGGTCCTTATGCTAGCAAAAAGAAAATCAAGGAAAATCAAAAGAAAAAAGTCTTCCCCAATTTCACTTTCTAGTCATGCACTTTCACAGAAACATCAGTCTGTGGAGAGACAGGGGAACACACAGCTGGACTAACCCTGTTGAGCCATGTTGAGCCAGGAATTCTGTCTTTGCTGCCAAGGCTGCTTTACCAAGTCATTAGATACTGCTAATTAATTGGAGAAATAAATTTTTTCAGTAAGCTCTGCTGAACCAGGGGAAGTGAAGGGTGTAAGGACATGAGACTGATGCTACCAACCTTTCCACTGCTAAGGGAAAATGGTGCAGTTTTGTGGTCTCAGGCCTTGATAGACTGTAGGTAAGGAGTTCTTTTAGGAGGGGATTGCCGCCAGGGAAAGGTGAAATGTGTTTCTGTCACATAATCTTTCATTGTATAATATAATTAAACAAGGTTCATTGGCCCATTTTAGTACTCCACTTCAAAGTCTTACTTTAGCTTTACATTAATATCTTTTATCTGTGCCACATTGAATGCATCAATGGCTTTTTTTCTGTGACAGCCCACACTAATACCACACCTGGTGGATATTTCCAGCCCTGAATAACAAATGCTGTGCATCCGTTTTCTTTGCATTTAATGCTTGGCTAACAGCTGGCTACCAGAAAACAAATGCATGTCTGCACCCAAGGTCTCTTTCATGTTGGCTGTTGAGTAGGCAAGCCCTATATACAAAGCAAAAGCAGGAGCTGGTGAAAAAAGGAAACAACAGAAGATTTAGATGTCATTTAGGTGTAACTGGAATATTCTCTGTTCACAGGCTTGGAGGGGCAATGAGCAGGATGACTGGATTCCTCGCACCTATCAGGATCTGGAAGGTCTACCTTGCATTGTTATTCTCACTGGCAAAGACCCTCTGGGAGAGACTTTCCCCAGGTGCTGTTATTACTCTGTCAATATGGTTGCTCTCTAACACGTTTAGATAAGTTGGGTTTGATACAATCTAGCTTTCTTTTCACAAAAGAAGGGTATTTTTATAGACTTCAGTTAGGAACTGTTTAAAGGTTTGGAAAGTGCAGTTTGTGAAAAGTCATATTACTTTACTGTGTGGGTCAGTAAGTGTCTGTGCAAAGCACGAAGGAGCACAACTTACATGCTGAATATTTTAAAATAATTTTATATCTACAGACTAATAAAATTGTTCATGAATATTTAGTAAGCAATTAAATATAGGGGGTGTTCTTAAAAGTCAGAGAAAGCAGAACTTCTTTTTTCATTTGTGTTGGCTTTCCTAGGTCGTTGAAATACTGTGACCTTCGACTAATTGACTCCAGCTACTTAACTCGTACTGCATTAGAGCAAGAGGTAGGCCTGGCATGCTGCTACGTCTCCAAGGAGGCAATTCGAGGGCCTATTGCAGCTCTTGACCTCAGTGAGAAGGAGCAGGAGAAGGCAAATGGTAGCGAGAATGACTCTGATGAGCTGCTGATAGACTTGGACCGGCCCCAGAGCAACAGCAGCGCTGTCACTGGAACCTCAGGTCAGTCATTCTGCTGTTGGTCTGAAAAACAAGTCTTTATTCCTGCCTCACTGGAATTTGGATGCAAACAGTGAGATGTTTTCTCAAATGTGGGTTGCTTAGCTGGATTCAGCTGCAGGCTAAACAATGAAATGTTGCAGATTCTTCACACAGTGAGCAATTTTCCTGTCTGCTGCTAGAAGGAGACGGTGTTCCAGTGGAAGGGATGGTATGCCATAGCTAAGTCTCCCTTGTGATTTTGATTTTTAAACTTTCATTTGACATTTGTTGCTAGCTTTGTTCGGTGGATCCTGACAAGATCTTAAAAATCAGAGCAAAAAGGGCTAGTATAAAATTGTAGGAATACAAAAATGCTCTGAACTCTGGGAATACCTGTGGGAGAGAATGGGTATCTGCCTCTTTGCCAAGAGCAACGGAATGGTTGGGTTTTGTCCTACCTCTTCAGGCATCACCTCCCACCAAGCCTTGCCTTCTTTACATTCTGCAGACACTTGTGGTTCCTTCTCTTTATTTCCCTATGAGTCTGAGGTATTAAGACAGCTGAAAATGTCTTTGCTAGTGTATGGGAAGACTTTGTCTTCCCATACACTAAGTAAACCTGACAGGTAGGGAGGAGGGGACATAGCCCAGTTCATGTCCAAGTTGCAGTGAAATAAATGCTCTGTTCTTCCTAGAAAGGAAGATGCAGTTGATCTGTGTATACCGTGGTTTGTTAAACTTGACTTTCAGAGCGTTGTACCATCAAATTCCAAATCCTACATGGGAAATAATAGCTAGCATACAGAGATTAGGACTGAACACTTGGAGTCTGAACCCTGTTGCTCCAGGGCATTTGCCTCTCCAGCCAAAGGGACAGACGTAAATGATTTCTTCTTACATGGTGCAACACTGACCTAAGCCACAGCACCATTCATTGAACAGAAGGATTTGTACATTAGGAATGTTGTGTAGATCAAATTAATTAGTGGTTTTCTTACGTCAGTCAGTAACTTTTCATTGCCTGCTTTTTGTTTTCCCAGGCTCCCTGGCTGACAACGGTGTGAGCTCCTCGAGTGCCGCAGACAAGTCTCAGAAGCAGGCTCCAGCCCTGAACTTCCAGGCTGTGGCACACAGCTCAGTAGACGAGGGAGCTTACTCCAGTTTTACAGCCAGAGAGACCCTGAAACAAGAGTGTGACTCGCTGGGTAACCAGATGGCGAGCAGCACCACTCCCAAACTCTCCTCCCTGTCATCAGTCTCCCAGACCTTTCAGTGGCCTGCCCAGTCAGCCAAGGACAGCAAGGCCCTCCGTGTGGCGCTGCCACGCATCGTCATCCTGTCCAAAGCTGCCTACTGCCTCCTGAGCTCGCAGAAAAATGGGAACTTGCCTTCCTCCTCCTCCCTCCTGCCTCATGCTGACGTGTCTTGGCTGAGTTCCCTGAGGCCTCTGCTCCACAAGGACATGAGCAGTGAAGAGCAGTCTCTGTACTACAGGCAGTGGACGACAGCCCGGCAGCACCACGCGGACTTCAGCAATCAGGCTGAGCCGTCTGGCACCAGGACCTTCCACCCCCGGCGGCTGCTTTTGACAGGGCCACCACAAGTGAGTTCCTCCTGCCTTTTCAGCAGTCTGAGGGGGCCAAGTTTGCAGGTGTTTTGAGGTCAAAAGTCAAAGTCAAATTTTAAGGCTAAGTCCATGCTGAAAGTGGTAAGGAGAGGAAGAGTGATGCTTTATGTCATGTTTTAGCCTAAATAGAACACATGTGGGTGGCACTGGGCATCACATTGTCATCAGGAGAGATGCAGTTATCACTGCTGATCTCCCTGCATACAAAAGTGATGCAGGCTGTGGCCAGGTTATGCTCAGAGACCAGTTTAGTAAAAGTGTTTTCAGTATAGTAGGCAATATTACATCGTGCAGTGTTTTCAGGCAGAGCTGAACACAGAGCTTTGGGGTAAGCCCAGAGGCATTTATCCGAAGTTTACCCTTCCACTGTAGTACTTTGGGTTGGCATTTAGACTTTTTTTTCCATCTCTGGCTCAGGTTGGAAAGACTGGTTCATACTTGCAGTTCCTAAGGATTCTCTTCCGCATGCTGATCCGGTTGCTGGAGGTAGATGTGTATGATGAAGAAGAGATTAATGCCAGTAAGTATTTAGTAGGTATTCTTAAGATTTATCATAAAGAGCCTACATTGTGTATTACTCAGCAAGTAAGTTTTTAGGCTCACTAAAAGACTATGAATTATACCTACTGCATGTCCTCTCCATTGGTGTGTAGCTGGACTCTAGGTGTCTGCATATATTTCAGTATAGATTGATAAAAAGGTGAACTTCATAATGGGCTTATCTGAGAACTATTACATGTATTTTGGGCTGATACATTTGTAGCACTGAAACGAAAGTGAGCACAAAGTTGTAAATGGGCATCATCTGCCCATGTTCTCTCTCCTTGTAGGTTTTTAAGTGCTGGCTGCTTTTAAGCAGACAGGACATTTTGTTCCTGGCTGAAACCTATTATTTATGTTTATTTAGAAGCTATATACCCATTTTCAGTAAGATTGTGTCCTGTCTGCAGTTTGCAGGTTTTATGCTGTGGATAAAGGAGAGCCAATCCTCTTTGGGTTTGTGCTCATTTGTCAGATCTCACAGATCCATTAACTGCCATGGCAGGACTTTACCTTGAGAAGAACAAAACCTTTTAAAAATTAGTCCTCTTCATGGTGTTCTGGTACATAATTCTCATGACCATTAGACTGGCAACCTGAAAATGTAGTTGTTGAACCTTTGAAAAGGCTAATATTTCTGTTCATACAGTGCTATTTAATGAAAAAGAAGAAAAAGAGAGAAATATATTTTCCTTTGATTTGAAGCTTTGGGGGATGTAATTCCTTTGTTATTCAAACTAAAGTACCACAGAAAGTTAGGATGAAATATTAAAATGCAAGAGATGTTCTGCATCATGCTGACTGGCCTGTTGAGATCATGGCAATGTGTCACACCCCTGCCAGGAATGCATGGAACTCCAGCAGAAGAGCAGTTTGGGTTTGGTTGGGGTTTTTGTGGCTTTTTTGCTCCCAGTACATCTTTTGGAATGCTTCTCCAGAGCCTTTGTGTTCCCAGTATTTTAAATACTACTTTATTCTCCACCCTAAATATGTTTCTGTCCCATTTATGCACCTTCTCTTTGGTACCTAAAAACATAGTAATTTAAATTAAAATATTTTTTCTTTTCTTTGAGATTGGTTTCTTTGGAGTGGTCAGGCAGCTATCTTACCTCCCCTTCAGCATTCATCTAGGTAGTCTGGATCTTCTTACAGGGTTCTCACAAATGGCAGGCTGTTTACTTTCCTTATCAATTTTTTACTCTGGCCTACACATCTATTTTCAATTTATCCTTCTGGTGCGTGGGTGAGCAGAACTGAATGTTTAACCAACAACAGCTCATGTATTTCCCTGCCCCCACTGAAAGCCTCATGACTGGTGAAACCTATGAATGCACTGGTCTTTTCCATTCTCCCTTTTCACTGGCATTGATGCTTAGCTTGTACTCCAAGGTTTCTCAGCAACTCTGTCATTTCCAACCAAGGCACTCCCAACCTGCTGCAGAAGTGCTTGTTATTAATCCTTGAATGTACACGTGACTCCCCTTTTTTCTGTTAAATATCACCAAGTTTTTGTTGTTACAGTTGTTGAGGCCATTGAATTCTTTCCAGCTGATCTTTGATTCTTTCTCCATGTTGGCAGTGACTTTTAGGAGTGTGCCACCAGCAGACTTAAGGCAATTTTTTGTTTAAACTGGTGACATTAGTGAAAATATTAGACAGGTGCCCCTCTACTGACCTTTTAACTTCATGGATAATCTCACCTGCCTTAATGCTTACAAAGTTACATGCTGCCATCTTCTATTTAGTCAACTCTTTCAATTTACAGACCACTCTCCATTTTCTTCAGCTGTATTAATAATTTGTCCTATAATATCACACCAAATACTTGAATCCAGAAGGGTAAGATTCATTGCATTTCCTTTGTTCAGAGAAATAGGAATTTCATGGCTGTATAATGAAAGTAACGCAGAATTTCTTTAGTCTATTTGCATTTTATCACATTTTTCATTTAATTCAACATCTTTAATTACTTCCTTCACCCTCTCTAAATTTTGAATATTACCCAGGTCAAAGTGGATTCAGAGGTCTTTAGATTACTGTCTCTCCTCTTGCATCAGGGTAGGGTGAGCATGTGCTCATCTCTATACCCAACCTTCATTTCACCTGAATTCTCTTTTCTAAAATCAGTAAGCTCAGTTACACACCTACTTTCATGTGTTCTTCCATCTAATTTTAATCTGAATTGACTCATGTCCAAGCTGCATTCCAAAGCTGTTTTCTTAGGCCAGTGTTTTCTACCATTCCCTTTGATTGAACTTGATTTTTTACTTTAGACTTATCTCTGTTGTATCAATACAGAAAAGTTTCATTTGATCCCTGCTGGCCACATCCTATTCTGTAATAGGAATGTGTCTACTACTGCCTTTATCATTTACCACCAGCTACTAGTTCATAAATGTGTACAGCCTCTCTTTCCTTCCTTTCATCCTTCTGCCTTTGGATACTTTTGCTTCTCATTTACCCAGTGCTCTTCATTCCATCACAAAGAGGCTCGAAACTACTACACCCATGCCTTCTGCACAAATAGGACCATTCAGCTGAGCACTTTATGCTTAAACCAGAGTGAATTATACCTCAGCAGCATGATGAGGAACAGTGCAGGAAGGTACCTAGGAGGCTTCTTCTCCTGCACACAGTTTCTAAGGAATTGCCATTTCTTTGAGATGGCTTTGTGTGGATTGTAATTTCATTGGTAGTATTTATGATGTTCAAAGATGTTGCCTGTGTGAGTTCCAATGCAACTGTAAAGCAGAAACTATCACATAAGCATCACTTGGTGAGTATCTGATTCTGCTTACCTGAAGTGTGTTGTTGCAGATCATACAGAAAACAGTGAACTTACTCAGTCTAGCAATGACCACTGGCCAGACATTGAGATCTTCAGCAAAATATCTTTCGACCTGAGTGTACATGACCCTAAGTACAGAAATATAAGTCCTGTATACACAGAACAACTCTCAAGAGTGAAACAAGGTGGGTAAAATGTAGACTTTTTAAGGAATACTTTCCTACAGAGACTCAGTGTTTATTGGTTCATTTGAACAGAAGTTCACAAGAACCTTTATTCTCCCAAAATTAAATGGAAAAAAAAATTATGTATTCTTTACAGTTTTTACCAGAACCAAAATCTCTGGTTTTTTAACGTTCCTAAAATTTCTGTTACTTCTTTTCTTTCTGCACAGAAACAAGCAAAGAAACAAAATCAGAGGAACCTAAGAAAAGGGAAACCGTGTCCATGATGCTGACTAAATATGCAGCTTACAACACCTTCCATCACTGTGAGCAGTGCCATCAGTACATGGACATTAATCCTGCTGCACAGGTTGGTGTCAAGGTCTTAGGGTAAACTGCATCCTTGTTTTTTTATTATGGTCTCTCCAGGCATACTGCTGTCATCTCAGGACTCATGCTTTCACCTTCCCTCAGATGGAATTATTTAACTCTTCCATTCTCAGGGGAGATATTGAGCTACAGACCCAGGAGCATCAGCTGTGTCTGCTGAATGAGCAGTTTTCCTCTGCAGCTGCCTCTGGCAAAGGGTGAATATTGTGATGAGTTTTCTGAAGCCAAAGCATTATTCAGCCTGCCCAGAGGGTTTGCAGTGTCTCACGGGAGAAGACTAAAAATTAAGAGAAATGCTTGTCTAACCTAAATGCTAGCCATCCATACCTGTGATGGGAGATGGCAAGGCCTCCTTCTTCCTTGCTTTGTATGTAGCTGTGCATCCTTCTCAGCAGTAGCTTGTGAGTCACTGGACAGAAATGAACATTTTAATCTGTTTAGTTAAAAAAACCTTTCATTTCTAAAGCAAACAGTTATGCTCACAGAAGACTGGCAAGTAAGATTATTCCTGGTTAATAGTTGACACATTATTTCTTAACCACCAGCAGCAATTTACCTGGAAGTTTCTTATCTCCATTCATTCATTCCTTGCTCGCTAATGTTTTCCAGCAGCTTGCTATTAAGATATGGCAGTGTAGACACCCCGACCTGTCAGTGCACAATGCCAGTTCCCTCAGAGCAGCACCAGCAGGTCTGATCTAAGCCTCATGCTTCATTAAGTCCGTTGACAGAAGCAAATCCTCCCCAAGGACATCTGTTGTTCCCTCCACTTATCTTTGTGCATGTGGTTAAACATAACTAGTACTAATAAATATAAACATCTACTTCTATGTGCCAGTGTTAACTGTGTATATAGAATTAAGATAATTAAGCTCAGGGAAATTACGCTTTCAAAGGGGAGTCACTGGATAGCAAACATTATGAAGAAAGAGGGATTCTTAAACGCTTTAACAAAACCTAAATAAAGTCCCTTGCATTTTCAGTCTTAGGCTAATTATTTCAATTTTTAGCAAAAGATTATAGAAAGCTCATTGGTAAGAGTAAGTGAATTGACTTTGTAGTAAGGCAGATGCTTTTGTGGGATGAAATCTATCAGCTGTGTAGGCATTTGTATGCACTTACGTGGTTCAGTGAAGTGCTGTGCAAACTTAAGTTCACCCACATTCTTCATAGCCTTGTTAATGGTGTGGTCTGCTTTGGTCACACAACTACTTAGGAGAGTATTGCCACAGGAAAAATACTGTACTGACACCAATACAGTGGTGCTCCTGCTGAGGTGTCTGAATGACAGTGCATGCTGCTGTGGAGGCACCCCCACCTACTGCCCTCCTCTTTGAACCTTCTAGGTAAATTGATTTGGACAGTTTTTTTCCTGGTATGTATGCATGTTTGTGAGTGTGTGTATCTGTATATTTGACTTCTCTTTGTAAACACTGAGAAATAATTCCTAGCTGAAATGGACTTCAGAAGAGTCCAGTTTGGCCAAAGACCATTACTGGTACAGAAAGCTGATTTCTTTAATAGCAAGGCCTCAATATTGTACCTTATTGTGAGGAAAATGATTACTGAAAGAGGGTGGTTTGGATGTTCTTCTCTGATGGTTTCCAGTGCTGTTACTGTAAGAACTACTTCTCCTTACATAGTCCTTATGTGTTACCTGCTTGGAAACCTCTTTTTGCTGCTTGTTTGTCTTCAGGTGTCTGACTCCACTCTGCATGCATTCACGTTTTCATCCTCAATGCTGGGAGAAGAGGTTCAGCTGCATTTTATAATCCCCAAGTCCAAAGAGAGCCATTTTGTCTTCAGCAAACAGGGAAAACATCTCGAAAGCATGCGACTCCCACTCGTTTCTGACAAGGTGCGTGTGCTGCTCTCACCCATCTGCTGCATGCAGTCAGCTTGACATACATATGCAAATTAATGGGGGCAGTTTTTTTCTGTTGTCTTTTTGTTTTAAAGTCTTTTGTGTAAATCTTGCCTAACTGTCCTTAGAATGGATTTTTTGAGGGCAAACATCCTTTTTTTCTGTTCCTAGCATCCAGTTCATATGTGTTTCAATAATCAGGGATTTTAAAGTATGGTATAAGAAATGAACAAATAGAAGTCCCTACCAAGAATAACCTGCTTTTTTACCTAATGTTGCCAAAATACCTTGTGTTCCAGCAGAATTTGAATGCAGTCAAGAGTCCTATCTTCACCCCATCGAGTGGACGTCATGAACATGGACTCTTGAACCTCTACCATGCCATGGAAGGCATCAGCCACCTGCACCTCCTGGTAGTCAAGGAGTATGAAATGCCACTTTACCGAAAATACTGGCCCAACCACATCATGCTTGTCCTGCCAGGCATGTTCAACAACGCTGGAGTTGGTAAGAGACACCATCAGTGCATTGCTGTGAAGGTACCAAAATCTACCTTGGACAATGTGGATCATGCTGTTGCAGGAAACCATGCAGCAGATCCTCACATAACTGCTGTGAGGACAGCGGTAATGTCTGTACAAAAATGTGGAAGAACTGCTGTCAGGAGCATGGAATATATGTTTGCATGGATCACTGCCTTCTCAGCCTAAAGTCTGATGTTTTGTGGGCCATATTCACTCATTTTACTCAACCCTGCTGTGTAAATTCTAGATGTTTTACACATATTCAAATTGCAACGTTTTAGTTAGCAGAAGGTAAATATTAACTGCAGCTGAACACTGGAGGCTTGAACTTTGGAATTAGTCTTCATGGATGCTGAGTTTATTATGCAAGAAGTTTGAAGTATCTTCAGTTTTAGAATCTTAGCCCCTTCTTGGTTCAAGTTACGTCATTAATGCCCACAAGACTGTGTTCTGCAGAGTGTCTTAAAGCATCCAGTCTTCTTGGAATCTGCCTTTTAGATTTCCTCACACTGAAAAAGTGATATACAGATTTCTTTTCAAACTAAAGTGTTATGAGCACTAAGTTCAAAAAGGGTAATGACTGCAGATGTTTGTGTTGCCTTTCTCTGGAAAGAGTGATAAAGTCTAATAAAGATGTCTGTACATCTTCTTTGTGGTATTTCCTCAGGTGCTGCCAGGTTTCTAATTAAGGAACTCTCCTACCACAACCTGGAACTGGAACGAAACCGCTTGGAGGAGCTGGGAGTGAAGCGTCAGTGCGTGTGGCCCTTCATCGTGGTCATGGACGACTCCTGCGTCCTGTGGAACATGCACAGCCCCCACGAGCAGTCCAGGTTGGTACCCACCCACGCTGCCTTGCACTGATCCAGCGCTGCCAGCAGCACATCTGTGGCCGAGGCTCATCTCCAACATCTGGCAGGGATGCCAACATCAGAGCAGTAGGAAGGCTCTATGTTTGTCTTGTTGACCACCAACATTGAATTCAACACCTGCTGTTGAACACTTCCACATGACTGTTCCCTTACATCTGTGTCAGTACCTCCAACAGACCTCTCTGCTTGTGTTTGCTCTTTGCCTAGAGCCACTCTTGTTTCTAGCGACTGAGGGATTTTTCAATACGTTACTTTGTTTTGATTCAGTTTCTGTTTCTCAGAGCAAACAGTTTATTTGGGGAACTTAGAAGCCATTAAGCTCTTGACCTTCTCACTGCTTACACTGTCCAGTACAGAGAAAATAGCATTCCAAAAATTATTCTTTTCCCTTCATAAATTGGTGTGTAAGAAATTATTCTGCTGAAAGGCTCATTTTCTGAATGGTTGCCCTGATGAGGGCAAAAATTAGTTGCCTGTTGCTAAAAAGTCTTCATTTATGTATATATTTTTAAGCATCTGGAGTAAACATTCTCAGTTGTCAATGGAATTTTTTGATCCTTTTTATACACACACATGTATATATATGTAGTGTATGTAATATAAAAATAATAAAATATGTTTGTATGTTGTGTATGATTATGTTTTGCAGCCAGTCCCTGGAGCCTGGGAGTTTCAGCAAGAATGTGTCTTTGAAAAGTGTCCTCCAGCACATTGAAGCCACCCCCAAAATTGTTCATTATGCAATACTGGGTGTTCAGAAGTGGAACAGCAAGCTGAACACCAGGAAATCAAAGGCTCCGTTCTCCAGGTGCCATGTGCGTGATTTTATACTGCTCAACATAGACCTGACCCAGAACGTGCAATATGACCTAAACAGGTAGGCAGTACATATATATCTGTGGAAAAAATAGCATATTGGCTTGATAAGAAACTTGTCACAATGTTTCTGAGCACTGTTGAGATAAACAGAAAGATTCTACCTTAGGTAATGAGTGCACAATCACAAAAATAAAGCACAGCGTGATATATGTTTCATCTGAGTGAGTAAGGGATCAAAATAAAACTGCTAAAAGCCAAGAAAACCTGGGGGAGACAGATCAAGGGCAAGGAAGGGCTTCAGAGGACTGAAAAAGTGAGGAAATAAGAAACTTGAGGAGAAAAAAATAACTGGGACACCGAAAGTCCAAGAAAGGAGCCAAAATGGCGTCAGTTACAGGAAGAAGGGAAGTTTCCAGAGTGCCTAGAAGGAGGGATTCCTTGTATTTCCTTCAGAGACAGTTGTCCTCCCTGCTGTCACCTGAGTTTGCAAGAAAGACAGATGAAAACATTTCTATTTCCTTCCTTCCCCCACCCCCCACCAAACTTCATCCTAAAGCATGTGCAACAAAGCGTGCATATCATGGGCCTTTATTGCTAGCTGTCATCACAGATTGAAGAAATACCCAATTTTCTTCTTCCCAGACAAGTGAGTTCCAAATAAACCCTGTCTCTGCTGGCCATAAATGGCCCTGGGGCTTCTCACCTTGGGCTCCTGATGCTGTTTTCAGGGATCCTGTATGTTTCAGCGAGGAACTGTAGCCTGTCAGTGCAAGCTGGTGACTTTTGGAGCTCTTGATTTCACATTCTGTGTCAGGTTGAATCATGAAGTGGGAGTCAGCCCATAGAAATGAACAACATTATGAATAGTGGAGGACTAGATAACTTCCCGGCAGCTTTTCCTCCCATAGCCAAGTATTTGTTAAAGTTATATTTTTCCACTAATTCCAGTTTATGGAGAAATATGTCATATGGAACTGGTTTGTTCAGAGGTGGAGGTTGGTCACTGCAGAGCTTCTGCCAAGTCCAAAATACGTAATACAAAAACCCCAAACATAAAAAGAATTTTAAAATAAGTAAAGGGTGGGGAGAAAATGACTGATGCCAGTATGTGATGAGCATGAGAGCACAAGCCAGGTTTGGTGTGGGGAAGAAGCACACAGGCGCACGGAAAAGTGAAGACTAGTTTGGGTTTAGGGTGAGCAGCTGTTGCTTTCCTTGAGCAGGAGCACACTGAAGGAATGAGTCTTCGGAGCTCTGCAGAAAATTTGTATTGACACCATATCAGATGATCTCCAAAAATCTGCTGAGCCCATAGTGGTGCCTTTCAGCAGGGGGTGTGTGAATGCTCGTGCACAGCAGCCACACAGCTGGTTTAGTGATCTTGTGTTTAATGCCCAGGTATTTCTGTGAAGATGTGGATTTTAATCTGCGGACCAACAGCAGCGGCCTCCTCATCTGCCGCTTCAACAACTTCAGTGTCATGAAGAAACATATTCAGGTCGGAGGACAAAAGGACTTTGTTGTTAAGCCAAAAATCATGGTAAGTCTCGTGTACTTAAGGTGTAAAATCAGGACCTGTTTTCCCTAGAAATAATGAATTCTTTAGTACTTTAAATTAATTTCGTGCTTATTTGACATCTGACATTCATGGCTTAATCTACGGTAGGGCTGCCACATCAAAAATAGAAAACGAGAAACATTTTGCTATTTATAAATTACTAAAAAAATCCTCCTAATCATTAGAAGATGGACTGAGATTGGGAAGAGTTTGGTCTAGCTTTTCAGTGGTAGCTCTGATAGAGGAAGATTTTGCAGACTCTGATCCAAAGCAAGCAATTTGTACCAGAGTCAGTTTTAAAAATTCAGCACAGCCACAAGTTTCTGATGTTTGCTGATTTGTGATGACTTTCAGTCCTTGCACTTCCTAACAAAAAGTGGGCTGAAGAAAGGCTCTGAAAACTGCAACCTTCTGAAATCCCCCCAGGAAATCCAAGTATTTGTAAAAATATATAAAATATTTTACACAGAGTATGTTACACCTATTCCAGCTTTAAATGGAGGTGTATTTCAAAGGATTGTCTTTAATCTAGGAATCTTACAGTTTGTGCTCTTGGTGGTTTTGAACACAACCCACACCATCTTCCTTTTAAAAAACCACCTCCCATATGTCACAATTTAACTGACTAAACTCTGGGTTTAAGTATTTTTGAAGATCATTTTCTGATTTTCCTTTTCTTGTGGTTGCAGTGGAATCTGTAGTGATGGACTGGCCTATGAGAAAACTCCATAGAAAACACTTTTTGTGGATGATCCACACAAGGAGTATGTAATTTCATATAATGCCCACAAGTAGGGCAGGATGAAGGCCACTGTGACAGTTTGAACTCCACATTTTATGTCCCTTCTTTAGGCAAGCAGATATCCACAGAAGTACGTAGCAAGCACAGAACGAGGAATTAATTTATTTCTGTGCTTTGGTGCTGTGTGAAAATCAAATGGGGAGTTTTGATCTTTTTGTTCCTCTTCTCTGTCTTTCTGCTCTGTCATGTCAGTCCTTTCCCCAGTCAGAGGAACTCCAGCAGAGCAAATGCACAGAGTGGGTGGGTTAAAAGGGCTTCCCCTTGGTTTCACTGCAGGTCTCAGAGAGCGTGGCACCAATAATGCCCCTTCAGTACGTCTGTGCCCCTGACAGCGAGCACACATTGTTGGCAGCCCCGTCTCAGTTCCTCCTGGAGAAATTCCTTCAACACGCAACCTACAAACTCTTCCCCAAGGCCATTCACAACTTCAAGAACCCGGTATTGGCCATCGACTGCTACCTGAACATTGGGCTTGAGGTACAAGAGATTTTCAGGGATGGTGGGGACAAGGAAATGCAAACCTCTACTTCAATATCTTTGTTGTGTTGAAATGCCCTTCCTCAGCATCAAGGGTAACATTTGAAGACTTTGGTCTCAAACAGATTCTGCTGCTGGAAGTAAAGGACCAATCCACTGGAGCAGCTGGTGGTGAAACCTCCAGCTGGCTGGTGTGGGTAGAGACCAGAGGTCTGTGATGGATTAATGCGACTGCTGGACTGTGTTACGTCCTGCATTTGGGTCCATCAACTCCATGCAGTGCCACAGGCTTGGGGAAGAGTAGCTGGGAAACTGCACAAAGGAAGAGGATCTGGGGGTGCTGGTTAACAGCATCTGAACATGAGCCAGTGTGTGCCCAGGTGGCCAAGAAGGCCAGTGGCATCCTGGCTTGGATCAGCAATGGTGTGGCCAGCAGGACCAGGGAGGGAATCATTCCCTTGTACTTGGCACTGGGGAGGCTACGCCTCAAATCCTGTATTCAGATTTGGGCCCCTTAATTCAGGAAGAACATTGAGGTGCTGGAGCATGTCCAGAGAAGGGCAGTGAAAATGGTGAAGGGTCTGGAGTACAATTCTGATGAGAAGCAGCTGAGGGGGATGGGGGTGTTTACCTGGAGAAAAGGAGGCTCAGGAGAGACCTTATCACTCCCTACAACCACCTGAAAGGAGGGTGTAGCCAGGTGGGAGTCGGCCTCTTCTGCCAGGTAACAAATGATGGGACAAGGGGAAACAACCTCAAGTTGTGCCAGGGGAGGTTTAGATTGGATATTGGGAAAAATTCCTCCATGGAAAGGTTTGGGTTTTTTTTAAATACCATTCCGGGAGGTATTTAAAAGATGTGTAGATGTGGCATTTGGCAACATGGTTTGGTGGTAAACTTGGAAGTGCTGGGTTAACAGTTGGAGTCAGTGATCTTGGATCTCATGGACCCATGATAACAGTGGGATCTCGATGAGCACAACCTAAACAATTCCATAATTTGCAAAGGAATTGGGCATGTCTGTCTGAAATAATATTTCATACAAAGCAAAAACCTGAAAGTGATGCCCTTCTTGACAAATCCTAGTGTTCATCCTTTGATACTTCTCTTTTTATGAACTTGGGTTTCAAGGAAATTAGATTTTTGCAAATATGTTCTAGATGTCTGTAGGTGGAGAGTTTGGAATTTTTGAACCCAGTGGTCAGCTTGAACTGGGTCTGGAGCAGGGTCGATGTCTAACAAGGATGTTGTTCAACAAATTCTATGGAGGTCAGTGGTACGATAGAGGAGGCACCCTTTGTTATGTAACAGCTATCACAGCACTTAGACACAGGAGTACTTGGAACCACAAGCATCAGGATTTCCCCTACTTATGGAATTGCTTACTTTGACAAATGTATCCTTATTAGAATAACCTGTATAATCTATACAGTCATTATAAGCAGGTAATTTGTAGAGGGGAAAAAAGTCAAACTGAATTACAGAGAGCCCTAAAATAACGTGTTGCAGACTTGGTGACCAAATTTTAATCTAGAGGTTTGTTCTGTGTGTTACTTCTTTGGGAAAGTTTGCTCAGTACTGCAGTCTTGTTGGATTGGATTTTTATCAGAGCACCAGCTGACTTGCCTGTTATCACTAAGCTCTATTCCATTCCCTGTAAGTCATCCTTAGACATTTCTGAGACAGAAAGCATTTCTTTCCCCCTTGTGTTTCAGGTGGCCATATGCTACATTAGCTCTCGCCCACACTCAGTCAATGTCAACTGTGAAGGGGTGTTCTTCAGTGGACTTCTGCTCTATCTCTGCGACTCCTTCGTCGGTGCAGACCTCCTCAAGCGGTTCAGGTTTCTCAAAGGTAATCTCGCTTCTCTGCTGGGCATCCTGGGTGCCTCTCACCAACTAATAATAGCATGGATGACAAGGGAAAGGCAGAGGAATAAACAGCTGGATTAAACAGCTCCATTATTTTCAGTTTGTTTTGGCACTGTTTTCAAAAGAAATAGATGGGGTGGTTTTTGAGGGGTGTATGAAACTTCTGTTCCTGTTGGCAGATAATTCAACCTTAGGTAAGCGTTGATAAATGACATTCATTAAGTTATTTTAAAGTGACATCATCAAGGATTTTGGAAATCAGGTAGTGAATTGTGCAGTCAGCAACTTGAGAGTTGGGAGCATAGATGTTACTGATGAGGATGGGAAATCCTGCTCTGGCAATCAGTCTATAATGGTAGTAAATCTTCAGTTCTGTAAATAAGGACGGCTCTTAGTTGAAGGATGATTTGGTCTGCCTCACCAGAACTTGATAAACCTCATAAAAATCCTTATTTTTTGTCTTAATGCTGGCAATTAGCAAATTGTCAGAGGAATTCAGTAATGCTGAAGTGTGTTGCAGAGCTCCAGCGCAGTTGTGGTGGCACAGCTGAGCCATTTCCCTCTCTTGCTGACTGAGGATGGTGCATGTGCAGGGGGACCATAGGAATGACTCTCAGCCAGATCCAAGAACCACATTTTGAAGTTTGCTCCTGTGGCCTCTTGGGCCCTGCAGGGCAGGGACAGAGGAAGAAGGCACAAAGACACCCTGGGGATGTTCCTGAAGGTGTCCAGTTCTCCTGCTTATTAAATGATCATGTGTAACACCAGGTGGAATGAAGTTTGTAAATTTGTTAAGCCACAGAAGAAATTAGTCTCTTTAGAGTGCTTTACCAAGGGCAGCTCTCGTACTTAAGGAAGTCAGTGGATTTTCTTATGTCAGTTGCAAGACTGGTTTGGTTTCATAGAATTTAATCACCGACCTTCTACAAACCTAAAAGTCCTATGAAATAAACAAAAAAGTATGCTTTATTATTTGAGCTTAATTATCAGTAGTAATTTAAAGATCCAATCAATGTTCTCTCTGCTGCAGTTGATGATATTAACACTGCCTGGCTGTCAGGCTGATCACATCCTGTGATCCAAAGCACACCCCACCATGCTTGCTTCTCCGTGTCTGTGCCTTCCTGGGAGTGGACACATTCATTTCTGTCCTGAGGCTCAAAGGATTGATCTGAGCCTGGACTGGCTGGTGGTGATATCACTGGTTGGTGATAGACCCTTGTAATGCTACTTTTTTCCTCCCTAGCAGCAGAGATTTCTTTAAAATATCTTGAGAAAATCAGTGAAGGAAATGAGTTGTTATTGTACCTTGTACCTTGTTATTGTACCTTGAGAATCTAACATGCTTTTCAATTGAAGGTGCCACCCTGTGTGTCATATGTCAAGACAGGAGCTCGCTACGGCAGACAATAGTGCGGTTGGAGTTGGAGGATGAGTGGCAGTTCCGACTTCGGGATGAGTTTCAAACTGCAAACAGTAGTGATGATGAACCTCTCTATTTCCTTACGGGACGCCACATATAAGCTTCGCTAACGCTAACAAAGAAAAAAAAAAGAACTCTTTTTTTAAAAAGTACAATCACTGTGGAGCAAAGTGCAACCAATATTTATCTTGACTGCTCTGAAGGATTCCCCACATTCTGAAGTAGCTTTATTCTTTGGGGTAAAATTACCGCATTGGTTATGATTTAAAGGATCCCGGATTCCAGTTATTTTCACGTCATTCACAACCACCGACACCAATCACACAGCCAACCAAGCTGTAGGATCTGGGAAGAGGATGTTGTTTCGTCAAAGAAGAATCCTTTTTATATTCAGCTGAGTTAGGGGAAGAAGCTGCTCTCCTCTTGCAGCTGTAAGCTTGAATGTGTTACATGAAATGCACCCTAGCATGTGGAATTTATTGAAAATAGCTGGAGGAGAGCCCACCACGTCTCTTCAGCTCTGTGCTGTGGTACAGGAATACTCAGGGGTTTGAAACTACAATATAAAGTAGATATTTGTATTACGAGGAATAGTCTTGTTCTCTGTGCAGTGTTAGTTTAAAATTTGTAATTGTGTACGTATTGAAACTGTCTTTGGCAAAATTTCCACAGGTGTTCAAAGTTTACTACTTAAACCTGAACAAATGGGCAAACGCGTGGCAGGCACTGCGCACCCTTAGCAATGGTACTTTGCCCCAGCAGGCGCCCCCTCCTCAGCGCCAGGGCCCAAAGCAAAAGGCTTCTCAGAGCTGCTCTCTTCAGTTAGAGGCCAGAGTAACTCCCCAGCAAATCACGCTCAGTTTCTCACTCTCCTCAGAGCTTCGGAAACTTGCGGTCCGTCCCCCCTTGCGTATGGAAATGCATCCTCCTGTTTGTCCAGTGCCTTTGTGGTGGACTGCCTGCAACTCACTCTCCATTTCCTTTACGCTCGACTCCAGTTGGCTGCAGAGCTGAGATCAGGTCTGAGTTGTACCCCTCCATGAAGCAACCCACAAGAAATGTGCAGGAGCCTAACAGTGCCCGAGGTGGACCCAAGAGAAACACAAAGCATTCTACAGTAGCTCCAAGGGGGGGAGCAGAGAAGTCCCAGGGAGCTGGGACTGCTCGGGAGGGACTCTCCAGAAGCAGAGATGTGTGAACACGTCACCTGAAACCATCATCCGTGTACCTCTGTAAACACTGGCTCTGCAGCAGTCACACACTGTTGTATTTCCAGCTGCAATACTGATCCTTGTGAAGGTGTTCCAGGATTAACTTGATGCCGTAGCATTTGGCTGTCAGAGGTGTATGCAGCAGTGCTCTGTTCCCCTCACACTCGGCAGGTGTTGTCTCACTGAGGTTTGTTACACACACACCCTCCAACAATTGTCTTTCTGCACAACTTGACCCCCTTTATCAGTAAGAAAAATGCAGAGTGTTCTTAAAGGCTATTCAGGAATATGAATTTACTCCCCAAAAAAGCAATGAAATTAATGCATCTTTATACCTGACCTGCAGTCATTGCAGAAGGACCTGCCAAAGCTGCATTTTTTTTTAAGGCATAGTGTTAATTAAGCAACTTTTTTTATCTTGTGAAGAGATGTTTACAGATGAATAAACATAATATATTTGACAGAGGCCAAAGGAAAATGGTTTGCATATGTCTGTGTTGATGTAGCATTATTTCTGATGCTGTAAATTTAGCAAATTTCACATCAACAACCCCTTTCAGTAAATTTCTTTTTTATTTTCCTTCAGATGCAACCTGCCTTACCTATTTTAACACTGGGAAGACACAGGGATATAAAAGATGATTCAAAGTGTTTGCTACATGCCTGAATGTATTCCAGTAGCTCTGGGTTTGCCAGAGGGTTTAAGGCCAGCCCCCAGTCTTAGCACGGTGTACAAAAGTGTCAGGTATTACATGTTCAAAAATGGTTTCCTTTTTGTTCGTGTATTTGATGTTTGCACTAAGTTCTTAAAATTCCAGGTGCTGAGACTACCAGGAGGAGCTAGCCCACTGGTGGAGCAGAGCAAAATCATTCTGAGGGCTGAGAGTGCATTTAGAAAATCAGTGTATTTGCCCGCCTTGACCAGCTAACAGTAACCCATTTCCTTAGTGCTGTCCCCTATGGAAGCGAGGAGCTTCGGGAACGCTCTGGCCAGAGTGCACTACACCAGCCCCAACACCACAGGCCTGTCCCATGGAACACTTTAAATTGGCTGCCTGTGAATTCCTGGCAAGGAGACCCTTGGCTGACAGGCACATGATTGCTATTCCATTTTGGTTTTAAGCCTTGCCATTAAGGCCATTCTTATGAATGTATGAAAATTGGGCAGCGTTATAGTTTACCTGTAGATGTTCTTGTCTATTCACAGGTCAACACTGAATGTAAACTAAGATTTAAAGAATCATATGCAGATGCTTTTTGCTTAACTTATGTAATTGCTTTTTGTGACTTTTGGAAGAGGGTTAAAAACGTTGCTTTCCTAGTGTAAAGTTTTCTTAACCAAAAACTTGGTGAATCTAGCTTCACTAGTCAGTCTACCTCATGTTATTGTTTATGAACTGAAACTGTCTGAAGTTGTGGCTATGGTATGTTTATAATGTGCTTTCATTAAATTTGAATATATTAAGTTACCATTTCAGACTGCCTCTCTCTTAATGGGTCCTGCTCTTCCTTTCTGAGCCCACCATAGAGGATTGCTTCCAGAGTTCCTGTGCACCTGCACCACTTTCTGACAAAACTCTTTACAGGCTGCTCACAATCCCCTGGAAAAGAACACGTGGCAGCTTGGAAACAAACAGCCTCTGCAGCCCAGAATTCAGCACTGTTCTGCTACTCCAGCTTTAAGTACTCTTGAGTATTGTTTGGGATGTGGTGTGAGGTCTTTGCTACAGCTCTAGACCAAGGCTAAGGACAGCACACCATGAACAACTACATCCTGACTGCACACAGGTTCCAAAATTGAACAAACACTAAGTTTAACCGTAACTAAATCTTTCCCATCTTCCATTAGGGCTTTGAACTGTTATTCAAGACTGAAGGTATCCCCACTCACCTTACTATAAACCTTGTATGAAGATGGACTTGATCCAGAGCTCCTGGGGGCATTGATCTTCAGCATGTTATGTTTATCCCACCAAGAAAAGTATCAAATACACTAAAGATTCATTCACACTCAGTATTATACAGAGTAACTTTAAAAAAGCTATCAAGTATTTTATTTTTAATCTATCTACATTATGTACAGATCAAGAAAGGCCACAGCAGTTTTTCAACATACAAACCCTTTGAAAGAGGAGAGATTTATGAAGGAGCGACAAGTATCAAAGTGAAGTCCGCTAACAAAGGTATATACTCAGTACAATACTTGAAGAATGACGAGCACACCAGTCCTTGGGCTTCTCATTCCACCTTTTACTCCAAAACTAATCTGGGGGAGAAGGGGACAGGGGCCACAAGATTCCAATGCTGCTGCCAGGGAGCAGGCGCCCTGACATGGAGCAGGGTACAGGGGCACCCCGGAAGGCACCGTACAGCCTGTGAGGGTTGTGCCCACAGCGGCTGCCCTGTAACACTTCCTGCCCCAATTCCACTGGGCACAGCCTGGAACTCTGTCAGACAAGTGCTGGTAGTGGGAGCTGGGGCAGGAGCCCAGCGCTCCAGTACTGGGAAGCACTGGTATATGACCTCAGTAAGAACTTCAGCATGTACTCGTCAGCCAGACCAGAGTCTTTGCATTAGTTTACAGTCCACTATGAACAATTTTCTGCTGCATGTAAACATGAATAACTAGATAAAATACAATCAAACTTTTGTAAAAGTTAATAAAATATCTTTCTTTTAAAAAAACAAAGTTAGCCTATTACTGCATTGTTTACAATTTTAATAAAATAGTACAACCATTTGGTTGTTACCAGTCCTGAGTTCACTGTAATAAAAATGGCCCTGGCTTCTGCTGAAGGTCTGCACCCACTCCATGCAGTTTGGCAGAAGTCTCCAATAAAAAGGGAATTCCTG
Source organism: Onychostruthus taczanowskii (assembly GCF_017590055.1). NCBI lineage: Eukaryota > Metazoa > Chordata > Aves > Passeriformes > Passeridae > Onychostruthus > Onychostruthus taczanowskii. The sequence goes on from NW_024498795.1 coordinate 10,033,995, forward strand.
CAGAGCAGTTAAGTCTGGTGCTGTCCATTCAGGAAGTTGTATACCAGGAACTGGCCAGTGCCACAGTACTGTGTTGCAAAGAGCTTTCCATCAGGAGTGGGGTCAGAGAAAGCAATTTCTTCCTTGCTTAAGTATGAGCCATATATGAAGTTGCTCCTGTTTAAAAGAGGGGAAAAGGAAAAAAAAAATAAAAGAAGATAATTACCCTCAGAGAATCATGAAAAACATTTATGCTATTAGGCAACAAACCATTAATTAAGTGGCACAGACATTCAAAAGGAAGACGTTCCGTCAGGAGGAGATGCATCTATTTATAGGATTTATCTCCTCCTTCCAAAGAGCAAGGAGGACCACTTGCTCTGGGAGGGGATTTTATATGGGTCTGGTGTTTCAGAAGGAATATTTGTACAGAACAATTGCATCATGAGTTAAATTCAGAATTTAAAATACAAAGTCTGAATTCATTCCAAAGATTTTTTTAATAGAAAAGAGACCACTAGGGCTGTGACTACAATCACTAGGAATGAAAACAAGCTATGAATCACGTTGGGGTGCTTAGGGAGGGGCTTCAAGGGACCAACCTTTAGGCATAACTTCTAAATACACATTCAGTAATTAAGTATACAAAAAGAAAGAATCAATTAACTTGTTCATGAAGAGTATTTCCTGTATGTTTTAGTTGTATTTGAAGGGAGAGTGGGAATCAAGTGATAGCATTGTAATTTTCTGGCTGGCTGTGTGAGTAATTTTAGAACACTGAATTCAGGGTTTAAGACCTCAATCGGTCTTAAAGGGGAGGTGTTATTTTATCCTTAGAAACAGAAGAAACTGCCTTTAGACTTAAGTTCTTTAGTTCCTATAAAATAATCAGAAATGTACTTGAAGAGCAAGCAGGAGCTTCACTGATATAGACATCACCATTAAATACTGAGGAAAAGATAATGAGAACAAAATCCTTTTTAGTTACTACCAGCTTTACTCTCTTCCCTTTCATGTGTTCAGAAAGATGATTTTGCAAGGTTAAGGCTGACTGGATTTCTGTGACTCCAAGGTACTGTGAAATGGGGCAGACATTCTCAAAATGAGCCTCAGTCTCTTACAATGCCTTCAACATTTTGAAGTCAGGATTTAGCTGGTTACCAATATTACCCCATTCCAAGTACCTTTTCCTATGGAAAACGTTTAAGTTTAGGCAGCTGAGCAGATGTAACTGCTTACTGCCATCCCAAAGCAAGTCTCACTCCTTTCCTTTGCCTTCTCTAACTCCCTAGGCTCCCTCATCTACACCAGCTCTAGAGCTCATCAGACCTTTCTACAAACCAATGGATCACCAGAAAAACACAAAACTTTTTGGTGAATACAGCAATGAGCTACTGGAAGGCCAAGCAAGCACCAGAGCACAGTGAAAGGGGAGGTGCTGTGCACAGTTAAGAGGAAAACTGAAGCCTCACTATCTGCAACAAGTCATCAAAATTGATTCTGAAGTTCCTTTAGGGCTGTAGCTGAGAAGTAAGTTCAGCATCATTTTGGGAGAGAAATCTTTCCTTTAGAAATAGTTTCTAGGAAGCTACAGAACACACTATTTAAAATCTGCCAAAAACATGAGCAAATCATCAAGTTAATGTATTTATGTGAATACAGCTTTACTGTCAATAGGTGAGCCAAAACATAATCTGATCATGATTTGCTCCACCAGCTGGGCAGGATGAATTGTGCAGGGCAAAACAGCCTTGCTGAGTTCTCCAAATACCCAAGAGGGTGAGGACTGGCAGAGGCAGCAGTATCTGTTCTAGGAACTCCAACAAGATGAGGCGAGCACAAACCTGAAGCCCAGCCATCGTTAAGATTTGAGCAGTTCTTGCCATTACTTGGAACTGACATTTAAACTTCTTGGAAAGAAACCTCAGGTTTGGAGAGTCAACATTTTTAACATTTATCTAGACAATAGCACAGATGTTTGAGTCCTTTCTATGGACTCAAACATTCAGCTGGAATACACTCACCACTCGCTACTATATCTCCATGGAAATGGAAAATATCCACAAGTTTCAGTGAACCTGAGTATATATACAAGAACTAAAACAAAACAACAGCTGGAACCACCAGACTATATCCAATAGTTTGTTGCACTGGGTCTCTGTTGCTTCCCTCTTGCTACCTCTAAGTAATGGACAATCAGCCAATGGCTGGGTCCCAGTCCATGGGTCACCTCACACTTTGTGACCAAAGACAGTCCTGTGTCCTTTACTCAATTACTGTGGAGGAACTTCCCCCTGGGAGTCTGCCAGGGTGACTCATTACAATTGCACTCAAAGACTTCTGCGAAAGACAAACGACTGTAGAGCACTGACATGAGTTACTGAACTCCAATACTGGAACTGCCAACTGTGCTCAAATCCATATCCCCAGAATCACCAGCAGCTGCAAATAAAAGCTGGAGACACACAAAACAATCAATGTCTTGCATGGAATTCTGTGTAAACCATGCGTAGCTGAGGAATGTTTCCCTCTTACCTGAGACACTCGATCATCCGAGAAGCGATCTTCTTCCGGCGCATCATGCTGAACACCCAGATCCGACTGATCCCGCAGATCGCGGGTTCTGGAGAAGTTGAGCAGCACCACGCTTTCTGTCTCTCAAATATCACTTTCTCATTTTCTGAACTGATTTCTGGAACCTTCTCTTCTATAACTCTGTAGCCCTGCAGATGATGTAAAAGCCATGCGTCACTTTACAAAAGCATCACTAATGACTACAGAAAATAATTAATGTTTGATTTATTTCAGTTAAAACATACTTGGCTGCTAAAATGCCTTACCTAAAACACTGTATTTTTTGCAACTCATTTAATTTCTCATAACAGTTTCAAAAATCAAGCAAATTATAAAAGATTAAATAAAGAAAAAACCCTCTGAAGTTTCTCTCACTTAAAGTAACAGCAACAAATAATCCAATCCTTATTACTACCTGTATTAAAACGTTTGCATCAATTTCTCTGGCTTTGGCTAAGATTGTTTTGCTTGTTGTCTGATGCTCCCAAGGGACAATAGAAAACAATACAGTTTGGAATGAAGAGACAGATTATGTGACATCAGTGATTAGTACTACAATGACTTCTTGTCCTGCCTTCCAGTGCAGTTCTGTCCTCTGTTTTTATTTCCTGTGGAGCTGTTTGACCCTGTGGTGATTCAACTCAATCATACAGAGCATCCACTCTTTTATCCATGTTGGATTTCTGCTGGGTAGGGAGTTGAACCTGCTTGTCAACAAGCAAGAGCACAGCCAGAGCTGTGTAACAGCAGAGGAAGACAAAAATTCCACCCCTCAGCTCTAGGAAGTTTTTAAATGATGAGGTCTGTCTGAGCCAAGTATGACACCATCCATGTGTCTCTGCTCAGTGTCAGCCACACAAAACTGAGTAACTACATTTCAGAGTGGCCCAAGCACCCAGGCTCTTCATCTGTGGAACGGGCACACACAGAGTAATAATTTGCTGTGTAAAACAGTTATTAAGCACTGACACAGATTATCTTTCTCCAATTCAATCACTTACCCACTGGATATGTTCTGCAATTAAGCAGCCAATGACTTTTTTGTCATTAGAAATGAAAAGAAGAGTTTTAGTTCTAGAGTAGCACATGAGAGGAGTTTGCTGAAATCCCAAATCATTGTCTACCATTTCTCTGATTTCTTCAACCTGTCAAAATAATTTTAAACACTGTATAACAAACTCATCTAAATGCACATTTTTATAAATTTACATTAAAATCACAGACTTGCAGAAATGTATTAGGGTATCTAGCACACTGAAAGCTATTCCAAAAGTTAAGGATCAACCCAAGTAACTTGCAACACATCATCTGCACAAATGTTCCTTAAACAATGCTCATTTGGAAATAGGAAGAGTAGAGACCCCTCAGTCAGCTTCCATTAAGTCCAAACTTCATTAGACAAAGGCTTAATAGAGAGAATGCTGATAATCAAACCGTGAGCTCTGATAATTTAGAAGTCAATTAGACCTGCAAGGGAAGTTAAAGCAGTTTAAGATTTTTTGTTATTTCTGAAGTCTTGAAAGAACAAATCCATTAAGGGTTTTGAGCAGATAACAGCAGGCACAGTGCCAAGGTAGATAGAAAATATAGATATTTGTTTTAAAGGACTAACTGCTGTCCCTTTGCTTCAGCTTTTTACTCTTCCATTGGGTTTTCAAAGAGCAACTGAAACTAAAAATAATTTATTTTTTTTTTAGTATTAGCAAGTTTAGAAGAAAGAGATAATCTTCAGCATGAACATAAATGAAAGCTTATACATGAGCTGGTATTTTACTGAGGCATTCCTGAACCTACATCTGCACATTGGAACAGCCTCTATCATCCCTCATCTCCTGTAAGACAAAGAAGGTGCCCTCACCTATGGTGCTTCTCAAATGCAAGTTGTAGTTACAGTAGTAATGCACAAGGAGAATTACTGCTGCTGTGAGTATCAGAACCACAGAACAGGTCAGGTTGGAAGGTACCACATCTGGTCCAACCTCCCTGCTCAAGCAGGGCCGTCCCAGAGCATATGGCACAGGACTGCATCCAGACAGTGCTTGAATATCTCCAGTGAGGGAGACTCCACACCCTCTCTGGGCAATCTGTCCCAATAAACAGGCACTGGCGCAGTAAAGAAAGCTGTGTTAAAAATGCTTTAAAAATAATTTTAACAGGTATTGATTACTCTCTATTTTCTCACCTTCAGGTACTAATCATTTAATGACACATCCTATTATCTGAAACACCAAGTAAAACTATTCTTGAAATCAGGCACCCATGGTTGTGACAGCTCTAAGATTCTATCAACTTCAGCTACACAGAACTACACAGAGAACTCTGTCCTAAATGACTTAATTTGCTACAGTCTTCCTTTTCTTCAGCCACTATATTAAAAAAATGAACGTACAACAAATAAGATAAAACTTAAACTAAAATTAAGACAATCCCACAAAAAAATACAACTAAACGAATAACCCTATCTGCATAAATTGTGAAAATCTGTAGTTTCATTTTAATTCAGTAACTCAGACTCAAGAAACCTTCTACAGCCACAACAACAGCAAGAGCTGTCTTGGGCATCAATTCAGCCTCCAGAGGTCCCTTCCACCCTCAGCCATTCTGTGACCCTGTGACAGGGATACTGTAAAAAGTCCCTGTTAGCCACAGCAAATCCCCAGCTAAGCAGAGTCAGTGCCAGGCTACAGTGAAATGACTCTTTCACATGTATGAACACAGGTTAGCCAGCAGGACACTGAAGTACCCAACTGCCCTAAGTCCCCATTAGTGTGCTGGGCCCAGTTTTAGAGCTTCAAGGAAGACATGAATCATGGCACAAATGGAGATTAGCCAGAAGAGAGCAAGAAAATGAATGGAGCTCTAAAAAACATCATTTAGGAGTATAAACTAAAAAAAACCAGCACATCCAGTCAATCTCCTTAAGGTAAAAAAAAAAAAAAAAACAATCAGTGTGTTCAGGCACAAAAGATCTGCTGCAAGGAGGAAAAGACGGATGTTTTCTATCGCTGTGGAAGTATGGTTAGTAGTAATGAGCTTAAATTGCAGTATGGAGATTCTGTTAAGACATTCAGGGAAAATTTCCTACTGTTATGGTTAGCACAGCACTGTAAAACAGTCTGAAGAGCTCAGACAAACCTCTAGTGGTAAAATTTTTAGAAAGTTGTCAGATGCATCATAATCAGAGCAAATCCTGCTTTGGACATGGCAATGGACTAGATGACTTTGGGCCACTTTCCATCTAATTCTGTTTTTATCAGAAAGTCACCTAGAGAACGGTGCCCCATTTGTGCTGTGTTATAAAGTTAGTAAATTTCACTTCATTTAAATATAGGGAGAGTTTATATCACATAAATATCTGCCAGATATTCTGCAAGGATACTTAAAACAAATCAACACCAAACTTTAAGAAGTCAGCTGGTTGATGTCTTCCCACCCCTGCCCAGCCTCTCTATGAAGAAACCAGCAGTGCTTAAGAGTGAGGCATCTGATCTGTCTGTGGAAAAGGGAACAGAACAGTGGTTCTGTTTTGAGTCCAATTTCAACTGTTCACATGTAAATGACACAAACGTTTCTATGAACATTCTCATTATTTATATGAAAACATCAAACAAAGCAGTCAAGTCCAGTCCTTCTCACCATACCTTTTTAAGTGCATACTTTGGGTCATCAGGAAGAACCATTATTATCTTTCCATCAGGATATTCAGCCAAGATTCTCTCCTTTTTCCAGCCCTAAATAAAACAAACACTTATCTAAATCATATACATGATGCACTTTTACAAACAGAAGTGGCAAGTTATTGTTCTGGACACTGAATTTATGCAGATTTCACAGAATTTAGCAGTTGCTTTACTAGAGAAGTAAACTTCAGCTAGCCTTTTAAAATGAGCATAACAGATAAAACATGATGTTATTTATACAATTATTTATACAGTAACCTAACTAAAAACATAATCATACAGTAACATAATCTAAAAACAATGTGAAAGTGTCTTACAATTCCCAACTAGATTTTTCCCCCAGAACTGCAGCACAAACTCAGTTTTAGAACAGAAGTAACAAATTCAGCTCACATAACTGATTTCCAAACCACATAAATACTTATTTTTCGAAGTCCAGTGAATGAGAAAGCCCTAAGTTTTATTAGAAGATTTCTTTTTAACATAGTTACCTCCACAAATACACACTCAGTTTTTTAAAGTCTGGCATGCGAAAGACCTCCAGGAGGTTCTAAGTGAACTGATTGGCATGCAGTTGCCCAAAATGTAAGGAATAATTTATTTTGTTACTGATCATAATTGTTAAAGCCACAAGAAGGATACTAGAAAAAAATTTATAACTACCTTCTAAGAATCTAATAGGGAAGGAGACTACGTTGTGTGTATCTGAAGTATAAACATGCTCAAAAAAATAGAGGTAATTAACTCTTCTTCAGATCCACACTCGTGGTGAATAATGAGCAGTACCTGCATGGAAAAAAACAAAACAAAAAAGCCACTTAAATCTAGCAAGATGGGACTGGTAGATATTAGAACTCAAGCTGCTTTGATGGGACCTAAAAATATTGAATGCAGAAGTAACTTCAGCCACTAAAAAGGCTGATCTACAAGTCTTACTTCAAAGCAACTTTAAATAAAAAAGTCTTTGAAGAAACAATACTGATGGAGTGATTCTCATTGAAATTTGCACCTTCCCATAAAATAACGTTTGACTGAAGACCAAGCAATGGCATTTGGCACTATACGAATGCCATATATACTACACAAAAAATGTTAAACTTCAGTGTTGTAATACTTGATCTGTACATCATTTTATTCATACTGATTTTATTCCCTTACCCCAAGCAGCACATGAAGAGAAGAATTTTAGAAATGTATCTACTTGCTGCCAGCCCTGAAACTATTGAAGTATCATTTTAGCACCCAGCATGGCAATCGTTGCAACACAGACACCATTTTAATCCTGTCTGCTTTTCTTCTCAGTAGTAACTGAACAAATGAAGATCCTGCTTGAATTTATATAAATTATGGTCTGAACACAAAGGGCAGTAAACAGCAGCGTCATCATATTTAGGGGTGCCGGAAAGTGTAATTTGTATTCAGGAAAGGCATCAAAAATCAGGCAATGATTACTACTCTCCAACCTCAAACCTTACCTCTCTCAAATTTTTGTCTTTTTCTGCCTTTTGGCTACCTGTTTGCTCTGCAAGAGCTTTTTACAGCCTACTTTAAATCATCACTCAGGATATAAATGCAATCTGTTTGATAATCCTGCCATTACAGCATCCAGACTGCCACAAGCCCAATGCAGAAAATTCAGCACTAATTTTTAGGTTAAGGTATCCTGTTAATGTTATAGCCAGGAATTTCCACAAAAATAAATCCAATAAAGAACACAACACTTCTTAATATCACAGTATTTATGCCTTTAAGCAACAGTATATTAGCACAAGTCTAAAAATCTGTAAAAATGCAATAATTGATTCTCGAGTGTATAGGACTAATTATTTTCATTACTGTCCACCTGTTTATCTTTTTAAGTGATCTGTATAATGCAGAGACTGATGATATTCACAGGAGGGATAGTTTCTAAATTAAAGTATTTTGGAATTCAGAAATGCATCTTTTAGATGCAGCTTTCCAAAAAGTTTCTGCAAAGCCTAAGCTCATCCAGATTTTTAGTGAAGCCATTTTACAGCCATATTGAGCCCTTAAAGTCATATGCAGCTCTAATAATGTTATAAAGAAAAACTGTGATTTCCTGTATTTATCTGCACCTTATTGCTGAGTTTTGCTCCCTTTAAACCAGACAAATGGAAGCAATGCACAAGATTGGTCACAACTCTGTCATACTGTGACACTGAAGGGAAAGTGCTGCAGCTGCAGCTGGGACTAATCGTATTAGATATTTACAGTACACAAAATATGCTTTAGTGTCAGCATTTTCATGTGGTCTGAAAATGATTTCCCTAAACACACCTATTAACACTTTTTAACCAACCCCCCCACTATTGTAACACTATTAAAATACTACAGTCTGCAAGGTATTGCAATCACTGAGAACTAAAGTGGGACACTTAGCAGGCAGATGACAAGAACACCTCAGTAGATTAAGAAACAGAAGTCTTATGTTTGCAATATATAGTATTCTATTGCAACATCAGAAAAACTGCTTTCCCTTTTCTTTTAAGTGACATTACTTTAGGACATTAAGACTTATTTACTGTTAAATGAGATGCCCAAGCATTGATACACATCCCCTGTGATGACCAAAGAAGTCAAAAGGAAAAGTACTCTTCCCACAGGGAAACATGTTCTGCAAGTACACGTGTTCCAGAGTAAAAACATGTGACTACAGCACCCATCCCTGATGCTGCGAGTCTATGCCCAACAATAGATGACCTCCAGCCAGCAGCAAGGCAGGCAGGCCCTCCACCACAGCTGGGCAGCCAGGTGCTCTAAGGGGGTGTGTAAGCATTGTAGCAATGCCCTCCTCCCCCCCACGTTGGGACTATTGATCCTACAAGTATTTTTAACTGCTTGACAAAGTAAGGCAACTCTGCAATGCACTGCTAGCTCCTTCTTACTCTACCTCTAACTTCCTCCCAATTCAAACAAGAATAAAGGCTGCTTCTGCTGTGTTTATTAAGGGGCAATGGCAACAGGACTACAAAAGACATCATTACAAAAAGGGCAATACAGACAAGTACTTGCTACCAGGTCATGAAATAGTGTGGACAGTAGCTACCACTACAGATGCAGCTCATTGTTCCCACTGGATATGATGTATATAAAAAACGGGGTAGAACAGAGGTGTAATGATGGCTCCAACATTAACAGCTCAGTAACGGAAGGTTCAGTGCTCTGTTTTTCATGAATTATGTTCTGTTTATAGTTTAAAATAATCTCTGATGTAGATTGGGTCTTTAGAAGTGTAAGTTAGCAGATGTGATAGCCTGCTTCCAATGAATTTCTTAAGTTTTTAGAAATTCTTACATATGAGTATGAAATGAAACAGCAATGCTGGTGCCTGTTCATGCCAGTTCTGGCTTTTCTCTAATCGCTATTTCTCAATCAAATACAAAAACATGAAAAAAACCCAGTGGTTTTTTTTTCTCATAAGGCTTTTTTCCTCAAAAATACTGAGGTACTGAGGAAAATATGGTTAATACTGTGTAATTCTTGGTCTTCACTAAGAAAAGCATTTATGAATATTTTCCCTAGTAATGAAGTCTAGTGTGAAATTTTGTAAACTATTGTTCTTGACAATTTGCAGCAGAGAAATGAGTCTGCTGCATTCTTCTTCCTGACAAGTACAGATATTCTGCCTCTCCTTCCTATGCATGGAATGCAGAGAATGAGTGTTTGACTGCAGAACACATTAAGATCCCTGGATATAACAATTAAACTATTAAAACTTCTCACAGAAGATACTAATGGTAAGAACTTCATTTGTAACATTATTTTTATGTCATACAGATGCATTACTTTAGGAATTAAATCAAGACAAGTATGAAATCCTTCTAAGATGACATGAAATTCAGCACCATCTTCAATCCCAATATCCTATTAACTTTGGATGCCAAGAAGGATGCCAAGAAGTCAAATATTGCTGTTCTTTAAATGTGAGAATCCTAAGAAACTCAGAGACTAACTTGGGCGCAGTTACAACAGAATAGCTGTAAACTTATCAAGATTACATAGCCCAAACAACAGTTTCCTCCATTTTCTTAAGCTCAAAATATTCTTCACCAAGATGATGAATTTGAAATACAAACACATTAACTGCAATCACACGACACCTGAATCCAGAAGCATTTACTTGAATCTATAATCAATAACTTAAGGTTTTGGCTTTGCAACTTCAGAACATCGTTAAACATGCCTTGCTCTTACAAAAAAATTTTGCACAAATACTAAGCTGAGCCTACATAGTATCAGAAAGAGGTTGCAGAATTGATACTGTGTGGTATCTCAGCTAGAAGATTTTAGAAAACTGAATCCTTTATCCATCCCACAGAGTTGCCCATCCTGCTGGAATTAACACCTGATGTGTGCATCGCTGCTCAGTGCACACACGCACTAGAATGGCATCATTTGTCTGGAGACTTCCAGATGTCTGAATCCAGAGGAAATTGAGACAGATTGTTCCCTTTGTCTGCAGCTGGGGACATCTCTCATTCCAGCTCCAGTGCTACCCTTGGCCATTTTACCTTCTTGCTAATTTAATCTGCATGTTTCTATTAATAGAAAATGTCACCCTTAGGAAAACCTGTATCAATCCTTGCCAATCTTCTGTTTTCAAATCTAGAAATTGTCATTACACTTGTCAAATTTTCTCTCTACACACAAGGCCTACAATTACCTTAACATCTCTATCAGACACTCACAACAAAACAAGTATCCAATACTAATTCCTTGTTAGCCTGTCCTCCTTTTGGGGTCGTCATGGTATTTCTAGAGACCTAAACAGAACTTAGTACTACAAGAAGTAAGACAGGCCTTTAAAATAACCCACTGAACAAAGTTGTGTTTTGTTGAAGATAGTAAATAATTTGTTTACATGCAAGCTACCTTCTGGCTACTCAAAACAGAGCACCTCCGGGCAGGTGGGAAAGACACTAACAATAATGTCCATTTTCACAGTTCACAGCAAGCAGCATGACAATGTATATATACACCTACTTTTTTTGAGTCTGTGAAATGAATCGTTCATAGAACTACTAAGCCCATAACAAGAGATGCTTCAAAGAGAGAAAAAAACTGAGAAAAGTTTTCTCCAGTCAGACTGGGACCTCATCATACGGCACGGAGAATGTGAATGACAAGAGAATGACAAATGCTTATAAAATCCCTTAGAATGGCCTCTGAATCACAAGTAATGCCAAACATATTAACTGCTTATAAAGAGTGTCTGCAGAGCTAAAAAGTAACATGTCAAGGTCACTGAGACCAGGTGTTCCTGGACCAGCAAGTCTAACCAAGGAGTTACCAGGACTTTCCCTAGTACATTTTTTTAATCCCCTGATGCTGCTATCCAGTTAACACTGTCAGGGCAAGGAAGACAGTTAACATTTCAATGCAGTAACTACATACAAATATCCAGAAACCATCCTCCCAACAATCCCCACTAAAAACCTCCTAGCAAAACCAGGAAAACTAGCAATCATTCCAGTATTTCTGGATGACTAAGAATTAACAAGTAGTCACTTGGTGTACTAATTTGCTGCCAAGAAGGCTTATCTTAAATTGAAGTTATTTTCTAAGAGGAGGTGAGAATGTTTCTGTCACAATACTATCAACCAAGAACCAGTGACTCCAGATCAAATGACTAGTGGGAAAAACTCATCTATTTAGAATGGCAAAAGTTACTTATCCATGCAGAAAACCGTGTTAAGATTGTTAAGAGGAAAAAAAAAAACCCAAACATAGGGCAATTTGAAGACTCCTAAGAGTTCTTCTTTCACCTCTTACTCCATAGTTTCTGTTCCAGAATAACCATCTAAATCATGGCTCCATGGCTCTACAATCGTCTACAATGTCATAAAACACAAAAAAGTCTCAAAAGATTACAGAGAGACAACTCTTTACTCATTGAACTGACTATACAAATAATTTGCTTGAGTATACATTATTGAAGTTTTCAGAAGATGGCTAGCAAATGAGAAAACAATAGGGAAAGCTTTTTTCAAATTAAAAGTATACCTGACTCTGTATGAAATTATTTATGACTGGTTTAAGTCTGCTCATTCACTTTCATGTTAATTATGTAGCTACCCTAGACATACACAAAAGGGTGAGATTTCAGCTCTTTCAACTTCCAAAATATCCAAAACTTCAGTACAGCTTCTTACCTACATGAAGCTACTGAACTCATGTGCCAATGAGCTTCTGTCCGAAAGAACTAAACATCATCTTCTGTGAATTATGTTTACATCTTTGGTAACATTCAAAATCTGAAAGTACTTGGGTGGGGAGAGGGAGGACAAACAGGAATACAATGGGGAAACATGTTTTATGCTGCCATTATACTGTACTGAGTCCCATCACAATTTCTGCCCAGTCCCACCCAACAATATACCTAACGAGTATCAGAAGAGATCTTTCCAGATGTCCAGATTATTTGGCAAAAACTAACCAAGGACAGAATAAATACCAGAACTATTCACCAGAGACTTTCTAACACTTCAGGGATGAAGTTATATCTTTTTATCTGCAAACAGTGGGATAAAAGTGTGCTTGAGATCTAAGAGTAGCCCAACAGCCATTTGGTGCCTACATCAAACAAATAGGTGGCCTCAGTTCAGTTATCCTGGAGGTCTTATCTACTCGAGTGTAGAGTACTGAAGGTAACATGTATGATAAGAAAACAGACTTTGTGGATTCTGTTCTGGATTTCAGACATGTGAACAGGCATTTCCTATGTCTTGTAATATCAGCTAGTGTCAAGTAGCTGATTTTACAATATACTTGAAATTATACAGAATTTTTCAAATCTGAGATTTAATGAGAGATACTCTGAGACAGCACATATAATGAAATTTTCAAATACGTATTCTAAAGATCACTTTCTCGTAAATTCAGTATAGCTTCAATATGCTACGAAATTGTATCAGTTGAATTCTTAGGCAGTGTCTCCTCAAATTACACATAATTAATGGAAAAGTAATTTCTAAGTCTTCTAAGATCACACACTTAAAAAAACAGGACAGTCAGCCCTTCATCTGACTATTGAGTCAACTGCTGCTGCGAACATCAGCTGTAGAGAAACCTGTATTTAATACTTTCAGAACAGTGACATTCCTTTGTTTTGCCATCACTACCCTCACACCTCCCCAACATCAGGTAATTGTAGCAGAAGTAATAATATGACAATGAAACACCATTACTGTACAAACTATTTTTATACATAATATATAACCTGTCTACCATGGCTCTTAAAAACATTTATTTCCCAAAGTGGATGATTTATCGCCTACTGTGATAATAATTTATTAAAACACAACTTAATGTAATATGAATTGTAACTAGTACAAAGCAAACAAAAGATACTGGTTATGTCTTTCAAAAGAGAAGGTTTTCTTACCACATATTTAACAGCACTTATGAACTGGTTGTGGAATAACAGATGTTGGGTTTCATCCTCTGGATTTGACACAGTGTAAAGCATTCCACAAATATTACAGGAAATAGCACCAAATCTCTTCTGTCCTCCATCCTATAAAAAAAACAACAAAACCAAACCAATAACCCACAAAGCAGGAACTTATCAATTCCTTGCACAGTAAATACAGTTAAATAGAACTTTCATTGAATCAGGTATCCCTCCTAATAGCATATCTCCTGGAAACTCAACAGGAAGACTAAAATGGGGTCAAACAGGAGAAACAATAAGCACAGAATTCAGAATTTCATCTTTCAACAACCTATATACCCTTAAAAGGCACAGGCATCAATCACAAGGGAAACTCTACCTTAAGAATAGTAGCTCCACCCCATTACTTTTGAACAAATTATTTTTATTCTATGACATACAAAAAACAGAGATTTCTTCCTTCATTTCACCATCTGCCGAAATATAAACATCTTCCACAAAGAAAATTCTCATATCCAGCCCCACACTACTTGGTTTTCCCTACACTTCTGCTGCTGCCTGTCTTTGGTTGTGAGCTGCTTTCAGGTAGGTGACAGGTGAGCCATTTTCCTGAAAGTCTGGAAGCTTATCATAAAAAATGAAAGTTATGGAAATAAGTATTAAGATCAGCAATACGTCTGCAACAGCTGATCACTGCCTTCGTTAGTTTTTAACGAAAATCAAATATTTCAAAGCAATTTTTGAGACACTGCATAGCAGCTACACTGCAAATGGAAAATCATCCCACTCATGACCTTCTAGGTTCTCCTGCTACTCTATATGCAACCATTACCAAACTCGGGGCACTGCTCAATACCTACTGCTTTATGTTTATTCATTAGAAGTGTTAGTAATCTGGAAACATGCTCAGATTTTGGAGTCAGCGCCTAAGGAAGGGTGAAGTATCAGGTGCTGCGGCTGCCTTTTGCAAAGAGCAAGAGAACACCAGTTAGAATAAAATCTTTAGCCAAAAAAGGCATGTTTAAGTTGCAGCTTAATGCTCAACTACTTTTTTTTCCTCTTTAACTACATCTGGAAATTGAGCTTATGTAACCAGAAATAAATGTCACTTTTAATTTATTTTAACATACAGCACAAGCAATAGAGAAACAGGAACTTACTGTATACTCTAAACAAGTACACTACTTAAGCAAAAAAAGATTTGAGAACGTTTTTTAACATTAAATTGACCTGTGTGCACAATTTGCAAGGAAACAGATCACATGAACTTAATATTGTTTTCTAAGAGCTGAAAATATTCAGGGTATAATAAAAAGCCTGTTTTACAGAGGAAAGCATTTTGCAACACACAAGTGTTTACAAAACGCTTCCTATTCCTTCCATCTTCAAAGACACGTCTATGAGCTAAACAACAGTTCAATTCTCCACACAACAGCAACTTATTTCCAAGAGACATTAATACACATCTAAAGTGTAGGTATCAGTTTCTTTCCAAGAAGAAACTAAAGGCACAACAGGCCAGACAAATTCAGAGTTGAACATCTCCTTAGGAGTACATCTGTGGAACTCAGCCAAAAGAAAGAAGCTGAATCTGGGAAGTCATTGCTTTAACCATACATCAATGTACAGATCACTACCATATACAGAAGGGGAAACAGGAGTACACTATGCTTCTGAAGGCCAAGAGGAACCCTGAGGTTAGATTTGTAAAGTCAGAATAAAGATGAGCTTTCTAAAAGTCCAAAAATTGAACCAAACATATTTTAGTTTACTTCCAGATTTCCTTTAAAGCCACAAAACAAAGCACCCACCAAAAACAAAGTAGCCACCAAAAGACACTGCATTTCAAAGGTTAATACAAGAAAGATAAACAAGGCGGTGCAGCTGACTATCTGAAGATGAACCCACTGAACCAGATTTAATAATCCTATCCTGAAGATGGAGAACATATCCCCTACACCTAGAGTAGGATAAGTGGAAAGGAAGTGTATTTTGAAACTTGGAATATATGTCAAAAAAACCCCACCACTTAAATTAGAAAATCAGCTACGTAAAGCAAGTCTTAAGTATTGGTACTGTATTAAGTCTCATAACAATTTCTGTTCAAATCATCAAGAAGCTAAATGAAATGAACCTCTAAGTTTATTATCAAAAAAATCTCAAGCCAAAGAAACCCTAATTATGCAGGAAGCAATCAGAAAAAACTCAAGGCAAGGATACCCTCAAAGCTGTCCAGCTCCCTAGCTCATCCCATCTTGCCTTGCAAATACAAATGCTGTTTTTCCAGGAACAGATTAGTTCCCTGGAATAGGACTGCCATATTGTATTTTACAGTCAGACTTTCTCAGACGTTGCTGGTATCAGCGGCTTTGAGTTTTGCAGGGGGAGATTTTTTGTTTGGATTTTTTTTTACGGATTTCACTGATACTACTATTCTAGACACATTCAGTTGTATCAATGGGCTACCCATAGAGGTTAATATGAAAACCCTGTTTCATAAATTATCAGAAAAACTCACATTGTAGTATCTAAAGCAATCTTTTAAATTCTGTAGCCCTAATAACTGTGGACTATAGCCTTTAGGAAATATTTTACAGTCTCCTGAAGACAAGGAAGAAGGTTTCTGTATAACTGAAGTACTATTTCAAAGCCACAGCACAGGCAAAAATTAAATGCAGGAGGTTTAAATCCAACACAGACTGCAACAACAAAAAAAGACATGCAAAATAAAGTCAGGAATTATGATCAATGCATGTTTGTACTTCAACAAAACATCTACAGGATGACTATTTTTAAAGTGATGTCATTGCATAAGCAAAAGTGGAAAGGACACGCATCCAGAGGAAAAAAGTGCTCCCAAATCATAATACTGCATTAAAGCTTGCCAGACCTTCATGGGAAGAAATGAACAACAACAACAACCAGCCAAAAAACAAAATGAAACAACTCCAAAAAACCCACAAAAACCACAAAAAACCAAACCAAACAAAAAAACCCAAACAAAACAAAACTAGAAACAAAACAAAAAACCCAAACCCCAATAACCTAGGAGCACCATTCTGTACTATGTATGAGAGTAAACGTAACAGGGACTTGAAAGTGGAGGGGTGGAATCTTCTCAGCAAGCATCAGATACCAACAAATGAAGTGCTGACCTGTCACAACTAGAAAAATATGCAAGAGGTTTGACTCTCACAACTTAATGTTTTTCAGAGCAACAATACTCAGGAAAATGTGGGTTTTCAGGCAGAAAAAAAAAGCTGTCATTCCATTTACAATTCAGTTTTCTAAACAACAATGAAGAGAAAAAATACTTTTACTTCCTAAACAAATGCTGCACATGTACACGGCAATTAAGAATTCCAGCATCTCAGGCAATCCTAAAGTACAGGATATCCACTGTTCTATTACAGGCTAACTGTAATAGAACACTGAGACAACACTGCCTTAACTTCACAAGGTTTCTTAACTCGGTGTTAGAAAGAAAAGTCTTACCAATATCTTCTTTGAGAAGATGCATGTCTGCTGATCCTCCATATGTGCAATAAGGAGCCCTGCAAGCAAAAAAGGCATTTGGTGCCTCTGTAGGAGATGAAAAGGGGTCTTTTTTTTTTTTCCTTTCTTTTCTGTCTCTTCAGTCACAGACTGGGTCACCTCCTTCTGGATTACCTAGTATTAGTTAGAGGAAAACTGTTTTTTCCTCTTTTCCTCTAGCCTTTTCACAGTACAAAGAATAAAGCCTAGCCAGCGAAACAGGCAGGCTGGAAAGGAAATACAAGAAATGCAGGAAGAAACAACACAAGGATTTTGGGGCTCTCCACAGTAAATTAAAAGGTCAAAGAATGCTGTTTCAGTGAAAGATGCATTCAAGACTGAAACTGATGGATAGATCCCCTTGCTGACCAGCAGGATCAGAAGACATGTCCCAACTCAGAATAAAACCCAGTCTTCA
This sequence comes from Onychostruthus taczanowskii, assembly GCF_017590055.1. NCBI lineage: Eukaryota > Metazoa > Chordata > Aves > Passeriformes > Passeridae > Onychostruthus > Onychostruthus taczanowskii. The sequence continues at coordinate 10,051,594 of NW_024498795.1, forward strand.
TTTTGAACAAAAAAACCCCAACCAAACAAGAAAAAAACCCAAAAAAAATCCCAACCCATCACCAGTGCCCTTCCTACAAAGCTATTTTAACAAAAGGATATAAATCAACTTGAAGCTTTCAGAGCTGTGATACATCTAATTTTCGTTAACATATTTGAAAAATTAAAATGGAGGGTCATTATCCACCATGAAATTATCTCTTCACTGGTCGTTGGCTAAAGCAATATGAAAAGCAACACAAAGTAAGAAAATAAATCTGTGCAATATTTACGATAGACAGGTAATCCATTCTGAACTCATACAAAAGTATTAAGCAGGAACATTAGAGGAAGTGTTCTGATGAGCACAGGTTTTGGCTGGGATAAGGTTAATTTCCTTCACAGCAACTGCTATGGTGCTGTGTATTAGATCTGTGACCAAAACAGGGCTGATAACAGAGGGATGTTTGAGCTACTGCTGCACAGAGCTTACACAGCCTTCAAGGTCTTTTCCATTTCTCACACTGCTGTGTGAGGAGGATGGGGGTCCAAGAAGCTGGGATGCTTACACAGCATTCAAGGTTATTTTCCATTTCTCACACTGCTGTGTGAGGAGGATGGGGGTCCAAGAAGCTGGGAGGTGACGGAGCCAGGACCAGCAGATCCCACCTGACCAGAGGGATATCCCATGCCATACGGCATCCTGCCAAGCAGTAAGAGCTGGGGAAAGAGGGAGGAAGGGGAGGATGTTTGGAATTAATGGCATTTGTCTTCCCAATAGTTACACGTGATGAAGAAAAGGCTGAACACCTGAGGAACAGCAGTGAATGAATTCCTTATTTTGTTTTGCTTGCACGCACAGCTTTTGCTTTACCTATGAAACTGTTCTTCCCCATCCTACTTGGGGCCAGTGAGGGAACAGCCGCATGGTGCTTAGCTGCCTGCCAGGGTTAACTCACAGCACAGTGTTAGCAGCCTCGGTGCCCGAATTCCTGCAGCGGCTCCCAGCTAGTGTTACAAAGCATTCTCACCTCCCTTCAGGACAAAGGACACCAAGTACAGCCCACCTGAATTTGCAAGACAAAGCTGGGTTGCTGCAGAGGAGAAGAAATGGGAAGAAGTGATAATAAGAGAGGATACCATCCCTGTAAGAAGAGAGCACCATTTGCTTGGAAGGAAAAAAACCTGCTCACAACTACCAAAATCCCTCCTTTGGCTTATGAAGTAGTCACTGTCTCGCTTTCTCTGGGCTAAGAGGACAGGAGAGAGGCAGTACTTAACTAATGAGAACAATCAAAGATTGCATAAAAGCCATTCTCTGAATCTTCAGAGAAACTCCCTAACCAGACTATACAAGTTTAAGGAAGAAAATAGCAACTTTAAATGATTGCTATACAAGTTTCTTCAGAAATTCTTCGTATAAGAAACTACTCTTACACTTCTTACTTCCACTAAGGGCTGTGGGGCTGTGTTTTCACCTTAAAGAAAAGTATTTTCTTCATATATAACCTAGTTCAGCCAAGCAGGAAACTATGCTCAAGTTCAATCAAAATACATGTAAGGAAAAATTCAAGCATGATGTCCAAATGTGTAAACTGGATTAGCATGCACATCACATCCACATGTAGCACCAACTCAAACCTCAAAATCAAAAACACCTTCCACCAAGCAATCCTGATCCATGCACTTGCTGATACTTACAAGGATCAACTACATTTAATCACATTTGCTGGCATCCAGGCATTAACTCAGAGCTGTAGAAAGGCAACCGTGTAACTCAAACCTATCCCTCTCTCACTTCACATGTTCTTTGCTAAAACTGCTAATAACATTTTCAAACTAGTCAAATTCAAAGGAACAAACCTCAAAACGGAACATGTACCCCTGTGCTTCACAGGTAATCATTTAGGAGATTTCTTTGTAGCATTAATGCTTTTATCAATTCTTATTTTTATGGCCAAAGTTTTGTCCTAGGTCTGACAGGCAAGCAGAATTTTTACAAGACAAAAACAACTGACTTTCCTTGTCTTGCTTGTACAGCATCTCTCGTTTGATAAAAACTGAGAACACATGCTTTGTGCATTTGTGTTTCTTTCCATTTCAGAATTTAAAGGAACAGATGATTTCATACTCAAGTTCTCATATTTGCAAATCACATTGAAGTAATGGCAAAGTAAAGAACAATTTTAGTGCATTACTCTACAAAGCTTCCTATGCTGCTTCAGGCAACCTGCCAACCTATCAACTGAACGTTTAAATGAAGTGTAAGAGGGTGAAGTTCACAAATATTCAGAACAGACTATTACACCAAACACCAAGTCACAAATTTGGACCACTATGAATTTTTAGCCTCGATCTTAATTTCTTTCCCCTAAGAGAGAGGAAAGAAAGACAGGAATTTCTTTCTCCTAAAAGAGATCATACTCTCTTCAGTCTGAACCTGTCTTTGCATATCACTTCAAACACCACTGTTTCCTGGCACTGCTTGCTTTATGAAGTGTCTTGGAACATTAGATGCTTTTCTGTTCTCAGCTAAGTTCTATGCTCTGAAGAGACTTGCCTTTTAAGATGTGTGACAGCAAGCAAATCTGAACAGAAACAAACCCATCATTTGACTTAGATGTACTTTTATAAAATGAGATAACTTTATGTTTGAAAGCTGCCCAGAAAACTCGATGATGTTACTAGGAAAGAAAACAGTGCAAGCGCAGCTATTAAGTATTTCTTCTACAAACAGAATCTGTGTTATTTTACTTCTGTTAGTCAAATAGCCTTATAGCTTGTTAAAGATTATATTACTTAAGAAAAAAAAAGAAAATTAATCTATTCACTATAGTAACCATATGGGAGAAGAAAGAAGCTAAGATACATCTTTAACGATTAAATATACAAAACCCAAAGCACGTTGTGAAAAACAAAGCCCAGTTTTACCATAACACCTCTCTAAATATAGCTCAGGGACCAAAAAGATTAGAATAAACAGACAATACTGTAACATTCCAGACTCTGAGCCTCAGATACCACCAAAAAATTTAAAAGGACAGGGGTCAAACTCACACTTGCAAAATAATAAAAGCAGCAAAACAAAAATTTTGCATTATGTGACTAGTCAAATAAATAATTAATTTTTCAGCTTTGATTACAAAATGAAAAATGGATTCTGTATATACATTAGGATGGATTGGCTTGACACATCTCCAAAAGAATCAGACCTCACTTGGAGAGCACTAAATTGCATTTTTCAGGCGTTTAGTTTTTTTTAAAAAGTGTAACAAAGCGCTAATTAAATGTCTCTTGCTAAGAATAAAAGCATGACTTCCCAACTCTGCTCAAGGTAAAGAATAATGAAACTGCTTCTCCTAATACAACATGCCAGAAACTTAAAATAAAAATGATTTCTAGCTATTAACTATAATTTTTTTAGACACTATAAATGCTAATTTAAGTGATTTGACCTTGCCTAGTGAGACTGCTCTCTACACAGGAGAAATTTCAACCTCAGCAGTTTTTAAACTGTATCACTCATTTTTCTGTTCTCACAGGATCATTATGGAACTACATAAACACCTTTGAAGATAATTACTACTAATAATAGAAAAATAAGTCCAGCCATTCAGAATCCACATTTTAAAATCTCACCATAGTTTTGCAAGCCAAACTATTAATTACAAAAAGTACCTTATTTTATTATACGCATTTAATCCCAACTCTTTTGAGTATTTGTAGGAGGAAAGCCTAGTAATTCAGAAGTTAATTTAGCCACTTTTCACCTCTAGAAGCTGGCACAAACTATTCTAAACACAACTGTATCTCATCTCCACTGTAACCAAGGTCAAGGACAGTATTTTACAAAGTGGCTTAACTAATATTTGGGTTCTTCTACATGTTTTGACAAAAAAGCAGTCTCCCCCAAGGTAAAAGAATAATGGATCAATACTCTACCTAATGTTGTCTTGGTAAACTGAAATATAGGCATTATTAAAATGCCCTTTCCACACAATAAAAAGCCTACTCTGAACTCAATGAAATCAAAGTGAATTGGACTTGTATGAAGTGCTGAAATATGTAATATATTGTGAAGCTGTTTAGAACACATTTAGAAATTAAATATCCACTTGCATTTTCCAGAAATACCCATAGAAAACCACAAACCAATTCTCTCCCATTCTTCCTCGTTTTCTCCATTGTTCTTCATCAATGAACCTTTCTTTAAAATTTTGCTTGGTAAATAGCTTTTATTGTTGTATACCTGAAGAAAAAATTACTCTCCTAATTCTAGCTGAATATAAGGATACTACCAGCATAATCAGTAACTCGTAAAAAATCTCATTGTATCATAAACACTGCAAAGAGCTACACAAGCCCTCTTCAGTAGCCAAGCAGGAAGTTCTCTATTTCTTCATGTCAAAGATCCGAGCAACTTTTCAGCCAAGCTCTATCACTCTATGAGTAAAAATTAAGTTAGTTTCACAGAAATGAAAAGGGATATTCTTACAGCCCTTTTACTGAAGTTAAGATATTTAATAATTCATTTTAATTCTGTTGGTAAAATGGATTTCAAAGAGGCAGTAATTGAAATACTTCTTAAATGTTAGATACAGTTCAGTTATCCTGTGGCTGGGCATTCACATGCCTAGATTTGTATAACATCAGACAACTGGAGGATATATTTATCACTTTAGATCTCAGAAGCTCTGATTTTAAAATATTTCAGTATGGATATAAGAGTGTTCAGAATTCGTTTGCTTCTATTCCAGTTAATATTTTCATGTGTATAATCCATACATTACATGAAAAAGAACAACTTAGTAACACCTCCAATAATATATGTTAGAGGTATAATTTCGCAAGAAAACTCCTTCCTTCCTAATGTCCTGGATTCCTCACCCTCTCTAGCTCTTCATTTCTCAAGGATTATCTGACATATGCATTATTGAAAACACAAACCAAAACAAAATCAAAAACTCCAACTGTCTCACAATAAGTTGTGTGATCCTACACAATGACAGAACAACTGTGTCACTCCCTTCTCATTTCACATTTTCTTTTTACCTGTATTTTGTAGCTAATAGCCAAAAGGGTAAGAATAAACAACCCAGCTGGTACTACTGCTTAAATACTATGGTCAAAATAAGTGCATGCACTGGGAAATCTTTAAGTTGGTCTCAGAAGAATGGACACTCTAATGTCACAGGAACAAATCTGTTGATACAAATTCTGCACACAATCTACCATATGCACCTCCCCCTGTAATTCTGAAATCTTAAGATAGTGAGAATTTCCACATAAGTAATTCACTTATTCATATTCACTCTCCCTCAGTATTTTCGCTGAAAAACCATTCTATTTAAAAAGGGCAGAAAATTTATTTTAACAAGAAATGTTAAACATTAAGGCTTGCTGACACCATTTTCCCATCAACACTGAATGGCAATCTAGTACAGGTTCTACTTTTACAAGTCATTTACAATGGTGATAAGTAGTATGTACCAGTAATGATTTTTACACAAGTTCGTTAAACCACAACACTGCAAACTCAGAGATAATTTCTCCAAGAAGCTCTAAGCCTTACTAAAATGGTATTACTTACTGTGATCAGCTGCTTATCACCATCTTTTCCTGCTTCTTTTAGTTTCTGAATAGGTTCCTCAGATGATGGTAAGTTACTGCATTTTGATGCTAATGAAGGATTTGACAATGGAGCCCTTGAAACACAAATATATTTCATGTTAAAAATAGAACTTATACACGTCACGCTACTCAAAACGCTGTGATTAGTGCAAACTTTACCAAGAATGCAAATCCAAATTAATTAAACAGTCCTGTATATTTCAATGTGCAATTCAAACTGAAAAAATAAGGAAATAAAAGGATTAATCAAAAAACACAGTTTGTAACTAGCCTATGCTACTCAAAACGTTGTGATTAGTGCAAACTTTACCAAGATGCAAATCCAAATTAATTAAATAAAACAGTCCTGTATATTTCAATGTGCAATTCAAACTGAAAAAATAAGGAAATAAAAGGATTAATCAAAAAACACAGTTTGTAACTAGCCTAATTACAAGTGGTTTTTGTTTCTGGAAAATAAAATATTATTTTCAAGTGGGTAGGTTAGTCTCAACCATTAAGAGCAGCATTTAAAAGAGGCACTTTCAGAGCATGACCAATGGTACCTGATGTATTGCCAAAGTAAGATTTAGGTATCACACATGAGGCTGCTAAAGCAGACCATGTAAATATATTCTCACAAGTCTAAGCCACATGTCAAATCCTTACAACTGAAACTTATTCTCTTCTAACAGGTGGCAGTGAAGGGAGGAAGACCCAAGGAATAAATGCATCGGTATCACTGCAATCTTACTCAGTTTAAACCTCCCCTTGTCACAGCTGAAAGAAACACAAATAAAATACAATAAACTATCACCAAAACCATTCTATGAGCTTGCTCCTATATTCAGGGGGAAAAAAATAAAAAAGATATTTTTTCCAGGTTTGGATAAAACTCGTAGAGATTGCCAAAGCAAAACACACACAAAAATACACATACTTCAACTAAGTATTTACATATTTTTCTGTTTCTGAGCAAACTTAATTGTGGCACCTCCTGTAGCACAGGCAGCAGGTTAATCCAGTGAGGTTTTTAAAAAATTAACTCTTTCCAGACATTTTTAAAACAGCATTTTGTGCTAAATCAGGAGTAATTTTTTTATTCCCCTCATGTGCTCTAAAATTTGCCTTATGTAGCTACTTCAAGGTGTGCCTTTTCCTACAAAGCCCTAAAGAGAGCTACATGGTGGATATGCACACAGGTAACAGATTACTCTATGTAATGGCAAGATTACCACAGGAAGAATGATGGCTTCAATCTTGGATATCATATAGGAAGCAGGGCAAGAAAGGTCTCAGAATTAAAATATATATCCAGGTAACAGTAAAGCAATATAATCTTGTTCAGGTAATAAAGGCAATAAATTTAAGTAGATACCATAAATCTGTTTGGTAATTGAGACTAAATATATAAAAAAATCAAAGTTATTGCAGTACTTATCAATATATTTTAAACCACTCATTTAACTAGTTTGCATCTACCTTACCAACCATCTTCAGTGAAGTACCATAGCAGCAAAGTTTTTCAACATGTACAAAAGGTCTGGTTAGTCAGAATTGTTAATCTGGCCTCAGAGGGATGTACTGAAAATTACCTGAAACATTTCTTCTTGTCCCCCATTATGAATATAGAAAATAGTAACAACACACTGACAACTGCTGCTGCTCAAGGTATCAGGTACAAAGAAATTTTTTTCTTCAGCTTGCAATTGGCTAAAACCAGAGCCTATGTCAGAACTGCTCAAAAACGGTAACAGTCCATCTGATTAAGGCTAAAATACAAACTTGAACTGTTAGACAAATTTAGTACTAAGAACTTTTTATTTTTAAAATGGCTGCTGACACCTTCATTTCACAGCAATCAGAAAATTCTGAATTAAACCCCCTCCTCGTCACCTAAAAAAAATTCACATGTACAACACTCCCACAGTACAAGGAGTAGAAAAACTCCAGACATAAGTGAAATAATTCAGTACATGAAAATCACGTGGCAAATCCTTCCCCTGCTCCCTGGTTCTCATCTGATTTGAGGAAGAGACCAGTATGAATGTTTTTCCAACTCTGTTAAATAATACTTTTAGAAATAAATGTGCAGCTACAAACATCTTAATTATTTTCTTAGCAAAGCAAAAACATCCCTAGACAATGGGATAAAATGAAAGTCTGTTTTTACAAAGGACAAATTACTTTTCTGAAACTGAAAACTGAGGCTGGGAGAAAACTGTTTTATAATAAATTCTCTCGTAACTCTATCCATGCAAGGTTACTGTAATTTCATAATGTATGAAATACCATACCTGTTCTCAGATTCAGAAGTCTGACTCGTTACTGAAGTTTGCATCAACTGTGTGGGAGCCAAATCTACAATTAATCAAAAATTTTAACTTTATAATGAAGTTTTTAGTTGCAAAGGAAATTTGAGTTACACAAACAGTGATTTTCAAAAAACATATTCAAAACAATTTTGCAATCTGTTCATGGCCAATAAAAAAATATTCAAGTTTGATGCAGTATTCGTAGGTTTCCCCAAGTATAATTTAAAAAAGGCATTTTTCTCCAACATTTTGACAGCAGTTCTGCAGGACAGTTTGCTATAAGCTAAACAAGGCCAGCAGTAAACTACACAGGAGTTTAAATATGTTTATACTGATACATATATAAATAGCTGTCTGTACTTTATTATAATAATAAATGTACAGTATGCCCCCATCTGAGACAAGTTCCACAACACTTAAGGAAAAGAAACAATCAAAAACAGCAAAAGAAATATTTTTTTTTTAAATTCTGTAACAGAAATTAAGAGTAGTTACCCTTCAAAACTATCCTACAATAACAGGAAAAAAACTCCAACTACTTAATAAAGCTAAATAATAAAACAGTGCACACAAACTAAGGTTCAGATTTAAAAAATACATGAAAACCCTACAACAAACCCCTCACCACTAAGAACAGAAAAAAAAATAATGAAGAGACAACTTAGTGATTTATTGACAGTATTTCTCAGTCAAATGTACTTCAGTCAAAATATTCACATCACACTCATCATAACCTTTGACAAACGGCATTCACCTGCTGACAAATGAAGACTACATAATAAAAACAGGGGAGTGATTACTCAATCAGTAATTTGGTTAAGATCAAGTAGAAAAATTTAGAAGAAACAAATGCAGATACTTATTCAAAGGAAACAGAGCAGAGAATTAACAAAAACCAAGCCAAGATAAGAAGCCAACTGAAATATGCAAGTTTTACTGCTTTATTACATGGAAAAGGTAAGAATTTGGTTGGGTTTCTCCTCCATCCTACTCCACAGCCCAGAGAAGAAAGCACATTTCAGTGCTACAAGTGGCCCTGGGTGTGATACAAAGCAATATAAAACCCCCTGGTCAAAAGTTCCAACAACTCCTGAACTTCAGTTCTGCACCACCTATGCCTTACTCTCTGAACCATTCCTCTTGAAGGGAGACTTGTCCTTCCCACAGAACTGATCAAATCAAGTACAGAAATCTGTAGTAGACAGTTACCTTGAGGTTCACTTTCTCTGGGTTCTTTTTTTAACTGTTTTGGTGGTCTAGGAGCTGTAACACACTTTACTGGAGAACTTTCCGGACTTGATTCCAAATGTAATCGAAAGTTCTATGCAAAAGAGAAAAAATTAAATTTATAAATGTCCAAATTATTCAATGCCTTTAACCTATGAATAAAAACACTAATTGGACTAAGTATTAAAATTCTGAATAGAGCGTCAGTTTTGTTTAAGAAGACAAAATGAAACTTACTAGCTAGTCTATATTGAAGTTTGTGGTATTAATTAAAAAAAATCTTTTTCATTTTATATATAAGCTTGTAAAATATTTTCTGTAGAACACAGTTATCCTTAAAATCCTAAATTTTAGTAGAAACACATTCGGACGAGGAAATGAGAAGAAAACAAGTTCATTTACTCCTAAGGTGTAATATAACTTTGCAAAACAAAACAGCTAGAGAAGCTGAAGTGTCCATATGAATCCATACAACCTTTGGCTCCAGTACAAAATTTTATTGATCAACACTTAGTTAACAACAGAATCTAGGAAGGTGGAATCAATTAAGTTTTCAGCTTACTATCACCCCTCTATAAGAATACAGCAGTAAATCTCTAATACATTTGAAAATTTTAAGTTACTGTAAAAGAAAGCCATTGTTAAAACAATTCTGAGCATGGGATTCTCAGAAAATAGAATAGATTTAGAACACCCTCCCACTATACACCATAATTAAAATAACTTACCTCATCTGGTCTTGGCTCACATAAATGTTTTGTCAAGTTAGGCAACAGACCATTTTCTGCACCTTTCCTAGTGGGCTGTTTTGTTTCTAATGTCACTTCTTTAGCTTCAGCTCTTTCAGATGAAGGATGTGATTTCTCCTGTGCACAAGTTGTATTTTCATTCTCAAACAGTCTTGTTGACAGCTTGCCTTGTGCCTTTGAAAGCTCTGCTTCTGCAGCCATTTGACTCGCCTCTGAAACTTCAGGGAAATCTTTTAAAAAAGGAAGCTTGGGGACATTTGGAAAGTTTGAGTTACTTTGCTTCACATTACTAGCTTTCAGCAATTTAATTTTGGTCCATTTAGAGTTTTTGTTCGAGGAGTTATTTCTACCATTCAGAGTGCATTTGACAGGCATTGCTTTTTTGCTAGGGAAAAACCGTTTGCACTGAGTACTTTGACTGGGTTCCTTCTGAGTAAGCATTTCACTTTGCTGTAACTGTGTGTCATCGTGCTTTTCTTCTGCTTTGCTATCCTCTGCATTAGGGGAATCTTTTCTCACTTCTACTGTATCTGACTCAATCTCACCTGCAATTTCTTCACAAAGTTCAAGGATGCTCACCCTTTTGGATTTTGCATCATTCTCTGGTTGATCAACCACATCTGTCTCACTTACAGGCGGCTGTGAAGCATTTTTTGGTTTTGTACTGGGTTTTATGTTCTGATGTGTTTGTTGCTTTTCCTTAGATGCTGTAGAATTTGGCTTAAGAGAAGCAGTTTCCACTTTCTTTGTGTTGCTAGTATTAGGAGATACAGGGCCCGCTTGGTCTTTCCTGACTTCCAGAAGACTCTCAGCAGGACATGATGAGGACCCTTGAAGATTTTGTTGAAAGCTACTGGAATTATCCTTTTTATTGTTTGCTTTACACTTTTTCTCTTTCAGAGAGCTGGTCACTTCTGCACGTACTTCTTTATCCTCGTTTGTATTGTTTGGCTTTATCTTTGTGTTTTTCTGTTCCGTTTTCCCTCCAGCAGATTTCAGTGGTTTTGCTTTAACACTGTGAGTGTGGTTTTTTGCCTGGCTACTGTGCTTAACTTCTGGAACTTTTTCTTCTTTAACTTCTCTGCTGCGCAGGGATCTTGCTGGAACATGCACATGTGTTAACTGCTGCAGTCTCTGTGATCTCCTCATTACTGGCTCGTTTGGTGTAATTAAGCATTTTGACTTAGGAATTTCTTGCACAGATTTTTTCTGGCATACCTCCTTATTTTTTGCAGATTTAGGTTGCTGCTGTTGAACTGTTTTGCCAGGTATTGGTTTATTATTTGAGTTGAGTGCTGATGATCTTGTAGTCATCCGTGTTCCTACTTCAGGTTCACTGGTGTTATCACTGAAAGAGTCAAATAATACTTTTTTCAACATACAGAAAGTAGAATCTGTCATAAGATTTATTTTCATTCCTCCTCTACCTCTTTCTTTTCTTTTTTTAAAACACTAGATCTTATACTCTCAGTACTTCTGGATTTCCTCAAGAATTATCCCAAAAAGGTGTTCACTTCCACCTAGTTCGTCTTAAGTGTTGTATTTAATGTTTTTTATGCATGGCAAGACTAAACTATGAACCTCAGATGAATACTTTGTAACATTTCTAGCAGTTTTTAATCACTGATGCTCCTGACTTTCAAATGAAGCATGAGTTACATATATACAGATAGATAATATTTGATTTATTTTTGCTTCAGAAACTTTTTTGAAGGAGGTCTTTCTGCATTTCAAAGCACTTAAATGTTTCCTGAGAAAAATCACGTAGCAGACAGCATACATAATGATTTGAACCTGATCTCCCTTCTAGTACTATTTTGCTAGTATCTTTACTAGCAGACTATTTGCTGTATCTTTAAGTCAGATTCCCTCTGCTTAGATTGTTTCTGCACTAATGTAGTCTATCAAGAAAACACAGAATTGTGTAATTTTTTTGTCACTGACCTGTTTGGTTTGACAGAGGTTTTGAGCACAGCTTTCTCCTGCACTGCACACTGACTGGGCTTTGATTTATTTGAGCCATGTTTTGTATCCGACACTTCTTTTTCCTTCTTGGACAAAGATGGTTTGCTGTTCTTGTCCAGCTTTGGACGTTTAGCAGAAGGTTCTACTAACGTGGACTTCCTTTTCTGAGCTGCCATTTCTGTAAAAAAACAAGCAACTCAGCTTATAGACTCTTTGCCAAATATCCTAACTTTTCATTTTTATACATTCACTTTCCTTTTACAGCCAGATCATGCTGTAATCAGAAAGCAAATCATGAAAGCAATCTCAAATCAAATGACGCTCATTTTACTTACAGGTTTTTACAAGAGGCAATCGATGTTTAGGCCAAAGTAACTTCTCAAGGTGTGACAAGAGCATTCCTTATGCATATGCTTACAAACAGGATGTTTCATACCACCTATGAAGAACAGAAAATGTTCATGCAGTAGACATTTCATTACTTCCTACTCAAGATTCTGAATTCCCACCCTCTTCCATCCCCTCAAACAATGCTTACCTTTAGAGTTTCATTGATAAGGAAATAAAAAAAAAAAAAACCCAAACCAACAACCAAGCAAAAAACAACAGATAAATTTTATTTTTTATTTCCATATCCAACAGTTCTTGGCACTTTGCTGTCTCAAGCACTACCCTTTTACCTTTTAAAATGTGGCAAGTACAGTACAAGTCAAAAGGAAGTTTCTCAGTCTTTCAACTTTTTTCAGAAAACAGTGTGCTGCTCTCTTTCAGAGCTGGCAAAATACGTGGGACTGCTGTCAGTTCTGTGCTTCACAGCAACAGGGAATAAACCCATTAGACTCAGTTACCAAGTTTTGTGATTGCTACAACAGAATTTTACAGACATCAGCAACCACCTACAACTGTTCCTTCTAACATGACTTAAGCTACAAATCAGAGATGGAAAGCCTAGAAAGTAGCATTATTAGAGACATTTGCCTTGGGCAGTTAAAGACAATGTTTACAGGAGAACTGAAATGATGTTAACAATGCAGAAGTTACACTGCACAAGAGTCTGAAAGCCAACAGAGATTCTTGATAAAAATATCTTCGCAGATTTGGCTGATCATCTCTTTCATATACATTTCTGACTTGTGAAACTTTTCAGTTCCTTTATTCAAAGACACCACTATTGTATTATGTCAGAGATAATAATTGTTCTATAAAGTTTTATTAATAACTTTATAAAGTTTACTGGAAGACTCAGTGGTCAGAACTTCCACATCACCTTTTTCAATCAAGAATTACCCATCAATTTTTGTCACTGACAGACTCTCAGATTATATACAGGTTTCTATAAAACTACATTGCTTTTCCAACCTTAACTGATCTGATGCTAAATCTGACATATTTTTAAGGTCAAACATGGTTTTGTAACACAGACCAGACATTTTCAGTTCATTACAACTAAAGTATAACTTCCAGTATGGACAAAAGTCTGTCTTTCCATAACAACTTGAAAGATACTTACATTAAGCTCCTTTTAATAACTCATCATTATCCAAAAGGAAAAAGTAAACAACTGTACTTTTTCTTTTCTTTAGACTTTATATTGTCCTTAACCTCATTTTCATTTATCCACTTATGAAAGCATTGCTAACCATACAAAACTGGTAATTCTGTCAAAAAGCTGATGAAAAAACTCAGATTCCAGACACCAGTGCTGTCTTCTGACCTCTTTTAAAGAAGATACATGATAAACAACCCACACTTGAGGAAAATTTTTGTAATTCTACCCAGGAAAGAAGTCTCTAACAGCACTTTTTGTGGTGCTATTTTCATGTCTCTCCCTAAGGAGCAGGAGTAGAATTTGCATGCCTACATTCTAATAGCTCATGAGCTCCGTGACACCTCATAAGTCTATGGGTTTCCAGCAGTCAAAGGAAACCCATCAGAGATGCAATATGGTCACTTATCCTGAATATAGCAGCCATAGTTGCTGAAAAGGTCTTTGGTCTCTCTTAGAGCACAACACCAACCCTCAGAATTTGAGAATATCATGATGCTGTATACACCTGGACCTCCTTTGGTTTTTTCCAGACATGACATGGCACACTCGGGGAAGACTTACAAGTACAAAACAGAAAGTACAGAACTTCCCTCGCTGGTACTCCTTCTCAGGCAGCTAAAAAATACACTCTCCTCCCACGGAGCTCTCGAATGGTAATTTCTTTCCTACTAATACTTTGTACAACAGAGCAAAGTCTTTTCCAGACATTCCAGAACTGGCAGTCTCTGCCCTGGAGAAGTCACCCTCTAGTAAAAGCCGGATTATGGAAAGCAGGGAAGACACAGAAGTGCAGGAACAAACTAGAACACGAGCAAAGAATGGTTTGGTGCAAGAAGGGGCGGGGGACACCCCGAAAACAAAACAGAGCAAACAAAAACCTCAAACCCAAAAAATCCAAACCAACAAACGAACAAAACAGAGAAACGCGAGCCGCACGGCTTCCAGTCCTTAGAGCAGGGGCTGAGGCAGGCTGCCCACCAGCTGCACAGGGCGCGGGGCTCTCGAACCTGAGCCGTCCCGGCTGAGGGCCACGGCAGCGCCTGGCAGCCCCTTCGGCACAACTCAGGATGAAGGGAAGGGAAGGGAAGGGAAGGGAAGGGAAGGGAAGGGAAGGCCTCCAAGCGTGGCCCGGTGTCAGCCGCCCCAGCGCCCCGCGGTGACAGCCCTCCCCGGGCAGGGCCTGGCGGTGGGACCCCACTCCCGGCCGGGAGCTCCCGCGGCCGGGGCCGCCGGGGGCAGGGCGGGGGTGCCGGGATAAGGCCGGGCGCCCGCCACGGCTCCCGCTCGCGACTGGGCACGGCCGGCCCGCTCCCCCCGCGACAGCGGCGGGCAGGCCCGGGGAGGATCCGCCGCCGGGCTCTCGGCCCCGGGCGGGGGCGCGGGGGGCAGCGGGCACGGGGCAGCCGGGGCTGAGGGGACGCGGCGGGACACGGGTGGGGTGGGGGGAGTGTGGGGGAGAGCAACTTCCTCAGCGCCCCCTCTCCCGCCCCCCGGTCTGCCGGCGGCCGCTTACCTCGCGAGGGTGTCAGCGACGTGCCGGCGCTGGCAGAGGCGGCGAGCCCGAGCCTGGAACCCGCCCACAGCCGGGCACCGCCGCGGCACCGCCCCGTCCCGCCCGCCCCGCCGCGCCCCGCCCGCCGCCGGCCCAGCCTCCCCCGGCGGGGACGGGACATCTTCCGGCGGGAGACGGAACGGGGAGGGCGGGAAGCGGCGTGGTCGGCGCATGCGCAGCCGCCTGTGAGGGTGTATGCCGCGTGCGAATGTTCAGTGAGGAATGCAGAGACGGTACTAATTAAAACACGCATCTGAGCACTGGAGGGTGTTTACAAGAGCACATATTGACAGCACAAGGGAGAATGGCTTCAAACTGAGAGAGAGTAGGAAGAAATTCTTTAATGCGAGGGGATGAGACACTGGAACAGCTTGCCCAGAGAAGCTGTGGATGCCCCATTCCTGGAAGTCTTCAGGGCCAGGCTGGATGGAGCTCTGAGCAACCTGGGCTAGTAGGAGATGCCCCTGCCCATGGCAAGGGGGTTGGAACCAGACGATCTTTAAGCTCCCTATCTGGCGGTGATGTCCCAGTGTCTCAGCCCACTCAGACTGCCGGGCACCCGAGCCTCGTCCTTGGGCCAAAAACAAGGGGGAAAAGCAGCGCCATGTGTCATGGGGCCAGTGGGAATGAAGTGATTGCAGTGGCGGCCTGCACTGTGTCAGTGGCTGACACCTCACAGCTGGCAGCCATAGAGAAATGAAGAGTCGACTGAAGAGTCAGCTGGGAAGGGGCCTCATCAATGTATAAATATCCAAAGGGAGTGTCAGGAGGATGGAGTCAGGCTTTCCTTGGTGGTTCTAAGTAGCAAGAGGCAATGAGCAGAAACTGATGCACAGGAAGCTCCACATGAACATGAGGAAGACCTTTACTGCGTGGGTGACTGTGGACTGGAACAGATTTCCCAGAAAGGTTGTGGAGTCCCCCTCGCTGGAGATACTCAAGAACCATCTGAGCACAATTCTGTGCCATGTGTTCTAGAATAACCCTGCTTGGGCAGGAAGGTTGGACTAGATGACCCTCTGTGGTCTTTTCCAACCTGACCAATTTTTCTGTGATTCTGAGTCCCACCAAATTCCTGGTGGTATTACAGCACGTGTGCTTCCAGCAGAGTTTCCTTAGTGTTTGTGGGCCCCTTCTCACCATTACGTTTGCAGACACCTTTGAAATAGGTTACTCAGCTGTGCAGTTCTGCAGACAGCTGCCAGTCCCCTTGGTACAGGTGTGCCACAGTGTCAGTGTATGTCACTTAGTTGTAAAGCAGGATGGATACTTGTCTGGGTCTGGGAGATTAAATATGGTTTAGAGTGTGACTTGGTCCTGCACCGTGTCTACTCCTCTCTCCAGAACACTGAGTTCAACTCAGTGAGCTGCCTTTTTGAGTCCATTTGTCCAACTTGTTTTGCTTTCTTAAGTCCAGCAGTAACTCTGAAGGTGCCAGCTGGCTCTATTTTTCTGTGTATTCTGCACAGTGTTTCATAACTCACTCTATAGCATAACCACCTATTTGTGATTTTTGCCATGGTCTAGGATATTTCAGTCCTTGCTACACTTGTAAAGTGTTTATACCTCACCAAACCTTATGTCATGCCTTCTTTGCCTCAGGATATTTATGTGTCTGAGCTTGTTGTCTGCATTGGCAAGTATGAGAAGTTCTGAAGAAAAAGCTGAAGATCTGACATCCACACCACTGATGTGGCAGTCCAGCTTTTGTCACTATGGATGCAGTGACAACTGGAGTTTGAGTATATTGTGTTCTGGGGGTGTAACTGTGGGTTTGGTTTGCTTCAAAAGGAATCCATTATGCACACTCCAAGACCCACTCCAAGGATGGTAAGTGGGAGCCATCAGAGGATTCCCGTCAAAATTGAGCTGCTGATCCTATCTAGAATACTGATGCAGAGGTACCTCATGCACACCTAGTGTGCTCCATCCATATTGCTTTCTAAGGGTAACCTGGTGTAGGTCCTACCTGAAATGCACATAAGTGTATCAAGATCTTGACATTTGGTATGTTTGCTCTGCATACCCACTCCTATCAGTCTATACTTGCCAGTATAGACACAGCCTCAGTTTATTTGACTGTGAATTCACCTAGGGATGTGTATACACCACTGGAGAACAGTGTGATGGACCACAACCAATAGCCATGAAAAGTTTTAGAAGAAAAGGTAGTATGTGATGGGGTTTCTCACAGAGATTTCTGATTTCCTTTACAATTTCTGGTTACAGTTCACTGCTCTAAAGGAGACCACAGAAGTATTTTATTATTTGGTTTATTATTTTTATTATTTATTATTTGGTTCTGTAAATGTTCATTTGTTAATGCTTGAAGTATTTTTTAAAAGGGTTATTTTTGTTTTCATAATAAACTTTCTAGGTCTGTTTTACAATCTTCAAAATATTTTAGTAATTTCTATTGTTGTCACATTTATGGGATTGTTGGGAATTGCTGTCAAGTTTCTGTAGAGCATAAATTTGTTCATATAAATATCAAATTTACCTGGAGATACTCTGTTTTGCTTGTAAAGTTTTCTGTCTCTGTTAACTGGAACAAGGAACTGCCTTCCTTCATAAGTCCTCTTTCTGGACACACTTCATTGAGGCACAGTTTCTACTGGATAAATGAAAATTTTCAGCAGCTGTCTTTTTTTGGTTTTTTTTAAAGCTGATAGGAGGAGATGTTATTTATAACTCCCTGTAGCAGCTCCTCTTTAATGCATGATAATCTGCTGTGACTTTACAATGAACGCAGCCACGTGTGGTCTGCTGCTCTCCTTCAGTATCAACAGAATATTTTCCAGATGAAGGATATTTTAATCACTAGGCAGCATGTAAATTTCCTGAAGGATGATAAAAGCATTTCTTTATGTTACCATTATCTTTATAAATTTAAAATGATGTTTTCCCATGTCTCTTTCTTAGGAACATGAAGCAAATAAACCTAGATTTTCTTCCATACTTCCATGAAATAGTAATTTTCTGTACAGCAGGGAAATAGTAAAGTAGCAGGAATTCTTATAAAGCATTAAATTGCAAAATTTGGAAAAACATATTTCACGGGATAGAAGAATATCAGTAATTTTCCAGTTTTCCACAGAAGGTGGCAGCATTCTGAAGCACTGATGTCAGTGTGAACTTGCTAGCAAATGCCGTTGTTGAAAGAACACAAACTTTACAGGAATATACTCTCCTTGGAGGTTGTGGTGAATATAAACAGGAGTGCTTGGGCATGAATTGTTGTTGAACTGAGGAATCTGGGGAGAAAGGAGAAACTGCATTCACATAGGTGGAGTGTATGAGTAGGACAGATTTAACGCCAAAAGATTTAACCCCTTTGTTAATTTAGCCATGTTTATTTACCACTGCAGTAATACTGCTGGAGTGACTCTTGTCTGAAGCTATGTGAAAAATTACTTGCTTCTAGGTTATGGCTTTTTTTTCACGGAATAACTCAGCTGATAATGGATCGCTCCAGTAATTGCAGAGAATGTCCTGTTGGGCTGCAGCTTTGGGAGATGACTGTCACCAGAGAGTGGAAGCTTCTCCTGTTATTTTCTCCACTGCCTTTGCCCACTCCCAGCAGTGTTCTCCAGCTCCTTAACCGTGCCAGCCTCCATCTAGCACCTGAGGGACCCCCACAGACATGCAGATTGAAGCTCCTGAGCTAGCAAAAAAAACCCACAAAACCCACCCCAACAAAGCCAGTGGAAAAACTGTCATATTCTACCGGAGTAAGAAAGGCTGAGGACCGTGTGACGAATCAGGATAAGAAAAGACAGGGGAGGAGGAAGCGCAAGCCTTCCCCTTTTGGCATGAGGGAGCTGTTAACATTGACAGCTGCTTGTGAAGCCGCAGCCTTAGGGAGGGCTGCGTAGTTGATTGAGCTCTTGATCCCAAACTCGATCCCAGCGGTCCTACCAGCACGCAGGTTTTACAGCCCCCTTTGGCATGCAAACACGCTTCCCTCCCTGCCCTCTTTTTTATCAGACATCTCATCGGGCTGCCTAGTTACGGGATTGAGCTCGATCCCAAACTCGATCCCAGCAGTCCTACCAGCACGCAGGTTTTACAGCCCCCTTTGGCATGCAAACACGCTTCCCTCCCTGCCCTCTTTTTTATCAGACATCTCATCTGAGCAAGGAAGCGGTGACAGACAACCAAAAGGCTGGAGCTGCTTAACCTTTCACCGGTAATTAACCTTGCAAGCACCGCTCGAGCCTCAGAATGCCTCAGACAGGTGAGGTAAGGCCACACGGGAAGCTCATTTAAACCAGTGGCTTTCTAATCACTACATATGCAGAACATTTAAGGAACTGGAGGAGCAGCTGAGATAGCACAGGGCTCCGATTTTCCTCCTTTCAGCTGATTCAAAAAGTCCCTCTATCCTAGGAAGAAGGGAGAAGCTGATTTTTGCATTTCCGGTAGAAGGAATGAGACAGGAAAATTGGATCCTTAAGAGATGATTGCCAACGAAGAATCACTATCTGCTTAGCAGATTTTTCCTTTTCTTCTGCTGGAATAAAAATTAAACAACAACAGCAAGCCAAACCCAAAAAGTGGCTGAGATATTCCACAGCAGACTGGCTGCAGTGGAGTTGCCTGGGGGGACCCAGCATGTATGCTGGACGTCAGTAGCAAGTCCCCAGAGTAAGACTCTTGGGCTTTTTTTATGCCTTCTTCTTTCTTGTTCATTGCCTTGGGCATTCCAAGGCTTTTTTACAAGCTGGCATGCTGGGATGAGAACCTCTGTAAGTGGCACAGGTTGAAGTGTGCCCGTGTGTTACAGCAACTCGATGACTCAGGCAACAAATGTTTCCTTTTTTTCCCTTGGGGTGATGATGCATTGAGCTGAAGAAACCCGGGGAGAAGCAGAGTGCAGGGCCAAAAGTCTTCTTCCTGGCAGGTGTGAGTCACTGGCAGGAGCCAGGCAGCTACAGGAGTTGTAGGTGAAAGAGACAGTCCCCCTCTGAAATTCCTGTGTAGATGGCACATAGGACAGCAAGGACTGGAGAATGTCCTGGCTGCCTGGACTTAGAGAGCTTTACAGGGCAGTTAGTTGAAAAAGTAGGGGGCCACGTTCGAAATGGGAGGAGATAGAATTTGAATAGTTGGTTGTCTTTTGGTGTTTTCCTTTTTGCAGGGAAGCAGGAAAAAAAAATTGGGCTGGGACTTGTCCACTTTGCTTGCATGTCAAATGTGAGTTTAGTTTTTTTTTTTTCCCAGGGGAAGAGGGGAACAGGAATAAAAAAACCCTGCAGGTAGCTACATCTGGAGGGAAGGCTGGTATAGTTGGCTTACAGAGATTTGGGACTGGGACAGAGAGTTGATATGTGTGTGGGTGGTGCACAGGGGTCTAGACCATTGCAGAAATAAGGGAGGAGGCTGTTGCCTGAAACATTTGGGAGCTGCTGAGACTAAGTAAGCTGCTCCATTCTGTTGATTTGAAGCACTCAAATGCTCAATGCATAGTTGACTATGAGATCTCTGCTGGAAATTGCAAACTGCAGCATGGAGAAAGTAAGGAGAAGCTTCCTGAACCACATCTGGGGAGTAATTCTTGAATGTGGAGCCCTTTTCAAATCTCTATAATGAGTCTAAGCCTCAGAGTGACTGCACTCTGTTGGTACCTGAAGTGTGACACTCAGTGCCACATTGACAGGACCATGTTCACGTGCCTGGAGTCACTGATGCTTAATTGGCATTTTCTTGACACCAGCTCCTGTGGAGTTGTAGACTATCATCCACAGCCCTTTCTGCCAAGTATTTTAAATGGTGCTGTTATGTATCTTGGTTTCTGAAAAGAGCATTAATTCTTCTGTTCAGTGTGAAATTTATACCATGGTTCATTTCTCTATTCAAAGAACCATATTTACCTATTGGAAGTTTTCAGGTTTTTAAAGTATTTTCTTTTTTTTTTTTTTTTTTTTTTTTTTTTTGTATTTTTTGTTTGTTTGTTTTTTGGTTTGTTTGGGTTTTTGGTTTTTTTTTTGCCAGGAGTGGACATAATAAATTACACCTTAAAGTCTTGGTCTTTATCATCTGGTGCTAAGACAGCTGAGGCCATGAATGGCTCTTGGGTGACTGAAGGCCTCACAGAGAAAAAGAACTGTACTATGCATTGACTCCAAGAGAAAAATGAGAAGAGGTGGATGTTCTGGAGCATGTATGTGATATGTCCTGTCTTAGTCAGGAGGGTGGAACTAGATAATCTCTAGAGGACCCTGCCTTCAAAGTAGCTTCAACTTCGGCTACTTTGGAATTCTGAACTAGGAAAAAGTTTTTTTAAGAGGTAGGTGTCTGCAGCCTATGTGGTTTGGAATTTCATTTTTGTTCTACTTCATTTTTTCAGTAATGAGTACATTGAGAACTAACAACTTTCTCCCACCTTCAGCATTACCTATCCCTGTTGATGCCTGGATATTCAGATCACATGAAAAGCCAAATAAAGACCCTGTGAATTCACACTATTTTGAATAGAGGGCACACTGTGGACTTTGGCTCACTTTATAAAAACTGTATGTGAGGTACAAAGTTACTACACAGCAAAAATGTTTATGGCACTTGCTTCTAGCTTGTGTGCACCCTGGAAGATCTGAGGTGTCTGCATTTTTTTTTCAGAAAATCTGACTGGGAAAGCTTGAAGACACCCCTATTAAAATTTGATTGTTACCACCTTGCACACTGTGCTTTTTCCCTAATGGGGTACAAGGACACTGTACATTGGGGAGGAGGAACACCAGCTTTACAGATTTTTGCTTGATGTGGCTTTAAAGATAAACGTCTCATGGAGATCTGTACAGGGATCAGACCTAAATTAAGACAGTGCAGAGAGACAGAAATTCTGGCATTAATCATAATACTTTTATTTAAACGGTAAGGTGTGATTTAATGTAAGTGGTTTTATTTTTATTAATACTATATGCTGAATTTTGAACAGTACTGTACCTAAACAATTTTACAAATATAACACTAAATACACTTTTTATTGCTCTTTTTTTTTTTTTTTTTGCATGAACATAAACCCTGGAAATGAATACAAGAATAAATAAGGCACCCTACTAATATGCTATTTTTCTGTATTGTAGTAGCATGCAAAAAATTTCATTTTGCTTTTGCAAGTCACTTTCCTCATTTTTCTTATTAGAGAAAGAGTTCATTGTTTGGGGAAGTGCCTGTTTGAAAAGTCAAAACTTGAAAGCACTTTTTAATTTTCTTAATTCAACAGTCTACCTTACAAAACAGCTCTCGTATAGCATGTCCTAATTTCTTTTTCTAAAGACAAAAAGTATTTTTGTTCTTCCTTTGCTGTTACTAGGAAACATGCCTTGCAAGAGGAGTGTTCACGTACTGCTTGAAACAAAAGACCTGACTTGCTTTTTTTAGCTGCATTTTCTTCTTGTACTGACCCCACTCAAAAGATAAAAATAAAAATGCAGAGACATCTTTCCTGACTTCTTGTATGTGGCTGGGCCCAAATCAGTGATCAGCAAAAGATGGGAGCTCCACAGATGCTGCTTAAGGGCCTGTTCTAAATTTCAGTATGCCCTAAATTAGGGCTTCCCAACAGTTTCAAAATACATTCTGTCCAAGTGTCCTTTCTCCAGTGCAGCCTGTCACTCTGTCAGGGCTCAGGAGAACAGTGATGCCTCAGCTACCCTCACAAACTTGTAAGCTGCTAGGGCAGAACTTGGTTTGCAGTGGCTTCAGTGATTTGACAACCTACTGCCAAAATGGTGACAAATGATCAAATAAACAAACCAGAGGCACAACTCTGACCTCCATCCCAACTTTCGTTAAACAGTTTGTTCCATTCTTTTCAGAAATGATATGAGACAAAAGGTTTGAATTTGTTTTTCTTTTTTAATCTAAAGCAGATTATATAATAATTTCTTGATGCTCTAATATTTATTCTTTAAAACTGAAATGTTCTTGCAAGGTAATATAAACATAGCAGGTTCAATCACTGAGTTTACCAGTTATATGAAGTATGTGTTACTTACTTATGTGACAACACCCAGCTTTACATAAACTCTGAAATGCAAAATGTCTTTTAATTACATAAGTTATTACAGTACTGTTTTAAAGAAATCTTTTGGTTATATGTAAACACTATAAATTAGCTCTTTAAAAAATAACCGTGTAAGACAAGTATGGCATTGACATAGTTTAAAAAACAATAAACAGTCCTAAATCTGAATACTCTCAGGGCAGAACAGCAAAAGCAGGTATCAGTCTAATGCTGTGGAATAATAACATGCTGAAATTTCAACTTATTTAAAGAATCAGTACTTTTATTTGATCCCTCCTTTTGTTTTAGTATTTTAACATTTTCACCTTTAGTGCTCTAAGGAATGGACCAAGTGGTACTATACGTGAAAGGATAATATAAGATCTTTTGAGTATTGCCATTCTAATAGTAAAAGCCATCTAAATAAAATCTCCTAAATACATACTGGTTTAAATTAAAATCCTGAGGAATTATAATCTCTCTACTTGATAGTTTTGGTTCAGTGCAATTTGATGTATGCAGAACACTGTTTCATTTAAGGTCATTCTTAGTAAGGCATATTAAAAATAAATATAAAAGTGACAACATAATATTTAGTTTCTTGCTACAAAATCTTAGGCAAAAATACTTTTGCATGTAGTAATAGACTTTATCCATTTGCTGGCTTACAGGAGTTAAAATTTGTGCACTAAGCTTGACTGCCCTTGTCAGAATGTGCCACTGTGCTATTACAGTGGTCCAAAGCTACATGCTAAAGATTTTATTTCCATGCTCAAACACAGCTTGCACAAACTGCTTGAAGACTCTGTCCATGTAAGTGCACTTCCTTGGCCATATTCCTTCCAGAAAACCGATATGGCCTCCGCATGAAGTCAGAACCAAAGCAACGTTTGCATTCTGTTTGGCAGTTTCTACTGGTATAGCTAAAAGGGGGGAAAAACGTTTTAAGTCCTTAACCTTCTATGAAATGCCAGCCATTGAAAAATTTCTTTTAAACATTTCTCATATTATGTATGAATAAATAGGCACAACATTAATATACACTTACATGTTTTACAGGGTTTAGAACCACAGCAGTATTAAAAGCCATTTTTCTCTTCATCATTAACTCACCTTATGTGTGTGGGTTTTTTTTTCCCCTGGCTGCTGTAAAAATTCCAGCTTCACCTGTCTTTCACTCACACTGATGGAACAGCACCCAAGTTAATACATACTTAGGATTTGCTATAAATAGTGTAAGTAAAAAGACAATCAGCCCTCTAATTTTTAGTTGTTATTGCAATATTCAACTTCAGAAAAGCTGAGGAACCGGGACTCAATTGCAATTGTCTGAGACTCCAAGCACAGAAACTGTAATGGCAGGGTAAGATTTAGTCTGTAAGATACCCTATCAGCTAATATAAAAGATTACCATTATATCTGATCTGCCATATGTTTACACCTGCATGTTTAGAGCACACCATGCAAACACACTGGGGGAAGGTTCTTGCCCTGAGGAGCCCATAATCTAAGACACAAGGTAAACCGAGAAAGAGGAAGGAGCAAACAACTGTACAAGGACACAGAAAGCTGATCCGTGCCACCCAGGAGATTAGTGGCTCTCTACTGAATAGTGACTGCTAGAAATTATTTTAGCATGTAGATTATTAGACTGGATAGTACAAGGATTTTTCTTTTGCTGGCTTGGTTTTCCTGATCTGATTAGCACCCTAATCCAGTTCCCCATATTAACGCCAACATCTGAATAGTGGCAGCCACAGACAGATGGAGCCTTCAGTGTGGTGGCCATTTCAGCAATAGCCTACAATTAGCCTGAAGTCATCAGTGGATGACACCTGAGATATGCACTGATCTGGAAATGTGTAGGAGGGAGGCTTCAGCGCCTCCTGTTTTGACTCTGCTTAGATGTGTGGCTTAATCAATTTCACCACCTGGCCAGTTCCCTTTCTGAAGGAAAACAGAGGTCACTTAGCACAGACTGACACCAGAGGAAACATGAATTTACAAAGGATACTTGGTGCAATGGCATCACCCTGGTATCATTTGAACTGGTTGACACAGCAGTGGAGCTGTATATGAAGAATGCAAACACCACAGATCCATAAAAATTAAGTTATTTAAGCAAATTCCTCTGGAGTTTTAGGTATGCTAAGTAGACATCTGAATGAGCAGAAATCTCGAAACATTTCAATAAAGAATGCATTTCAAATTTCCAGTTTTCAAGTAAGAAACTTTATGAAACAGAAAAAAATTAAAATCATAGAGATTTTTGATTATTCAAGATTGACAGCAAAACAAAAATCTTTGTCCAAAGAAGGGAGTAGCAGCAGTTTCACTGTGTTGACTGAAAAATGTTGTGAGAAGAAAATAATGCTGATTTTAAGTCATATACTGCTCAACTAAAAATGCCTTGTCATTCCAACAGTAAGCAGCAAGTCGTTCACAATATTTATATTACTTCTTCATTTACTTTAAAGTATTTTTGAATCAGATTCAATTTTGGGCGTGTTCAGTTGTTCACATCCCTTTCTGATGGCACTTCCTTCAGAGACACCTTCCACTCATTCCTGTTTCTAGGAGTCTGGTCCTTTACCCCTTTATACATTTGCTATCTCAAAGGTCAAGGTCATTATCCTTGAATAGTCCCTATCTCTGCATATTACTGCCTACTTCACAGATATGCTCCTCACTTTCATTTGGATGCTGGCAAACTCGTAGCTGTGTGCTTGAGATGCCAGTTTGCTTTCATTCTCAGCAACTGGAGTAAGAGCACAGAGTAACCCTTTGCTTAGCCAAAAAAGGACCCTCAGCCAGAGTTAAGTCACAGGAGGACTTGAGTGCAATGACTGTGGCGAACAGCTGTGCAACTTAAAATAGATCAGGGCAGAAGCACTGGACCTGTGGAGCCAGGGGAGCAGTCTATGCCTCACAGGTCCCTACCGGCAGTGCCTGGAACGACACGCTCTGTTCCACTCCAGGGCCTCAGCACGGATGCAAAACCAACTGCCTGCCGAGCTAGGTTAGTGTCTGTTGTGAAGGTGCTCTACAGGCTCCCTGCCCATAACATTAGGTACCTGACCATGGCCTGGGGGAGCTCGGACTCAGCTCCAGAGAGCGTGGGGGTTCTCTTGCCAAATATGTGAGGTTCTTTGCTACTCAGTGTTATCCCTTTCTTCCACTCGTTCCCTCCTTTCAAAGTTGCAGACATCTAAGTATTTTGTAGATTCCAGCATTTACTAAGTGACTTTGATTCCTTACTAGGAAAACTCTGCTTCTTACTGTTTCTACAAGAAATCCTTGGCTTTTCCTTTGTTTGGTTGGAAAACTGAAAATACTGCATGCAGAATCTGGCCCTTTTAAAGCAGTACTGAGGCCAGACTAAAAAGTCAATGATGTAAAAGCCTAGACTGGGGAATAGCACATGCTGAGAACATGAGATGCAGAAAACAATGTGTTATTTCTTGCAATCCAACACATGCATCATTTTCAGACTCAGCACGCGCTTGTCTGGAGTTTTGCCTGAGTTAATCTGCTCAGCAATCTCTGATCTGCCTCTCTTGGATTCTGTGGAGGAACACGTTGCCATGTACAAAGAGAGTGGCTGCAATTCATGTCACCTTCTGCTGACTGCATAGGAATTTGCCCACTTATCTGTACCAAGCCATCTGCTCTTCACTTCAGTAGCCTGTGGTCCATGTTAAACAGAATCCCAAGAGAGAATTGGGGATCAGACACAAACCCCATGAATGCTTCAGGCAATGAATCACACTTTCCACACTTCTTCTGCAGCTGTCTGCCTGGTCACTGAGGGGACTAATAAATAGGCTTCTGTGCAGGGTATGAGAAGGAATATATGAGGAGAGACAGATTTGACCTCCAAGTACCAGAGACAGGCATGAGAACCCCATCAGTCCTAACAGATTCAGGATCAGCTGCTAACTGGACTGAACATACCTCTTCACTTGCTAAAATGTGCAAAAACATGACAGTCATTCAGTTTGGCAGACTAGTGGCAATGTGTAAGGAGAATGTCCCTTCCTGATAAGAAACTGCTTTGCTGGGGGATTAAAAGGGAGATATAATAAATGTCTCCTCTACTGTGCCAACGCAGCTGGGGGAGCCCTTACAGGCCACCAAACTCACCATGACCTCTGCATGCCTGTCATTCAGAAGTTGCCAGTCTAATCATAGCTCCCAAATCAGTTTGTTGGCGGTCATTCATTCCCACACTGGTTGGCAATACTGTAGTAGGTGCCACGTGCTGCCTGCCTCCCCTAAAGTGGCTAAAGTGGCTCTTTCCTGGAAGCCTACCAGTCCTGCACTAGGATACTCATTATTTTCCATGCCTGGTAAGGTGCAAGCCATATGCAGGTCTTTACAAATGTCATCTTCCCATTCCTGAAATTCCCTCTATTTGTCCATGTAAGTCCTCCCCAGCAGAGTTTTTTTTGCTCTGGAGGTTCTCAGAAGAGAATTGAGTATATTGTGTTGCTCCTCAGTGCCAAAATGCAAATGATGCTTGGCAGTGGTGTGGTACTTTTCTCAAGGCTGTGTCTGTTAGCCATCCAACAAATAAAACCACAATGCAACAGAGTAAATTTTGCAATGTAAAAGGCAGATTAATGGAGCACTGGACGTATGCGTTCTAGGAGATAGGATTGCATGCCAAAAGATACCACTGTTGTTTTTTGTCCACACATAACCTTGTACTTAAGTTTCTTTTGGCCAAAATCTCTACTGCTGTTTGATCCAGCAACCACAGACCTGATTTGTGATCACAGAACCACAATGTGAATACTTATATGCAGAATTACTTCATTTAAAACCAATTTGTTGTACATTCTTTGCCAAAAAGAAGTTATTATTTTCTTAAAGAACAAAAGAAAAACATATAAGTCACTGCTGTCAGACAGTCCATTTTTTGCTTCATTTCTCTCTGTTCCTTAAACTTTTAACCAAATCTGTCTATTTCTTGGTCATGTGGTCTCTTCTGACAACTGCATTCAACTGTTATTACCTGTCTTTTAACCAAATTATTATTTCTTGGTCATGTGGTCTCTTCTGACAACTGCATTCAACTGTGCTATTTATGTAACAGGATGTACACTAACACGTAAAACAATTCAAGTTTGAATTCAGGGGGACACAAAAGCTTCAGAGAGTTCAATAAAATATATACAACTGAGCTTCAGACATGCACTTATTTGTCACAGTGGATCAGGAGGGAGCTGGCATGGTACCTAGCTCCAAGGGCAGGCTTCCAGCTCGAGCACAATGCTCATCAGCAGCAATTAGTGAAGCATTAGTATAGTGAAAATCAAGTCAGATGCCTAATACACTGCTTAGTCTCTTCAGAGAAAAATGGCACTTCAGATGAAAAGTTAAATGTGACAGTGATAATGAATGCTATCACATCATCTTCCTGATTTATTTTTCACATTTACAAAATACAAGGGCTTGACTCGGCTTTATTACTTATTTCCTGAAGCAGTGGTTTGTTTAAATTAATTATGGTGAGAGAAGTGTCATGCAATGAAGAAAGCATTTGTTTTCATTAGTCAGTATTATGCAATATGAGAATTGCATTCCAGAATTAAACTACAGATACATCAGCTGCCAAGCTCTGTGAACTTTAAACAGCAACATTAAGGAAGGACTGCAAATTGATTGCTTCTTCATAATACCGGATTGAGGTCAAATGGCACATTTTCACAATATATTTAAAAATAACTTCTGGGAAGTACAAAAAACCAAAAAGCACATGAGAAGAAATTATCAGGTAGTAACAAACAACTGAGGCAACATCTGCACTTTTTAAGGGAAGTATCTCTTTAGATCCACATTATGTAGTGACAAAACAGACTTGGGTTTGTATCCCTCAAGCTCTGTTACTGGAAGATAGATGTGCCTGGCTTTATGGAAACGATTTAAACACAAAGGAATTCTGGCACAGCTTTCTCCCTGATGAGTTTTCTAGGCTGGTTTCCCAGCTCTTGGAAACCACAGCTATCTACAAGAGAACTGGAAGGTAGCTCAAAAGCTGGTAGGTATTACTGGGAGAAATGAGGCATGAAATAACCAGTCCCCAAAGTCAACAAAAGGCTGGGGTTTGGATTTGGGACTATGGCTTTGAATCCATGTTACAGTTGTGAGTGGAAACTGCCTTTGGTTGCCACAAGCTTCTGTATGTCCACACATAGAAGTTTTTAAGTTAGAAAAAAGAAGCCACTTGCCAGACTAAAGTCACATCCAAGACTAACACCAGCCCTTTATGTTTGCTAACATAAAACAGCTCACAGAAGATGTCAAAATGTCAAGATGAACGAACTCCAGTAACTAATGGCAGCAGACATAAATCCCAGGCTGCTAATAGGGGTTCTCTGTGTCTCCTGCCAGCACAACAACTCCCAGTGAGGGTACACAGCACAAATGAAAAAGGAGCCAAGGATAGACTGATATAACAGAGTCATGCTATTAGCAGAAAATCAGCATCGTCTTGATGGCCCTTTCTGAGGTAAACTTGTCTGCACAAGTACAAGGGTTTACAGCTAACAGCATTAACTCTGTGAACAAGGAATAAACGAATGCCTAACCACCTAAATATCTTCATGGAGAAAGGCTGGTTACCATCAGAGTTTTAACAGAAGATGGACAGTTCTTACAATAGACTCTTACCACTTCTTGCTTCAGAAGTACTGGTGTTCTACCTTGCCCCCCTCTACACTTCAAGACTTCTAAGGCATCCTCACAATAGTTGAGATACCTAATTTTACGCAAACAATCATCCCACTGTTCACCAAGACTTGAGTTACCTTTACAAAAGAGCTTCAAGGATTAAGAGATCTACTACAGCTGTACTCTAAGGGGACTCAATCTTTGAGTACTCAAACTACACATCACAGAACTGCTGAGGCTGTAAGAGATGTCTTGAGATCATCTAGTCCACCCCCCTGCTCAAACAGGGTTACCAGCGGCAGGTTTTCCATAACTGTGTCCAGTAAGGTTGTGAGTATCTCAATAGATGGAGACCACACAAACTATGCCAGCATTTGACCACTCTCACAGTAAAAAAATGTGTTTTCTGGTGTTCAGGTTGAATGTCATAGGGTCAGATCAATAGCTGGGTCTTGAGAGCTGGAGATAAAAAGGGGATGGAGTATCTGCACTAATTTTCATCTAGGTAACAAATGTCCCAGTCCCAGTCATAATGGGCTGGGAAAGGTTAACAAATCTTTCAGGGACTGAGGCACACTGACTGGTTTACTGCTGTTGTCACTATGCTAACTAGGTAGACCCTGCCACAGTTATTACTTAACTTTAGACAGAAACCACAAACTAAGCTAGTGCTAAACACTAGCTAGGTGAAGCCATTGCTCCCTCTCTCCGATACTCTGTGAAAGAAACATGGCACAGCAGATGACCTCCCTACAGTACTATGGGGAAAGTCATCTCCAGGATCCTAAGATCTATAAAAATTATCTTCAGAATCACTAGCCAGATTTTATATTTGGACATCGATTTTAGGGTCACAACCCATTCATTCTCATTTTCAGGCCATTATAAGCTAATGAGAGAACAAGCAACTGTCTGATTTCAAGGTAAAAAAATCCCACAGAGAAAATAAATACAAAGGCACTAACTCAGTTTCAGAAAGCCTTTGAACTGCAAATTTTTAAAGGTGCATACAGTATTCCACTATAATATTACTATGTTTATCCAGACCTTATTTTTTTTTAAGCCTCTGTTTTGGCCAATGTAAGGGATAGGTAGTTTGGCTAATCTAGAGACACCATTTTTCCCCCTCATATTAGATGTCTGTCACTTCTTTACATTGTTCATGCAAAGCATGGATGCTTTTTGTTCTAGAGAAGAAGAAATCAGTAGTGCAATCTACTGGAGCAGCCCTTTTCATGTATCTTTTCATTTGTATCTAACTGGTCTTCAAACTATAAATAGTAACATGTGTGCATGTTTCTGCATGTGTTGTACATCTGCACACAGATAAACAGTACACACAAAGAGTCTCTTCCAATTCTTTCATTTCTGCTTGTTGTTCTGATCTGTTTGCCTGCTCACTTTGGTTTCATGAGTCCTTCTACAACAATCTCACTTCACCTGTGGTGGCAGAAGAAAACTTCCCTGAAATAAATCAGCTGTATAAACTACATTTTTAAAGGTGTCAGGTACTCATTGCTGAAGACTGTTGCCTCAAACAGCTGTTCATCAAAGTGGTTTTCTTCTACATTAGCTTTTGTTCTCCTTCTCAGAAGCTATAACCAATACAGAGACCACAGGAACAAGCATATATTTTCAGAATAGTTAGCAACAGGGTTTTGATCTTCAGAGCAAAAGAAAAATGTTCATAATGACCACGTGTTTGGCATGAAACAGAAAGAAAATGGAAAATGGAGTTTTCAGCCTGTTACTTAGCTGATATTGATGGTTCTTATTCATTTCAACCTGCCTCCTTCTAGGAGCCCACCTTGTGTATATCTTTTTCCTTACCCTAGATTTTGGCCTACATGATTAGATATAACTAATCTAACTTAGTTGGGTTTTTTTTGCTTTTAATTTACAGGCAGAGGAGGTGACACAGATCAACAGATGAGCATTTCATGTCATCTCAAACATAAGCAACTCCTACACATTCTTTGTAGGGACTCAAAGAATGGCAATAAAAAAACCCACTTGTTTACAGTTTAAATTCTGAATGTCTACACCCAGACAGAATGACTTCAGAATCCAACCTTTTTTATGGGTTCTCTTCATACTTGGTGAACAGAAACAGGTGCTTCTGAGAGGGCACTACATCTGCTATCTTCCTTTCCATGGAAGTTTTAATCCTACGTGCAAGTAACATTTAAATACACTTCTACACATAGGTCTGAGGTTTATTCTCAAACCTATGTGGTTTGACTTAATGACTGCATATACAGATAAATATATTTTAAAAAGCCTAAACTTACCATGACCTGGTGAGAAAACATCATCCACAGAGTTTAGACATAACACTGGAATTCCTACTGACTTCAGCTTGCGGCATGGGCTAGCATCTTCATAGTAATCATCAATTGAACGGTAGCCAAACATGACTGAAGTGAACTGCTTATCAAATTCTCTAATAGTTCTAGCCTGAAGTACAGAATTCAAATAGGGAACTAGGTCAGCATTTGGAAAACAGCATCCAGCTCAAGCAGAAGTAACATTTTCACATACCTTCATCACAAGATCCATATCAAATAATTTCTCCAACATTTGTCGATGCCTAAAAAGAAGAATATAAAAAATTGGAGGGCTTGTATTTTGTTATCAACTTAGAAGTTCTCTGCTTTACAGACACATTTACAGAAGTAACTGTCTAACATGCTTGTTTTTAATTTTCTCTCATATCAAAAATCTGTCTGGAATCCAAGAGCAGAATATTTGTTCATCCATATGTAGGTACATCCAGCAACATGGTAAAAATCTGCATAAGCCATGAGAAAGATCCCAAAGATAAGAGAACTTAATATTTGGGAATACAAAATACACCCTGGTTTTATAAAGCCAGTTATGAACTAGGCCTTTCTGTGCTTTTGCAGCCAACGCCAACTTTAAAAAATTATTATATATGCAAATCTACTCAAAGTCAATATGTGCAAGTCTATAAATTTAAAAAATGTATTTACTTCATCTATAGATACAGAAGTAAATTTGCCTTGTTGCGAGTCCCTTCAGCAGCATATAAATTTAGTCACAATGATGACAAACTTTCTTTAAAAGATCTTTTTGATTTCAAAACTTACCAAATAATGCACAAAGAACAACTAGAGTTGTTACAGCATTAATTTTGCCAGTATTTTTATACATGCTGTGGATCTCATGTTAAAATCCTTCCACCTTGCTAAATAGTTCAGAAGGCAACTCACCTGCTGATAGAGGATTGTAGACAAGTGGTCAAGTAATAGTTGAAAAGAAGCCAGTTTAGTGGCTTCTCCAGAGATTCTATAGATTCAAAAACATTCCAACCCGCAGAGAAAATTGCAGCTGCCATTAAAGGAGTGTCTCTGCCAGTTTTTCCCAGGTAATTTAAAAGAAGCATACTACAAATGAAAAACAGAAACATACATACTATCAAACTGTTTGCTTCAATTTAGAGTAAATGTAACAGCCATGTTTTTGTCTGTTTTTCAATAGTTTCTTTTATGAGTCCTACAGTTGTGCCTACTACACCTAGATGGTAGTCACCTAATCAACATATGACTCATGAAGTTTACTTTCTCTGCTATCAGAGAGGAACAGGGTTCACTGTTCCTCTCTGGGTAGGGTGTGAGTAGGACTGCATTTAGAAATAGAAATGAAATAGTCTGACTTAAATCACTAAAGGGAGGGAAAAGTCAATTGATTCTTACTCATGGAACAAATATTCCCAAGTGTCAGCAACTTTTACCATCTTATAATCTCTTGGTTTTCCAGATGTGATAAATCTGATCAGCATGCCTGACAAATGCAAGCATACCTGCCTCACTATGAAGAAATCTTCTGAGATTAAGGCAGTGCCATTACCTCACCTCACACATACGAAAGAACACATCTCTTCTTTAACACAAAGTATGTGAAGTCTGGGATCATGAAAACAAAATTATAACCCAAATAAATGGCTCAGGTCTTGTCTTTCTGACCAGCTGCAACTTACAGTCTCTACTGCTAATATACACTTGGGGAGTTCACAAGTATCTACCCTTCAAATGTAGAAAAAATGAAACAGCAGGAAGAGAGTAAAACAAAAATACTGATGGAAATACTCTAAGTCTTACTTTACCTGAGACCATAAATTTACAACAAGCATTTTAATTCCAAATCTTCAACACGAACAGCTACAGTTGATAAGTAACATTAAGATAGCTCCCTGGATTGCCACACTCTGTACCTTGGCTCATCTACTGTACTTCAGGAGACAGCAACCTTTAGCAAAGACATTATGAACCAGCCTTCCATCACGGAGATTTTATCCCTCTGCACAACCTACCACATCATAGGTTGGCAGTCCAATAAACCAACCAACAAAAAGTTGCATTAGCAGAAGCATTTCTCTAACAGAATTCATAGTGCCCCTGGCACATCTGCCTCACTATGAAGAAGTCTTCTGAGATTAAGGTAGTTACCCTCTGCACTACCTACCACATCATAGGATGGCAGTCCAATAAACCAACCAATAAAAAGTTGCATTAGCAGAAGCATTTCTCTAACAGAATTCATAGAGAATATGTGATAGAGAGAAGGTGTAGGAATCTTTATGTTACAAAATTAAGTCCCTTTCCACAATAATACCTACAGAAGATAGTGGAACAGGTGGTCTTTCATTTACATTTATATATGTCTGTGAAGTGAGTATCTGTTTTAGTTCTAAGCTGGGGCAAATCTGTTTTATATAGACAATCTGATAATTCAGAAAATTCTGAAAAGCAATAGATGATAAAAAATTCCTGTAAGCTTAAGACATGTGGATGATTTTTGCAGTATGTCCCTGATGAGATCTTTGCTCCTGCTTAATTTTAAACATGCAATGCTCCAATTAATTTTGAAGCAAGGAAATAGTTCTCATGTAGGTGATTATAGACTATTCCAGTGTTCTGTACAATTAAGCATATGCTTTCTGGTTTTGGTTCAGGATTTTAAAAACATATTGGAGGGGGAAGGTGGAACACCTTGCCTAAAATTGCCCAGTGGTGCTGGTTACATATAAACCAGATACACAACACAGACTCTCTGTGCCATTGTAACAGACTTTGCTAGTATTTTGGATAAGCCAAGGACAAAAATGACACTAAGGACTGATGTGGCCTTTTGTACCAGTCTCAGAACTGCCAGCTCCTCCCACACCTTCAGCCCCCTTCATAATTGCCAGGCACAGGAAATTGTAGCCATCCCAGCATCAACTGCCACAGCAAGGCGCAAGCAGACCAGATTTCTGGAGAGTGTTGAGGACAATATTTTGATATACAATCAAGAATCTAAATAGGAAAAATATTATTTGGATCTGCTATTCATATGTAAGGAAGAACTGGTCAGGTAGAGAAGATGCAGAACAGTCTTGGCCATTGAGATTATTTCATGGTGGATTTTTAAGATGAAAAGTCAGTGGATAAGGTAAGCAGCAGAATTGTAATACTGGAGAGAGCTGGCTTTCATTTGCTCAGGAATCTAGTTGGCAAGATCTTACATCAGATGGCTCTGATGAGCAAAGGGGACTTTAAGGATAACCAAACATAAAGCAG
Organism: Onychostruthus taczanowskii; assembly: GCF_017590055.1. NCBI lineage: Eukaryota > Metazoa > Chordata > Aves > Passeriformes > Passeridae > Onychostruthus > Onychostruthus taczanowskii. The sequence goes on from NW_024498795.1 coordinate 10,086,804, forward strand.
AAGTGTGATACATTCTGATATGCAGGAAGTTGAGCAAGAGTAGCAGAAGACCACATGGAGGAAAAAAACTCTTCTGACCAATTTCAAGGAGGAAGTATCCTTAAGGTGGAAGACAGGTCATCTATCTGGGAAAACAGTCATTTCCCAAGCATGCAGGGATGCAGATAGGAAAATTGAAGTTCAGCTGAAGCTGGCACAAGCAAGGGATGTGGAAAACAAGGGAAAGGCTTCTGCAGCAAGAACAGCTTCTGTAAGTCTTTTGGTACAAAAGACCTCTCAGAACAAACAACATTCTCTTCTTTCCCCTCATCAGTGAAGCCAGTCATCTCTTCATAGAATCTCTCAGAACAAACATTCTCTTCTTTCCCCTCATCAGTGAAGCCAGTCATCTCTTCATAGAATGCAATCAGATCACCTGGGCATGTTTTGCCCTTGACCAAAACAGTCACAACTACTCCCCATATGCCTGGAAATGGCTCCCAGAGGATCTTCTGAAAAAACTGAAGTTAGGCTGACTAGTCTTTTTTCCTCCTGGGACCACTAATCAACAGAACAGGGAACCTAGTGACTAAAGATTTGCGAAAAAGCAAAAAAATACCAGTCTTGAGCAAATATGTATTTATCTCAAAGCTCCTACAAGTCATTGATATAGTAAAGTAGTATAGTATACTAGTTAATATACAGTAATATATATTAGTATCAATATATATGAACTGTATCTGCCCATCCCTCAAAAAATTTATCAGAGAAAAGGAGTCTCAGGAAGTTACCACCGTGTCTGCAGTATTCCTAAGGAAAATTCTCCTCTGCTACGTTTTTTGTTAAAGAGGCTGCTGGGATATTTCTGCTAGCTTCTAGCAGTGTTTTTTTTTCTCCCCTAAGAAACTGTGCTATCATTGTCTGTTCTCGCTGTGCTTTCTCACAGGCTCTACCAATCCCTATCGGTTTACTGTGCTTTCTGGAGAGAAGCCAGGACACAGCAAGTCTTAATACCACAGGCTCTACCAATCCCTATCGGTTTGAACAACAATACTACTTCTTGCTTCTGAGCCAGAGAGAGAGATATCCACACCTCTTCCAGCCTAACCTACCCACACACTGCAGAACACAGAGTGAAGACAAATCTTATTGCCAGAGGTTGCTATGAAACATGGTGTATTAGCTCAAGATCCTGTTTTATATCCCTGTGTTCTGAAGGTAGCCTCCATAGTTTCTGAAGACTGTATTGCCTACCTATTTGGCTGTCAATCTGCCTCTCACTGTTTCCTGTCTTTCTCCACCCCGCTCCCTCCAGTTTTTAAATGCTAGCCAATTTCAACCTTCCCTGACACAGAGGTAAAAGCCTCAAAGATACAAAGTTTCTAAAAGTCTTCTGCATATTAACTTTTGGAGAGAAACCAAACTTGCTTGAAGGTCAGTAAGCAATGCAACTATTCCAGAGTAATAATTTACAATCAGGCTACACCAGTCTTATGATCACGGTTAAGCTGAGACTTGTGTTACACAACCTTACCCTCCCATAGAAACACCTGCTGCCATAAATGGAGCTGAGGGGTGCAAGCTGTGCACATGATGAATAACAGTCTCTAAATCCTCTGTGTTAGCTGCACAGTAAGTCCTTGGTGTCTGTAAGGAGTCAAGAGGGAAAAAAAAAATGCCATCATAAGCTTTTGTGTTATCCTTTAAGGACAAAGCAAACTGAACAGTGGATCATTATATAAGAAGATAAATTTAGCATTTATTGTGAAGCTTCACTAAATGGCAAATAGAAATCCAGAACGTTTCACAAGGAGGTGAAGGAAGGAGTTATACTTGCTATCGTTATAAAATAAAAGCAGTGACAGGCATCTTCAGTATCTGCAACCTCTAGGTCATTAGACAAAATCTGAAGAGAGAACAATGTGCTAAAGTAGACAGAACTAGATCAGAACTAGCTAGACAATGATATTTTTAAAATACCCCAAGGAAATGGAAACATTATAAATGCTGTGGTTTACAGAAAAGGAAGTTATAACAACAATTTTACTATATTCACCAACATTCAAATGCAAAAGAAAGCATTAGAGTTCAAGTTCTGTCAGCCAGCATTCGAAAAGCATATTTAGATTCTACGTACAACACAACCAAATAAACAGATAAATAAATTCCCCAGTGTGCTTTACCTAATTTAGCAAAGTATTCTATCAATTAAAGCAATGAAACATATATTATCTGTTCTTTATCCATCATTAGTTTCTCTTTAAATCCTGAATCGAGACTTGGAATGACTTCTGCTGGCATCAGGTCGGGTAACCCCTCGGGTAAGATTTGGTTAACCACTTCCCTGCTATTGAAGGAGAGGCACAACTTTAGAGCCTCCCCTGCACAGACACCTGGAACAGTCCAACCTGAGGGACTATCTGGAGCAGTATGAGGGAGACAAGTCCATTAAGGCACCATAACAATCACAGTGACATGAGTTTTTTCCTAATGTGGTGTTGTCCAGATCTTATCTACAGAGAAATAAAATGTTTAACTTTAGAGCTGCTAGGAACATGTTAATGACCTGGACTTAACTATACTGAATTGGTACTGACTGAATTGCCAAAATTCAGTAAACATTAAAACTAAATATAAAAATACATAACTGTGAGTGAATGGAACTTTTCAGTTGCCTGAGGCAACAACGGATTTCAAGGGTGTTTTTTAAATTGCTTTCAGTTAAACTGCCTGGCTATTTGTGTGTGATTTTAACAACATTAAACTAATTACTTATAACACATTTAACAAGAATATTGTAATGTTGACGTCAAAGATGAGGAAATGGAAAGAAAAACTAAATCTAGATAATTAAAACTGAAGACATTTTTAATTTCCATTTATGTTGCATTTCCATTTCTCATCCACATTAATCATTCTTCACTGTTTAACATCCTATTAATTATAAAGAGTGTGAATATGTTTTATTTTAATTAAATTGTCAACCTTACAAGGAAAAATAAATTATTTTTGGTAACTAGGATCTAATGCATTCTAAGTGAAAGTGTATTTGATTAAAGTTTATAAAACTAAAGCTATATCATCCATTTTGAATTCAGGTAATTCCAGACAGTCTAATGTTTAGCTATCTACACTTTGTATGAAGATATTTTAAAACAACATCTTGGCTCACAGTGGCCGTGGTCAATATAAGATTTGATTATTCCAGAGCAATAATTCACAATAGCTTTTAATAATCAATGAGTACAGTATTCTTTAAGTAACTATTATTTGTTGCAATTTTGAATCTATCTTTAAAGTGACTAGAAAAATAACTACTTACGTAACTAATTTCTACTGTGGTGCTTAACTATGCTTCAGACTCATTAAGTAGGGATTTTATACTAAAATGTTGCAACCTCTTTGCAGAAAATGTGATAATTTTAGCTGGTTTGCTGCACCACAAGAATTTATAAAGCTTAAAGATCTAAATCCGATTACAGTAAAATACACACAATGTATCCAAACAAGGGATCTTTTCTCTAAATGATTCAGAAATTCATCAATAAGGACTTTGTGTGTCACAAAACTGCTTTGTAGATCCATCTCCAAAAGTATGCAGAAAACTACTCTTAACATGGCAATATTTGCATTGAAATGTTTTATCTGATTATGGAAAAACATTCTGAGCTTTTTAAAGTTTGAACCAGGGGATTAAAAAAATGCTAAACAATACCAAGTATTATGCACATTCATTCCAGCTGCAGAATTGTCAACAGAACACATAAGAAAAAACAAAGCTTATTCAGCAATATTTCATCATGCCTTGTCCCTAGCTGCAGAAAATGTTCAGCTTCAAGATTTTTTCATCTGAGGAATGGCCAGTTATTTCTAAGCAGACATGATATGTCTGTCCCAAAAAAAATGTCCTCTGTAGCTGAGTTTGTGTCATGATTGCTGAGAAAAACACGAGAATGCATTTAACTTTCAGGATACAGATATCCATGTAAAGCTGGTTCATTAATTTACTAACAAGTGGTATGGATCAATTTTAATGGCACACCTTTTTAACCATATCAAAAATATAGTTTAAACTGGAAAAGAAATTACAGTGGATTATATTTGGAAATGTATGTTAAATCGGTGGGAGAAAATTGCAATGATTGAGCAGAGATGTGCACATTTTACATACTGCACTATTTTTGGAAAGAAAATGTAAGGATTGTTCATTTTAGTGTTACAGATATTATTAACTGAATAATTTCCTAAAATGAAATGTTCAGAAAAAATTGTGTTGACCAGTTGACCTCTAGGGTTTCAAAACAAAAAATTAATATTGGTACATGATTGATCTACCAGATGGCTGAATTATCTTCTTTGCATTTTCAACCCATGCTCTGAGTTTCTCTCATTTAAATCCAACTGTACAAATAGGCACGAATTATTTCATAATTACCACTTATAAGTGAGAAATGTTTATCTTAGAAGTCATCCTTACCAAAAGCTCCTCGCCAGCAATTCCCCGATTGTTAAAAACCACGCATCTAAAAATTGAGACAGTAAATTCAATTGTGCACATTGTTAATTTCACCAAAAGAGATAACCAGCACACAAAAAAGGAAAATGCATAAAGAAAAATGAGCCACTTCTATGAGTAAGTTCAGCACATAAATATTTACAGACCTACAGATCCTAGAGGCTGACCTGTGTGGAACAAGCTTTATACCAAAATGGAGTTCGCTGAGTTCAGTGGGACTATCAGAGCTCTGTGCTTTTTTGAGGTCACATTGCAGGGTGAGAACCCCAAGGTTTAGCTGAAGGTGGTACAGACATGTCCCGCCTGCACTCTGCAATAAGCTCTGACAGTGCAGGGCACAGCCTGAAGCTGTGCTCTGAAAAAAGAATTTCAGAGATCCGTGTGTAGACATCCCCCAAAGCTACATAATACTACTAAATTGGAAGAAATGAGCCAAGTCAAAATGATAATGACAGCTGGATCTAAGTTGCAGGTTCTTGGGAATGTTTTTTTTTTTTTCATCTGGTACAGCAGAAGTTTCTGGTCTCTCTCTGTTGGTGGGAGTCTCTGAATCTTCTAGCAGTATCATCATGATTTAAGAATCCATCGTTTCTCAATAAATATTACTTTTCTATTGTTCCTCTACCATCTCACTGAAACAATTTTATTAAATAATATACACAGATGAGTTAAAGGCATGAAAGAATATTTATTTTGGTATTTTTCTCAAATGTTGCTATTTAAAAACAAAATCATAGCATTCTCTTGAAATCTGACCTAAAGTTCCACTTTTTAATGGTCTACCTTCTTCCCTTAGGGGATGAAATGCAGATATAACTTCCAGTTTAAAAATTAATAGTAACAAGTTGATTTTAGGGCTTTCCTCTGATATTTTTTATTGCTAAGTTTTAAGGTGATTTTAAAAGTACTTTGAACAATTAAAGTGCAGCTTTACATTCATAATTTAGTAAAGTAGTTATCCAAATAGAGAAGAGATAGTCAAACATGTAGATAAAAGATAATATACACATATTCAAAGAAATTACTGGAGTCAGCACCAGAAGCCAATCTGCAAAGACAAAATCTAATATTCCAAATACAGATCCTGGAACAATGACAGTTTATTTTAATGCGCAGCAGCAGCAGCAATATGGTTACATAAAGGAGTCTACTCATCAATTAATCCACTTATGTTACCCAAATCTGACCAGAAGTCTTAAGAATAAAACTAAATTACACAGTGACAATGAAGAGGTGACAGACCCCCTCAAATGCCATCAGTAAGAGTAGGCTAACTCTCCTTTCTGCACCCAGGAATTTGAGACTGTTGAATTAAGCAGTTTTGGCATTCAGAAGCTGACCTCCTCCAAGGCCTACTGCCAGCAACCCATCCACACAAGTCTTGGAGCTGAATACAAACCCTTTCTCTAGAAAGTGTAAAGCTTAACACCAATGTAGTATAATATAATATAATAACTTAAGAAGCAGCAGCAAAGCCCTATACAGATTTAGCTGGTGTTCACTGCAATCTCTGGGGCACATCTGTAGATATTAAAACAGCCCTTCCAAATGTACTGCCTGTTACATAATTCCACTATGATTATTATTACTAATAACACTTTCTTACATAAACTACTGTATTCAGATCTCATTTGCCTTAGGAAAGTATCTGATACATATACATACTGATATCGGATCCTGCCAGAAGCAGCAAAGTGAATAGCAGTGAAAAACAACAGTACCTATATCCCAGTGTTTCGCTTTGATGGATCATATGAAGAATGTAGGATTCCTTGCTTGTTCCTGTCAGGCCAGGCAATAACAGGACAGTGGGTCTTGTGCTGGCATCCGGATAATATGAGCTGTCATTATTATCAAACCAATCCAACGAAATCTGTCCTCCATCTGCTGTTTTAATGAGCTCACTGAAAGGTACATTTTAAGATGACACTGATTAGATTGAAAAATACATACATGCTATTAAGAGTGCTTGCAGTTTACAAATTAAGGGGTATGAATTCTGCATTTTTCATTACGTTTTAATACTCCAAGTGCCACCTGACTAGGTATGTCTGCATTCAGAAAGAGTTACACCTACAGCTGACGAGAGTTAGAACAGTCAATTTGCCGAGTAATTCCTGTTCAGTAAATGAAGATATGGCCTTTCATAAATTGCTGCTGATGTACTGGAAGCTTATAACTAATGTGATTTTCGGCACTGCCTTGAGTTTTATACAGGCATTTTTGTGTACTACAGATTTCCTTTGAATCATCTAAGAATCTTTTGATAGCACACTGGGTAATGTGATAAACATTTATCACATTTTTTTTGCTCTTCATCCAAAGAAGTAGAATGTATAATGGATTGTTATGTTTTAAACATGTAGAACACAGACACACACCACTGCATCTTTCATCCTGTATCACTACAAAGTGTGCTAGAATGCACTCTTATAGCATACATCTTCATAATGCAACAAATATTGTAATATCTTAGGAAGATATGCATGCATTAAACAACGACAAAAAAGTTTTGTTCTTTTTTTTAGAAACATACAAATCTTCCCACTTCCTGGAAATTTGAACAGTTAAAGTGCTACTTCACTTTCTTAATTTAGAAAAGTAGTTATCCAAATGGAAAAGAGATAGCCAAACTTGTAGATAAAAGCTAATATATTCATATTTGAATGGTTGGAGGGAGTTGGTGTAGAAACTGCTGAAATGTAAGCCTACCTGGCATTTGATTTTTCTTTTGAAATTTTTGGTAGTGACTACTGCAGATTTTAAAGGTGACCAGCCTTGTCAGACTCATTAGCTCAGCTTTGCCCTTTTTCAGTAATGGGAAGTAGATGCACTGCTAGTGAGTACTGCCAACACAATGTAAAATGGTGCAAAATAAGCACTGCTCCACAGAACTATGTTTCTTTTCTCAAAACCCTTGAAATAAAAGTGTACAAGAAGGATTAGAAGAAGTGGACATGGCCATACCACTGAAATGTTTCCTAGTTACTAAAACTAAGGGAAGCTGCTAAATGCTAAATCTATTCTACCGTGCAAGCAGAGCTGAAACAACTTGTGTTGCATCCAGGTTCCGGCACATAAAAGTCCTTCTCCTTAGGTCTTGTGCCAAATGCCTCATTTGCCAGACTAAGTCTCATTTCTGTGTGAAAGAGATTGGCTGAGGACAAAAAATAAATATAAGGGATTTTTTTTCCCTCTTAGAATGAGGGAAATGTTGCCTCTTTAGGCATGCCTCTTAGGCATGAAGGAACACAACAAAAATTCCACAGGTAAAAGTTACTCTGAAAATCCCAGAAGTTCTGTATATTCAAAACAAGGCTGAATGTGGCTGTGCTATGGTTAGGGTACAATATGTTGTACCTTAATGGACAGATACAGTGACTGCATGACCTTTGCAAAATTCTGGCATTCGAACAGCAGAATATTTGATAAGCCAAGTAACTGTGCTGCCATTCAGAGGGGTCTCTACAGGCTGCAGAAATGGGTTGACAGGAACTTCACAAAGTTCAGTGAGGGGAAGTGCAAAGTGCTGGGCCTGGGAAGGAACAACCAGGAGAGGCTGCCCATCTGGAAAGCATCTTGGCAGAAAAGCACCCGAGGGTGCTCCTGGTGGACACCATGTTGAACACGAGCCAGTAACGCGCCCTTGCAGGAAAGAGGGCCAAAAGTCTGGCGACTGTGGAGGCTTAGGAGTACTACAGCCAGCAGATTGAGGGAGATGATCCTGCCCCACTATGGAGCACTGGTGAGGCCATACCTGGAGTACTGAGTCCAGCTCTGGGCTCCCCAGTCCAATGCAGACATGAACATACTGGAGGTAATCCAGCAAAGGACCACAAAGAAGACCAACAAACTGGAGCCTATCTCCTGTGAGAAAAGGCTGGGACAACTGGGACTGCTCAGCATGAAGAAAAGGCTCAGGGGGAACTTAGCAATGTGTTTACATACCTGAAGGGAGGGTGCAAAGAGGATGGAGCCAGGCTCGTTTCAGTGTTGCCCATTGACAAAACAAGAGGCAATGTGCCCACCCTGAAGCATGGGAGATTCCCTCTGAATATCAGGAAACAAATTTTCAATGTGAGAGTGCGCCACCAAGCACTGGCACAATTTGCCCAGGGGTATTGTGCAGTCACGTTCCTTACAGAAATCCAAAAGCTATTTTGACATGATCTGGGGCAACTGGCTCTGGGTGACCCTGCTTGAGCAGGGCAGTTGGACTAGGTGAACTTCAGAGGTCTTTTAAGACCTCATCCACTGTGTAATCCTGTGAACATATAACCACATCAGTTCCTATACTGTCACCCATATTTCAGTGCTACAAAACTCTGAGCTAAAATAAGACCATTTGGGAACACGGACCTTTCAAACCTACTTCACATTAAATCCATGATAAAGGTAGTTCCAAGTCTATGACAAAGTTGTAAAGGTGGGCATAAAGCAAAAAAGCTAGGCACAAACTTGAGCAATGAGAGTGGGTGTGACACAGAGCAAGAGAACAGTTGCATATCAAATCAATCACTTTCCAGAATAAAGGCACTTACTTCCTGTACTGTACTTGGGGTCTAGATGTGATAAAGGGGCGCAGGAGTGTCTGTACCCGACCCTCCCAGCACCAAATCGTGGGATAGTAAGTTTCTGTCACAACAGGGCAATATTCCTCAAGAAAGCGGCAGAAACGGTCATTGCTTGCCACCAGCTGGGGTTTCTAGGAAAAGAGACTGCAGTCAGACATGGGCATTCTTCTAAAACAAATTAAAAACCAAATAAATAAAGAAATAAAGCTTATTTAAATCCTCTCTCAGTGAACTAATTTATTTCATATAGTGATTTGCAATGCTCTTACCTTTAATGTTACAGCGAGAAGTAAATGAAAACCAAACAAAATGCCAAAATGTCCAAGTGAAAAGTGAAACCCATTAAACATAATGGATTCCTTATGTATTTCTAATAACATACTGATCTATCTCTAATTTTACCAGCATTGTATCTTCACTGACAAATTAAAATCACACTGTTTCTTAGTAAACAAGAAAGATTTTACCAAGTCTGTTTTCTTGGACCACACAAAAATGGCATTTAATTAATGCATGCACTTTGAAAGTAGTACCTTTTTTAACCTGGTAGGACACGTCTCCTCCCATCTCATTCTACAGTACACAAGTGCACCTGTTCCTCCTCTCTAACAATGCTCTGCATGCAGACAATTTGCTTAGAGTTTCCATTTGTTTACCAATTAACATGGAAAAGTCCCTGTATTCCAAACATCTCAGGTTTTACCAACCATATTTCTTATACCCCTCTGTTTCAATGACTCCCCAGCATGCAAGCATTAATAGGACAATAACACATGCTTTGAGGAAAACCATTCCACATAAACAGCTGTAATAGCACATCATCCCTTCGTTTTTCTCCTCTGACCAAAATCAAGTACTCTCTTCTCTATGAAGAGGAAGATTATGTTCCCAGCGGTTCTCTGAAGGACTGTGGCAACACTCAGGTCCTCGACGGTCAAAACCCTTTTGATATGCGTATTTTCAATTGATTACGCATTCAACGAGGCGCTCTTACCAGGGGGCCACTTCAGATCTCGTCAGGCTCACTGTATCCAAGTAATCTGCGATTGCCTAATTCATCTGTAGAATTGCTGCTGATGAGGAGATGCCCAAGAGTGCTCCAGCCCCCAAAACGCTGCCATGGTACCCCCAGAGGTACTTAGGATGGTACCGACGGGGACACAAGGGCAGCAAAACTACTTTATCACTTGCCCCGCTACTGAACCAAGTAGGTCGGGTTTGTGTGGTGGAGGGCAGTCTCCTAACCTCCCTCTCCAAACCATGGCACCCGGCCAAGCTCTCAAACTGGTACAACTGCATTTTGGGGACTGCCGAAACCGGAGCCCCTTCCCCTCCCAGACCGAGCAGGACCAGGGGAGCCCTCCCTCACCGCAGGCCGGCGGCCTCCGGGGGTCACCGGCGGCCCCTGCGGAAGACGCAGCCCCGGCGGCCCGGGAGGCTGCGCTGCCGGGCCCGTGTGGGGTTCGAGCGGGGTTTCGGCCGGCCGGGAGCCCGGCGCGGCACCTCCAGGGGACGGACGAGGGATTTGAGGACAAGGCGGCCGCAGAGCCCTGCCCCCCCACCAGCCATTTCAGGTGCGATCCCCTCGCCTAGGGGCGGGGGTCGCGGTGACCTTCGGGACTGTCCCCATCGGCGGGACACCTGCGGAGCCCGCCCGCCCCGCCGCCCTCCCGCTCACCTTGGCGATGCTGTTGAGGTAGTAGCAGGCGTAGGCGACACCGAAACCCAGCACCAGGGACAAGCCCACGCCGGAGCCGAAGAACCCCACGCGGACTTGGCTCTCCAGGTAGAGGGAGAGCTCCCTGGTCAGCACCTGCCAGTCCATCGCACACGGGGGACGGCACGGCAAGACACCACACCCCGGCTGCCGCGGGCGAGCCCACCCCGGCGCCGAGGGAGGAGGAGGAGGAGGAAAGGGAGAAGGAGGAGCTGGCGCCCGCCTCCCGCCGCCGCTGCCCGCGGCCCGCTCCGCGCTGCAGCGCCGCCCCGGGACCGCCCCGCCGCGGCCACTCGGGCCTGGGGCCGGCTTGGAGCGGCCGGGGCCGGGCTGGGTCGCAGGCTGCCCCGCAGGGGACGCAGTCCTGAGTCCGGCTTCTCCGCGGCAGTGCTGCCGGCATCGGCCGCCCCACGGCAGGTGACATCTCGGTGCTCCTTCGGTGTCACCTTGCCCCGTCGCTTTGCCGGGAGGGCAGAGAGGGCGTGTGGGGTTGAGATAGGAAAGGGACCCGTCCAAAACCGTAAGGAGCAGCTGATGCAGGCGTGTGGAAACTCAGTCACTGCCGGGCAGGGAAGAGGGAGCACGGGCTTCCAAATGCAGCAGTGGTTAATCAGCAATCTCTAAATGCTTTATGTGAGACAGAAGTGTGCTACTGCTCTTCCACTTATCACTGCTGTTACAAGGCATTAGTGAAGACCAGAGAGGAACAGAGGTATCTCCAATTCCCAAGAGAATTTCAGCCAGCTCCCTTTTCAGCTGTATGGATTATTGCTTGGAGGCCCTCGTGTTTGCTAACTCAGATGCTCCCCCCTTCAGCTTCATAAAAAGACGTGCAGTATCTGCGTCTTTTCCTTGGCAAAATCCTAGGAGCATACGAAGATCCTGGATCTGAGCATCTGTTATTTGAGATGCATCCATGCACCACAGTACTTTCCCTCTCCTTATTTTATGGCCCAGCTCCATGAACTGCTGAGAGAAGACAGACGTTGCTCCGTGAGACTCTTCACTTCTTACCTTATCTGTGTTTTCTTGCTATATCCATATTTCAAAATTTACAAAATTTAAAAAAAAAAAAAAAGAAAAGAAAAAATGTAACTGCAGAAAAGGAGATGTGGCCTTTTTCATTTGCTCCTCCTAATTAAGACAGAGCTTACTAGAGAGATTCTGCTTTGACATAAAGCATCTCAGTCCAAAATGTTCTTGTTCACCATGGAAAGACTAATAAGAGTGTACTGCAGAGATCTGAAGAAATTTTAAAGTACCTATTCTTCCTATACAGTCACTGTCCAAAGTTGAAATGAGTATGGGAATTAGTAAATGGAGGCAGGGATGGTCTGGAGTTTGTTTGTTTTTGTTTGTTTTTTTTCCCCAGAGCTGTTACAGAAACAGGAATTGAATGGGTGGAATCCTACTGTCATCAATGCTGCACTTCCTCTGCTGATGGAGAATAACCATACCCAGGTTTTGGTCCTGACTTGCTGGGAATGTATGCTGTACACCCCAGATAAAAGGATTTATCATGAAGGACACTCCAGTGGGAGAGCTGGAGTAGATAGCTCAGTTTGAGAACATGTAGGCTTCATCTGCAGTGTGAACTTAGGAATCTTCAGAGACAATAATTTGGCTGAACTGACAACTAGATTTTAGGATGCAGAGGAACCTGCTACATCTTGCTTGCAGCAAACTCTTCCGTATCTGAGTCCTATCCTCATTAAGCTGAGGAATCCTTGAGTCACCCAAAATCTAGACAAAAGGAAAATCCCAAATGTCTGAGAAAGAAGAGCCTGTGTCCTTGGGTCTACAAGGTTTCTAAATGCATATCCACTCATTTGACTGAAAAGTGGAAGGTGTGTCTGTTGATGGTTAGAGAAGGCCTTTGAGTCATACAAATCCAGTAGTTTAATGACTTAATCAACAATCAAGAGAGATTGAATGCATAAAAAAACATCCAGATACAAAGGTTTATCTGGTCTTGGACTTCCACCTACCCTGAGCTGGTTACTTATGGAAATATCAACAAGGTCAGGCACATGTGACATGCTGCTAGCAAACTGAAACAAATGACATGTACTGAGAAGGGCTGAGGGGTTTGGGTTTTTTACTGTGTAAACATGTTGCTACATTGACAACAGCAATAATGTCAATAACTTCCTTCTGCTTCAAGCAATCCCCATGAGATCCTCCAGTTCTGGTGTTGGGTTAAGTCCTTAAGAGGTTGTCCTTTGGCCTACAATGCATTTTGCAGAGCTGATAAAGAAAAGGCTGTATTGTGCTCATACTACAACTACTTCCAAGTGATTGAGTCGTTGCAAATTATGCATGTGTGAAAAAATGAAGTGGTCACTATGGTGTTTTGAACACTTTGTGCATTTTTTTTTTTCAGAGAAGGAGAGTCCACATTCCCAGAGAGTGTTCCTGTTTGCAATATGTTCTATTCTCTCCAAGTGCTTCATAAAATGATTGCCTCAACCCACTACTAATGGATTATAGATTAAGCAGAAACGAAAGGGCACAGGACTGTTCTTTCATACTGTCTCCCAATTTAACTTGCTTAAGCAATAGGTAATAATTGACAGAAGCAATTGAAGAGTCACAGTCTGATTTGCGTTTATCACTGGAAGTCTGCACTATGTTTATGTTATCTTTTGTTTAGGGAGGTGGTTCTATGATCATCTGGGGTCTGGGACAGAATCATTATGTTCTTACTGACATTCCAATGGACAGTTGCAAGTTGGCCCCACTGCAGTTCTCTGGAATGGATTTCAGTGCAGTACCTCTGAGGAGGGGCAAAGTGACTTTTAACCTCAGAGCTCTAAATTCAAGGTTCTGTTTGATTATATTATTTTAATGTTTATTTAACTTTAGTATTCATCTAACAAAATGGGGAAAATATCTTTGTGTCAGCATATACTATCTTGGGATACTTAAAAAGTGCGAAGTCCATGCATAAAACATCTGAAAAGTTTTCCTTTAAGGAAAAGGCATCCAGTGTTGGTGATATCTATTGTCAGCAAGGGAATGGGAGAAAAAAAGTGCATTTGAAAAATTCAATTCAGCATTTCTCAAGACTTCCTTATGCATATTATTTATTTGTCTTCCCTTAAAATATGAATGAAGTCAGTGAAAATGCTCTGTGTTGGAGGCTCTTCAAATTTCAGGTGGAAAAAGCCAGGCTGTGTTTGTACTCTCGGTGCTCATGAAAAAATCAATAATTGTGGCATTAGGAAGGGCTGCTTCTCTTGTCCCTTTCTTAAGCTTTGCTACTCTTACTATTATTTTCACGTACATATTTTTCTTCCATGGTTCTTCTCTTCACTCCATCAAGGAGTATTTCTCAGCCCTTTATGGTGGTAAAATTGAAAGGAACAAAGGATTCAAAAAGAACTTATTTGGGACATGTTGGTGGATGAGAAACTCATCTTGACCTGGAAATTGCTTGCAGCCCAGAAGGCCAACAGCATCCTGGACAGTGTCAAAAGGAGCGTAGCCAGCAGGGAAGGGCGGTGATTCTCCCCCTCTAATCTTTCCTTGTGAGAACCCGTCTGGAGAGTTGCATCCAGCTCTGGAGTCCTCAGCACAGGAAAGATGTGGACCTGTTGGAGGGCCACAAAAATTATCAGAGGCATGGAGGACCTTTGAAGACAGACTGAGAGAACAGGAGTTGTTCATCCTGCAGAAGAGAAGGCCCTGGGGACACCCAAAGCAGCCTTTGAGTACATAATGGAGGGCTACAAGAGAGTTGGAGAGGGACTTTTAACGAGGGCTTGTAGTGGTAGGACAAGGGGGAATGGCCTTAAACTGGATGAGGCTAGATTCAGAGATTTCAGAGAAGTTGTGGATGTGCTGTCTCTGGAGGCCAGGGTGGGTGAGGCTTTGAGCAACCTGGTCTAGTGGAAGGTGTCCCAGCCTATGACAGGGTGGTTGGAACTCGATGATATTTACGGTCCCTTCCAACCCAGACCATTCTATGATTCTATGATAATTTATCTTCTTCCCTTAACTATGTTTCCTTCAATTAAATGTATTTCAATTCATCAGGCATAGCAGGTATTGTTTTACTCTCTGTTTGGGTGACTGAAGATCCCTTCAACAGCAGCTGCAACAGGAAGACTGCTCAATATTTGTCTCCCATGGGATGACTTGCAGGATCTGATTTGCATGAAATCAGCTCCCTGCCTTTGACTACAGCTGGCAAACTGCTAAATACAAAATCATGGTTAATAGAGGACCGTGGAAAGTGAGCAACTATATTGAGGACATTTGTCTTATCATTTTTTTTCATTAAAAATATTAACAGAAGCTGCTACAGAACTTAGAGAATTTTTGAAAGAGCACAGTAGAACTGGATGTTGAATCCACATTAAATTTCCTGTCTTCAAGGAAGATTTATTGCAGTAAAGCATTCTCAGTTTTATTTACCTGTTTGCATTCCTTCATAATCACTTCAAATAAGTGATTATCACAAAAGGATAAATAGTTGTATTTCACACAAAAGACCAAAATATCTTAGAATGTTTTATAATCATGTAACACCTCCCTCCAAAATGAAATAACTTCTGTATACCTTTGGTAAACTCTTTTTCTATGTACATCAGCACTATGGCGCCAGCTGAATTCAGTGGAGTCAGAAATACGCTCAGTGAATCTTCTTCCTTTAGGCAATTTCTTAGATTTTCCTTAGCATGTTAAGAGTGAAGATTATTTATGAGAATTGTATACAATGTATAAAAGTATTTTTGGTACTGAAGTCATCTTTCAGGCATTACTTCATGCATATTGAATGCCTTTGTAGTACAAGACAAATGTGTACTTGACACAGGATACTGTATGCACATGACTGGCCCCATTGATTGCAACAAAAATTATCATGCACATAAAGTAGGAACATTCTTAAAATATCTTGATGACTTGTGGAGATGGTTTATTTTCCTATCAGTCTAAAAATATGACCTAGCTGGTTCTGATTACATCTTAGAATTTCAAGTAAGTACTTTCTTTACAATCTTTGCAATCAGGAAATGTAATACTAGGAAGAAATTAATCCCTCCTTGCAATGCATCACCTAATTTAAAATCACCTATAAATTAAACAACAATATTTGGCTAAACCCTTGGAAATATCAGGTAAGTATACGTTTTTGAATCATCTAAGGTGTGCTAAAGTAGAAAAATTTGTATAGATGTGCAAACATCAGTGCATGGTATTGTAGTGTGTATGCCCTAGACTGCTACATAATTTTTAGTTATTTTCTTTTATTTTTTTGAATATGTAAAACTTCAGGATTAACTTTGCAGGTTTTTTGTTTTCTCTCCACTCAAAAGAGTTCAGCACAGTAAAACTTAAAACCTTAACCAAGAAAGAAGATTCCAGGATGCTCATTATTATTATTATTATTATCCTAAAACACTTTTTTCAACATGTTGAGGTTTTGAGCTACATACAAAAAAACCCAAAAAACAACAACAACAACAAAAACCACCCCAAAACCCCATTCTTTTTTAGCAGATCTCCATAGGACTGCTTCTGTTTCACAGCAGGAAAATGAAATCATGTCTTTTTATTCTGTTCTCTGCTAAGCTGTTTTTCTTTTCTAGAAAAGGAGATAAAACTCCTTAGAAAAAAATTCCAGTGTCATAAGCATTGTGGGTTAAAACATCTGTTCTAATTAACAGTTTCATAGAAGATGCCACTAGCATAGTGAAACCAAACCCACCAAAGCAATTTGCTCTGGTGCACGATGACTTGCTCGCTATCTGACATTAAAAATATTCTCATCTGCAGAAACTAGGGAAAAAAGCAATGCCAATTATTCATGACATTTCTGAAAATTAAGGAAGAAAATTGGATTGTGCCGGGGTAATGAATCTGGTAAATTAAGCGGAGGAAATAGAGTGCGACAAGTGAAGAGGACGGGTGAGTTTTAGCATTAGTGAGAGATGGTTCCCGGCCACGCGATGGCAGCAGAGGCTGCAGAATTAGGATTGTTTTTAACACGAAACCACGGATAAACAGGCTATGCCCTGCAGTTCCTAACTGGTACTTCGGGTTCCAGAAAATATACATTATGTACATTTTCATTTAAAGAAGTGGCATGTTTATCAGACCAGAAGTTTCTGTGGAGTGGGGTTACATACTTTTCATTAAAAAAAAAAATACATTTGGGGCTATTTTCTTTCCAGTAAGACAGTATTTTTTATTTCATTTGCCAATACTTCTGTCTGTCTTCCTCAGTTACTTGGGTTAGTTACAAAGAGAAGAATAGATAATTTCAATAACAGCAAGACAGTTGCTTCCTTTTTCCTCATTTTTTTTCCTAGTACTTTTGTCCACAGGAAAGAACTGTGGTATAAAACCCCTTTTGGACAAAACCAGAAAATTAAAATCTAGAATGCTTTCAGTTTTCAGGAGGAGGACTAAAAAACCATGCTTGTTCTAAAATAGAGTCTTGAACTAAGGAAGCAGAATTTTTTTACTCAGATCAGTATAAATTAATAAGCTCTACCTCTGTAATTTAAAAAGAAAACTGCAATCTGCTTATTGTATCCAAACTAGATGTTCTTCCTCAACTCATAGGCAGCTATTTATATATATATATCCTTCATATGACAATTTCTAAGAACTCGGGGTTTGTGCAAGATAGAAAACAAAACCTTGCAACTCTACAAGTTAAAAATTATCTTTCCAAGAAGTTGAGATTTTTTTTTCTTCTGAAATGTATAGCATCAAGACTTTCCTATAGAAATCTTTCCTGCAAAAGGCACAGTCCCCTTTCTGTGTTCCAGATAGCACAGTTCCCTTTCTGTGATCTGTTTCCATTATGTGTTCCAGATACTACACTGCAAGTTCAGCTTTAATCAAACAAGAGAGTCCAGAAAAACCTCCATCAAAGCCTCTCTTCAATCCAGGCAAATACTTATATTAGAATTTCCTGATGGAGCATGACATTTTGCAGATCTGAAAGGCAGCCAGGCAGAGTTTGGACAAGCAGCTTTCTCTATGGCTTTGATGGGCAGGAGCATGGGCTGGATATTCTCCAAAGTCCTATTTCCTTTGAGTCTACGAGAGTTGTCTTGAGATTTGCCCTACCCTTCAGAAGGGTGGCTGCTGCTCTTACAGAAAGTCACTCTTACAAAAGTGTTTGCTTTCCAGCAAAACCGAGGAGGCTACAGGCTATGCACAGCACTGAATTCTGCACAAACCAGAGGTCTTCTCTCCTGGCCCCTTGCTGGATTGCTCCAATATGGCAAAAAGTGGTGGGGAAGACTATAATTACCAGCTGGGGAATTGACTCAGCAATATATGTAATTTTGGGTAGCCAGAAGAGAACTTGTTCACTGGCTCATTTTGTGCATCCAAACTCCTGCACTGGGTGAATATGAATGAGTCTTTGCAATTAGAGAGAGTTTGCCTAAAGCACTGTGGATTCCCTTCCTCCAGCCTGTGATTCAACTGCTCTGTCACGACTACCTGAGGTGTTCAAAGCAAGCACTGCCTCACAGGGCCAGCAACACTGTAAATAAACTTTTTGCAGATGAGCCCTGCTTGCTCCTGATGCAACAGCTTAAGGCATTACTGCTCTGCCAGTCTAAATAGTGAAAAAAACCCCGTAGTCCCATTCTTCTACTGGTCCTAGGTTTGAGGGGGGTTATAAGTATAATTTTTAGATTGTAGACCTGAAAAGCAAAGAAATAAATTATCTGGCAACTCTAGTACTGAGGGTTTAGATGGCATTGTCCCCCACAATCTGAGGACTGATAGAATAAATTACCTGCAGTGTGAGCACATGGATTCACAAGGGACAGTCCTGTTAACCAATTTGATTATGATGCAGTCACACATCTATTGGCTGAAGGGAAGACAGTGAGTGCAGTTTTTCTGGATTTAATAAAGCTTTTGATATTGTCCCTCACATCATCCTTTTGGACATCCAAACATGGGATGAGTTGGTTCACAATGCACTGGGTGAAGAACTGGCTGAAGGCAGGGCTCATGTGGTTGAGGTGAATGAGGTCACATCTGGCTGGTTACTGGTCATCAGCAGTGCTCCTCAGGGCTCAATCCTCTCTTCTCTTCTCTTCTCTTCTCTTCTCTTCTCTTCTCTTCTCTTCTCTTCTCTTCTCTTCTCTTCTCTTCTCTTCTCCTCTTTCTCTTCCCTTCTCCCTTCTCTTCTTTCCTGTAAAATGGCTGTTCTGTGCAATTAGGGGCAAATGCAAATTTAGGTGATATGAGCAGCTCTCAGCATACTTCAGGAGAAGAAAACAGTCCTGTTGAGGGACGAGAAACTTGCTAGAGACAACTGCAACTCCGTGTGCACTTATTCTGCACAACCAGCCAGCCAAGGAGCTAACTCCTTCCACCTCGCAAAAGGCCTTAAGCAAACAGAGGTTTTTTCATCTAAAAATGAATATGAGTTCTTTCCTTAAGGTGTTACTGTGGCTATTTTCCAAATTTCTAAAGAAAATGCTGACACATATCTGAAAATGTGGTGTCTGTCACTTTTCTTGTCACAATATGTAAATAGGATCCAACTTCCTATGGAATCTCTATCTTGTTTATACTTTTGCTTGTTTTATTTCTTATCTTAGTTCAACTTTTTTTTGAAACTCAAAGCTCTCTTATTACTCTTGCTAACATTCTGGTTCTTTTATCTACACCCTTCTGTGAGCCTCCAATAGTCTTCCAGTCCTTACTCAGAATTTCTTATTATTCTAGCACTAATGCTGTTTTACATTCTTGTGGCTGATACCAGAAAAATATCAAGATAGGACCACTAACTGTCCAACTTAACTTGAAAATCTTTCCCCAAAGCTATATCCTTTTTCTATGCCCTGATGTCACTTTTTAAATCTCCATCTGAAAACATGTGTTTACTTATTTTGAAGGTTAATTCAAATAAAATATTTAAGAGCTAAATATCTTTTTTTCTTTACTAGTTGGTTAAACAGGTGCACAGAATATGGAATATAAAGTATGATTCAAAGAGATAATACAATAAAATATTTGGGATTCTGGAAAACTGAGTCATGTAGCCAATGACAATTTTGCACTTTCCACAACTTTGTGGCCATATAGGAGTAGAAATGACAGGAGGTTAGAGTGCAGAAATCAGTCAGGTACTCATTGGCAAGTGAATGCATCAGACCAGTCTATCCAACCTTTATTTTCTATCACTCAAATAAAGTAGTACATGGCTTTGTATTTTGAGCTGGCAAAGAAATCCCTGTCAGCTGTTGAGGGAACAGTCTCATTCAGTCCAATAGATGCTGGGTTCCATGTGTGTGTTCCATGTTCTTGTTTGTCTAAGACACCTCTGAAATGATCCAGGCATCTTTAGATATTCTTTTTTTTTTTATTGCAAGTTTTTGCAAGTAAATCATCTGATAGAAAAAGCAGGTGAGTAGAAGGAGAGGCAGGGGTTATTGTAATAGACAGAGCATGAGTTGTCAGAAGGATTATTGGGAGAGAAAAAGCTCCAGGATAATATCTACCCACATGCATTGCTGCTGAACTGCAGCAGCAGATTCTCTTTAGGTCTGTAATTTAGGATATAGCTTTTGTGGAAAAATTAATGTAAGGAATGAACTTCTCAGATTCTCTCCAGGAGAACTAATTCTGATCTCAGACTTTATTAGTTATTTCTGGTATACCTTTCCTGATTATAAAAAGCCTTTTTTATCTAACTGTACCAGAGAGTAATAGAAAAACATACTCTGGGTTATCCTCTAGGCATGTGTGAACCTTGTACTTGTCCATAACTATCAATTCACGAAAAAGTAGAATGAGGGAGATGGGCAAATTATTCTCACAAGAGCCCAGCTAGATCCTTTGACATACCAAGAAACCTCCAGAATTTCTGAGAAACTCTGCCATGTACCAATGTAATAAGCTAGTACAAGCTATGGATAGCTTCTGCACAGGGAGAAGCATCTGCCATAAACCCCACACTGCCTGGCAACTGCATGGTATCTGTTGGGCTTTTAAGGTTTTCTCTGCAGGAGCAGAAATCGGACACTGCTTGGGATTGCCCATTGTCTGGACACAACATCATGTTTGAGGTAACGTTCTTTAGCCTTAGCAGGGGTTAAGAAGGAATAAATTATGTGAGGAATGTGGTGGCCTGGTGGTTACATGTTCATGTTATTCTGCTGTGTTATACCTTTTGTAAAAAACTACACAAAAGAAGTCAGGAGATGACCTCATAGACTCTTCTAGCTGTATTAATAACCACAAAGGTGGAAGAAAGCACAGAAACAGTAAAAATACCCAGAACATAAGGTAGCTGGGCTGCCTTTTTTCAGCCATATCCCTGTTGACTAAGAAATAGTTTTCTTTTGTCTGTTTCAGACTTGTCTGTCCTTTAGGATAGATGCTTTAAAAAAGGTATAATAAAAAAAAAAAAAGAAGAGACAAAAGCAATGGAGGACCATTTTTGAAGTGAAGAATCACATTCTATAAAAGATTAGCAAGTTTGTGTGGAATTGAAGGAAACCCATAAGCATCATGAGAGTGCTAATGAAGAGGGTGCTTTATGAAGAATTGCATTGCAGGTATAGGCTCAAAGTTTGAGCAGGTCATCCCCTGTGAAGGATCCTCTGAGGTGGGAAGGGTAGATGGAGGTACTGATTCCTCCCTCTGGCAGACTGGAGCACCTGAACACCAGCTTAAAATGCTCCTGGGTACAAAAGTATGGCCCCACCGACCTCACCTCGCTAGTACACAAGCATCACATCCACAGTTTGAAAAGAAAAATGGGATGTGAGGTCACAAAAGTAAATAAAAAAATGAGAAAAAACAGCACACAGGTTTAGAATCATGGAATTGTAGACTCATAAAATGCCCCATTTGGGGCATTGGAAGTGTTCAAGGTTGCATTGGATGAGGATTTGAACAACCGGGTCTATTGGAAGATGTCCCTGCACATGGCAGGGGGGTTGGAACCAGATGATCATCAAAGAGCTTTCCAACCCAAACCATTCAATAATTCTATGGTTTACCTAAGGTAGATCGCTCATGACTTAGTTGCTACAATTGAATTGATAATGCCTCTGCCACTGAAGCACAGGCGATAGAGCACCCTGTGGATGGACAAGGAGACGGGCGGGTCGGCCACCGCATCATCACCTCAGGGCCGGGCGGGGCGGCGCCACAGCCCTCGGCGGCAGGACGCCGCGATTCCAGAAGGAATAGCCGGCCTGGGGACCCGGAGAAGCCTCAGGCAGCCCTCCCGGCAGGGACGACCAGCCCCGGTTCGCTCCTCCGCTCCCGGCCCTTCCCGCGGGCACCGCCCCGGGGCCGGGCCGGGCCGGGCGCGCATGCGCGCCGCGGCGGGGCGGGGGCGGCCCCGCCGGTCTCCCTGGAACCGGCGCCGTCGCGGCCGCAGGTCCCGGATGTAGCGGCGGGAGCGGGGCCGGCGGTGGGCGCCGCTGGGGCCGGGGAATGGGCGCGTAGGGAACGACTTAGGAAGGAGGGGTGCGAGCGAGCGAGCGAGCAAGCAAGCAAGCAAGCAAGCAAAGAGAAGAGCCGGACGGAGATTCCCGCCCGGCGCCCGAGGTAGCCGCCCCCATCGGGGTCCCCCTCCGCCGCCTGCGGGCTGCGCGCCCGCTCCATCCGCCCCAGGGCTCCGCCGCCGGGATGAGCAGCTCGCGGAACAACCGGGTGATGGTGGAAGGAGTCGGGGCCCGGGTGGTCCGCGGCCCGGACTGGAAGTGGGGGAAGCAGGATGGCGGCGAGGGCCATGTGGGCACCGTGCGCAGCTTCGAGAGCCCCGAGGAGGTGGTCGTGGTGTGGGACAACGGCACCGCCGCCAACTACCGCTGCTCCGGGGCCTACGACCTCCGCATCCTCGACAGCGCGCCCACCGGTGAGCGGGGAGGGAATGGAGGCACCTCCGCCTCCACGGCGCTGGGTCCGGGGGCAGCACCCCGGGGTGCGGGGGGTCCCGTCCCGGGGAGCGGATTGCGCCCTTCCTCCCCCTTTTAGAGGTGCGCCTTTGCCTTGGGTTTGGGCGGGGGGAATCAGGCACCCTCCCCCTCCCCGCGCGTGGGTGTCTGTCTGTGCGGTCCGTGTGTCTGTGTGTGTACACGCAAACTTGGGACAAATCTGCAGCGCGGGGCCGCGGGGACAGAAGTTGTCCCGGGACTGCTGAATTGGGGTAGACAAAGCAGAAGTGGTCTGCCACAGACAGCAGGCTCCTGTTGTGCTGGGGAAGAGGTGGAGGGAGGGAGCCAGGAGGGTGATACATCAAGGTTTAGGTTTGCTTGCACACCCCGATCCCCACTTCTTTAATTCATATTTCAGAGCGGTTTTGTAAAATACTGGCAGTCATCCTAATATAGGGATAATTGCAGAAGAGATGTGTACTACCTTTTTTCTAAAGGTTACACTAAGGGGTTGAAATACTGTGGTTTTGTGCCTATAATCTGCACATTGCCATTTATCTGTATTGCCAGAGCTGCTCTAAAATAGTAGAGGTACTGGGAGGAAAAGAAGTGCATGAGTTCATTCTTTTCGTTACTTAGCTGCTTGATATTTATGCTTTAAATCCTGTCATTTTGGACAATGGAATTTGATCTGTACTGACATTATGCGGCAGTGTTAGTGTTGCAAACACTGCAGGGAAATGTTCATTTTAGCACCTGTTTTTACAGTGAAAACTTACAAAGGAAAATGTAGATATTGTTAAGTTTCATCAGAAATATCATGAGGTGACTTTTGGGCCGGTCAGGATTGCCTCAGTAATGTGGTGTTTGCACTGATTTGTTGAGGCACTTGAGCTGTACTCTTTTGTAATGTGTCTTTCACTGGAACGTGATGGAGAGACCATCTTTGTGCCAGCTACGTGTAGTGTTACAGCAAGGAAAATTATAGCAGTAGTTGAAGCTAAAAGACTTTTGAGGAGACAGAATCCTGGAATTCATTCTAACTAATTACAAAATACTTTGCTAAGGAAGGAACCCCAAATATTGCATGGTTACCCTTTGAGATGGATTTAATTTTTCAGTGACTGGGTATCTTCCTCTCTGCTGGTGTGATGATGATGGTTTTTTTGAAAATCCTTTTGCAATGGACTTTAAAACAAGAAAGAGGAGTCTTTCAAGTTGTCAGTCCTTGTCTCGGAGGTGTTTATGCTTAGAAACTTTTACCTATGTTTGATGTCCTGTAGAAACCAGTGGGACTTGCTTCTGCTTAGAACTGAAGCATATGCATAAATGTTGCATATGAGCCTCGAATGCTCATTGTTCTAGTCCTGCCTGACATATTTGCAAGCAGATGGTGTCCTCTTAACTGTATCTGGAAGCTTAGACTTAATATTCAGTTTTAAAACTGTCATGTTTTTGTTTCCATTTTTTGCTTTATTACTTTTGATTTTAATTTTTGTTTATACTTTTGTATTAAAATTTTAACTTCTGTTTTAGATAAAACTGTGTATATTGTGTCACACACATTGCTGTTGTCAGGCTTAGCAAAATGGTATTTCTCTTCCTGAGGTTTCTGGCAAGCATCATCTTCATCCTCACGGAACTGTAGTGTGGAAGTACCTAGGGTTGCTTTCTGCTAGAGGGAGTTACTTTTGAGGTCTTTATTCCCTGGAGATAGGAAGAGTAGAATTCTGCAAAGCAGTTGTAACAAAAGAGCAAAGTTAATAGAGTTTAAGGTGCTGTCAGTTTGGACTGGAGTCCTCCGTTTACTGCTGACTCACTTTGTAGTCTTGTCTAAGTCACTCCTTTTCTTCACCTTTTGGTAATGATTTGGTTTTTTCATGGTGGTGACTGTGCATTGTTTAGAGTAAGTGACTCTGACTTTGGATCATAGTTTGATGCTTCTCTAGGGACATTAATGTAAGGGGGAATAGGTAACAGGAATTTCTTGTGTTAGCATTAATGATGATGTTGAGCAAGGAAGTGTTATGAAGCATGGAGTGGCTTTTTGTTTGATGATACTTAGTGGAGTGTGTGTCATGGCTCTTATAGTTTAAAATGAAAAAAAATCTCTGGTTCATGAATTTACAGTCACAATGTAAGTTTATGGGGAAAATAAATAAAAAAGTAAAACAGTAAAACTAAAAATTAATTATTGCTGGGAGTTAATTCTATTATGTATTCAAAACCAGTCTTGATTGTAAGTTCTTAGAAGTGGTGCTTGCAGCCGGAGTTGCTCTTTAAGTTTGAGACCTGTGCAGCCAGGAGCAGTAGTGGTACATCAGGAACTTAGAGTGTTGTAAAAGTCATGTTTGAAGGTCATTCTATTAAAAAAAAAAAAAAAAAAAAAAAAAAAGGCAAGTTGAGTTTGATTCATGTATGTGCATATGTGTATGCCACAACTATGCTTCGCAAACTTAAACTGTTCTTGTCTTTCATTGGTTGTAGGCTATTACCAGCATTGTGACACTATGTTAACATCTTAGAAAACTTTAATAACCTTAGTGCTAAGATACTAGGGTGGTCTTCTTAAAATAAAAACTCATTTTCATGAAGAATGTCTTATAAACTCTTTGCTCCAGATGTAATCATCGGGGTTATGAGGAACTTGTGATATGAAGTTTGGGTTGTTTTGGATATGTCTACCAGGCCTGCTGTAT
Organism: Onychostruthus taczanowskii; assembly: GCF_017590055.1. Classification (NCBI taxonomy): domain Eukaryota; kingdom Metazoa; phylum Chordata; class Aves; order Passeriformes; family Passeridae; genus Onychostruthus; species Onychostruthus taczanowskii. The sequence continues at coordinate 10,112,168 of NW_024498795.1, forward strand.
TAGCTGCCCTTTGGTGTGGTCATATTTACATTGCCCACATTGCTTTAAGTGAGACAGAGCATTTGAGAGGGATTGGTAAACCAAGGATTTGAAAAGAATCAAAATTTCACATGGAAGTAAAACTTCAGGTAGGTCTTGCGTAGCTGGCTCCTCAGTGGAGAAAGTGGTCAGATGTGATGCATCAGTAGTGCAGTGTGGTTGCTCAATTACTTGCAGATAAATCCTGGTTTTTTTTCTGTGAAGTACACTTTTGTCAGGATCTGTGAGTCTTGAGTGTCCCTCTTTTTTGATAGTGTTCTGGAAAAGAAACAGGAGTCATTTTCTGAGTTGCTGAAGAGAAGCAAGAAAGTTATAAATCCAAGCTTTTTATTTAGAAAGGAAGGCAGCCTTTTACCTGAGCTAAAGGCCAGACAAGTAGCACGTTTGTAGAGAGCACATCTGGCTATGTTCACATAATAGCCATGAGCAGTACAGAAACTTTTTCTGTTTATTCTCTTTCTGAAGATTTGCTTTCTATAGAGCAGAATTCATTTGTCATTCATTTCCTTTTTTATACAGTTGGTTCAAAGTAACAATATCATTTTCCTGCTGAAAGAATTTACCAAATTGTGTTTGAATAAGGGGAGGTGGCGGAGGGGCTGGAGTCAGGAAATGGAAATCTTGATACAGAATTCTCCCCCAGCTGGAGTGTGCATCAGTGCAGTGTGGAAAGCATAATTCTGTGCTGTATTCTGGTAATGCTGAAAATCTGGGTGTTACCTGCGGAAGATGAGTGGCTTTCTGTATTGTATTAATAGGTTTTTGTACCTGAAAAGGGGCATAATTGATCATGAAGTCAAACATGTGAAAGCATTTTAAAAGACAGAGTACCTGTGATTTATCCTGCGTATTTGTTTATTTGTTCTTGCTTTTAGAACATCAAATGTAATTTACGGCAAGTTGTCTTAGTCACAATTTTTTTAGTGGCTGTTTGTAAATACCTACAGGAGCCCTCAGAAATTAAAAAAATTAATGGCTTCCTGAGTAGTAGTACTTGGGAGGCCTGTTTTTTTAAATAAACGTGTTCTTTGTTCTCCCTGCCCTTCCCCCATGTCTCCTACACGATAATCCTCTCCCTTCCTGTGTATCTTGTGATTCCCTTACCAGATAGGACACATGCTTTAGCAAGTCTGGCATTTTGTATCTGTAATAATAATTGGTCAGCTGGCTACTTCCAGATGGTGTATTTAGTAGATGAGTTATTTTTGTGGGAACACTCATTCATGCAGTTTTTCAGAATCTAACTGGTTATCTCTAAGAATTTTTTGTTTCCAATTTACCTGAAGTCTGGCCCTAATGAAAAAATGGTTTGGGGTGAAGGAATAGGAATCACAAAACATTGTTACTGCTTTTTAAATTGGGGTGTATATAAATCAATTTTTAAAGTTGTTTATGGTATCCCTTACCTGATGGTAGTATTGTCATTATGGTATGAAGGGATTTTACTTCATTACAGTTTTGTAGAGAGTAATGACTCCATTGGAAATCAGATTTTGATTGTTCTGAGAAGTGAAATCACTACTGGTGTCTTCTGTTTAACAGTGAGTGAATGTGGATACCCCTTGTACATCTGATTTTACTGTTAAAATCCTTTTATTGGACAGCTGTATATTGCCATCTAATTATCTTCAGTACAAAAAAACCTATTTGTAGCAAATTCAAATAGCAATTTGAGCAACACTGCTTTTATTTCCTTTCACAGCTGTAAGAGTGAGCATGGGTTTCAAAAATTTGTGAAGGCCTGTGAAATTGATGCATAAATGAGTGGTGACAGAGGAATGGTGGGCTAGGTAATCCAGGGAGGATTTGGGAAGAGATGAGAAAAATTAAAATAAGGTATGGCATTAACGTAGAAAACTAGTATGAATTTCAAATAGTAAAAAGCATTAATGACAAGTGGGCATCAGGAATATTGGATTTTATGGTGTACTAAAGGTGAAGGGACATAAGGAAATGGCAGTTATTTGAAGGAAGGTGAAAGTACCCTTCTCATTACCTGGTTTGTTTTGGTTTGTAAAGTGTATATGGCACAAAACCTGTTTCATTTTGAAATAGCCTTGTCCTAGGAAATTTTGAAGAATATTTAGAAGTTTAATTTTTTCATTATCTCAGTTTGGAGAGCTAAAGTGCTCTAGCTCTCTTTTTAGAGAGCTAGAGCTTTTGGTGCACAGCTGGTCAGCTGTAGGCTGCTGTTTGAATTTTGAAGTTTTTATGGCACTTTAATTTATTCCAGTAGTTTAATGAAGGCTTTTTTTTTTCTAATATAAACTTTGCAACATTTGTGTTTCTCAAGCTTTCTTAAACAGCCTTGAAGAGGGGAAGAGTTTATGTTGCAGATTTTGCTTTTGGGTCAGGATTTTAGTTTGGCTCCAGAGCCTACACTTGATGCAGTCTCCTGGTCATTCTTATGTACTGTGCTTTGATTTACATCATGGATGGTTTGGGAGTGCATAAACTGCTTTGCTTTTCAGTAAAAGTAAATTGAAATACATTATATAATCTCAGTGCTGATGAGCCTTCAGTCCACTGGGGTAGAACCAAGCTAGTCTGAAACACTGGACATAATGTCTCCGTCCTTCCCCCTGAGTATCTGTAGTGCCACCGTCAGGTCCCCGGTGCTGAGTTTTGGTGTGTGGATGGTTTACCAGCAGATGGACACCTCAGTGCAGGTTGTCCTTGTGCCACCCTTGGAGGGCCACAGTGGAGCAGGGACCCTCACTGCAGCACATGGGGGAGCCCATGCTCAAAGAGTGTTTTCCTGAAGGAGTAAAGCTTGTGGAGAAGACCCATGATGGGGGAAAAGTATGAGGAGCTGTTGTGGACTGGCCCTCTGTTCCCCATCTGCACCAAAAGGGTTGTCAAGCACTGGAACAGGCAGCCTGGAGGAGTGGTTGAATAACCATCCCTGCAAGTATTTAGAAGATGTGTAGGCATGGTGCTTAGGGACGTGGTTTAGTGGTGATCTGGGTGGTGTTAAGTTAATGGCTGGACTGGAGGGTCTTCAGGGCTTTTACCAACCAAAAAGATTGTGATTTTAATCTGCCCTGGGAAGAAGCAGGGAGATAGAGGAGTTTGGAATGAAGGAATGCAGTTATCTCTGCAAAGACAGTGAAATGTAGGGAGAGGGTGTTTTAGTTTTTGTTTTCCTCACCATCCTCTTTTTTTTTTAATTAGCTATAAATTTTCCCCAAGTCAAATCTCTTTTGCCTGTGATGCTGTTTGGTAAATAATTTCACTTTTAGCTTGACCTAAGCTGTTTCATTTTGTTTTCACTCTTTGTCCTGTAGAGAAGGTAGACTGCTAACGTGGACACCTGGCAACCAGGCAAGGTCAGCCTACTACCCTTGTGCACCTATAATATCTAGTTGAACTTAAATTCTTTCAATCTTCTTTAACATGTATTATTGATCTAAATAATTTTGTTCGTATTGTGACCATGAATCAGAGTTTAGTATCACATTATGTGATCAGTAGTAGCGCCTTGTTTTACCCTTTTTTTTAGAAGATGAAGTTCATGGTCTCTTAGTCCACTGTCACCAGAAGCATACAAATTTGCTTCTTCCTCCAGATCTCTGATGCAGTGGTTAGACATTCTGTAACAGGATTACTTGCCTGCTCCTGCCCTGCCATTCTTTGTTTCTCATGGCAGTAGTGTTGTGCAGCACCTCAAAGAATGGGATTGGGAAACCAGTTCAGCTGAATCTTTTTCCTCCTGGCTGTTTTCCAGCCTGGTATGTTTCTTGATGCAGTTTGCATCCCAGCTTTGCAACAACCTTTTGCTCCCATAATGGAAAGAATGGAGCAGCATGGTCAGGTGAGGCATGCGCCGAAGTGGGTGTTGCTGCTGGAATCATGTGTCAGGGAATGAATGAAGAAAGGCCGTATCTATCAGGGTGGTGTTTAGGGATCTGTGAGGTACAGAAACGTCCCTTTAGATCAGACACTTCAAGTACAGACATGCACTGTTCTTTTTTTAAGTCCCAGACACTGTGGTCAGTAAAATGACTTGAGTCAAATATCTTTGTACAATTTTTTTCTTGATCTTTCATAAGAAATTTTACTGAGCTTTGCATAGCTGCTTTTGCCTCACAGGCAAGAAGTGTTTAGTTTTTGTTTGAGTTTACAGTGAGATGACCTATTCAGTATCACATGATTCCTGATTATACCTCCCTATTGCCGTTTTTCCTGCTGTTTGGTCAAGTGGAAGAATCCTACTGCACCCAATTCCTTAGTCCCTTCACATTTAGAATAAATGTATTTTTTGGCTAAAAGCCTTTCCAAAAGTTCAGCAGGAATTAAAAAAGAATCTAATCAAGAGATGTGTAACTTCTGTTTCTATGTGAAATACAAATTTAGCAATCAGTTAGAAAGAACACCAAAACAAACACTGCCGCTCAACCCCAAGCACTGTAACTAGTTAGTCTTGTATCTCGGTGCTTTTAGTGCATCCACTCTTGAAGACTTCGGCTTTGAAACCAACAGAGTAGTAAAATGCTCTAATACAATCCCTAGAGCAAGAGGTACCTCGTCATAGTGAGATTCAAGTGAAAGGCTGCAAGTACGTTGCAAAGAATCTTAAGGGCGTCTGGTACAGGATGAGAATGAGGTGGCACTCAGTCGGGAGAAGAGAAGGCTCAGGGTGATCTTGAGCGTGTATATAAATACCCGATGAATGTTGTAAAGAGCATGGAGCCAGGCTCTTTTCAGTGCTGTCACGTGATAAGGCAAGAGACAATGGGCACAAATTGAAATACAGGAATTTCCACTGAAACAGAAGAAACTTTTTTTTTTTTTTTTCCTAGGACTGGTTGTGTGTGCTGTGTTGTGGAGTCTGTTCTTGGTGATGCTCAAAACCGTGACTGGATATGGTCCCAGGCAGCCAGCTCTAGCTTTGAGCAGTGGTTGTTGGAAGAGACAATTTCCAAACATTACTTCCAACCTTAGCTATTACGTATTTTTGTGAAAAGATCAAACAAGAAGGCATTTCCTTCAGTTTTGCCTTTCCAACTGTTGATTTTTCTTTGCTACAAATGGCTCAGCTGTTGGGTGTAAGTGACTAATAGCTTTGTAGTGAATTTGGCATTCATTTCTGAAAGCATCCCTGCTGGAGGGAGCAAAATCCGTTCTTTTTCCTCACTTAATTTCAAATTGATCTTGAATTTTTTTAAGGGGAAGTGACTGGGAAAATTCTGTGTCCTGTAGTTTCTTAGTGTAGGGGGATAGAATATAAGAAAATAAAGATAGTGCAGAAAGTAATCTCACCTCTAAGAATTTGCAGCTGGGCCAATTACCAAAGATTAGGAACAGGCCTGACTTTAACAGGCCACAGTTGTGACCAATGAGAAGAAAAGTGCTATAAAAGAGTGAGTCGGCTAGTTGAGAAGGAACTGGAATCAGCTGGCTACTTTATGGAGAAGAAAGAGTTAGTGCTCTGAGGAGCTGCGGGGGAGAAAACACCAAGAAGGTGTGAAACTTTCGTGATAAGGAGACAACAGTATGGAACTTTTGCAATAACATGAGAATGTCTTAGTGCTCATTTCTGTCTAGTGCTACAGACTGAATGCTAGTGCTTCTCTCTTCTATTGCTCAAATTTTTTCCAAACAGCAGAATTTTTTTTTTGTCTTTTTTTTTTTTTTTTTTAATAAACTTGTGTTCACTGTATTTAGAATGGGTGGATGGAAACTTTGTGACTGATCATTTTCACTCTGCTGTAGCTTGGCAGAGCTGTAAGGCTAAAGTCTTGGGATCAGTTTTTGTGGAAGGTTTGGCAGAGCTCATGCTGGTGGGTTACATCTGGTCTGTCTCTGGCACGTTCTTTTTAGAAACAAAACCAGAATAACAGTAAAATGCTTCAAAAATGGTAACAGATTTTCATGAAGCTAGTGGCATCTATCCAAGAGAGCTTAATTTTTTTTTCCTGTATAAAAAAGAATAGAGACAAGCACTTAAATTTTCCAGTGTACAAAATGTCTAAGTCAAACTGGTAATTTTTAGGCTGCCACACACAGTTGAGCACAGTAGCCTTTGTGATATAACGTGTTTTAATACCTGTAGTCCAGAGATAAAATTCTAGATTGCCCTGTGTATTTTGATAAACCCATTTCTGACCCTTTAACTTGTAGTTAAAAGATTTCTCATTTTCTTTCTCTCATTTGTATCAATGGAAGGAAGCAGACATAGCGTTCTCAGCTTTTTAAGCTGAGAGAAGATAATGGACTTTGCCTTGTATCTCCGGTTGGCACTCTGTTCCTGAAATATTCTGTCTTTTCCCCTCAGTGATATAGGCTGATAGGGTATAAGCAGCCCCTTTCTTTATTGTTAAATTTCTAGTATATGGTTTCAAATTATAGTGATGTGCAACAGAAGTCTGTGTAGTGACGCAGCAAAGTTTTTAGTTTTTTTTTTTCTTTTTTTGTTTTCCTTCCACAGGTATCAAGCATGATGGGACTATGTGTGATACTTGTCGACAACAGCCTATCATTGGCATCCGATGGAAATGTGCTGAATGCACAAATTATGACTTGTGCACTGTTTGCTATCATGGGGACAAGCATCACTTGAGGCATCGTTTTTACAGAATTACCACACCGGGAAGTGAAAGGTAAAACATAACTTTTTCCTTGTGAAATCAAGTAGAAACAGGTATTTCTGGTTAACTTTGAAACTGAACATTTGCTTACTGAAATTTGGATTAGGTAAGAGAGTGGCTTGAGGTTAGATTGTGTTTCTGGGAGACTGATAGCTAGGATAAGTCTTTGGATCTTGGAAAACATGGAAATTTTAGGAAGAACAGAGTACAGGAAAAAGTTAGGATATGATTATTCCGTTTTGCTTAATCCCCTTGAGGCTTTCCTAGTTTTTGTGTTCTCATACTGCCTTTACAGTACAAAGGCAATTACGTTTATACTATGTGTAATCACAAAAATATTTGTCAATGAATTCTGAATGCGAAGGTTTTATTAGGTTCAGTGGTGGTGTGGACAGACTAAGGAAAAATACCCTCTTTGAAGGTTATGGAAAACAGAATGATCTGGACTTGGATTTGAACTGCTCACTACAGGAAGCAGACAAAAGATGTTATGAAGGGTTGTTCTACTCTTGCCTCGGTTTTCATGTTCTTAAGAATCTATTGTCATCTCTCAGTGGAGAACTCTGAACAAAATTGCATTTAGGGTGTTCTTATATAGGTGTTCTTGACTTTAAATAACTTGTCTCAGTCCAAAGCCCCTCTTTGTCATGATTTATCTACCAATTAAGTGAGAGCAGTGATATTTGCCTGCTGCTAACTACTTGGAGAGCTATGGAAAAACACTGTGTAAAGGCTACACGCTATGGTGTCACCTCTGTGATGTTTCCTGAATGGTCTTTCATTAAATCCTCACAGTCTTTTTTTTTAGATATGGTACTCTTTGAATGTGACGTGTGTAAGACAACACTTATATCTTCTTGGAGAAGTTAGATTTACAAGTATGCTGTAAATTAGTAGTGTGCTTTAATCAGCTCTTTTACAGTTAAGGGAGGTGGCTGGAGCACACAGCCTGAGGTCTCAAATGAATGTCTTAAGAGTCTGTGTTTACTTTCTCAAGTGCTTGCTTAAAGGTTTTAACTGTGGCTCAGATGCCCAAGTCAGTGGCTTAATCAAAACATAAGAACTTTTTGTTGGTTTTTTTTTTTTTTTTTGGAGGCTCACACCAGTAGCTTTAGGTACCAAATGGGTATCATAAACTTAATCTCAATTGCAATGTTGAATGCAGAACAAGACTTAGAAGTTGGACTTGGAGATGCTGCCTTAATGCAGTTAAAGGAGAATAGGTGACAAAATACATATGTTTTCTATTTATTTGTTTTTTTGAAGTCTTCTTGCTTTTGAGAATGTTTGCCAGACTTTTTTCCTTCTTAAGCTGAGGTTTCCTTTGTACTTTCCAGAGGTAGGTTATGGTGAATACAGTACGAGTTTTAGTTTTGAAGATAGATTGTACACTGTGTAAAATACTGCTGGAAATTTTTTGCATCTTATCATTTTCTTCCTTTCTTTGTTTACTCTCACTGAGCTCTTATCTAGAAAGCAGCTTCTTCTGCCAAGGAGCTGTTTCTATTGGATCAAGCTTAGCTGAGAAAAAATGATGGAAGCTAACTATTTTAGGGAGGAGAAAAGGGCAAAACAGTGCTGTTGAATTTGAGGGATGTCTCACAGGAAAAATGGCAAGAGACCTGTAAGAAAGTTTTGATGGAGGGAAGCATAAGCTCTTACTATTTTATTTTCGGGTCTGGGATATTTTATGGGTGGCATAATAAAGTAATGTATGTGGGTTTTTGTCTCAAATTTGTAGGTGTTGAGAACTTCTTAAGAGGCTTCTCTAAATAAGATGACTTTGTGTTTTTGATAACTTTTATTTTTCTTACAAAAAAAAAGGCCAATATTTTTATGTGCTCTTTGCATTGATTGTAACAGTTGAACTTTTTCCTTGTGTGCCATCTGCTGGATGTTAAAAGTTAGCAGGATGCTGAGAATTTTCCTGAAGTGGTCAGGAAATATTCCAAATGTCAGCTGAAAAATTCTTTTGTCTGGCAACATGTTCCTGGCATGAAGTAAGAAGCCTTGTTACGTGAAAATTGGTGGCTTTTGAGATGATTATTTCTATTATTTCTAGTTAAATAATCGTGAACTGTTCTGTTTAGGCTTATCTACTTCAGTCCTGTTGATGTCAGAAGGAAAAGAAGAGGTTTGCTTTGAAAAAAACACATAATATGACTGAAAAAATGGATGCTACTATATTGGCTTAAATTTGCCAAGACATGCTATAGGAAACATGTAGAAAAACTGAGGGAAGAGGGAAAAGAGATGCTCTTAGTAGCATAATTCTGAATAAAAGTAACAGGGCAGTTGTGGAGCAGAAGTATTGGCTTAGAGTGCATCTAAGAGAAACAGAGATGTGTTTATTTGGCTCTGCATGTACATTAATGATTTTAATAATATAAGTATAGATCTGTGTGTAAGCATTTACAAGATGAATGCTGATAGTAGGAAGTCTGGAGAAAAATTGTTAGAATTAAAAAAACTAATTATAAGCATTCAATAAATCAGATTTTGGAAGTTCGAGGGGCTTTGTCTTGTGTACTGCTTGTGTGATTCATGCATTGAAATCTGCAGTTGTGAGTTGTTTTTGTTTTAAGATGCTCTCCTTCCCATCCCCAAAGATTTGTTTTGGACTTCCTTTATTATGTTGACATTTGTGGGTTCTTCTCTTAATAACTTCAGGGTATTGTTGGAGTCTCGACGTAAATCAAAGAAAATTACAGCAAGAGGAATCTTTGCAGGTGCCAGGGTGGTGCGAGGAGTTGACTGGCAATGGGAAGACCAAGATGGTGGCAATGGGCGTAGAGGAAAGGTAAAAATAAAACTGGTTTAAATAAGAAGCTGCACCTCTTTTTGCTCATGTAATGGCCTCAGTGGCCTTTTTAATTGTAGAGCAAAAATGCAATCATGAAAGCTCCTATTTTAATTGGCTGAGCACTTTTTAATCTTATTTTGTAATACTTAAGCATTTAGAGAGGAGGGGGTGTACACCATAGCCAGTTATTTTACATTTAAATTTGCATTTTTTACAATATCAGCACAAATTTTTTTTAATTATTTTTTTTGTCGTGGCTAAGATTTACTTGTAGCAACATTAAGATCTTGAACATATTTCAGCATTACTAGAGAACTGGTGTAAAACCAGAGCTATCAAGAGTAGCTGTTTCTAGTCATCACTGCATTCTGTAATCTTACTGCCTGTGGCCAGCACATTTGTGTATCTCTTGCTCTTGGTTTTTGGTGCTGGTACCCTAGGGCTTTTGACATGATGATTATAGGGATTTCTCCATTTTAAAATTAAAAAGCCTTGCAAGTTTTGGGTGTGGCTAGTTACGTTACTGGCTTAGGACAGTCTCGGAGTGCTTTTGATGCAGTTTTATAGTAAAAATATTTGTATGGAATGATAAGTTACTAATCATAATATTTGTTTATTTTGCTTTTATAACTCCCATGTACCTTGAGAACTAATGCAGGTTTGTTATAAGTATGAACATACAACAGGCAGTGTAAAATACGTTATGACTTTTATCACCAAATTTGAGAATTGGATGCCCTGATATCTTGGTGACCTGGTGTTATTTGTTGAATTTATTTTTTTATACACTTAAACAGCATTTAAAGGAGAGTGACAAGTTCCTGGCTATGATATTTAGCATATTTTATATTCTTGTTTAGTTTATTTTGTATCCTAGACTTTTATGGAAGCCTCAGGACTTTTGGAGATGTCATTTTGAAATTTACTGAAAGGAAATAGTAAGCTTAAATCTCTTAAAGCAAGGGATATTTAAATGCAGCTTTTTTCATGTCTCTTATTTGCTCCTTCCCATGTCAAGATACATTGAAATCTCTGAAAATTTGCAAAATAAGGGTCTTATCCTGTACAGTCTGCTTTGTGTACTAAGTTTGTATTAGGGAGATTGTTTACCTGTGTGTCTGGAAATATGTATAAATGCATATAAATGTTTTTAAATGTGGAAAGGTAGGTAGTAGCTAGCAGAAACATTGTTTTAATAAATATAAATAAGAGTGAAAGTAAATTCTGTAAGCTGATTTTTTTTTTCCATTTTTTAAATAATGGAAGTGTTTTCAGAATTTGGTGCATGGCCTCCTGATGTCAGAAATGTCAGGGAAAGGCATTTTCAGTCTCCTTTTGTACTGTTGTTAGACATACTGGCTCTGGAAATAAAACTCTTAACATAGTGCACAGCCACCAGGCTAATGCAAGTTAAACCAGATGTATTGAAGCAATTAGAATAGTTTTCATCCTGTTTTTCTTAGTTAAATGCTGCTTCTAGTAAGAACATATCAGTGCAGTTCAGATTTTGTTCTCTGCTTGTGTAGTTAGATAACCTCCAAATATACAAAAGAAAAATAGGCCTACAAAGTATATATTCAGAATGCTGTCTTAACACACCCAGGGAACACTTGCATCAAGCAGGAAACAGCTTCAGAACAAATTTTAACAAGCTGAGTCAAACTACAATATCATTAATTGTTTTGAAGAGATGAATAAATTTTTAAGTTCGAATTGTGCTTCTGAGTCTTTTCTCTAGAAACCATTTTCTTATTTTCACAACTGAATAGGTAACTGAAATCCAAGATTGGAGTGCCTCGAGTCCACATAGCGCAGCATATGTTCTTTGGGACAATGGTGCTAAAAACCTTTACAGAGTTGGCTTCGAGGGCATGGTAAGTATAAAAGAAGACAAAGGGTAAAATGCATGATGGGGGAAGGGCAGTAAGAATAACTTGTGCTTTATGGTCCTGCTTTTGTAATATGCTTTGTCAGTTTGCATGCTGGTAGGCAGGTCATTGTGAATCCAGCTGTAAGGGTCATGCATATGTATTAGTAAGAAAGTCTGATCTGGGAATTTATTAAATGTGGATAACTACAAGTTAAGAGCTGCTTTCTGCCTCAGTAAATATTTGCATCACACACATTTATCTTTCTCTGCTACTGTTGTGTTTAGATTAAAATTCAGAAAAGAACTGCAAGCATAGTTAAAAACTTTTTTAAAAACCCTGTTCTTCAACTTCTGAACTCTTCAGTTGACTTCAAATTTTGGTGTGATTAGTGCAAGATTTGCAGTTTCTTAATTACTGTCAATACTTGGAATGCTATTGAGAGCAATTTTATTTTTGTAAATGGAAAGGTGTTGAATTAAATTATGACCTTAATTTGCTTTAGTGGTAAATTTTTCTGTTTCCTTTTGAAGCTTCTCCAGCAACTTCAGCTTTAGAGAGAAAATGGGTCAGACTTTAGCCTAAGTGCCTTCTGTTGCTGGGTTTTCTTATCCTAATGTGGGTCAAGGAAAGGTTACTTTGATTATCAGCTGCTTAAAATGCTTAAAATTAGCATTTTCTCTGCATGATTTTTGTTTGATTGTGAAGGGGAAAACCATGTTAATTTAACATTGAAGTGTCATCTTGTCAGATGTGTAACAGTAATAAAATGTTAAACAATGACCAGTTACTTTTTGAATGTAAACTATTTGACCTTATAGCCTCAATTACAGTTACTTTTTATACTTAAAATATAAATAAATACCACTTTTGCAAACACATATTTTAGTCTTGTAGTTTAAAAGAGTAAACTAATTTAGTGTAGGTCAGTTTTTCTGATGCTTTAAGATCGTAGGGGTAAAATGAGTCAGTATTAAATTATGTGCCTCATGGTGTCCCCCAGTTCTAAAGAAAATTCTCTATATACTGGCAAAAATGAATGTATGTTGTATTTTGTAGTATAATGTTACATCAATGTTTGGTGTCTTCTCTCTTGTGATACACGGAAAGGTAATAGTTACAAAATCTAGATGGAATGAGATACACATCAACTGATTTTTTTGTTGTTGTGGTTGTTATGACTTCAGTTGCTATGTTAAAATTTTTGGGCTACATAGTAAAAGTGCTGTGGAATCATTGAAGATTCCTTCTGGTCTCATGAAAAAAGTACATTTGAGATAAGTTATATTCTGCTTTGAAATAGTTATTCCATTAATAAAAGAACAATATTATTTTTAAATCAACTACACTGTGTTTCCAAACTTTTGCCACCTTTGAAAGTGTTAAATATTTCTAGAGAACTCCATTATGTACTGTAGCTGTAAATTTGAAGGGGTGATGGTGGCCCTTCATACAAGTTTTGTAAAAATAGAAATATTTGGTGAATTTAAAAAAAAAGCCTGTTAAACTGTGTGTGAGACTACGTATATGGATGTTGTTTTTAGGGTTATAGAGAAACAAATATGTACATGTTGATGTACAGAAAGGATAATTGGAGTCTGTGTAAGTAGCGCTTACCGGATTGTAATCCATTCCTACACTAATTTTATCTTTGGTGTTTTCAAAAAATGCAGTTTTCAGTTCAGACAGAATGGATTCTTGGATATCTATGATAGTCATTTGAATGTAATGCTTGATTTTATAACTGATTAATGATTTATTAAGTGTACAATTCATTATTATTGTTTACTACTATTTACGCACCGTTATATAAAGCTGAGCCTGTCAGAAAGTTCACATAAAGTTGGGGCAAACTTGTTTTGGTACTTGGAAGTTGGTTTAAAAGGTCCAGTGAATGTGGAATCAACAATACTGAAGAGTGTGTAGCCATATAAATACAGCTGGGAAGAGACCCTGACTTGCAAATGGGTAACACTTGACTCATGCTAATGGAGCTGATTAAAGAAACACAGCTCATTATTGTAAGTCAGTGTTGTTGTTTGATAGCTTATAGGCTGCATCTGGTCCTCAAAATTAATCTATTTGGCCTGCCAGCTTTGGAGAGATGAGGTTTGGCTGGTTGGGCAGCAGGTGCTGACTGAAAACATGCATTTATTTCTGGTCAGATACTTGGAGGTTTTATTTGTGTTTCCTGTGTTTACATATGAAGTGGCTGAGAAGTGCATCTTGCCTCTGGGTTTTTTTTTTTTTTTTGGTTTTTTTTTTTTTTTTTTTTTTTTTTTGTGCTGTAAAACATTTAAGTCTGGGGGTTTCTGTTGCTACAGGCCACAAATTCCTGAATTGAAGTCTGTGTTTATGATGTATTAGGTCAGATAAAATGCTTGCTACATCCTCGGTAAGAATGAACTACGGTTGGCTTGTATGGTTCATTATGCTACTGACATTTTTTACTTATATGTATTCAGAGTCCTGAGCCAAACTGAGCTGTCAACCAAATAACCTGCTTTGGGCATTTTTTAATTTCTAACAATGTGTGAACGTAGCCTTTTGCAACAAAGAGAGGTCATATGGAATTAAAAAGTTAGTGGGAAGGTTGTGATTTTGCTTTTGGGACTTGTGGCTGGATTTTATTTCTTTGTATCACATGAGCTGAGGGTGTAAAGCTGGTGACTTCCCTTGGTTTTCAGTGGAAAATAGTTCCAACTACAGGCATGTCCTAAATCAATTTCATCATTTAGGAATCAGTTTCTTTCGGAATTTCTTTTCTCTGTACCGCTTGCCTTGTTTTGCTGCGATTATCCTTTCCTAGTTTCTCATTTTGGAGGATCGTGCTTTACTCTGAAACAAGTAGCTGTAATTATCATCCATCATTGTCACAGTGATGTGTATTCCGTCTGTTTTGGTGTACTTTTTTCCACAAATTCCAAATAGTGCATAATGGAAGTTGAGATTTCCTGCCTCTAGGTGATGGATAATTAATGTCTGTTCATCAACTTTTATTTGGATTACCCCTGAAGTTACTAGTCTTAAAATCCTCTAAAGAATTTTCAAATTTCTTGTTACCGCTTCCTTTTTTAAATAAAAGCAAGGTAAATATCTCAGTATACTAGGCATTGTATGTGAGTGTTACAAAATATATGCCTTCCACTGTAGTTAAAACTGTCAGATCTGTAATGTCAGTCAGATCTTCAGTTCTCTGGTCATTTATCTTGAGTGTTTATTTGCGTTTGTCAGCAGACTTTGTTTTGCTTCTTTTTGATGTAGTCACATTTCTCCTGTAGTCTCAGTCAAGTCAAGTTTTCAATCTTTGTGTTGTGAAGAAAAATATTTCCACTAAGCAGAAATGTATTTTCTGATAATTTTCCAATTTTGTTATAGTATTAACTGACAAGGAGAACTATCTTCCTTTTTTTAAAAGAAGTTACACACGCAAAGCTTTTATAAGTGCCTATAATGAAGAGTAAGATTACAAGCCATTCACCCAGTGTTTGCCTGAGGTCTGGGTTCCTCTGTAAGAAACTCTTATTACTGTTTCTGTGCTTCACACCTTTTTGTTATTTCAATCTCTTTCTCTACCATCTTCTACCTTCTCTATTTATTGCTTCACTTTTCCTAGCTTCTCAAAACCGAGAAGGATTTGAGCATTTCTTATAAACATTTCGCTAAAACACACAGATTTTTCCGGTCTCTTGTTGCCTTAATCTGGTGACAAAGCAGCATGCACTGAACTTTTTTCCATTTGCCTCCAAAGGGCTGATTTCCTTGCCAAAAGCTGTTGTGAGTTTCAAGACTTAAAGTGACCTTTACTGTGTATATCTAGTGCTACCTTGAACAAATGCAGCTATGGCACTCTTCCTGCTGGTGTATCTGTAAGATCAGTATTAATTTCTCCCGTGATATTTGCTGCTGATGTTAGATGCTGCATCAGTGCATCTGGATCAAACATTTGTCTTTTTCTCAGCAGCACAGCTCATTTTCTTACCAAGTCTGTAGATCCTCCCTCCCTGGTGCCTCCATTGAAGGATGGCATTCCATATTGATTGGAATAACTTAAAAGTTATTTCTGTAGTCAGCTGCTCCTTCAGCTTTGTTTTCCTCCTCAAGGTTAGGGATAATGATGCTTTTATACCATCTGGCAGCACTGCTGACTTTGCTCTACATTTTCTCATTCTCTGAAGTTTTATGAAGATGAAATTGTTGCTGTTTATTTCCATTGGTATAATTGGATGGTATGTCAAAGTACATTTACTGTATTTCCTATTTGACTGGGCAAGTTGTGATTTCTATGTAATACAATCACATGCTGCTGGAATGCAGAGTTTTTGGGAGTTCAAGTGTGGGTGCTATAAGAGCAGAGTTCTCCATTGTAGGCAAAGACCATTATTACCCATTGCTCATGTGCATCAGCTGTTACTACTGACCTGCAAGTTGTGCGGTGCAATGTCTGATTTGCATGCTTTTCCTTGAGTTCTGAGTGATTGCCTGCTTAACTGGGCTTTCTGTCTCTAATTGTACACAAATTCTACAAGATCTATAGCTCATTTTTCTGTTTCCTGACAGAATCCTACTTGGGGTTTATCAAATGATTTCTCCATCAAGTCATTGTAGAAAAGCTGATTTGTTCATCTCCACCATGTATTTACATTACACACAGCCTCACAGTTGTTACTTCTTTTTCTGGTGGTGTCACTGTGAGTCTGAAACTTGTATTCTAACATCCCTTGTTTTGGTACTTTCCCCTTTACACTTTTACGTGTCATCTCCAAACAATCTGCTATTTTGATTGATTTTGAAGTCTCAGGATGACTCATAACTTCTAGAAATCCCAGTGTGCTTCTCTGGAGTGCAAAGCCTGGTGCATCCAGGCTCCATCCGTTTGCGGTTTTGTTCCATGTGCACTAGGGGGGCCTCTTGCCATGCAGTCCTCAGAGTAGGGTGACCAGGAGCTTACCATCATCCCTGATTTTTTACTTCAATTCTTATTTTCCTTTTCTGAGAAGTATAACAGCCAAGTGGTAGAAGGAAAATTGTCGTTGCTTACCCAGCTTTTGTGGCACTGAAATACAACTAAGAGCAATTTTCTGCCTTAAAACTGCAGAATCTTGTTTGGGTTTGATTATATTTTAAGGCATTTGCAGGCCTTTATCATGGTGATAGTACTTTTCTTAGTAGTGCTGTTTGCCACGTTGCCAAAGGCACTCTGCTATTATACAGGATATAAGTTTATTTTGTGCTACCTTAATATCTGTCATTGTCATTTCTTTGTGTGTTTTGGGTCCTCCATTATTTTGTTGAACGTTTCTGGGAAAGAAGAAAAGACATGTTCCCTTGCTTTTCTGCTATAGTTAGATCATACTCTTGTTTTATTCTTTAGCAATATAACATTGACTACATCATGTAAGAGAAAGAAAGACAGTTGTGAAGCTGAGGTTGGACACCAATCTACCACTTTGTCTTTCAACCAAGCATATCATTATACTCCAGAAATAACTGTGTGCAGGTCACAGTGCAGGCAGGATAAAATACAAGTGCAGGTTTCTGAGTTTTGGTTTGTTTGTTTTTTTTTTTCTGTAAAATTTAGGGTAGCGTAACAGGCTTCCTAGTAATGTCGGTTGCAAAATAGTAATTAGTCTTTTAATGAACATTTTGTTTCTTCTGCTAGGTTTTAGTCATCAGCCTGCTCAGTGCATTAACACTTCCTGTAACACAAGCAATCTTTCACCCTGATTTTGCCTGGCAGGGAGGAGAGCCTTTGGACTCTCCTGTGCTCTATTCTTAGTGTTCTGAAGAATGTGACAGCAGCTCTTGCATGTGCACCCCTCCTTGTCTCCTTCACAGACAGCTGCTTGTTGCCTGACACGGAGGGTTTGTATTCAGTGGTTGAGAGGCAGTGCTCCCGGGCACATTGACTCTCCCTCGTTCCGGGGAATGAATGAGTTTGCCATCTGGGACGGGCCGCGCAGCCCCTTTGTCTGCGGCCGAGCTAAACCCAGCACCTGCCCACCGGGTGGCAGCATCCTGCCGCAGGCCTGCTGCTGCTGCTGTGCTCAGCAAGCTTGCTCTGCTTCCTCAGGGGATTTGAAGAGCGCCTAAAATCTCATTGCTTTCTTCTGGCTGTCTTCATCGTTTTTCCAAAGTGATGGTACATTCTTCATAGACCGGGACATACGCTGAATTTTGTATTGTTTCTGCTTACCAGTTGCCAAGGGTGGCATTGTGCTCATGAGAGCCTTGATGATTTGGAAGAGTTCAGAGTTTTCATTTTAATCTTTTTGCCGGAGGACAGTCTGTCAGTAAATCTCAGGCAGGGGTAAAAGAATTGTTCAAGTATGTTAAGTTGTGGTTAATTATATTATTACCACCACCTGTCCCCTACTTCCTCCCCCATGCCATAGAATATTCTGACACATTTTGCAGTTTCTGATCTCCTTGCCAACTTATTTTGCACACAAAAATGCCCTTTGTTTAGTGAGAATTATTTTATAAGGAACAATGGCAGATGATAGCTATTTGGAATTAAGCATTACACATAAAGGAAAGGAGAATTATAGAAAATCCGCTGGCTTTATCAATAGGAGTTGGTTGCCACACTTGAAGGTTCTTTCTGATAATATGAAATAGTTTTATGAAGGATGAGCTCTAAAACTTTTCTCTTTAAAAATGACATGTTTAGCTCAGTGTAGTATTTTGTTGGCTTTTTTGAAGTAATACTCTTTTGCATATTCTTAATTAAGAAGTTTTTATTTTACAGAATCTGAGTGGCAAGTTTTCTTCCAAGTTAAACATGGATCTGTCAAAAAGTGTTGGGAAGAGTGGGCAGCACTGGCAGGCATTAAATGATGTTTCCTTGCTTGTGTTCACAGAATTCTTTTTTAAAAGGAAAAATAACTGAATAGAACAATGCAAAGGTGCTTTGTGTTAATTCCTGTCTTTGAACTAAAAATTTCTCATCCTTTATAGCCTCTTATATTTATAAAGGTTATTAAAGTCTTGAGAATGTCAAGGCTGATAGATTGGAAAGTATTTGAGATTATGTGCATTATGGGACATGTTTTTTGTGCACATCATTTTCAGCCTTTCTTAATTAAATATTTCAGTTCTAGTTTCACTGACCTGGAGACTCGGTCACTGAGGACTAAAGTTTTCTCAATCTCTCTCCGTAGTCTGACCTAAAATGTGTTCAAGATGCAAAAGGAGGCTCTTTTTACAGAGACCATTGTCCTGTGTTAGGTAAGCTGAAGTAAATTCATGTTGATTTGTATTAATTATGTTTACTCTGGATTTCCCTTTCCTTACTAAATGTCATCCAAAAGTACTGTCCTTACTAGTGAAATGTAAATAGTAACATTTCTATGTACTTATGATAAATTGTCATGCTTTTCTAAATTGTATTTGGTATCAGTGTGCCAAGGGGATGGCAAGGGAGCTTTTAAGTGTTCATTAAGTTATAAATTGTGTTGTGTGTCCTGTGCAGTGTATTTCTGAAAAGCCAAACATAGCTGTTCATTCTTACAGAACTGGCTTAAATACTAAGAGATGTAATAAATCTAACTCCTTGCACAAAAGCACTGTTGTTTTATTGACACCAGAGCTTTTATGTGTCCAGATGTCTAACACCATATGATAGCTTTTAAGATCCCAGTTAGAGCCCATAGTGGAACTTGTCACAAATATTTAGCATTTGCCAGTGTCACTGCTATTTGCCTTGAAAACTCAACCAGAAACAAACAGTTCTGTTGCCAGAGGTTCCAGAGATTTTTTTTTTTTATGTGTTGGCCACTATGGTTGCAGAGACATTGGTTTGGAGTCATCATCCCTGAAAGTGTTGAAAACATGTCGATAGGGGCTTGGAATAGGGTTCAGTGGTGAACACGGTGGTGGTGCTTGGTTGGTGGTTGGACTTGAAAATCTCCAAGGTCTTTTCCAACCTTAACAATTCTATGGGTCTCAGAAATTGACTTCAGTTCTTCAAATGGCTTGGAAAATTAGTATGGTGATGTAAACTTTTTTTTTCTTACTCCCTGTCAGGTGAGCAAAATGGTAACAGGAACCCTGGTGGGCTGCAAATAGGTGACCTTGTGAACATTGACCTTGACTTGGAAATTGTGCAGTCTTTGCAGCATGGTCATGGAGGATGGACTGATGGCATGTTTGAAACTTTAACAACAACTGGAACTGTGTGTGGCATCGATGAGGACCATGACATTGTAGTACAATATCCAAGTGGCAACAGGTTTGTTCTATAGCCTTGATCATTGCTTCTCACAAACTTCTCTTGCCTTCAGTGATTGTGATTACTTGGTGCCAGAAGCTTTCTCTTCTCATTTTGTGTCTGTTGAGGTTTCCTTTTAGATGTGTAACGAGGACTTCGCTTTGAGGATGCTTTAGTAGGAAAAGGAATTTTGCTGTGCCTCTCACTTGTGAAAATTTATATTCAAAATAAGAAATTACATTCTAGACTATCTTATTTGCAAAATGCAGTGTTTTAAGCAGTAGCTTTCTTTTTAATGAAAAACTATCTATCCCATGGTTTCAAGAGGCAAGGTAATAGCAATTCATTGTGGGTTTTCAGGAAAGTAGTTTAAGAGGACATGTGACAAATTTCGGGGGGATCGTGTCTAAACTAGAGTCACCTTGGCATGGTCCATAGCTAGCCTTTTATTATTCAAAGGAATCTTAATTTATGTAAATACAGACCAAGAATAGGAGGTATTGGGGAAGCCAAAACCACTCCCTGCAAGCAATTTAGGTTTGAATTTTGCTTAGCTGCATCCATGTTAACAAGACTCAAACCCAGCTGTACAGTGAGGTTTGAATCTAATATGGCCACATGGTTTTCTGTTCTCTTGCTCTCAAGTATTGGGCTTATCTTTAAAAAGTAGCAGGTGAATGGAATATCATTTCAGTTGTATATGGAGTTTGACCTGTTCAGTTTGTCCAGAAATAATTAACAGTGTACTGTTCATTCAGAATATCCCTCAAGATATTGTTTGCTAGTATTGCTAAGTAATGCAGAACAAAGCTGTTTTCCCATCTTAAGGGATGCAAGGCTTTTCTTCTGGAAGTCATGTCAGCAGAGTCAATGACAGGAGCTGCTCTGTCCTCTCGTCTCCTCCCTGACTAAACAGTGTAATGCCTCTAAATCAATAAAATTTAAACTACAAATAAGATAGTTTGAAAATTGAGGTATATCTGGGACATCCATTTAATTGAAAAGTATTGTTAAAACTTAATGTTGCATCTTTTGACATGGGGGGAAGGGCCAAAATTCTGTGTTCTTATGTTGTTTCCTGACACTTCAACGCTTGTGAGACAGCTTGGGTCTGCTGCTTTTCAACCAGTTATTTTCTATCCCTGGAAAAATAAAGCAACAGTATAGCTACTTGCAGGACTTCTACATTGTTGTCAGCTTGCTTCCCCTTAGGCAGGATATTTCTTAATTGCTTTTACAAATGTATATCTCTGAAGCTTATCCTTGAAATTAATTAGTGATCCACAATTAACAAATTAATGAGGCAAGTTTATGGAGAAAAAATGGATAACAGCAAATATAGTATCTATTGTATCCAGTCGCAGAAAGTTTGTAGGCATACAAGCAGAAACTTACCCAACAGATAATTTTTAAACATATATTTTGCTTTGTGTATTTCATATTTACTTTAAACAATTCATTGTTTAGGTGGACATTTAATCCAGCTGTTCTCACCAAGGCCAACGTTGTCCGAAGTGGAGATGCTGCTCAAGGTGCAGAAGGAGGAACCTCTCAATTCCAAGTGGGTGACCTCGTTCAAGTATGTTACGACCTGGAGCGAATCAAGCTTCTCCAGAGAGGTCACGGGGAGTGGGCCGAGGCAATGCTTCCAGTGAGTAGCTGTGTGTTTGCATTCATGGAATGGTCAAGCTTGTACAGTATTTCTAGTCATGTACCTGTACATTATTGGTATGTACCTGTATTATTGGTATTGTACCTGTACAGTATTGGTAATGTGCCTGGAGGCTGCAGCAGTCTAGAAGGGATTTTCTTTTAAGTTTTCATCAAACGCAGTGTAATACTTGATCAGGTGCAGCAATCTGCTTACCTAGTGAAACCTATATAAAAGTAGTAGTGATTGTGCTGTTAAACAATGGACTTCATAAAATTTATATCATATTAAAAGATTTAGAAATCTGAATGTTTTATTTACATTTGATGTTTTCTTTGATTCAGACCTTAGGTAAAGTTGGTCGGGTTCAGCAGATCTATTCAGACAGTGACTTAAAGGTAGAGGTTTGTGGGACATCTTGGACCTATAATCCAGCAGCTGTCTCGAAGGTGGCATCAGCAGGATCTGCTATAAGTAATGCATCTGGTGGTAAGTTTGAAGAATAACTAGTAATATTGTCATATGTATAGCAAGTAATTGTGTTAATTAAAACATTGTTATTAGATATTAATACATTGTTTGTAGGCAAGGTTAATAATAGCCTTGGAATTTGGGTAATTCAAGTTTTATATAGGAAAGATAGGAAAAAAGCTTGCAGTCAATATGGAGATGTTATATTGATCAGATGCTTCTGTTTGGTCACAGTGCGGGTGTGTCTTTGGAGGTCTGCTCTAAGGATTTCAAAATGGTTGGAAGGGACATCAGATGGAAATAGGGCCTAAGGCATGGCATGGCAGTTACTGGCAGTAACAAGAAACCTCCTTGTTTAATAGGTGGTTTAAGGTAGCAGGCACAGGTGAGGGATCTGTGGCAGGTGGTTATTTATTATAATTCAAGGTATTTATTTCTTTAAAATTTCTGTCTTAAAATTTAGTCAGACATCCTGTGACTAATGACAGTAGCATTTTTTTGGTGTCTATGTAATCACACTTCAGTTTTGTTGAACATGCTGTCATTTATATCATAACAAGGCAGAAAGACTGTCCAGAGTGTTTTGTGTTCTGTTGGCAGTTTTCAATTGAAACTAGAATTTTTCCTTTTTTTAGTCATAGCTAGTTACTCTTTCTTCTTCACATATTTGCTTTAATGCCAAGAAAACTTTTGCATAGTTTTCTAGATTTTTTCCTAAGGAGGCATAGATGCCATGAGTTTTCTCAATAAAGAATCGAGTACAGTGGCCATAAAACTATCTAGAAGAGTAATACAACTTAGTGTTTCAAATCACAGAAGACAGCCTATACCTGATGTTAGTAAGTCTGTAACAGTAATACACAAGTTCATGTTTTTACCTTGCTCTATCCTTTTGTATTTTGCAGAAGAAAAGCTATTTATGGTTCAATCATCTTTGTTTTGAAGTGGCTAATGTGGCAGTCTCCACTGTCTAAAGGGTACTAGGGTGCAGCTCTTATTTCAAACTCAGTCATTTTACAGCTGCTATTTTATGGTAGTTTGTGTATTACTATGTACATGGCCTTAGAAACAAAACAAATGTAGCTGGGGTTTTTTTCTGTTCTTGTGTAATTAGAATTGTAGTCTTAGTTGTCCTTTGGTTAACAATTACAGAGAGATTGTCCCAGCTATTGAAAAAATTATTTGAAACCCAAGAGTCTGGAGATCTCAATGAAGAATTGGTTAAAGCTGCTGCCAATGGAGATGTTGCTAAAGTGGAAGACCTGCTAAAGAGGCCAGATGTAGATGTGAGTGTTCTGTTTTGGGAGTATCTCTTTTTGGGGCCTCTAGTGTTAAAGGAAGTGCAGCTGTTCTGAATATTCCTTGCCAGTTGGTAGTGTGTAGAAGTAATACAGCTAGTTCCAGTGCCTCTTCTTCCATTTGTTGTCCTGTAAAATGTGTGTGGGCTGTGTGAACACAGAGATGTACATACTTTATTGCTGGAGAGATTTTGTAGTCTTTTGTCTGCTATGAATTAAGATACTTCTCAACCTCTGGCTGCCAGAGTTGGTGCAGAGAACCAAACATTCACAATTACTGAAGGGTCTTCAAATTCTTCTTTTTTCAAGGGGGATGGAGGAAGGAGGGTAGATTTTTCAGGATGCTTTTGCTGCTATTGTGAGTTTGTTTTATTAACTCACAAGGTAGATCATCTAATGTGTTCTCTGTGACATTTCTTTTACCAACTTGTTTAATACTGAAAAGTCTAAAAGAAAGTGCTTGATAATTATAGAAGTTAATTTAGGGAACATGTTTTAAAGTTCTAAAGCAGTAGTAATGCTTGCAGATTAGAGTCTGAACTTCTTTGGTACTGGGCACTGATTTTTAACTTAAGATTTTACAAAACATGTGTTTTTGTTCAGACTCTCCTGTTGTTACCGTAAATTTGGCAAGGAAGTTACATGTACCATTGAGCAGAGGACAGGTGTAAATCTGAGACTTGTTCTCAAAAATGTTTCCTTTACAGGAGTCACCCAAAGATTAATGTTTTTAATTCATGTATCATTAATGTCTTCTAATGTTTGTTGAAAATCTATTTCTTCCTCTTTCCTTCAGTCTAGCTAATATAGAAATGAAATAGAGAAAACCTAGGTCATCTATATACGCTAAGAAGGCATCTTAAAATAGTTCATTTGATTCTGTGTTGTGTGCTGTTGCTTGAAGTTTTTTACTGCTAAACAGCCTCACAGGTGTGTGCAGGTGTGTGTGTCTTGAAACTCACCTGCAAGTGTTGGCATTCCAGGTGAATGGGCAATGTGCTGGACACACAGCTATGCAAGCTGCAAGCCAGAACGGCCACGTTGACATTTTGAAGTTGCTTCTGAAACAGAACGTGGATGTAGAAGCAGAGGTAACCTAAAATTTTCAAAATATGCTTTTTGTGTTCTTAAACTTTGTTACATGCACAACAATTCTACTCGACTTGCCTTCTTTTCATAAATGCCAAAGTGAAAAACTGCTTTTATTACTGTGACGGTGTACCCAAATTAGACTCTTACTAACAATATTATAAAGGGCCAATATCTAATTCTTTAACGCTTCTTGTTAAATGGAATATAACAACTAACATGATAGAGCTATGTAAGCCAGTATGCAATGAAGCCCCTTCTTTTCCTTTGGTTTCATTTCAAAGTAGAATGCAATGGGAACTCTGCCTGTGGCATTGAGGGGAAAAAGATGTTTTTTAGATGCTGCATCTCCAACTTCAGATACTTGCTATGCTTCTTATATATACAAAGTTCAGTTAGGAGAAATATTTCAATTCTTAACTAAAACAAGCAGAAGGTAACAGCAGTATCTTTGGGTAGAAACTGCCAGCTCTGTGTCTTTTTCAGTGCCTTTTTGTTAAACCTCACTAAAAATGGAAGTTTGGGTTTAGGTTTAAACCTCTTGTTTAGGTGTTTTAGAATAATTGTTCTTGACAGTTGTCAGTCAGCATACTGTGATATTGGCATTTTGAATTGTTGTTTACTCAATTATTTGCACAGAATACACTGCTACTGCAGCCATGTCTCATGTTGCACAAGGCAAGAGGCCCAAGAAGCATCTGTCAAATTTGATTTATTAAGAATCAAAACTGAAGACCAGCGAGATGCTGAGAAATTAATTATGCACCCAGTTGTTGTTTGCGTAACAGAAAAATAATTTCATATGCTTGGGCACCTAGCATTATATTGTATTTGATATACAGAAGTTATAGAATGCTAAAGCATTAATGAGGCAATGTTCTTGGAATAAAAATTGTTTTATATTTACAGATACACTATTAATTTATAAAGGTTTCATGCTGGCTTAGATGGATGCAATATATACTTGCTGTGGTCTGATTTCTGTGAAATAACTTCATGTTAGAAGTAGTGCTTTCACTGCAGTACAAAGTAAATACTGTTAAAATCAGGCTGAACTGCTTTTCATCTGTACTGTGATGTTCAGAGCTGCCATGTTAATCTGGTGGACTGAAGGGAGCATTGAAGAGATAGGTAGAAGCACTAGTTAAACAGTTTGAAGACAATACACCTGGTAATCTGATAGCACTAGAATTGTGAAGAGTTTAATATTTGCTCAGGCTTCAGAAGCACCATTACACTAGCATAAAAAATTGTCAGGGATTTTACTCGACTTTTAAAGCCATCTTCACATAACTGTGTTGCTGAAGTGAGGATGGTTTTCCCACTTGATTCTATAATTGCCTTGGTTATTGAAATATTAACAATTTTCATAATATCATTAGATTTGTAATTATATCTTTCAAACTTTAAAAATGTAAGCAATTTATCAATTTTTATATATATGCATATATATAATGTTTATAAATGTAATTGTTCATAAAATGCAAAGGTCAGCAGAGCCATCCCATTAAGTAGAGAGCAGAAATGTAGTCCATTTACTTCACTGTTCTGGGCTGAGGCATGGAAGCAAGCAATGGATAAAAATCCTTACTTTCCTGGCTTTGTAGCTAATTTGGATATTTTTGCACTTACAGTCATTACTTCAGAGTATATACATTCATGATGACATTTTCTGGGAATATCCTCATTGTTGTCTCCTGTCTTTCTTAATGTAGAGTACAAGTGGCCTCTGTTTAGTCAGAGAACAGTTGATTATTGGCATAGCTCAAAAACCCTGTAGATATTGCATAGTAAGAATATGTAACAATCTAGGCTGAAGACATTAATGGTTGTCAGTTATTATATTAACAGTATTATATTATACTCTTGGCATGTATGGAAATGTAGTGTTTTTAATATTTAGATTTATATCTAAATGTAAATGTAAGTCTTAAGGACAGATTATTTACTAGCTGCTAGCTTTTTCTAGATGAATTATTGCTATTGGGTAGGATTTAGTTTCTGAGATGATTTGTTTTGATGCTGAGCTAAAAAAAGGCCTGTGTGATCTTGGACCTCTGCTCATTAAAGTAGGAATTCTGTAAATTAAGACTTAATAAAATCAGGTGATTGTGTCTTAAAGTTGAAATATGGTAGAACTAAAACATTCAATAATTATATGGGGTTTCCTCCATAAATATCTTGGTGTACTTTTCAGACTGCAACTATGAAAAGACAAATTACCATGCCTCTGTGAAACCAAGTACTCTGTAAATACAAGTCTTCTAGCAGTTTAGGACTACTGCCACACTCTTGATTAGGTTTGCCTCATAGTGATCCTTATAACCAGATGAAAAATATAGAGAAGGTCCCCTTTCTGATCCTTTCTCCTTTCCAAATGGGCAAGTTTTGGCTTCTTTTCACTGTTGGTTCATGTTAGATGAGCCTGAGAAGGAATCCTGCAATCTGAGAAGGTAATTTAGTAGCATGAGTTGATTTGGAAGGAATAAAAGTATCTTTCCAAAAAGTTGTTTAAGCTGCTATGTAGTGCCCTGACTATCTTGAAAACCATATCCATTTTTTCAAAAAGATACATTTCATAATTAGGGGATAAGTCTTCTTCCACCATTTTGAATGCTATAACATCTCATTGTGCAAATACAGTTTGTGCGAAGAGCTATTAATTTTTGCATAGGTTTATATTATTTTAGAGATATGCAATACATAATAAAAAATGCTTTAGAAGGATGTTGCTGAAAAAGCAAATTGATGAGAAACCTAAGCTAACTCAGGAGAGACAGTGCACCCTTGATCAGTCATGATTTTATTTTACAATTTTCAGTGTTTCTCTGTTTTCAAAACTGAATCATACAGATGTATGGTTACATTAAACTATGCAGAAATACCCAGCTAGAAACTAGCTTATGAAAATTATTTCATCCTGTAAACTTCCATTTTACTTCTATCTTTTGTATGCTGTCACTAATGCTGAAATCACTTGATTGATATTTTAACATATTCCATGTTGTACAGTCAACTTCTATGAATGTTAAAATAGCCTAAACTGACAAATTTGACTTTCACATTTTAATTCTCAATTTGTGTGAAACTGGAACAAACTGAATCAGAGTTTTAACACTGTGAATCATCAACACAGAATCAAAACTTCTAGTTAATGTCAGTATCAGTCACAAATTTCCTTTGGAAAAGGTTTATTAAGTGAAAACTATGACACATAATAAATCCTCATAAATACTAACCTAATTATACGAACAAGAAAATACTCATGTCTTGCACTGTGGTTTGGAATCTGTAACACTTCCCGGGTTACAGGAACAACTACCCTGGGGATATTAAGTGTAATACTGTTTGGGCATTGGATTTCATCTGTGGGGTTTTTGGTTCTTTTGTTTTGGATATATTCTTGACAGTGGTTGTTTTGTAGTAGGAACCCGAATGAAGCCATTTGAGTTTGATGAACAAACCACACAAAGATTCAGGGCAAGAGTTATATGCTGTAGAATATCATATGTTGTAGAGCATGTGTGTTTATGTATGAAGTGATTCTTCATCCTCTGTTGCTGCAGTTTGAGAAATGATTTAAATAGGTGCTTTAACAGTGTTGTGGTAGTCTTGTTTTTCTTATTGCATCAAATATGGACAGTTGTTAGTTGAAGTAATCCTGTTTAAATGCAAAGGAAATGTGAAATATACCAGGTTAAATGACTGTTTCCACTTTAGGACAAGGATGGAGACAGGGCTGTCCATCATGCTGCCTTCGGTGACGAGGGTGCTGTGATTGAGGTTTTGCACCGAGGCAGCGCAGATCTGAATGCTCGCAACAAGCGCAGGCAGACTCCACTCCACATTGCTGTCAACAAAGGTCATCTGCAAGTTGTCAAGACTTTACTGGACTTTGGCTGCCACCCCAGTCTTCAGGTAAAGTAAATTTTAATGTAGGGTCACTTTTCAGCTACTGAATTGTGTGATTTGCTGCATGTAGGTGATAGAAAAATTATGGTAAGTGGGACTGAAAGGAGCAGAGCTTGTAATGTTGTCTGTCTCAACCTTTACCCAACCATGTGATCACCTGTAACAAAAATGCTGTTAAGTCTGTTTTTCTTGACAGCTAGATAGACACCTCGTTTATTCTATAGTAGATGCTAATTGGTATTTTCACAGTCTGTAGTTATTTCTAGTTGTTAACTTTCCTTCCTGTTTAATTACTCCTATATCGAACCCACAACTCTGTGCTCCTGCAAGCTACAGTTTAGCAGGCTGACGATACTGTGGAATGTTTTGTTGAAAGAAGTCTTTTATTTTTTCTCCAAAATAGATTTATCATTGATAGAACTATCTAGTCCAATTCACTTTCAAATATTCAGCTTTTTATCTAGAAAGCGCTCATGTGTAGGATCTCAAGTACTGTAATTTCATAGGGAATTTCATCTGTAATAAAGGTGATGGAAGCATTGGAATAAGTGCAATGTCCTGTTTAGAAGGTAAAGTGGAAATATGCTTTCAGATAAGCAGATATCCACACTGCTGAAGGCAGCTACATGAACTGTTTTAGGAAATCAAATGAGAATGGTAAATTTGAAGAGATTGACATCAGAAAAAGTTGTAGTGGCCTGGGCAAATCAAGATATGCAGTAACAAGACATTGCCTCCTTGCTTTGCCATGTCAGTAATGAGGTTTTTTTGGGGCTGTATATCCACATAAAATAAATGGGCAAACACTTTTTTGAAATTAATTAGCATAGTGATTGTTTATTTATCATCTCCTACGGGACTCTTAAGGTTCTCTCTTGATCTTGCTGAGCTTGAGCTGTTATATCCATCCAGATCCTGTTTAGTGTTTGTTGAACAGTAGGTATAAAATGGAGCCTGATATGCTGAGACGAGTGAAGGGTGATTGTAAGTCACGTAGGAGCTATGGGTAGCCAAAGTGGATTTGCCTGAGTTTAAATTACAGAATTTTGTTTCAGTTGAAAAAGTCGGTAGAATGGTGCAAGGATGCTCCATCTGGAAAATGTAATTGGCCATTGAAAAAAAATGAACTTTCAGATTCAGCATGTGTGCTGAGGAACTGTGATGTGCAAATGTGAGTAGGTGATTGATTTTGTCAATGAAAGCACAGAGGAGTAAGACTGAGGCATGACTGGGATTTAACTGGCCAGCACCCTACTTCTGTGGCCACTTCACTGTGTAAACAGAAACATATGGTAGTTTGTAAACAGGAAATATGATCATTTAGACCAAATAAAAGATACATGATTTAGTTCAGGCAAATTGGTTCACACTGGTTCAAGTGCCATATTCTGGCACTTTTTGTTTGGCAGGTTTTGATTCTCACTGTAAAGATCTGTTTTCGTACTAGTGTATTGCTAAAATGTTCAGTTTCTGTGTTAGCTTGCAGTTGAGTCAGTGTTGGTGACAAGAAACTTCCTGACTTATATGGTGCAAGAATTTTACTGGAAGCATAAATCTGGAGATTTTGCCTATGTAGCTGCAAATAAGCTTAAATTGATGTGTTTTCTCGCTGTTAGTGTAGGGCATTTCTCTTCAGTCCAACCAAATTGAGTCCTTGAGTAAGTAGTGTACAAAATGCTTCTAGGAGTAAAAAGTATTTTTTCCTCATTTGGGATACTTGAAAAATAAAACATTAAGCTAAAAGTATAAATTCTTTGCCTATTCAATTGTGCTGTCAAGTATTATCATGCACCTTGTGTAATATAAATTTTGTGTTAGCCATAACAAGTTAAAAGTTTAATATTGCTTTATGGCATTGGCTTTTGCTTCATGGAAAATTATATGCTTCAGTTAAAACAACAGATATCCCTACTTTTAGTACCTGGACTACATTTTATTTTGATTTGCCTATGCTTTAATTTCGCATTTTGGTATTGTCTTCTACATGGTTAATTTCTGGCTAAACTTAGCATTTATTACTCAAAATTCCATGCCTCCTTCTGCCTGTCTAGTCTTCCCTCTGTCACATTAGTTTTTGTTGCTGCCCTGTTATTCATAAATTGTAATTTGGGCATCCAACTCCATCTGGATGAGCAGCATAGAGAAGTCATTATCTACTACACTGTCTTCTACAAAGCACAATTCTGGCAGCAGTGTGTCCGTGTAATGGTGGAGCTCAGCGTGGGGATTCCCACTGAAGCAAGATGAGAAGCAGCTTGCTCTGAGCTCTGCAGTATAGTAGCACTCAGGTTTTGAAGAGCTGTTTTGTATTTATGCAGTCAGTTTTCCTAGTGATATTTTAACATCTTTATAATGTAGATGCATGCAAAAATTGACATAAACTGTTTTTGGTTTTAGGATTCTGAAGGAGACACTCCACTTCATGATGCAATAAGTAAAAAGCGTGATGATATCCTTGCTGTACTCTTAGAAGCTGGAGCAGATGTTACTATCACCAACAACAATGGGTTTAATGCTCTTCATCATGCTGCACTAAGAGGAAACCCTAGGTACAGATTTCTTTTTAAAGATTTTTTTTTATTTGTATTTAAAAGGAAAACAAGTACATATGAGGGTGGAACTATGGTATTCTTTCTGAAGATCCTTAAATCTGCATGTAGTTGTATTTCTTAAATGTTGATGTTGCTTAGCTATGCATCTTTCTAATGTTTGGAAGCCCTTACTAGAATGAAGCTAGGAGTCTGCTCAGTTTAATGCCTGTATCCAGATAACTCCAAATTGTATTGTCTTCTACATGGTTAATTTCTGGCTAAACTTAGCATTTATTACTCAAAATTCCATGCCTCCTTCTGCCTGTCTAGTCTTCCCTCTGTCACATTAGTTTTTGTTGCTGCCCTGTTATTCATAAATTGTAATTTGGGCATCCAACTCCATCTGGATGAGCAGCATAGAGAAGTCATTATCTACCACAGTGTCTTCAGTACTATGGGGTACAAAGCACAGTTCTGGCAGCAGTGTGTCTGTGTAATGGTGGAGCTCAGCGTGGGGATTCCCACTGAAGCAAGATGAGAAGCAGCTTGCTCTGAGCTCTGCAGTATAGTAGCACTCAGGTTTTGAAGAGCTGTTTTGTGTTTATGCAGTCAGTTTTCCTAGTGATATTTTAACATCTTTATAATGTAGATGCATGCAAAAATTGACATAAACTGTTTTTGGTTTTAGGATTCTGAAGGAGACACTCCACTTCATGATGCAATAAGTAAAAAGCGTGATGATATCCTTGCTGTACTCTTAGAAGCTGGAGCAGATGTTACTATCACCAACAACAATGGGTTTAATGCTCTTCATCATGCTGCACTAAGAGGAAACCCTAGGTACAGATTTCTTTTTAAAGATTTTTTTTTTATTGTATTTAAAAGGAAAACAAGTACATATGAGGGTAGAACTATGGTATTCTTTCTGAAGATCCTTAAATCTGCATGTAGTTGTATTTCTTAAATGTTCATGTTGCTTAGCTATGCATCTTTCTAATGTTTGGAAGCCCTTACTAGAATGAAGCTAGGAGTCTGCTCAGTTTAATGCCTGTATCCAGATAACTCCAAATTCCTGAGAAATCTCCTGTCATGGCTATAAACTTTTGCCAATAAAAGTTTTGATAAGTAAGTTAGTAAGATCTTGAAGATGGAATCTTGACACAGGATAAAAATAGTAAATACTGCTATATTTCCCTTCTTGAGTATTGGAATTGATAAAGGAATTTGATATTTTTAGAAATACTTATTTGTGGGTAATTATTAAGTAAACCATACAGTTCTAAAGCACTCTTAGGATTATTGCATTAGATTATATTTGTCAGTATTTGAAACAGTTAATTATATTTCCATAGAAGTATATCTGGAAGGAATTTTGTATTTCAGCTTTTGTATAGCAGCTCAACTGAAAAAAAATTTAAGGCAGTTTATTTTATAACTGTACTTTATACATCTACATTCAATTTTCAGTTAAGGGGGCTTTTGAAAACTCCTGTGTAGATAGAACTTCAAAGAAAAGTTGTGTTGGTGGTTCCTTATTACATTGTGGATAAATGGTATTTTTCAAGGCTGTCATGCCAACAAGACTTCAATAATACTTTATCCTCAGGTGAAGTATGTAGTATAGCTTACACATAAGAAGAAATGTCTGTGTTTCCTTGTTTACTACTAAATTTGGCTTTTCAGTTGAGAGAAGTTGGAGAAATAAGGCTGTAAATTTGTATAAATTCCGCCCATTATTAATATATGGGATTAAAATCTAGGTTAGTCTCTTAGAACATAGCTATCAAGATTGATGGTTAAAAAGTAAACATAATTAATTATCTACGTTTGTGGAATGGTATCATTACATGAGGTAAAAGTAGTGGCTGAAAGTGTTGATAAGACAAATAAATGTTTACCATTTTCTTCAGTACTCATAAAAGGTCTTTATGAGAACGTGTCAAGGACCAAGTGAAGGGAGCTTATTTTTGGCATTCAGAAGACAATTCTTTCAAGTCTCATTTGGTAACTTCTTCCTCTAAAGTGAATTCTTCCTACTTCTATAACAGCATTAGCCAGCAGCACAGTTTCCTGTCTTACTCTGGTGGGGTATTTTTTGGTGTTGGTTTTTTTTGGTTTGGTTTTTGTTTAGTTTGTTTTTTTTTTTTTTTTGCAATGCTCTTCCTCGGCTCTTGTGGTAGCTGGTTTGTGTGACCATAATCTCGAGATGTTAGGGAAGGTGTATGGGTGGGAACATGTTTTTCATAGGCATGTGCTGGAGATTTTTCTGTGGGTAAGTATTTTAGAAGTGACAGACCGTTCATTTGATGGAGGGATCTGTGTCGTAGTTCAGACTGGATCAGTTTGATGGTTGGTAGAATGAGAAGTATAGTGCAGTTTTAACCAGAATCCTTCCTCCTTTACAAAAGTTTTTATTAGAAATGTTGGAAAATGTTTTGGGTATTAGGGATTTGAATGCTGTGTGGGTTCCCTCTGTACATGGGGTTTCACTTGTATCTAAAACAGATATTTAATATTCTTTTTTGGTTGCAGTTCCATCTGAGCACTGCTTAAGCATGCAGAAAAGTAATTTTGTCTCCCATCACAGAAGGAGCAATTTCATCTAAAATATCTATGCTATAGATACATATAGTAGTTTCATCTAAAATATCTACAATGCTCAAAGCATTAGATATTTTACCCATCAGCCTGGGAAGAAATAATTGAAAATGAAACCAAAATAAATCTATTTTGATTTCTCCCCCCAGCTAAAAATTGTCATAATAGTTTCATTCATCTAGGAGTTGAGTTTTATATTCCTCAAGACTTCAGTGATCCTCCTTTGTTTCATTGCTGATTTTGTAGTTCTGCCACTTGCCTGTTTCTGAATGAAACCAAAGTTTTTGTGTTTGCCACTTTGTTTTTCTAATCTGATATAGAACAATGGCTACTACTGATCTGTTAAATGCACTAAGCACAAGCTATTTAAGACACTGTTAAAAATAACCCTCTCATCTTTAGCTTGTTATTACTGTGGGTCACAGACAGTATGTAATAAGTTCTGCTTGAAACCTTTCTTTAGACCTGTCTTTCCTCATCTAAGCTTCCTCGCTC
Source organism: Onychostruthus taczanowskii (assembly GCF_017590055.1). Taxonomy (NCBI): domain Eukaryota; kingdom Metazoa; phylum Chordata; class Aves; order Passeriformes; family Passeridae; genus Onychostruthus; species Onychostruthus taczanowskii. Next base: position 10,145,725 of record NW_024498795.1, read on the forward strand.
CACCTAAACTGGAGTTTTTGTGACTTCAGGATGTGGTGCATAATGTTAATACAATGTATTAAATTCTCCTTATATTCAAATATATGGATACATAATATAATTTCTATATTATTTCATAAAAGTTAAACATGTATTCACATGTGTATATAAATGTGTATGCATTTGTGTGCATAGCTGTAATTCTAAAAATTAAAAATGTGCTATGCATGCAAGAATTAATGAAGTTCACATACATTGTCCTTGTTGGGGATAATAAAATAAATGCATGTGTTAAGTCCATGAGTACCACAATAAATGGAGGTGGATTTCTTTAGTAATTTTTCTAATTATGTTAAATAGGTATTTGGAACCAATTTCATTTTCAGAGCAAAACCTCTTGTTTCTTGAGTTCTGACCTTTATAAATAATAGGGAGATAAATGTCCCAAGAAAAAAAACCTACAACTTATACTGAGAAGAACATTCCAACGTTTTTAATTTTTCATATGAAAACAAATACATTCCATTTTGAATGTTTGAATATTGGATAAATATGATAAGAAAGATGGTGATTTATGTCAAATAGCTTAGATTTTCTCAGCACTTTATCTGCTGAGAAAGTATCTGACTCCACTGCCTGGGAGTCTTCCATGGCAGTTTGGCTGTGTTTTCCACAAGTCAAGGTACAGTGTGTTTCAGAGAGCATCCTATTCTTAGTAGAATATTTCTCCTTTTCATGTTTTGCTTCTCTTTGTACCTTGTGAATTGGTACAGAAAGAGCTTTTGGTTTTTGTGCTGATGTATAATGTTGAAATGTAGAAGGAATGTTAGTTTATGCTGTAGGTATCTTTAAACTTGTGCATGGGAGATAGAGCTAAAAAGAAATTTTAAATTAAGTATGGGGAAGTTAAACTTTTATTTAATACTTGGTTTCTTGTTTGTGATTTTTAACTGAGTCAGTCATATTAAAAGTGCATTTATTTTGGACTTTTTTCAAAGTACTGTGAGCCTCAAAGCTTGGCAGACTTTGCCTCTTCACTGTTAATAAGATTTTTTTTCAGACAGAAAAAAGGAGAGTAAAATTTGAAAATACTGTACAGATTGGTTATTTTTGCCATGTTATCATCTCTTGCTTATGTTTGATCTATTCGCATACCTGTGACTTCAGATTTTGAGCTGAAGACATGACTGTGAAGTGTAGGCGTATTTTATATCCGTTGCCCCAGTTAGTTTTAGATTTGCATTGTATCTTGTGAAGAGAGCTTTATTCACTCTGCAGCTAGCATCTTAAATAGAGGCTGGTCTTGGAGCTGACCTGACTTCACACACGTGGATGGTTAGTTCTTCAGAGTAATAAATTCTGCTGGACTTTAAATCAAAAAATTAAAGTCCTGGAGCAAGGTACAGATTTTAGGTATTGCTGCTCTCCAATAGCAAGAAGTATGTCATCTTTATGTTCATAAACTGGCAAGCAGGAGATTGTGGTTTAAAATAGAATTGTAATTTTCCCCCATGGTTTTCTTATTATTTAGGAGATCTCAACTTTTTTTAATTTGCAGATGGTTTGAACGGGTTGACAGTGAAATTTATAACTGTAGCATAATTGAGAACTGGGGTTTCTCACTTCTACGTAGTGTTAATGAGTGTCTTCAGGAAGTGTCTGCAGGACTCATGGGCTGTGTTGTCATGGAGGTCTCAGAGAGACAAATTCTGAGGAAATGAGAGTGGTACAATTATTTTCTAAACCAGTCAAAGTGGTTTTTTGCTTTTGTATTTGCAGTTCTGACAGTCAATGTAGGTTAAGCTGAGTGCAGAGAGCCTGTTTTTAAAACCTCTTATTAAAGTATTCTGTCAGAAAATGCTTTGGAAGAATACTTTTGTTCAAGTTCGTTTGGAGGAAGAGTATAATCTCCATGAGCAGATCTATTATTAGGTGGCAGATTAGCCTGTAGCTGTTGAGGTCAGTAACAAATTCATTATCTTCAAGTGGTAAATAATGTGCCTGACAGATACAAAATGGCAAATACAGTCCCTGCCCTGTGGAGTTTCCTTCCTTGTACAACATAGAAAAGGGGAGAGGGGTGCCCAGAAAGTAAACCTGCCCTGCCACTACTGTTCATGATTGTTTCTTTTTGGTTTTAGGGTTTTTTTGATCAGTTCTGCTAGAAAGGGCACCAGACTTGAGGAAGAATACAAGAGACAATAAATCATTGGGAAGTGTTTATTTCACTGCTTACCTCTCTTCTTTATAAATGTTGTAAGAGATTATTTTTACTGCATATGGACAAAATGTTAAATACCAGTAGCTATTTATTTACAAATACAAACTTGAAATTTTGGAGTACAGAATTTGCTACACTCCTGGTTACCTTCCATCTTCAGGCTGCCTAGAAGTTGAGCTGGACTGAAGAGAGGACTACATAATTGCTCTGAGCAGGTTTCGTGTCCAGGTTTAACAACATGAGAAATCCTGTAGTGATCAATGCATAGCTACAGCTGGTTGAAGGGGACCAAATCCATTGAACAGTTGATTTGGTTCCATTTTACCAGCTTTAGCAAAGCATTGGAGTGCAGGAAGCTTATAATTCAGTAACACATTTTAAAGCACATGAGCAGTGGACAAAGAACACGCGGCTTTCTTCTGTGTTACACAGTTTGTTTCTTGTCAATGCAAGCTTTTAACTCTTTCCTAATTTGGAGATGGCACAATTAGAAGCCGTATACCAGAAAGGCCTGTACAGATTTGTTCTGTCCTTGAGTATTTCCTTGAGGATCTTTGGATGAATTTCACATCAAATCATAGCTACAGTTTAAACTTTTTCCTGTCTAGTGTAATCAGATTTTAGAATGGGTTAGAAACTGTGGTCTTAAAGTTTTTATCAGAAATAGATAGAGCTCCCCTACTTCTTTATGTTAAACTTTACTGGGGTAGAACGTTTCAGTTTCCTTGTCACCCTCTTCCCCCCCCCTTTCCCTCATTCATTTTCTGGCAGGTTCCCTTTTGCAGCTGCTTTTATGCTGTAGTTGGTTAGCACAAATATAAATGCCAAGTGCTTTCAATTCCATTGCTATATCTCTGGTTAGTATTAACTTTTTAGGAATGATTATATAATATAGCAGGATAAATTTAATTTTTTTACCTTGCTAGCATATGTAAAAATGTTTAATGCCAGAAAAACACAGCTTTTAAAGATTTATCTGGGGTTGCATCTGATTTCTTCTAAACTAAAGTCCTTAATACAAAATTGTGTGAGCTCACAGCTTTTTTTTTTTTTTTATGTCATACTGAATTCTGAGATTTTACTGCAGTGGAAATCGGGACAACTTTAGTTCAAACCATTCTCTAGTAATGAGTATGTCAAGGATAGTCGACATGTGTTTGTTGCATAGTCTGATGATGGTGAGAAGATTTATGTAAATATATTCCCCAACACTATGTATCCTAATAGAAACGTGGCAGGTGTGTCACTTGGACTTAAGCATCAAGATGGCTATAAAATGAGTTTCTATTTTTACCAGTTATAGAGGAACTGTTTCACAGATACAGCTGCTCAAGTGCGCTTTTGGATGGCAATACAGTTTCATGTACTGGCCATATCGGGACAAAAAACGGCTGTGGAAAAAAAGCCGTGTAGCATTTGATAATGTCAGCATCTGTTATCCCTGTCAGTCACACAGTTGAAATGTTTGAGTTACAACTGTGTCAGCAGATGCCCAAAGTTCAACGTGTGCTCGGTTAAAATTGAACAGCTGATCTAAGTGATGGATGTGACATTTTAGAGTGACTGGGTATGTATTCTTAGAGATATGCTAACATGAACTAGCAGGAAGCAATGTCAACATATAATTTTAACTTTTGTATCACTCTGAACTGTCATTTTGTGTCAGAATAACATTGCAATGTTATACAAGGGAGAACACAATATGATAAATTGTTACCAAAAACCTCTCGGATAAATTAAAGCTGTTAAAAAATCTGTCCCATTTTATAGAAGAAGCTAAATCAATAGACGCAGAGTACAGGAACTCATCAGGAAAAGAAGAAAATGCTTAGCAATTAACCCCTAAGTGAAACTGCTAGTTATACCAAATTGCTTCTGTGAGCATGATTGAGTTTAGTAGCCTTGCTTTATTCAGAAAAGCTACTGCAGTTTGATTTGTTTCCCACTATAAACCAGGTTTTAATTTAGATGTTAAGATACTGTAGCCTTCATGTCAAAATATTTGCTCATAAAAGAAAGAGCTTTTAAAAAAATACTGAAACTTTGCTTTCTTAAGCAGGTAAGGTAATATTTCTGCTTGTATATATATTAGTAAGTAGTTTCAAGTGTTAAAAATATCAGGCTGTGTATATTATTAGCTGTTTGAGAATTATGTGAGTATTTAAAAATAAGTCCTCCATCTAAAAATTGTATGTTACCTTTATTTTTCTTGTTTGTTTTGGTTGGAGTTTTTTTCCTCACAGACGTTTTAGTAAGCAAAGGGCTACAGTTAGAATCTTTAACCTGGGCCAAATGTTCCTACTTATCATGGACATATCCTATTTAATAACTGCTTTTAGAAGGCTGCTGTCATGAATAGAAATGGCTGGATTGATGAGTGGGGAGTTTTTTTCCTCACATTTCTCCCTAGTTCCTGGATTTGATGTTGAATATCTTTACTTAGGGATGGTATGCATCAGTGTATTTTAATTAATACCACTTTTAGACCTTGAAACTATTGAGGGACTCTTCCTCATGTAGTTCTTAAAAAATTTTTATGGCAAATTTTCTTAAATTTGGATTTAAAATAAATTCAGCTAATTGGAAAATAGTATTTAAGATAACTTACCTTTTAGGCTGTAGTTGTCATTTGTGTTTTCATTTAGGAATCTGTCAATAGCTTTAATCCGCTGACTAGCAGCTCTGGCCTAGAAATCTCTGTATTGTCACTTTCTGTGCATAAACCTGACACTGCACTTTGTATCGAAGAGCTCAGTGAGCATAATAAGTGCTGATTTGGAGAAAATTCTAACTTAAGTCTTATTAAATTGCAGAAGTTATACTCAGTTATTTTGGCTATCATTTTTTGTAGCTCACACTGTAATTTCTTAGCTGTTAATACTTGTCTCAGTTGCAACCTGTGGATTAAATGTTCTATGGTAGATGCAAATTTAAGTACCACCATCTGAAGTACACAGAACAGGCTGTGATTATTAGAACATTGGCTTGTTTTTATGAGATGCATTCTGATAACTAGGCTTTTGAGTTTAGTTTAAGATCTATGAAGTGAGGAGTACTGGTAAGGATGAATTTTGCAGCTATGCTGCAGTCTTAATTGGTGCATTTCAAGGTTTCGTTTCCAGCCTTGCTTTAATTTCTGTTTGCAGCTAATATTCTGCTTATCAGCTGTTAACAATTCTTCCTACCCACTTTTATAGTCACTTAATTTAATGTTTTGTGATTTGTTACTAACAAGTATGAGTTATTTTGGCAATACCAGCTGACCCTTAGCAAGCCAATTTGTCACATGAATGTCATTCAAACAAGAGGGAAACCTGTTTCTTCCAGCAGCTGTTTAGTTTCCTCTTACTGGTCGTTCCTTGCCTGCCAAAAATACATACTTCTTTACATTCCATAGCATTGTATGTTCATATGGGTACATAAAGAAGTATGTGCTCTGAGCAGGTACACATAGAGTTGCTTGACTGCCTGTCAGATGAACCTAGAAAGTATTTTGCTGCTTTGTTTTGCTGTCATTAGGTGAAACTAGCTGACAGTTGTTTGGAAGGACAACAGTTCTGATAAACTGATGGTAGAAAATAAACTTGCTATCCTAACCGAACTTTGCAATGCAATTTACCTGCACAGTGTCTTAAAGCTGGGCATAGTTCATTGTTTTGGGATGGCACTGATGTTAGAAGTGCTTTTCCATATTTTTGCAGCCTCTTGCTCTTCTAAGTGACCGTGTTTAAGTAGCGAGTTGAATCACTGGTAGGTTTGCAATGTCTTTTCTTAGAATTCATAGTTGTAGTCCACTGTAAAAACTTCAGCTTCCTCACAGGTCTTCTAGCAGATTTTCATGCTGGGGTACAGTTTGCATCTAGTGTCCTAAAGGGAAGCATAGACTGATATAAAATAGCAGCTATAAACTTATTTTCTTACCCCAAATCCCTTTTCTATGCTTTTTTGTATCCCATCCATCATTCTGCAAACTCTTTGCAGGTTTATATTTATTTACATTGTATTTCAGAGTGATTTAAAAAAAAACAAAACAAAAAATAAAGCAAAACAAACAAAAAAAACCCACAAAAAGCCCAACCCAAACACAAAAGCACATGTCACCAGTGATCCTGCTTATCCTAAAGATGATGACATTGAATTAAGAAAACAACCTCTAACTGCTGTGACAGGATTTGGATTGTTAGGCCGAAGGTCACATGTGAAAGCTAATACCTATTCAACACTTCTGCAAGCAGCTTTTCTTGTTTTTTAAAACTGGCACTCACCTTCAGTCAAAGTCTTGTCCACCCTTGAAATTTTTATGACAGCTAAAATAATTAACTAAAAAAAATTAATCCAAACCAAACAAAAAACCCTCATAGAAACAAAGCCCAAGTTTAACCCTGTTTTGTAAGATTTCGTGCAACTTGGTTTGGAATGGTGGTTAAATATTTGATGTGCAGTACAGCTTTGACTTCTGAGGGACTGTCGGATATAGCTCATGGCTGCTTAATATGTATTTCAGGAGTTGGTTTGGGTTACAGTAAAGACTAAGCTTTGTCTCTGTAGCATTAAAAGGTTAATTTGAAAGAAGCTGAATAATTAGTAACTGTAATAGTTGTAAGGAAAGCTGAGAGCAGAGGAAGTAAGAATTTCTGCAGCTCATGACAAAAACCTAGTGCAGCTGATAGAGAGCAAATCAGAGTGTAGCAGTAGCTAGCACAGTAGTACAAGGAGAATCAGCAATGCAGCATTAGAATCACAGCAGTCACATTCTAGTTTTTAAGTAGGCTGTTTTCATGTACGTCTGATACAAAGCACCTTGAAAATTTTGCCGAGACCTATTTGAGAACTCAGCATTACACTACCACACTGTTTATTAGGTTTTCTTTTTCAAGTTTGTACATTTTTAGTTGTGCATAGGAAGATAAGAATATATTTCAATGAAATGAACAACCAGTTAGTGGCATTGCAATTTATTAGTTTATCTTCTTTAAAAAGAATTCTTCCTGCTAAGCAAGTTGGGATTTGGATTTTTTGGCTTCTTCCTTTTTATTTTTGCTATGAAATTTGGACTAACAGTTGTTTTCTTTCAACCTACTCTTTACACTACAAATGCTTGGTACTTTAGCACACTCAAAATTAAGCTGTTCCCAGAGTAGAGGGATTAATACAACAATTAAAAAAACAGTCTAGTAAATAAGATATACATGCAGAAAGTCATAGGCATCCTTTAAACGTGCAGAATAATGCAGGTCTCCTGATGTTCTGTTACCTGTAAGCTTAGTATCATGCAGCATTTGCAGTTGGAAGAGAGGTAATGACCTAGAGACACATCAGCAGCAGCCATCTCATCCTGAGTGCTCTCACTCTATTCGCTGAATCAGCTCTTCGTTACATGGGAGGGGGAGGCAAGGGGGGGCGAATGTCGGTGCATACAGTACCTCACCACCTTAAATAGATAAAACTTAAAAGAAAAAAAAAAGGCATGAAGATGGGTGCCTAATTGGCACCTTCTTCCTTTCTTTTGAATGCTAAAATATGGATGATGTTGTATAGAAATTATACCTTATGTCTGCTGGACTGAGAGTTAAGACTCCAAGGATAGATGCTAGGAAGCCAAGGGAAGGTGAACTTAGCCCACTGTCAGATGAAGATAATCACAGGCAAAAAGAAAAATAAAAACCCAACAAAAGACCAAAACCAAGCCCCCAAAAGTTGGAGTTGCTTCCAAAAAAAAAAAATTGGAAAAAGGCACCAAAAAAATAGCGATCGTCTCCCCCCTCCCCCGGCAAATATTGGTTTCTTCTAGTTCCTTAGATATTGCACTGCATCTTTTCTTGCTTGAGGTTATGTTTCCAGGCTTAACTGTAGGCAGGTCTGTGTTGAAGCTACTTTCCATCTTCAGAGGTCAAGTCTGCTCGCGAGGTCAGGGCTCCCGCACACACACTACAGAAGTCACCAACCGTATTTCCCACTTAGAGGGCACGAGCAAAACTGTTACGGCTTTATAGGCAGCTAAGCATTTGAAACATGCACTCCCAGGCAAACAGGCTCTCTTGTGCCTCTCTCTTCCCTGACCATATTTAGTCAACCATTGCAAAAAATAGTCTCTCAGCTGTCGATTGTCGATCCGGCAGCGAAGGGAGCCTCTATCCGGCTCTCTGCCTATTGATTGTGCAGCCTGCACTTCCACCGCCGCTTAGCCATTTGTCCCCAGGTTTTTTTAGCACTGCCAAATAAAGCTCTCTCTCATGTTTCCAGTTAGATTTCCCAGGTTTTCACTGAGCTTGCGCTGCTACTAGTAAACCCTGATGAGGTTGTCACTATACTTAGAAACGTTTGGGGGGGGGGGGGGGGGGGGGGGGGGGAGGAGGAGTGGGAGAGGGGAAAAAAAAGGCAGCCCTGCTAGTAACAAGGCAGGGACTTCACGCAGATATAGAACAATAAATATCCTGCGCTGCCATGGCAGGTTGTGTAACCTGGTTTCTTGATCACTGAAAAATGCCGTGACTAACGTGTCGATTAACCCAAGGTCTGAGCAGCCTCGGTCTAAGTTTTCAATTGCAAATCATACAGTTATTTTATAAATAAGAAGTCAGTGCCCGTTTGTAGCCCCACATTTCCCTATTCAAATCAAGTTAGAAATTATTTGAAAAAACTTGAATTAGTAAATGCATATCATTCCATACCATTATGTTTAATAATGCCATAGTATTTTGTTTCTAATGCCTATGCATAGAATTGCATCTAAAGAAAATAAATGCATGTGTTAATTAGATGCTACTGTTCTTTTAAAAAGTGAATTGTTTAAAAGAAAAGAAAAAAAGATGAAATCAAGGGAACAGCTCATTGCATTAATCTTTCATGTTTACAAAATTGGCTCATGGCAGGACTAATAACTGCACATTCAAAAATATGAGGAGAGATTTTTCATATTCATGGGGACTATATGCAATGTTTTCTTTAAAAAAGAATAACTGAAATTTAGCATTTAAATACAGCTGTCAGGAACCCAAATACTTCAATATTTTCTCTGTATATTGCAGACAAACGCTTTGCTTGGGAGCAGGAAGGATGAAAAAGGTGAAAATATCTCCATCTAAAATCAAACAAACTTAATAAATCAAAATACCATTCAATTAACATTGATGTGATTAGTAGTTAGAAAGTTCAGTATGGTAAGGTACAGAGTGAATTGCAAAGTCCTGAGCAGACCAGTATCTTGGATTTATACTTCCCTTGGTGCTTCTTTTTGTGTTGATTTTGTCCTGTGCTTGGTAACTGCTTACCCTGTAACTTCTGTTGCTTTCTGCCTCAAGTCACATTTTTTATTTTCTCTTTGTGTTCATAATTATTCACTGAAGACTAAGTGTTGTGCAATACATTCTTGTGAATTCCATGTAAATGTATATACCTCATTGTTTCTTTGGCTACATGTGTCTTGAAATTGATTTTTTGAAAGCAAGAGATGTTTGAAAATCTAAGAAGCAAAAAGAAGGAAACAGCCTCCTACTTAAACTTTTACTAACTAGACCATTGGTCAGAAACTAATTCTGTCTGAAACTCTAAATTCAAGGTACAGTGTGCTCAGTAGTACCAGTCTAAGGTAATAATCTCTTCCTGTTGCTTGTTCCTGAAACATAGATACTTCCTTCTTCATTCTTCCAGTGGTTCTCTCTGTACTGCACAGTGTGCATGCTGTGAATCAGATCAGGGAGCTGATTTGGCTTGAAGTTGAGTGCTGACGTGCACTTACGATCTTATGGTTGCCAAAAATAGCGCTGTCCTGCTCCTGTGTTACTTCTTGCACTATGTTGGTACAAATGTTTCTTTGGCTTCACAGTGAGCAGGCTTGGAGTACTATTCCATATGAGAAATAATCCAGCAGAAGGGGATGACCTTTCAGATGCTGTGTTGGGACCACTTTGTGGGAGCTTTTTTTGAGCAGAGGTGGTAGTCAACAGTACAAGAAAGGGATTTAGTAAAATTTGGTTTTTCTTCTGTTAGGTTGTAAAATGCATGTCGGACTGCACAGTCTTGAAAGAAAACTTTGCCATGGAAGCTCTCTTAAATCTGAGCTGTTCCTTCAACTGCTTGAGGCTCTGACAGGAGGCAGGTGAATGGGTTTAGCTGAGCCAGGGTTAGGAGTCTGGAGAGGAGGAGGTGGAGGTGGTGTGTGTGTGTGTATGTGGAGAATACTTCAAGCCAGGATTACTGTAAAATACATTATGAAACCATGTCACACTGAGACAGTGGAAACCTGAGCTGAGGGAGGAGAAAGGCATGAAAGTAGAAAAACCTGTAATAGAAAGTGCAGTGAATCATTACAACCTGTGGTGATAGGATTGCTGATAAGTTTATGCTGATCTAAGACTTTGCTTCTGGAAAGGGCTGTCTGCCCTCCCTGCAGCTCTGGCTTTGTCATTCCTTTACTCCTATTGCTTCTAGGGATCATGAAGTTGCGGGGTAGGTTGGATTATCTCATTGATCTGTCTGAAAGCAAACTTGCCAAATCAGGAGTCTGGCAGGTTGTTTCACTTGCTAGAAAATGATGTGTCTGTACAGCTAACATAATGTAGGAGCTGAAGTGCAGGGGAAAAAAGTGGGATTGTGTCTTTCAGTAGCAATTTAAGTTAAATGTGCTTATGCAGATTGTGAAGTAGCCTTTCTAATTTTTTCTGCTTAAGTATTTGTTTCTATAAAGCCTTAACAAACAAACCATGAAAGGCCATACAAACAAACCCACCCCACCACTATCCCATGAACCCTCAACCTTCTTCATTTACCTCATTCTGCAGTCAAATTGCAGTTGGTGACAGAGAATCTTCTCTAGTTTTTGTTCATGTTTTTTTAAAACAGGGTGCAAGGATGCTTTTGCAGTTAAGACTGCTAAATCTGGAATTGTTTTTATACAATGAGGTGTTGGCTTCATCTTGTTTACAAGGACTTGTAGATTTTCCAAATAGATCTGTTATTGTATGTTGCATTCTCAGGTAATTCTGATGAGCATCTGTAAAAATTCTGTGAGCAAAGTACTACTTAAAACCCAACATTTTATATGTAGGTCGGTAATGAATAATACACCATATGCTGACTTCTCATTATAAGAATAATATTTTTTTGTATGTCTAATGTTGGTAACTGGTGTTGAAACAAGTGCTCTATGTGGCTAAAAGTAAATTAGTGTGTTGTTCAGATCTGTGACTTATCTTACGTTGCAAATACACAGTTCATGCTGCTGAATTTCCGTGGCAAGGGTTGGAATGAGGTGATCTGTAAGGTCTCTTCTAACCCAAATGATTCTGTGGTCCTATATATGTTAAGCTGTGGTTCCAGATTATCTAAAACCTGAACTAAAAAGAAAAAAAAAAGAAAGTATTATTCATGTGGCAAGATAAAATAAAGATGCATGCAACAGCAGCATTTGCTGTTACTCTTCTACATCTCAAATTAAATGTAGCACCATATTGGTGGATCTTCCTTTGACCAAATCACTTGTAATTATTAGAGTCTGGGCTGTCATTTTATGGAGATGAATTACGTTGGGCAGTGTAATCAGTGTGCTCCCATCAGCTGCACCTGGGAAAGCAGCAGCTACCTCCATCTCAGCCCCCATGCACACATCAGCTTTCTCAGTCCTTTTTGACTGAGCACGTGTTTATCTCCTAAAAAAAGAAGCAAAAGTTTATTTATCCCTATTAAAGTTTTACAGATAACTCCCTCAACAATTCTCACTGGAGTTTTTATCTTCTTGTTCTATTAGAAATTTTCAGAAGTTGCTACAGGGCATCCAGGTAAAAAAGGCCCAAAATCTTTTTATGAGCTTCCCACTAAACTGAAAATACTGCAGACCAACAAATACCAAAGCTTGCCTGTTACAAATTTTTTTTATTGATGATGCTTTAGTAATAATGTACAAATAGTATAGTGATGGCATAAGTTCAGTGTTTCACTTAAGAGTTTTAAGCATTTCATCAGTAATCTTTGCAGCTCCTCAGACAGCCATGTAATCTGTTACAGTTAAATACACTGAAGATAATAGTTTGAAAATTTTTCTTTAGGTATTTTCATGATCAGGATTGCTAATAGTATTGGTGATTTCTCGATCTTTGCAGTATGACTGCAGTGAAAGTAGTCCGTGGTTTGTTTAATGTATACAAGATAAAAGCAAGTTTTTACAACTATGTTGTGGTCTTCAAAACAGAGCAATACAACCCAGCTTCTTCTGTAATACTTCATGGGGAAGAGTGAATCATGAATTGCTGTGTAATTGGCAACATTAATTCTCTAATGTGACTTTTTATGATGTATGCCTGTTCCAGTGAGTGCTGCTCTGAATGGTAGCCACTTAGCTGTCAAAATTTTGGCAGTAGCTCTAGAAAATCCTGTAAAAATTGAAAGAAACTACCTCTCATCTAATGAGGAGGAGGGTGCAGCCACTAAGCTGAGTTTACCATTGTAGCATATTAATATCTTGCAGAATTTTAAGGTGCCATTCCATGAAACAGTCCTAGCCTGCTGTCCCATAATATAGCATGATCTGAAAGAGTTAGTCTTTTTCTGAATAAGAAGAAACAACTGAGTAGTGGTTCCTGGCGCTTCGATAATTTGCTGTGAACAGTAAGAAAAATCTATTCCATAGATATGCTGTTTAATTGTTTTGGTGGTCCTTCTGTTTTTCCAGTAAGACCAATGCACCTTAAAAGCATTCAGAAATATTAACAGGCATCTCATTTCTGTGAAAGCAAGGTACCTCCAAATATTTTTCAGTCAAACCTCAGATAAAAATTTTTGTGGTGTAAGACAGCAAACTAAAGATTTGCAAGAGGATCTGGTAAGGATAACATTCACACAAATATTAAGATGAGTGATTTTTCTTCACAGCATACAAAATGCTGAGTCAGTTGGTATCTTACTTTTTGTTTCAAAGATGAGGTATATTAAAGAAATGTTAGTAGTATTTCTCAAGTACATTTATGTATTGAGGAATCTGATGAAGTGTGTCAATGTACTGTAGATTTTGTTTATCTATAGAATTGGCAATTTTTTTATTTCCTTACTGAAGAAAAGGATACAAAATATCATTGAGTTGGTTAGGACAGTTTCTTGTTTCATTACTAGAGCTACTTTGGAGACATGCTGGCTATAATTAGTATTGATGCCCTTCCATAGTGTTCCTCAAGTTGTAGTTGCAGTTTTAAGAAAAATGTGTTGGTGGTTTGTTTGTTTGTTTTGTTAGGTTATTGTTGCCCCACCTTTTCCGGGTTGCTCACAGTCATATTGCTTCTGTCAGTCATAGGGAATTTTCAGGAATTTTTATTGTGTTTTTTAGACTATCCAAAGTAGAAAAGAGCTTTATGAGGTTTTTAGAAGCACTGAGCCTGGCAGGTGAGGATAAAGAGCTTACATGACATGATGCCCTGTGGGAAGCCACTGTAGAAGGCTTGTTGTGCTGTTGGTACTGTATTGTATCAGCCTAGCATTCTGAAGAGCTGGTGTGATGGTGTGCCCAGATACCAAGCAAACCATAGTGCTCCAGACATGCTCCCCTAAAGCAGCTAAACACAGTTCTGATGGTGCCAAGATTTGAAAATACAGAATCATTGCATTACAAAATAGACTATGTTTATCAGTACAACTGATACTGGTTAATTTTGCCACATTTCATAAAGCTTTGATAACTTGAGTTTTACCAAATTATATCATTAATTTTGAAAAACCCTGCATAAATGAACCTCTCAATGAAGTAATGTTGCCATTGTTCATTTTTTTCTGAAGGATTCTAGTCTTTTCTTCCGAGAACCTGAGAAATCTGTAGAAGGTGTTATGAATAGAAGCTGAGCAGTGGCTCACAATGAGCAATGTACAATCTGTTAAGTGTTGTTGACTTTTATTGCTGTGTTATAAGTGATTTGGACTGTGAGGAAATGAGAAAAGCTATCTGCCAGGAAAACAAAAAATCCTAAAAGGCTGAGAATGGCTTCTGTCCACTCTGAGGAGGACAAACATCCAGAACAGCCTGGCTATGGATGCTCCATGTAGCAGTTGGTTTCCTATGGGTTTGTATGACCTTGTGGCTTGAAAACGCAGTAGGTTAGTTGGGATTCCTTTAGACCCTCTGATTTTCGGGACAAAAAAGTGTCACTTAATACACCATTCTGGCAGCTGCAGCATAAGTGTGAAACCAGAGGTTTATGTTGTGCATTGAGTAGCAGGTGAACATGGAGATGTTTATTAAGCAGAGTCTTTTATGGGAGCATCTGAGCAGTGTGTAGGAAGGATTGCACTTCCTTACTGGTACAGTAGTCTACCTCACAGACTTCTCTTCTTTCAAGGAGGGCTTATTAGGGTGGGCTGTGCCCAGACACAGCTTTTAGGTTTTTTTTTATAGGAAACTCACTGGCTTGTTCTAAAAGAGAGCTTGGGAGTGAATAGCACTTCACCTCAGTGTGGATGTTCAAGGCAACAGATGATTGGAATCAATTGGGATTCAAACCTTCATAATTCATACCTTATGAGGGTATTTTTAAGTAAAAGCTGAGAGGTTCAATTTATGAGGCTTTTTCTGAGGATTATTGAGATCCCACATTTTTGATACCAGAACTCTAATGAGGAGCTGTTTAATTCAGATAGATTATCTGCCTTGCAAGGCACTGTGTGACTGAGTGGTTCCACTTGCATTAGCAAGGATTACTTGGATTTTAAAAGTTTGAATTTTGTGTAGAAGCCCTGTTTCTCCTGTAGATATCATGTTCCTTCAACAGTAGGGAAACATCAGATGACAGAAGAGGTTTCTTGGCACAGGATTGTAGCAGTTTCTGGTTTTGTGTTTGTCTTTTAAAAACTGTCATAAGGGAGCTGCATATGCTGTTTATAAAGATAAGACAATAAGGGGTTTAAGTTTGGTAACTTATGTATTCCAAATGCTAAGTGAAGACATGTAAGCTTAAGAAAACTGTATTTCTCAGAGAATACAAGATTGAGCAATTTGTTTATCTAGTGTTGTATTGTTAATATCCTTGTATTGTTAATATCCTTAACTGAAGGTTAACTTTGGACTTCATGGATTTTAGTCTGCTTTAATACTTGTAGTAATCCAGTTGCTTTTCTTTCACCCTACCCCCTGACTACCAGACACTGCCATGGTATGTTATACTCAACCATTATATGTTAAGAGACTATCCCACTAGTATTCACGTCACAGTTTCAGCATTTATTTTGGCTGTGCTTAAGAGATTTTCCTCCATTTTCTTTCTCAGAAACTGAGTTTTAACTGTTGCAGCCCATGGCATCAGTTTATAAAGTGATGATTTTAAAGAAATCTAATGTAGTGGAACTTGGTCATAAATACTTAAGTAAAGGACGCTATAAAGATTTTGAGGGAGAAAATTCTTTTGTCTACATTTTAGAGTTTGTTTGAATGCTTCTTTAATGTAATTTTTACTGCTAGATAGCATTTTTCTAAAAAAAAACCCTGATCCTCACACTGTTCTAGGCATTGTGTAGTTTGTTTGTGTGCTTTAATGAGAAGAAAGTGAACATGAAATTATTCTGCTTTGAAACTGTTGGTATAGCTTTTCACCCACTCTCTCTGTTTGAAAAAAAAGATAAAAATTATTTTAGCCACTACTGCATAGTTCTGAGAATTAATGTTGTTCTCCTGTTGTCATTCAGCATATGTTGTAGGAGTGTTTATGCCATCTCTGCTTATTTTTTTCAGCGCAATGCGTGTGTTGTTGTCCAAGTTACCACGACCGTGGATTGTTGATGAGAAAAAAGATGATGGTTACACTGCCTTACATCTGGCAGCTCTTAATAATCATGTGGAAGTGGCTGAACTTTTGGTGCATCAGGTAGGACTCTTTTCTCAGAAGGATTTAAATGTCATGCTTTGGTTAACCATCTGATGTGAAAATAGTTGGCTGCTTTACGCCTGCAGTCGCAATGCAGAAGCAGTGGAGGAGGGAAGGACGTGTTGAACTTTAAAGGTCAAATTTGCCTTTGAGATTGTTACAATGGTCTAATGGTGCAGAGGGACTGAAAAATTGGATACCTAGTTTCATTCAACAGATCAACATCTGTACAGTGAATAATTGAAGTATTTAATCACTTCTGTTCTCAAATCCCCTAACTAGGAATTGTGTTCAGGGTCATAGTGTCCTAATGGACTGCCTTGTCTGCAGATAAATTGCTGGGGTGATAATGCTGTAATGTTTTGAATATCTTGCAGGGCAATGCTAACCTGGATATCCAGAATGTTAACCAGCAAACTGCTCTTCATCTTGCTGTTGAACGACAGCATACACAAATTGTTAGGGTAAGTATCTGATTTGCAGTAAGCCATATGGTTAATGGCATTTGACTGAAGCTGATGGTGGCTGTTAAAATATGAATACTTCATGAACATTTAAAAAATTATTTGACAACATATAGTCACTGCATGTTTGTTTGATTGGATTTTGTTTAATTCAGAAGCCTGCCAGCTTGCACAGAAGGTCAGTCAGCAATATGAACGCCACTTGAGGCATACTAAATTTTTGTACATGTACATTATGGTTTCCTCTGTGTGGTTGCCAATTCCAGCATGCCTTCTTGTTTAGTAAGGAAGAATGTGTTTGGCTGTTACTTGTCTGAATCTTGTGGTGCTGGAAGGGGATCTTCAAATAGCATTTCTGATGCCTCCTGCTGTATGAGTAATTGTTCTTGCTCATAGCTTTTGCAAATTGTAGCACAAAACATCTTTTATGACCTAAACTACTTTTCTTTCTCTGAGTGTTTGACATTCCCTGCTCTTAGCTTGGGAGACCTATAAGCAGTGAACAGTAGTACCCTATTGGTGAAAGGAATGCTGTCCTGGTTTTTTGCTTGCATGGTTGCAAAAGTGAATGCTTCAACTTAAAGCTTTTTTGCTAGCACAGGAAGTGTGATGAGTCTGGCATAGCTTGCTGTTTCTGGCCTGTGTGGACTCTCATAGAGGACCTGTGTGACTTTTTGCCTTGCTGCTGTGGGCTTTTGAGGCTCAGAGAGAGCACTCACTGGTCTCAGAGTGAATACATCAACTTGGCCTTGGCCTTTGATGTAATATTTTTTCTTTATAGAGTCATCTTGTATGGAAAACTGTCTCTTATTCAGGCCTACACAGAATTGTCCCCCCTATGCAGACCTGTGTTCTGTTAAGCATTATTTAGCCATAAAGTTTCTCCCTCTCTGAGGGCTGATGGGTGTGATCCCATTACAGTGAAACATGTGATACGGCCCTATATCTGGAACTGCTTGCTACCAGAAGAATGATTTCCTAGAGTCAGTGTCACTTGCATCCTGCAAGCTATTTGGCAGCTGTGTTTGGTGAACTCTTGTGCCCTTCTGGAATTTACACAGTACCTGGGAATACAATATGAATGTAGCAGAAGAGCAGGAAGGTAGGCATGTAGAAGAAATAGCATGTGTGTTTCACTGACATGCTTATAGCTGAGAACGTTTAAGTGAATGACCCTGTAGAGTATCCGTTTTTTCAGAACTGGATTAACTTTAAGAAGTCCTAAAATAGCTCATGTAGCCATGCAAAGAACATGTTGGCTCCATATTTCAGAACTAATTCCTATTGGATACCTTCCAGGGCTGGGTTTGTACCCTCAGGCATTTGTGGAATAGTGGTCAAAGGTAGCATGGTTCTTTTAGAAGTCCTACTGCCATGACAAAGGGCAGTGGTTTGCCTTTTTTTTTTTTTTTAATTATTTTTCTTAAACTTCTGCAAAGACTCTGAAGTTCTGTGGTAGTCAAGGATTCCAGGAGAAGCTCAAAGCAGTAAAGAGCGAGTGGCAGACACAAGATATGAATATGAGAAAATAAATTGGTCCAGAGTAAATCCATTTAGAGAGTGTAAGAAGTTGAGACTAGACTGTGTGAACTATTAGCTGGTTTTCTTGGTTTCACTTGTGGAAGAGAAGGTTGGGGAAAATAATAAGCTGCAAATAATTGCAGGCAGATACTTCCTTGAAAATTAGGCTTTGAATTCCTTTTAGCCTGTTCTGAAGTCTGAGGTTCTTTGGTTCTGAGAAACTGAAACTCCTTGCAAGCCTGTGGGTTCCTAAGAGGGAGATCCCTCTTTGTATTTTCCTGGTTTTAGATTACGCCTTTTGTCTCTACTGCTAATCCCAATTTTGCAGAGTAGCAGAACCTCAAAAACTGAAGTTAAAACCTCAGCTGCTGCCTACAGGGTTCTGAATGGCAACAGTGATGGGGTTTAATTTTTAGGGGCAGTTGGTATTTTTTTTGTCAGCATGTGTTGCTTTGTTTTTTTCAACAGTGTATTTAAGAAATTCTGGTGGGTTGAATTATGGAAGGGCTGTATGCAAAGGCCATAGGAATAGGAGGGCCTGTGCAGCCTTGTGCTTATTTTGTGTCATGTGAACAGGAACGGGTGTCTAAAATTAGCCTTAGAGACAAGTCTTACAGTTCATTACTTTCCAAAGTGTTCTGAGCGTTTTTAATAGTGTCATTGGTTTTTATGTCTTCTCCTGAATTAGGGTAAACAGAAGTACATGCTCAACTACTTAGCTAATGTGAGGACACTGTAAATTAAATTGTAAAGTTTAGTATGATGTGAAAGTGGTGATTTTTGAGGTCATTGAAACATAATAGTAAAGAATATATGCCTATCTCAAGTATTATACATATTGCTGTAATAAATTACATTGTTTGTAGGTTGTCTTATAAGAATTAAAGTCTAAGGAAGTAGAAAGGATCCTCTAAAATTGTCTTTTGTAGCATTCAGAGCACAAGCATTAGCCTTCTGCTGAAATAAGCTTGATATTTGAGACAGATAAATGCTTTGGTTGAGAGCTGAGCTCCAGGCAAGGAAAATAAATTTAAATTAATTCAACTGTGAATTGTAGTAAGATAGGAGTAGCCCTTTTGAACCTCCTCGAGAATCCTAAACCATAATTTTCTGAAATTAATTCCAAAAGGGAGTGTTTTTTGGTTTTTGGGTTTTTTTTAAATTTGGGTTCTCTCTCTTTTCAGCTCTTAGTCCGTGCAGGTGCTAAATTGGATATTCAGGATAAAGATGGGGATACTCCCCTGCATGAAGCCCTGAGACACCACACCCTGTCACAGCTCCGCCAGCTCCAAGACATGCAAGATGTGGGCAAGGTAGATACTGCTTGGGAGCCATCAAAGAACACAGTAAATAAAACACATTTATTTATTCTTTTTTTTCCCCCTGTGTATTTGTCTCTTTGTCTACTTCTGTACTGTTGGACTGTGTTTTGGCAGCATATGTTTATGTAGACATTCTGCATTAAATTGAAGTGTAGGCAGAAATCATATTGTTCCATGTGGCTTTTCACATGAAGTCATTACCTTGTTTGAAGAAAGAGGGTTATGTAGCTCAAAAATATTTCTACGATTTTATCTTCTGTAGTGAACATGTATGGCTGCCAAAAAATCAAAGTAGCTTTTTTGAAAAGAAACTTAAACAGTATTACAGTACAGAATAAGACTGAAGTAGTTTTCTGTGATTCAGCATCTTGCATGTCTTTGTAACTTTAGTTGCTTCTCTAACTTTCTGAAAGTATGTTCTGTTACAACAAGGCAACCTTAATTTTGTATGTTTATTGATATGGATATTTTTGACAAAGTTCACTTCAGAAATTGTGCTGTAGTAAGGAAGTAGTCAAAAAGCATCCAGGTAATAAAAGTCAAAATGTTTTACTGAAAAAAAGAAACTCTCACACCCAAAAAGCTGTGTGAACCCCATATATAGAGGCAAAGTTTACAGTTTACCTGAGAGACAAAGGAGAAATAAAATTATGGAGCAAGTCAGACTGAGATTTGGGGTTTTTTTAGCTATTAAAGATGCACAACATAATGGTGTATCAGATCCGCTGAACCATTAGTTAACAGTATAATGTTTTTTCTAATTTTAACTGAGGGTTGAAATTAGAAATTTTTTTGTTGTTGTTTTTGCATTTCATTAAGAAAAAAACAAATACACCAACTTTATAAAAAGTCTTTGTTCAAAGCAATAATTCCACTGTACAAATTGTTTTTTCAAATTGGTTACCGAATCTCACTGAAATACACTGAAAAAAGCTTTGAAAGAGATTTGAAATATGACAAGCATGTGTTAGAAAATGCATGTATCCTTTTAAATGAGACAAGAAGAGTGGTTACAGTTCAGTTGTTTCTGTGATCTGAAATGGACTCTACGAGAGCTGTCTAGAATACTTTGTGTTCATGTGTTTAACTGTGAAATGAATGGAAGGGAATTTTTTTTCCTCAGATTCGGCATTTCGTAAATTGGTTTCTCTGCCCAGCTTTATTAATGGCCTCCACAATGAAACTAGAATTGTGCATTTTGAGTTTTGAGGGTTTTAACAGAAGAAACAGGTTTTTTTTCCATCACCTTTTAAACTTCTCTTTGGGGAGATTTTATATTTTAGAGACTAAAGTTGTCTCTAGTTTTCTTTGACAAGTATCCTTGGTTTAAAAAAGTGGAATTTAAAAAAAATTTCTATTGAAGTAATAAGATAAAGAGCAGGCAAAAGATATGAGAAACAAATTTAAAAATTCCCTCATTGTGTCTCTGATAACCTAAAAATGTTTTGAAGTTTAAAAAAATCATGATCAACCAATATTTCCTCTCCTTTATTAGCGTGATCAAACTACTGGCCATTTCTTTGTACTTTGTTTAGCTGCAGAGAAAATTTTTGCCCAACTAACAAATTTGGGAGGTTTAAGTGGAGAAGAATAAGTTCTGGCAGAGAAGAGATGAAAACTGGCTTGTTTTTATTTATGTGAAATGTAAAAGATGGAGTAAATATAGCTGAAAATGCTTTAAGATGATCAGCAAATCAAATTATCTTAAAAATTTCTTTTTGTGAAAAACAGAAAATGACAACAATACCTGTACCTATCTACCTTTATTGAAATGGCAGTAAGGTAAAAACTCTGTAAACTAGATTTTACCATTAAACAGTTTTAAATATTAAGCTGCCTTTGGCCCAAAAATGGGTATCAACAAAGTCAGAATTGAAGCTGTGAAAATATGTGCAGGCATCTGGACCTTTAAAGCTATACAAGGACACGTCGGGAATTTGTCTTGTGTGGAATTGCAAATACAGGTGATGGATACTATACAAGATTAATAATTTTGCCTGGGAATCAGTAAGTTTTTCTTTTTGTAAATGTGATGACTTGAGGTTTTGTTTTGAGAGATTTTTTATTCTTCTTCATTAATTTCTTTAAAGGTTGCAAAATGTGTCACATTTCGTTAGGCAATGTGATAGCAACACATCTCTGTAAATATTTAGTTTTTAGAGCTCATTTTTGCTTGGCTAAATTTTAATTAATTTTGGACTGCTGTCTTGGAGATTCCAACCTACTGAGGTCTGTAGGGTGCCTCTTTGTAGTACATACATACATAGTAGAAATAATTATTTCTATTTTTGTTTCAGTTGAGTAAACTGAAAAGAAAACTCTTGCTCGCAGAATTTTAGGGTTTTTTCATACTTGATCAAATTGGTTGGACAGCAACTTGTTGAAATTGTATGATTTGTTACTTTTTACTTTGACCACTGTTTAAAATATGAAACAATACTTTTTACTGATTATCATTCACTTAATTAACAAGTGGAACTAAATTGAATTAATTCTTTACCATTGTGGGGTTTTTTGTTTTTTTAGTAGCTCCTTCTGAATGCCAACATTATGCCTGTTGGAACAGGCTCCCCAGGGAAGTGGTCACACCACCAAGCCTGCCAGAGTTCACAAAACTTTTTTACAATGATCTCAGGCGCCTGGTCTTGGAATCTTGGGGCTGTCCTTTGCAGGGGCAGGAGCTGAACTTGATGATCCTTGTGAATTCCTTCTAAGTCAGGATATTTTATGTTCTACATAAAACAATTTTTGTCAGGTTTCTCCAGTTGATTTTTTGATAGACTGTTTAAAATGCACGAAGTGAGCAATCTTGATAGTACACAAAGCCCTACTCATTTTAGGTACCATTCTGAAAAACATCTCTGTGCTCAAGTGCTATGAGCAGCGAGCCCCATTTCTTTAAATAATTTTTAAGTTTTCCATCCAGAATATTGTGGTGATTGTGCAGCTGAGAGGAGGAGAAATTTTCTGAAGTATAGTCTCCACCACCACAAAAAAGTCATTTGAATTGCTTTATTACACTGCTCTGGCCTAGAGCACTTTTTATCCTAAATAACTCTATTATTCCCAGGGTCATTTTGTGTCATTTATTTTAATATACAAGTGTCTTTAAGGTGTCTTTCTGACCCTTAAAATGCTTTTAAGTGATGTTACTGCCTAAATCTTAAATAGATGAATGGAAAGTGTTTACTGCTTCAAAGTTACAATTACTTAGATGATATTTATACAGTTTTGTGGCTTGCACTGAGACTTCTCCCTCACAGGTGAATTGGCTGGGACTGGCCTGTGTTGATGCGTTTCAGGGCTAGCCCTCTCCAGAGGTGTGCTGCTGCCATACTGGGCATTGAGACATAATGGAGAATATTTTGTGCCTGGCTTGCTTAGTAGTGGTCTCATTCTTTGTGCCTGAAAAGTTGCAAGCTTCCTGAGAAATGTCATAGGATGCAACATTGTCCTGGTGTTTTCAAGTTGTACAGCATGCAGAGGCATTTTGGGACCTAGGGGTTTTGTGACTGATGTGGATGAGTGTTCCACAATGACTCTGCCAACCTGGGAGCCAGTCACATTCACTGGGTGTTGTGCTGCCTTGGCTGGATTTATAATACAGTCCAAAGTACCAGGGCTGAAGCTGGAGCACATCTCTACTTTGCTTCAGCCAGTGCTGTAACTGAAGTGCAGAAAAGTGATCTCAGTTGATAAATGAAAATTTTCTGTTATCTGAACGCCACAAAGCAATTTGTTTCCATAACTTACTGCTTTTCCTGGTATAAAGTCTTTGGAGCTGTACTGTTCTTACCTAATCATGAGGAAGAATGCAGGAGGAGTATCTGAATTCATGAAGTGTCCTTCAAGAGTCTTGTAGCCTTAGTGATACATATTGATATAACAACTTCTAATTTTAAAAAAAACATACCATATAGACTGAGGTTTAAAAAAATGCTCCGTATTGATATAACAACTTCTAATTTAAAAAAAAAAACATACCATATAGACTGAGGTTTAAAAAAATGCTCCCCTAAGCAACTGGGTTTCCTTGAGTTGGAGCTGCCCTAGCTTTGCCAAAGCACTTCCTTTGAATACGGTGTAGTGTAGTTTGCTGAGGGATTCTTAGTGATGCCAGCAGTTCTGTAGTCTTATGTTATACTTAGTGCATTTCATCTGATCAAGCTTTAATACAAAAAGATGTTGGGAGCCCAGAATGCTCTGGGGAATCCACTCCTTGCTGGGCTGTGGCAGTGAGCCTTCTTAGTGTTTCTAGCTGACCCTGTGGTAACACAAGGATACAGTAATAGCTGTAAAAGGGCAGAGCAGCATTATGTGATTAGATAGGGACGGTGAGCAGGTTTTAATCCATCCAGGCTGAGAAAGACGGAAATTCAGTTACTTTCTTGGGCAGGTACTTTATTTGCTGAACTAAAAGTAGGTGCGCATTCACTTCTCTGCTCAGCTGTGATTTCAGCGCAAGTGTGGTGATAGCATTTTGTCTGAATTGAGCAATTTGAGTATATACTGAAGTGTGCTCTGAATATACCCACTGGAACTTTGCCCTTTACAGTGCTTACATAGAAGGACAGCCACTTCACACGTGAGTATAGGTGTACAGGAGATTGAGTGCTTCAGTAGGACTATTCCTTGCTGAATTTTAGTTCCTTAAAGGCAAGCTGAGTATAGCTAACTCAGAATGAAGTATTTGTTTTGATTTTAGTTCTAGAGACGCTTCCTTTGGATTACACATTTGTGTGTATGTGCATGTGTGCATGTCAAGTAGCTTTCCTTTAGCCAGACTATTCTTAACTGTTTGGAGAGTCTTTCTTGCTTACATATTTGTTTTCTTTCAGTTAATAATGGGACTTGGCACTCAAGGAGCAGAAAAGAAGAGTGCTGCATCTATTGCCTGCTTCCTGGCAGCCAATGGGGCTGACCTCGGCATTCGTAACAAGAAGGGTCAGTCCCCTCTCGATCTCTGCCCTGATCCAAGTCTCTGCAAAGCATTGGCTAAATGTCACAAAGAAAAAGTCAGGTTTGTATGTTCATAAAACAAACAGTTTCCAAATGTCTGCTTTCCACAGATTAACTGATTTTTTTTTTTTTTTTTATGTTGAGCCTTTAATAAGCAATATCTAATTAAAACATACAGATCTGAGGGTTTGATGGGCTTTTTGTGTGTGGGGTTTTTTTGGGTTTTTTTTTTCTACTTTTAATTCTTTAGGATTTTATGGTACACTGAATGCTATTCACAAATACATTAATTGAAACTTAGCCAAGTCTTAGAGGTTTTTAATGCATATTAACATGGGAGACAGGAGAATGGGAAGGTGACAATCTTCAGGAGGGGATTGGTAGAACTTCATGAGGCAGTTGGGGGAAAATCCCTGGAAGAATAACTAAGCATTACAAACAGGTTGGCCTGGAAAGTTGTGAAATCTGTCCGTACAACTTTTAATAACTGAAATGGGCAAAGCCTGGTATGAACTAATATGAATTCACTGTTGTTGCTGCTTTGGGATGGTCACCTGTGTGCCTATTAATCTGAACAACCGTATGAGTCTGTGAAAAGAGAAAGCGGGGGTAGGTCTGATGTCTTTAGGAATTACAGTTTCAGTGAAATACCATGTTATCAGGTCCACGCAGTATCAGAGGATTCACCTCGTCCTAGTTACGTTCCGCCCATTGCCGCAAATGATTCTCATCTTTAATTCCTGTATGGAAATCAAAACTGTACTCTTAAAATGTGACAGAGAGGCTGTTGTTATTGATGTTGCCCTGGTAAAGAGTGAGGCGCTAGTCTCCTTTCGCAGTCTGTGTGTGTCCGTGTCCGTGTGTCCGTGCGTGCCGGCCCCAGCCCGTGGCGGGAGCTGGGCGCGCGCGCCCTCTGCGGGCCGGCGCAGCGCGGAGCTCCGGCCCTGCCGGGAGTGCGGACGGGCAGGCCCGCGGGCTGCGTCTGCCCTTCGCAGGGCACGGCTCCGTTAGGAAAGCAGGCTCTTAGGACGAGAGGGAGGGACGTTTTGCGTTCACAGCACGATGTCCTGACTTGTGCGTCCTGTTTCTGTACAATGCCTTATTCGACTGTAACCTTGCACTGCAGTGTCAACTGTACTTCTTGGAGAAGGCAGTTCAGATCGCTGTATGATCGATCATACATTGATGCTTGAGTGCATAGGAGTATATAAGCAGCCAGTTGATACGCGTTTTAAATTGAGTGGGTTTTTTTACTTATTAAAAGCTTGACTGCAAGGTTTCTTTGTAGTGGCCAGGTTGGTTCCCGAAGTCCATCCATGATCAACAATGATTCTGAAACCTTAGAAGAATGTATGGTGTGTTCAGACATGAAGAGAGACACTCTGTTTGGCCCGTGTGGCCACATTGCCACGTGCTCTTTGTGCTCACCACGGGTGAAAAAATGCCTCATCTGTAAAGAACAAGTTCAGTCTAGGACAAAGGTAAATAAAAACATCTGAAATTTATTGGTTCTCTTTCTTTTATAATGGAAAAGTGTAAAAAAGGGAAAAAGAGATATACATCTTCTTTTACGCAGTATTATGCCTTACACGTGCCTCACTGGATAGAATTAATTTTGCGTCATAATGATAGCTTGCTCTTTTCTGTTTGCCTGTCATGCCTACCTTTCCCTGCCTTGCAACGTCTTTATTGTTCAAGCCCTCAGAGTTCCTAATACAGTCACCTGAGGATGCTTTATTGAAATAGACTATTTCCCCTCTGCCCTGGTATCTTTTCTTCATGTTAAGATAAATTGCTGCTTTTTCTGAAGTATAATTTCCCTCAGTAATATTGAGTTCTTCTATTCCTTAGGGCTGTTTGAAAGATGATTTGCCTGTAAACTGAGTTAATATGTGCTTGTTTGTGTAGTTAATAATTACTTTCAGCCTTCACGTTGTTTTTCTTTGGAAACATGAGTTTCATTATACTGTCTTTTTCCTTCAGAGAATCAACTAGTCCCTATTCCGACACCAAGGTTTCTCAAACGGTTACTCACAAGTAGTTTTGACTCTATGGATACCTTCCCATTACTTTTCTGTTTGAGTGTTATTTTATTCTTTGTAATCACCAACTCTTGTCCTGGTTTTTTTTAGCTGTTACAAAAAAATAAGTCATGTTCTGCACCTGGATTTATGTTTGGTTTTAGATTGGCTTTAGGTTTTTTGGGGGTTTCTTTGGTTGGTTTCTTTTTGGAAACCAAACTGTTCATTTTTTGGGGATTTTTTTTAGTTTTTCCAAACACATTTGATTAGTCTGCTTCTGTAGTATGTTGTTTTTTCCTCCATCTCAGAGCAAGCCTAAGAATTGTAAATATAAGGTTGCACTGTTTTTACTACTCACTCTTTTATTCTCCTTATACTGTTCGCTGTTCTGCATTGTGTATGTTCAAAAGCCAAGTGTTAACATAGAGGGAGCTCCTTTTCTCTAGAAGTCCTTATAGTCAGTGAAAGGGTTCTGCCACTGAGTGATTTGGAGCAGCAAAGTGAGGGTTCTGCCCCTACTCATCCATCTAAAGAAGCTAATCTATGGAAATCAGCTTTCCCAGGTAAAAGCTAAGCTTTGTGGATAGCCTTCCTTTGATTTCTTTTGCTGAATTGGTTTGAGAGATTGGAATATCTGGTCAATACTTCTCTTATACTTTTCTGTATAAAAACTTACAGTAATATCTGCAAGGCTAAGAAATGAATGAATCAGGAGAACAGTTCTATGAACTGGAAGAGGTGGTCCAGGCCAGTATAAATGGAATTGTATGTGGTGTCTATGATCATACTGTATATGCCCCATTCCTGGCAGTGTTCAAGGCCAGGTTGGATGGGGCCCTGAGTAACCTCATCTAGTAGAAGGTGTCCCTGCCCATGGCAAGGGTTGGAACTGGAGGATCTCTAAGGTCCTTTCCAACCCATACCATTTGATGATTCCGTCCTATATAGAGCTGTCATGCAAAAGGACTTGAGAAACCCTGATCCAGAATATTAAAATATTTCTGTAAAAGTACCTTTTAAGTGAATTTCTTAGGATCATATAATGTTGGAAGGGGCCTTTAAAATCAGTAATGTGACCGACATCTAATACCATGGAATGAGCAGGGACATCTTCAATGAGATCATGTTGCTCAGAGCCCTGTCCAGCCTGACTGTGAATGTATCCAGGGGTGGATCATCTACCACCACTCTGGGTAACCCATTCCAGTGTTTCATGACCCTCATCATAAAAAATTTCTTTTTTTTAGCAAATTGGCTTTCTTTTAGTCTAAAACTATTACTCCCTGTACTATTGCAACAGGACCAGCAAAAGAATTTGTTCCCATCTTTGTTATAAGGCCCCTTTGAGTACAGAAAGGCTGTAATAACATCTTCCTGGAGACTCTTTTCTTCAGACTGATCAACCCTGATTTAAATGTCTGTGATGGAATAAAGGAGAAAAAAGAAAAAGAAATTTATGGTGTCTAAATGCTTCTCTGTGCCTGTCATTGTACTGAATGTGTAAAAATTGCCGGCAAATACCTGTTCTTAGAAGTTAGTGTGATAACTCATTTAAGTTGCATTTTGAGATGCTGAATTAGTTTAAAACCCTACTAGATGAAGATTATTGACGCCCATGTACCTTGCAAATTAATGTAGAGAACAGGAGATGCACTTTGCTCAAGTGTGTGTGTGTTGTCTTTACAGATTGAAGAATGCGTCGTATGCTCAGACAAAAAGGCAGCAGTGCTCTTCCAGCCTTGTGGTCATATGTGTGCCTGTGAGAGTAAGTAGCTTTACAAAACCTCTTTTGGAAGTAATTGTGAAACAGAATGTTTTTAATCAGACTGCTAAAACCATTAGCAAGTGTGCACGTGTGTGTGTGTTTGTATGTCATGTGTCCTTCTCAACCGTGACAATTCTGATTTGTAATTTGAAATCAGTAATCTGATTTCAGGTTTGATTTACTTGGTAGTCTGGTGTGATTTTCAGAATTTTGGCATTATTTGTCATGCTGGTAATCGGAGGACAAAGTGGAGATTTTCAAATATTTAGAAAGTGTGTGCTCTTTCATCTGAATTATTTAACTGTGAGTAGGCTTTCTCACATTATAGAAGCCTACTGTATATCATTAACGCTTGGTAGTAATTAGAATTAATTTTGTTGTTTTGTTGCAGCTTTTTCAAGGTATTCAGATATGCAAATGGTGTTTTAAAAAATATCATCAATAAATACTTAGTATGCTTCATTACTAATCTACAGATTTGCACAAGGGTGTACTTTGCCCCAAAAGTCACATCATATATCTTTGCAAAGAGCACCAGTTATGGTTCATTTTGATTTATCTTGTGTAATGGTAAAATAGGTAGGCAAGCTCTTGAAATTTTTTGGTTTTGAGTATATGTAGATGAGAATGGAGCTATCACCTTTTCTCCAGACATTTCAGGGTTTTGTTGAAGGCTCATTTCCCTAGAGAAGAGCAGTCTTTATTGATTAGGGTCTACACAAGAGGGAAAGTAATCGTTCCCATGAGTAACTGCTTACTTGGACTTGCTAAAGAAGTCCGATTTCATCCTCTGTTCTGGCTGAGGCAGCTGACATCAAACCACTGACTATAGTTAGCCTGATCTGGACTCTTTCATTGTCTGCAGTTGAAAGATGATGAGAGAAGTTGTTTTGAATCGTTTCCCAGGAAAGAAGACAACAAAAAGATTGATTACTGTGGTGAAGGGTTTCAGCAGCGCAGTACACGTTACCAAGTCTAAGCTGTAACAAGGACAGCAGAAGGTTTAACAGTTGTAGATTATTTCTTTCCAGATTTTTTTCTGGCCATCTTGTTCAAGCAGGATGAGAGAGTCTTCAAATTTGTATGTTTTGTAGGACCCACTCTCTTGATTCACAGTAACCTTTTAGCATTTATGAGACAATAACTTGCCTTTAGTTGAAAAATTACAGCCCCCTTTCTAGAATTATATGAAAAGATGTAGGTTTACTCAAGGGTAAAGAGCTGCATCTCTTTGCCCCTGGAGCATTTGGACAGCGAGATCCTTTGTTCTAAAGTAAAAAGCAGATAGCCGGGACATTCTTGGAAGTTCTGGTCTCAAATGTGTGATTGCCTTTTAACTTCTGTAATTGTTGTGGACTAAACATCCATATGGAGAAAGAGGAACCTGTTCACTTGAAATATCTTAAAAGGAGATAGAGAATAGATTTACTTTGAATCCCAAGCAGTACATTGTTGAGGTGTGATTTGCAGAAAATTATGTGAAGATAAACTCATGTAGTTCTTTGTATTATAAGCATCTGTTAAGTCATTGCTGTATAGGTACTCTGAATAAACAAACCCATGGATAGCAAAAAAGAAAAACGAAGTGGGAAGATTCAGAGTTGATTTATTTCTCTGCTCCTGCAGATTGTGCAAGCTTGATGAAGAAATGTGTACAGTGTCGGGCAGTGGTTGAGCGAAGAGTGCCTTTCATAATGTGCTGCGGAGGGAAAGGTACAGAAGATACCAGTGATGATATTTGTGAGTGACTCCAGAGCCCATACTCTTTCATGTTCCTCCACCAACCTATTCTCATTCTCTTAAATACTTCTCTGCTATCTGAAGAAAAGCTGATGAAAGCAGTGCTAACCCAGGTATCCCTTTGCTGTTTGCACTACTTTCTGCATCAGCAGCAGCAAATGTGGTAACACCACCGGTCATTAATTACACTGGAGAGTTGCTTCTGGCATTTGGAGTAGAATCCAAAACATGTGATGACTTGGCCACTTACTAATACCCTAAGAAGTAAAAGCTGAAGATTTACTGTGATTGTGCAAATGAGCAAATAATTTTATTTTTTTTTATCTCTAATACTCTGAAGTAATGGTAAGTATTTTGTATCTAGGTACAACAGCTTTTCTGAGAGAATGTCTAGTTTTACATCTCCTCCTTTGACTAATTTTTGAACTTGAAAAACACTTGTTGTGACTTGAGTAATTTCTATGAATTATTTGTATTTGCTCTGTGTGTGTCTATTTGGTGCACAGCATTTCAGTTGAATTTATGAGAATTGGAATATTAATATTGTCATCATGTTCTGAAATAGATAAATATAAAAATAGTCATTAAAATCAGGTTTTCCATACTCACACTGGAAATTCAAGACTTGGCAATTTTTCTTTGGTATAATAATATTGCTTCCCAGACCAGTCAAATACAGGAGTATTAATCTGAGCTTGTTCAAATTTTAAATTAACTGCTTCCAAGACACTTGGGCAATTTTGAACACCAAATAGAATCATCTCTGTAGATAAAAAAGTAATTTCCATGTGAAGGAGTTTGGCTTTTTTTTCTTAAACATACGCAAAAATATTTATGTCAGGAACTTTGCTGACAAATAAGAAATCTGAGAACATTAAGGGACAACAAGCATCATTATTATGAAAATACTTGTCAAAGAAGTGTTGCTATTAAACTCAAAGAAGGACCCAAAGAAGTTCTTTGTTGAGCTGCAGTGATGGTGTAGTGAATTTAGTTAGATTATCAAAGACGGTTGACTAACATATTTTTCAGATAATTGAAAAGTTGTAGCTGTGACACTGGAATAATTATTCCTTGTTCATTAGATTGCTGCATAATCACTTATCTTTATTTTCTTTTAATGTTACAGCAAGTGGAAACATTCCAGTTTTGCAGAAGGACAAAGACAACACTAATGTCAATGCAGATGTACAGAAGCTGCAGCAACAGTTGCAAGACATCAAGGAACAGGTAAAAGTGCTGGATAAAATTGTAATAACCATGAAGTGCAAGAACCACTTGATTGAAAAAGCCAATGCATCTTCTATTATTTAAAGCAAAATGACATGTTGAAGTGCCTCAGGTCTTAAACTGTAGTTAGAAGACCAATATTTTTGTGGGATGTGGCTTGTATGTCCTCTATGTACAGGGTTAAAAGAAAAAATGGAGTGGCCGTGCTTGATAATCCATCAATTAGAGCATGTGTGTTGATGTGACTGAGAAAGGATGCTCTTCCCAGTCAGTACATTCTCTTACTGTTAAGCTGACCTGAATGTGTGGGTACAGCAGAAGCTGTTTTCACAGAACAGTAATAAAAGTAGGTCATCTTCACCGTGCTGTAGCTACCTTAATCTTGACTTGTCTGTTCATTAACTGCCTTGGAACAATAGCTGATAGTTATCTGTCTTATGAAGGGTATAGTCAACACACTCTTCAAAAAACTGTGTGGCTGCACGGTTAAAACTTTGAAAATATTATAGATGGAGTTCAAATATTTGGAATTTAAACGTTAAGGCTTATCTTTGTAATTAGGTATAGTGTTTGCAGATCTTTCAGCAGTAAGGGATCTGGAGCATCTGACTACTGAATGAAGTTACTCTCTTAGAACCCTGATAATGTGACTTTTTGTTTCCATGTGTGTAATACAATTGGAAGAAACTTTTCATGGATACAGGAAACTGAGGTGTTCTAGCTTGCCTTTTCCTCAAGCAGGCTTACAGCAGTCCATAATACTTCAGTGACCGCAGTATCACATCTAGCCCTGGTAATTGTTGGATTCAGCTGTTGATGTGCATGAAAGCCTGGGCTAGAACATTTAGATTGCCGGTTTTAGGGCCTGTGTTCTAAATGCCTTAAATTTGTGAGGTGATGTGCTCAGCTGAATGTCTATGATGAGCTCTTCCTGCCATATGTTGACTGGGCCAGCGCTCCAGTAATAGAAATTCAAAGCAGTTTCCTGTGTAGTTTTTATCTGTCAAGAACATGCAAGGTGGAAAATTGTATTTTGAAAGTGCATGTCTGTCTTACTTGGAAACTCCAGATGTTACTGTCATCTCTGGTAGCTTGCATCCACTATGTAGCTTCTGCTTTACTTTTTAGCATTGAATGGAAAAAATAATGTTATTATTTTGGCATTTGAAGTGATACATGCAAAAGATGCCAGATGCATGCTTAAATGCAAGTAATCTGTTTTCTTCAGATGCATTTTTTCAGGGTACTTTAGGAGTTATAGAAGATCAGAGTTCTGTTTGGGTATGCTGATATTCCATGTGTAGGCACATGAAAAGAAAACTACTTTGTTACAGTTTTTCTTCTTGATGAGATGTGATCTCAGGGGTTTTTTGTCAGTTTTCCTTAGGTGCTATTTTATTCTCTCTGATTTTATCTAACCTTTGGGATTTTGCTAGCTAGCAGCCAGAATTGTTCAGTGCCTCTGACTCGAAGGAGATTGTTCTGGTCATTCCTTGTGTGCCTCTTGGCTTGAGGCTCATGTGTTTTCTTCAGT
This sequence comes from Onychostruthus taczanowskii, assembly GCF_017590055.1. Classification (NCBI taxonomy): domain Eukaryota; kingdom Metazoa; phylum Chordata; class Aves; order Passeriformes; family Passeridae; genus Onychostruthus; species Onychostruthus taczanowskii. The sequence goes on from NW_024498795.1 coordinate 10,178,316, forward strand.
GTCTTTTGTGCTTAGTCTTGTGGCAGGGCAAGTTGTATCATACTTGTGAGTAGCAAGTCAGATTTGATTAAAATTGATCATCTTTTAAATTTGTGCTTGAAGTTAATTTAAGCACAGCATACCACTATAATTGTGTATTTATTTCAATGTATGCTGTAACAGTTCAGTCTTTGTGTTCAGTTGATATTTTTCTACTTAAAATTAATTTGTTCTCTTTCAGCAGGTATAAGCCTTTGTTTCAACTCATACCTTCAATGATAATCTAATATGTTAGTGCAGCAAGCTTTTAAAACTATTTCTGGTGCCAAGCAGAAGTGATGCTGATGTCAACAGAATCTCCCACATCTGATGACCACACCATTCTTCAGGGATTCCCTGAATGTGAACCCTTTTGACTGTAATTGCAATACCTTCACTCCATTTCATACCTAATCATCATCATCCATCTAAAATCTTACGTATGTTCCTTCACCATACTTACATCACCTTCTTCTTCCTTAAAAAATAAATTTATTTTGTCACTGTGCACCTGTATATTGTTGTAAAAATTGTTTTTAATAGTGAGGAATTGATACTTAAAGCAGTTTCAAACACCTTGTTAGTGACAAAAAAATTGAGTTGCAAACCCTGTTATACTTCGAGTGCAGTGGGCACTTTCCCACAGTACTTACCTGAAGAAGTAATTCTCATATAGAACAGGCATAGTGCCTTTTTATGCTATTTGTTTTCCTTCAAAAGACGGGAGTCAAATGTTGCAGGCAGATGAAAAATGGGATTTCATGCAGAGGATGCTCTAACAGTACAGTACAACAGCTACAGATACTTATTTTTCACTCCTTATTTTCAGCTGCTCAGAAGGGGCATAAGGTTTGCAGTCAACTTCTTTCACTGTAAAAATACATGTAAGATGGTGGTTAAATAAGGAATTCTCCTTCAGAGTTGGATAAAACTCAGTTGTTTGGACTTGTATCCCACTGGGAAACTGCTGAACTAATTGTTAAAAGCCTGTCAGAAAAGAACTGTGTAGCAAGCAGGAAGCTTGTTATTCTGCCAGCTGAGTCCTCCTACTGTGTGAAGTAACTTAAGTGTTAAGATAGTGTCATGTTAAGAAATTAAACAGCTAACGTATTTTATGTACCATGCCTCTGTACTAAGCAGGAGAAATAGGACGATTTTCTAATACTGCATGTCTATAAAATGAAAATGTTGGGATTTCTGTCCTTTACTAAATTAAACAGTTCAAAGTAATGGTGTTTCAACAGATTTTATTTTATTATTTCTGTGTCCCTTAATGGATATTTTCATTTTTAAATGGTGGTGTAGCATTTGGAGAGAAACAGACCCTTGTAACTTCAGTAATTCTGATGTTATATTTAGACAGAAAAGCCAATAATTAGCCAAAATATAGAATAAAGGCTACACATTGGGGATTTTCCCAAAGATGAGTGTTTGCTTTGTCAGTGCTTTGTGAAAGGTCATCACACCAGCACTGCCAGGTTATAGACACTTGTCACACAGCTGTGTATTCATTGCACTGGAAATAGCTGCTTCACTGATACCTTTTGTGAGTTACTCAAGGGGGAATACTCTAAAGATCCCATTAATGTGTAGGATGTGAAGGTGATGACTTTGTGTGAATGGAAGAATGAGCAGGACTGACTGACAGTCAGTCTTCTGTAAATTTCTAGTTTGAGAGTGATTTGTTACAGTACTGGCAAAGCTGGATCACATCCCCCTTCAGGGCTTTTTTTAAATATAAAATGACTTAAGGTTTTTCATGAAAGTTTTATTTTCCTGCTAGCCCATTATATATACTAGTATCCTGAAGATTAAAATAGTGATTTGGTCAGATTCCATGCCAATTTAAACTCTTAAGCAGAATTTTGGTGAATTTCTTTGGTCTTAAGTTAAGCTATCTACCCTAGGAAGTAATGCCTATTGATTTCGTAGAAAGTGTGCTTTAGGGTTTTTCTGAATAGGGTACCTTGGTATGGATTCTCTCTTGCAATGAACAAATTGAAGTGAAGCCCCAATGATGAACACAGAAACAAGTCACAGGTGCAAGATGGTGATAAAATGAATTTGTATTTGAAATTTGAGCCTCATCTCATATTTCATGTTATGTATGAGATCAATATGTCAAGTATTTCATGTTATGTATGAGATAAATTTTTAGAATTGTTAGATATATGTAATAAATTCGAGATAAGAGGACATCTTAGATTTGATCTATAGAATGGTCTTAACGATTTTCATCTGTTGAAACATCTATTCATTTACTAACAATTGATAAACTGTTATAAATGAAATCCTAATATGGCTGCAATATGTTTATGGTGAAGGAACATGCCTTATGAAAACTTCAATTTCTGCACATGACAAAAGGTGAAGGACATTGTTCCTTAGTCATTGGTGCAAAATGAATTTTACTGTTGAAGAACTTCGGGCATTGACTATCACTTCGTGTTCAGCAATTAAAACTGATTTTAAAAGTTTGCTGTGCTGCTGTTATGAGTGAAGGTTACAAATTTACTAAACTGTTCTTCATTTGAAACTAGAGGTCGTCTTTTGGTTGAAAATCCAGATAACTTCCACAAAGTATTAAATTTTACGTATCATATTGATTATGCAACATTTTTATTCCTTCTGTGGGTGTTGAGTGCTTGGTGTTTACAGGTAAGTATATGAATGGCTGCCTAGCCTGAGAAGAAGTTTGTAAATCATTACACAAACATTGCATACATCAAGCTGTTTCCTGGAAGATTGCATGATAGAAAGGAGAATGAAACACTCTTCAGAAACAATGTTGCAAGCTCTACATAACTATATTGAAAATATCATGTCAGCCTACTACTGGATTTCTGAAGAGTGTTTCAATGTTGCAAGCTTACATAACTATATTGAAAATATCATGTCAGCCTACTACTGGATTGCCTTAATTGAAGAAATCATATTTAGAAGAAAGCTTCATAGTTGTTTGTGTCATGATGGACTAGGAAAAGCCCATATATTTTAAGTCCATGTGGAATAAAAATGGGATTTAAAAAAACCCCCACAATTTAGCTTAGTGGCTGTGGCAATTATCTGCTATGCTTAGGATGACATATTTATTGTTGAATTTCAGCAGTTGAGATGTTGCATATTCAGTACTGTATAACTACTGCCACTGACAACGTAACCTGTCAAAATCTCTTCCAGACGATGTGTCCTGTCTGTTTGGACCGCCTGAAGAACATGATCTTTCTGTGTGGCCATGGAACGTGCCAGCTCTGTGGAGACCGAATGAGCGAGTGCCCCATATGCCGCAAGGCAATTGAACGGAGGATCCTTTTGTACTAAACAGGGGCCGGGGTTTTTTACTAGCTTGTGAAAGAGTAAGGACATGTTGATGATTTTAAACCTCTGTTAATTTGAAAGGTAGTAAAAGGGTTCTGATGAAAACATTTCTAATACTGTAGCACAGGTTTGTTACATAGTAATTGTTTAAAAGACTGACTGTGAACACACCAAACAGTATTTGAACAGTCAGCTTGTAGCTTTACTCTTAAAAAACGTCTAAGCCTGATGCTAATTGAAAGCAGTCCTTTTTTCGTTTTGTTTCTGTCTTCTTCTTCCCCTTAAAGTTTAAAGGGACAATCTTATTTTGGTTTTGTTCATGTGTATCATGTATGTATCAGATGTCAAGTGATGTAAGGGAATTTTTTTTATATTGTCAGTTACTACCAAACATAAATATTTAGAGGGGTTTTTTTGCTTTGTGCTTTTCTAGAGAGTGACATTTCCTGTGACAGTTCTGATTCACAATGAATTTCTGTCTTGAAATACACAGTCGTGAAAAATCAATACAAAATCTATACACAGTAATAATAGATATACTATTCCCATAAGGTCATGCCACAGAATGCAATGGTAGGGTAATTCTGACTTCATCATGCCCTTTGTTCCTGAGGATGGGCTGTGTAGGAAACAATAAAAAGAAAAATCTGTTTTAGAAGCATTATGTTTCCAAAACTGCACTTTTAGCTAACAGGTTCAAGCTAAATAACTTAAATAGCGAGCTTCATAATTCTGCTAATTACTTGACTTAGTATGGAATTGCTTTTAGCTTGAGTGGAAAGGAGAACATTTGAGCGGTGGGTCAGTTATCCCTTTTAGATGAGTGAATTTGATCCGTTGTGTAGAAACATACATGCAGAGCCGTTTAAAAATTGTGGGTCTGTGGATTCAGAAAAAAGAGATTTTGCAAAATTTCCTTTTTTTTAAAGTAAGTTTTTTTGTCTCCAGGCAAACAGTGTCAACAGCAAAAGACAATATTTAATATTGATTATTCATCTAAGTGGGGTGTTAGCACCAGAACTTGTCTGTGAGCATTACTGAATAATACTGCAAATGAAGATATTGCTGACAGAACAGTGAATTTTGTGAGCTGTGCCTAGTTCAGCTGCATTTTGCTGGAGTTTGTTGTCCCTGATCTGATCAAGTGCTGTTCCTCCTGACCCCCAAAATGCTACTGTTAGAGACTGCAAACTATTAACATTTTGAAAACAAATGTATCCTTTCATCCTTTTTGGTGGTAGAAAATACACTAATTTAAGGATCTCTTGTAGCTAAAAGGAATCTGCTTTAAAAATTAGCTGATTTTTAAATTTAATTTTAATTTAGAAATTAGATTTGTTCATTACTAAATTAATTAATTATTAATTATAAATAAATTGCTAATTAATTTAGAAATTAGCTTGCTCCAAAGTAATTCGACAGTCTTCTGAGTGCATAGTTCATGTAGCCTGTTGCCATTGTGCAGACTTCCTTTGGATGTGCTCTTGCAGAACATTAAAGAAATCCATGCTGGAGTCACTTAGGTGCCTTACTTGCAGCTAAGATGAATTTATCATTGAATTCTCATTGCATATGTCTAAAATGTGGACAAAAGGATAGTTCAGGGAAAGAGCCAAGTAAGGATAATGTTATAATCGTGGTTTTTGCAGATAAATCAATCTCTCTTCTGAAACTTATATTGATATGCCTGAACTGTGCAAATGTTGGCAAATGTCTCAGAAGACTGTTACTAATAAACTGTAAAGACAGACAAACCTTTAAGCAATAAGATTTAAACACTGAGTAAAGTTTTCCAGGAAACAAGTACAGTGATACATTGGAAAAGTGTATGTAGAGAGGCTTTTAACACCATGAGGTGTTGTAATACACAGCCTTACAATAGCCATCTTTAATGCTCATCCAGCATTCCAAATGTTCCTCATTATTTTCAGTGTTCTTTCATTGGGCACAATCACAATCTGGAGTCAGTACAGTAGTCTGGTTTATTTTGTATACTAGTGGTCATTGTTCTCAGATAATCTGTATCTGTATTCTTGACCAAATGAAGCAGGCTTCCCTTTTTTTGCCTCTTGATTCCTGTTCTAAAATACCAAAATTTCAAGGTTTTGGAAAGTTTTTGATGTAAGGCCTTTTTTCAGTTCAGCATTTTGGTATCTCCACTTAACTCTGCGTGCATCTGAGGGTTCATTACAATTTTCATTTGGACAATATGCACATTACTAAGGTTTTTGGTTTGGTTTTTTTTTTGGTAGCATGTTTTACAGCTGAACTTTCTATAGTGGGCTTCAGTTTCTTGTCAGGCTTCCCCTGGAAATACTTCTATAATAGGATGTGCCCTTTGATCCATTCTGAGCTTTAGCCTGTCATACATCAGATTTGTATCTTGATTTCCTCTGTCTCTGGCAGACATATTATGTCCTCTTAACTCTTTAAGGGAACCTCTGCAAACTTGGCTGTGCAGATGCAGGGTGGATCTCTTCTTGATAACGCAGCTCAAAACTGAAACCTCAATGTAGCAGTTTGCATTTTACTGATTCTTTGTTGCTGGAACAAGCCAGAATTACTTGAAAGTGTTCCAGCTTAGCATCAGTTGAATAATTCAGCTGAGTTAGAACAGATCTGAAGCATCCTGGGTAGGAAACTGGATGTAAGATGTAGGTTACTGTTTAACACCCTCAGTGCTTGAATACCATCACAGTCCTATGGAAGTGGAGACAATGACCGAAGGTGTTGCTGTAGGAGCAGCTTTGGTGTCCTATACTGCACTCACAGCAGAGGACTGTGACTGCATAGGAGTTTGTGATTGGACTCATTCAGCAGTGTTGTGTGCCAGTTGAAACTGAACTGTCAGCTTGATGGTGACACAGAAAAACAACTGTTTTGGTGCCAAGAAAAACAACTGAATTAGAAAAACTAGGAAAGCTAACCAAGGTGCTTAAATTATTTATATAGGTCTCTTATTGACAGGAGGAAGAACTGTATCTTGTCTGGAGATGGCAATACAGTTTGCCTTTCAAAAAACTTAATGAGGAAAAATGCTTGCAAATCCAGTATCATTTGTGGAAATAAATATTTATATTCACACCCTCTCTTTTCCTTCAGATGTAGAAGGTGAGCTAGTGTTGTTGAGGGTGCCAGTAAGCTCATTCACTTGATTTTGTGGTTATCTGTGCGCTGTGCACAGACTGCGAATGTTTAATTGGATAGCACATTTTTGAAGGATCAGAAGTTCACTTGAAAGCCAAAGGGGATCATAACAAGTAGTAGTGTTATGGAAATATCACTGTGCATCTGTCTTCAGCAAAAGATTGAAGTCTAAATTTCACCTGAGCAAAGTGAAAATTAGAAAAATCAGTTAGGCATTTATCTCTAAATTTATTTTAAAATCGTAGAATGTAAGGGTTGTAAGGTTTATTATGTCTATTCCCCAGCATTTAATGGCAATTTTGAAATTAAATGGAATGCAGTATCTCCATTTGTTACTTGAAACAAGTAACAAGACGCCTAAAAATATATATTGTTCAGTGTGAGGTGTGCTCAGATGTTTAAGTAAAATACTTTCTTTTCCATTCATTAAGGGGACATAAACAGTCATATCACTATGCAGTGATTTAAAGTGTAAAGGCAACCTAAGAGGTTAACAAAATAAACTTAATAGTTGTAGATTGTTAACTTTTGTATAACTACCTTTGACTTTTTTTTCCCCTCAAAACTTGTATTATCACTTATTGTGGCCCAAGCTTATATGGCACTTGTCGAAATCTGGGCTGCTATTGCCTACTTTCCGTTTGTTGGATTACTCTGTGCATTGGGGTTTGGAGAAATCCCTTTTTCCTGAAATGGATAATAAAAACTACACTGGTGAGATAGCAAACAAGTTCCTTTGTAAATGTGAAAGTTTGATTAGAAGGTGGTGTTCTTAACTTGGATTGGGTGAGAATATAGCAGATTTGCACAAGTACTTGTGCCTTGTTAGCATAATCTTATAATTGGTATTTTAGCTTCTTTTAAAGACCTAAAATGGTCTTTTAAAAATAATTAAGTACTTACTGTGTAGATATTTTCTAGAGATGAAGGTATATGTATGTGTACTTATCTTTAGCAGTATTAATTGCAGTTAATGTAAACATGAAATTGTTTGAAGAAGCTACTTTCAGCTAGTGATCTGAGCTTCCTCTACAAAACTAATTGTCAGAAATTTAATTTTACTCTTCCAGTAGCAGCTGGTGAACCGAAGAGCCTATCCTGTTCTTTGTGCTGCATGGGTCAAGTTTTCACTTAAAAAACCAAACCCCAACAACACTACAGTCTAACCTTTAGCAGTGCTACCTCCTTTTTGTCCAAGTGCTGAATTCTTCTCTAGCTGTTCGATGTCTTTGGGAAGGGATGAGGAATGCATCAGTTTTCTTTCGCTTCATCAGTTTTGTTGTCTGAATATACATTGCAGGGGTTTTTTTACTTTAGAAAATGACTGTGTAAATTTAGTAAAATAGCAGTGTGTGATTTGCCACAAAGTACATTGTATACCTGTGCATAAGTTGCTGGAATTCATACTGTTGTCTTTCTGTGCATTTCATACTTTGGTTGTGTTGACAAAGCTAAACTGTTGTCTGCAGAAGCTTTAGTATGTGCCATTTTTATAGCTAAGCCTGTGGTAAATACGCAAGTTCTGACTCAGGGCTTTTTAACAACTTAAACACATTCACAATATTCTTCAGCACATCTTGGAGAATACTAGAGATTTAATGACTGTACAGTGCCTTGATAGAACTACTGAATGGGCAGCAGCCATAGGGTCTTCACAAGAATGCAAGTATCTTTTCAATCCAGTTAATGAGTTGACGTTAATAAAGTTGTAATGCCCTTGCCATGAATTTATAAACTTGTATATATTTTCTGTAAAGGAAAATTGGCAAATTTAGATATTGTTAAGCTTTCTGAAAGCTGTTTAATTGTTGCACTGGTCATGAGGACCTGAAGGGCATAATATTCAAATTTACAGAAGCAGCTTCTGTGTCAAAGACAGCTGAGAAAATTTTCTGTACGTGACATTTTTAGTGTGAGGGAGAGGTCATTGTATAACATGTAGAAGTACCTGCTTTACTCTGATCTACTAAATCTGTAAGTGAGAGAGAAATAACCAACAACAAATCAGTATGTTTGCATGCCATTTCATAGTTAGAAAACTTTGTGTCATTTTGAGCTTCTGGGAAATACTTAATTTGTCCCAGCCTTAGTGTCTTTATGAATTCAAACTATTCATGTTAGGAAAGAGGTTTTACTGAATCACAACAAACATTTTTGCTTTTGTTAAAACTAACTTTGTATTTTCTGTAAACTGTAGATTTTGACATGACTGTTTATTGGAGAAATTTAAGGTTTCCTGTGTGAATGTAGTGTATTTCTGTATGCAGATAGCATTATATTATTGCTTACGTTAAAACTGCTTAGCAAGGTCTAAGCTTTTCAAAGGAAATGCTGATGTACTGTATGGTTAGTAAAACTTGTCATATAAGATGTATACTGACTTTTTCAAGAGCTTTGATTTAAAAGTATAGTTGGACTGAATTAATACTGATTTTTTGCACACAACATTGAAAAAGGGGTGGTGGCTCATTTGTCTTCCTCCTTAGTTGTAATGATGTTAGATGTCACCATGGAATTTGAAAATTGGATACCTGAAAAAGTATTTGCAAGCTTAGTTACTTGTTGGCATGCAATGTTTAAAAGAGCACCAGACTTTGTTGAGAAATTTTGCAGTCCAAAGTTCTTAAAAAACCTGGTTCTTTTATGATATGTTCCTGGAGAATGAATTTGTGGAAGTATCAGAAGTGCTACGTGCCTTTGAATCTCCAAGGTACTCAAACATTGTTAAAGCAGCACAGTCAAAGTTTGAAGGGTGGATTATGTTGTAACAACAGAAAGGTTGATTTAAAATTATCTCTGGATTATGTGCAAATTTTTCTGTAAATATGCAGTTCATAGTACTGTTCTACTGACCCGAGTTGCTGTTAAGTGTTTGTTAGACTCTGTGTTTACTTGTAATTGAATGGCCTTTACCGATCTGGCTACGTGAATGTGATCGTTTAAACATCTCCTGCCAGATACAGTAACTTCCATATTCTGAGACAACAGATGCTGCATCATGGTTTGTACTTTTAGGATTCAATTTAATGGATGAATTTGTAAAAAAAAAAAAAAGTCTATGTAATCAAAGGCAACAAAACCAACCAAACTTACACGGCTTAGTGTTTTTATTTGTCTTAGTGTACAGATGAAAAAAGGAACTGACAGAATAAAAAGTTTGTTGCTCTCTTTCTCAGTTTCTTTTCATTTTTCAAGTTTCTTCAGCCTTGGTTTATATGACAGGTCTGTATGAAAACAGTGCTTTCAAATACTTTTGAAAAAACTCTACTTTAAAATAATTTATGCAAATTGTTGAAATACATTTGAAGTAGCCACTTATTATTTGCTTTGGGATTTACGAGCTGTTCACGTATTTCTCCTTACATGTTCATTGGATATGATGGGAGCAGTGCTGGCATTGATTAAATACTTCATCTCTGTGGTCTCAAGGGTTTCAGCCCCTGCTGTTGATTGTAGTGGAAGCTGCAGGTTTTGCTAGTGTTTGGTATTGATGGGTTTAGATTTTGAGAAGGCTGTTTCCTACTGTACAATATAAATAATAATAATAATTTTATAAGTACTGCATAATGCAGTTAATTTTTGTGTAGTGCACTTTGCTGTTCTAAGTCATTCCAGCTATATACCATATACAGTCATCTGTTTTTGATGGGAGTGGTGAAAGTGCATGGAGATTTCCTTTGGATTTGACATTAATTAAATGCAGAGTCCTTCGTAGGTGTACTCTGTTTCATTTAGGTAGTAAAGATTAGTGTAGTATTGGAATAAAAAAGCATTAACTTACCTTTTCAGACTTGATTTTCCACCATAAGGAAAGGAAATACAAGTTGTCAGAAATAAAATTGTTGAAGTTCTTGTGCTTTTCGCAGCCCTGCTCAAAGCCCTGATGTTGACATGCATTGGAAAACTTTTGCTTTCCAAGAATGAATCATACCAACTTTTCTTGATACTTAAGGTTTTGGCTGAAAAAAACTTGAGGGTTTTAAATGGGTTGTTCCCTTTTCAGCAGAGTGGTATGTCCTTGCTTTCCAGGAGATATTAAGGTAGGGGTTTTTTGCAGTCTTTAGAAGTGATGCTATGATGGATTAAAATAGTCTATATTAAAAACCGAGAACTGTACCAACTGGCAATGTATAAATTTTAATCTTCAACAGTGCAAGACTTTGTTATGGGAAAGTTATTGCAATGTCTACTACAATTAGAATTTATTGACACTTATGTGACTGCCCTAGAGAAGCTAATAAACCTAATTTCTAAAATTTTTAAAATACACTTGTGAGACTGTAGTGACTTCTTGCAACACTAACGCTGTTTCACTGAATTTTCCTTAGAAATAAATCTGTGGGAGGTAAGGAGACAAACTTAACTCTGAGCTGATTTCCACATTGACATGTCTGCATCCTAAAATGTGTGAGTATTTCTCCCACAAGGGGTCAGTAGCACCCTCCATTTGGCACCACTTTTTATTACAATATAAGCAGAAAGCAAACAAGGGAGAAGGATAATGATGATTGCATTAATATGTGGGTGGACCAGACCTAACTTGTCTCCTTCTTCAAGCAGGCTAAGTATAATTAGGTTATTTGCTGACTTCAGTAAGCACCATATTCTGTCCTCTGACTCTCATGTGACATGAACATTGCTACTATTGATTAGGGCAAAGTTCCAGTGGAGTGTTTGCCTTTAGCTCTAGTTGAAAGTATTCATTTAGTCAAGCTTTTTTTCAAAAGCATGCAGTTGGAGCAGATAAACTATATGAAAGAGCTTGTCCAGCGGGCAGGGGAAAAGAATTCTTGTATGAGTGTCCCACATATTCTTAATGATAACCGCAGTCTCCCTAGATGGCTAGAGCTGATTAATATTTTCCACTCTATAGTAACACAGCTTATAGTTAAATATGCTTTGAAGCCTATCAGGCTGCTCAGTGGAAGGAATGTCCAGTTTCTCAAGGCTTCCCTGAGTATGCAAGTTACTTGAAGGCCAGAAGTTTGAAGTTGAAGTAACTCATAATCTCTCCCAAGAGGCTGAACAGAGCAGAGAGCTATTCCTTCAACAAAAGTTTCCATCCCCTGTAGCAAAGTCATGTTTCACAAATGGGAATCTTGGGATGCTCAATGTCATTCAGGCACAGGTTCTTATGCGCGTTGAATTTAACAAGGGGCCTTCCTTACCGTCATGTTTGCAACTCTTGTTATTCTCTCTGTCACATCTCTTGTGGGGTTTGTACTTCTGTCCCTGCTACTAAAATCCTCCATTTCAATTCTTTCTTTGTCCGTATTTTTGATAGCAGAACTGACAGTCCCTGCCTTCTTGCTATGTCCCTTCTGAATATCCTAATATTTTCTTTTACACTTGAGGTTGGCATAAGCGTAGTGGAGCCCTGTCCTTGTGTCCCTAATTCCACTGTGAATTTCTGTACTGACAGGAATAATTATTGAATTTGGTCTTGGCATAATTTCACATTAATTTTATTGACATTCCTTATTTCTCCCCATTGGTGGCATAAGAAAAAAAATTTGTCTACCACCTGAGGAAAGGATAGGGCCACTTCTGATCTCAACCGTATGAGGAAATTCAGAAACAAGTACATGTTTCAAGGTTGTTTGGCTTCGGTGATCTCTTTTTGTCCTATAGGCCACCTGTAATTTTCATTCTTACTGTATCCTGGGTTTGATTTTTGGTGGCAGTCTAAGGGTTGCTTTTCAAAGAAATCTACTTACAAGCAACTAGAAGAGAGAAGCTTCCATCTAGAGTGTCTTGTGCACTTATGTTGCCTGGAGAAAGTTCAGCAGGATTGCTTTCAAAGAGAAGGGGTCTGGTTTTGGACTTGCCTCCATAAAGAATTAGGGAAAGAGTTCCATCTCTTTGAACAAAGTAAATCTGAAACAATGTTCCAAGTATTTCTTTTTTGCTAAGATTTCATAATCCCTACTGTGTACATACTTTACAGTTGTAAGGTAGCATGAGGTTCTGTATGAAAGCTATATAAACTAACTGCCAATTATATAGCATTCATTTCCCAATGGCCTTAGGTTGTTGGCTTTGAAATACAGTACTGTTATTCCTTCTCTTTTCTTCTGTGATGAGACCTGTAAAATAAAGATGACTTCAGGTCTATCCAGATGAGGTGGCTTTTCCTAACACAGAGCCCTAGTTAAGCTGTTTGTGGTACAGTCATACAACATGTTCAAGTTTTTTGTCTTTTTCTGATGTATAGCACGTGGCACTTAAAGCACCTAATTTATATTGGGTTTTGGTCAAGTGATTCTGATTCTGTGTAAGCCTGAGGAAGTCTTCATATTGTTGTTGTCCTCTGAAACTGCATTCTCCCACCATTTCATGTAGAGGACATAGAGCCTGGAAGCACCATACTTTTTTGTTGAGATAGAAAAGTGTGCTAGAGTAAAGGTATAGGGAAGCTTAAAGCTAAAATACAGTCATAGACCTAGTTCTTTTGGTGTTTATGAGGTGAGAAACTCAGGTGGCAAATTTGACAGAGAGAAAAGTGGTCTACTAAAATTGAGTTTTAAATTCCTCTGTACCCTCTCTGGAGAGCCTGTAACATGGACACATTGAGTCCTGCTGGAACCCTGCCATGTCCTGCATGTCCCACCACCCTGGATAGGTCCCTCCACACCAACTCTCCATGGAGGAATATGTCTGATAATTATAATGAAACTATTCCACCCATGGAGAAGGAAGGCATGGGAGTTACAAGCCAGTCCCTAGTGCAAAAGCTGTGGATTTGCTGTTTTATTTAGCACAGCTCTCTTCCCACACTGCACACTGAGGATGTAAAGGAGTAAGTGATCTTGACTTGGATTTTCTGTGTGCTGTGGCTGTCTGCACCCAGGCAGCAGCATAAAGGAGCTGCTGCAAATCAACTGCTCAGCAACGAGCTGTGTGAGGTGCTTGCCCTGCAGCAAGCAGAAGTTGGGAGCCACTTACACTTTTAAAGTGCTGCAGCCAAGTAGGGTTGAGTGGGCCAAGCCCTCTGGGCATCTACTTATCCTGAGCTGACATTACTTTATTGGTAAGTGGCATGGAAGTGAAATAGATTTGAAAAGCATATCTTCATTAACAAGATTGGGATACCAGACATTTAATTTCAGGCTTTATCTGCTGTGCTGAATCAAATGGTGACACCAAGATTTGTCAAGCAGTTGTTGAGCACTCCAGGAAAGGTTAGTTATTGGCTTTTGTAGCAGTTTCTCAACTTTGAGGACGTAGTCAAATAATCCTCAGGAAAGAAAAAACCCAACTAGCTAGCAAGAGTGTTTCAGAAGAAAGTTTTGGGGTTTTTGTTGGTTGGTTGGCTGGCTCTTGGTGTGTTTTGTTGTTTTCTTTTTTTTTTTTTTCTTCTCACCCTCTACTGGATGGCGACTGTGCCTGGTTTTTAATTTTTCTTGCCAATTTTCATTTAGCCAAAAATGCTGCCGTAACCACCACTTGACATCTGGACTTGCCAAAATCAAACATATATCTGTTCCAGCCATTCCTGACCATCATATGACCTCTCCCCAGAACAACCTTCCAAGGGTATGATTGTGTGTTTGTGGGGTTATAGGAGAGCTAGTGTTATCCTCTGTAACTTTCCAGAACAAGGAAAGGAATTAACTGTTGATTTGGTCTGATCTTTTTCTTTCTGACCATCTTCAGTTATCAAATGTTGAGATGCCTTTTTTTCATGTGTCATTTAATTTTGAGAGGAAGTCAATGAGGGCATAATTGCTCTGCCTGGATTTCTTGGATTTGGTCTGTCCTTTCCTACAAGAATTAGGCCTGTTGGCCTAAGATTGGTTGTTTTATGAGGTACAGGTATTTAAACACTAAGCTAGCCAGCACTGCTCATAGGAATATTAATAGAGATGGGCTGGAGCTAGCAGGATTTTCTAGGGAAGATAAGGAAGGGCTTAGCACATCCTAGGTGAAGCTCCTCCCTGTCACAGCTGAATGCTAAATGCTGTGTGACCTGCAGTGTCTGAAGGGTAGATGGAGATTAAGGCACCTTCATGGCACAGTGCTGTGTCCATAGGAGCTAGCAGTGAGGGAAGTGCAATCCATCCATGATAACATGATATTTTTCATGAGTTGGTACATCTGGATTTTCTGGAAGGGTAGGTAGCCTGAGGTGAGGTCAGTAGGTACCCTAGGGAACCTGGAGACAGAGCATTGGGTGGTGCTTGGTACTCGTAGCAAAACTCTAGGACAAGTTTGCTCGTGTATCTGTGGATTGGCTGTCAGTGAATTAGAAACAAGAGAATCTATAAGGCACCAGCTTTCCATGTTTGCATGAAGTGTCCTTCCCTGTGCTTTATTAATTTGCCTTCTCCTGATATGGAAAGAACACAGGAAGCTAACAAGCTTAGCTTGTTTTGCTGTGAACTGTGTATACGCAGCATTGAACATCTCCTTAGATAGCTTTGAATGTGGACAGGCAAAGAAAAAAAAAGGGAGAGGGGGGAGGACAGAGAGGTCTTTAATGATGTGTTACATTATTGATGGAATTTCTAACCCGGAGAACTGCCTGCCTGGGAGCTGTGGGCAGTGTTACCCACAGTTACTGCTTGCTTGTGCATAGTTCATTTTTGTTTTATTGTTCAGGGAAGATAAAGTGGTGTCTCTGCTAAGCGTGGTGACTGGCTGGGAAGAGCAGCCTGGTTCTGCTGAGCACAGCTGCCAAAACTGGAGCAAGCCAAGGGAGAGCAGTTCTTTTGTCAGGGACAGAAATGTGGTCTGACACAGCTTTCTTATCAAAGGGAAGGATTTTTCACTTCAGGAGGAAGTTTGGCTGGGAAGGCATTGGATAACTTACTTTTTTTTTTTCCAGCTCTGCGGGAAGTCCTGTATAAATGTGTTTTCCATGAATGTAATAGTTCTGCTTCTGACTCTCTGGGGAGAACATTAGTGCCGTGTATGCGGGAAATAACACAAGGGTGACTAAAATATTTTTAATCTGAGTAAGTCAGCAAACATACCTTGTGTGCTCACAGCCCGGAGCCATTTGCTCTTGGCTTATGCCATGGAGCAGGCAAAAAGTAGGTCTCTTTTTTTTCTAATTTTTTATTCTAAGTATTTCTGAAATTTCCCTTGATCTGTTCCAAGCCATCATGTTGTAGTTAAATTAAAACTCAGCCTTTTCTTCTGGTAAATACCTTGTGTAACAGGAGTGATTTGTTTGTGTTTCAGCTTAAACTTGAATAATTTTGTTTAAACATTAAGAGCCTACATGTATATAATATAGAGAAGTTTCTCTAATACAGTTGAAGAAACAAGTTATCCTCTGACTGAGGCCATTAGATTGTGATTTGTTACATTTGATTTCCGTGGTTTTCCTGTGAGTCTTTACGCGAGTCACTTAGTTTTGTGTTTCCTCTCTTTCTTAAGTGTGAAATGAGAAATTACTGCTTGGGAGTATGAAAAGAAATCTGCTGGTGTATGCAGGGACTCCTATAACATCTGTAATGAGTTCCTGAGTAGATAAGATGCCTCCCCTGCCAGCCAGTCACACTGTGGTGTACCAGCTCAGTTCGGTGTTTTCCTGATGGAAAAACTGAAACCAGGTTCTAGTGCTACTACTGCAATCTTGCCACAGAGCAAATAGGCATAAAATGAACTAATACCTTCCACCACCCAAGCAATGGGAGTTATTAATTAACTAGCAATTATATACAAATGTGTATTTTATTATGCTTAACAAGTAACTGTTGATCATTATTTCCTTATTAAATCTGTTAATGAGAAAGAGCTGTATTCAATACAGGTACTGAGTTATAACTAAGTGAGCTGACAAAATGCCAGCTTTTGGGGTGACAATATTTCTCTGAGGTTCTCTCTCTGTGATCTTGTCAGTGCACTGAAGCATTTTAATAAGTGCTCTCTGGAACTCCACCTCCCACAGCCAGTGGGTGTCACTGCAAGCATTGCAGTGAGGGAAAAACGATTTTGGGGAGAAAGAATAAAAGTTCAAGTGTATGCTGTATTTTTTTTTTTTTTTAGTTAGAAATAATTGCAGAGGAACAATTAAATCCTAATTTAACAACCTAGCAATTTGCATAGATGTTTCTTGGGGATGCCTGAAGGTTTGAAATACTTACTAAAAAAACCCCCAAAATTTAAGTGTCCTAGATGGCCAAGGCTGACGGAAGTCATGTCACTGGCAACTTCCACTTCAGCATTTGGGACCATGCTGGTCCCAAATGCTGACTTGCTTCCTAGTGCTGAATGCTATGCACCTCAGAGATGACGGTGGTTTAAAAAAAACACCAACAGCAAAACAGCCAAAGAACAAACACCAAAGAACCCCCAAAAAGCCTTTCCTTGAATTCTTTAAGACCACTTATATGGAATTCTTGCTGTTTGCAGATCTGAGTGCTAAAGGCCACTCTGACTCAAAGCCCCCATCTTCCCTGGAGAGCTGGCCATCCCCAAAGCCACATGAACTGACGCAGGTGCTCTTCCAAGGCAGTGCTGGGAGAAGACATGGTTGTAGCATCCCAGGCAGCCCTGCAGGCTGGGGACTGCCCAGAGCACAGACCTTGCCCAGCAGTGGGAAGGGTGGCCCCTTCGGGAGGGGCCTCCCTCGCACAGGTCGTTGCTAAGGCCCGCGTTGTCTCTGCCTGTGTTATCGTGAGGATGACAGTTTAAACAGGCCTTATCACTGTGTATTCAATCAAGGTTTATGAGGCCTGATAAAGATGTCACCTAGTTGCTTTGTGTGTTCATTAAAACCCTATTCCCCAGTAGGACTTTGCTGTGTTGTGTTTTTCTTTTTTTCTTTCTTCACTAAATTTTAGGTGTCTTCTGAAGAAAGAGGTGCGTGTTGGAAGGAAAGGCGTAATGCTTACTTGAGTGTCCCTAATATTGCTGTGGGAAAACCCAAAGCCCAAATTTAGTAGTTTGGTTGACACAACTCTATCTGTATTTAATATCTTACATTGTCATAACTGCTTATTTAATAGTTCAGTAAAGTTTCCTAAATGTAGCCTGTGCAGGGCAGTAAAGTGACTTGTGTGTGCTTCCCTGCTCTGTTGTGTTGGTGCTGAAGGTGGCTTGGGAGGGGCTTGGTGTTACTCAGTTATGATACAGGATGCTGTAGGTTGAGTTCCCATTGAGACTTTTCCTCATGGAGAGAGACTGCATGTTTCCAACACAGAAATGTAAGCCTTGTTCACTTATTGTTCTGGTTGTATGTCAAAGCTGAAGAAACGTTTGCAATAAATAGGTAGTCATATAAAATGCATCTGTAATTTTCATGTCATTTGTCTGTGAACAGTAATAGAAAGTAGGCAAGGATTAAGTCTGTCTTGTCCTGTAAATGTCTTCATTTCGAAGTGATTTTTTTCCCCTCAACCCATGTCCTCCTAGCTAAAATTTAAAACAAATACATTGTCTTAATTGTATCTGATGTCATGTCCAATTCTGCCAGTCTTCAGAAAAATCTTATTTCTACAGTGAGCAGAAGTTGCTCAGTTGCATTTTTGTTGGTTAAGTAAAATTTGTTTTAAAACAAAACATATACAAAACCATAATGAAATATGATTAGTTGCAGCTGCTTGCTGTGTTATAAAAGAGAAAAATGTTAGGGGAGTCTATTGGCTAAAAAGATTTGAAAATATGTAACAGACTCAAGACCTTAGTTCAGGCACAAATCAATTGAGATTAAGCATGTGTGTTCAGGCTCTTTTAAAAACTGGAAAGAAATTTAATACTCAATTGATTCCATAGATCCCCAGGTCATAGTAAATTCCTGTTATTTACACTTTAGCATATTGGCTCTCTGCGTCCTCCAAACTTTGTGAATACTAATGGCTGTTGGCATTTCAGAAATGATTCTTTCACTTTGTTTACAGTTTTGCTGCTGCTGGCAAGCATTGGACTATCAAAGGCTTTAATGCTGTGCATGTGCATTTCATAATAGAATGTTATTCTATGAGGATAATAACACTTACTAGAGATCAGTAATAAAATGAAAAACAGAGCCTCTCCACCATCACTTGTTAACACTTCTAATGATTGTTTGCCTGTTAACACTAATTGGTTATATGCTTCCATTCTAGCCCTGTGCAGGCTGGCATAAGCATGAGGCATTCGTGTATGTACAGTACTTATGAATAGCTGTGCTGGCCTACTGATCTCTGCAATAAAAGTTACTGTACCATGATCTGGCTCTGCTTTTTTTAAAAATGTTTTATATCAGAACCACTTGTTGACCTCTGCCTTATCAATTCACTCTATCTGTTTGCCTTTAAACAGTAGTCGCGGTATTCTCCAGAATATTTGCCTGGTACAGTGGTGTCCATTTAGCCTTGACCATGGAATACTCTGTGGTCATCCAGTAGTACAATATCTTTTGAAGCTTGCCTTAAACCTAGAATGTGTTGTTAAACCTTTGTTTGACTTTAAACAGTTGACTGTGGGCGCTCTAAAACCATAATTGGTTTGCCTTCTGATGTTCCTGGAGCTGAGGTAGAAAGTGTCATGGTTGCAGCCAGTTGCTGGGTTCAGGAAATCACCTTCACTCAGTGAGCGCTTTCGGCAGGGTGAGGAAGGGGAATCTGAAGCATGGCAATGAAGGGTACCTTTGGAAGCTGAAGTCTCACTCCAGACACGTGTGCTAACAGGCTGAATTGCCAGAACATGGTTGCCATCCAAAAGCTTGTCTGGCTTCAAATGTATATTGATTTCTGTTTCCTCATTTAAATCCAGAAAGCTCATAACAACAGAATATTAGGCTGAAAATCTGGGGATAATTTGGTACAGAAAAATGAAGTGGTTCAAATATTAACAATTGCAAGAGATCCCTTTGCTGTTTAGCCAGCTGAATGGGAAAGCATTCTCAGCGCAGAGTAATTGGCTTTCCCTTCTGTTCATGTTTGGATGGGGCAATATATTCAGTTGTATCCACACAGGGATTGTTTCAGCCATACCTTGTGGTAGTTCACCTGTGCTATCCAAGCTTAGACATTGAGCTGAACAAAAACTACACTTCAGTACAGTTATTGGCATCAGCAGTTTTCTTCACAGATCTTAGGCTGCTATCACCAGCCTTTGGAGTAGTGTCAGAGTCAGTCACTTCTCCGCTTCCATACTGAGAGGGGAATTGTGGTAAATCAGGAGCAGAAGAGGGCCCTGTTCTGGGAAGAGCTGTGAATAAAGGTGTTTGCCAGTGCCACCCAGAGCACGCTGCGGCCTCGTGAAGGGAGGCAGAGCGTGCAGCGCCGATAAAGGACGGCGATGGTGCCAGTGGTGCCATGGCTGTGCTGCGGTGTGTTGTGCCGTAGCCATGGCACCTGCTGATTGATGAATGGCTGTGGGCTGGTGCTGTGCTGAGCTATGATTAGATATTTGTTGCTAGTCCACGCTAGTCCAGTCTGGGAGATGACTTGAGGCCTCTGCAGGTCTGTTGGGAAGACTTGCTCTCAAGCTGAGGCATCTCATGTATACACCTACTGTATGTAGGTCAGTGTTTATGGACACCTGAGTGCTTACCAGCAGTCAGCCTGGTTAATCCAGCTCCTATGGAGAGGTCAGTAGCTCCATGCACTGGGAGATTGCCAGCCCCTGTCCATGAGGATGTGGTAACTGATTTTCTCAGTTGAGTAAAAAGAGCAAAAAATCCTCTCCATGTGTCATTCTGATGCATTTGCTCACAATATCATATGATTTGTTCTGTTGTGCCCACCAGCATTACTCAGGGACATACAGTGAATGTAAGTTTAGGAAATAGGCTTGTTTCTTCTTGAGGTACATTTGATTTATCTTCAAAGCAGACCTCAAAGGCTAATGATTTAAAACCATTTCTCTAGAGAGTAGAATGGCTAAATCCAATCAAAGGGTGAATCCCACAGGTATTTGTGTACCTCCCTCAAATCAGTCGATAGGACTGATTTATTAACTAGAAACTTCATTTTTTCTAATTAGTGAAATTACAATGCAGGCCAGCCACAAAGTTTTGTTGTTGTAACCCTCACCCACCTTCCCTGCAATGTTGCTTCTTCTTGTGCTAATCTAAATGTAAATTGTAAGCTCTGTGGCACAGGGTCTGTCCCTTACATTCTCTCCCTTCCTTTTCTATTTATTTCTATTTCTTCCTTTTGTATTTAATTTACTTTTATTTTTTATTTTACATTTGAACATAATCCTCAGGGCAGAGTAGCTGTTGCTTGCCTTATGTGCTCCTTGATGATTCCTAAATTCATGTCTTTAATCGAGTCCACTCATGGCCTCTCTTTTCCACCATGAATCAGAGTATCTGCAATAAACCAGCAGCACAGAGCGTATTTTAAGATCTTAACAGCTCCCACTGGAGCCTCCTCACTTCCCCTATGACCAGGAAAAATGAATTGCCTGTGTGAGATGCTTGATCAACTAACTAGAATTGTTTGGGAAAAGAAAAAGAAATGGATGTGAGGAAGGAGTTACAAAAAGCCAGAGAACACCCTGTGGTTTCTTCTCCCTCTCTCACAAATGGGGATCCTGCTCCTGCACAGCTGTGGTGGCGGAGCCCAGGCTGGGAGAAGGCTTTGGGATGTGTAGGCCCCCAGCCACAGAGGGGGTTTATGGGTCAAAATCAATACCTGCATGTTAGTCCATATAAATAAATCACATGCCTGTAAAATACATGCTGTAGTTTGCTGCTGGGCCCTGCGGGAGCAGGAAAATAATTTAGCACAGCTGGATGCTTGTTCGTCTTCCAAACTGTTTTTATGGTCTAAGAGAACAGCTTCCTAAATCGCCGTCTCATGGAAAAGCGGGGTGTGGGGCTGCACCAGAGTGCAAAGGCGCTGCTGTCATTTTAATTAAAAAATCTGCTCCCTCACCTTCCAAAACACCCCTGTTCCCTCTAACCAAGGAATTTCTACCTAATCCGAGCGAGCAGCTGTTGTCTGCCAAATGGTCTGCTGTGCTGCTGGCGGAGCTGGCTGGGTGAGCAGCGTTCCCCCTCTCCCGCGCTGAGCAGCTGTTGTCTGCCAAATGGCCAGTCTGTGCTGCTGGCGGAGCTGGCTGGGTGAGCAGCGTTCCCCCTCTCCCGCGCTGCCGAGGGCTCTGTGTGAAACCTCTTCCCTCAACTTGAACTCCAGTGAGGAGTCCCTGCGGCTCGTGGAGACTGAACCAGTCCTTGTAGCAATAAAGGCTCCCAAAGACCCTGTAAGGCCCAACACCACTGAAGCTGAGGGCCCATTGGAGATGTTGGGATGCCAAGAAATGATGTTTGATGCTAACCTCTGTGCGTAATGGACCGAGTAATTTCCTCGCTACCCTTGTCAATGAAAAACCAGGCTTTTGTGAGCCCAGTGGAAACTATAGGAATTATTTGAGGGGCTTTGAAGACCACAAGGGTGGAATCGGTGCTAGCTACAGAGGTGCTTCCTTGCTTTGCTGCCTGCAATCCATATGAGGGAAGAACCTGGCACAGGTTTCCATGTCCTTAGAAACCGTGGTGAATGGGCTGTAAATATCTTCGCGTTCATCTCAGGTCTCTGAGGAAAAGTGGGAAGCCAGTTCTGGTGTTTGATCTGCATGGCTGGCAGCACCCAGCAGTTGCTCTCAGCTGAAAGATGGAGGAATGCCTGCTGGCCCAACAAAATGCTGTGTGAGCAGCAGCAGTGCCAAAGTTTTGGTTTCTCCTCAATTTCTGGTCTATAAAATGCTCTGGTAAGTTCTGTCAGTGGGGAGTTGGGAGGAAATGGTGTGGCCCAGGGTACATGGAGAACGTGGGCCCTCATCAGATATATGTCCCCTTTTAAAAATGCAAATTGATAAATAAACACTGAAACAATAGGGCAGTGCTAATCCTTTTACAAAGGGTAAATTGCTAATCTAACTCCCCAGCCAGGATGGCTGCTTCACCTTAACAATAGCTGCATTTATACCTTATGTTTTACTTGTAAACTGACATGTAGTGAATTGGAAAGGGTTTCAGCTCACCTG